>NC_134207.1:187774709-189024709 GCF_965140235.1 Caretta caretta | reverse complement strand
TGCAGGTCCCCTCGCCTCCCATATCGTTGTCCTCCCTTCTCTCCCTTTCCCCCTGTTCCAGGGGCTACCCCTCCGTTACATGCCACTCTGCCTCATTCTTCCCCAGGCCAGGTGCACTGTATGCCCCCCACGCCAGGGACTCCGTGCGCCTCCCCATTTCCCCACCTCCTGTGGTTATTTCTTGCTTTTCTGTCTGGGAAACAAGCCCTGCAGGCTGCCAACATTTCAAACGCCACTGAGATCCCGGGCAGAGGGTTTGAAAAGCCGCTCAGCTGTCTGCACGGGCCTCCCTCAGCTGAGCCAAAAAATGGAGCTCGTGCTGGGGTAGGGGCACCTCTCCCTGCCCCCAAGACAACCCCGCGCCGGATATCGACACCAGAAACGCCCCCCCCTCCCCCCCGAGGGCTGCTGGCACGGGGACGGGTTACTCGTGCTTGGCACAGCTCACGCGGGGAAACGGCTGGTAAAAACCGTTAGGGGAGAAGAGAGAGGGGGAGGGTGCGGGGGTGACGGGAGGGGGACTGAAGCTCTGAAAACCCCTCAGCCAGCAAGACCGGGGCGCGGGGCGTTAGGAAACAGGACCGAGCCCTGGCGCGAGCTCAGCTCTCTCGCGCGCCCTGGGAAAGACCCTTCCCCCACCTCACGCGACAGGGAAGGGTCAGAGGCGGCTTCTAAGCTGCCTCTGAATACGAAAAACCGGAACGGACACAGACCGGCCGTCGCACGGGCCAGCCGCCCCCTCCCGCAACGGCGAGCCGCCGGGGCGCCTCGCCGTGACCCCCCTTTCCTCCCCCACCCCTCACCTTTGGTCCCAGGAGCCATTGTCCGCGCAGCCTCCTCCCCCCCCCTCCGGGCGCCCTTCCTCGCCTCCAAACGCCGTGGCGCCCTCCCCCCGCACTGGGAACGCTCGGCAGCTCAAAATGGCGGCCTGTTTGAATTTGGCGCTAACTGCCCGGCGGGGGGGGGGGGGGGGGGAAGGAGGCGCGTCTCCCGCTGTGAAGTCATCACGGGGGCGGCCATTGGGGAGGGGTGTGTGTGTGTGTGTGTGTGTGGATGTACACCCAGCCCCTGTCACGTGACCGGGGACAGTGCGGGGTCTGCCTGCGGGAAAGCGGGGCAGCTGTCACCGTCCGTTCCTGGCCCGCGCGGAACTGCGTCGTTGGTTTCGCTGCCGCCGCCTGCTCTTCTAGCAGCCATGAGCAAAAAGACGCAGGTCTCGTACGTGCCGCCGGCCGAGCCCGCCTTCCTGAGCCGCCTCAAGAGGGAGGTCGGGTATCGGGAGGGGCCCACGGTAGAGACCAAGGTAATAAGCCGCCCCTGCCCCTCGGGGAGCCCGGTCACAGCCCGCCCCGCTCCCGAGGATGGGCTACCTGGAGGCCCGGGCGTGCGCGGCCGTCTGCCCGGGTCCGCTAGGAGCTGCCCTAACGTCGCACCCGGCCTGTGGCGGAGCCTGAGCGTGGCCCCGCCCCAGCCCCGAGCCTGGCGTTCACATGGGCAGAGTCCCGCTGCCCCGTGCCTGATCATAGCGCCCCCGCTTCTGCCCTGGGCAGAGGTGGCTGGAGCAGCCGCGCGGGGCTCCCCACCCAGCAGGGAGAAGTGTCTCCCCAGCCCTCGTTGACACTTGTCCCGACGGGCCTGACCCGTGGTCTGCTGCCGGCCCAGCGCGGCTGTAGGGCAAGATCCAGTAACATTAGATCGAAGGGAGCTCACTCCCCTCAGACTAGGAGGCCCAGGGAAAACAACCGAGGTCAAGGCTTATTTCAGAGCCAAGGGC
Source organism: Caretta caretta (assembly GCF_965140235.1). Taxonomy (NCBI): domain Eukaryota; kingdom Metazoa; phylum Chordata; order Testudines; family Cheloniidae; genus Caretta; species Caretta caretta. The sequence continues at coordinate 189,022,935 of NC_134207.1, read as the reverse complement.
TGTTATCAGGGCTCTCCTTTTCCTCTCTTGCATCAACAGCCCGCTGAGCAAGTGAATAAAGTTCTTTTAAAAAAAAAATCAACAGACATTGGTGACCTTCAAGCCCTAAGGTGTGTAATAGGGGAGTTTTTTTAAGGGACACTCAACTTAAAACAGTTAACACTTCTGTTGATCTTAGGAATTTCCTGTCCATTTTTCGTAATCATTTTCCCTTTTTTTCATTTGTTTACATTGTACATTAACACGGTGTGTGTAGTCAGTTTCACAATGGGTTACTCCTATTTATTTGTGTGGGTTCCCACAGGAGCAGAGAAGGGTAAATGCTTTTTAAAATGGGAAACTGCCTAGAAAATCACAAGTGGGCATGAGGGACACAGGCAGATGTGGTATCTGAAATTACTTTTTACTCACTTTGTTTCAAGTAAATGTTGTCAGTTAATACTGTTGTTTTTAAAAGTGTGTGCATAATTTAAAGCAGCCTTCCAAACTGCCTTGAAGCTTGTAACACAAACTCTCTTTGCTTCTTAAAACAAAAATCGCCCTCTTCCCCCTATTTTACTATCCTGTTCAAGGAGAAAATAATCTAGCCCCAAATGAGCTACTTCTCTCTCTTTCCCCTTACTGTGTTGTCCAGAAACTGTGCTGTTTATAGTAAGGACTTGAATAATTTGTACTTATTGTGGTACTGTCATCTTAACTCAGTTTTTCACTTGTCTACCTTTAATTACCTCTAAGGGCTGATCAGGCACTAGCTTGTAAGTATCACACCAGAGCTCTAGTTAGCTGAGTAAATATTATTTATCATTTGTCTTATCATAGTACCTAGAAATCTTAGTCATGGACCTATTGTTCTAGGCCATTGTACAAACTCAGAATAAAACGACTGTCTAGAGAGCATCTCATATATTCTACTCTACTCCAGATTTTTGGGAAAAGACCAGAACAGTAATAAAGAAACAACACTTGTAACAAGGTTGTCATCACTAACACCTAGACAGTACTTGCACTCTCACTTCTGTTTGCCTCTTTATCTAGTATATACAATTTCCTGTTACCTTAGTGGGCTAAGAAATTGCAGCTCAGACTGTCCCAGCTTCTGATTGCTAATGGCCTTTAGGAGGCAAGTGCTACTAATAGGTGCATGTGTTTGGTCCCAAATGAACCTTGAGGGAAGGAAGAAAGGAAGTAACCCGGCCAAACGGAGTCAGCCTCCCAAAGTACTTGACTGCCCAGTTATAAAGTTATTTCAGGTACTATACCTGACCTGAAATCCCTGCTGATGTTCTTAAAACACACACCGTGATACTGTGTATGCCTAAAGTGCTGTCAAATGCATAAAGAGCCTGATCCTGCTCACATTAAAGTTAATGGAAAAAAAACTCCAGTTTACTTCAGTAGCACAGGATAAGACCTAAAGTAAACAAATTATGAAGAAATATTACTGAATGATTAGAGAAAAATAGTAATCTAAGGTGTTACTTTTAACAGCAAGAAAAATAATTTTATATAAAAAAGTGGATAGTTTTCTCCTCCAGCTTCTAAACAATATTTTAAAATTAGGTATTGTCGTTTTTGTTATATATATATATATATATAAAAAGCTACTACACTACCTGCTTTGTAGTCTGCTTTTGCAGAATTTGCCAGCAGAGGGAACATGTTAACCAAAAAGAGCTGTTTCTGGAGCTTTCTGGTTTTAATGGACATTACTGATTATTCTAAACAAGCAAGCAACCAAAGGGGGGAGATAAACTCTGATCAACATGGCTAACTGAAAATGTTAATATTTGCCCAATAGAAAATGGAGAGCATTGCTACAGAAAGGAATCTCTTTAGGTCTTAAGAGGGTATTAAAAATAATGGAAAAGGGGAAAATGTTACAATAATGTTTTTTGTTTTTTTAAATCAGACTTTAACATAAATACTTCTGTGATGATGCGCTACATGATTGAAAGGCAAGTAATGTTGTTCTGAGCTTGATGTCATGCTGATTAGTGTGTCTGCTGTTCTCTTGAATGATTTGACTATAACTTTGGGCTATTTGGCAGAGCTTATTGAGAGAGGTTGACTCTGATGGCCAAATCTCTCTCCTAACTGACCTTATCATAAGAGTTGATTTGATATGTTGATCAGAGTTGCTTTTATTTCTGTCTCTCATCTAGAGAGAGCAGCTCCTGGCTCCTGAGGAAGATGGTGAGAGTGGCAGTGACAAAGAAGATGAACAACCACAAGTGGTAGTACTGAAAAAAGGGGACCTGACCCCAGAAGAAGTGATGAAAATTAAACAGGAGATCAAAGATGCTTCAAAATCAGGTAAGTACTAAGACAGAATGAATTTTAGAATATTAATCTTTTGTTTTATATAGCCCAAAACAAAGACACCGTAAGCAAATAAAGGAACAGCCTTGAGGATGTAAGATTAATTTTGTACAGTTTTCCTATTACCTCTGATTCACAATTCAGAATTCCTCATTTAAAATAATTTGCCCCAGTGGTTCCCAGGCTGAGCTCTGTAGTTCACATAGCACTTACCTATGATCTTCAGAGACCCCGACTAGTTACATAATGCTGGCTCTGTGGTTCCAGTTGTGAAATGGCAATAAGCTAAAAATACCATGGTTTTGTGAAAGTCATTTTTGGTTCCCTCTCCCCTTCCCTTAATGAATAACCAGCTCAGTGTGTTTGGTTTAACTTTTTTTTTTAAAACATTCTGACATTTAAATGAACGTAGAAGAAACTTTAAAAGATATGATCCTCAGAACATTAGGGTCTAATTTAAATCTGTGAATGAAAACTTAACTATCAACAATGCTAAAAAAGAAGTGATGAGCATATTATTTGTTATGCCTGTTAAACTTACTAGAAACAATAAGAAAGTTACAGAACTCTCGAGAAGGGAAGAGGTCTGAGTAGAGTTATTGGTGATAGAAAAGAAGGATATAGCTAGTGTGTGGAATCAACTGTCATTGGTGCAGATTTGAATGGCTAGTGGGATTTGGGTTGTTAGAATCTGGAGGTAGACAGGACATCTGTTTATGTGGCTCTCTATAGAATTGGCTAGTTCATCATCTTTCAATCTCCACAATATTTAATTCACCTGGTGGTAGTTTCTCATTCAGACAGGAAATGTGAAAGCTGGTCAGTACTACATATTGGTAATTAATGCATAGTGACTAACAAGAATCTGAATGAATTATCCATTCAACAGGCTTAAAATTGAAAGAACAGGTAGCAAACAAGCAATTGAATAGATTGAAGTAAATAAAATAAAATTCTTCTTCTTTAGTAAAATGTAAACCTTGACAAGAGTTAGCTATCAAGATAGAAAAGGTTTGTTTTCCTCTCAAAATACAGAAAATCATTTTCTTTGGACTGCTTACGATCAGATGTTCCGTTTTTAGAATAAACCAAAAAGCAGATTTGAATTTAATAAGAAAATTATAATCTTTGACCCAAACATTATTTTGAATGTAGCTCAAATGAGCAATTTAAAAGAAATTAATTTCACCCTAAATATACTCCTCCAGACAGATCTTAACTCATGTACACTACAAGATGCTTCAAGTGATGAAATAGTGGAAAATTAGAGGAGGAACTAAAGGACTCAAATGGAAGCTTGTTGGTTGAACATGAGAAATGATTCAGTAATGGCAACAAACAAGTACAGGAAAACATGTTCTTTCTTAATGCTGCTTTTGACTCTGTCTGTAAAGACAACTATACAAATTGTATCCAAGTTGTTGAAAATGACAAAGGGGAGGTCTCTCTAATTTATTGGACAATGTAAGTAATATGAAATGAAGGAATTTAAAGGGTGCAGTTATCTTAGAAGGTTGATTTATGGGTGTTCAGAATAATATTCAAATGTTGTCAACCCTGAACACATTTCTAAAACACACTGTGGAAGTTCAGAAATTCCTTCACAGTGATAGCTACTTCGTGGTGTTTTTTTAAAAAAGCAATGCCCCAGCATCACAGATGATGATGGAACTCTCAGAGGTTGTGGCTCTACTAAGTAAGTTGCAATTAGAAGAGAGCATGAAAAGGACTTTGTCACACATAGCATGCATTTACCCAACAAGGGACTATTTTGAGAAGTACTAAACTTATCAAAGGAATTGAAGGAGGTTTCGGAGGCTTTGACGGTTTACCAGATGATGACATTGCTGTCTGAGTAGAAATCCATTAACAAACAAGAACTAGCACAAGCGGGGAAAAAAATGATTAAGAGAAGCTAGGAATTTTTGCCTGTTTATCCAGTGTGATTTCCTTCCTCCCTCCTATCTAATACAAAGGCTAAACCATTGAGCCCAAAACAGAAAAGCTGAAATGTGGCTGCTGGAATGAAATCTTGAGTTCCTTTTCTTTTCTACCATTTAAAATAGAAGATACAAATTTTGACTACAAAAACTGTGCTTGTGAAGGAGGTTGTGTCATAGTTCATTGCAGCAAAATTGTGGGAAATTATAGAGGTAAAATTACAGAAGAGAAGACAAGTGAATCCAGAATTCTGCCAGTTTTTAAAAGATTTTTCATTCCTATCCAGCCAGTAAAGCAATTAAACTTTTTTATTAGTAGTACTTCAGGACTGGGTTGGCCTGATCTTCATAACAGGCTAAGTTCTTAACTTGGGAAAAAATTATTTGCTTTTTATCTCTATAAAAAGAAAATATAAAAAAGTGATGGGCCTTATCAGTTAGTAACTGGGGGTGGGGGAGGACTCTATTAACAGAATTGCAAACTCTTCATTTCTGAGACTGTGTGAACAGGTTTATGCTTATTCATAAAGATATTTATTACTCAAGTATAAGGTGCTTTGTGCTTCATTTTGTAAAGGTTTCAGGGGTTCTTCAGAAAAGTGGATTTTTTTTTTCCCAGCATGTCAAAAACCTCAACCACTCTGAAAAATACATTAAATGCTTTTTCAAGTTTTACTTTTCCATGTAAACAATTGATATAGCAGCCACAGGAACCTCAATTAATCACTGAAGAGGGGAAGTGGTCTGCATAATCATATGGAAAGGGAGGTGGTCCACACTCTGAAAAAAATCTGAACTGATCTATTCTAATGGCTGGAATAATAATCTGTGTGGAATAAAAGTATTGTCTTTCATAAATAGGGTCAGTGAGATGGTATGCAAACGCACCTGTACAGTTTTGCCACTATAGCTTAGTCCTGAGCTTTAGCACCTCTTCATTTATCTTCAGTCCTTAGACTTTTAAGTAAATGACTAGCAGTTGTGGCAAATTGTGTAGTTTTTTGTGATATGGCCAATAGTCAGTTGCAACTTAGGCTTTAGAACCACTGTTGCAAGGGGCCACGTACTAGTTACAATCAGGGGCTCTGAGACACTTCACTGTGATGACTGCTGTTCTCTTGCCTAGACATCCTATTACCTTAGGCTGCTGACACTTTGCTTGATTGTCAATACAGTTAATATCAATGGGTTCATCTCCTGCCTTTGTCCTGTTGACTTGTGTTAACAGTGGGCACCAACAACATAAATGCTAGCATGCATTGCTTCTATGCTGGGAGATTTCTGCTGTGAAAGGGCCACGTGTGAAAGTTTCTACTGCCATGTAGATGGCTGTGGTGTGATGATCAAAGAGAGCTGCAGTACCATCTTTACCCTGCCAACCTAATTTCCAGTTATAAGGAGTCAAACTCAGGTCTCTGTTAACCATTGATAGGTACAGCTGGCTAGCTCCACTCTTTATGAGAGGTTTTGAATATTGTGTTTGTGTTTTTTACCAGGTATTTTCCATGTTTAAAAATAGCAAAGGATCATGAAAAGATTGTTGTAGAGTAATTTATTTCTTACATTTTATTTTTGAAGTTGTCAACCTCTAAGTTGACAGTGGAATGAATGTAATGGATAATAGTCTATAATATATCACACAGACAGTTCATTAACTTGTATTCATGTGAAGACTGAATGGAGACAGAGGAAGAAAATGCCAGAATTAACATTCCATTTTACCACATCAGGATCAGAACAAAGGCGAACAGGTTCTAAGCAACCTGTGCCCAAGAACCAGATGTGGATGGAGGCTGATTTACACTAAGGGTATTGCTATTCAAAGTATTTAAAAGTACCTAAACTATCCAGTTTTGACATTCTGCCTTCTCATTTAATATGGTCACAGTGATTCTTCATTCCAAAGGTCCCTGCCATCTAACATCAGATTGGGATATTATTCTGGGATTTTCTAAACCTCATTTACATTCCTCCCTATACAGCTTTGTTCACTAACCAGTGTGACACGACTGTACCTTTTATTTCAAGCCACAGTCCTCCCTGTGACTTGCTTTTTCTGAAACTGATGAACTATACTCTTGCATTAATCTGGGGGGGAAAATAGCTGATTTAATGTTCCAGCTTCACTTAGCCTCCTTCTGAGGCAGAGGAAAATTTAGTAATGCTCTTACATTGGCTTTTTGGAAATACAGTCATGGTGAGCACTTTAGCTATGATTAACCTTTATATGTAGTCTTCCCTACTGAAATCATTTTATCCATGGAGGACTTGCTAAAGGTTTTTAAAAAGTTGCTATTTATTTACCAACAATCTTTTTGCTTAAATTTTCTTTCATGCAGCATTCTGAAAAGAATTATTGTAGGGCCAATGGTAATAAAAATAAATAAAATTGCAGAAAAGTAAAAATGGTAATTGGTAAAAGATACCTTGTCCCTGCATTCATTATAATTGCTAGAATTTATTTTTCTGGTGCTTTTTCTAGGTCATCTGGTCTCTGGGACATTCTGATATATGCAGATGACCAAAACTTAGAAGCAAGTGTCCTTCCTCATTGAAATCTCTTAATATTATTCCAGGCTTGTTCAATTTGCTGGGGGGAAAATTCTGCCTGATCTCTTGTGTGTGCATCAGAGAGAGCTCCCTTCTTGTCTGAAGGAGCGTTTTAGCTCTTTTAGAGTTCAAGCTGCTGTTTAGCTGGTCTGTAGCCTTAATAAGTGGCCTCAATTTTAGCTGTTTCTAAAACCTTGTATTAAACATCAATTTTGACTATCAAAAGTTTACAGTAACATTTCACTTTGTTTAGATTGCCTCCTTAAATGAATGAGGAACATCAAGTATCATGTAGTTAAAAACAGTGGTTTGGAGAATTCCTGTAATAATTGGTTAGTGAGGCAGGCACGGAGATAGAGGGAGAAAGCTGAAGACTAGTTCTGGGCTAAGTGAGAAAGCTCCATGATAAGAGTATATTAATCTGTTATAAAACAATTGACTCCAAACCTCCAGAGTCATGCAGCCATTGAGAAATTCATCAGGCTGCTACAAAACCTCTTTAGTCATTGTCATTAAAGGGACACTTACAACTTGAAGTCCAGTCACATTTATAAGCATTTTGTGCATTACATGTGACCTTGAGCCCCTGTGAGTTTTTTATGGCGTTTGTGTCTTCTGTTGCTGTGTGACTGACCCATGTAAATAGAAATTGATTGAATACACAAGTTGCTGTCAAACAAAGTAAGTAAACTAGAGAAAAATGCTGCTTTCCACCCTGGCCCCAGTCTTTCAGTTATAGTTATCTTGTAAGGTGTGACTTATAACAAAAAGGTAATCCACACATTTTTTTAGAAGATGACTTTTTTTTTTTTAAGTTAGAATTTTAGCTTCGTTTTTGAATGCAGCCCTCTTAATCTTTCAAAATATGGATTTGGGATTCAGGCAAAAGAAACTATGGCTGAGGTCATACAGTGCTTTAAAAAGAGTCCGTTAATGCACTTTAGTCCTTGTTTTCAGCAATAATGCTTTACATTATATTTTGCACTCCAACATTTGCTTGTCTGCTCACTTTTCTGCTGTCTTCAACTCTTTCAGTACATTGTCAGAAATCCCACTTTTCCTGATTTGTAGTCCTGGTGTTGGCTTTTACTGGGTTTTGGTTTAAGAACTTCAAACGCTGAAGTTGATTCTTTAAGTTTTTCACTGATCCTTTGCAGGACACATTTTTATCGATTTCTAGAGGTTATCAACACAAATATAAAAGGCAAGAAAGACTAATCAGTCCAATGTAATCTGAGAAAGGATGAGATGAAGTTTATTACTAGCTGAAAGAAGGCACTCTTGGCAGGCATTAACAAATCAACACTGCTTTCCTTAAACATTTTAGATAAATTTGATTTAGGGTCTCATTTTCCTGTTCTCGCTCTTTCCACAGATTGCTTAGGTAAGACCATATTTGCCATATTTCCTCACCTGATTCATTCTCTCTGTCTAACATTACTGACATATTTTAAGTGAGAATATAGGGCTGCCTGAAATTGGTCTGTTTTTTTTCTTTTTTTCCTGCTGGAAGGAGTGTCCTTGAACATCTCATAAAAACTTGATAATGTTGTTCCAGGAAGAAATCTAAAATCTATCCAGCTACTTCTGAATACTCCCTAGTGCTCAGTCTTTGAAACCCTAAGGAAATGACAATGTTGCTGTAGCCCTGATCCTTTGCCCTTTCTCTAATATACCCTTCCTTATAAAGACCTCGAACCAGGTTACAAAGACCTTTCGCCAGTTTCTCCACTTTATACATGTGGAAACAGGCCGAGAGGTGAATTGGCTTGTCCCAGGTCACATACTAGGTCAGCAGAAAGAAGAGCTAGTAATAGAACTTGAAACTTCTGACTTCCCATTTTTCTGTACTAGACTCCATTCCTTTGCTATATTCATGATTCTAGAATTTCCCCATTGGGAACTAGTCAGACTGAAACTGTCATATGTGATTTATGCCGACTCCTTGAATGATGATAAGTAGTCAGACAAGGTGGGTGAGGTAATATCTGCTGTTGGTGAGAGATGCAAGGTTTTGAGTGAGATACTATTGAGCCACTGGAAAAAAAAAATGCCAGTGTAGTTGTCCCTCCACAACCCTGTCCATATCATGTACATTCAGTCCATTCCTTGGTGTTCAGCCTCTGGGTTAGGCTATGTGCTAAAACTGATTCTGCCAACTTATGCACACAGAATACAGTGAAGAAGTGTAGTGACCAGAAAAACTCTCAAGGCTTTTTAGTCCCAGACTTGATTTGATTAAACTGTTTTTATATTATGATGGACAAATTATTGGTTGTCTTGTTTTAAAAAAAAAAAAAAAAAAAGCTGTCCCTCCACAGAAATGCTGTAATCACTGTGTTTGTAGAACTGAGCAAAGCAGATTTTGTGCTGCTATTTTGCTTTTTGCAGCAGCAATTTACTAGTGAATCCTATTCCCAAAGCTGTATTGACATATACTGATGCTGGAATGCATAGAGACCTTGATCCTACAAAAAACTTATATTCTTGGTAATTAGGTGTGCTCACATGCATAAAGTTAATCGTGTGTGTAAGTGTGGTTTGTTTTGTTTTGTCACGTCACGCGTCACAGAAATAGATCTTGTTAAACCAAAGCTGTGTTTCCAAATAGACTAAAGCTCAGTGTTTGTCAAATACAAAAGAACACTCAATAAAGGGAATTATTTAATTATTAAACCTCTGAGAGCAAAATCTAAACAATAGAGAGATGGGGCATGGGAAATGTTTTCAAGTATCTTATATCAAGATTTGAATGTGGTGATAATTTGGTAGTCAAGGAGAGGATAGGTTTTCACCAAAAATATAACAAATCTAATCCCAGAGCCAAAGAGTGAACGCTTCTTAAGTTTATTTTTGTGTATTAAATACAAGACAAATTAATAAACAATAGGATGCATGAACAACAAACTCATCTTATGTATAATTCACAATACACCTGCTAATAAACATGTTTATATTACTATAAAAATTAATGTGAATAAGATATATTAGGTTACTGGAGGGCTTTTCTTTAGCCATAATTTTTATTAATGGGAACCACCATTACATTTTACAGTGCACAAGTTTACTCTTCTTCCAAAATCAAGACGCTGCTGAGTTGATTCATTTTGTGAACAGTATTATGCCTGTAGTACCTGCTCCAGTATAAGTCATTGGCAGGATTGGAACTCCTAGTCCTTTAAAGGTTATGTTTGCTCCTGGAGAAGATTTGTTAAGGTGAGAGAGTTTGGGGGGTTTTTTAGATGATGTTTCCTCTCTTACTTATAAATTACTAAAACAGCGGTGTTATCTGACCTGCTCTGTGGATGCATATGAGTTCTTTGGACCCTAAAACTATTAATATAATATAAAAAATGTAACAGTTTTTACAGTCTGAACATGCACTTTAAACAGTCTTGGTCAATTTCAAATAAGATTTCACAGGACTTCCTGTAACAGGGAAAAGTTACAATGCCCCTTCTCTCTATTATAAACCCCATGATAATGGTGGTAAAAGGACACAGAGTACGTTATTAAATGGGGATCAGTAAACCACAACCTTGTCAAACACTGCTGTTATGTCATCAGGAACTTTCTATTGCACAATTGATTTTAAAACAAATTATTGTACTTAAGAAAAATGTGCACAGCAGAATCTCTGATTCATGAATGTCCTTTTGTCTGTAAATTGTTTCAGTTGTAAGCCACTGCAGCATGAGGCTTTGCTTCTAATTCATAACAATGGTTTTACACTTACCAAAATGAGATGGACATTCATGCAGCAGTTGTTCTCCCCCCCACCTTGGTAATCCCAGAATGTGTTTAATTTCAAATTCTTATCTTCCTTAGCACAGGTAGATGAACAGAATTCATGAATCCTCACACGTTTTCAGGATCCAGTGTGGGTGACCATGCAGATACACTTTATGTAGATGCATAAAGTAAAGAGATCTTATGAAGTTGTTTGCAAAACAACAAAAGAAGTAATGTCAAAGTTTGGGGTTTTTAATAGTTTATGGAAGTATATGCACAACATCTACCCTTTGCCACTAAAATAAATTTAACATATGCAGCCCTTCAGAGAGATTGGTGAGACATTTCTGAGGATGTATTATCATCATCAAAGGGTGAAATGAAGGCTGAGAAGTTAAAGGCACAATTGCTCTCTACTTCTGCACGTGGATGGAGCTACGTATAGGTTGTTTGTAAGAGATTTGTTTCTAGCTCTGCAGCATGTCCCTCTTCTCCTAAGAACTCTGACAACATTCACAGAAGCCATGCTACCATGGGAGAAGAAATGGGTCAAACATATACATGGATGCACTCCACAGAGCAACCATGTGTGTGCATCAAGGAAATTACTTTAGACTTTAGAGTAAATAGGAAATGGGACACTTTATTTTGGTGAATTTTTTTTATTTCAGAGGTCTTCTCATGCTGAGTTTAGCTGAGGAAGAGTGAAGTTCTGTATGTCTGATCATATAAAAGGAAATCTTGATTTTGCTGTCTTTTGTTATAGATGAAGAACCAGACCCTGATGATGGAAAAATTATGTTCAAGAAGCCAAGTAAGCGTTCATCAGAAGAGAAATTTTCGGGCCTGACTGCAAGTTCAAGTAAGAAGAAAAAAGAATCAAAGAAAACTAAGAGGGACTCAACACCCCCTCAGAATGCAGCTAAACAAATTAAAAATAGCAGCCTTCTCTCATTTGATGATGAAGAAGATGATGATGATTAGGAGTTGTGCATGGTTTTGTGTTTTGCATACTTTCCCTTACAACCATTAGAGCAAAAATGAGGGGCCTCTTTTAGGTGGAGGCTTAGGGCCTGCTTCTCCTTTTACTCTGGGGTAAATCCACTGATGTCAGAGGAAGATCGTATAAAACTGGTGTGAGGTGAGAGTCAAGCCCTAATTTTTCAGTTCAGATGGTACTGCATGCACAGTATTTTGGACTTTATTTTTAAAAGAGAACTTAAATGTGTGTGCAAAATAAAATCCATACAAATGGCTGTTTAAGATCCCATATATTAGCAAAATACTTGTGTACATGTAAAACTTATGAATACATTTGCAAACAAAATATTTTAAAATCATTTCCCCCATGTAAATTTTTTTTTCTGTTTACTGAGTGGCCAAAGACCTGAGTTAATAGTTGTATATTTTTGTCCTGTTGAAGTTGACCTCCCTAACAGTCAAAACAGTTAAAGACTTGGGGGCTAAAATCTTTGACCTTTACTCAGGTACAACTTGACATTTTTTCCCCTATATGTATGGGCTGAATGATTGGGTCTGTGTCTTGTAGTCCTTATGTGTATGACTCAGCACCTAGTAAAGTCATGGGAATTTTGATTTCTGCTGTCTGTGGATGCAGATGAAGCCTGTAAGCACTGACTTCAGTGGAACTGCTCTGTGATTAAGGGTTACAGGATTGGATCCTTAGTGATTTGCATCAGATCTTGCACAGGAAAGAAATCTCTGAACTGTGAATTTGGAGATTATGTAGGGAAACCATTTAGTCCATTTTGGATACCATGGTGATGGGCTATGTATTAAAAAACTGGATAGAAAGTCTGTTCATTTGTAATTATGTCTATGTATTCGTGATTATTTGGGATCTGACAGCTTGTAAAATATTTCATTTCACCTTTAAGCTATAGAAAACTGTTTGTTTAGAGTAGAAACATTGTAAGCAGGAACTGTTGGGGAAAGCTGCAGGTTTTATAGTATGAGATAAAATAAGTCATGAAGTTGTGTAGCTGGGACAATATCTAATTTGTCAACTTTTCTACTGTCACACATAGCACATGAAAGTGACCATTCTTAAATGGTGTACACAAAAAGAGATTCAAGATAACATTGAGAGCTGATGTGGTTTCCAACAACAACAACAATCCGACTGAAAATACTATGTCCTTTGAAACTGTTTGGACATATTGTATGTTCTGTAATTATATGTAACCAGGAGCTGATAATAGACTGCTGCAAAATTATAGGAAAAGAGATCAGCAACCCATTTCCTAGCTTATGTGACAGAACATGTGAAATGAATGGGAATGCAAAGCTTCATTAAGGAGCTGATCTAAAGTTGCTGTGTGAGACAGCTATTTTTAGTTTAACTCTGTTAATATTGGTATTAAAACATTAAGTGTGTGATAAAGAATTTTATCTTTTGTGCATGTTTTATAAGTGGTCAGAATATATTTATATTATTTCAGTAGGTGACACGGTTATCTAATCCATCTGATTTGAAGCCATTTTCACTCTAAATACATATACACTCAGTGAATATGCCCATAAAGAAATTTTATGTTGCCATACACATGCAGTGATCCCAGGACCAATGACGTCTCGAAACAATATTTTCTATGTGTAATTTAAATGGAAATGTCACTAGTGCATTTATGGATTTGGTTTGAATTTTTCTAAATGTTTTCTGCCCATATTTAGAACATATATAAAAGAAAATCACTGCAAATAGTTGGTAAGTTATGTGTTGCAACTAGTTGATTATGTGCACTAAAAACTCATTTGAGTCCAGTTTTTTGGAAAATGTAATATCATGAAAAACCTTGTTTAGAATATTTACAGCGGGGGTCGACAACCTTTCAGAAGTGGTGTGCGAGTCTTCATTTATTCACTTTAATTTAAGGTTTCGTGCGCCAGTAATACATTTTAATGTTTTTTAGAAGGTCTCTCTCTATAAGTCTATATATTATATAACTAAATTATTGACGTATGAAAAGTAAACAAAGTTTTCAAAATGTTTAAGAAGCTTCATTTAAAATTAAATTAAAATGCTGATCTTACGCCGCCAGCCCGCTGCCAACCTGGGGTTCCGTTCACCGAAGCCAGCAGCAGGCTGAGCGGGACCTGCGGCCGGGACCCTGGCTGGCAAGGGGCTGGCAGCCAGAACCCCAGACCGGCAGCAGGCTGAGCGGGGCCGGCAGCCGGGACCCTGGCTGGCAAGGGGCTGGCAGCCAGAACCCCAGACCAGCAGCGGGCTGAGTGGGGCCAACAGCCGGGACCCCATACTGGCAGTGGGCTGAACAGCTCAGCCCACTGCCGGTCTGGGGTTCCGTCCGCTGGCTCCTGCCAGCCAGGGTCCCGGCTGCCGGCCCCGCTCAGCCCACTGCCAGTCTGGGATCCCGGCCTTGCCCACCTAGAGTGGGTACCTACCTTCTCCCTGATTCTAGCCATTCTCTTCCTCTCTCTGTGCTGAGCTGAGGGTGGGAGTGCACTGAGCACAGGGCTGGGGGTGAAGGAGTAGGCTCGGAGTTGCGGTGTAGGGTCTGGCCAGGAGCTAGAATGAGGGAGGGGGCTCAGGGTTGGGGCAGGAAGTTTGGGTGTGGAGTGCTTACCTGGGCAGCTCCCATTTGGTGTGAGGGGTGCAGGTAGGAATGTGTGGGGGGCGGGGGTGCAGGAGCTCCCGTTTGGTGCTCATGGTGGGGGTGAGAATGTGGGGGGTGCAAGAGTCAGGGCACGAGGTGTGGGGGGGCTGGGTATGTGTCGGGGGGTGCTGGAGTCAAGCCTGGGGTCGTGGGGGGATCCAGGGGTAAGGGCAGGAGGCTGGGATGTGTGTGGGGGATCCAGGGGTCAGGGTAGAGGTCTGGGTGTGTGTCGGGGGGTGCAGGGATCAGGGCAGGGGGGTGCAGGGGTCAGGGCAGAGGACTGGGGGTGTGGGCTGGGGTCGTGGGGGTGCACCCAGCGCCCTGCCCAGAGCAGCTCATGGCAGGGGGCTGGAGGGCATATGCCCTGATTCCACTCCCCAAGACCCCGTCCCCATCTCTTCTCTGCCTCCTCCCCAGAGCAGCGAGAGCACTCAGGCACTGCTTCTCCCCCTCCCTCGCAAGGGCCATCAGCTGATCAGTGGCAGGGAGTGAGAGGAGGAGGGGCAGGCACCCAGCATGGTGCGGGGGAGGGGGGAGCTTGCCTGCCCTGCAGCAGCAGCCAGCAGGACCAAGCTTCTTCACCCTGCCCCTGCGCGGGGGCGGGGACGGGGGCGAAGAGCGGGCTGGGGCGGGCAGGATTTTTAATGGCACGCTGCTGCCTGCTGGGGTCCTGGCCTGCGTTAGGCAGTGGGCGCTGAGTGGGACCAGCGGCTGGGACCCAGAAGGCAGCAGCGTGCCATTAAAAATGACTCGCGTGCTGTCTTTGGCACGCGTGCCATAGGTTACCAACCCCTGATCTACAGCATGTTGCCATGGACGTTTCAACATATATTTTCTTGAACTGAAAGAATAAATACTTTAACTCAGTGGCTCTCAATCTGTCCGGCCTACTGTTCCCCTTTTAGGAGTCTGATTTGTCCTGTGTACTCCCAAGTTTCACCTCACTTAAAAACTATTTGCTTACAAAATCAGACATAGAAATACAAAAGTGTCACAGTACACTGTTACTGAAAAATTGCTTACTTTCCTATTTTTTACCATATAATTATAAAATGCAGGCAGTCCTCGGACTTACAGTGCAATTTTTAGGAACCAATTGTGTTGTAAGCTGAAACATCATAACGTGGAACAGCAGTATACTCCATTGCGGGACCGAGTGTCATAAAGTCAAAACAAATTGGAGGTCGAATCAGGGTGTCAGTTCAGAAATGTCATAAGTGCCATTCATCATTAAGTCAAATGCTGTAAAGTCGAGGACTGCCTTTAAAGCAATTGGAATATAAATATTGAACTTACATTTCAATGTATAGTATATAGAGCAGTATATATGTCATTGTATGAAATTTTAGTTTGTACTGACTTCACTAGTGCATTTTATGTAGCCTGTAGTAAAACCAGCAAATATCTAGATGAGGTGATGTACTTGCTGGAAGACTTCTGTGTATCCTTGGGGTACATGTATCCCTGGTTGAGACCCACTGCTCTAACTCACTAAAACCCGTTTGAAAGAATGAGTTAATCTGTGAGTACCGCAGTGCATACTTAAACTTTTCTGGACC
The DNA here is from genome assembly GCF_965140235.1 of Caretta caretta. Classification (NCBI taxonomy): domain Eukaryota; kingdom Metazoa; phylum Chordata; order Testudines; family Cheloniidae; genus Caretta; species Caretta caretta. The sequence continues at coordinate 189,007,200 of NC_134207.1, read as the reverse complement.
TATTTGTCATCTTAAAAATACTCTTTACATCTTTCTGATACAGCCTGAACGCTCTTAACATTAGCTGCAAGGCAGTTCCAGGGAACGTGGTTATCAGGAGATAAATGCTTGCCAAGGGATCAGAGGGAATTTGGATTTACCTAAAAATTAAAAAGAACCACACAAACCTACAGCTGATTCTGCAGGTTCAAAATAAGACTGATAAGTTGTTTGAGCACAGTGAATAAATACACTTAAATAGAGCTGCTTATTGTGTTGTGAAAGAAATTTTTAAGATTGAGAGAAGAATTATTTTGAAGTATTAAGTGTAGTATATTTGAGTCCTCAAACCCTACTCATTTGGTACAGGTTTCAGAGTAACAGCTGTGTTAGTCTGTATTCGCAAAAAGAAAAGGAATACTTGTGGCACCTTAGAGACTAACCAATTTATTTGAGCATAAGCTTTCGTGAGCTACAGCTTACTTCATCGGATGCAGTAATAGATGCACAGGCCACTAGAATGCAATTAAATTGAAGTGAGCTTGCTAGTTTAGTGGGAAAATAACAGTAAAAGTACATGCTGGTCTTGAGGCAACGTATCAGGGAAAGGAAATGTAAATGTAGAATCCCAACTTCTTTCCTTTACTCTGATTCAGATCTATAGAATTCCAAGCAGGAAAACTTTGCATTATTTGAATTTCACCTACCACTAACTATATAACTAATTGGATATATTTCATTGGAAACTGAATGATACACAAAATTTTTAGCTAATTAGACATGGGAATTCACTGCATTTAATGTGATGCACCAGGAGAATTATACACTATTAGCTCAACATGACATCTGCATGGGAACTGTGACTCAATTCCTGGCTCTCTTACTGGCCTGCTTGGTGACTTTGTGCAAGTATGATGTGGTGTATTCTCCGCACCAGCCCTGAAAGAGATTAATTAGGCCAAGTGGGCCCAGTCAGACAATTAAACTGCAAAGGGGGAGATTTAGTCCATGTGGAAGTTGCAAACTTCCTCCCTGCCAATCTCTTTCCCTCAGGTAAAGGAGAAGGAAGGGGAGATAGGAACCCATGAGGAAGGGTTTACCTAATAAGCCTAAAAGATGCAGGGGAGAAGCTTAAAGAAGCACAGGAAGAAGTAGTCCAAGGAAGAGAGCAGTAGGGTTGGTGAAGTCCCAATCTTAATTCCTCACTATAGAGCCCTGGACTGGAACCCAGAGTAGAGAGTGGGCCTGAGTTCCCTTACCATCCACTGCAGCATAGGAAGGCTGGAGCAGTGAATGGGAAGACTGCCTGAGGAATGACACTGTAGGAATGACACAGTCAGGGCAGCAGGCATGCAGATTGCCTGATGCTGCTTGTGCTGAGGGACTTTGCAAGACTCCCCTGTAAGGGGAAATCACAATATGACTTGGGAAGGCACAAAGCAGACCTACTGTGACTCCATGAGTGGAAGAAGAGCTGCAACGGTGGAAGAGAAGAAAGGGGGTGCTGAACCGGGCAGAGCTAATCACCAGAAGGGGGTGCCTGCCATCCAGCGGTCAGTAGACTGCACTATGACAGTGAGTCACTTCATCTTTCTCCGGGAGAATATGGTATCTATCGCCTTTGTAGGGTGTATTGAGATCTGTGGATGAAAAGTGCTACAGAAAAGCTAGGTTTTATATTATTTGACGATGTTATTGGGCAGACTCTTAAGACAGGTTGCCTAATATGGAAATCTCTTGCATAGGTTTCACTTTTTGATGATGTTTAAATAAAGGCTCCAGGAACTTTTCTTGCTTCATCTGAGACAATGAAACATTCATTGGTGACAATGCTAGTAGTTCTTGTACTTATTTAAGCAGTAAGTTGGTACGAACCCTGCAGACTAGAGCAACACTCCTATAATAGAAGCCTAAGTTTGAGAGTTACCTTGGGCTTCAGTGTGTTTCTCTGTCAGGTTGCAGAACTGGAATTGTCTCACCTTTCTTGAGCAATTCCTAGTAGTTGATTTCAAAGCAACCCTGGTGCTAGCCTTGAAGGAAGCTGATTGCTGTCTGCAGAAGGAATAGCACCTTTGTCTAAAAGAGAGACAATGGAAAAAATAGAAGTAAAACGGTGAGAATCCTCAGTATGTTGACTGGTCAAGCCTTATTAAAAGCAAATACAAATACATGTGCCAGATCAAATAAGAAAATGGTAACAGTTTGGGGATATTTCTCAAAAGAATCAGCTCCTGATTGTATATTTAGATTGTCTCGAGGTTAATTTTATCCCCAAGTAAGACCAAATAAATCAGCGAGCACTTGTAAATGATTTTCACTGGACTAACCAGAAGTCAGAAGAACAAGAATCCTGTTCCTACTGTGTCTGTATCATAGAATATTCGGGTTTGAAGAGACCTCACAAGGTCATCTAGTCCAATCCCCTCCTCAAAGCCGGACCAACACCAACTAAATCATCCCAGCCAGGGCTTTGTCAAGCCAGGGCTTAAAAACCTCTAAGGATGGAGATTCCACCACCTCCCTAGGTAACCTATTCCAGTGCTACACTTTCTAAAGGAAACATCTTATGCTGTAAACGGTGGAGAGAAGGGTGTGCTTTGAGTGTGCCAGGAGCACCAGGAGCCTGTATTTAACTGTGCTTTAAATATTCTTTCTAAACTTCAATACTTGTTTTCATTTACAGTGCTTTAATGTATAATCCTGTTAAGAAGATGCAGATTTATAATGAATCAGTACTGTAATTGTTTCAGTTGATAGTTAATGCACAAAAGGGAAATAGTGATGCTTCACATGGTTACAGGGGACTGATTTCATTTTCAGGGACACCTGGCATGCTTGAAAATGAGTCATTACCTTTGGTGTAGCACAAGAGGTATGATACGCAGTCTCAGCAAGTATTCTCCAATGAAGCCAGTTAATAACCTGAACTTTGATCATGCTGTCCTGTTCCTCTTTCCCCTGCCAAGAACCATTCATGAAGTGGATGCTCTGTGTACTGATCACACAGAAGGGGTGGAATATCAGCTGCCTCTGCAGCACCATGCTGCTGTCTCCAACCTCATATTGAGGTGATATTCATTTTTAAGAAGAGATTCTCCATGCTGTAGATTTCCCCCCTTTAGGAGAGTTCCAGGTGCTGTGAATAGCAGGAGTAACCACCGGAACTAGTATAGAGGAACAAGATCTCTGTATGAACAGCAGTGTGCTGCAGTGACCTCTCAAGATCTCAAAGATAAATTTTAATTCTGGGGTCTGGGGTCCAGGCTCCTGGTGGCTAACCTGACTCCACCCACTTTTCCCCATGGAACAATTTGGTGAAAACTCCATGAGATTGAATTTGTGGAGTTTTCCTTCTCCTTAATCCCCTCCTGTAGGTTTTCCATGAAGGAATAATTCAGTTCCTGTTTACTGCACTCATGTCTATCAGGACAGCTTGTCATCTGAACTAGAGTGACATTAAGCACTGATCAACCTCCATGTGGAGAAAGGACACGTACAGTAAAGTGGCTCTGCTGCTACTCTAGTGTTGATGGTGAAGGATTCCATCCCCCTTGGCTCCCACATCATTCCTTTGTGCAGGCGTTCTCAAATGGGGCTCTGACCCCTCGGGGGTCGCAAGGTGGTTACATGGGGGTCATGGGCCGTCAGCTCCATGGGCCTGACAGCCCTGAGCCCCCATTAAATTAAATTACCCACCCATTTTTAATTTATAAGGGGGGGTCACGATCAGGGGCTTCCTGTGTGAAAGGGGTCACCAATACAAAAAGTATGAAAACCACTGCCTTAGTGGAATGCCAGTTTACTAGGGCTATTTGTAGTAGGGAGAATTTAGGCCACAGTCTTATATTCTGTAATGCAAATAAGTTAGTATAGGAGGTTGCTGTAGAAACTCCATTGGATAACAGTGATCACGTCACAATTTTAATTTTGATTTCATGAAAGCAAGTTACTTCCTTAGACACAACACAGTAACAATAAACTTTTGAAAGAGCTATGAGGAATACAATTAGCAGGCTGAAGGGCACAGTAAAATACTTAAAAAACATGATCTGCCTGGAAGCTATTTAAGAACATCATATTATAGATGCAGATGGTTTGCATATCTCTGAGCAAAAGCATGTAAAGGAGGGAGAGTGAAAATGTTATGGGTACATAGAGAAAGATGAGTACAGTATTCCTAAACAATAGTGAAAACCATCCCTGAACATCACAAATTGAATGGAACATAGATAGTCTTGGTAATGTACAGAGTAGGAAAGAGACAATCTGAACAAAAGATGAGGGCCAAGATTTTCAAAAGTGACTAATCACCTTGGGCCATATTATTAATTTATATTACTGTAGTGCCTAGGAGACCTAGTCATGATTAAGGCTATGATTATGTCATGGAAGTCACAGTATCCGTGACTTCCAGAGACTTCCGTGATATTTTCTGCTTCAGCTCTGGGGCTCCAGGGCTGGAGCTGTCAGCCAGCGGAGGCCCCAGAGCTCTCAGCTGTGGCAGGCTCCCCGCAGCCGCCAGCCAGAGCTCCGAGCCACTGCTATGCAAGGGGACCCTGCAGCTCCCAGCCACTGCAGATGGTGAGGGGACTCTGGAGCTGCAGCAGCAGTGGGTGCTGGACTCCCCCACTCTCCATTTTGTCTCAGTTATTTTTAATAAAAGTCACAGACAGGTCATGGGGCGTCCATGAATTTTTGTTTATTGCCTGTGACCTGTCCGTGACTTTTAAAATAACTGTGACAAAATCTTAGCCTTAGTCATGGTTGTGCTAGGTGTTTGTGTAAACACAGAACAAAAAGATAATTCCTGTCTTAAAGGGGCCTGATTTTCAGAAAAAGCCAAGCGCCTGCCATCTAAAAATCACGCCACTTTGGATGAGTCTTCATTAGAAAAATAGTGTGTTCTTAACTCAAGTTAGCTAACATGAGGGTAAAATCTTAATGAAGACAAGGCAGTTTGTAGTTTTCACACAAGTTAACAGGTTGAGTTAAAGGCTCTGGGGAAGCCTAGGGTTTACCTTGACCTGCTAACATGTGTTAAACTACAAACTGCCTTGTCTTCACTAAGATTTTACCAAGATGTTGGTTAAGAACATGCCTTTTTTCTTCACGAGGGCCAGGCCTTTTAAGACCTAAATATCACCAGTCATTTTTTAAAATCTTAGACAAAGGATATAGCTATAACAATAAATACATTTTTTTTTAAAAAAATCTACAAATGTATTAAAAAGAAGAAGGGCATATGTGGGACAAGCTTCAGCCGGGAACAATGTTGGCACAAAACAGATGCTTGCTACATGATGAAAGTGAAACAGGGATTTACAAAACTTTTTGTATTGATGTAGAAATAGGTCTTGAACAAACATTTTGTAGCAATAAAAAAAGCCTGAATATTTTGATTGATTAAATGAAAACTGGGGCATTTCATCATGTGTCTCCAAAGAAGTTCTTGAGACAGAATGACATTGTCTCCAAAACAGGGACTGTCCTGGTAAAACTAGGACATGTTCTCTTCAGGCTTAAATAGAGAAGAAACGGGAGAGGGGATGGAACAGCTATTTTGGAAATATATATTTGATCTGCGCCGTTAAGATGGGACTGGAGCATAAGAATCATACTGTTTTATTCTGGCCAGTAAAACTGTAGCAAAAATATCATTTAGCTGTCAGTCTCTCCCTTTTCCCTCTGACATGCCATCTATCTATAGAGAATAAATTAAACATCATTCTAATCAGCTCCACAGTTTTGTAATTTAGGGACTACAAATAATTTATGGAGTACTGGATGGAATTTAAATCAGTTTTATGATTGTGGTAAATTATTGCAGACGGATTAAATTTGTATGGAAAACCAGCAGACTTCAAGCTGTTTAGATTCTAGTGGACAACAACCGGCTCAAACATTCAAGGCAGCCATTTTCAAAGGCACCTATGGGAATTAGGTGTCCAACTCCAATGGACTGTTGACAGAAGCTGGGCATCCAACTTAAGTAGGCTCCTTGAAAATTCCAGCCTGAAATGTTTTTTTTTTTTTTTTTCATGATGCCAAATGTTTTTAAGTAATTTGTAAAAATCAAAATTAGAAAAAGGACAAATTAAGAGCAATAATTTAATTTAATTGGGTTTTGTTTAGTATCTTTTTAAGTAGAGGCTAACTTGTAAAATCTAGTTCAAGTGACTCCTAGGCCCAGAACAGTGACTACCTACTAGATTGGGTGGTACTTGTCAGATTTCCCTCTGCAACATCAGCCTTGGCTGCTGGTTAGGATCCATTGGTATGTGTCTTGATCTTTTCATCAGTCTGAGCCTGTATTTGTGAGATTTACCCTGCTTCCAGATCAAAGAATCAGTCTTATAGTACAATACAGTGATAGAGGCCCTTTAATTTTTAGTGAGGTCACTTTTACTTCAACGTGGTACAGTTCTGAACTAAAAGTCACATGATTAATAAACTTCTGCATATTTTCAATACTAATACAGAGAAAAATTAATTCATAGGCAGAAGGTCAACACAGGATCTATGAAGCATTTATGTCCCACTTCACCCTGTTTTGTACTTAAGTGGGACTTGTGACAGCCCTCTGCACAGGAGAGTGAATTTCACCCATGGAAAGACAATATTTTGGAGTCTTTTCATTATATCAAACCAAAGAGAGTTTATTAACATCTCCAAGCCACAAGCTGATTTTGTTTGTTTCATTGTTCAGGCATGTTTTCGTCATCCAAAATAAATTGTCAGATCACTGAAGGCTTGGACTTCATACACTACAACTGAATGGGAATAACTTTATTGAACAAATTTACTCTGGCTTGACATCGGGCCAAATTCTCTGTTGCTGTGACTCTGTTGGTCTCAGTGAAGTTACAGCAGCAGAGAAACTGGCCCCTTATTATTCTATGACACTCAGCAGATGTAACTAAAACAAATTCCCCAAATCCTTCACCTGCATAGGTAAAACCTGGTAAGGATTCTTTGGGTGCAGCCTTTTTCTTGGTTGTTCCAAACTCCTGATCAGGAAGACAGATGTGGTCTTTCTAGGATCTTAACATTAAATTTAAAAGGCAAAGTATGATATAACAAAGTCTGGAATCTGACTAGAACTGACAACATCCAAGAAATGCAAAGCTTAATGTTGGCACCCTATCCTTAAATAACCCAACATGCCTACCATTCAATAGGAATTGCAGCATACAGTGTAAGAATTATAAAACAACAACCAGTTGTTCTCAGACAGTGTACTTACGGCTGATACAACTAGGTCACTTATGTCCAGATCCTGATCTCAGTGACACTGATGAAAATACAGAGTAACAGTACTGATATTACTTCAGATTTACACCAGTGTCACTGAGATTGGAATCTTACCCAGGCTGAGAGTATTCACTGTGAATTTCCTTGCTCTTATCTCTTCAAATCAAAGATGTAATAAGCATCATTTTTTGGCATTTAACATTCTAGGTGGGGTTAGTCTCATTTAGTAACCCATCATGGTTTGGCCACACATGCTATGCTTCCACTCTCTTATTTCACTGCATCCTTTCCCAGTTCAATTTATCATCAGTCCAGTGCTCTGCTTCACTATGTGGCTGTGTGGAATCACTAATATTACATTTTATGCATTCAGTACATTTCCCCGTCTTCCTCAGACAGTTTGTATTCCTCCTGCTGCTTTTCTGTTGCTTGTTCTTTTATTCCTGTTGATAACTTTCATTTTGTCTCCTTTTTGCATCTTTCTCTTCAAGCTGTGCTTATGTTACAAACTGCAGTTCAGCAGTTTAGCAGTTGGACTCTGTCCAAATATTACCAAATGCCACATCTTTTAATATCGAGCAGAGCAGCTTGAATTCTCTTCATCATCGTGTCTTTTACCACACTTCGCCATGTTTTCAGTGCCAATGCAAATGGGGAAAAAAGTCAGATAAATAAAAAGAAGGGGGGAAAGGAAGATAAAATACTTGGGGGGTTTTGGAACACTTTCCCTCTGATTTTAGGCTTGTGTTGCATGACCCAGATGCTCAGCTAGCTTAAATCAGTGGAGCTACACCAGCTTCCACAAGATGAGGATTTAGCAACCTGGCTTTAGTGACTGGTGGTGCTTCTGTGTTCAGCTTGTGTTTATGCAGTGACAATCACAGTAATGCCAGTCTGTAGTGTTCATAGATCATGAGCCAGGCCTCTACAAATTAGGAGATTGTCTTAAAAACTATGAGACTTTTACAGTAATTCACTTTGGAGTTTTCTTTAATTTTGAGCCATTAGGGTTCATGCTTTCAAGCTTTTGGCCATAACCCTCAGGCTAGAAATTTACTTTTTAAATTTTTTTATTACAACTGTAATTCTCACATAATCATACGGCTTCAGGAGCTGGCGTTTTAAGAAAAACACCCATATCACAAAAGTTGGCCACACTGTTATTTGTTGTCTTGTCATCAAGTTGTCTTATCTTGTTCTTTGCGCTTTTGTTACCACTGCCATTGAGAGGAAGGATGGTCTTGTTGTTCAGACCCTGGACTGCGCTCTGGAAGCTCTAGGATTCAATTCCTAGTCCTGCTGCAGACTCCCTCCCTCCCATGTCCAGGCTCTTCTTTGCTCATGATAAAGAGCATATGATAAAGAGCACACAAATGGATAAAGAGCATCTCTCCTTTTGTGCTCCTCCTCGAAGCCATGCACACTTTGCAGGTGTGGAAGGGTGGAGCTGCCTGGTCCCAGAGCAGCTGCTTAACCTAAATCAAAAGGATTTTGGCTGGCAGTGTACTGAAGGGATAAAAGTAGAGATGGGTATCAAGGAGGGAACTGAAGGATAGAATGGTGGCTTTATGAATTCATACAAAGGGAGCACTGCATTAATAGGCAGCAGATTTAACACAAACATAAGGAAGTACTTCTTTACACCACACGCAGTCAATCTATGGAACTCATTGCCTGGGGATGGTGTGAAGGCCAAAGTATAACTGGGTTCAAAACTGAACTAGATAAGTTCATGGAGGATAGGTCTGTTGATGGCTATTAGCCAAGATGGCCAGGGACGCAACCCCATGCTCTGGGTGTCCCTAAACCTCTGATTGGCAGAAGTCGGCACTGGATGATGGGATGGCTCACTCAGTAATTGTCCTGTTCTGTTCATTCCCTCTAAAATACCTGGCACTGGCCACTGTTGGAAGACAGGATACTAGACTAGATGCACCATTGGTCTGACCCAGTCTAGCAATTCTTATGTTCTTAAGTGGACAAGCGGGTGGATGATGGTAGCAATGATTATGGACTGCAGGGAGTAAATCATTAAGACACAAGAACCGAGGGGATGAGTTGTAAAAAGCCTTTAAGGTGAGTTAAGAAGCTTGAAGTTGATTTGGTGTAAGGATTTGGTGTGGTGACATGGTTAGAAGCATGGACAGGGAAGATGATTTTGGTGGCTACATTTGGATGGACTGTGGGGAGAAGGCAATGTGGGTGTCAGGGTGGCCAGAGAGCAGGAGTTTGCAATAGTTGTCAACATGGGAGATGGTGAGGGCCAAGAGAAGAGTTTTAGCTGGGGGGACAGGATCTCTTGCCTTGTTTATATAAAATCTTTATTGGGGAGAGAGGAGGGAAAAATCTAAATATTTCCTAGATATGTGACCAAGCTGTAACGTTTGTGTGAAGATTAGGATCCATACTTAGCTAAAGTTCAGATGTGGGTCAGGTATTGGGTGTTGGTTTGCCCCTCAGTAAAGAGATAGGACTGGGCTACAAAGTTTGAATCCAGATTTAGATATGAACTATCCCAAGACTCAAGCGTTTTGTTGCAAGTCCAGCTGTAACTTTCCCCCCACTAGAAGTGAGGAGGGAGAAGCCCTGCCCCATCCCCATCCTAGCTAAATGACTCTGGGAGGTCACCGAACCATAGCAGCAGTGACAATAGTCATTTGCCACTTGCACCAACACCGCCATCTGAGAAGAAATAAATCACTGTTTGGAAGTGGCTCACACACAGTGATTTTGCTCAGTAGTTCCCACCACCAATCTGTGGTAAAATAATAGTAGCATAAGTTATATATCAGGCACACACTGTTCAGATAATTCATGGGACTGGATGTAAGTGGTAATGTTGTGTGAATTGTATCAATCTGGCATTCAGCGGGTGCAAAATAAGTGTTAATAATACACAAAAGGTAGAGGAAGTGTGTGGGAGGGGAAGCAACTGGAGGGTGTGAGATAAAGCAGAGGAGGCTACCCCTCCTCTGCTTTCCCCTCTTGCCCTGCCACATAAGCTACACTTCTTTTGCAAACACATTAAAGTCAGAGCCAAATATCCCACAACTACCCCGCTTACATCACTGGAGAATTTTGCTCAGGGACTTCTGGGAGAGTTTTCAACCAGTTACACCAAGGTCCAAATTCTGCCTTAATTTACACCTGGAATCAATGGCAGGGCAGAATTTTGTCCTGCGTCAGCTGGTTGTTTCTTTAGTACGATTTATTAACCAAAGCTTGGAGTGGGGGAGGAGACTTGCAGGTCCCCATTGGTCAAACAGTATCTTTTTTAGTGCTCTACACGAGCTATTGGTAGTTAGAACAACACCACAATGACCTGGCTTTCCATATCTGTGCCTGCAATCTGCTGGAGAAAGGGAGCATTCAACAATTCCACAACAGTGGGTCCGTCACATATTTAGGATGAGTCCTAAGCTCTGATAGAGTCGGCAGCCGCAGGTGTGTGTCTGATCATCGGAGCCCTTATCAGGGAGTTGGAGGGTACCTGCCAGTAGAACTGGTGTGATTCAGCTACACAGAGGGGGCAGCATATGGGGAGTGCCAGGCAGGGGGAAAATACGCCTTGGACAGTCTGGAAACAAGTTCATTGGGTGCACCATAGGTAGCTTTATAAAGGGGATGTTTGCAAGAGCCCTGGGAGCTGTGGGGGCAGGGCAGGATGATCTGCTGTTACTCAAATCCACATATGCTGTGGGGGGCCTGTTAGTCTGCACAGTAGCTTCCACAGAGCAGCTTGACGGCTGTTCCATGGCACTGGGAGAGGATTCCTTCCATTCTCTTCCCTTACAGGTCTCCTGAGCACCTTCCTGAGATACTTGTGCTAAATGCTGAGGACTGGATTTGCATATCATCAATAGCTCAGCACCTGCCGTATCTAAAACCAAAACGATCTTCATTAAATAAAAAATTAACTGGTGCCAATCATCTTGTAAGTTTTCAGCATTTCTCTTCTACCAGAAAATGGGCAAAATTCGTTTGTGTATGTATGTGTGTTTTAAGCAACACTCTCTGCTGTGTCTTAGCAGCTCTAGACATTGTCTGACTTGCTTTATGACTATATTAGGATTTCAGTTAAAGCACCAGAATGTAGTTGTGCCTTTATGTAGGTAAACATGACTCTGTTATTGAGTAGAGAGAGAATTACATTTTAATCCCACTTGCCTTGCTACCGCTCCCTCAAAAAGAAGAAAAACTCCAAATGGACATTATTTCTCATTGAAATAAATTCTGGTCATTTTAATCTGGCTCTGATTGTCCATGTTTCATCACCAAATACTTTGTTATTTTCCCTTCACTCCCCCACCTTGATTCTGAATGTGTCTTACTCAGCATCATAAACCGATGAGCACCGTCAAAAAGGGAGCAAATAAGATTTTATTCATTCTTACTTCCTGACAATAACTTGAAAATGTGAGCATGCCTCTCAACCAGTCAAGACCCAAATGTGGGATGAAATTTGTACCAATGGCCCAAAGTGAGGGATTAAAAATTCCTGATGCAGGACACTTAAAAAGAAAAGGAGGACTTGTGGCGCCTTAGAGACTAACCAATTTATTTGAGCATAAACATTCGTGCAGCATCCGATGAAGTGAGCTGTAGCTCATGAAAGCTTATGCTCAAATAAATTGGTTAGTCTCTAAGGTGCCACAAATACTCCTTTTCTTTTTGCGGATACAGACTAACACGGCTGCTACTCTGAAACAGGACACTTAAAAAGGCTGTGGGATTCCAACCTTAAGGCAAACCACTCTTTCTATACTGTCAGCGCCATTATTCTTTATTTCCAGTGTCAATCGTTTTCAACAATCAAAGTGAGGGGACACAACAGAGTGCACTTTGGGATAAAAGCAGAAGAAGACCCTTGAAATGAGGGACATTTGAAAGATATCATTCTGAGACAAATGAACAGCTCTTTACCGATTGCATTGTTCGCTGACGCCTTTGCTTCCTCCCCTCCTGCAATGAGGCTAAGAAACTGCAGGTGGCAGCCGCACACCATCCGGGACAGAGCTCCCACATCCCATCTTTTCTATTCTGCGGGAATACGCCACTGCAGAGCTCAAAAAGTTCTCCTCTGCAGCAGGGGAAAGGCTATATTTGTTTTTAAATGGATTATATCTGGGTTTCCTTTATTAAAGCTTCTAATATCTGGCATTCAAAGAATATAATCACTCTGGACTATCAGTGCTGGAACTGGCTTGTATTAAATTTTCCCTTGTCTTCCCAGTGAAATACCTTTTTCTCTTGCTTGCTTGCTTTCTCTGACCTTTTATCGCAGCAGGGGGTCTGACTAGAAAGAGGGTTCTGGAAACGCTGTGTGTTTTTCATTAGGTTTTTCAGCATAAGTGTTGCATGGCACATTTCCCTCCACCCCCATATCTACAGTAACACCTGCTGCTTAGGTTTTATTTAATTTGTGATGAACGAGAAACAAAGTACTGCCAGAACCGAGATAAAAAAATGTCAGCTTTCTGTAGGCTTTTTTATTAGTATTATTATTTTCTGTTCAGATTCAGCAAAATGGAATTCCTTGTAGCACCGAGGAGGCCTGCTGTGTACTCTTTTTTTGTAAGATTGTTCTTAAACACTGACATATGTTATAGCAAGGTACATGCTATCCAGGGGGTAATACTACCTGCTCCTCTGCTGTAATGAGCCACAGAAGACTTTTACAGTAAACTCAGGGTGTGTTAGATGTTCTAGCAATAGGTTAGTGGGGAGTTGTCGATACAGGCTCATGCACTGCCCTATGTCATTGAATAGTCAACAAGGCAGTATTAGAGAAGCCTAATTGATTCTCACCCTGACACACACATATCTGATGGCTTCTGAGTTAATTGAGGGAAGATGGGGGAATAAAGATTAAAAAAAAAAAAAAAAGACAAACAGTGCTCAGCAAGACAGCCTTAAAATACTGTAGAGAGAATGCAGACTCAGGTGATGGCCAGGACAAAAATGGCTTCCTTTATCAGGCCCTAATAAAGGTTACCTACCAGATCCTAGCTCTGGGCTGGATCATGCCAACCCTGTCACACGTTGTTGAGCACTTACTCATGCTAGAAGTCCCTATTGCCTTCACTGAGACTATCTGCATAAGTGCTCACAACGGTAATTTCAGCCCTATATATTTGCTGCTGTCTAAAACGTCCCATCGTGAATGTCTAAATCCGGAAAATTCCCTTTGATTAGACTGGTTATATTTTGAGGAATCTGACCTATCAGTCATGATTATTTATGACTTATATAGCAGCACAGATGTGCCTAGCGCTTTCTTAAGCAAAACAAAGCAGAGTTAAATATTTAAACTGTCAGCTATTTGTAATGCAAAAGGGAAAGCTCTAATAAAACGTGATGTACATTATATCCTAAAGAGCAGTGGAGTTCAAATCAATGTATTGATATTTGTAAAATTATAAAGTTAAATTTGTAACCACTAAATGTTTGAAAAAGGATATTTGGTCACCCCACATAATGTGCTTACACCAAGCCTGTTTGAATATAAGACATATGAGAAAGACAAGACTTAAACATCCTGGGCTGAAGTGATTGGAGTTGTATCAGGGATGAATTTTGTCATATATCTTTGAATCTGAACTCTGGTTTATATACAATAGGCAGGGTATCCTATCAGAGAGAGCACTGGACTGGGAATCAGGAGACATGGATTCTATTCTTGACATTGCGCAAGTCATGCCCACACCCTGAGCCATGTAAAGTGGGGTGAATGATCCTGACTTCCTTTGTAAAATGCTTTGCGAGCTGAAGATGAAAGGTGCTATATAAGAGCTAGGTACTATTACTATCTTTATTACATTTTCCATTTTCAGCACAGTGTTTGTAGTTTTCTGTTCTGAAGGAAACATAATTTCGGTACATGAAGCTACTGGTATATAGCAACGCTCATGTTATGCAGTTAAGCCAGGTTGCACTCAGCCTCTATGTGGGTGCATGAAAGGAGCAAAGGATCCCCACCACCAACTCATCAGAGTCAGACAAAACTGCTGTCCATAAACTCTCCTGAGTGCAGTGACTGCTCCTAGGGCTGGTTTAAAAAAATAATCAGAAGAAAAACCACTATAAAAAAATTGTGATTTCCCGCATTCCCCATTTTTTATCCTCAAAATGTGAAATTAAGGGAAAATGTTAAGATTTTCCAAATTAGCTCTATCGCCGATCACAAATATGGGAAACAATATTCATGATTTTTTGGGTCAAAATTTTGAATTGCAAAAAATGTCAATCAACTCTACATTACTAATCGTTCTAGTCACCCAAAAACAAGGGAAGGAGGAGCAAAGTTCATACTCAGAGGGAAATTAATGTTGCACCCCTACTAAGGTAACAGTGGCTGTGTTCACCAGGATCTACAGGAAGCTTTGCAGCTGCTTGAGGCCTGATGCCTCCAGGAGCTCCCACTGCCACGTGTTCCTTGTGCAGGGTTGTGCCTTCCTGCCATAAATGAGACCTAAATGTACAAAGCATTCCAGATACGTACAAGCCATTGGCATCATCCCTCTACCCTTGAAGTTAATGGGACTTTTGCCGTTGACTTAGAGGGAGCAGGACTTGGTTCTTATAATTGTTGTCATGCATGCACACATAACTTTGCTGTGTGTGTCAAATGTCTGGTGATACTGTGTAGTTTCGTTTCTGTGAAGATTGCATGGAGGTACTCCAATTCTAGCCAAAAACAGGACGAGGGCAGAGGGCTAGCCTTAACTTTCATTTCCCCCCTGCTCTCATTGGATTGTGCTGCAGCAATAATGCTACTGTGGGGTTTTGATGTGCTCATTTTGTCTTTATTCTTTATTGTGTTCTTGTAATGGAAACAAGAGACAAACAAGTGGCATGGCAGCCACTGTAGCAACTCCTTAAGGCCCAAATTCAGCCAAGTACTTAAGCACTTTATTTAAGTACTTGCCTGAATTAGGGCCTAAGTCTGTTATAGATCATAAAATGCCTTTCTATACCATGGTTTGTGAACTCAAATAAAACCAACAGACTGACACATGGTGCCATTCTGCTTTGTCAGTCAACTACCTAGGCCAACGTTTTTCAACTTGAGACCTTAAAGTTAGGCATCTAAATTCATAATTAGATGCCTAAACATCCATGTTTAGCACCTAAATCTTGTCAGATTGTAGCTTTTTAACACTAAACTTCTTAGGGCAGAGACCATTCTTGTGTTTGTATGCAGTTAGCATAAATGGCCTCAGGTGCTCTCAGATTATAAATATTTAGTGCTATTAACAAATAAATATGTAGCCTGATTTTCAGTAGTGCTGAGCACCTTTAGCTCCTATTGACTTCAGTGATACTATTTATCAGGACTATGTGTCCCCTGAGCAAGGGTCTAAAGGATCAGATACTTTATTGTTGGTTAGAAGTTCCCAGAATAAAGAGAGACAAAGCGGGTGAGGTAATATCTTTTGTTGGACCAACTTCTGTTGGTGAGAGAGACAAGCTTTCGAGCTTACACAGAGCTGTTCTTCAGGTCTGGGAAAGGTACTTAGAGCGTCACAGCTAAATATAAGATGGAACAGATTGTTTAGTAAGTAAGTAGTTAACATATTTCAAGGGACCACTACTATAGTCTAATTACAGGATATAAATGTGGTAATATTAGTGTGGATATCTAAGGGGCTTCAGTGTCTTTCAAATGAAATGTTTTGACAATGATCTTGGTGCCCACTTCTAGTGATCATCAAATTGAAACTCAAGCTCTCCTAATACTTTAAAAAGAAAAAAGGGGGAGGGGGTGGGAGAGAGAGAGAGGATAAATTCAGTCCCCTGGACAGTATCCCCACCTGATAATCATGCAAAAATGTTTACAGGATCAGGCCCACCATTAAAACATAAGTTAATATTTCAGACACAAGCATCTCCTACCACATGCATAGGCTTCAATATTGTATTGCCCAGTCACCATCAAGCTCACTTGATCCAAGTGCTCCTGTATAGAAAGTTATATTTTGCAAGAGCTAAGAAAAAACGAGTGGTATGTCACATCCAAGCCTGTGCATAATTATTGCTGTTCACATGGCCTCTCTATTTGCCTAGCCACTCCCTGTTTACAAACCATTTATTTGGAAAGGCTTGAGAGACCTCCTCCATGAAAGGTGCTATGGAAATGTAGAATTCTCATTTTGTTCATTCCAATGGAACTCCATATTTTTGGAAGAATGTACCAAAAGCATTCGGCAAGTATAGCTAGGAGCCAGCATTTCTGCAGATCCTCATCCAGACCATTTATCACAATCCAAGTATTCAACAAGGATTTTATATCAGCACTCCCTTCCCCACCCCTTCTTTTTCTGCCCAGGATATCTCTGCCTATGACTATAAATATTTGTATTGGGCAAATATTTCAGTGGATTTATAACACCTAAATTGATAGTTTCTATGTAATTAATTTAGGTGTCTGTTCAGCTGCTGATTCATGTGCACAAGTTCAATTAGCATTAATGGGAGTTATGCATGCTTGTCGAGGACAGAATAGACCCTGTAATAATGTAACATGGAATGTTATATAATTACTGCTGTAATTACATCATGCACACACATCACTTCTACTTTGCCTCGCTAATAGCCCTTCAAATGCAGCTGCTAACTGCTGACTACACTGTATACTGTAACTACAATGCAGAGGTGACCATAAGTATTATCATTCGTTCTTTGTCTCCGTGCCCATCCACTGAGGATATACGTAAGTAAATTAGTAACCAGCAGTCAGCAATTTGTAAAGCTATAAGTCTCTTATTCTAAGTGACATTGTGAGTCAGAGACAATCACAAAAACCAAACCTCAGCAGAACTGCTTATCATCCCTCCTTCAGCATTTTGTTAGTTTTATTTTATTAAAATCCAAGCAAGCAGATTACCAACACCTTTAGCCTCCTGGTCAAAAGTGATTTGAACATGCAAGAAGGGCACTTTTCAAGGAAACACTAAAAATAGCTACATTGAAAAGATTGTGTGAGTACGTCTATGTGTCATTGTGCTATACTCCCTTTAGAAGGAAAAGTTATACCTTGTGCACAGCTGTGAATTACTGTAATCTGAAGAAATTGAGAAAGATAAATCCTTTCTAAAAATACGGATTGGATAAATGTAATCTCAGGGCGTGATGTACATATAAAATTTCTAGCCACCATGAGTGATTGTTTCTTGGAGCAGTTAGTCCTGGAAACCACAAGGGAATTCTTGATTTAGTCCTAAGTGGAGCACACAATCTGATCCAAGAACCACTCAGTAATAGTGACACAAGAGTAACTGTAATGTAGTTACATTTAAATATCCTTGTATGGGGGATAATACCAAAATACCCTGGTAATATTTAACTTTGAAAAGGAGAAATACATAAAAATGAGGATGCTTATTAGAAATTAAAAGGAGCTGTGTAGTGGGGTGTTCACCCACACTTGCCCTGAAGATGTTAATGTAGGCTAAGAAGGGAGCCAGTTGACCAGACAGGCCACAGCTGAGGAGAATCAGGTGGCTTAAGTGATCCCTTGACTGAATGAGGGAGCTGAGGAGGAACAAGCTGGGTTTATAAAGGTAGGAAGCTGATAGCAGAGAAAAGGTTGCAGGGAAGTAGTCTGCAGTTACTCCTTGGGAGAAGAGAGTTTGGGCTGGTAAACCCAAAGAGGACTGGAGAGCCACAAAGGTAAGAAAGGCTCAGGGGAAAACCAGGACAGTATGAGATAGTACAGACCTTGGGTGCTGAAGAAAGGGCCCCTGCGCTGGAACCTGGAGTAGAGGCTGGGTCCAGATTCCCCCACCAGCTATTGGGGAAGTGGTACAGACCAGGCAGAGGAGAGAGGACTCCCTGGGACAGTTGCCCCAAAAGACGATGGTACCCCAGAAGGGGGAAACACATATAGTGACCTGGCCAGGGGGTCAAGTCATGAAGGAGAACACCCAGAGTAGCAGAGACTTACATTTGTAAGTATTTAGGGAATACATTTCCTCTGAGCCTCTATTATAGTGTTTTTAAATAGCCCCATGCTGCTTGCAGGCATTTAGCTCTTGTGACAGCTTGTCATGGGGTCCTCTGATCAGTAGGGCGCATCCTCCTGGCCAAATTAGCTCCTTCCAGATGCTGCGCCCTCCTCTGGTAGTCTCTCCAACCATTTTCCACTCACAATGGTTGGAGAGACTACCAGAGGAGGGCGCAGCATCTGGAAGGAGCTAATTTGGCCAGGAGGATGCGCCCTACTGATCAGGAGGACCCCATGACAAGCTGTCACAAGAGCTAAATGCCTGCAAGCAGCATGGGGCTATTTAAAAACACCATAATAGAGGCTCAGAGGAAATGTATTCCCTAAATCAGAAAAAAATGACGAGGACCAAAAGAATGCCAACATGGCTAAATAACAGAGTAATGAAGGTCGTTAGGCAAAAAGACTTCCTTTAAAATTTGGAAGTCAAATCCTAGTGAGGATAATATGAAGATGCATGAACTGTGGCAGGTTAAGTGTAAAAGTATAATAAGGCAGGCCAAGAAAGAATATAAGGAGCAACTTGCTAAACATGCAAAAACTAATAGTAATAAAATTTTTTTAAAGTACATCAGAACCAGAAAGTCTGCCAAACAAGCAGTGGGGCCACTAGCTGACCAAGGTGTTAAAGGAGCATTCAAGGAAGACAACAAGGCCATTGAAGAAGAGAAGCTAAATGAAGAGGATGTGGGGGGAGATGCATAAGAGCTATCCTTTTTGGGCAACAAATTTTAGTCCTGTCCCAAACTGATGTGTCAGTAGAACAAATTTGATGAATTAAACAGAAATAAGTCACCAGGACCAGGTGGTATTCACCCAAGAGTTCTGGAGGAACTCAAATATGAAACTGCAGAACTAACAGTGATATGTTACATATCACTGACACAAGCCTCTGTATCAGATGACTGGAATATAGCGAATATAACACCAATTTTTTTAAGGGCTCCAAAGGAGATCCTGGCAGTTACAGGCCAGTGAGCCTAATTTCAATACTGGGCAAGTTAGTAGAAACTATAGTGAAGAACAGAATTATCAGACACCTAGATAAACATGATTTGTTCATGAAGTGTCAACACGGGGTTTTGTAAAGGGAAGTCTTGCCTCACCAATCTATTAGAATTCTCTGAGGGCGTCAATAAGCACATGGATAAAGGTGATCCAGTCAATATAGTGTACTTGAATTTGATAAGGTTGATCACCAAAGGCTGTCAAAGAAACTAACAAGGGATAAGAGGGAAGATCCTCTCATGGATCGGTCCCTGGTTAAAAGATAAGAAATGAGAGGGTAGAAATAAATGGTCAGTTATCACAATGGAGAGAGGTAAACAGTGGGGTCCTCCAAGGATCTGTACTGGAAGCTGTGCTGTTCAACATAGTCATTAATGATCTGGAAAAGGGAGTGAACAGTGAAGTGGCAGCGTTTGCAGATGATACAAAATAACTCAAAATACTTGAGTCCAAACCTGACTGCAAAGAGTTACAGGCAGTGGCCACTGGAACAGTTTTTATAGTGGGGGTGCTGAGAGCTATTGAACCAAACTATAAGCCATGTATGTGATGGAATCTACTTCAAGCCAGGAGGTGCTGCTGCACCCCCCAGCACTCCTAGTTCCAGCACCCCTGGTTACAGGGGGAACTCACATAGTAGTGTGACTGGGCAACAAAATGGCAGAAGAAATTCAACAGTGATAAGTGCAAAGTACTGCACACTGGAAAAAATAACCCCAACTACACATATATAGTGATGGGTTCTGAATTAACTGTTAATGCACAGCAGTGGTCAAAAAGGCTAACAGTATATTAGGAAAGGGTTAGAAAATATCATGCTACTATATAAATTCATGGGGTGACCCACACCTTGAATACTGTCAAGTTTTGGTTGCCTCATCTTGAAAAGGATACAGTGGAATGGAAAAGGTTCAGAAAAGGGCAACAAAGATTATCAGGAATATGGAACAGCTTCCGTATGAGGAGAGACTAAAAATATTATGGTTGTTCAGCATAGAAAAGAGATGACCGGGGGGACATGATAGAGGTCTGTAAAATCAGGAGTGGTATGGAAAATGTGCATACAGAAGTGTTATTTACCCTTTTCCATGCTACAAAAACCAGGGGTCACCCAATGAAATTGAGACATCAAGTTTAATACAAACAAGAGGAAGTACTTTTTCACACAATACACAGGTTAATTGAGTAACTAGTTGCCATGGGAGGTTGTGAATGGCAAAAAGCATAACTGGGTTCAAAAAAGAACTAGATAAGTTAATGGAGGATGGCTCCATCAATGGCCATTGGCCGAGATGGTCAGGATGCAACCCCATGTTTTGGGGGAGGGGCCTAAACCTCTGACTGCCAGAAGCTGGAAGGGGGAGATGGATGGATCACTCCAACAGCCCTGTCCTGTACACTCCCCCTGAACCGCTGATACTGGCCACTACCAGAGAAAGGATACTGGACTAGATGGACTGTTGGTCTGAACCAGTATGGAAGTTCTTATGTTCTTAGGTAAAAAGCAATTTCCAGCTGGTACATGCTTAGTACAGCTGCCACTGGCTTGGTCAGAAGCAAACCCCCTTTAGATTCATCTGGTAGAGTTGGTACCCTTGGATCGCTGTGTTCCCATTTCAAATTATAGTCTTGATAATATGTGGACACATACTAATGTTCCATGCATGTGTACTACTGGCATCTACTAGATGAAGCGTCAGATCTACTTAAGCATGTTTGTCTTTGTTTCCCTCTAATGGCAGGCAGAGGATAAGCCCAAATATCTCTACAGTGAATTAACTACAGTTTTTGCCTCCGTTTTGTGGCAGAATATTGTGCCCCTGCTGATGACTGTGAAGTCCACGTGGCCAGTGGTGAGCTGGAGCTGGTTCGCACCAGTTTGCCAGAACTGGTTGTTAAATTTAGAAGCCCTTTTAGAACCGGTTGTCCCTCACGGAACAACCGGTTCTAAAAGGGCTTCTAAATTTAACTGGCCAAAAGTGGCGCCTTAGGTGCCGACTCTATGGGTGCTCCAGGGCTGGAGCACCCAAGGGGAAAATGCACCCACCGGCAGCTCCCCAGCTCACCTCCGCTCCGCCTCCTCCCCTGAAGGCTCTGCCCTGCTCTGCTTTTCTGTCCCCCCCCCCCCCCCCCCAGCTTCCCGCGAATCAGCTGTTCGCGTGGGAAGCTGGGGCAGGCTGAGAAGCAGGCCGCGGCTTCCTGCTCAGGGAGGTGGGCTGGGGGGGAGGGTGCGAGGAGGGCTGCCTGCGCTGTAGCAGGTAACCCTGGGGTGGGGGGGAGGGGTGTGCAGGGGAACCGCTCCCCGCCCCAGCTCACCTCCGCCACCCTCAGCCTGAGTGGGAAGCCGCGGCCTGCTTCTCAGCCCTCCCAGGCTTCCCGCCGAACAGCTGATTCATGGGAAGCCGGGGCAGGGGAGAGGTGCGGAGAAGCAGAGTGGGGCGGCACGTTCAGGGGAGGAGGCGGACAGGAGGTGAGCTGATCTGGGGCCAGGAGCGGGGTGGGGAGCTGCTGGTGGGTGCTCTGCAGCCACCAGATTTTCCCCGTGGGTGCTCCAGCCCCAGAGCACCCAGGGAGTTGGCACCTAAGGCACCACTTTTGATGTGATCAGTGGGGGAGCGGCTGCTCCCCCCGCAGCTACGCTCCCCCGCCCCTAGGAGCCAGAGGGACCTGCCAGATGCTTCCTGGGAGCTGCCCCAGGTAAGCACCTCCGGGACTCCCCACCTCGCCCCCTGGCAGGTGCCTCTGGCTCTTAGGGGCGAGGCGGGGTGGGCACCCACTACAGTGGCCCACGAGACCCTCCTGCCCGGTTCTGGGGGCAGTCAGGGGACAGGGGAGGGGGATGGTTGGGGCAGGGGTCCTGGGGGGGCATCAAGGAACACGGGGGGGGGGGGGGGGGGTTGGATGGGGCAGGAATCCCGGGGGGCGGAAGTGGGCAACAACCCCCTCGTGGGGTGAGGAGGGAACCCTTTGTTAAGATTTTGGCAGCTCATCACTACACGTGGCCATAGCAACTTGAAGACTGTATTATCACAGAATCATAACAACATGTGCTGTGAGTCTCTAGCTTTTAAGCAACATATAGCTGTGCCAACTAACTGAATATCAACTTTGTTCAGGGGCAGATCACCCCTAATGCTGAATGATGACATAGTGATATTATGCAAGGAATAAAAAACTTATTTAAGAAAACATTGAAAAATAGCCAAGGCCCCAAATCTGACACACTTTTAAAGCTCTCAGAATTTTGTAGGGAATGCCCTCCAGGTTTGAAATATTGACCAAACAACTGACCAATAACAAAACCCACAAATCTATTGCAAAGAAAATTTTCTTCTGCTTGTATAGACCCAATACAAACATATTTTGCAATGCTGTGCTCTTGTTCCAGGCTCTGTAGTGACCTCTACCTAAGCAACTATTACTAGAACTGTCTTAATGCGAACAAGGAAGTAAACAAATAGATTCATGTTAATTTCAAGCTCCATTAAAAACAACAACAACAAAATCAATGTTTGCCAAATGGGGAAAAAAAATCGATAGAAAAATTTTATTTTCAAGCTTTTAAATGAGATATTGAAAGCAATAGAGAGTTTAAAAAGTAAAACTGTTGGAGAGTTCTTGAGTGTCCTTTTAAGCTGTACTGCAAATAGGAGTAGGAAGGGGATCAATGAAGTTTTGGATGCTGTAAGAACAATCATTAATAGCAATATTGTACTGTCTAGGCACATGGAGGCACACAGAAGTGAAGTGATTTGCCCAAGATCACAGGCAGAGCCAAGACTGGACTCAGTCTCCTGACTTCCAGTCCAGTACACTGGACCAGTGACTGAGACAAGGTTCTGGAATGCTGATGGTTATAGCTATCAGGTGAAATGCCCCTTTCAGGGGGAATCTTCTGGAGGAAGGATGATTTTGGGGTTGAGGCACTAGACTGGCATTCAGAAAATCCAAGTTCAATTCCTGGCCCTGGCCCTGCCCCAGGCTTCCTATGTGACCTTTTCCATCTGTGAAATGGGAATAATACTTCCCTGTCTCGCAACACTGTTGTGAGGATAAATTCATGAACATGTGTGGGACTATTTAAGAATATAAAGAGAGAAAGACATTTGGAAATCAAAATAGACTAGGTTAAATTAGCCTTTGGTTCCTAACATGTCACAGTAGAACCTCAGAGTTATGAATACCAGAGTTACGAACTGACTGGTCAACTACACACATCATTTGAAACCCGAAGTATGCAATCAGCAGCAGAGATAAGACCAAAAAAAAAAGCAAATACTGTACAGTACTGTGTTTAAATGTAAACTACTAAAAAAAAATAAAGAAGTTTATTATGGGGGGAGGGACAGCTCAGTGGTTTGAGCATTGGCCTGCTAAACCCAGGGTTGTGAGTTCAATCCTTGAGGGGGCCATTTAGAGATCTGGGGCAAAAATTGGGGATTGGTCCTGCTTTGAGCATGGGGTTGGACTAGATGAACTCCTGAGGTCCCTTCCAACCCTGATCTTTTATGATTCTAAAGTTTAAAAAAAAATATTTGACAAGATAAGGAAAGTGTTTCTGTGCTTGTTTCATTTAAATTAAGATAGTTAAAAGCAGCATTTTCTTCTGCATAGTAAAGTTTCAAAGCTATATTAAGTCAATGTTCAGTTGTAAACTTTTGGAAAAAACAACCATAAAGTTTTGTTCAGAGTTACAAACATTTCAGAGTTACGAACAGACTCAATTCCTGAGGTGTTTGTAACACTGAGGTTCTGCTGTCTGTGGAGTCTGTTACATCCCAGCAGCAGCCTAGACTCCTTTCCTTTTAAGAGAAGCTGTGCAGAGGATTCATAGTCTCTTAAGACTATGGTAGGAATATTTTCCCACAGTATGATATTGATTGGATGTTTTTGCCCTCAACTGTGTCTTCTCTAAATTGCCATAGTAATCAATTTCTGGAAAATGACAATTTAAAGAGGGACAGAATGAAAGAGAGAGGCCATCCTTTTCAACTCTGCCCCTTGACCAAGTGTGGTCCCAGTAGACAAATATGAGTTCCTGTTTGATAGAGTTTAACTAAGTGAGCCAAAGTGGCAAGCACCCTCTGTAAAGGGAAGAGACCTAGAGCTCTTGACAGAATAGAATTGTAGAGCAAGATCTACCCAAAGAACTATGGGCCAGTT
The DNA here is from genome assembly GCF_965140235.1 of Caretta caretta. Lineage (NCBI taxonomy): Eukaryota > Metazoa > Chordata > Testudines > Cheloniidae > Caretta > Caretta caretta. Next base: position 188,982,794 of record NC_134207.1, on the reverse strand, counting down.
ATTCCATAACAACTACAACTTCTTACATCTTCCTCAAAAGCACTTGCTACTGGCCAGTGAGAGACAAGATCCTGGACTAGACAGACCATTGGTTCGACAATTCATGTGCTCCTAATTTAAAAATAGAGACAGTAAAGGGTGACGTGTATGTCTCTGGACTGGGATGTGTATTAGGAAAGATGTGTGGTCTAAAATAGTAATGCCTGCCTAAATAAAGGCTATAGTACATGTCTGTGCCTGCACCCATAGTGCCACTTGTCTGCTGGGCACCTGCAAAAAAGGACCCAGGAGGAGGAGAACAAGAAGATGAAAGGCAAAAGTTCTGTACACAGGTGCTTAGATAGGTCCTAAACTGCAGAGCTGGAGAGCAACTCCCCCAGGCATGAACTGATCAGTTCTATCTAGTAAGGAAACTGTGAAAAAAGGAACAAAATAATCAGCTGTACAATGCAGACAAGCAAGGCAAAACCTGATGATGACAAATGATTGTAACCCCTTTAAAACACTATAAAAGATACAGGCCAATAAAAGTAGAATGGAATAATCCTGCAAAAGGAGAGACTGATGACAATTCAAGTATTTGGCAATATGCAGATTTGTTTTATCAAGGTATTAGTTGACTGCAGTCCAATCATTTAGGAGATGCATCCTCCGTTAAAAACAGCATGTGAACCCCCCCACCTCACTACCATTACATTATTTGGCTATATTCTAAATGATGTTTACTTTAAATCTTCTTGATTTAGTTGCTGCACCTTGGCATCTCGTCAACTGGCAAATATAAGTAAAGAAGTGTAGGGAACACAGTTAAGTTGATATCCTAACTGCACACAAATCCCACATGTGGTGGCAACAACAAAAAGAATAACAAATATACTGCATGAAAATCCTCTTAAGTTCCTTTTTCCAATTGCTGCCTGACATGTAACAGGAAAAAGTCTTAAAAATAATCCCCCTAATATTCCAGAACTAACAGCATAGGCACGGTCCTCTTATGGTTCTCTCCATATCTCCAGACAATCCCAGCTGCTGCTAGTAAATTAATGGCTGGGAGAGAAGGGGGAGGGAGAGAAGAGGAAAGGAAAATGTCCATAAGTGGCCTTGTCTACACCAAAGCCAAATATTTTCATTGGAGCTTTTTTCCATTCAGCAACTGGCAGTTCTATATACAGTCATTAAAAAAATTCTTCATATTGTCCTAATAGTGATTGCTGAAAGGATAAGTCCTCTCTGTGCAATAATAAATTGGGCAACATGCAAATATTTGATTAACCATGATGTTAATATACACCAGGAAATGGCTTAAGAACATAAAAATGGCCATAGTGGGTCAGACTATTGTTTAGTCTGCAGAAGAGAAGAATGAGGGGGGATTTGATAGCTGCTTTCAACTACCTGAAAGGGGGTTCCAAAGAGGATGGCTCTAGACTGTTCTCAATGGTAGCAGATGACAGAACGAGGAGTAATGGTCTCAAGTTGCAGTGGGGGAGGTTTAGATTGAATATTAGGAAAAACTTTTTCACTATGAGGGTGGTGAAACACTGGAATGCGTTACCTAGGGAGGTGGTAGAATCTCCTTCCTTAGAGGTTTTTAAGGTCAGGCTTGACAAAGCCCTGGCTGGGATGATTTAACTGGGAATTGGTCCTGCTTCGAGCAGGGGGTTGGACTAGATGACCTTCTGGGGTCCCTTCCAACCCTGATATTCTATGATTCTATGAGACCAAAGGTCCATCTAGCCCAGTATCCAGTCTTCTGAAGACTCCTGGAGGAATTCTGTGCCACTGTGCGTGCGCAGAATTCATGTCCCCCACAGATTTCTTTGCTTCCCTGCAGAAAAATGACTTTCTGACAGGGAAGAAAAGGAAACCTGCAAGAGCAGTCACGCACTGTCCCTAGCTGTGCATGTGCATCATTTCAAGCACCCAGAGTAGCTGGCAGAGAGGTAAATCATCACAGGGCTGGGGACACCTCAGTCAGTGGCTTCTACCTTGAGCCGGGATCAGCTGCTAGTCCCAGCTGGGCTGGAGGCAGGAGAGGACAGGACTTCCTCTTCCCCTGCAAGGAGTGGCTGTGGCTGTGTCAGACCCACCCCCAGAAACCTCCAGCTGCAGGAAACTTGGCATCCTCCCCTACTTCCTGCCCCCATCACTCCTCAGCTGCGGGGGGAGGAGTCACTGTACAGGGAGCTGCTCCCCCCATCCACCCAACCCCCATGCATCTGGACCTCCCATACCCAAACACCCCTGCCAAGCCTCACTGTGTACAACCAGAACCTCCCCTAGCCCTCCATACCCGAACCTCACCCCACTGAACCTCAACCCCTGCATCTGGAGCCCCCCTGCACCCAGACTCCCTGCCCCTGCACCCAGACCACCCCCCCCTGAGCTCCCTACACTCAAACTCCCACCCTAATGCCCCACCTTCTTCACCACCCTGAGCCTCCACGTCCAGATCCCCACACCACTAACCCCCAACTAGCTGCATCCAGACCCCCACCCCACCAAGCCCCACTCTCCCAGCCCCCCCTGCTGAGACCTCCACACCCAGACCCCTCGGCTGAGCCCCAACCACCTTCACCAGGAAGCTCCCACAGAGTTCCATTGCACCTGCAACCCCCCAGTGAGCCGCTGTGCATCCAGATCCCCCCCACACCTAGACCCCCCCAACCCTCCCACTGAGCTGCCTGCACCCAGACTGTCCCACACAAAATCCATCTCGTCACCATACTGAGCCTCTCCACACTTGGATCCTGCCTGGTTGAGCCTGCCTGCCCCCCACCTGGTGTGCCTGGCGCAGAGGGGCAGGGCCCCAGGTCTTGTGCTGTGTCAGGTTCGGGTGCAGCTTCATCACTGAGTCCGTGTCCCAAGGGTGAGTGGTGGGGAGGCTGCAGGGTGATCTCCCACTTTCGTACAGCCAGAGGCCTGTGCTCCCCACTTCCATACTGAAGCCTCTGTGTTTATTTATTGACAAACAAAACTTGCAGAATTTTAAAATATTGTGAGCAGAATGTTTAATTTTTTGGCGCAGAATTTTTAATTTTCTGGCCCAGAATGCCCTCAGGAGTATCTGACAGTGGCCAGTGCCAGGTGCCCCAGAGGGAATGAACAGAACAGGTAATCATCAAGTGATCCATCCTCTGTCACCAGTTCCCAGCTTCTGGCAAACAGATGCTAGGGACACCATCCCTGCCCATCCTGGCTACTAGCCATCGATGGACCTATCCTCCATGAATTTATCTTTTTTGAACCCTGTTTTAGTCTTGGCCTTCACAACTTCCTCTGGCAAAGAGTTCCACAGGTTGACTATGCGTTGTGTGGAAAAATACTTCCTTTTGTTTGTTTTAAACCTGCTGCATATTAATTTTTTTTGGTGACCCCTAGTTCTTGTGTTATGAGAAGGACTAAATAATACTTCCATATTTACTTTCTCCACACCAGTCATGATTTTATAGACCTCAGTCATATCCCCCCTTAGTGGGACTTTTTAACTTGGCAAAGAGACAAATCTGATTAATCTCTCCTCAGATGGAAGCCATTCCATACCCCTAAACCATTTTTGTTGCCCTTTTCTGAAACCTTAAGGTAGGGTGTGTGTGTGTGTGTGTGTGTGGATGGTTTTGTTGGTTTTTTTTCTTTTGCGGGGAGGTGGTTCCTGTCTGTCCCATACTGACTGGTAGACTTTGCCCTAGAAAGTAATCCCAGGTGCTTTCTTAGTCTGAGCCTACCGTAGCGACTTTTGCTGGTATAGCAATGTCAGTTAGTGTGTGACTTTTTAGTGACATTTCTATACTGGCACAAACTCTCATGTAGACAGTTATACCGGCATGAAAGTTTGCTGGTATCGCTTATTTTGCTCACTGAGCCAGCCTAAAAGCTATACCGGCAAAAGCACTTATTTGCGAGCACAACACTAGCAGGGTTTGCCAGTATAGCTATATCAGCAAAACTTTTCTAGTGTAAACTAGGCCTTAGGTATCTGTCTAGCTTTCTTGTGGTTCTTGGTATATGCTATTCCCTCATGTTAGTTAACGGAGAAGGCCTTAGTGTTTCCTAGTCAGGCTGCATCTACGCAGGGCGCATTTTGACAGTCTGGTTATAGCAGTCCTAGTGTGGATACAGCTTATACAGGCAAATCTGGGTTCTTACCAGTATGACTTATACCAGTGCTCCCCCGAATGAAATAAGCTATACTGGCAAAAGGGTGTTTTGCTGGTATAACTGTGTGTACAGTAGGTGCTTTCATGGTCACAGCTATGTCTGTCAGTGATCATTCCTCATCACACCCCCGACCAACACAACTGTGCCAGCACAAGTCCACAGGGCAGACCTGGCCTCAGACACAGGACTGTTGTTTCAGAAGCGTTTCTCTTAACAGCAGTTCAGTCTTTGAAAAAATTCATGTATTTTTGGCCCAGCTTGTGAGGCCTTCACTCAACTTGCCGGCATGTGTCTGTTTGGATGATCACTTTTGAATGCTGCGTCCAATCAATTCCAAAATTTCAGGGAATGTTCTAGGCCTCAGTGGTAAGAATCCTATTAATTTTGGTGAAAACTAGAAGAGGAAAATGGGCAACACATGGTGCCTGTGGCATCTGGTGACCAACTCCAACCCTGTTGGTAATTGTTTATAGATCAAGAACCACTTGATATCAGCCATTAGTGCCTGCCAGCCTAACAACATTTCCCATTCTCCACATACAGTTTAAAAATGCTGACACCCTGAAAGAGAAAGAAAAGAAAAATGAAGAAGGAGAATAAGAAAGGTAGGGTGTTTGCGGGAGTGGGGCAACACAGAGCCCCTGGCATGGGGGGGGGAGGAGGAGAATGGGGGACCCTGGTATAGAGTAGAAGGGGGAAACAGTGACGCACAGGGCCAGAGGGGCATGCAGAGCATGGGGAAGTGAGGAATGGGGGGCATACATTCTTTTGCATGAGGGAAAGGGTGGAGATTGCAGCAATCTCTGAACTAGGAGACAGGAACCAGAAGCTGGTACATAAGGAACTTGCATGGGAGAATGAAGGGATGCCAGGAACCCCTGGTGTGTGCAATGAGCTTGGCCTACAGAAGCTACAAAGTATGCAACCCTCCAGTGTACTCACTGCTTATAGATGACAGGTTTCAGAGGAACAGCCATGTTAGTCTGTATTCGCAAAAAGAAAAGGAGTACTTGTGGCACCTTAGAGACTAACCAATTTATTTGAGCATGAGCTTTCGTGAGCTACAGCTCACGAAAGCTCATGCTCAAATAAATTGGTTAGTCTCTAAGGTGCCACAAGTACTCCTTTTCTTTTTGCTTATAGATGGTTTTTCTCCTGCCATACTGGCTCATCTAACAGGTTTTTAGCAGTTCTCAGAAGTTACGACAAGAATGTTGGCTTCTTGGATTATCCATCTGTAATGCCGTTTCCACTGGAGTCTCACAGTCTGGAAACTTCTTCCAGCTTGTAACTCCTCTTTCTTTTTCTGTTTTTACTCTGGCTATATTCTTTGCTTTGTTAAACTTAGGTCTTGAAGAATCTCATTGCTGCATAGATCTTGGCAATTTGGATTTCTCTCTCTGGTCTTACATGATCCAACTTCTAAACTAGCTGACTCCTGGGGACCAGACATTTAGCTGGTGTAAATCAGTGTAGCTCCACTGACTTCAATGGAGCTCCCTAGTTGATACCAGCTGAGCATCTGCTTTGGCTTGTCTCCCTCTGAATGGGTTTTACTTCTTGGTGTAATGCAGAAATACTCGGTTCTTTCCACTCTACTCTCCTTAGAAGTGCGGCTGTGTGCTGATTTCCTCTCCAGTCCTCTAGGAAGAAATATAAAGGGTTGTAGAATGCTTCTATCCTCCAGGAACCAAGTTCTGCCCTCACCATATAGAGAGAAAAATGCATGGGCCCTTTTCTCTTCTCTCTTACATCAGTTTTACATTCCTTTAATTCCACTGACCGCAGTGTAGTCACTCCTAATTCACCATGGCGTAAATGAAATTAGAATTAGGCCCATTAGCTTCAATGGAGTTACAGGTATTCTGGATTTACATCGTCCTAAACAGGCTCAGAGTTTGGTCTTTTACAATGATTTTTAAAAGCCTCTCTAGGCTCCATTCAGGGCTTCCGCCATACACACCCTTCCCCTAGACCTACACTGCTGCTACATTAATTTTTTTTTATTAGGAGGGGAAAGCAAAATAAACCCACCACCTCTGCTGCTTTGGAAAATGGGAGCAGCTTCCAAACTAGGCTTTTAAAATTATTATTATTTAGTTATTAATTCAAAGTTGAAAGTTGCATGGTCATGGCTGAATCAACATTCAAATCTTTGACTGCACCAACATCCAGGGAAGGTTTTGGTGCTGCTATTACACTGATTCATTACATTTCATGGGTGTATTGGAAACACTTGGCTTAGTCCTATGCCTCAATGCATGTCCAAGGTGAGCCATGAATCAGCCTGACTGTACAGTCTGTCCTATCTTATTGCTTAATTAAGACTCTTTAGTAATTTACTTGTTATTAATACCTATTTATACAGAGCTAAAGATTCATCTATTTGGGGATGAGTTATTGAACTGCATTACATAGAGTAAATCAATAAAATATTACTGGAAATGGAAATGACTCTCCCTTGATCTTCAAACCTTTCATAAAGGTACAAAGAAAAGACATTTAAGTGAGGCACAGAAGCTAAGTCTCTGCTTTGCAGGGATGCCAACTTAATCACCTTTCCTGTGTTCCTTGATTGCTGTAATAAAGCTATGACATGCTGGAGGGCTGATAAGAAGCTGAACTGCCTGGCCCAAGACAGCTGACCTGGGGCAGGTTTCCAATATCCCTGTTGTACTACAGGTCACAGAAGCCACTGTCTCCTGTGCTTACTGCAAAACCAGCAACTTCAAACCAGAGAGACAAGGTGGGGGAGGTAATACCTTTTATTGGACCAACTTCTGTTGGTGACACAGACAAGCTTCTGAGCCATACAGAGCTCTTCCTCAGGTCTGGGAAACTTATTCAGCATGTCACAGTTAAATACAAGATGGAACAGATTGCTTAGCATATGGGACCACTTCACCTTGAAGCTCAAAAGCTTGTCTCTCTCACCAACAGAAGTTGATCCAATAAAAGATATTACCTCCCCCACCTTGTCTCTCTAATATCCTGTGACCGACACGGCTACCACTACACTGCAACCTCAAACTAGTCTTTTACAGGAGTGCTATGTATATGTATATATGGGAATAGTTAGTTAATAGAAGGTCCCTGTAGATGGTGCTCAGTAGCAGGGCTGGCCTTATGGGTGGGCAACATGGGCGACCACCCAGGGTGTTGTGATCAGGGGGGTTCCATGGTCAGGAGTCAAAGAGCGGGACGGGCCTGGGGTGCGAGGCCACTGAAGGGAGCTTGGGGAAGGGGGAGAAGGCAGCCGGCCCAGGGACAATGAGGGTGTGGGAGGGAGCATGGGAAGGCAGCCCAGGCCAGGGCCACCAATACAAGTTTGTCCAGGGAGCCGTTTTCCCTAAGGCCAGCCCTGATCAGTAGCATAATTCCTGGGTTTTGTAAAGCCAGTGAAACTTCTTGTTGGGCACTGCAACCAACTTCCTCTGAGCAGCTCTTTCCATCAGCTCTTAATACACTTTTTCTTAAAATAGTTCTTTCTCCAGTGCCCTGTTCAGCTGATCCTGGTGACTTTCACAGTCTGACTAGGGATGTGTGTTTGGGAAGTGACACTGACTATACACAAAGTGCTGTCTAAATCACCAACAAAACAAACTGGGAAAAAAAGCCACTTTGTCTTTAATATCATTCAGTTATAGCAATCTTAAGGGTTATTTGTATAATAGTAAATAGATTTTAAGTTGACATTCCCAAATCATTGATTGCTTATCTGATCCACTGGAAGTTCTTAGCACAAGTTACTGATTTAGAATCAGTTACTACAATGAGTTCCAGAGGCGTAGGTGCCAGTCTGCAAGGATTCATTGCAGGGATGGGGCCTGAGGCACTGTCAGTGAGATACCTCTTTCCTGAGATGCTAACTCTAGCCACTTCTGATTGAAACAGTACTCTCTGGAGATGAGTCTGAGGCCTGTCATGTGACAAGGGTATTAACCCTCAGGACCCTGTCCCAGGTCATGTGACTAGAGTCAGGAAATAAGTTTCAGGTTCTTGCTAGTACTCCTGTTCTGTAGGTAACTTGTACACCTGTTGTTCATCTGTATTTGCATACTGTGGACAGCATGTGTGAGACTTACTATTTCAAGTTCATGTGAATGGAATCCATCTTTAGAGAGACCATATCACACTGATTTCCAGACTGCTTTTTTTCCTCCCCCGTATTGTACCATGGAGCATACTGAGTTACTCCCTGCTACCATGAGCCCTGGGGCAGTGACATATCCTATAAGCTTTTGTGGCTGTTAAAGAAACTCCAAAGCTCAGGCTACTGTAAAAAAACCCTAAGACCTTAGTTTTTTTCTGATTGGTTCAGAATGCAAATAAATTAAAGACCTCTCCTCTATTAAATTAAATTAAATCTATAAATTAAAGACCTCTCCTCTCCTCTTCTCCCCCGAGAAAGTGAATCAAATGGCTGGTTTTGCTGAGGCACCTTAAGCACGTTGGGTAGACTCAGCTGATCATGGAACCAGAAGAAGTACCATGTGACTTCTACAACCATTTGACTTCCACTGGTTAGAAACACACCCATTTAAAGCTGGTTGAAAATTTCCATAGACAGCCCAATAGTGCAAAAGCTTATGAACCCAACATCAATGCAAATGTCACTGATACAAAAATATTTGCTAGAGGAGATACCGCTAGAAAATTTAGAGGTTTTTTAATTTCACATCTAAGGAGCCTAAGTCTCAAAGTTTCAGTCTGGATCTGAACTTCCCCGAAGTTTTGGGGTGTTCAGGTCAGGGGTTTTGGTCCAGGTTCACCTCTGATATTAACTGGTGGGGAAAGAGACCAGCAAGGAGGAGAAAGAGAAGAAGTAACTGTAAATCATCTAGACACTTTTTGTTTTATTATTGGCTAAGTTTGATATTCCTCAGCTGCCCTTTTCCTAACCCTTCCCTCCCCTACCTCCATCCTTCATTTCACTGAGATTATTCTGTATGCTTGAACTGTTCCTCTACAAAAGCAAACTACAAAATCTTGAGACATTTGCCCCTGGAAAAGAAATATGCTTTAAGTAATATACAGAAAGAACAACTCCAGGAGGGGTTGGGGCCAAAAGGTTGTCACGGGAACTTGTAACCAAATAGAGCACCTTTAATACGGCTGGAAACTTTACCAGCCCTGCCATGGCCAATCCTTCTCACCTCTTCAATCGTATTTGAACATTCTAGCAGTCCTTTCCCTTCAGTGAAACTTTATTTAGCCACTTCTCTAGCTTCTTTTTCCCTACAAAAGATTGGCACACACACACACAAGGGTGGACACTGCCAATCCCACATGGACCCATTCTTACACAATAGTTATTAAATGTTTTACACTCTGTTGGAAACAGCTTTAATGAACCTCCACCTCCTCAGACTTTTCAGTCACCTTCTCCATGCCCTCCTTTGTTAAACATGCAGACTCATGAAGAAAAATACCAATGTTATCGCTATACACATTCACCTATGTGGTATAAGCTATAGGAAATGTATGTTTGTGGCTGTAAATATAATATACCTTAAAACAGCGACATACATAGATATACAGGGTCAGATTTTCAATTTGGCCTTTATTGATCCTCCATATCTGTGGGCATAAAACTGCCAGCACAAATAACTAGATGCAGTTTTGTGCTAGCAATTTAGGTCACTTGGGGACTTAAATCGCAGTTGAGTCAGGGACTTGGGCTTGTCTGTGCGGGAAGGTTTACTAGTTATACAGGTATAACCCCTTGTGTGGACACTCTTCTACTAGTGGCTTTTTTTATTCAGTTTAATTTCAACCCCTCCTAAGTGACCTAAGCTAAATGAGAAAATGGCCTATTCTAGCAGAATAAGAGTGTCTACATTGGGGAGGGGATTATACCATTATAACTGTATCAGTTTAAATTCACATGCTAGCTAATACCAGTATAACTTTCCAGTATGGACAAGCCCTTAGCCACCAGAGTGACCTTAACTACAAGTGCAAAAAGGTAAGGGTGCAAAATGACTACGACAGTAGTTTGCACTTGCAACTATGGCAGCTAGTGTCAGCAAAATTGCCCTGTAATTATATATATGATATGCACACACACACGCATTTATAGCACATATATGGTGGTGATATATATGTGCTAAACTGCAGGACAATGGGTTAATTGTATTTCCTGTCTCATGACCTCCTCACTCACCTACCCCCAGTTCACTTTAGCCATTCCCTCTAAGGATTACGTTTTGGGTGGGATTTCCAATGGGAATTGCACACCTGGTTCCCTAAAGGTCTGTCTACAGTATAGTTAAACACACATAGCTGGTCCATGTCAGCTGACTTTGGCTTGCAGGGCTCAGGTTGTGGGGCTGTAAAATTGCAGTGTAGACGTTCAGGCTCAGGCTGGAGCCAGGCTCTTGGACACGCCCACCTCATAGGGTCCCAGAGCTTGAGCTAGGACCCCATGAGTACAGAGGGTCCCAGAGTCCCAATGTCTACTCTGCAATTTACAGCCCCACACAGCCCGAGGCAGCTGACTCAGGCCAGCTGCAGGTGTTTAACTGCAATGTAGCTTAGGCAGCTTTGGAAACCCCACCCCATCCCTGTAATACTCTGAGCAAAATTTTCTACTGCAGCCACTTTATTGAACTCCCCCACAAAAATCTTTCCCCTGAAATGTAAAATCACTCCTCCCCCTCAAAAAATAAGTCACTGGTCTGTTTTGTTGTCTGAGCAATAGTCAGTCCTCAGCCAGTCACAGTCATAAGGGCAAATATCTCATGAATCATCACTGAGGCAAAAAATGGAGGCTTTTTAGGAAAAGCTAGGTAACATCCTTTACAACGGGATACATGTCACAGTCGTCAGGCAGCTGCCAGGCTCCTCCTACTGGACAGGTTTCAGAGTAACAGCCGTGTTAGTCTGTAGTCGCAAAAAGAAAAGGAGTACTTGTGGCACCTTAGAGACTAACCAATTTATTTGAGCATAAGCTTTCGTGAGCTACAGCTCACTTCATTGGATACATACTGTGGAAAGTGTAGAAGACCTTTTATGCACACAAAGCATGAAAAAATATACCTCCCCCCACCCCACTCTCCTGCTGGCAATAGCTTATCTAAAGTGATCACTCTCCTTACAATGTGTATGATAATCAAGGTGGGCCATTTCCAGCACAAATCCAGGGTTTAACAAGAACGTCTGAGGAAGGGGGGGGGGGTGTTAGGAAAAAACAAGGGGAAATAGGTTACCTTGCATAATGACTTAGCCACTCCCAGTCTCTATTCAAGCCTAAGTTAATTGTATCCAATTTGCAAATGAATTCCAATTCAACAGTTTCTCGCTGGAGTCTGGATTTGAAGTTTTTTGTTGAAGAATTGCAACTTTCATGTCTGACATTTTTACAGATGAGAAAACCTGGGTGAGAAAACCTGGATTTGTGCTGGAAATGGCCCACCTTGATTATCATACACATTGTAAGGAGAGTGATCACTTTAGATAAGCTATTGCCAGCAGGAGAGTGGGGTGGGGGAGGTATATTTTTTCATGCTTTGTGTGTATAAAAGATCTTCTACACTTTCCACGGTATGCATCCGATGAAGTGAGCTGTAGCTCACGAAAGCTTATGCTCAAATAAATTGGTTAGTCTCTAAGGTGCCACAAGTACTCCTTTTCTTCCTACTGGACAGGCACTGAAAAGTCTTTAGGGCATCCCCATCTGCCTAAAGAGGAGTCCCTACAATACAAATTGTTAGATAGTCTTTTTGGGTTGATGGGGGTGGGCTTGGCTCCCACTCCCTTAGTCCCTGTGGTCTGTTCTTAGTCTGTTCTCAGAAGTTTTAACCCCAAAAGGGGTAGAGGATGGCAGCACGAATTGACTTGCCCTGGGGCTTGCCAAACTTACTCACTTGCCACTATGCCAGGGTTATTGTCTCCTTGTATGCACTAGGGGGCTGGTAAACAGCCTGCCTGAACGCTGTCAGGAGCTATAGCGTCATCATCTGCTCTTTCCCAGCAACTGCTAGAAAAGTCTTGATTTTAAGTTCTTCTTCCCCCCTTGACAAGATTGATGGGGCCAGCCTTGCACACAGCAGCTCTTTACCCCCTTCATCTTCAGTGCAGGGTTTATACACCCTGTCACAACACAGCAAGTGTTTCTAGCCATGGCAGGTTGAAAATATCAAGGATGTAGACTCGTGACATTGTGATGGATAGAAAAGCTATTTTAGAGAGCGCTTAGAGGTTTCTAAAATGTATTGACTATAATTTCCTCTCCCTCTTTGGCCTCTGCTAAGGCAATTTAGCTTTACAGGTGGAGGGATTAAGAAAATACCGTAATAATGTTTCTGAATTAGGTTTTTTTCTGTAAATTCTGTGCTGTAAATAAAACAAGACAATGTGGCATAGTATAAAAGTTTGATTGTCACTCATTTGGGATGACTTGTATAACTCACTTGTGGCCTTGTTCGTCAGAATAAAGAAGATATCTGAAACTCATGTTGATAATAACTTTATGCCGCACCAACCCATTATATATCTACTACCTATAACCTTAGGTATTCCTACAAGGTTAGGTCCTCAGCTGGTATAAATTGGCAAAACTCTACTGAGGCCAACTGAGCCAGAACCATGCTGATTTCCACCAACTGAAGATCTGACTCGTACCTGATATGATCAATTATTATATTTATTATTTGTTGGGTATCAACAGCACACTTTGTGTTGTGCAGAACAAGGTGCTTGCCCTATTATCTAATCAGCCTTGAAGTATCTCCAGATATGTGCTGGAAATGGGTCATGGGAGATCCTTGCTTAAAACTCACCATTATAAAGAGAAGGGATGAGGTGGTTTCCTTCTTGCCCCCCAGTGGATTTTACACCCTATCTGGATACTGCAGGATAAGCTATTTCTAGCAGGGATCCCTGGGGTTCTGAGGAGTGTATTTGCCAATGGAATGAACTAGCTTGCATCACATTGGTATTTTAAAAAAAAATCCTGAGTAAAGAGGCACACGGAGCTTTTTACAGGGTCTTTACTTACTCACATTTCAAGCTACACACATGGAACATTGTGCTGTACTGTCACTATCCTAATAAGTATTTTTTTAGGAAAAAAAAGGTAACATTTCCAGTGAGTGCACTTTGTCTAAGTTCATTTGCCAATAGATGGAGGTTTCCTCCTTGGTATGTTAGTGAGAAAATTATTTCCATTCACACATATGTAACTCAAATACACAAGAAACACTTAGAAGAAAAGATGTATTTGTTAAAGATCTCAGCAAAGCCACCCTCCCTGGAATTATAGGTTGAAGATCACCAGGCACATCTCTGAACCCTCCAAGGTGTCTTCCAGCAGTGACATGGGAGACTAGACTTGACATTCCTGATATTTGTAAGGTGAAAAGACAAATAGAAAATTAACCTTTCAAGCCTTCTTTATTCATCATAAAGATGCCCAAACTGACCCAATATCAGCTTCCCCTATCTCTCCCTTCACAGGTCTCCTTTCAAACATACTTATTTCAATATTTCATGAAAAGATAAATCAAAGGGTAAATTTTTGGTGCTGTTTAGGTTGCGTGAAACCTGTGTGCTATGTTTTGAAAATAGCAGGGTAATTTATGCATATTGTTTGTCTTTGAAATTTAGCTTTGCTTAACCTGCTCCCTGGACTCTGACAAGGAGCTGTAATTAAGGGCTCCACTTGGGCGCACACAGTTGACACTAGGAAGAATGTCTTTTGGGTTACGTCAACATTCTTGGGTTATGTCAATAATGTCTGCTACAGCATAAGTGGCCTGTCTGGATGAAATGCAAGTTTCAGATTTCACAGGACGTTCTTGAGCCTGAGATAAAATGGCACAGTTGACGTTTCCTTTCAACATGAGTTGCAGCTCAGAGTGGCTAAAGGACAGCCAGCAGGCCACATGCAGCTCTCAAGCAATTCTGCTGTAGTTCAACCCAGTACTTAGTTAAAACCTTCACGTGCAGCCCAACAAGGGCAAAATGGGGCAGCCAAATGGGCAACCGCCTGCTTCCATTTGCTCCTGTTGTTACCTTGAGTCAATGGGGAAAAGAGACAGGAGATCAGTGTGGGACAAAGCAGAGTACTTCTCCCTAGCATGGGGTGAGGGGGAATAACAAAGGAGGGCAAGCAAAGGGCCATTGGCTTGAGGCAGTGCAATGTGCCGGGGAGGAGGAACAGCTCCTTAAATCCCTGGGGCTGTTCTCCCTCTTGGGCTGATCTCACATCGCCACTACTACCTGATCATTACTGCTGCGGATTGAAGCAAACACTTCCCAGGGAAGTAGGCATGAGCTGTTAAAATCACACTTCCTGTGGCATTCCTTTGCTTGTGGTGCCAGATGGTGCCATCCCTTATCAAGTGCACCCAGAAGGATGAAGAGAGGCAGGCTGGGAGAGAGGAAGGCTCTTGGGAAAAAGCTCTCAGAACCTCACAGAATAGTCAGTTCGTGTGACTGTTTTGTTTGCTGTATGGCTTAGTGATGTGCACGTGCATGTCAAGCTTGTAATACATTAGGCAGCTGGAACCACAAGTTTGACTCCCACAAGGGTCAGCTCAGCCTTTTACCCTTTTGACCAGACGTGATGGGGTGTAAAAACCCACACCTGGACCAAAGGGGTTAAGGAACAGTTCTGGGCATAAGTGGCTCCACCCCACTGCACCTGCAGAGCCTGCTCCAGTTGGAGAAGCTTAAAAGAGAACCAGACAGCTCAGACAAAGGCGGCAGGTAGGATAGGACAGAGGTTCTCCCTGTGGGGCACGGAATGTATTCTAAGGGGACATGAGAAGCTTTAGGGAAAAACACTTACTGTGCACATTTAGAGCTGGGCAGCTAGAGAGCAGCAGGTGCAGCCGGGCGCCCAGCTCTGAAGGCAGCGCCGCCACCAGCAGCAGCGGAGAAGGGAGGGTGGTATGATATGGTATTGCCAGCCTTCCTGCCGTGCTGCTGCTGGTGGCGGTGCTTCCTTCAGAGCTGGGCAGCTGGCCAGCAGCCGCCGCGCTCTGGCTGCCCAGCTCTGAAGGCAGTGGTGCCAGCAGCAGCACGGCAGGAAGGGTGGCAATACCATATCATACCACCCTCCCTTCTCCACTGCTGTCCACTCTGCCTTCAGAGCTGGGTGCCCAGGCAGCAGCCGCTGCTGTCCACTCTGCCTTCAGAGCTGAGTGGTGGGAGAGCAGTGGCTCCTAGCCAGGCACCTGAGGAAGGGCAGGGGCGTAAACTACTACAGACACAAAGAAGGGGGGTGTGATTAAATAAGTTTGAGAACCACTAAGCTAGTAGAACACATCTCTCTAGGCAGCTCAGAGGTAAGGGCCCAGCTGGAGTCCTGGCTGCAGGAGAGAAGTCTGCAAGCTGCAGCTACCTCAGTTCCTAAAGGAGGAACCAACCTTATCCCAACTCTAGGCAACCCGTCAGTCTATTGTCTGGTGGATCTTTTGTGATGCTTTCTGACCACGTCACAGACTGGGTGGGTAAGTGGTAGGAAGTGACCCAGGGAGTGAGCTCTGAAGCACTCCTGCATGTTTGACATTGCTGCCTCTTGTAGGGTCCTGGGCTGGAGCCCAGTGGAGAGGGAGGGCCTTGAAGGGCACACAAACCCTTTTCCCCACTGGAGTTAAGGGGGATAGAGACATTGTAAGCCCTGAGACAAGGGCACACAGCCCACAGGAGCCTGGACATGGGCTGAAGACTCTTTCTTTTGCAGGGGACTATTACATTTATATTACATTTAAATTCTATTAACCCCTTGTCCCCCTGCAAAGGTGGCAGATTAAACTGGTGACCCAGCTGGAGGGCCAAGTTACCCGTCTCCCAGCAGGAGACTGTCACTATGCCAGAGCGCTCACCGGTAGGGGATGCTAGAGACAGGGGAGAGCTGTGACCCAGGTAACTAACTGCTATGTGACACTACCAGGTAGCTCAGCTCATCACATCATGATAAACCGAAGTCCAGGTGATGTATTCTGTGTTTAGGTCATCTGGACGAAAAAACCCAACCCAACCCGAAAAACCCCCAACCACAACAAAAATCCAGGTACCGTCTGGTGCGTGTGGGGCAGGAGGGGGCACTAAAGATCCCATAACACTTCTTTGGAAGAGTAAATCTTTTCTCTGCTGTCCCTGGCTCAAGTGCCCTCTTTTTCCATTGTTGTGCACTTTGCTGTGTAGCTGAGTGTCTGAAGCAGTATAACAACCAGGCCAGATACCCAGCTGTTATAAATCAGCATAGCTCTAGTGTCTTCAAAGGAGCTAGGCTGATCTACCCTAGCTGAGGATCTGATGCATCATTTGTAAAGCCGTACGGGCAAAAGCGAGTATGTACCTATAAAATTACTTTTGACAATGTGGAATGATGTTAAATCTTGACATTTCAGCCAAAAATCAGTTTAATTCTTCTTATTTGTTGGCTTGTGAGGGGAGAGAGCTTAGGCATGAGGCGGCAGTGCTTGATACATGCAACAACAGATGTAATGCGGTTGTAAGTTACAAGCCAGCCACACTTACTGCAGCTGAACCTGTCACACCCTTCTCTGCTACCGTGCTTTGCACTAGGAACCCCTCAGTGTAGGGCACAACCAAAACTAACTGCATCTTTTCCCTAGGTTATTTTACTTTTTTGCTCAGACATTGAGATTCTAAATTATGAAATTAAGAGTTTTGCAAGCAGAATGCTGTATATTGAAAGTGCTTTGAATCACACTGCATAATGGATTTAGCACAGGCTAACCCAGGCCAAACTCACTTCACATTACTATTCAACTAATCTCCCAAGTTACAACAGATGCTCCTTAGTTCAGAGTTCATTCATGCTTTTCAAACAGGCCATTTTAAGCTTCTTCATAACAGTCTAGGCTTTGGGGGAAATTATTGCAATTACCAGGTTTAACTAAATCTTGTTTAGATAATGTTTCATTTCATTTTTCCCTCCTTTTATTTCATTTATCAGGTGATGCAGAGAAAAATGCTTTGGGCCATGATATATTAGACTGCTTATTCTCTCACATGTCTAAACTCCTGTGTTATAAATCCTTCTGTAATAAGATATAGAGCTATGTTGCCAAAAAATTCACTCATCATCCAGAGGAAGGTAGCAGATTTTCCTGTTTCCTTGTAGGTAGGTGATCGCATTGGGGAGAGATGGGGGAGGAGGATGTCATGTCAGGCTACTGTATATTTCCAAACTTATAGTGAATTAACATAGAGGCTGTTTTCTAGCACTGTGCCTAGAGCCGAGGAGCTGCAGTTCAGTTTGGTTCAAGACACCATCCCAAACAGGTTGGAAAAAACATAGTCTAAGGTCAGTGTGTGGTCACGGTCGCTCCCAAAGCTGAACACTGAGACCATGATAATTGGCAGATCTCATCATGCTGGTCAAAGGGAGTGCTCATCCGAAGCAATTATTGCCTGGAGGGAAAGGGAAAAACCTGGAGGCAGGGAATTAGAGTAAGCGCTGATGAGCTGGCAGATGCTGCAGGATCAATGGCCATATCATGGCAGGGAAACCAGCAATAGCCCGCGCGTAGCTATCACTCTGTGTTGTTTTGAGTAAACGGCAGCAAACCGAGCTAGAGGAAAGAAAAATGAAAAGGGGGAGGCATGCTGGGACATTTTTAATTACTTAGGTCATGTGATATACATAACTGCACACAGGGACAGAACGCTCCCGACCAGAGAGCTGCATACGCCCAGGATAATGATAACTTACGTTTACACACCACCTATCATCCAGAAGGATCTCAAATCACGGTACCAACCAACTTACTTGCTAGAGCATGTTGTGCGTATCTGAGAACCCCATGACATGCAGCCTCCTCTGGGCTGCAGCAGTTAGTGTGGCCTCTAACCATTTACACCGCAACACCACAAAACTAAGACACTTGGAAATGCAGGGGGTGTCTTAGGGAGGCAAAATGTAATTACCTACACTGGAATTAAACCAGAGCACCAGCATATCAGAGAAAGGGCTTGTGTCTTTCAATATGGTTTGAATTGCATAGTTGCAGCTTCTAGAAGAAGGACTCAGCAATGTTCCACCGTCAGCCTCATTCCTTAGTAACCTGCATTCAAATTCTTCTGCTGGTTCAGGGTCAACAGCAGCAGCATTGCCTGTGAGGTACTACAGTGGTTGATCTACAGTTTATAGTTGTAGCAGCAGTGGGATGGTAGACTGACAAAGCTGGAGTCCTATATACAAATGTGACAGCTCAGTGTTAGAGTAAATAACCAACTTGTCCCTCTTTGTTGCCAAGACAAGGACATTCATTTGAGGAGAAGTAGAAAAGGGATATTCCAAATGAACAAATAGATGAGTCGGTGAATTTACCACCTTTGTTTGCAGAGCTCTTACTTAGTAAGGGCCCAGTCCTGCATCCCTCCCATTGACTTCACTGAGAGCTATACTTGCATTTGGGCTTCATGATCAAGCCATTAGCACAGCAACTCACAGGGTACTCCTGAGCTCGGCAGCACTTTGAATGGCTATGCCCTACTGAAAATCCATCCTATGCTATTCTATAGCACGTTTCAAAATGCTATTGCCCAGATTAAAAACAACGAGGAGTCCTTGTGGCACCTTAGAGACTAACAAATTTATTTGGGCATAAGCTTTCATGGGCTAGAACCCACTTCATCAGATGCATGGAGTGGAAAATACAGTAGCAGGTATATTTATACATAGTACATGAAAACAAGAAAAGATGGTAAAATATGGTAAAATTAGGTTTTGTAATGACCCATCCACTCCCAGTCTTTATTCAGGCCTAATTTGATGGTGTCCAGTTTGCAAATTAATTTCAATTCTGCAGTTTCACATTGGAGTCTGTTTTTGGTGTTGAAGAATTGCCACTTTTAAGTCTATTATTGAGTGACTAGGGAGGTTGAAGTGTTCTCCGACTGGTTTTTGAATGTTATAACTCCTGATGTCTGATTTGTGTCCATTTATTCTTTTGCATAGAGATTGTCTGGTTTGGCCACTGTACATGGCAGAGGGGCATTGCTGGCACACGATGGCATTTATCACATTGGTAGGTGTGCAGGTGAATGAGCCCCTGATGGTGTGGCTGATGTGGTTAGGTCCTATGATGGTGTCCCCTGAATAGATATGTGGACAGAGTTGGCACCGGGGTTTGTTGCAGGATTTGGTTCCTGGGTTAGTGTTTGTTCTGGGCCAAGGTGTTCGAAGCACCACAGGCCGGCAGAGGTACTCTGGAAAAAGAGACCCACACGCAGTTAAGCGAGTTATTGACTTTATTGAAGGTTAGTGACCACACCCGCAACGGGGACTCAAGCATTGCTGTCACGGAGGTGGAGAACCCAGCACACCGGAGCTTTGCCTGGGACGGAGTCCAACAAAGGAGTGACCAGCGAGCCCTAATAAGCTGTATACACAAACAGCTCATGAATATAGAATTAGGTGCTTTCCTACAGGGGGCTTTCCGCAAACTGGCACAGGGCCCTGCAGGGCAGATAGAACCGGCCAAAACTGGTTAGAGTTGGTTCTCCATGTCCTACAGTAACCGGGCGGCCTCAAGAAAGGGGAAGTTCCCTAGCTAGGCCGTAACAAAGTCTTCCGCAGTCCCTTACAGTGTTTTTGTTGTGTGGTGTATAGTTGCTAGTGAGTATTTGCTTCAGGTTGGGAAAACTGGGAGTGGATGAGTCATTGCAAAACCTAATTTTATGATACTAATTTCCCCCTACTATTACTCACACCTTCTTGTCAACTGTTTGAAATGGGCCACCCTCATTACCACTACAAAAGTAATTTTTCCTCCCTTGGTATTCTACTGTTAATTCAATTGTCTCGTTAGACTGACTCCTCACCTGATAAGGCAACTCCCATCTTTTCATGTACTATGTATAAATATACCTGCTACTGTATTTTCCACTCCATGCATCTGATGAAGTGGGTTCTAGCCCACGAAAGCTTATGCCCAAATAAATTTGTTAGTCTCTAAGGTGCCACAAGGACTGCTCATTGTTTTTGCTGATACAGACTAACATAGCCACCACTCTGAAACCTATTGCCCAGATTGTGTGATGTCCATTCTCATCTTGAGAAGTACCTTACTCCACAAGTAGCCCCATTGACTTCAACTACTCTCAGAGGAAGGGACTGCTTGTCAGGAGTAAGGATACCAGAATATGGCCCTATAGAAACCCTATTTTGGGGGCACTGGACGAGCTATAGACCTTCCAGTTCCAGAAGTCTCTGGGTCAAGAAGAAAGTGCTCATTAGCTAAGTAAATAAAAGTACAATTACACAGTGCTACTGTTTCAATACCTTTGGACTTTCTTTAAAAAGCATGTGCTGTTTGTATCTGCCTCTGAAAAAAGCATGCTGCAATGTCAGCTCAGGGTCCTCCCCCACTTAGAACCACCGGGAGCTGGGCATGAACTGCACATTTGGATCCAGGTTCAGATCCAGATTTTGAACAGCCTCAAAGTTCAGGGGTGTTTGAATTTGGGGTTCCAGTTTGGACCAGAAGACAGAGAGACCTTGATTGTAAAAAGTGGGGGCCAGATCCTTTAGCTGATATAAATGATATAGCTCAGTCTGGAACCATGATGGCTTTACACCAGCTGAAGATCTGGCTTCAGGACCAGATTTTGAACTATCTGCCGTATCCTCGCTGTGCACATACACCCACACAGGTTTCAGGGATGTTTGAATTCAGGGTTCTGGTTTGGCCCATAGAGCTTTGTCATATTAGCATTTTTCCAGTTGACTGGCTTGAGAGAACTACATTGCAATAGAAGAGTTTTGAGAGTACACTGTAAATTTCAGCTCTAATCACCATCAAAAGGGCGTCCCTTGACCTGAGTTGTTAATGTCTTCTCCTGTAGTACTTATAGCAATGCCTTCTAGTGCCACTCTATCATTACGTCTGGGTCAGCATTTCCATTATAAACATATTTATCTCTTACCCAGTGCTTAATTTGGGCCAGGGCTTGCCAGGGCTGAGCTCCAGCACATCTAGGCTTGGCAGTTCATAGCCCCTGTACCTCAGGGTTCGCATCCAGCAGCCGCTGCTCTCCAGCTATGCAGTTCCACGGGCAGCGCCACCATCATCAGCAGCACAGCAGGAAGGGTGGCAATACCATACCACATCACCCTCCCTTCTCCGCTGCTGCTGGTGGTGGCGCTGCCTTCAGAGCTGGGCGCCCGGCCAGCAGCCTCCACTCTCTGGCCTCCCAGCTTGAGCCCTGGCATCTCTTTCATTACAAATTAAACCCTGCTCTTACCCCTTCCTCAACCACCTCTTCGCTCAACCATAAAAATTCACCCAAGGTTGAAGCTCAGTGTTCGTACTCTCAACCAGTTTAAATGTGGGAGATGCCAGGGGGAAAATACAAACTAGAAGTCTTATCATGCTAGATTTTTGTGTGCTTCTGTGTATCTTCAGAATGGTTACTGCTGATCAGTTCCTGTACAAATGTCGTTTGCAAATGTTCATTAGCTTTCCAAATGACTGTTCAATTCGACAGCATTTTTACGGCATTTATTTATTTGCTGTTCTGATCTTCTGCATGCAGGGGACATATCTGGGGAATGGCTGTTCTTTCACTTGCAACCAGGAGTATTTGCACCCACCGAACAGCACTTGTTCTTCATTGTTTGCTATTCTTCATTCATTTATACTGTGGTAGTGCCCAAAGGTCTCAGTTAACAACAGAATCCCAGCATGGTAGGCACTGAACGGACACATGGGAAGACAAGGGCCCTGCCCTGAAGAGCTCACAATGTAAGAATTAATTATTCTCCTGCTTGTAAAGTTTCCATCATCCAATCAGGGAACAAAAACAACTGATTTGAGAGAGCAATTACATACTATGAATAATGAACAGCAAACAAGGGAAGAAAATAGTTTACAACTGATTCTGAATAGTGAACTGGTAAAGATCAAAACGTTTGCCGTGATTCACAAACAGAAAAAAACAGCCTTACCGTTCAACCTAGAATGTGACCAGCACTATGATAACTGTGGAATGTTGCAGCTTGTTCATCCCCAGGATCTTGGGGGTGGTGGGTTGTGGTTTTGGGAGAGTGTTTAGCAGAGGGTTGGAGTACGCCCCAGTCATTTGACTGAAAGTTGAAGGCTATTCAAGGATGGTTGTGAAATTAATTAATAGTCTCAGTCCAGTTGTTAGGAAACAAGTGTCCAACTCAGCAAAGAACCAAACATCCCAATCGTAACTAGCCCTCTTTGTTGATGGTCTCTTTGCTGAGACAAAGGATTTGGTTGGGTTTGGAGTACAGACAGTATCTTGTCACATTGGCCTCCTTGCCCAGCTCTCTGATTCCCTACAAGTGGCCCTTCCAGAATAGGGTGAAGTACAGAGTGGCGAGGACACTCTGCGGGGTTGTAATATGAGCTTTTCAGTCTTCAGACCCAAGGATGCCAAATCAGCACCTTGTAATTCTTTTAATGCAACTTAAAGCAAACACGCACTCTCTTTTTGCTAAGCACCTGCTGCAGTATACATCCCCAGCTGCAACTTTTTAATGACTAATATTTCCTAAGGATTTCATTCACGCTTGGAAACAGTGGGTGTATAGAGAAGCCATATTAGGCATTAATAGGACCAAGCATAACAGCGCCTGCTGCTGCTCCTGCTACTACTTCTCCTAAAGCGGTACCAACTAATCTCTTTAATGGCTGGAGAAGAATTAAGGCTTTGATTTGTCCCACTGCAGAAACACAGGTAATTCCCCCATGCAGGCCGGGGAGGAAGGATCCCCAGCCCTGCCAGAAGACTGGCCTGAGGGCTGGCTCTTGTGTGGGTGGCCAGCCAACACCAAGAGTGGAAGTGGAGTCATGTAGGGAATGGAGCTGTGGGATCCCCCTGAGTGAGAGTCTGTCTAGGGACCTGCATTGCCTTAATTCCTGGCAGTGACCAGTGCACTGCAGGCCAATAATGGGAGGACCCTGTGCTCCCTTAAAGCTATTGTACCAATGAATATTTCTGTACATCCTGTCCTGGCAATGGTGAAGATTGGCATGGCGGAGGCAGCGGCTGGCTTCTCTCAAGGCAAGTCCAATCCAAACGGGAGTGTGATTGCCTGGGCAACTTTTGGGAGCATATCTGTGTATGGATGCATGGCATATAACAGGCGTGCTATGGGGAAACCACATGGCAGTCAGTACACCACAGAGATGGTCTATTAGCCAAGCTAGTACATCTCCTTCTCCAGTCTGGTAGGGTAGAGGAGGCTTGTGAATTTGAAATTAGAAATCTGCCTCTTCTAGATGATGATATTTTGTAACAGCACCAGGACCTTGCAAATACATAGTCAGGAACATTGCCGTGCATTGCTCTAATACCTCATCCTGCAGTCAAAGAAGCTCTTGAATATCCTGAGTAATAGTCTATTGCAAATCTTTCCATATTAAAGTTGGAGATTCCCTCTACCAGGCTGTGTCCCAGCAGTGTTCCCTTGAACTCCCTTCACATTTTACCACCATCTCTTTTTAACCCCCCCTCCCCAACTCACTTTTTCTTCCCCACTAGTGCCTGGGGACCTCATCACCAACATTAAGAAGAGGGGGGCGTCGTGATGAAAAACGCTTCCATCCTTTCGGTTCCTTCCTTGCTCCCCTTGCCTCCCTCCTTCCCACAAAGGCATCTTAAGTATTCCTCTGCACCACAAAAGAAAGATGCCAAAGGTTCTAGGACGGAAAGGGTTAAACTCAGGCGAGCACTAGCTCCAACACAGTTAATCCATATAAAGCTCATGGATTTCTCTGCAGTGATCTTTGTGGTTGTCATTTGCATTTTTTTCCTTTTGTGAAATCTTTTCTTCTTCCCTTTTACACTCATATGCATGCGGAAATTAGCATATTGTACCGAGAGTAGGAGATGTAAGAAGCCGACCCCCTGCTGTTCAGTGGATTGTGCAATCTGCAGGCGGCATCAATTTTTCAGCAGTCTTCTCATTACAGTCAGGGAACCGCACAGCTCCCGGTTCCACGCAATCCCTAGTGGTCCTGCAGACTAGCATATGGGCTGTCAAATAGCTCTACCAATACTTTCATAGTACTAATACCCTTGTTTATGCTTCCACCATAATTAAAATCATGGTCTTAATACAGTCTAGGCTTTGCATTACTAATTATATATGGTACAGTGGGATAATCATGTCAGCAGGCTCCGACACTGATGCGTGACAGCAATTTACTAACCTTACAAGAGGCCCGTTAGCCCTCTGGCCTATCCTGCCTTGCAAACGCGGAGAAGAAGGGGCTGTAGAGAAGCTAAGTCTAATAACTAGAAATAATATTTTTTTAAAAATAACTAAATATTACAGCACAATAAAGATGTCCTCGGGTGTCAAACTCTGTGGTTGTCATAGTGATGTGTGCCTTATTAAGAGGGTGGTGTTCATTCCTGCAGCTAATCTTATAATGAGGCTAGCTCATTATGAGACCAAGGACGGTTCCTTCCCCCTACCCCCCGCTTTTCCATTTCTTTTAATAGGGTTGAACTTTTGGTGCAATCCCTTCCCCCATCCCTTGCCAAATCAACTTTTAAAGATATAAATGCAGTTAGGGGTACTGCCTGGGAGAATGGAATTTCCTAGAATGGCCAGAAATAGTCTGGTTATTTTCTGACTTTCCCCTCTTTGTGCATGGGTGTGCACAAAGCTACTTTGGCCACCCTGGGTATCTGGTCCCTGTACTCACGAAAATTGCAGATTGGGGGGTTTAATGTGATCAGTTGCTTTGCCTTTATTTCTGCACCTGTTTCTGCTGCCTGACCATTTCCAGCCAATATCCTTGAAAGAGTCAATGACACCCTTTCGCATCAGGCACATGGCTTAATGAAACCTCCTTTTCTTATCATTAGCCACTTTGCATTTTTATATAACACCATTAACCAGGATACTGACTCACTTTTAATTACATTCTGGGGTTGGTGCACTGTAGTTATTCTCCCCCGCCCCCAACCAATCCAATTAACACAGTTTGTCACACAAGGACTGGTGGTCCTCTACAGATTCACACCACCTGCAATATTGTAGGGTCTGATTCTTTGCAAAGTAAGTAAAATGGTAGATTTACAGCTGCATGGGTAAAGGTTTGCGGGATCAGAGTCCTTCCCAGCTCTGGCCCCTCCCCCAGTTCAGATTCTTTGTTTTACTGCCTGCTTGCCAGAACATTTTTTTTTAAAGTCAGTTGTAAAATTATGTTGTTTGAAGCTCTAGAATTTGAAAACAGCTTAAAATTTTTTTTGTAAAAGAGATTGACCTCTGGAGAGACAAGCTGTGTATTAAATTACAATCAGAAGTGAAATGGCCCAGATAGAGTATAAGGACTGGCTCAGCCAGTTGCTCTGAAAAGTGGAAGTCAGTGGGACTTGTTCAGTTAGGCCTTCAGGAAAGCACTTAAAAGTTGATGGTTAAATCCCATTGACCTCAATGAGATATATGGTGTTTTCCTGAATCAGGACCATAAAGCCTGATCAAAAGCTCATTGAAGTCAATGGAATGACTCCTCTGGTCTTCAGTGGGCTTTGGATCAGCCCTAGGACTAGGCCCTTAAACATTCCAAATGTGGGTTTATAATGTATTTGCCAGTTCAGCTTTAACTGCTTTTCTGCTATGTTCCCTCGTGGCTTCTGTTCTGCAGCTGATGGTGGTAACTTTCTTGTAGCGCAGCCAGTAGCATTCCAGAATCTTGGCACTTTATCAAGGATGTACCAGCATGCTGGGCAACACTGGAGGTATGCTTTGGCCCCTCACCAGCTACATAAGACAATGCACAAGAGGATTTCACTGGATCGCATTTTCTTGTAAGAGAATATTTATGCATTCAGCCATCTTTCTGCTATGTTCATTTAGCTCGTTACTAGAAATATAAGAAATAGAGTAAACCCTCTTGAATTTCCACTTTGCTAATCTGCACACATGATAATTTGCTTATAGAAGAGGAAGCCGCTCTCCATTTCTCAGTGAAGATCTAATAGGAGAGAGCTCGGGACAGCTCTCATTATTAAGACTTCATTAATTTGAAACATAGGGCCTGATTCTTCATTGTGTTATTTCAGTTTTAGACCACTGTAGCTCCACAGAAGCCACTTAAGACTATGCTTACCTTTGGGCATGTGCTTAAATGAAATTTTGCTGATTAGGGTTGGGTTTTAGCACAGGCTTAAAGTTAAGCTTGTGCTTAAGTGCTTTGATAAACTGTACCTTAAAGCTGAAAAAGAAGGGAGCTGGGATGCTGAAACACAGGAGACGCCTTCATAAATTAAAGGAGTAGAAACGCTCATGAAAATTCAGCAGTACAATTAAATTTAATCCCAGGCCCATGTACCATGCATGGCTGACGGGTGCAGCAGATAGTCCAAAATTTCACTGATATAAACCATATGACAAGAATAATAGTTTCAGTGCTTGTGCACTAAAAAATAAAAATCCATGCTCTATTTATATTTGAATTCCCCAACATCTCTCCTACAGTAACCTAGGGCAGAAATGGAATACAGAATCTTGTTCAACATCTATGTCAACTTCATTGGATTCTCCCTCCAAGACTCTAGTGAATAGAGCAAGCACTTAGTGGCCTTCTGTACCAGCAGTTCTCCCCCTATGGGGACTGAAATAGATTTTCTTCCTCTTGACATGTTAAGATCCAGAGTGTGGAGTTTGACCCATTGCCCAAGACATTGCGCTGATACCAACAGCAGGAGGAATATGGGAGGCAGCAGGGTCTTTTGTCAGTGAAAGTGGCAGCATGACCAGGGGTATAGGAATGCTGCAGACTATAATGAATGAAGACGAAGACTTGTTCAGGTATTTTATGGGGTCAAAAAGGGCCAGGTCTGGCTATAAAAGTCAAATGTGGCCTCCAAAGCATTAGCCAACTGAGCTGTTTGTTTATTTCCCACTGAGATAGATTTAAAAGAAAGGACCACATTTTTAACGGGGAGATGATAAACCATTGGAACAAAGTGCCAAGGGAAGAAGTGGATTCTCCATCTGTTGAAGTCTTCAGATCAAGACTGGATGCCTGTCTGGAAGCTATGTATCAGTCAAACCCATGTTGTTGGGCTCAGTACAAGGGTAACTGAATGAAATGCTGTGGCCTGTGAGATACAGGAAGTCAGACCAGATGATCTAATGGTCCCTTCTGGCCTTCAGATCTATGAAGCTATGAAAAAAATATTATTGCAAATAGCTGATGTGCCTGTAAGTAAAAAGGTCCCAAATGCCTGCAAATGATGACAAATGCCATGGAAGGACACAGGGAATTTGGGAAAGAGGACTCACTATGGCCTTGGTTCAACAAGGCATTTAGGCACATGCACAAACGTGTATGTGGGAGTGGTGCCACTGAAGGTCATTACTTTGCTGAATTGGGACATAAACCAGTATCACAAAATGTTCTTGATATTCTGTTTTGGCAAACAAAAAAATCACCTGTTTCCATGGGATTCTGAAGAGGGGGAAAATTAGAATTTGGGGCACTTTTAGACTCTTCTGGGGAGTTGCAGAAGGCTCTGTACCTTAGATTGTAGAGATGCCTGCTGCAGATTGAGGGTGATAACTATGGTGATCCATCAACGACTACTTTTGATTAGTATTTTTAATTTGCTGTGAGTGATGGGTGCCAGAATAGCAGCCCTGGAGAATAAAGCCCTGTGTTTATATGCAAAACAGGTACTTGCTGAGCACTGCAAGCTTCACTTCACTGATCTCCCAATGTGCTTTGACCTTACTTTTGAGGGACATTCTAGACGTAAAAGGGAAGTTCTTACAAACCCACATAGTACTTGGCTTCTCTGCTGAGACTGCCAGAAAAGGGGCCCAGTTAGTGCCAATTGTGATGACACTTTGTCACTACCAACTGGACTGAGTCCACCAAAGTATTGCACGGGGATCACCAAACATTCAACTGGTGGTAACTACTTTTAGACATCACTAATATGTGTGAGGATTGAACTGATGACCTAGAGAGCAAAGACTCCATACATCATTGCTCCTATCAGTTGAAGAGTAATATACAAATTACTCTTAGCAATCTGTTTCCTACTGGGGTATAAAAATCTCTATTGTAAAAATAACCAATTATGATAAAGGTGTAAAGGAAAAGGAAATAAAACTACTACCTAAAATGCAGAAGAAAATAATTCCTGGGAACACAGCAATTTTAACATTCTATTCTATTCACTCTTTGGGAGAAAAATCCGTCATCTAAAACAATGACAAAACCCGTTAAATCAGGACCTAGTACTTTTAGAAACCGATTGCAAGTTCAGGCTTTGGTAGATGTGGAAAAGTACAGATATACTGTTTTTAATCATGATAAATAACTTTTCTTTTATCAAATCATCTCTTTTTTGGAAAGAGTTTCACTCTAGGTAGTAATGATAATTTGTGCACTTATCATTCTGTACTTTCCCAAGACAAGCAGTCAGCCATAGGATATAATTTAACAATTTATCAACCACAAGCTCATCCAGCCTTTTCCAGCCAAAAGGGCATTTTGTATTATTTAAGAGACTTCACCATACATTGTCGTCAATTTCAAACTTTATCAGCCCTGGTCATTAAAATGTTCAGTTTAACACTTCACTTTATAACCTAGAGATATTAAAACTGCATTGTACCAGTAGTCCCATGGAATTAGCTATTGCTTGCTGCTGATTAAATAATTACCAAAAGGATTCAAACCACTAACATAATAATATCAAAGGAAGCAATCACAATTAATCACCAGTTACATATTTAATGTGGGCTAGTAATGGTGAAAAAAATGGATGCAGATGGCACCCTGTTCCTCCTCCTTTTGTCTTTAGATTGAAAGCTTTTTGGGGCAGTGAGGGGTTTGTACAGCACCTAGCACAATGGGGCCCCAATCCTGACTGTGGCCTTTGGGCACTATCTTATTTTAATAACAATAGTTTAATAGAACTTAGAGATGTAGGGAAGGAGTGCTGGATCACAGGATCAATCTCCCTGGCCATGCAATAAGTCATCCTCCAAAAAATGACATACCAGATCCAGCACTAGCTTGATGTTAAACGCAAGTGTTTCTTAGTAACATTTTTCTGGGTGTATATTATCATTATATGATCAATGTTGCATACATATCAACTCCATTAAAGAGTAAATATCCTTTTTTCCTAGTGAAGATAACTATTAATGCTGGGCTTTCCCTTGCCTCATGGATGCTACAGGCTAAGGAAGCCCTGACCACCTAAAATAGTGACTACAACATAGAGAAGCAACTACTACTCCCAAAAAAGAAACTTTCATTGACTGAAGTAGGAGCATTGGGCTAAAGTTAGAAGATACATGTGGGAAATGTGAGATCTCTTCCCTTGCACTACACTTAATTACCTTTTCCCTATAAAATCTTCTTAGCATGCCTCTTACCACATAGCAGCAGCTAATGTGATTGCATTCCACTTGGGGCCAGTAAGATGAACAACCTTCTCTGAAGCTGTAACTAAAGGGCAGAGCTGCTACAGAGTGTGAAACTGTGTTACTATCCCCACAAGGTTGAGACCATTTCTAGACCTACTGGCCAAGTACGCTCTGGAACCCTCGGTTTCCAACCCATCATGGGGCATCTTTCCTCTTATTTTCTTCTACATTGATGTTGTGAAGGCCAAAGCTATAACAGGGTTCAAAAAAGAACTAGATAAATTCATGGAGGATAGGTCCATCAATGGCTATTAGCCATGATGGGCAGGAATGGTGTCCCTAGCCTCTGTTTGCCAGAAGCTGGGAATGAGTGATGGGGCATGGATCACTTGATGATTACTAGGGCTGTCAAGTGATTAAAAAAATTAATTGCGATTAATCGTGTGATTAATTGCACTGTTAAACAATAATAGAATACCATTTATTTAAATATTTTTGGATGTTTTCTACATTTTCAAATATGTTGATTTAAATGACAACAGACAATAATACAAAGTGTACAGTGCTCACTTTAGTTTTGATTACAGGTATTTGCATTGTAAACCCTCCCCTCCCCCCCCGAAACAGTATTTTTCAGTTCACCTAATACCAAGTACGGTAGTGCAATCTCTTTATCATGAAAGTTGAACTTACAAATGTAGAATTATGTACAAAAAACTGCATTCAAAATTAAAACAATGTACAATTTTAGAGCTTGCAAGTCCGCTCGGTCCTATTTCTTGTTCAGCCAGTCACTCCGACAAAAAAGTTTGTTTACATTTGCAGAAAATAATGCTGCCCGCTTCTTGTTTACAGTGTCACCGGAAAGTGTGAACAGGTGTTTGCATGGCACTGTTGTAGCCGGCGTCACAAGATATTTACGTGCTAGATGCGCTCAAGATTCACGTATCCCTTCATTCTTCAACCACCATTGCAGGGGACATGCATCCATGCTGATGATGGGTTCTGCTTGATAATGCTTTGACCAACGCATGTTCATTTTCATTATCTTAGTCAGATGCCACCAGCAGAAAGTTGATTTTCTTTTTTAGTGGTTCGGGTTCTGTAGTTTCTGCATCGGAGTGTTGCTCTTTTAAAACTTCTGAAAGCATGCTCCACACCTCGTCCCTCTCAGATTTTGGAAGGGACTTCAGATTCTTAAATGTTGGGTTAAGTGCTGTAGCTATCTTTAAATATCACACATTGGTACCTTCTTTGTGTTTTGTCAAATCTGCAGTGAAAGTGTTCTTAAAATGAACAACATGTGCTGGGTCATCATCTGAGACTGCTATAACATGAAATATATGGCAGAATGCAGGTAGAACAGAGCAGGAGACATTCTCCTCCAAGGAGTTCAGTCACAAATTTAATTAACACAATATTTTTTTAACGAGTATCGTCAGCATGGACGCATGTCCTCTGGAATGGTGGTCAAAACATGAAGGAGCATACGAATGTTTAGCATATCTGGCATGTAAATACCTTGCAATGCCAGCTACAAAAGTGCCATGAGAATGCCTGTTCTCACTTTCTGGTGACATTGTAAATGAGAAGAGGGCAGCATTATCTCCTGTAAATGTAAACAAACTTCTTTGTCTTAGTGATTGGCTGAACAAGAAGTAGGACTGAGGGGACTTATAGGCTCTGAAGTTTGACATTGTTTTGTTTTTGAGAGCAGTTATGTAACAAAAAAAATCTACATTTGTAAGTTGCAGTTTCACCACAATGAGATTGCTCTATGGTACTTGTATGAGGTGAATTGAAAAATACTATTTCTTTTATCATTTTTACAGTGCAAATA
Source organism: Caretta caretta (assembly GCF_965140235.1). Classification (NCBI taxonomy): domain Eukaryota; kingdom Metazoa; phylum Chordata; order Testudines; family Cheloniidae; genus Caretta; species Caretta caretta. The sequence goes on along the minus strand of NC_134207.1, from coordinate 188,951,439 downwards.
TTTGTAATCAAAAATAATATACACTTATTTTAATTACAACACAGAATACAATACATATGAAAATATAGAAAAACATCCAAAATATTTAATAAATTTCAATGGGTATTCTATTGTTTAACGGTGCGATTAAAACTGCGATTAATTGTGATCAATTTTTTGAGCTAATTGCTAGAGTTAACTGCGATTAATCAACAGCCCTAATGATTACCTATTTTGTTCATTCCCTCTGGGGCACCTGGCATTGGCCACTGTCAGAAGACAGGATACTGTGCTAGATGGACCTTTGGTCTGACCCAGTACAGCCATTCTTATGTACATTTCATTCAAAATGTTTCCCTGATGAAGAACTGAAATGGGAATTAATTAAAGAGAGACATTCAAATCCTTTTTTTAAAAAAAAGTTTGTATAGGGGTTTTTCTTTTTGGTACCACTCTTCATTGTTTGCAGTACCCTCTCAGACGCTTGCAAATGAGGTCTCTGGGGGTGATGTGTTTCTGGCAAGGATGTGCTGCTCCACTGCTCAGAATAACTGGCAAGCTGATGACGTGCATGTAGTAGTTTCTTTTGTTTCAGAGAATTTCCCTTGTGGAAGCTGGTGTCGGGTTCCTCCCTTGTGTTTGCAGTAGTGAACTGTTGGTGATCGCTCTCCCTGCTTTTTTGAGCATAAATCCAATGTCTTTATTATGTCCATGAAAGAGCACACTGGACATTGGATTTATGGCTCATTACAACAATAACCCTCCCTCCACTAACCCTCCGTTATCCTACAATGGCCCATTTCAGCTTGAATGGTCTCCTGCAACATGTGTTAACTCCTTATCCCTTCCACTTTGTGTTTAGCTGTGACACTCTGAGTCCCTTGCCCAGACCTGAAGACAGTTGTGTATACTCAAAAACTTTTCTCTCTCTCCCCAACAGAAGTTGGTCCAATAAAAGATATTACCTCACCCACTGTCTCTCTTTAATATCCTGGGACCAACATGGCTACAACAGCACTGAAGACAGTCATTTAGGGAGGTGGTGTTCCTATGCTGACAGAAAAACTTCTTCTATCAGCATCTGCTGTGACTTCACAAAGGGGCTCTACCAGGATAGCTATACCGCCAAAGCATTTGTCGTGTAGACAAGGCCAAAGGTCTTGTGACTATTTCTCTTTTCCTGTGCACACATCGCTTAAATTGAATGCTAGCTTGGCCTTTGCTCTCTCAAACACAGGCAAAGACTGATGCTTCTATTGACCCTATAAGTCCCAAGATAGTCAGTGCAGGTGAGGTGTGCATTCCCTTCTGGTGATCAATTTGTGATCAATTTGCATGCTAGCCTCTGCCAGCCTTTGGACTGATAAAATGAGTGTGGAGGTCACCCTTTCTACTCTGTCCAGTAAAATGTCCAGCAGAGCAATGTACTGATTCTGGGACCACCTGCCCATTCCAGAAAGTTGCACAGGGTCATTTAGTGCTGAGTGGTAGAGAAACCACAATCTGAAGCAGAATCATACAGAGTTCAACCTATTTTGTCTGTAGATAACAAGGTGATCTTGAAATGTATTTGCCAAACCACCATTCAGCCATTGAACATGGAGTTCATTCTCTTCTTGCTTACACCATCTTCAATGATTTTATGCCTGATTCTATACCAGTGCAAATGAGAAGAAAAATCAGGCCTCAAATCTGCATCTCCAAACTATACAGAACTGGAAGGAAAATCATGAATCACGCCCTGGCCTGGAGGAGATTAAAAGGAGCATTGGTGAGAGCATTTCTCTGCCACAGTCTTTGCAGAGAGGGTATTAACCATCATTCACTGTCATAACTTTGGGACCGGCTGTTTGCGTCTTCATATCTGTTCACCTCCCAGAAAGTTTACAGGTGTTTTTGTTGGATGTTCATTCAACTTTACTTATAAAGGACCACAAGGAGAACGTTTTTTAAAATAATCCTCCCAAAGTGTAGGACAAAAGCCCCGCCCCAGGTGGCTTAAGTTCCCTAGCAGGTCAGCAGATTCCCTTGACATGGAGCTAGATTTTCAAAAGAGCTAAGGGCCAGATTTTAAAATGCTCAGCATCCACCAATCTGCATCAGATTTTCAAAAGAACTCAGTGCCCATCTAGGCATCTAAATAAGGAGCAGATTTTCAAAAGCTCTGGGCATCCAGCAGCTCCCATTTTTTGACACTTACGGCGGGATATTCAAAAGAGTCCTGTGCTGAGCCCTTTTGAAAATCTGGCACTGGCCGTGGTTTCTGAACGGAGCCGGGTGACATTTTTCAGAAGAATCATTTATTCTCCAAAAGGTGCAGTTTCAGCAGACCCAAAACCATTTGTGAATTCGACCTGATAGTTTTGGCCAGGGAAAAGATTTACAGGGCCAACAACTGTACGTATGTGTGCCTCCCCTTTATAACCATTTAGCTCAATGGTTAAGGCTCTTGCTTGGATGTGGGAGACCCAGGTTTGACTCCCCACACTAGAGCAGAGACTTGAAATCCCCTCTCTGTTCTTCCAGCTGAGTGCCATAACCCCCCAAGCTATTGGTTGTTCTGGGTGAGGTGCTTTCAGTGTCTCCTGCTGAAGCTGGTCTACTTTGTATACAAATGTAAATATTCATTGTTCCAAAGACAGGGAGGGTGGACTTTCAAGTTGGGTTATAAGGTGCTCATCTGAGAGGTAAGAGATGTGGATTTAAATCCCTCCTCTGAGCCAGGCAAAGAAAGAAACTGACTCTACATCTCCTACCTCCGAGGTAGGTGCCTTAATCACCAGGCTGTTGAGTCATTCTCTGTACCCTAAGGAATACTTAAGTATTTATGCAAAATGGAACAGCTTCAATAGAGGAGATTGAAAGCAACACACCGCAGAACCAAGTGGTCAGAGCGTTCCCCTAAGAGGGGAACCACTCAAGCTCAAGTCACCACCCTAGCATAAAGACTCTAATGGGAGTCTTCAACCTCCCAGCTGAGTGCTCTGATCATAGGCTAAAGCCACACATCAGGTCTGTGTTCCCAAAATGGACTTTTCTAATTAGCTGCCAAATTATGGATATTTTCAGAACTGATCTAAAGATTTTCCTTGATTTTTCAGCTTGCTAGCTGAATTGAAAAATCAATTATTCACCCCACTCTATTTTTCAGGTCTTTTGAAAGTATGACTCTTGGCTGTTATGCAGCTAAATGTAGATAACTGAGGAGAGCAACATGAATCCACAAATGATCATGGGGGAAAGTCAGCTAGATATATATCCTGTTCGTTCTTGGGCTTTTCAGTGGAACATGGTAGCAGAAATAATGCATGTTGTATTCCAAGCATCCCCAGAAGTACCTTAGTTGGTGAAGTCGGCTAAAATTTCAGGACTGTGGGCACTGACATCATTTGCAACCCACACATGTAGATCTGCATAAGCACTCTGAGCACTGATTTCAAAGTCTGGGATATAAAACTCTGAAATCTTTTTTAATAGTCTTCTTGCAACTCAAGCTAAGTGACAGCACCTTTGCATGAGCCACATTTAGTTTTTCAGTCAGACTTCCAGACTGCTTTTTTCAAGCTACCTGGTTTTATACAACCCTTCCATATCACAAGCTCTTAGCAATAAACTATGCTTGTAGTGTGGGTTGTAAGGAACTGAACAGACATTCTTTACTGAGACAACTAGAAACAGACAGAGCTCTGTAGTTCTCTAGCTGCCAAGCTAACTAAGCACAGCCTGTGATGTCACCTCATCAGGTTTCCTAACTCATAAACTGGACTAAGCATTCATGGAAGAGATTGCTGCTTATTCACTACAAAGTTTGAATGAAGACTATGGGGGATATTTTTTTCAAGTGTCTCCTAGAAAGCATAACAGGTGAATTTACTTGTGGCTGTGTGAATATTAGAAGACATTTGAGAACCTATGTAATCATTCTGCCCCAGAACGCTGTGAGCTGAACTCAATGAACCCTCTGGGTTCAATATAAAATGAAATGGTCCCTATTTCACCTTTTCTCTATGGAGAAATTTATTTGGTAAGAATTGTTGGACAGCCGAAGCCCTTGTGCTCTAGCATTTAGAATGCTCTGCAGGACTCCCATGAGAGCTGTACTCAGGACTGCTGGCTCTCTGAGACCTCAGACTCTCTCTTTCATTGTCATCTCAGCACTTCACCAGAGATTTTGACTGTCAGTACTGCAAAAAGCTAGCAAAACCACTTTCCTGTAATTATCGAAAATAATAGGCTCAACCAAAGAACGGCACAGTTCCCAGGGGCTTGAGATACAGAACACTTGGGGCAGTAAGGTACCGTGGAAAGATAGTTAAAATGCTGAGGCAGCACCAGATCCTCCAGACTCGCCTGCGATCAGCTGGCACGTTGGGTGGTTTGTGCTTGTGTCAATGATCTAAGGCTAGCAGCAATGTCTTCATGCTGTGCTAGTTTGAATATGTGGTCAGGCTGGCACAATGTACCTCAGAGCCTCTTTATTGGTCAGGGCAAAGCCCTTAAGGTTTCTTCCTATTTCTGGCTCCCTCCCTCCACTCCTGTGTAATAACCTTAGAAGTCCTGGTGCGTGCACATCTCTCCATGGAAGAATATTTATGATCACCTAATTCCCTTCTGATTCTCCTTCACACCTGCTGTGCTGTCATGGTTCATTAAACAGCCCAATGAAATCAGTGCATTTGGTGCACTCTACAGCATAACATACACATTCTGCCTGAATATAATGGAGTCATTCAGCAGCAGTCAAGAGATGAAAACAAAACCGGTGTACCTGGCTTTCCCTTATTTCCCTACAAAGGACTCCTGTGTGCCACCAGAAGCCATTACTACCAGCCACTATCCTTGTCCCACAGTATCACTGTAAAGCTATTGAGGTATGCATGGGCTTTTAAATATTCTACTACATATGTTTTTTATTTCATTTTTTTCTCTCTTTTTTTTTTTTTTGAAGTCAAGTGGCCTGGAAATAGAACAGATTGTCCCTGGACTGTTCACAGACTCCATAGTTCAGCAGCTGTCATTCGCTTGGCTTTTTTCCCCCCTGCAGGAATGACGATAACCTGTGGGCAAGAGGAACAAACTGAGTTAGGAAGGGCTGGGGGAGGTTCTGAAATTGCCCTTGGCTGTGCCTTCACATCCAGAATCTCTCTTTTCCCATCTCTCAAAATTTATTGCGATCATTTGTTATTTTCTGGGACGACAGGCCAACAAACAGCAAGCAAAGTATATATATTTTGCACAGCAGAACAAAAGTGGTTTCCAGTGCAGGGCAGCAGCAAAGAAGTCAGGTATTACAGTATTTATATTCACTGTGCATTGTGGGATGGGGGCGGAAATCAATGCTGCAATCAGCTATTCAGAAATGATCCATTTTTTCTAACTCCTAACATTTAAAAAGTGAAAAGGAGTCAAAGTAAATTTGAACATGTGAAGAGTTTTGGAAAGTGAAAATAAAATGCTATCTACGGTATGTGCCCGCCCACACACACAGAACCATGGCTGTATGGTTCAGTGAACCTCTGTTCAGCTTATACCAACAATTTCCCAGGGTGAAGTCTCTGTGCAAGAGCCCACACAAAGCCCAGGTATCTCAATAGTTCTGAACGTATGGCTTCAGTGAAACATAGGTGATTCACAGGCCTCCTGTTGGCCCTCTGCAAGGGTGGATATAATTTTTTTTAAAAATCCTTCCTTAATTGAAGCTATTTTTGCCATTGATGTCAATGAGAGCAGGATCAGGCCCAGATACTATGCTTAGGTGATCAGTAAACCGATGCCTCACAAAACGTGTGTTGTATGTACATTGCACATTGCATTATGCATGCTGTGGCCTAAGAGTCCTTCTGTTTGTAAACTCTAAGCATGTGCAAAGTGATAAAAGATATTTGACAAGCTAACAGAACAGAAATCACAAAATATGGAAGATTAGTTACTAGAGGTGTTCCAGAATTGCAATAAGATGAGGATATTGATACAAATTATTCACTAATGCTTGAGGTACAGAGGCCCAAAGATTGCAACCAAGATCTCTTTAGTATTTTGTTTTCAAATACTTTGTAAATAAACCTAGGGTCTAATACTAAACGAGTTACATTGCCATCAAACTGGTGTAACACATTGGTGAATTACTCCCATCCCTGACTTCATAGATTCTAAGGTTAGAAGGGACAACTGTGATGATCTAGTCTGACCTCCTGTATAACACAGGCCATAACATTTTCCTGAATTAATTCTTCGAGCGAGAGCAAATCTTCTAGAAAAAAAATTCAATATTGATTTTAAAGTCACCAGTGATGGAGAATCCACCACAACCCTTACTAAAGTTATTCTAATGATTAATTACCCTTGTGGTTAAGGATTTGTACCTTATGTCTAGTCTGCATTTGTCTAGCTTCAACTTCCAGCCTACGATGGGGGTGACTACCTTACAGAAGGTCTGAGTAGAGAGAAAGGGCCAATTAACCCTGTGACGGGCTGCACCGAGGGGAAAGGGACATAGGTAGTGGAGCAGAAGACTGCCTGGGACAGTCGTCCAGTGATCAGGGATGACTGTCCAATATCATTCATGAGACCAAAGACAAACTGCCCCCTGCCAATCCCACCCCTACTCTTTTTTGATAGCTTCGGTTTCCTTCCCAGCTGAATCCTACTGAAATCTGGAAGTTGAAGAATTATACAGCAGGAACATCAGTGCTCATTCCCTGAACATTTTAAGAACAGTGCAGTGAGGCCAGAGGAGGGGAGATTCCCATCCAATCGTCATTACCAGTTTTGTGCTTCACTGCAAAGCTTTCCACTGCCATGGCTCCCGCAATCACTTGAGGCATAGCAAATAGTTACTGCCACATGTCATTTCTGACTAGGTTCACAACAGATGGCAGCATCTCAAAGCTTACTCTGCATCTCTCCACATTACCTGGGAGATTCCCTCCAACACCCCAAACGTCGGAGAACTTTGGAAGCAAAGACGAGAGCACAGTGCCAAGTTACGGCAGAACACCAGTGTTCTGCCTGAGTGATGTAACATTCTAAAGCTGACGTCACTGACATGACACATGCAGCGCGGGGCATAGAGAGAGCAGGCAGAGGCCTGTCACACTGGGGCACTGGGAGTCCAGCCAAATAAATCAAAGGTTAGAGCTTAATTGTTGTAAGAACGTGACCTTACTAGCTGAAGCAAAAAAGCAAAACAAACAACAACAACAACAAAAAACGGGATATGCCCAAGGGCAGGTAGTTCTCCAGCACAACCCTTGTTGTAAGCAAACTAGCAGTTCAGCGATCTGATCCTGTCCCAGTAAGTGTCGAAGCTCATTTCTGCAAGGAACCTCTTTCCTCGCTGCAAAACAGCAGCTTCCCAGAGGCAATGGCAACCCACGACCTGCTCTGCAGCAATGCAGCCTGTTCATTTAAATAAATGCTGTTCGAGTACCATGCACCAACTCAGTACCTGCCACAAGCCTCCCCAATATTGCAGACCTGCCATTTTAGTTCCATCTTAGCTTGTCCATTGCACAGCACCTTAACACAATGTAAAGGGAAGCATTTACCCCAGGAAAAATCGAGTGCAACACAGGGGAAAGCTCAGAGAAGCAGGAATAGGAGAAGAATGGGATGCTGTGGTTGTGTGTCTTTTCCAAAAGGAGCAAATTCTTTGGCTCTAATAGGTCATGTTGAATCCGGCAAGTGGCAGGCTATTAATAGAATCAAGTCACTATAAAAGCATGCAAATGGAAGGTGAGGCATATTACATACATTTTTGTATATTAAGGGACAAATATTCAGTCTGGGTTATACCAGGCCTCTATTTTTTGAGTGTGGAAGTTTTGCTCTCACAGTTGTTTGTGCTTTGAATTATTTGTAGCTGCAGTTTAGGTCACTAAGGTGTCTCGAGGGCTTAATTGCAGGCACAAATAATTGAAGGTGCAAAATTGCATCTAGTGACTTGTTACTAGTGATTTGTGTCACTAGAAGAGAAGTCACTGATGGAAAAATCTATACATAGGATTCATGATCAATTTAACAAATATGTCTGCAAAACAACAGCTATTTACCTAAAACATATACACACAAACACCTCTAAATTCACCCCCCCTCCTTTTTTTTTTAAAATGGAAAAGGCAAGTAAATTTTAACAAGGTTTTTCCCATCTGAAAAATATTCTGGGCCCGATCCTCCTCTCACATCAGTTTTACGCTGTGGTGTAATGGAGGTACTCCTGATTTACCCCAGTGCGAGGGGAGAATCAGGCCCTTATTCTGCTTTGTTTTTTCCTATCCAAGTATTCTGTTAATAATATTCATGGCAATGGCCAGGCAATACAATCCATAACAGGCAAGTAATGTAGGGCTAGATTCTCTTTGAACCAAGTTCCCTTTCTAATGCCAGAGTAGCATAGAGGAACCTTAGTTTGAATGAAAATAAGGCCCTCTTGACAATTAAAACATAAGACAGATTTTTTTCTTCTTTTTAAATCAGGCTCAGAAAATGAAGCCAATTTAACTGCTCTCCTTAAGGCTAAAAGGAAAGGTTCCTGAGACTCTTTGGTGTTTTAATTAAAATGAGTTTTATTGCAAAATGTTTGTTCTTTTGTTGTACGCACGTATTGCCAGCTGGGTTGCTTAAGGAGTCTGAATAATACATATGCAGCATTGTACAGTAATTGTTTCCTGCCCTCAAAAATTCATAGATTATTGTTTGTGCAGCTGACAGTGGCTTTAATACAGGACTAGCCTATAGTTTCAAAAGGAGAGAAGGAGGGCTGTACATAGTATCATTGTTCCAAAAGCCACATACAAATGAGCAATCTCCATGTATCCAAACACGAATAAAGATGAATGTTGCCTCCACTAGGGAGGAAATGTTTTTGTCTCAGAAACCTGCCTTTCCTTTGGTTATATTTTAGTTATGCCAGGCTTGGGTCTGCAAATAGTAACAGAAAACCCCCCTCAAGTCTTTTGCGGGGACCTTGCAGGTTGCAGACCTCCCTAGTTGTGGGCTAAATGTGTATGTACAGAAAGTGTGCTGTATCAGAAGAAGTCTGTATTAGCAAGGGCCTGAGGGGGAGCCAACATCTGAGTTAGTAAAGATTGAGCAATCTCAGAGAAGGTTAAGGCAGGGAACCATCCTTCTTCGCTAATTTAAAGTGCTCATGCAGGCATCATTGTATCACTAAGGCTGCTTAAACCTCCAGATGAAGTGAGCATTGGGAACTGGAGATAGGAAGGGCAGAAATGGTTCAAAGAGAGAAAATGGAAGAAGAGGAAGGAAGAGGGAGGAAAGGAACATAATGAAGGAGACTGAGAAAGAAAGGGAGGTAGAAGACAGAGAAGAAAGGAGTAGAAAGAAGGACAGAATGCAAAAGATAAAACCCTGGGAAAAGCACTGTTTTATATCATACACACATGCAAATACACTTCTAGAATCGATTGCCAGTACAGTACATTTATTCATCTCCAGTAGAATGCAAACCACTTAAATTCCTCATCTAAGAGTAAGCCTACTGAACACCATTCTGCACACCTCCTAAACCTACAAAAGCTCATGTAAATTGTGCTAATGTATTACTAAGAACTTTTATAAGTGACTAGATCTGCCCTAACTTCAATAAACATGAGTGGCATATAGTCTTAGGCCCCTTAAGTGAATCCCTTGTGGAGAAATAGATTTAACTGTGCTCAGTGGCTATGTTTTAAGGCCTTTCCCAGTATGTTCACTTACTGAATATAGTGGAATTGTTGTAAGTACATTGCTGTGACATGAACTGAGACACAACAAACACATTCACTTAATGCATTAATCCCAGGTTATCCCTCTGTGTCACAAGTTTCATGCAGGGGAAAACATTCATATTTGATTACTATTCACTTAAAAGAATGTCACTCTCAGACAGGATTTCAGTACATCAGGGCACAGGACAAAGATAGTGTTGATTATTTCACATTAAGTGGTTGATTGTTTGTTGGGTGGGCTTCAGTTTAAATTGTTGTTTGTGGGGCTGATTCTTCTCCCATTTATACTGGTATAACTCAGTAGACTTTAGCAGAGTTACAGATGATTCATACTGGTGTAAGTGAGAAGAGAATCAGGGCCAATTTTTTCTGAGGGAAGATCATACAAATAATATGGGACTGAATTAGGTCGTTCTCCCAAAAGTTGGCATTTCTGTCCCTTCGACAATTAAATCACTCCCATTATAAGACGGTCATGCCATTAAATCTTGGTGATACCAAAATTAGGCATAAAGTTCTCAATCTTAAAACCTACTATGGCCAGATAGCTGTCTTAAACACTTAACAAGGGATTCCCTCGATATAGAGGTAGAGTAAAGTTGGCATAGATATTCCTACATGCAGAAGGATTTTAGGTACACAAAAAGTAATAGCCCAGTTCTGAATTTGGCCAAACCACCATGGTTGGCTCCTCTACTCTTACAAAAACGTCAGGGTTCTTTAATGACCACAAGCGATCAGGATGTCTGTTTTATGTCTAACTAAACCACAGCATCTCCAAAATACCATGTCCACTGCACCACACTAGGGAATTGGCTTAATACTGACTTGGAAGGAAGAGTACCACTTACTGAACCACGAGTGCCAGTTCCTGCTGCTTCTACTTGTCCCTTCAATGGGCCCAGTCCCAAACCCCAGATCTGAACACTAAAAATAAACAATGTGTTACTATTGTAGAGCCAAAAGCTCCAGCCAAGACTGTACAGTGTCTAGCGCAACAGAGGTCTGTATCGTCCTCCTGAAGTCTCTTCCTCACCTCCTGAGGTCTCTTCCAACCCTAATCTTCTATGATTTTAACAGGGACCCAAACCCACAGCAAGAGACAATCCTTGCCCTGAAACCAGAGCTTACAGAGGCAAGGCAGAGAGATGGGTGGAAGGAAGTATTATCCACACAGAGGCACAAAGTGATGAAATGACTTGCCCAAGGTCATGCAGGAAGTCTGGCAGAGATCTTTGGGTTCCAGGGCCTTAAAATACAAGAGAAATACATTGTTTTGAATTTATGAGAAAATGGGCTCCAAGTCTGAAATTTGCAGCTATAAATAGGAATAGCTTCGATTGTTGACGGTCCTTTCTTAATTAAGTTTCTCATCCTCATGAATGTGCTCAGTATTCATTCTTTATAAAGGACATTCACTTTAAGAAATTTATTTGGTAGCACTGGCATGCATGTTGTTCAATGTGCCATTACACGGGCACTCCATTGTAAAGCAGCACCGGGTTAAAAGGCCCTACAACTTAAGTGTCACTTGTTTCATGCCCATGGATGGTATTTTATTTTCAGATTAATTAGAGGTCATGTTTGCTTTGCAACGTTTGTTTTTTTCTGTTCCTTTCCTAGCGCTGCCTGTGCCTTTTTGCTCATCTTCTCTGCATGTATATAAAAAGGTCAGAAAAACAAATCAATGATGAAAAGGACCTCCTGCCCCTTTAAACCTAACATGTAGGAGGGAGGAAAGGGAAATAGCCAATAAAATGAAAGGGAATTTTAAAATTCACTGAAAAAGGCACACGGCGGGGGAAACATGGATCAAACAATAGCAGTGTCTGCAGCTCATGGAGTTACATCCTGAATTTATGTACAGCATAGGCTCCTTTTCAAGAGCCAAATATCTGGGCAGGCCTGCTGAAGAACATGTGATAAAGGAGGTGTTTATAATGGATTTGGGAGTACACAATGAAGTAGCCCCTGTATCAAGGTAACCCAGTAACAACAGCCTAATAAAACAGACACCCCCACCCATAGGTGCTGGAACTATGGGTGTAGGGGGTGCTGCAGCACCTCCTGACTTGAAGTGGTTTCCATTGGATACAGGGTTTACAGTTTGGTTCAATGGCTCTCAGCACCCCCACTATACAAAGTGTTCCAGCACCCCTGTCCCCCTACTACTACAACTTCAACTTCACTGCCTGGGGTGGTCTTTGCAGTAGAGATATTTGTTAACTGGGGGTTGGACTGTCATTTACCAACTCACTTGATGAATACGTGTGAATGACTTTTGATTGCTGGATTTGCATCTGTGGTTTAGAAGTCTCTCTTCCCCAGTACTGCTCTTCTGACCCATCCAATCCCATCCTTTCACCAATAGGGGCAGTCATAGGCCAAGTTGCAGAGTACGAAGACTGTGGCAAGAGACTCGCCATTCACAGGGACTGTGGAAATCGGACACCTGCTAAGCCATTAGCAAAATGGTGAGGCCACTCAAACCTTTCAATCAAGCACTAAACTTGAATACTAGAAATAAAGTTGTAGGTCAGACTAGTGAATCACATGGTCCCTTCTGACCTTAAAATTCATGATCTCTTGTAATGGTCTTCACTCATGGTCTGGTTGGGAAGCATGGCCTAGCAGTCATAGCCACAACTCCAGACTGCCAAGGGGGTTGTAGAAAGGGGAGCCCAGTCCCTCCCACTCCACCAGGCTCCAACCCAGGGCCCTTTGGGCTACCAGTAATCTGGCAACCAAGGCTACTTAATGCTGCCCTCCCTGGGCCTGGGCCTCTTTCTCTCATCTCCTGCTCCTGGGGTCAGCTCAGTCCAAGGCCTTCACCTGGTGGGGAAATCCAAACCAAAAGAAATAAGAGGGAGTTGCCCATGTCCAAGGATACTTCCCTCTCTGGTTGTCTCCAGGGTGAGTCCTCCCTTTTTTCAAGGAGGGCCCCTTTGGGCAGCAGTGTCAGAGCCGAGCCGAGCCGAGCCGAGCCTTGCCTTGCCTTGAGTTTTAGTTTTAGTTTTACCTCTACTCTGCAGGTCTGCTCACCTCAAGCTCTGCCACCCAAAGGGTCTACTTATCTGCCTTTTCATTCTTCCAGTAGATGGAGCATTTGCTGCAGGTGTGGCACGGCAGGACTGGCTGAACCCAAATTTGATACAATTAACTTAGGCTTGAATAGAGACTGGAAGTGGCTAAGTTATTATGCAAGGTAAGCTATTTCCCCTTGTTTTTTCCTCCCCCCCTCCTCCCCCCGCCGACGTTCTTGTTAAACCCTGGATCTGTGCTGGAAATGGCCCACCTTGATTATCATACACATTGTAAGGAGAGTGGTCACTTTAGATAAGCTATTACCAGCAGGAGAGTGGGGTGGGAGGAGGTATTTTTTCGTGCTTTGTGTGTATATAAAAAGATCTTCTACACTTTCCACAGTATGCATCCGATGAAATGAGCTGTAGCTCACGAAAGCTTATGCTCAAATAAATTGGTTAGTCTCTAAGGTGCCACAAGTACTCCTTTTCTTTTTGTGAACCCAAAATGATCCCTTACCCCCTTGTTGCTTAGTGTGGGATTTGTACACCCCATCACACCTCTCTATTAGATGTGACCAGATTCTCATTTACACTAAGGTCCCTTGACATTAGCTGTGTCAAGGGACGTTACTATAAAAGAGAATGTGGCCTTCTTTGTTTAGTGTAATGGGCAAAATTCTGCTCTCACTTATAATGGTATAAATCTGGAATAACTTTATTGGCTTTAGTGGAGCTACTCCAGAGTATCTGTGTAACAGAACAGAATTTAACATTTTATATTTTAAAATTAATTTATTTCTTATGCTGGTTAACTGCATCTTTCCTTCACTTTCAATATTTACACAGGATTCTCATGGTAGCTTGAAAAGTCCTCTCAAGAAGATAGCTGATCAATCGATATTTGTATTATTAAGGAAATTCCCCTCTTGCCTATGTTCTTGATCAATACTTCACAGAAAATCACACCAGAGGTGCTACGCTGATGGGATGGTCACACTGCTAAATTGGCCTCGAGTACTTTGCCGACCTTTGAGGTGTAGTTTGTCAAAGCATCTGTCAGTGATATTCACACAAACTCTCATTACAGATTATAAGTTTTAGTCTGCTTAGTACATAAAGGAATGAAAAGAAGTATACTGTCCAATAAGCAGGGCCGTCCCTAGCTATTTTGGTGCCTTACGCAGCCCCACAGTCCTCCACGAGGGGGGCTGGCCCCAGGCCTCCATGGGGGACGGGGGCTGGCCAGTTCCGGCGGGAAGTGGAGTGACCCGGCCCCAGCCTGCTCCGCTCCCCTGGCTCCCAGCCGCGCCGCCGGCAAGAGGAGCGGAGCAGGCTGGGGCCGGGTCACTCCACTTCCCGCCGGAACTGGCCAGCCCCCGTCCCCCACGGAGGCCTGGGGCCCCACACAGCCCCCCTTCCCCCCGTGGAGGCCTGGAGCCAGCTCCTGCCCGCTCCCCGGCTTCGGGGGAGGGGGAAACCGCCCCCCCCCCGCACTCGCTGGCGACGCAGCTGAAAGCCAGGGGAGCGGAGCAGGCTGGGACCGGGTCGCTCCACTTCCCGCGCCGTGAGTGCAGGGCCGGGCCTGGCTGCAATCTTCAGGGGGGCCTGGGGAAGAGCTGGAGCAGCAGGCAGCTGCAAATGTGGTGCCCTAAATTTCCTGGTGCCCTGCGCAGCTGCGCGCTTTGCGTATAGGTAAGGACGGCCCTGCCAATTAGACTGGAGCAATAGAAATGATGTGCAGAAAACTTTAACAGGCTGGCTGTAGTGAGATTGATTCATGATTGAAAATTAAAATGTTGAAGTTACAGACATTGCAGCTGGAATAAATTCTCTCACATACAGACAAGGTCACTGTCTGCTAAGGTAAGTGAAGCACTGGAATGCGTTACCTAGGGAGGTGGTGGAATCGCCTTCCTTTGAGGTTTTTAAGATCAGGCTTGACAAAGCCCTGGCTGGGATGGTTTAGCTGGGGACTGGACTAGATGACCTCCTGAGGTCCCTTCCAGCCCTGAGGTTCTATGATTCTAAGTATTAGCTCAGCTGATCAGATCGCACCTCCGCTATGTATGCCTGACATTCTGTTTTGAACAGAGGGTGCAATGTAACTATTCCTCTGTCAATAGGCCTGGCTGTCCCACCACCAAGTCATACTCAATACAGTGAAAAATGATGTCCTCATCTTTCATCTCTAGCCATCTTGACTTCAGCATTATTGAAAATCTGGCTATGCTCCCCATCTCCCTGGTTCTACTCACAACCTCTTTTTCTTCTTCCCCCATCTCTCATGTACAAGCTGTTACCAGATCCTCTTGATTTGTCCTTTACAGCATCTCTATAATCTGTCCAGGCGTCTTCATCCCCACCACCAGATTCCTGGAGGAAGTCTAGTCCAACTACTTACCTCGTACTGTAACTTCCTCACAAAGCTAGAATTACATCAAGATCAAGCCACAGGGAAAAGCACTGTAAAAGTACACACAAAATTAGATGTAGGCTCAGTCTAGAGAATAGGATTTGGATCTTTAGGGCTTCCAAAAGTTTGGGGATGTTTGGATTTGGGATTGTGGCGTGAGTCCATCCCAACATAAAATACATTATTTTAAAAAAGCCACGAAAGCATGCTGTCATGCTCTCTGGATTCTGGTTCAGCAAAATTTGGTGTGTCTGCACCAGGTGAAATCCTCAGCTTTTACAAGTCTAAAATTCACACAGAAACGTTTAAAAAGTATTCCATCTTAATCTCCTTTGACTAATTATTTGTAATTCAAGAGATGAACTAATACAGTAGTTCTACTTGCAGCTCCTCATTCTGTCCTGTCATGAATAATTAGGTAGAGCTTTACGCTGAAATCCTCCTCGATGGTAGTTTCTAAACTGCAATTTGTAGATGGGACCAGTGAAAAAATTAACAGATGATCCTAAAAGGGTTCTGGGGATCCAATAAGCCATGAGTGTGACTCTTGAGCAGCTTATTACTTCAAATCCCTGAGATGGAAAGGGACATTAGTAGAGGAGATTTAAAAAGAACAGCAGGATAAATGACATTTTTCCACTAAGTATGTTAAAATGCATTGGGCAATGGTGGGTGGCGGGGGAGAATAACCGTACATTCTCAGCTATCATTAAGATCAGGTTCCATTGTGACTCTTACCATATATCAAAACATATTAACTACAATCCCTTTACTTTTACAGGAGGCAGTCGTCCATTTACTGAGCCTGGGGCACCTTCGGAGAAATGTAGTGGTGTATCAGACCCTCTGTCTTTAAAATATTACTTGTTAGTAGTTTTCTGTGCAATGCACGTTCTTCAGAATTCAGTAATATATAAGTAGAGCAGCTGGATTCTAATCTCAGTCAAAGAAGTGCAAATCCTCTGATTTCTACAGTTACACTTTATTTACACCAGTGAATCCAGCATCAGAATCTGGCCCTGCATCTTGTGTACCCCTAAAATCCACTTTTTGCCCACCCAGAACTTGAATGTGGTCCATATATGCCATATCCATGACTCCTCACTGCTGCTGGTTGGGGGAAAAGGTTTGAGAAGTTGGAGCATACCAGCAATACTTTTTTAGTTCAAGCGCTGAGGGCTAAATTTGTCTCTCATGCCAGTTGCAGTGGAGTAGAATTTGGCCATAGACCTTTGTAATTCAATGAACTGGTGATGATTTTGGAAGAGGGAATGTTACTGGGAATAAAGGTGGTCCCATCCTCATCCTGATTTGCCTGTGTTGCTTGCTGAGACTGCATGTCCTGAGATTCAAAAATTATAGCAAATCTAAAGTATAATTTAAACAGACAGGATGTCCTGCTCTTACCTTTACTAGGTAGAAGAGAAACAATAAAAATTAACATTCTTCCAGGAACACTGCTTTTTGCGCCACTACCAATCCTTAGGAAACTGATATAATTAATTGATAGATCCATTGCAAGGGTCATATGGAATGGGAATAAAACCAGGAGTAAAATCTAAATCATTCCAGCTCTTGAATATATTAAGGCTCCTTGGCTGGTATTCCTGGAACTCTTGAGTTGTGGCATTTTTGTTATCGTGGAGTGTTCATCACACTGACATGGTGCGACAGGCCACTTATCATACAAATGTTATTTATATCATCTGCATAAACACACATATTAAATGTCTTATGCGAAAGATTCAGGCTCACCAGAGCCAACGTCTCTCTCCATTATTGTGAAACAGTGTTAACCTTACAAAAGACCTCATATAACCCTTATGAATCAATCAAAACTGGTTTCGTGTTCAGTTGCAACTCATTGTTTTGTTTGGCTTGTTGTGTTGTTTTATATTGAACTGCTGATCAGTGGCTTACTGAAGTTGCTTGGAAACTATCTAGCATCAGCTCAGTCATCCAAGACCGACTCCCCACGTGCAAGCAGTGATAAGCCTAACTTTTTAAGTTTTTAAAGAAATGCAATTAAAATTAAACCAAACCAAACCACTGTATGTGATGTCTGAGAACTCAACTAAGGGAAAAATAACAAATCCACTGATGCAGAGAGGTCTGGAATGGATATAGCGTAGGAGTGCGTTGAGGGAGAATGAAAAAGCAAATGCATGCTCAAGATAGGGACTGAGTCAGAGAGGCAAAGAGCCACATCCTCAAATGGAAAGTTCTTTCTTCTCTTTCTCCTCACACAATCCCCCTCCCAATGAAAGAAAGAGCAAATAGTTATTGATGAATATGTGCTAAGTACTGACAGCACATTTGACACAGCAGAAGACCCAGTCAGTAGAGTCATTGGTACACTTTAATTGCTCTGTGCCATTTTGGTGACACAAAGCAGCCACAAACCCAATTTGTTTGGGGTCTTTCTGTCCCCACTCTCCCTTTTGGAAATGGTATCTGTTGCTCCCTCATCCCCCACTCCTATCCAAAAAAATTGTCTCAGCTCCTGAGGAGATGTGGAGAGTGCTCCACCTGACTTCTGCAGTAGCTGTGACTGGTTGTTCACCAAGGGAGTGAGGAAGGCAACCAGTCAGAGTGGTTTTCCCCTGGACAATTCAAAAAACACATGAAGATTGGAACTTCTTGAACATTACAAGACTGGCTCCAGCAGGGGCTGAAATCACATTACTTGGGATAAATTTGCAAGAGTTGGGAACACTGATTAACACTTGCACACATTTACTCCACATCCAGGGAAGCAAAGTGAAGCACATGTGTAAGTGTCTCCATGATTAGAGCCTTAGGTGGTAAGCTCTGTGAATCAGGAATTGTGCCTTCTTTAGTGTTCATGCAGTGCTTAGTGTTGAAATTCCCCCAAGACATTTTTCCACTTGATTCCCCAAGAACTCAGCTTGACTCCAGTCTCATCACTTAGGTTTCATTATCTGTCATAACAGCAAAGCTATGCCGAATTGATCACGCTCAAGCGTAGGGGGTAGGCATAGGGTGTACCACACATCCAGAGTTAGGCAGCACACCTTTTTCTTCATATAGACTTACACGTTTCAGTGCATTTGCTATACATGGCATTACACATTTTTGCACTGTCCGTGCTCAACCTAAGCTTAACCTCATCTTTACATTCTTGACTTATTTTGTTTATTGTTTGTTTGTAAATGGTTCCCTGGCTGTTTTCCCTCTTATCCTGGCTCGCTCAGACATTCTGTCTCTTAGCTTATTGACCGATTTACTTAAGTTAGCACAAATATTCTGTTTTCAGCCTGCTAATCAATGTACCTCCTTTCTCCTGTCTTCCAAGAAATCAGGCCTCCCCCATGTTTAATTGCTCATTTCAGGCCAGGCCTACATTCCTACACTTAGTACATTGTGGGTGCTGCCAGAAACAAATAATAGAGGCTGCTCAGTCCACACTCTACCATGGGCTGAGAATGACATTAGTGTAGTGCACTCACTGTCCAGGGAGGAGGTACTTGATTCATGCAGGTAGCTCCATTCCCATTAGCTGCTGCTACAGGGAAACAGCATTCCTGTCTCAGAGGTGGTTCCATACATGGTGGCTGAATGACATAGAAGTTTGTAAATAAAGATTTAGCAAGCAAATAGGAAGGATGTTCCAGTGGAGTGGGTTCTTAAGGGTGCTTAAGAAACAGCAGTTCAAGTCCCTCCTCTACCCTAGATTCCTTGGTTAAGTGTTTTAGTCTCTCTCTGTCTCCGCATCTGTGAATGGGCATAATAGTACTTCCTTCCTGCATAGGGGTGTTTGTGAGGAGAAATACATTAAAGATTGGGAGGTGCCTCAATGCTGTGGTTAATGAAGCCACATAAGTACCTTAGAGGGATAGAACACAGAAGGTTAAACCTTTTTTTAGCTAAAAACTTTTCTCCACAGAAAAAACAAAAAAATATTAGTAGCGTTGGTGTGTATTTTTGATTTGTATTAAAGTTGCACCAAGAAGCCCTGTGATGGGGTGAACATAGCTCACTGTGGATTAGGCAGGGGAGGGGTTAATTCCCAGCAAAAGGGAGTGCCTTCCCCTGCAACATGATGTGCTTGCTAATTGAGGGAAGTATTTCCAGCTGGGTTCAGGAAGAGCTTGGGAGTAGAGTGCTTTGGTCTTGCCAGAAGGAAGTATCTTGTTCCTTTTCTTATCAGTCTGGGAAGATAGTGGAGTTGAGCAATAACTAGAACAGGATCTAGTGTGCTCCTACCTTACAGACCCGTGCTCTCAACTGAAGCTGTTGTTTTGCTTTTCTTTCAATTGCTCTCAGATGAAGATGTGCCTATGGTGGGACTGAAGTAGAAGACTTTGCAGGCAAGTCAGCCGGTATAGGAAGCAAGCTGGAGGGAAGTTTGAGGTTGGCTGGAGTATATATCCGCTTCATTAGGGCGGCAAGGTGGTGCCTGTAGTAAAAGGACATGAGAGGTTCCCCTGTGCCTCAGCTGTGGACAGCCCTGCAATCAAGGGATGAAGGCTTTTGAAGCCCTTAGGAGATGTCTTTTGTTTGGATTCTGGGCAAGTCCATTCCTTCCTTCATTGAGTTAGAAGGCTAAATTAAGTTCGCCCTACCACCAGCAGAGTGAGTCCCTGGCCAAGCAAAGGAGGGAAACCAAGCCAAAGGCCTATGTTTGGCCAGGGAGGTAAGCTGTACCCAGAACCAGAGGCCCCCTTGTTAAGTATTGGGTGAACACCCAGTAAGAGACAGTCCCTGTCCTGAACAGTGTGTAAGTAGAAAAAAGATAAAGTTTCCCTTTTGATGAATTGTATGAAACTTCAGCTTTCACATGTGAAAGTTCACACAGATAAAATTGCTGCTTTTGACCACCGTTTCTTTCTTGCTATTAAGGAACAAATCTGCTCTGGGCCATGCCCAAATGGGCTTGTTTGAAACCAAGGGAAATTGGCAACACCTGGAGTCTGTTATGACCTAAAATGACTCTGTGGTTCACTGAGCTCTCTACTGTACGTAAGGGAGGGATTTGGCCAGTGACTCTGTACCGATTAGCCCCATCTTTACTCCCCAAACGTTTTCTGTGCTGCTGTAGAAAGGGCCTCTGGGAACATAGCTTCATGAGGTGTGGACCCCATTGTCCTGTTCCCCTCCTCCCATACAGCAGGTCTTCATTATTTATACCGTGTGCCATGTAGAACTGGGCAAAATATTTTGGCCAAAGCTTTTTTTGTGTGTGAGAGAAAAATGCAGATTGGGTGACACCAAAATATTTTGCAAATTCATGTATGTTTTGCCAAATTGGTTCAGTAGAAGAAAACCCCTTTTTTTAAAAAAAAAATCTGAAAAAAAATGCTTTGATTTTGGGGCAGGGGCGGGTGGAAACAGATTTTTGTTTCAAAATTCCTTTTAATTTTATTTTTAAAAAAATGTAAAATGGTCAAAACCCAAATTTTCATTTTGAAAATATCTCTGTGAAACATGTCATTCGGCCTGCAACAGATTTATTTCTTTTGATCCAATCTTTTTCAGTTTGATCCAAAAAAAACAATGTTGTTCTCCCAGCTCTATCACCAGGCTTTATGTGCCCTTTTGCAAGTCATTTTGCAGCCCATGGTCTGTGCACTCTGTGGAGTGGAGGATGAGATTGTACATATTGTGCCTCACTAATGCTCTCTTCAACTCTCATTTTAAATTACATCTCTTCTCTCTTGCGTCTCCCTTAACTCTCAGTTACCAGCCTTCTATGAATAAGGGCTTAAATGTATTTCTCATACAGTGGCCTTTATACCAATGCTCTCAGGGATTTCCATTATATGTTGTCTGCTGCCCTTTATTATTCAACTCTTGAGGCCATGTCGAGATGTGGGTTGCATGAAAGATTCTAAAAAAACAAAAACACAACCCCCCACCTGTACTGTGTATAGGAAAGAGGTGGGCAGGAACGGAGGAGCGAGTTGTTCACATTTGGAGACTAAGTCTCAAAGAGGTAAAGAAGAGATGATCTTGTTGTGAGCCTTGGAATTGGAGCCAGGCAGGGTCAGGGAGGGTGCATACTACTTAGATGCCTGCAGTCCCCAACTGCCACCAGAATAGAAGGAAACAAATAATCCTTTGGGGCAGTAATGAAAAGCGACTGAGCACAGATCATGAAACTGTAACCGGCAGCAGAGGACAGTTGCTCCCGGAAAGGTGTCAGCTTTAATCACTGCACTTCTCAGAGATGGAGGCACAGAAGAAACTGAGGAATCATCGCTTGTCATAAAGGCTTCTGGCTTTTATAGGGAATAAGCTCCAACCGTCCCACTCAGTAAACAGTTTATTTTTAATTGCATTATTTTCTAATGCCCTCTTTCTCCTCGCCCTATACCCAGGTCCAAAAGGAGGGTGATAGAACCTCTTGGCTGGTGTAATATTTGTATTACTTTCATATTTTGGGTAGACCCACTCCTTGTTCCAAACCAGGACCCTGGTACGGCCGCAGCAGAGATGGCCCCTGAAGAATCCATCAGGATTTATGCATTACCCAGAGCTTGCTAAAGGCAGGATTTGGGGAGCTGTACATCCGACATAGATGTACTGAGTACCTCTAATTGTTAATTTAAAATACTTTTACAAACCCGAGGCACTGTGCTTACATGGAAGTATCAGAATAGCCAGTGTTTCAGATGCAATGAGCCTTTATCAGGATAACTCATTAATGGGTAATTAAAACCTCAAAATACACCTTAGTATCTTTTGTAGCTAGTTTCTTCATATTTAGTAGCTGTCTTTGAATTTTCAGGGCATGTGGCAAAGTCTGTGTATACGGTACTAGCTTTTGTCTGAGAAAACCACTACAGGATGCAATATATCACATACCCGGGTGTATTTAGATGATCTCTTCTGGTAAAACTACCCCTTTAGCTCTCTACGGAGCAGCCTGTGTGTCAGGAGTCAAAGGTCAAGCTCTTGTCCCAGTACTATATGCTGTGCAGTTGGCTTATCGTCACTGCTGCTCTGGGATCTGCATTGGCAGCCTGTTGGTTGGTGGAATTGAAGGGGTTTGTTTTGACCTAAGAAGTCTTATGTGGTACGGAACCTTGTGAGACTGTTCCTCTCTGTGTGTAAAGTAATACCAGAATTCAAAGTAAAAACCCTCTGGTGTAAAAGGCTGCTGGCAGGCCATCCTCCATTGAGGCTCCTCAGCTCTAAAGCTCACTTGCCCCACTTGGCTGGTCAGAACCAAAGCCTGTTAACTCTCATACCACACTGCAAGGCTCTCTTCCAGGTTTTTTTTGTTTGTTAAGGGAGCAGGTTGAGATACAAAGAATGGTTTGTGCAGGGATGTTTCAGTTTTTATCAGGGACCACTGGTGGGTTGGTATGGGCAGTTTACCTAGATTTTTTTTTTATCCTTTTTTGTTAAACGGCTTGTAACAGCATCTAAAGCTATATGGAAAGGAAGTCCTCAACTGTATAGATAGAGGTTAGTGAAGAGCTGTTTGGATTCTTTGAATGAATAAATAAATAAATAAATGTTCAATTGCACCCATTAGGCAGAAGCCAATGTACCATTAGCCACTGGTGTCAACAGATGCTGACCTCTCTCATGTGATTGGCATGGATCTTTGTAATGCAGCCCCAGAGAAGTGACTGGGGACAAGAGCCCTGTCACGTGACTGAGCTCCGTTTCCACTGGTTCTAGTGATTATTGGTATAGCCTGCATTTGGGGAAGGTGCAGCGCAACTTTCCCAGAAGCAGCTCTGGGAAAACTGTTAGACTGAACTCTTTCTGCCTCTTCAAGTGAGTGTGAGGACTGCAAGTGTGGATGACTCCTGCACAGGAGATGCAAGAGAGGAATGTTCCTTGTGCCCTCCTTTCTTCTGAGCACCCGTAAGGGGGCTGCCACATTCTGGTTCTATAAAAAAATACTTATGTATATCTAGAGCCACAGAGTGTGCCTATGTTTCATCAGGTGGCATCAGAGGTTGCACAAAAGTCACTAGAGGGGTAGAGGTCAGGTACCAACAGACTCGTTTCTTTGCTGAGATGAAGGCTGACTGATCTGTGTACAGATTTACACACTGGTAATGGCTATGTGAAACATCCAGTAGGTCTTGAACGCTGACCTCAGGCAATATTTCTAATAAAGATTATTTTCTGGAAATTGCAGCATATCACAGATCAACTGAAATCATGCAGAATATCATTGATTATTATATTCTAAAAAACCATGGGATGAAGAAGATTTAACCTCGTGGACGCTGTGGTGCATTATCATTGAATAAGTACCTAGTTCCTCAGACCTTGAAGAATTCTAAGACCACACATGATGAGATGGAGTGTTAATATTAATAATTCAAGAGTAAAAATTGTTCCGGAGTTGTCCCGACTGTCCCCAAACCAAGCATTACAAACCCAGGAAATTCAGAATTAGTTACACTTGGAAGAAATTCAAATGGGTTAAGCGCAGTTAAGGCTTCCTAACAAACTTAACTCTTCCTGGTGGAGATACAGTGCAATAACCATACAATGAGGATAAGGCATGTTAGTGTTTTGTGGTCTTGCATTAGATTGTCAATGGTCCCACAATTTTTACCTCATGCCCTCCTTTACCCCGTCCACCCTCTCTTCGCCTGCCCCCTGGAACCGGGGCTGGGAGCGGGGCCACAGTTGGGGCTGGGGTTGGGAGTGGAGCCGGGGTTGGGGCCAGGAGCAGGACCACAGCTGGGGGCAGGGCTGGGGCCATGGCCAGGAGCGGAGCCGTGGCCAGGCCAGGGCCTGGGTCTGGGGGCAGGGCCTGGACCCGGGGCCAGAGCAGAGCTGGGAGTAGAGCGGGGCTGGATGGCGCTCCCTCCTTGACCCCTGTGGGGGCTAGTCTAATCCCACCGTGCCCCCTGAATGTTCCTTTGTGCCTCCTCCACCCAGGGGATATATCCCACAGTTTGGAAACCTCTGGATTAACTTTCTTTTTTTAGACTCGTGTTGTCACGACAGAGCAAAGTTAAGATTGTCTGGGAGCCTTAACTGTATGTTTCTTACCTTAACACATTCAGATTTCTTTCAAGTATAACCTTAACTCTGAATTTCCTGGATTTGTAATGCCTGGTTTTGGGATAATCGGGGGGCCCTGTAATGTGTTTTAACCCTTAAATTGCTGGCATGAGTTTTCAACCTTAGCTCCATATTAACATAGGCTTTTGTCTTGCAGTTTTCTTAGCTTTTATAAATTATTAAAAGTTATACATAAACACTAAGACTCAAATAGAATGCTACCATGCACTATTGCTAATGGCTTGAAGTTATGAAATATACTTTAAATACCTCATCTGGAGCTTTAAAGGGCATATTCACTGATAGACCAGAGCAGCGAAAAGCAGCTGGAGCACACTGGACAGTTAAGACTTGCTTATAACTGTCTTGTATCATTGGTGCAGTGCAAAATGGTTAAAGAGTACTGGTGAGTCTTGCATTTAGAGGGCTGTTACAGAGATCAACACCATGTAAAATAGCAGTGCTGTTTTACATAGCAAGCAAACAATATGCTTGCAAGCAAGCAAACTATGCATTTTAATAGGGCTAAATGTATACCTCTAGGAACAAAGAATGCAGGCTATGCTTACAGGATGGGAGACTCTAACCTGGCAGGCAGGGACTCTGAACAAGATTTGGGGGGTCATAGTGGAAAATCAGCATAGAATGGCCACAGAGTCACACTGGGAGCTCAAAGGGTTAATGTGATCCTTGGATACATAAACAGGAGAATACTGAGTAGAAGTACGGTAGAGAGGGTTTTTTCACCTCTGTATTTGGCACTGGTACAAGTGCTGTTGGAACACTGCCTCATTCTGGTGTTCACAATTCAAGAAGGATGTTGATAAATTGGAGAAGGTTCAGTGAAGAGTTATGAGAATGATGAAAGGATTAGCAAACATGCCTTATGGTGATTAAAGGATCTCAATTTATTAAGCTTAACAAATAGAAGGTTAAGGGGTGACTTGGTCACAGTCTATAAGTACCTACATGATGAACAAGTATTTGATAATGAGCTCTTCAGTCTAGCAGAGAGAGGTATAACATGTTCCCATAATTGTAAATTGAAGCTAAGCAGTTCATTTAGAAATAGTGTAATTTTTTTAATAGTGAGAGTAATTAACCCTTGGAACAATTTACCAACGATCATGGATTCTTCATCCCTGATAATTTTAAAATCAGGATTGGATTTTTTTTTTCTGAAAGATCTGCTCTGGGAATAACTTTGGGAGAGTTCTATGGCCTGTATTATACAGGAGGTCAGACTAGAAAGATGATCACAATAGTCCCTTCTGACCTAGGAATCTATAATTTATGAAGAAGTGGTGGTAAGAGGCCAGCCCCTCACTTTAAATGATCCGCCTCTGCTCCTACTTCAGTTCTCTGAGCAGTGCTGCTCAGGCAGCAATACTATGGGTAGCTTTTCAAGCACTTGATGCCCAAGCTAATATGGAGCCATGGAACTGAGCTGTTGACACCATCAGTAGTCTGTATAATAACAATTAATTACAATTCATAATAACTTATTACAGCATAATTTCTTCAAGTATAGCATATGCACAAGATTTCAACTTTAATTACAAGGAAAAGTTTGAAGAATCTGTTGTCCGAAATGATCTCAGTGGAGTAGACTGACACAAATGCTAAACATCTTAAAGGACATGATCTTTAATTTTCACTCTAACAGATTTACTTGTAAATTCACCACATGTTCATTCTGTACTCATAGATATTAAGGTCAGAAGGGACCGTTATGATCATCTAGTCTGACCTCCTGCACAATGCAGGCCACAGGATCTCACCCATCCTCTCCTGCAATAAACCTCTCACCTATGTCTGAGCTATTGAAGTCCTCAAATCATGGTTTAAAGACTTCAAGACTCAAAATGCTGTAAGTTTGGAGAATGAGTATTTTTCATATATAAGAAGGCTGGGTTCCATTTTGCAACTAAAACAGCAATTCAGCCTCTACCAATGGAGTTGTTACTGGTGCTTCCAAATAATGCAAATAACTCTATGGCTGACCAAATTTTTTTCACACACTTCAGCTTCCCTGTCTTGGGCCACACTCTGCCCTTGAGGGTGCATGTGCAATATTACTGACTGAAATGGGAGCCAGCTGTGTGCTTCCAAGGGCAGACCTCAGCACTCTGGCACTAAACAGGAGGTTTACTTGAGGATACAGATTATACAAAAGAAGCTCTTTAATTTTTAGTATTAACCAGTAGGCAAACTGCAACTGTGGAAATCTAACAATCAACTCTTAAAGTGAGGCTATGGTATTGTAAATTATACTACGTGACTAGAGCATGACAAATGTCATTGTTTTATGCCTAGACTGTACTAGATATGGTGGCAGTTGTGCTGTAGTATATTTGTATACCAAAATGTGACCTTTTATTACTAATTCTGTATTTAAAGACCTACTAGTCTCATCACACAAACATCTCAATTAGTGAGGCTCTACTGCATATTTCTACATCCGTCCCTGCAATGCATCTTGCAGTCTCTCCAGCAGGGTTAATCAGAACCTGT
Source organism: Caretta caretta (assembly GCF_965140235.1). Lineage (NCBI taxonomy): Eukaryota > Metazoa > Chordata > Testudines > Cheloniidae > Caretta > Caretta caretta. Next base: position 188,924,776 of record NC_134207.1, on the reverse strand, counting down.
AGCACCCTTAACATCTCGCTCGCGTTTTGTTTGCTTGCAACCATTTGATGACTGTCAGAGTAGCAGAGTGTAGTGAGCCCACAATGCAAGTCTTCAAATTAAAAAGAAATAATTGACCAAATCTGCTGTCCATGGGAGTTTAGCCTGATCTTGGATAGGTGTGCACATACCTAGCTTACAGCTGATGGTGACCTGACTAAAAAATCAATTCTGCAAGACTAATTTTTTTTAATATAATAAACATTCAGAAACCTGCTTCACTAAAACTGCCCCTTGCCTTTCCCTGACCCACATGAATACCACTGAAAACGGGGTGCCCTAGCTACATAGACAACGCAATCTATCAATAAATGCCTAGTTGTCATTCCAGTGGTGAGAGTTGTCATGGGGATGCTGGAGGAAAAATTATCCCTGACTCCAGTCTTGCCTTCTCTTTAGATGTATTATCCCTGCATGGCATGTTGTGGAGATAGGGGTATACATGTGGGCACATGCAGATCCTGCATCTGAAAATCATAATAAATATACCCATCTGACTTTCAGCTTATAGACCCTAAGCGCTCTAGAGCCGCATAGAAGCTGCAGCCTTGGAAACTGGACCAAAGATAAGTGAATTTTTACCTATGCTATTTAGGGTCATTACCAGCCTCCTCATTGCTGGAGCTAGCTTAGGCAGTAAAATAAAATTCAAGGCAGCCAGGCCATAACAAATAGTCAGATACTTTGCTGAAGTAAGTTGTTGTAGAGCTACTGAAATCAAGAGAGCTACACCAGCTGAGGATCTGGCTGAATGCAACTGGGAGCAGAGAAGACTACACCTGTACAATAGTGGGTTGAGAATGCCATGCTGAGTGATGTGTGCACTTAGACAAAATATATTCAAGACTCTCTCAGCAATCTCAGGGCTGCTTTTGTGGACTATAATGGGATTTCGATGAGCCTCATCTTTGATGGTATCAAATTAACATCACTACTCATTTTAGCTTATTATGTGTCGTATCTCTCAACCATCTACCGCAAATAATGATTCCAGCTGTTATAAAGGCAGATACAAATCAGAAATAATATCTCACGAAGAGAGAAAACTTTGAGCCAAATTCTGCCCTCCATTATCTGCATGCAACCCCCCTGACTTTAATACATCTGAAGGAGCAAATTCTTCCTCCATTTAGCAATTTGGTCCTTATGTTCCTTTCTCCCTTACATACAGTAATGTAGAAGGGAGCAGAAACATGCACAGAGGGAAAAGGCAAGACCTCTTCTCACCCCTTTTGCCTCCCTACCCTCCCCCCGCCAAAGTCCCCTAACCGGAACAGAATTTGATATAAAACAGCAAATTCTGCTGCTCTAAGGGCTTGATTAAAAACTTATTGAAATCAAAGCCTGTTATTTCAGTGAGCTTTGAATTGGGCCCTAACAGGAGAGCATCCTGCATGAAGTAGCTGTTTCCCAGGATCCATCTGGCTACCCCACACCCTTTGGGTCAGGCAGAATAGAGGCAACTACATGGTGGTGGGAGAGCATATTGTGTGCCTTTCCCCTATGTTCTAGATCCCCTCCTGTGCACTCTGCTTACAGAAGCAGCACCACAGCATTTATGGTAACAGACTGGGGAGGGGGGTTGGGCTTGGGACTGGTCGTCCACTAGTCAGGAGGAGCATGGTGTCACACACAGCATTTGGGCTGCCATTGCTGGGCAGAGGGAATGGAGGGTTTCAGAGGTGGGTGGAGTAGGGAGGGGGCTCCAAGTCTGTGAGGTCTGTGTCATCTGCCCTCATTGTTCCTATCTATACCAGGTTACAATGGAAACTATGGTCATGACCCCAGGGGCTAGATCACAAGTCTAGAGAGGACAATGTGATGAAGCAGCTCTTAAAGGTTTGGCTATCTGGGGAGTCCGTTGCTCCCTTTCTGTGCAGACACGAGTGAAAGTAGACCAAGGGTTCTCAACCTTTTTCCTTCTGAGCCCCCACCATGCTATAAAAACTCCATGGCCCACCTGTGCCACAACAACTGTTTTCTGCATCTAAAAGCCAATGTTAGGGGGTAGCAAGCAGGGCAATTGTCTGGGGCCCAATGCCACCGGGGCCCCTGTGAAGCTAAGCTGCTCAGGCTTCCGCTTCAGCCCTGTGTGGTGGGGCTCAGGGCCCTAGCCTTCAGCCCTGCACAACAGGGCTTAGGCTTTCTGCCCTGGACCCCAGTGAGTCTAGCGCTGGTCCTACTTGATGGGCCCCCTGAAACCTGCTCACGTCCCCCCTGGGGATGCTGGACTCCTGGTTGAGAACCCACTGGAGTAGAGCATGTGGCTCTTGAGTTGTCTGCCAGATCCAAGTGTACAACTTGTCTGTGCTAGCCTTGTCACTTCTGAATCTAACCATCACTAATGCTAGACTGCACTTTTAAGCACAGCCATGAACAAAGGGTGAGGCAGAAGCAGCACCACCCCCAAAAGGCATTGTTCTTCAGACAACCCTCAAAGCCACAACTCCCTCCTGCTGACCCCTTGCTATGATGTGTGGGACATGTTGATTTGCTGCTGCCTTGTACTAGCAGAAGCTGTGATGCCCCCATCTGTGCACACACAGACACCACCCTCTGGGCTGGCTCCAGGACAAAGTCAAGGCTCCACTCAAATTCTTTCTCCCCTAGGGAGGCATGTAATCCAAGTCACAGTCTCTCCTCAAGAATGCAGTGCCTTGTACAGCTGTGTCCAGATACCCCTGCCACCATATTTACGATACTGATAAACTGTCTTTAAAAAATAATCCGAAAACCATAGACAAACAGAACAGCAGCAGCACATGGTAACTGGGCCTAGTGTGAAATGGAATGCATGAGGTAATGCTTTAGATTTGACACACATTGTTTCAATATCAGAGCAACAGTGGGCAAAAATATGGAAATAATAATAAAGTTATCACAACTCTTCTTCAGAGCACTTTTCATTCACTAAGGGATGTAATATTAGTTTTTTGACTTGGCCATATGCTGGGAATACATTTGGTAGCAAAGACAAAGGTTCAAGTTTTCAGCTACTGTAATGATTTCAAAATGTCAGTTCCAATTTCATGGCTTTAAAATTGGTAGCAAAAGCCTAGATACTTAGTTAGAACCAAACTCTGATCTTGGTTAAATGGATATAGTACTCTTTGAAGTCCATGGGAATTGTGCCGTGTAAAAGTGTCAAATTCTGCTCTCAAACTTGTTTAATCTCAGACATGCAACGTGCATCATCCCTTTTTTCACAAGATTAACATCTGTCCCCACATGCAAAAGGCTGTCAGAGTTTACTAGACCCATAGCATCTGCCATCAGATTCTGGTCCTAAATGTCAGGCTTAAATACCGATGGTATGTTTATGTATTCCTAGGATCTATTTCTGTTGGAACGTTTACTTTAGGAAAACAATTTCTATTGTGAGTATTGCAAAGGTCAAGAGTTCTCATTTGAAAATGTCAAGACTTTATTACAATATACTTTTTTCTGATTTTAAATATTTTCTTACTTTTTTTAAAAGGAGCTTGTAGAGCTGTGTATGCGTGTGTGTATACACACACCCCTTTGCACACATGGGCTCAGTTGTGCTTTTCTGCAAGCCATGAGGAAGGAGGAGACCAGGGATGAGATTGTGATTCAGTCACAACCTGGCTCCTGGTTTTCCCCCTTGCTGTGGAAGGTGTGGGGAAAGCAGTCTTCCCCAGCCCCATATGTCATGCATGTTAATTCCCCTGGCAGAGCCTGGGCTTTGCTGGCATTCCTGCCCATTCCCCATGCACGCACGTGTGGGAGGAAGTGTTCCAGCCTCATGATCGGGGCTTAGCCAATGCAGAGATGTAAGGGAGCTTTCTACACCTCTCCACAAAAGTGAAGCCGGAGACACAATCTGGTCCTATGTAAACTTGTAAAGGCAACATATTGTTCATTCAGGGGCCAATTATGCAAGACACTGAGCTCCCTCGATGCCCACTGAATTCAGTGGAAGTTCAAGCCACTCATACAGGATTAGGCCTCAGTCCTGTCATAATTATGAAAATTACTCCCATTTCAGTTTGGCCTACAGCAGTGGTTCTCAACCAGGGGTACACAAAGGTTTTCCAGGGGTACATCAACTCATCTAGAAATTTGCCTAGTTTTACAACAGGCTACGTAAAAAGCACTAGTGAAATCAGTACAAATTGAAATTTCATACAGACAACAACTTGTTTATACTGCTTTATATACTATACGCTGAAATGTAAGCACAATATTTCTATTCCAATTGATTTATTTTATAATTACATGGTAAACATGAAAAAATAAGCAATTTTTCGGTAATAGCGTGCTGTGACGCTTTTTTGTATTTTTGTGTCTGATTTTGTAAGTAGTTTTTAAGTGAGGTGAAACTTGGGGATACGCAAGACAAATCAGACTTGTAAAAGGGGTACAGTAGTCTGGAAAGGTTGAGAGCCACTGGCCTACAGGACTGGGTACTAGTTGTATTTGCTGCATTAAGGAAACATGGGCCTTGATCCATTCTCTCCAACAAGAGTTGGAGCAGGTCCATTAAGCTGTATTTCTATTATGAGGCGACAATGTAACTCATTGTAAATACCAATACAATCATACAGTAATTGATTGCTTCCAAGTTATCATTTAATTTTAAATGACAATATGTGTAATACAGCCAAGCTACATATTGCTCAGATCCAATCAACCATTGTGGGAAGTGAAGGAGACTCCAGGCTTTGTTCAATTGTTTCATTAAATTCAGATTTCTTTTAAGAGTGTGGCTTCTCTATCCTCTCTCGCTGTCTTGATGCCTCAAGTAACCTCTGTCTGCCCCCAAACCTCCTTCCTTTTTACTCTCAGGCACCGTTATCTACTCCAGGGCGCCCTGCAACCTCAAGCTAATGCTGCTCCTTCTCTGCTATAAACTTGTTATTCTTATACACAGTAACTCAAAAATGGCTAGGAAAAAGTGCAGGTATAATATATATAAAATATACAAGACTATATAGTTTGTCTCTTGATGGACCTCACAACAAAGCCCCCTGGAAACTGATAGGAACAGATGCTTTTGGGGAGACCATAAGTCTCCTGTCCAGTAAACTCTACTGACTTCTGCTAAGTATCTATCCTATAAACAGCTATCTGTGAAGTGGAGCTTGGAGCAGTCCTGTCAGAGGAGGTAAGTGGTACGGAAGCTCTGTTCTCAGGAGAACTCCATACTAGAAAGAGCGTCTAGCCATGAAATGGGTGATAGTCCCAGCTACCACCTTCTAATAATTCCTCTGACTAGGTTGACCAGATGTCCCGATTTTATAGGGACAGTCCTGATATTTGGGGCTTTTTCTTATATAGGTGCCTATTACCACCCCACTTCCTGTTCCAATTTTTCACATTTTCTATCTGGTCACGCTACCTCTGACCCTGGTCTTGCACATCTTCCTGCAGGCAATCAAAGATACTAGAACTAGGATCACTGGGCTCTACAGCCATATTCCTTCATGATATACCTATAGGGCAGCACATCTGAATACTGCAAGAGGTAGGAGAGGGGGAGAAAGGGCGTGACTCCCACCACCGTGTACTATGTGCTATGCTTTATGTGGGGGAGATGTTTGACAGCATGCAGGAGAACTACATACTGCCATATACACAAAGGGTTAACTAGCTTTCCTTTACCTCTCCTTGCACAAGTGTTTGGGAAAAGGATATGGCAGGCTGCCGGAGAGAGAGAGAGAGGGAACAGAGGCCACTGTATACTACCCCTTTGAGGGGCAGGCTGGAGGCTGCAGCTGGGATATCCTGGTGTGCCATCAAGAGGCCCTGCCTCACCCTAGGGCTGGGCTATATAGACAGGAGGATGAAGTTGAACAAGTTAGTGACGACTTGGGAGTAGAATCATGCAGGATGTAGCAGGTGGTGGTTTTCCTTGCAGGGTCTAGGAGACTGGCCTAACTAGAGACTTTGTTTGTGAACTTTAAGTTTGGGAGCTGAATGCGGGCACTGAGGTGAGGACCTTATAAACGTTGTACTGTAATTACTCCTCTCCTGAAACCCTACACACGATTTGTAGAAGTGTATGTTGACTTCTCCTTGCCCCGGGCTGTTAAATTGAACCAAAAGCTGCCTCAGTCAGGGAAATTACGACAGAGCACCACCATGGGCAATACAGGGACTGCCCACACTCTTACAGGCCCACACAATGGTATTAGGCTCTCTATTTCTGGCGATTTCAGTGGAAGTTAGGAACCTCAATACCTTCATGGATCTGGGCCCAGATGCTTGGAGGGGGATGCAAGACCTTCTGCCCTGGTTGGGAGGGCTGGGATTTCTCTCCTCCTGCTGGGGAACGTATAAAGATTAGTGGCACTGAAGAGAGAGTGCCCATGTTTCCTGGAGGGACTATTATTTACTGATCACCCATGGAACAAGGATGTGGGGTGATAGGCTAGAAGCAACTCAGCCACGTGGTCAGAGTTGTGCACAGGGTTTAATAAAATTCCACTTGTTCAGCTTAACCTGCATTTAGCTTCTCTCATTGCTAATTGGTCTTGGCTGATGTTCCCTTGTTTTATGACTCGGTGTTAGAGGTGTCCATAAATTACATAACACTTTTTGATGAGACAAGGTGGGTGAAGGAACATCTTCTATTGGACCAGTCTCTGTTGGTGAGAGACAAGCTTTTGAGCTTACACACAGCTCTTCTTACATGCTTTAGAGGCATCATTCAACATAAAAAGACCCTGTGCTTTAGTATGCTGGGAAAACAAAATTAGAAAGATGATGTTCTTATTTCTGCCCACTAAAATCTTGTTACTACAGTACATTTGTTGTTGTCCTCTGCCTATATGAACTGATTCCTCTGCAAGTCAGCATTGATTATGTAAATTAAAACTAGATGCTGCCACACATCACACTTATTTCAGCACATCTCTTAAAAAAATTGATTTGGAAAGCAAAAGAGATATTACTGTAATAAAACTGGTGAAGTGTTTCATAGAGAAGAATATGTTGGCAACACCACGATCTCAAGGACGTCTCTTTCCTTGCTGAGAGAAACAAAGAGAAAGCAGACTAATGATCTATTTATCTACCTCTTACAATGATCACCACTTTCACTCATGGTGATCCAGGTTTGCTTATCTGCTTAAATATCTTCATAGGAGACACTACCTGAATATAGAATGGGTGCATCTGGGGATGAAAACATTCAGGGTAAGGAACTGTAATTCTAACACCTCCCACCCCCTTTACACAGAATAGGTCACAGAACCATATGAATAAATTGACTCCTTACCAGACTTTTCAGTCTAAAACGGACTCAGAACATTTCCTTAACTTGCAATGAAGCTACTTTATTGTTTTCATTTGGATGACTCTTCTCCCCCTTTGCCTGCTATACTTCCAGCCAGTGGGCTCCTTTACTTTCTACTGCTTTGGCACACGTGCCCAGAGAAGCCAGGCTTCAGTTCTTCAGCCGCAACAGAACTTTCCTACTACCTGCACTCTGGGCAGCTTTGGCCTTTCCAAATGGGAACACGGGAGAAGTAAGGAAGGTCAGCTGCATGTTCTTTACTTTTAAAAAGACCCTGTGGAACATTGCAATACTACCGATTGCCCGTGTGTGTGACATGGAGAATACAGAACACCTGTGGCCCTTGTGTTAACTAATAGTATTAAGGCAGAGGAGGTGCCAGTGTGACTCAACAGTAACTGCTCTAAATCTTAGGGTTTCATAGCCCCTAAGCCTAGGAGAGCCAGGCATTCTGATACAGGGAATCCGTCTGTCACCAGGTTACAGTAACAATATTAGCAAATGGATGCAGTTAATATAAGAACGGCCATACTGGTCAGACCAATGGTCCATCTAGCCCAGTATCCTGTCTTCCAACAGTTGCCAGTGCCAGATGCTTCAGAGAGAATGAACAGAACAAAGCAATTTTTGAGTGATCCATCCCTTGTCATCCAGTCCCAGCTCCTGTTAGCAGAGGTTTAGGGACACCCAGAACATGTGGTTGCAACCCTGACTATCTTAGCTAATAGCCATTGATGTACCTATCCTCCATGAATTTATCTAATTCTTTCTTTTTTGAACCCAGTGATAGTTTTGGCCTTCACAACGTCCCCTGGCAATGAGTTCCACAGGTTGACTGTGTGTTGTGTTAAGTTTCATAGAATCATAGAAGATTAGGGTTGGAAGAGAGTTCAGGAGGTCATCTAGTCAAACTCCCTGTTCAAAGCAGGACCAACCCCAACTACATCATCCCAGCCAGGGCTTTGTCAAGCCAGGCCTTAAAAGCTTCTAAGGATGGAGATTGCATCACCTCCATAGATAACCCATTCCAGTGCTTCACCCCCTCCTAGTAAAATAGTGTTTCCTAATATCCAACCTAGACCTTCCCCACTGCAACTTGAGACCATTGCTCCTTGTTCTGTCATCTGCCACCACTAAGAACAGCCTAGCTCCATCCTCTTTGAAACCTCCCTTCAGGTGGTTGAAGGTTGCTATCAAATCCCCCCTCACTCTTCTCTTCTGCAGATTAAATAAGCCCAGTTCCCTCAGCCTCTCCTCATAAGTCATGTGCCCCAGCCCCCTAATCATTTTCGTTGCCCTCCGCTGGGCAAAAAGTTTGTTTTAAACCTGCTGCCTATGAACAGTTCAAAAAAAATCAATAGATTAAAATATGTTTGACAAAAAAGTTTGCACAAACAGCTATGAATAAAGAACAAGTTTGTTTTGTTTTGTTTGTTTTTTTAAAAAATGCGAACAGCGAAGGTAAAAATCTCTAAAATTATTTGCACCAAATAGTTCAACCAGCTCTGTGTGGCTGTATCTTATTCGTGCACTGATGGAGATTATTCAGTTCTGCAACAAATAGAACTGTGCAATGTGTACTTTAGGGTTGTTGGCGGTGCATTCGGTTACTAGAGAACTGGGTGAACATAATCTCTTCTGTAGTTGCTAAAATGAACTTGCTTCACCTGTGGATTCACTGGCTGTGAACATTCAAGCAGTCGAGATTTATTCACATAATGCTTACAGAAAGCAAATTTTAATCTCACTCCATTATTTGCAATAGAAATGGTATATTTTATAAGGGATGGGACAATATATTAATACAACAGGGAGACGCTATTTTAAAACTTTGCCAGAGCCCTGGAACAGAGGCTATTAAGCAAGCCAATCAGGGGTGTGACTTCACCCTCCGTGAGGAAGACCATGCATGCATGCAACTACTTCTAATGAATGGGATCAGAGGAAATTAACAATAAGATTCATATCTAGCCAGCAAATCTTTCAGTAGCCTAACTTAAAAAGGAGTATGCTGCAGGCAAGGCCTGGGTGACCTGGAGGGGAAAGTCTTAAAATGGTCTGTCTAAAATCCCAGAATCCTATTTTATCTGCTGCTTCTCCCTAGGCAATCCAAAGCTTCCGGGGTCTCTCTAAAACTTCCTCCTGTTTATAAGATTTATGCTTCTCCAAACAGGAAAATAAATGCTAATGTGTGATTTGTATGACCAACCATAACCTGAGTGTTGGCATATAGAATATTCTTGGCAAACTGTTCACAATTCATCTATAGAGAGAGGAAAAGGTAGTGTAAAAACCTGTAATTTCGAATAAAATTGAGAAAATTGCCATCTGTGGGAACATTCTAGGAGCAGAACAAAAGGCAAACTCGTCATGTAAAATGTTCACTAGTACCGTATCTCCTGGAGCTCTGCAGAATATGGGGGAAGCATGGCTCTGGCATCTCCACCAGAGAGTTTGCGTAGGCCAAGTTAACGAAACAATGCATTCCATCAGAGATGTTTGCAAAGAATATTTGGTGTCTGCTGGTGGGATAAAGTAAACAATGCTGATGTGATACAAAGGACTGGCAAGCAGACTGCAGAGGCAGTGATTCGAGAAAGAAGGCTCAAGTGGTTTGGATGTGTTGTGTGGATGTCAAAAAAATAGGGCTGTCGAGTGATTTAAATTTTTTTTATTGCGATTAATCGCATGATTAAAAAAATTAATCATGATGAATGGCACGATTAAACAATAATAGAATACCATTTATTTAAATATTTTGGATGTTATTATATTTGAAAATGTAGAATTCAATTACAATACAGAATATAAAGTATACAGTGCTCACTTTATATTTTTTATTACAAATATTTGTGCTGAAAAAACAAAATAAATAGTATTTTTCAATTCACCTCACAAAGTACTGTAGTGCAATCTTTTTATCATGTTTCAGAGTAGCAGCCATGTTAGTCTGTATTCGCAAAAAGAAAAGGAGTACTTGTGGCACCTTAGAGACTAACCAATTTATTTTGAGCTGTAGCTCACGAAAGCTTATGCTCAAATAAATTGGTTAGTCTCTAAGGTGCCACAAGTACTCCTTTTCTCTTTATCATGAAAGTTGAACTTACAAATATAGAATTATGTACAATTTTATGTACATATGTAGAATTTTAGAGCCTACAAGTCCACTCAGTCCTACTTCCTGTTCAATCAGTCACTCAGACAAACAAGTTTGTTTACATTTGCAGGAGATAATGCTGCCCGCTTCTTGTTTACAATGTCACCTGAGAGTGAGAACAGGCGTTCGCATGGCACTGTTGTAGCTGGACTTACAAATTATTTACGTGCCAGGTGCACTAAGGATTCATATGTCCCTTCTTGCATCAACCACCATTCCAGAGGACATGCGTCCATGATGATGACAGGTTCTGCTCGACAACGATCCAAAGCAGTGCAGACCGATGCATGTTCATTTTCATCATCTGAGTCAGATGTCACCAGCAGAAGGCTGATTTTCTTTTTTGATGGTTTGGGTTCTGTAGTTTCCACATCGGAGTGTTGCTCTTTTAAGACTTATGAAAGCATGCTCCACACCTCGTCCCTCTCAGATTTTGGAAGGAACTTCAGATTCTTAAACCTTGGGTTGAGTGCTGTAGCTATCTTTAGAAATCTTACATTGGTACCTTCTTTACATTTTGTGAAATCTGCAGTGAAACTGTTCTTAAAACAAACAACATGTGCTGGGTCATCATCTGAGATTGCTATAATATGAAATACATGGCAGAATGCAGTTAAAACAGAGCAGGAGACATACTATTATTCCTCAAGGAGTTCAGTCAAAATGTAATTAACACATTATTTTTTTAACGTGCATCATCAGCATGGACACATGTCCTCTGGAATGGTAGCCGAAGCATGGAAGGGGCATATGAATGTTTAGCATATCTGGCACGTAAATACCTTGCAATGCCAGCTACAAAAGTGCCATGCGAATGCCTATTCTCACTCTCAGGTGACATTGTAAATAAGAAGCCAGCAGCATTATCTCCTCTAAATGTAAACAAACTTGTTTGTCTGAGCAATCGGCTGAACAAAAAATAGGACTGAGTGGACTTGTAGGCTCTAAAGTTGTACATTGTTTTGTTTTTGAGAGCAGTTATGTCACAAAAAAATCTACATTTGTAAGTTGCACTTTCATGATAGAGATTGCATCACGCTATCAGAGGCTCGTTCACCTGCGCATCTACCAATGTGATATGTGCCAGCAATGCCCCTCTGCCATGTACATTGGCCAAACTGGACAGTCTCTACGTACAAGAATAAATGGACACAAATCAGACATCAAAAATTATAACATTCAAAAACCAGTTGGAGAACACTTTAATCTCTTTGGTCACTTGATTACAGACCTAAAAGTGACAATTCTTCAACAAAAAAACTTCAGAAACAGACTCCAACGAGAGACTGCTGAATTAGAATTAATTTTCAAACTGGATACAATTAACTTAGCCTTGAATAAAGACTGGGAGTGGATGTGTCATTAGACAAAGTAAAGCTATTTCCCCTTGTTTATTTTCCCTCCTACTGTTCTTGTAAAGTGCTGGAAATGGCCCACCTTGATTATCACTACAAAAGGTTCACGCACCCCCCCCTTCCCCCACCCCCACTCTCCTGCTGGTAGTAGCTCACCTTTCCTGTTTCTGAGTAACAGCCGTGTTAGTCTGTATTCGCAAAAAGAAAAGGAGTACTTGTGGCACCTTAGAGACTAACCAATTTATTTGAGCATGAGCTTTCGTGAGCTACAGCTCACATGAAGTGAGCTGTAGCTCACGAAAGCTCATGCTCAAATAAATTGGTTAGTCTCTAAGGTGCCACAAGTACTCCTTTTCTTTTCACCTTTCCTGATCACTCTCGTTACAGTGTGTATGGTAACACCTATTGTTTCATGTTCTCTGTGTATACAAAATCTCCCCACTATATTTTCCACTGTATGCATCCGATGAAGTGAGCTGTAGCTCACAAAAGCTTATACTCTAATAAATTTGTTAGTCTCTAAGGTACCACAAGTACTCCTTTTCTTTTTACGGATACAGCCTAACACGGCTGCTACTCTGAAACTACAGTACTTGTATGTGGTGAAATGAAAAATACTATTTCTTTTGTTTATCATTTTTACAGTGCAGATATTTGTAATAAAATAATAAAGTGAGCACTGTACACTTTGTATTCTATGTTGTAATTGAAATCAATATATTTGAAAATGTAGAAAAACTTCCAAAAATAGTTAATAAATTTCAATTTCTTGGTTTTCTGTTTAACAATGCGATTAATTTTTTTAACCACAATTAATTTTTTGAGTTAATCGTGTGAGTTAACTGCGATTAAACGAGAGCCCTACAAAAAACTGTATTCCTAGACAAGCCCTTTACTGGATGCCACCTGTGGGAAGAAGGAAAAGAGGAGGACAACAGAAGAGGTATTAAAAAACCCACTGAGAAAGATAACCCTGTCATGGAAACAGACTATAACAGAACAAGAAACATGGCATTAGATGGATGGAGGTGGAAAGTCTGGGTTGCCTCATGTCACAAGGCATGAGAGCATCTATCAATAAATACTCTTATTGGAGAAAGAACATATCTGCTGTCTGGTTGTGGGAGGAGGTCAGGCCATGCGGGAGGAGGTCAGGCCAGGTCAGTCTCTCTGCTTCTCCAGCCTTTGGAAAGCCGAATGGTGGCAGTGGCAGTAACTCTGTGGAGTCCTTGTACTGCACCCAACCTCTGTGTGAGGGAGGTGACGTGGATGGTGTGTATAGGCTTCTTGTGTACTACCTACTCCCAGCCTGTGTAACTGCCAAGGGGCAGGGCACAATCTCTCTACAGCTTCAGCTTCATGAAACTTCACCAGAAACAGCTTTGACTGAAATAAATGCCTCAGTGCCTAAAACCATTGATTTAACAGGTTGATCTTATTGATACTGTACATACAATAGGAGTTCTCTCCCTCCCATGCACTCTGTGGGCCGAATTCTCCACTGGTGGAAACCAGCAAGTCTTCATTGACTTTTGTAAATCTGCATAGCTCCACTATAGCTGAAAATCTAGCTCTGGTATGGGTGTCAGCATACATATCTATCATAGCATACAAGCACCCATTCAAAGAACATGATTTAGGTTGCAAAGTGATGCACGCCAAAGTTAGGAAATGTGAGCTTTACAGTTGCCCATGCAGTCTTGATTCTGCCTTCTGTGCATCCAATCCTGTGTACGCAATGCAGCAGGGATCCTGTGGCAAAATAATATGTGAGCATGTAAGTAAACACTGTACCAAAGTGAATATGCATAAGGACCAGAATTAAGGCTGCAGAGTCAATTGTCAGTCTGGCACTTCCTAACTCTTGATGTTTGACTTTGCTATCTTAATGGCAATCTTTCAATGGAGGGTTTTGTATGTCAGGTTTCAGAGTAACAGCCGTGTTAGTCTGTATTCGCAAAAAGAAAAGGAGTACTTGTGGCACCTTAGAGACTAACCAATTTATTTGAGCATAAGCTTTCGTGAGCACAAGCTTTCGTGAGCTACAGCCCACTTCATTGGATGCATATAATGAAGTGAGCTGTAGCTCACGAAAGCTTATGCTCAAATAAATTGGTTAGTCTCTAAGGTGCCACAAGTACTCCTTTTGGTTTTGTATGTAACATCCTAGAATCAGAAATGGACTATGTGCTGAGTCTGAGGGTGGTTGCGGGGAAACCTGGACTGGCTCTCTCCCCACTTCCCCCTCCCAGACAGTCCCACTGTGTCCATTCCTCCCATAAGTCCAGCACTTTTTGATAGTTTGCATTTTCAAGTGTTTTGACCTGCTGCTAAAATGTTCCTGAGGACTATAAGGGAGAGAGGAGGGTGTTTGCTTTTTTTTAACACTTTGTCTTATCAAAAGCTGAAAGGAACTTAATGGGACCAAGAAAAGGGACTTCTCTAGCTCAGGGGCTTTCCCCTGCTGTATTTCAAAGGCCTTCTGGAGGCAAAGGCAGCGTTAAAGCATCTCAGAGTTGCAGGAATCTTTTATTATGGGAAATTAGGTAACCTAAATATAGGGGTTGTTTCCAGCTCGCCCTGTAATCATTGGCTGTCTTTTATGCATGTCTATCTCTTAACTACTTAATATTAAATTAATCCTTCAATTTAGAGCAGTGTTTTCATGTGCTATAGGCAGAGGCTTTTGCCCCATCTTGATGGCTTATCAGATCCTGAAATCATATTTGCCATTTACTGTACCATAAAAATATCTAATTTGAAGGGTCCTTATTTGTGCAATGTATTTTCTGGTGCGATAAAGAGGCTCAGGGCATGGAAGTATCCTTGAGACTCATAAAATTTACTTGGCACCATTGAGCATAAGGGTAGTCATGGAAACCTGCTCCTGAAAGCTCTCACACAGCTGGATAAGAGCCTCAAGTGCTACTGTTTGTGTCCAGCAGGGAAAAGGTGAGTGGAAAAGGTCAGTGCTGATGACAATATGTGAAATGCCTTGAGGTGATGGAAGGAGGCATAAAGCAGGTTGGTTGGCTGAGGGATAAGTCGCTCTGTAGGAGTTGGGGAAACAGACAAACCTGGCTATGTGAAAAGCAAGCGTGCTCACAGCTGAGTCACTGTGAGCTTAAAATGGAAGGTGGCTAGTGCATGAGGCAGATGATATAGTGAGCACATGGCTAGCCCAAAGTGCATTTGTGCAATAGTCAAACCCAGGATTTGGCTCCTATCCTTCCAACACTTCCTGCTTTCTTCCACCTATTGCCCCACACTGCTCTTTCCTAGCCTTCGTCTGTGTCCTTTTCTCTTTGGTATTCTATAGTGCTTTCCATTATATTCCAAACATAATTATCTTTTCATTATCTTCCTAGGGTGACCAGATGTCCCGATTTTATAGGGACAGTCCCTATTTTCGGGGTTTTGTCTTATATAGGCGCCTATTACCCACCGACCCCTTGTCCCAATTTTTCACATTTGCTATCTGGTCACCCTACATACCCCACTGATGGCAGCTGTGCTTCAAGGACATATTGAGGCAGCCATTCAAAAGATTCTGGGGGGTAGCTTAGCCCGAAGATGCAAGCTGCATGTGACTGTGCAGACAGAGTCCTGGTGAGCAGAAAATCCATACCTAGACAGCAACAGGTCAGGAACATCTGAATGAAAATAGTGACACAGAAATTTCCGGAATGCCTCAGTCCCATGGTCAACCTAGTCCAGTATCACATTTCTGACACCAGGTGGTAGATACACTGGAGGATAGGGATAGGATACAGAGGGACCTAGCTAAATTAGAGGATTGGGCCAAAAGAAATTTGATGAGGTTCAACAAGGACAAGTGCAGAGTCCTGCACTTAAGACGGAAGAATCCCATGCACTGCTACAGACTAGGGACTGAATGGTTCGGCAGCAGTTCTGCAGAAAAGGACCTAGGGGTTACAGTGGATGAGAAGCTGGGTATGAGTCAACAGTGTGCCTTGTTGCCAAGAAGGCTAATGGCATTTTGGGCTGTATAAGTAGGCGCACTGCCAGCAGATCGAGGGAAGTGATCATTCCTCTCTATTCGACATTGGTGAGGCCTCATTTAGAGTACAGTGTCCAGTTTTGGGCCCCACACTACAAGAAGGATGTGGAAAAATTGGAAGAAGTCCAGTGGAGGGCAGCAAAAATGATTAGGGGGCTGGAGCACATGACTTATGAGGAGAGGTTGAGGGAACTGGGTTTGTTTAGTCTGCAGAAGAGAAGAATGAGGGGAGATTTGATAGCTGCTTTCAACTACCTGAGAGGGGGTTCCAAAGAGGATGGCTCTAGACTGTTCTCAGTGGTACCAGATGACAGAACAAGGAGTAATGGTCTCAAGTTGCAGTGGTGGAGGTTTCGGTTGGATGTTACTTAAAAAAACGTTTTTTACTAGGAGGGTGGTGAAGCACTGGAATGGATTACCTAGGGAGGTGGTGAAATTTCCTTCCTGAAAAGTTTTCAAGGTCAGGCTTGATAAAGCCCTGGCTGGGATGATTTAGTTGGGGATTGGTCCTGCTTTGAGCAAGGGGTTGGACTAGATGACCTCCTGAGGTCCCTTCCAACCCTGATATTCTATGAGGTGCTTCAGAGGAAGGTGCAAGAAATTCTGCCTAGATGTAGGATAACCTATGGCTGGGGGAATTTCCTCCTAATTGTTAGAGATTGGCTTAAGCCATGAAGCATCAGATTTCATGTCCTTCTGAAACCTCCTGTATTTGGTAACATAACTCTGGCTAGTCTCATTATCCATGTAAATGTTAAATCTGCTGACTCTTGCTAAGTTCTCGGCTTCCATGACATCCTGTGGAAATGAGTTCCATAGCTGGTGTGTGAAATATTCCTTTTATTGGTTTTGAATTTGCTGCCTTTCAATTTCTTTGACTGTCTCCTGGTTCTAGTGAGACAAGGTGGGTGAGGCAATTTCTTTTATTGAACCAACTTCTGTTCTTTCATTGGGCCGAATTCCCTGGTACTAGTGTGAGACAAGAAATTCCTGGTCGGTCTTATTGATGCTATCCATTATTTTCAATACTCGTTATCTCTCTAAAGACTAAGTAATTAAGACCAATTAATTCCAATCTCTATTTTTATGAGAGCTTTTCCATGTGTTTACTTGTTCTGGTCACTTGTTTAAACCTAAAATATCCTTTTTAAAATGGGTGGTTAGTACTGTGCACAATTTCCCAGATGAGCCTGTATGACTGACATTTTCCATCACATTCCTTATGCATCTTAGCTCTTTTTATTGCTGCAGCTGTTTTACTGAGGAGTCTACTATGATATCCTGATCCCTTTCCTATGCTGGTGCACTTTACTGGGTTCTACACTGACTGTGTGACTAATTCAAAATTTTCCCTCCAATGTGCATTACTGTGCATTTATCAACAATGAATGTAATCTGCTGTCATGTTGCCAATTCACCTAAGTTAGGTCCTTCTGAAGTTCCTCACAGTCCTCTCTGGACTCACATACATTTTGTATCATCTGCAAAATTTGGCACCTCAATGCTCACCCCCTTATCCAGATTAATAAATATATTAAACAACATTTATTTGAATAATCCCAGCAATACCCTTCCAACATCCCTAAGTGGTGCCTTTGTGTGCTACTGTACTTAAACTATGCCCAACCCCACCCTTGCTTTCCTCCTGGAAAACTATTTTCATGGTTGGTCACGTGTGATTTCTCTATCAATGACGACATGTATTTCTAGATCCATGGTATAATCCCATTGTCTCTGGTCTTTCCCGCTCCGTTCCTCAACAACCAACTCCCACTTCATTTTTTGTTCATTTTCCAGACAGAGGGTCTGAACATTGGAGTGGGTGCTGGAAACATGTTTGGAGGCTGCTGGACTTTCCTTCTTCAAGCAGGTGCCATTTGTGTGTGAACAGCAGCACTTCACACAGCATTGGTTTTGAAATCAAGGCGCTGATGGCAATGGGGAAGTTTTATTGAGCAATGTGATGAGACTGGGGCCAGTGAAACACCGTGTACTGATGCCAGATAGAATGCTGAATTCCGTACAACTCACTTTAATTGGGCTTGATTTGCTGTACTAAGCTCTTGGGGAGCTCCAAACACTGTCACTCAGGTTGATCGTTATTCACCACATGGCTTAAATCTACTTTATACGCAAGCATCTGTTGATTTGAGCTTTTTTCTTTTTAAGATGAATGGCTAGCCTGCCTTTCTTTCCCTTGGCAGCATGTGTCAGGCATTCTGAAATAACTCACCTGGCCCTCCGTGCAGACTAGACTGATATTTATAATCCTGAGTCTGCCACTCCAGATTCTCTCCCCCTCTCATTATGTGCTCCATCTACCACAGGTTGTAATACTAGCTGTTTAAGCTTTCATTTTTCCTTATACATTTTGCCTCTTGCGGTTGGGTTCCAGAACCTTGGCTTGAAGCCGGCAGAGAGAACAAGAGCAATTGGAATTTTGTTTCTGCAAGAACAATTCCTTTCAAGTTCTTTATCCAAGGTGACTGACTGGTGCGCACTGTGTTGTATTTGTGAAATGAAGACAACCGAAGCAGCCTGTTGAATGGAATGTAAGCATGCACACGCGTACACACACAAACACACACTGAGGTTAGGCAGGCATTGTAATATATCCATTCAATCACATTGCCTGGAATAAACAAACTAAACCACACTCTTTTTCCTATTCTGATTATTCCTGAGGAAGGCCTCATTATCCCTTCCTAATGTCTGCTCTAGTGAAAATCCTTGTGTTTTTCTAAAACATCTAATCTCTCTATAGTAGTTTTTCAAGTATGATTTCCTGTGTGCTTTTAGACTATGGGGTTTGTATGAAAACTGTATCTTTAATATAGATATAAATATACATACTAGATAAGTTTTATGCATCGGGGTACAGTAACAAAGGGAAAAAAACCAAAATCATGTCCAAAAATTAATCAAGGGCCAATTCGTCTCTAGGTTGCCATTTAAAATCCAGCTCAGGTGAGTTGTGAACAAATGTTACCTCCCATTTGATGGCTATTCAGTGGCTGATGTAACAAGAGTTGGTGCTCTCTGTTTACTTCTAAACAAACGCAGCTGCAGCAACTGGGGGAAGGGATGTGTCCCGCCCCACATTGTTATTATCCTAGTGATGTTGTTTCCCCTGCTCCCCCATACAGCCTCAATGCTCGTACAAAGAGTTGGGGGAGTCCAGGAGTGAGAGTGTGTGGTTTACTTGTGGCACCTTAGAGACTAATCAATTTATTTGAGCATAAGCTTTCGTGAGCTACAGCTCACTTCATCGGATGCATACTGTGGAAAGTGTAGAAGATCTTTTTATACACACAAAGTATGAAAAAATACCTCCTCACACCCCACTCTCCTGCTGGTAATTGCTTATCTAATGTGATCACTCTCCTTACAATGTGTATGATAATCAAGTTGGGCCATTTCCAGCACAAATCCAGGTTTTATCACACCCCCCCCCCCCCACACACACACAAACCCACTCTCTTACTGGTAATAGCTTATCTAAAGTGACCACTCTCCTTACAATGTGTATGATAATCAAGGTGGGCCATTTCCAGCACAAATCCAGGGTTTAACAAGAACGTCTGGGGGGGGGGGGGGTAGGAAAAAACAAGGGGAAATAGGTTACCTGGCATAATGACTTAGCCACTCCCAGTCTCTATTCAAGCCTAAGTTAATTGTATCCAATTTGCAAATGAATTCCAATTCAACAGTTTCTCGCTGGAGTCTGGATTTGAAGTTTTTTTGTTGTAATATAGCAACTTTCGTGTCTGTAATCGCGTGACCAGAGAGATTGAAGTGTTTTCCGGCTGGTTTATGAATGTTATAATTCTTGACATCTGATTTGTGTCCATTTATTCTTTTACGTAGAGACTGTCCAGTTTGACCCATGTAAATGGCAGAGGGGCATCACTGGCACATGATGGCATATATCACATTGGTGGATGTGCAGGTGAACGAGCCTCTGATAGTGTGGCTGATGTTATTAGGCCCTGTGATGGTGTCCCCAGAATAGATATGTGGGCACAGTTGGCAACGGGCTTTGTTGCAAAGGTAGGTTCCTGGGTTAGTCGTTCTGTTGTGTGGTATGTGGTTGCTGGTGAGTATTTACTTCAGGTTGGGGGGCTGTCTGCAGGCAAGGACTGGCCTGTCTCCCAAGATTTGTGAGAGTGTTGGGTCATTCTTCAGGATAGGTTGTAGATCCTTAATAATGCGTTGGAGGGTTTTTAGTTGGGGGCTGAAGGTGACGACTAGTGGCGTTCTGTTATTTTCTTTGTTAGGCCTGCCCTGTAGTAGGTGACTTCTGGGAACTCTTCTGGTTCTATCAGTCTGTTTCTTCACTTCTGCAGGTGGGTATTGTAGTTGTAAGAATGCTTGGTAGAGATCTTGTAGGTGTTTGTCTCTGTCTGAGGGTTGGAGCAAATGCGGTTGTATCGCAGAGCTTGGCTGTAGATGATGGATCGTGTGGTGTGGTCAGGGTGAAAGCTGGAGGCATGTAGGTAGGAATAGTGGTCACTAGGTTTCCATTATAGGGTGGTGTTTATGTGACCATCGTTTATTAGCACTGTAGTGTCCAGGAAGTGGATCTCTTGTGTGGACTGGACCAGGCTGAGGTTGATGGTGGGATGGAAATTGTTGAAATCATGGTGAAATTCCTGAAGGGCTTCTTTTCCATGGGTCCAGATGATGAAGATGTCATCAATATAGCGCAAGTAGAGTAGGGGCATTAAGGGACGAGAGCTGAGGAAGCGTTGTGCTAAGTCAGCCATAAAAATGTTGGCATACTGTGGGGCCATGCAGGTACCCATAGCAGTGCCACTGATCTGAAGGTATACATTGTCCCCAAATGTAAAATAGTTATGGGTAAGGACAAAGTCACAAAGTTCAGCCACCAGGTTTGCCGTGACATTATAGTGTTCTTGACGGCTTGTAGTCCATCTTTGTGTGGAATGTTGGTGTAGAGGGCTTCTACATCCATAGTGGCCAGGATGGTGTTATCAGGAAGATCACCGATGGACTGTAGTTTCCTCAGGAAGTCAGTGGTGTCTCGAAGATAGCTGGGAGTGCTGGTAGTGTAGGGCCTGAGGAAGGAGTCTACAGAACCAGACAATCCTGCTGTCAGGGTGCCAATGCCTGAGATGATGGGGCACCCAGGATTTCCAGGTTTATAGATCTCGGGTAGTAAATAGAATATCCCAGGTCGGGGTTCCAGGGGTGTGTCTGTGCGGATTTGATCTTGTGCTTTTTCAGGGAGTTTCTTGAGCAAATGCTGTAGTTTCTTTTGGTAACTCGCAGTGGGATCAGAGGGTAATGGCTTGTAGAAAGTGGAGTTGGAGAGCTGCCGAGCAGCCTCTTGTTCATATTCCGACCTATTCATGATGACAACAGCACCTCCTTTGTCAGCCCACAGACTATGCTGACAGCTTGTGCCACATGCTCTCAAAGAAACTGCGGAATCACCTAATCAACATCCTCTACAGCAAACAGGGAAAGATTAAGAATGAGCTCTCAAACATTTTTATGGCTGACTTAGCACAACGCTTCCTCAGCTCTCGTCCCCTAACGCCCCTACTCTACTTGTGCTATATTGATGACATCTTCATCATCTGGACCCATGGAAAAGAAGCCCTTGAGGAATTCCACCATGATTTCAACAATTTCCATCCCACCATCAACCTCAGCCTGGTCCAGTCCACACAAGAGATCCACTTCCTGGACACTACAGTGCTAATAAACGATGGTCACATAAACACCACCCTATACCGGAAACCTAGTGACCGCTATTCCTACCTACATGCCTCCAGCTTTCACCCTGACCACACCACACGATCCATCGTCTACAGCCAAGCTCTGCGATACAACCGCATTTGCTCCAACCCCTCAGACAGAGACAAACACCTACAAGATCTCTATCAAGCATTCTTACAACTACAATACCCACCTGCGGAAGTGAAGAAACAGATTGATAGAGCCAGAAGAGTTCCCAGAAGTCACCTACTACAGGGCAGGCCCAACAAAGAAAATAACAGAACGCCACTAGCCGTCACCTTCAGCCCCCAACTAAAACCCCTCCAACGCATTATCAAGGATCTACAACCTATCCTGAAGGATGAACCAACACTCTCACAAATCTTGGGAGACAGGCCAGTCCTTGCCTGCAGACAGCCCCCCAACCTGAAGCAAATACTCACCAGCAACCACATACCACACAACAGAACCACTAACCCAGGAACCTACCCTTGCAACAAAGCCCGTTGCCAACTGTGCCCACATATCTATTCTGGGGACACCATCACAGGGCCTAATAACATCAGCCACACTATCAGAGGCTCATTCACCTGCACATCCACTAATGTGATATATGCCATCATGTGCCAGCAATGCCCCTCTGCCATGTACATTGGTCAAACTGGACAGTCTCTACGTAAAAGAATAAATGGACACAAATCAGATGTCAAGAATTATAACATTCATAAACCAGTCGGAGAACACTTCAATCTCTCTGGTCACGCAATCACAGACATGAAAGTTGCTATATTACAACAAAAAAACTTCAAATCCAGACTCCAGCGAGAAACTGTTGAATTGGAATTCATTTGCAAATTGGATACAATTAACTTAGGCTTGAATAGAGACTGGGAGTGGCTAAGTCATTATGCCAGGTAACCTATTTCCCCTTGTTTTTTCCTACCCCCCCCCCCCCAGGCGTTCTTGTTAAACCCTGGATTTGTGCTGGAAATGGCCCACCTTGATTATCATACACATTGTAAGGAGAGTGGTCACTTTAGATAAGCTATTACCAGCAGGAGAGTGGGGTGTGAGGAGGTATTTTTTCATGCTTTGTGTGTATAAAAAGATCTTCTACACTTTCCACAGTATGCACCCGATGAAGTGAGCTGTAGCTCACAAAAGCTTATGCTCAAATAAATTGGTTAGTCTCTAAGGTGCCACAAGTACTCCTTTTCTTTTTGCGAATACAGACTAACACAGCTGTTACTCTGAAATGTGTGGTTTGAATCGGTGCCCATACAGAGGTGGTATTGTTGTCGTCATCACTAGGTAGTAAGTACATTCTTAGCAGTCCCTGAAGAGTGATCAAAAACTGAATGGACACCGAGAAGACTAAACTTCTCTTTCATTCCAGAGGTGATCTGTTTAGGTCAGGGTTGAAGTACATTAACAGGGAGCCCAGGGAAGCTTTCACCACAGCTGCTGTTTCTCTACTTGTTCTGCATCAGATCTAAATAGAGGACTTTGCTTTCCAGTTCTGAAGCGTGCTAAATCTTAGCATGCTTCACAACAACTATATTCACATAATAAAAGCAGTGTGTGCAGATCGTGATGAGTTTTTGTCATTATGCACAGGACATGATGTAGCAGGAGGGCAGTGCAAGACCTTATCCAACAAAAGAGAGAAATGGAGGGCTTGTCTAGACAGGGAAATTGACCAGAAAGAGCTATTCTGCAATAGCTCCCCATGTGGATACTCTTATTTCACAATATGAATGTTGCACAGGGAGTGATTCCAGAGTAGCTATAGCGTTTTAAATTCACACCCTTCCTTATTCCAAAATAGCTTCCCTGTGTAGACAAGCCCTAATATTTCTGCACAGAAACCTCTTGGCCTGGAGCCTTAATGTGCAGTATATTTTATTTATTTATTATATTTATATTACTGTGGGGCCTACCATAGACCAGGACCCTGTTATACTAATGTATTCCAATGCTTGCTTATGTCCTCAGTACATTCTCCTATTCAAGAGTATGTTGGTATTTCTTTCCTGCTGAGGCAGGTATAAGGAGATTAACTTAGGGCCTGCCTCTTCACCTGCCTGTCAGCATCCTCAGGATGGGGTCACTAAGGGTATGTCTACATAGCAACTAGTTACCGTCAGCTGGTCCGTGCCAGCTGGCTCAGGCTAGGCTGTGGGGCTGTTTCTTTGCTGTTTAGACTTCTGGGCTCGAGCTTTACCCCAGGCTTTGGGACCTTCCCACCTTGCTGGGTCCTTCAGCCTGGGCTCCAGCCCGAGCCTGGAAGGCTACACAGCAATGAAACAGCCACATGGCCCAAGCCCTGTGTGCCCGAGTCGGCTGGCACAGTCCAGCCAGGGGTGTCTAGTTGCTGTGCAGCCATACCCTAACACAGCTTACTTCCTCACCACCAGACTGTTCCTGTGCTCTTTTCCCCTCAGTATGGTCACAGCTCAATGAGTGGATTCCAGTGATGTCACAGATTCATGGTGTTTTGCTGCTGCCTCTATAGCTGTTGGCCAAATCCCGGACTCTCCTCCCAGGAACCTATCAAGTGATAGGTAGCTGGTGCCCCACATGGCACTAAGGAAGCCCTCTGGAGACATAGTGTGTAGGAGCAGTGTCTGGGTTCTGGGGTGCCGGTCGGACCTCTCAGGATGGATCCTTAGGATTTAACTGTGTGTCAAAGTTTTGGGAAGGTGATAGTGTTGGTTATTAATTTAAGTTATAATTTGCCTTTGATACTGTATCTGCGGTATCTTTTCTGTACTATTTGTTCCATCCCTAAATACAGAGCGAACAAGTAGGAGACCGATCTATCTTGGAGTTACCTCCACAACTCACACTGATGATGGAATTGCCCCCCAAAATGCTTGTTTGTATCTGTTCACCAAAAAAGTTGTATGTATTTACACAGTAATCACAGTTAGGTAAATACATGTGCATAACCATGGAATGTAACTATATAATTTTAGCCACAGATTGGGAACTACTCTTTACCCATCCTCCCTTTAGATAACCCCTCCCTTGCCTCCCTCAAAAACTCCAAGGGCAAAATTCTCCTTTCAGATACAAATGACTCTCCACTTGATCCAGAATGAATCTTAATTCTGATATTCTGCTCCACTTACATGTGCAGAATTATCACTAGTGTCATTGGGAGCTCTGCCCAGGTACGGAGAGCTGAATAGCAAAATCAAGAGCCACCATGTGGATCTGCGAGAATAAATTTGCCTTCATATCTTTGTTAATGGTGTATTTCTGGGAGCTAGTCCAGGGTAATTAAGAGTGTAAATATAATTTAACAGTTATTTCTTGAGTTCAGTTCTGATCGTAGGAATAGCCACTGCCTCTAGCAATGATTCAGTCTGAAACAATCCTCTCAGCCCCAATGACTACCTAATGAGAGGTTCTGCAGTGCAGTTTTGGGCACCCTCAAATAAGGCAAGGCTTCAAATTCCTTCAAAGTGAGCATTTCTTCTTCAATTAATGGTGACTCATTTAATGGAATCTATGGGTCTGATGTTATTAATGTACCAAGCTATGGTGTGAATTTGTTTCTCTTGGCCTAACGGGGCCTCCTGTAGCAATCTGACTTAAAATACAGTGAACAATGGAATTCTAGAAACTGTTTGGAAAAAAAAAAAGTCACTTTCAGAGACCAAAGAACTTACCGGCAAGACCTCTGAAATCAGATGTCCTAGCACATCAGATGGTTTGTTTGACAGCCACGACTAAAACACACGACTAAGCACAAAGATGGACAGATTCCTCTCCGGCAGCACAGGGATTGTAATAGCGGAGAATAACTGAGGCAGTTCATCAGGGTGAAGCTGCATATTTTAGAAGGGTTATGGCAACCAGACACATTTCCAATGAAAAAAGTTGAGGGGGAGGGGAAAAAAGTCTTTTAATGTTAATCTACCGTTTCTGCCCAAGTTTGGTATTCACAATCTTATTCCATGACAGAATCCATTATTGCAGCTTATTGATCAAAGTGCATATTTCTTGAAAGCAAAGGAAAAGAAACTGAGTATCTCCTTTTCAGCACTTTATCTTCACAAAAGATAATGGGCTAAATTCATCCCTGGTGTATCTCCTTTGACTTCAATGGGCTTATATTTGAAATGAGTTTTACCCAGTAGGTTCTGTCCATTTGCAGTATATCGTATGTAATGGTAAGTACACTAAATTAGGGCCATTAAAGTCCTTGCTTCCAAATGAATCAAGTTAGTATTGTCTGGCTTTACTATCCAACATTCTAATATTGGGCTCAATTCTAATACCAGTGGAGTCAGTGGCAAAACTCCCATTGACTTCAGTGGGATTTTGGTTGGAGCCCAGTTTCTCCACCACATGGCTTTTATTGGAAGGTCATTGACTGGTTGAGGTGTATTTTCCCATTTGTCAGTATTTCTCATCAAGATTCCAGTAGTGTGCCACATTACCTTCGCTACCAATGAGAGAAAAGAAATCCTTTAAATTGCCATCCACATACATAGTGTCTCAATTTATAATACATATACTGTGTTTATTTTTTAAAAAATCTTTGGCTACGTGGTAACTATAAAGGGTTTTATTCAATTATTGATTAAGTACTCTTGGTTCAGAAGTACTTTTCATGCACTATGGTTTCATGCAATAATCATGTAATACACAGAGTAATTCTGTCACTGACAGAACTATGTCAACTCTTCTCCAGCACAGATTACTTAGGTAACGAATCACCAGAAATGCTTCTCCTAGCAATGTGAACTTAGATGCTTTGCATGTTTTTTCTTAATATATTGCTGCAAATGTTAAATATATACCCTGGAACACATGGGCTGTGCAAAGTGGCCATCTTCTAACTCCTGGACAGCATGAATTTTTGCGTTTCCTCCACTTTTTGTGACTGTAATCACAGAGCCTTCCCCACTACATGAATATAATCTTTGGTATTTAATATCTCTCATATACACACACATGCTTTGATGAAAGACCCTGAGAATGCACATAGTTCCAGTGTTTGGATTTTTTGTTTGGGGTTTTTTTGCACCAGGAAAAAACCATGATAGAAGAGCATAGGGGAAAAAAGTTTACTGGGGAAGTTACAGATATACGTCTGGGAAGCAGTTCTCCATTCTATGAAGCCTCTTTGTGGCACTCTGGGGCAGAAATAGGCCATTGGGAATATCCCCTTGTAATGAGGCTCTAAACAGGACCTGAGCAGGACATAAGTGGTGTGTAGGCCTTGTGTTGGCCCTGGAGCGAATTTCACCTACAGTGAATACAAATACCTACTGTGTGCCCATAGTTGACACGGCTCACCAGACTATCTTGGTAAATACTTGTGAATAACTGATATATTCACAAGTCGGGATTGACTCAGTACCCATGTGCAAACAGAAAGGGGCTAAATTAACGACGACTATTTCACTGAATGATTCAACCAGCTCTACTACTAGTAAAGGCAGATTTGGGAATAGCTGTACAGGTAGAAGAAATGAAGAGAACTGGAGGGCTCCTAAGGCCTCAGAGGGCACCCACCCCAGACAGAAAGGAAACAGTGTGAACTCTATGAATATGTTTCAGAGTGGTAGCTGCGTTAGTCTGTATCAGCAAAAACAACGAGGAATCCTTGTGGCACCTCAGAGACTAACAAATGAAGTGGGTTTTAGCCCATGAAAGCTTATGCCCAAATAAATGCGTTAGTCTCTAAGGTGCCACAAGGACTCCTCGTTTTTTTTTATGAACATGGATATGCATAATGTATCTGAGGGCGCAGTAGCTTAAAGGCACAGCATCACTATGTTTAGATAACAAAGTGTCCCTTCCCCAGTGGAGGACCCATCTGAAATGTGCCTATTCAACCATAGCAAATTAAGACTCCTACAGCCAGAGCCCTATGCTGTAAGGGGCAGTGGCTGCAGACATCATGCTTCCAAAAACTGCTCACCAGCAGATCATCTCATGTACCTTTGTGGAAAGGTACAATTTACATTTCTCCCTCCTATCCATTCCTAGAACAACCTTCCTTCCTGTTTGAGACCCAGATCTAGCACTGAGAACCACACTGGCACATCCGTGCAGAGCCCCACTGAAGTCCAGCTAGGCTTCACCTGGGAGCAGTGATCCACTCGCACAGAACTGGGGCTTACATTTTTAATATAATGCTTGAGGGGTGGAGGCAGTGTGACAGATTTTTGTTATCAATCTGCCTGGGCCACAGTTGATCAGGCTGGGGCCACAGGACCCTTTTTGGGGAGGAGATGACGAGGCACACCAAGTGTCTAAATTTTAAAGCTTTATTGGTAAAATAATAAAATAACAGCAGAGAGTGTTGGGAATGCTCCCACGTCACCCAGGGGAAGAAAGTAAGTGTTAATGCCCCAAGCTCTAACCCACTGAAGTCAGCTTCTTATCTTCGGACTGAGCTTGCTAGCTGCAGTGTTAAGTTAACCCGTTCTCTGCTCTCTTCTTTCTCTCCCCCCCTCTCGGCCTCTCGTACCTGCAAAGGAAACTTCCACTCCCCCCTCACACACCTCTGACCCTCTCCAAAATGCTTTGTGATGCTTGGAACAGCATTAGCAATATACAGTGCTGATCTGCCTTCCCAGGGGACTCCCTAAAGGGAGGGGGCCATTGGATTGTGACAGCAGGAGCACAGCCACATTTCCACTCCCTCTAGTATCCTCCTGTCAAGGGTCCTTCCCCACTCTGAACTCTAGGCTACAGATGTGGGGACCTGCATGAAAAAACCCCCTAAGCTTATTTTTACCAGCTTAGGTTAAAACTTCCCCAAGGTACAAACTATTTTACCTTTTGCCTTTGGACTTTATTGCTGCCACCACCGAGAGTCTAACAAATATATAACAGGGAAAGAGCCTGCTTGGAAGTGTCTTTTCCCCCCCCAAATCCTCCCAAACCCTACACCCCCTTTCCTGGGGAAGGCTTAATAAAAATCCTCACCAATTTCCATAGGTGAACACAGACCCAAACCTTTGGATCTTAAGAACAATGAAAAAGCAATCAGGTTCTTAAAAGAAGAATTTTAATTGAAGAAAAAAGTAGAAGAATCCCCTCTGTAAGATCAGAATGGTAAATACCTTACAGAGTAATCCAATTCAAAACATAGAGAATCCCTCTAGGCAAAACCTTAAGTTACAAAAAGACACAAAAACAGGAATATACATTCCATTCAGCACAGCTTATTTTATCAGCCATTTAAACAAAACAGAATCTAACACATAACTAGCTGGATTACTTACTAAGTTCTAAGACTCCATTCCTTTTTTGTTCCTGGCAAAAGCATCACACAGACAGAGAAAAACCTTTGTTTCTCCCCCCCTCCAGCTTTGAAAGTACCTTGTCTCCTCATTGGTCATTTTGGTCAGGTGCTAGCTTCTTAACCCTTTACAGGTAAAAGGGTTTTTCCTCTGGCCAGGAGGGATTTTAAAGGTGTTTACCCTTCCCTTTATATTTAGGACACCTCCAAATCCCACCTGGAGGTAATTTTGACAGCCAAACAGCTGATCCCTACACAAATGGGGAAAAGGGGTCCTTTCAGCTTCTCCTTTCACTAGCACGCTTAGTAACTTCTTAGATGTGCTCTTACTACTAGGTATTTGGAGATACTGTGTTTGGAGCCTGAAAATACAACGTGACACTAAAGGCTCAAAAAATACATGAAGGGATCTTCCAGGGAGGTCATCCTTTAACTTAGAATGGTAAAGTTTGGGGGGCCAAATGGGCTGGTTGCATCACTCTGTAAATGTTTTTCAGGCTGTGAGTTTTGATATATATTTCATGAAGTCTTTACTGTTTGCTTCCACTAGCTAATTGGAGTATGATGAGGATGGTTTATAAATGACCAAGTTATTTGTTAATTACCCTTACTAACAGGACTAACTCTTCTATAATGAGTACACTAGCTCTAGGCTTCTGGGTGATCTGTAGTAGGTTTTAAAGATGTACGGGCCAAATTGTGGTTGCCCCTGCAGGACAACGAGAGAGAGTGGAAGGAGAAGCCATAGGCTGCCCCTTCAGGCCCAGTGCTTCCACGTAGGAGGCAAACCAGAATGCTGATGCTTGAATTCTCTGTTCACTGGTACACTCCATCTGCTCTTGTCACTAGAGTGGAACAAAACAACTGGAATGTGTCTGCGTAGCTGAGTCCCAGAGTACAGGGTGGATGATAATAAATTAGATAGTATTTGGACTTCATAATAACCCCAAATGCTGCAGTATCACTGCTGTTAAATGTAATGTGTTGAATCTCAAGTAAGAGTAGAGAGGTTATTTTCCCTCTATATTTGGCAGTGGTGTGATTGCTGCTGAAATAGTGTGTCTAGTTCTGGTGCCCACAATTCAAGAAGGCTTGACTGGAGAGGGTTCAGAGAAGAACCATGAGAATGACCATGAGAAGGATTAGAAAACATGCATCATAATGGTAGATTTGAAGAGCTCAATCTATTTAGCTTAACAAAGAGAAGGTTAAGGGGTAACTTGATCACAGTCTATAAGTACCTACAAATATTTGATAATGGGCTTTTCAATCTAGCAGAGAAAGGTATAACATGATTCAATGTCTAGAAATTGAAGCTAGACAAATTGAGGCTGGTATAAGGTGTAAATTTTTTATGGTGAGAGTAATTAACCATTGGAACAATTTACCAATGACTGTGGTGGATTCTCCATCACTGACCATTTTAAAAACAGGACAATGTTTTTTCTAAAAGATTTGCTCTAGGAATTATTTTGGGGAAGTTCCATGGCCGGTGTTACACGGGAGATCCGATTAGATGATCACAGTGGTCCCTTCTGGCCTTGGAATCTATGAATCTAGGATCATGATTGTAGAATACTGTAATATTTATCTGGGGAGGCAGTAAAGGTGGCCGGTGGTTGGGAAGAATGACTAACATTGGTGGTGGTGTATTCCCCAAAACAAGTATGACCAGGTGGGATAAGGGTGTGGCCAGGGGGCTTCCCTTCTCCCTACTTGCTAGCACCTGGAGACAAGCAGTCAAGAAAATAGGGGCTGCTGCTGCTGAGTCCAGTCTCCCCAGCATCCCTTGGATGAATTCTGCTGCCTCTGCACTGGTCTGGTGGGATACCCAGCACTTCAACTCTGCCCTGCA
The DNA here is from genome assembly GCF_965140235.1 of Caretta caretta. Lineage (NCBI taxonomy): Eukaryota > Metazoa > Chordata > Testudines > Cheloniidae > Caretta > Caretta caretta. The sequence continues at coordinate 188,894,073 of NC_134207.1, read as the reverse complement.
GTCTGAAACCCTCAGTAAGCCTCTGACTATAAAATCCAATGGGCTGGAGTCTCTTTATAGCAGTGTGAAAGCAATATATGTCCACTGACTTCAGTAGCGTTGCTCTCAGTCCTCTCCAGTGTAAGTGAGAGGAGGCAGCTCCGGTTCTATGAAGCATCTGGCCCAATCGTCTCCTGATGTAACTCCATTGAAATGAATGGAGCTATACCTCTCTAAACGGGAGCTATACAGGGGTGAGTCAGGCATTGTGCATTTTGCCAAAATATCTGTGCCTAAAACACATAGAACCAAGGCCTGGCTTTCCGAAGTGTTGACAACCTACAAATCCCACTGACTTTAATGCGGGCTGGAAGTGCTCAGCATCTCGGAAAATTGGGACTACAATATACAGGGGAGAGAGTGTGTGTGAATGAACTCTTTTTTTTTTTTTTTTTTAAAAGAGCTCAGGTCTGTATTTCACATTTCTCTTTGCCCTTCCAGCAGCCCTTCCTCTCTTTTCTCTGCAATGTTTATGTCTACAGTACAAGAAGCAATTGCATTTCCATGTAGCCAGGCTACCTCGACCACAGTTTTCAATAGCTGAACTGCCCTTTACATAGCCTCAGCAGCTATGAGGCCTCTCAGGACAGAGCCGTGTTTGTCTCAGAGGCATGTTGAATTTGGCAGGTACCTTATATCTACTTCCAATTTAAACTACCACCTTTCAGAAGGAACGAGTCTGGAATACGCAGCCACAGCAGCCGCTGCTGCCAGGGAGAAAATCTGCTCACCCCACTGCAAAACCCAACCAGCTGTTACAATGGACATTTACTCTTCTACTTTCAGAAATACACACGCAGCTTCCGTAACCTTATGGCTATTGATTGGGCAGTACACTTTTTTTTTAAACTTGAAAGGAGTGTAATACACAGCTTGATTGCAATGAGTCTGAATCAGTTAGTGTAGCTAAGACAGACCTAACTGTAACCTTGGAAAAAAAAATCAGGACCTTCTCAAACAGCCATCAGATGTAGATGCAGATTTACATAAAGTCTGCTGTGCTCTTTCATGGCCTGATGGCTTCCTGTGGGTTCATCTCTTCCCATTAAGTTCAACAGAGTCAATATTTATGAGTGCATTTCTTTGGTGTCTGCTGGTTTTTCCCCCCACCCTACTCTCTCCCCTTTTGGCTAGTGCAAAGCAAAAGCTGATCTCAAATGAAAAGAGGATTAACAAAGGGTCTCTGTAGGTGGTAACTGGCCCTGTGCAGCTGGGGTGTTGGCAAGTCTCCTGTGGCTGGCTGGTGGGAAAGGGGAAGACATGGGACCCAGTCAAGATATTGAGAGGAAGAGAAGCCTTTCTGTGCAGAGGTGATTCTGGCCAGAAGCAGCTATGGTCAGGAATCTCTGTATGTCTGTCAAGTCAATAGTTTGTATGGTTAGTGAGAGAGAACGTGTGTCTGGAGCGTTTCTGAGCGGAGGTGGTAGTGGGGAGTTCGGCAGCACGTGTGCATGCGACGCAATGCATTTGTTTCACTGTCTCTGTTTCCTCCATGTCACTAACCTCAGCATAACCTCAGTGTGGCTAGTGCTGCCGCAGGAGGGAAGGTCACCCTGGGTCTGACTCGCTCAGGTGCATGTCTCAGGGGCATTCAGGGTTCTTGAGGTCGCTTTCAGCCTTCCGCTCACCCAGTGAATCAACAGGCAGTGCAGAAATTTCCTCAATGGTATCGGTTGCTGTGCCCTAAATGTCTCCTGCAAAGCAAACCAGAGCAGTCAGTGCTGGGGGGAGGGAAATGACTGACTTGAGATTGGGCAGATGCAGTGCATGAAGAAGCCTTGTGCGAGTGCTGCTAATCATTGGTTTCCCTGGTCCCCCATTACACTGCAGTTGCTCTGTTCTGTCTCCCAAAAGGCTTCTTTTCCAGGCTGGTGCAGCAGTGCGCTCCATTACTGTGGCCTGCTGGGAGAGAGTAGTTGCTTGTTTAAAGGTGGGGTTCTCTGGTTTCAGCCACCCAATGACTGGCCTTGCCTTTCATCCTGAAGGATCTCAAAGCACTTTATACAATACATCCAAGTTATTCAAATCGGACATGCTGGATCAGGAATCTGTGGTTCTCTGAGATGTTGTCTGTGCCAGAGAAATGACTCCCACATTGAGTCAAGCTTCCTGCACTATTTTTCTTGCTTCCTGCACTTGGGTCCAGGCAAGTCAAGAGACACAGGGCTCAACAGACTTCCACAGTGCAAACCTGTCTTCCACACACTGATCTGAATTCTGACGATAAAGGCCTAGATTATACAAAGTAGAAAATTTAATTTTTAAAGGCTTGTTTGCATGGTAACCCTATTTTAAAAGAAGAGCTGCGGACCTAGTGTAAAGTATCTGGCTTCTAAATAGTTAACGGAATTGTACTGCTGCTGTCTCAATCTCTGACTTGGGCAGACTTCCCCTCTGTCTCCTGCAGGCTGGGCTTGGAGCAGCAAACAGGGAAAGCAAATGATTATATGTATGCCTCCTCTGTCATGGCTAAAGTAACAGTCTACTTTGCAGGGTTGTCTGTTTTTGGTGGTGGTGGTTTTTCAGGGAAGCAAGGGGAAGGCAGAGGCCACTCAAGATAATCTGCCACTCTAGGCAAAACTCCCGTGGGTTGCTCCCCTCTTCCCCCACCCCAGAACATAGGTTCTCAACCAGGGTCCATGGCAAGCTTTTGGATGGGTCAGTGGTTATTGTAGAAGTGCGTGTGTGTGGGGAAGTGCCACGTCACAGCATTACTCAGTCAGGTTTTGCCCAGTTGCTCCTCTATCATGAGTGGGCAGGTGGGGGCAGTCAGGCCAAATTTGAATGAGTGGCATTGTGACCTTGCACATAGAGTTGCAGTGCCACTCAGGTTTGCCTGGCTGCCCCTGTGCCTGAGGCAGAATCTGGCACCCTAGGCAGCTGCCTAGTTTTCCTGTCACTAGTGCGGCCCCTGGGTGGAGGCAGAGGGTTGGAAAAATGGAAAGAGGTGAAAGATCCAAACTTCAGCACAGCATGTTGGCATCTTTCTGGCTGGTGCCCTATCTCCCATGTCCTGTGTCATCTGTGCTGTATTGGAATATCAGCGGGGTTCAACAGTATGGCATGCTGAGCAAGTTGTATCTTGTTGAGACTCTTGCTTCTTTGACATTCTTAGACCATGAGGCACTGGATAAATTGTTCTGTCATGTACAGGGCAACTGGCTCTCTAAATGAGCCTATAAGTCAAAACAAGACTTGAGCTTTTTGAGGAACAAAGTGTTCCCAGGACTGCCAAGTGTCACCTCACAGCCCTGTCATGTGTGCCTGCACCTCTCAAGGACTGTCTCACATCTGGCTCAGGTGCAGTTCTGCCTGCCACCACTAGAGGCTGAGGTGGAGCCTCACTTCCAGTAGCCAGGCTGCTTGTCTGGTTCCCCTTTGGTTGCTCCCCGTGCTGGATCCTAGCAGGAAAAGAGCAACGGTATCTGTCTAGCCAGGACAGTGAAAGAGCTCAAGGCTGCTGCCTCCCCAACCAGGTTCCAGACTCACTAGTTTCCACTGAGACCCTAGCCAGACCAAAGACCCCTAGTTCCCCTGCCAGATCTCTTTTCTCTGACTCCAGCCATCAGGACCCCAGCAGTCATGCACCAACCTCCTAGGCAGCACACAGACACCTTAGCCACCCCAGATGCCCTTCAGCATCAGCAAGTTTGAGCACTTCCAGAACCTTCCCAGCTCCACACCTCTACCTACTCCAGCACCCTCAGACACCTACCTTATACCTACCCCAGCTGCCAAGTTTTGTTCAGCTCCATGTCCTACCCCCATTACTGCTTGGGGAAGAGTGTATGACCATAGGCTGAAGTTCAGGGTTATTTACAAATACAGAAATTAGCTAATTAAATTTGCATAAAATGTCCCAGGACCCATGCAGAACTTGACAGCTGTGTGTCACAGAATCAGATATTGAAGAATTAGGCCTGGACAGCTTGTTCAGGAGTCCACAAGGGATTACAAAGGATGATCAGGTCATCTGAAGAGTTGTATGCGTAGGGAGGAGAACCGTGCATCCTATCCGCCATTATGGGATGTCTTTGGGAGACTTATTGTTCTCGTGCTTAGGGAGATGGAGTGAATTACTTTGGAGGAAGAACATCCTTTTTTCATGCTGGCCACAATTTTGGAAGGTCTCCAGTTTCCTGCTCACCAAGCACCTGGTCTCGTTATTCCTTCCTTAAACCCTACATTCCTTCATGAGACCCTTCCTGTGTTGGTCTCCTTGTCAATAGGTTCCCCACACTAGCCTGGACTGTGTTAGACTGTAGGGCTGGGGACTGCCTTTTTGTGGTGGGTGTGTGCAAGCGCGTATGGAGTTTACGATGCTATGTGAGGGCTAGGTTGTGTCCTCAGCAAAGTCAGGCCCGGGAGGGGTGTAGAGGGCAGCACAGGAGCCATACTCTCCATCTGAGTTCTGGTTGACTGAGAGAATTGCTCCTGGGAGTTTCCAGGGGACACGCCTGCTACACCAGACTTGAAGAGAGTTCAGCATGGTACTCCCTCTCCACCCAACCAGCTTTTCTGGCCAGTGCAGAGGTCAGTCGAGCTTGTCCAGTCCCTGGTAGTTTCTGGAGACAGCAGGAAATATGTTCCCTAAGCATATCCTTATAGCCCCCCTGCAGTTACCAGAGGGTGTGAAGCACTTTTGTATCTTTTGCATATCTTTTGAATGGACTGACCAGAATCTGGTCCTTCATGCTTTAGTCTTTCCAGATGTCTGACAGCCTTGTAAAAAGCCCTCTCATTTCTCCAGTTTCTTTCGTTCAGCAGCTTGGGTAGAAGTTCCAGGACTGAAGCCGTTTTCAGAAACAGAAGACAAATGAGAGGAGGAAGGTTTTTTATAACATCAGAGATCTAATATTCCAGTTAGTACTTCGGCTGGGGCACTGTTTCCTAAAACACTTGTCTCCAGGCAGTCTAGCCCCAAATTTAAAAGAATTCCAGTAAAAGAAAAGCTTAGTTTTGGCACTGGCAGACTGCCCAGAGATGGGTATTTTAAGCAATTGCAAGTTTTAGAACAAGACAGCAACTGTAGTGCAGCAATAAACAAAATGCTTAAACAAATGGCAAAGGTTTGCTGAGGTTTTAGGTGGTTTTGTACAGGTGGTGGTGTTCTTATTCACTTACGTCTCCCTCCCATTTATGTTTAAATCTAGCACGCATTTTCCCATTTTCCTCCTGCCTGTTTTCCACTCCTGAGAGGTATTTTCATCACTGTTTTGAACACCGTCTTCCATCTCAGCTTCTCATGATGTCTGTGTTTCTTTGTCTGTTAGGCTTGCTCTACACCCAAAAGTTGTATTGATATAGGTATTGGCCAGGAGTGTGGAAAAATCACAACCACGACTGTCATAGCTATGCTGATGGAAACTCCCAGTGTAGCCGTAGCTAGGCCAACAGAAGAGTGCTTCTGTTGATGTAGCTAACAGAAAAAAATCCTTCTGTTGGTGTAGGCAGCATCTATGCTCAGAAGCTGTGCCAGCATAGGTTCCATAATGTAGACATAGCCTTAGTTTGTCTAACGCCAGTGTCCATTTTCCTTTAAGACCTAGCTGTGTGCGTGTCCACACTTAAATTCGTCTCCCACTGATGTAAGCGACCCATAACAGCGATGCAGTAACACCACCTCCCCAAGCAGCATTGAGCCATGTACTGAGGTAGATGCTGTGCGAGTATAGACACGGGACTACCTATGTCAACCTTAAAAGTTCTTCAGCAGCCATCCCACAATGCCCAACGCTGATCACTCTGGCCGTAATTGGGAACTTCACTGCCCAGGGGTCATGTAGACTGGAAGCTCCTCTGCTCTCTCACCAATTTTTGACTGCCTTTTCCTGATTGTTCAGCTTGGCGAGCACACCATTATTGTGTGCAACTGCCCAGCAGACCATGCTGGCTACATGTGCTTCAGCTTGGAGTAGCCAGGAGATATTGGATCTCCTGGGCCTGTGGGGAGAAGAGGCTGAGTAGGCACATAGAAATGTGGACATCTCTGAACAGATTGCACGGGGGATGCAGAAGAAGGGGTATGACGGGGACCAGCAACAGTGCCGTGTGAAAACAAAGGAACTGTAGTAGGTATATCAGAAGGTCAGAGAGGTCATCAGTCGATCCAGTGCTGAGTCGCAGACCTGCCACTTTTACAAGGAGCTGCATGCCATACTTGGCAGAGACATCACCGCCACCCTGCAGACCACCCTAGATACCTCCAAGGAGCCTGAGCCACAGGTCCCTGGTGTGAACAGTGAGGATGAGGAGAAGGAAGAGGAGAAGGCAGGGAGACAGGTGACTGGGGGTCCAGCTATGCCATAATTCAGGACCTATTTGAGATTCCACAACAGTCCATTCAGTCCCAGCAGTGGAGGAGAAGTGAGCCTGATGCAGGCGAAGGAACCTTGGGTCAGTGTGTAAATGTATTTCACTTTACAATGATATACTGATGTCGCCCCCAGCTTAATAGGACACCGCTTTTGACTTTTCATTAATGTATTTGTACTAGAAGAGGTAGCAATACAACAAAGAAAGGTGGAATTGGCACCTGCTTTTCATTCCCCTGTGGAGTTAGGTGGGGGTGGGTGGAGGGCATGCAGAGCAGTCTGTGTATGCAGGAGTGTCCCTCAAATGCTCCTGAGAGACCTCAATGATACCTTCCTGGCAGTAATCTGCAGTCCTTTCCTGAGGGTGCCCAGGGATGGCAGCCTTATTCCTTCCTCCATGGTAGAAAGCTTTCCCATGCCAGTTGGTGATAACTTTGGCAGGCACCATTGCAGTAAAGAGGCCGGCAATGCCCTCCTCGTTTCTCTCACCTCTCGTAGGCAATATTCTCCTTGGCTGGAGTTGTGAGTGGTGCGGTGCACAAACACTCCAAAGCAGAAGTGTCACTATGCATGTCTTGTGTTGAACTTTAGGGGAGCAAGGGAAGGAAGTTCTGAATCTTAACTTTCGCTTACTGTTGTGACCATACTGACAATGGTACCTCTGTGTGTTTTATCTATCGCTGCTGCCGCTGAGGGGTTCCCCCACCACACCCATAGAACACCTGAGTGAGATAAGGAGAAGAAAGAAGAGGACTTGGGATGACATGTCCAATGAGATCCTGTAAGCCAGTGCTGTATCAAACCGTGAGCAAAGGGCTTGGAGGGTGAACATTGCAAACAGCCTGGAGAAGGAAAGAATGGACAGGAGAGAGACCCAGGAGTCCCAGTAAGAAAGGGAGAAGGAGATGCACTTAGACATAATGGGGTTTCTCTGGCAGCAAATATAGATGCTGGTGACTCTCTTGTGGACCTACACGTTCAACAATCATGCACTCGCCTCTCTTTACTGTCCCTGGTAAACTATTATAGAACTTCCCTGCACCCCACCCCCCTCAATATTTCACTTGGCATCAGAGGCCACATCCCTACCCCTACCACTCCACCCCAGGAGACATTAAGAACAGCCACAGTTCCACATCCACTGACCTGTGAGAGCCCAAGTCACTGCATATGTAGCTAAAATGGACATGAGTGTTCTTTCCCCTTGTTAAGTTCTGAATGCATTTGCTTTTAAATTGCACAATTATTTCTTTGCCCTGGTTTTGTTAGTCAATAAAAATGCCATTTCTTGGAAAATAATTCATCTTTATTAGTTCACAACATGTGCTGTGGGGTGTCTAGCAATAATGAAAGCATTGTGATTGTACACTGTGACACAACTCATAGGATCAGTGACAAACACAGTGTAATAATCGTAAATGTACAGCAAGCACCACAAAATTAATAGGTGCATTGACAGTGTTATAGTCATAAATGTCAATGTGTTATAGTCATCACAATTTTTAATAGGCTCCAAAACAGCAGGGCCAAATGGAGCACAGTACACCACAATGCATTACTGTGGGTCACTGTTTAAAATGTTCTTTCAAAGTCATATAACTTTGGGTTGAGCTCTTTTAACAGCCCTTGTGTCCGGCTGTTCAAACTCAGCAGCCAGCTGTTCCATCTCCGCCCCCCTACCCTGGTGGCAACTTTTCCCCTTTTGTTTCCTTAATATTTTGCAGGACACAACAGGCAGCTATAACTTATTCGGATGTTTTTTGCCACTGAAATCCAGTCTTGTGAATAAACCACACCAGCATCCCTTCAAGCTACCAAAAGCACATTCAACTGTCATTCTGCATCTGTTGAGCTAGTGGTGGAATCTTTCTTGGTTCTATCAAGGGGGCCAGTGTACAGCTTCATAAGCCAAGGCAGCAAGAGGTATGATGGGCCCTCCAGGGTCACCACTGGCATTCCAACATTATCTATGGTAATCTGCCAGTAGGCCAAGAAAGTCCCTGCTTGTAGCTTCCTGAACAGTCCTGTGTTCTTAAAGATACGAGCGTCATGCCCCTTCCCTGACTACCCATCATTGATGTTGGTGCAGCATACTTAGTGAACCACCGGTACTTGCATAAGCATAAAAAAGTAGCCCTTTCTGTTGATGTACTCAGTGGCAAGGTGGTCTGGGGCCACGGTAGAGATGTGCATGCTGTCTATTGCTCCACTGCAGTTCTTGAACCCCATTACTGCAAATCCATGCACCCCGTGCTGCACCTTGCCAAGAGTCACAGTCCTACAAAGCAGCAGACGATTAATGGCCCTGCACACTTGCATGACAATGGCCCCCATGGTGAATTTTCCAACTCCAGAATGATTTCTCAGTGACTGGTAGGAATCTGGCATGGCAAATTTCCATAGTGCGATCACCACTCACTTCTCCACTGGCAGTGCAGCTCTCTTGTGGTGGCCCTGCGTTGGAGGGCTGAAGTGAGCTTGCCACACAGATCCAGGAATGTGGCCTTGTGCAACCAAAAGTTCTGCAGCCACTGCTTATCATCCCAAACCTGCATTATGATGTGATCCCAGCAGCCAGGTCTTGTTTCTTGGGCCCAGAATCGGAGCTCCGCTATCTGTAGCTGGTCCATGAACACTACCACCAGCCTTGAATTGGTTCTTGCTATGTCCCATAGCAATCTGCCCTCCAGGAAATCATCATGTTGCCTGCTGATTCTGTTCTTCTTGCGGCTCTACAAATACTGAAGAGTTGGGCGTCCTGTGCTTGCAGCACTTATGACAATAGGGCAGAGTTGTGTAGGCTCCATGCATCTCTCAGAGATGGTGGACAGTGAGGCAGGCCCCATGGACTTGTGGGATTTTTAAAAAGGGGCGACAACTATGGGATATAGATGACATTATGGCCTGGAGACCGTTGCATTTTGGGAAGTTGACCCTTGCTCCCAGTCATCCTGTGTGACCCATTTCTGCCCCACCACGCGTTGCCAAAACTTCCCAAAAGAAGTTTGTGCGCTGGATAGTGGAGGGTTGCACACTGAGCTACTTAACTCCTGGTGCACCGCACTGTGCATTGACACAAGCACTCCTGGTGCAGGACTGACACAAGGAGCCACGTATGCATGCGTACAAGCGATAGACTGACGGCAGCAGCTTTATGGCCGTGTAACTTGTGTCAGTAAAAATTTGCAGTAGAGACAGGCCCTTAGTTTTCAGAGTGTGTCTATGCTTCTTTTTATTGTCTCTTCCTCTTTCTTTCAGTGTCTTAGTTTTCCCTTTTTCTCTCCTCTCTGTTATTGCATCACCCTATCCCAGCAAATCAGAAGTGCCATGCTGTGGTGCTGATACCGCAACTGAAAGGACAGTAGAGTCAAAGACTGTCCTTCCACCGTAATATCACAGCAGTGGTAACAGCTGCCAAGTGCATCATTCTGAGTTCAGGTCCCTCCATATCAAGGATATGTCTACACTTACCAGGGATCGATTGTGGTGGCGATCAATGCACCGGGGGTTGATTTAGTGGGTCTAGTGAAGACCCACTAAATCGATCGCAGATTGCTCTCCTGTCAACTCAGGTACTCCACCGGAACAAGAAGAGTAAGATAAGTCGACTGGAGAGTGTCTCCCATTAACGCAGTGTGGTATAGACACTGCAGTAAATCGACCTAAGCTACGTCGACTCCAGCTATGTTATTCACATAGTTGGAGTTGCATAACTTAGTTCGACTTATCCCCATAGTGTAGTCAAGGCTGTAGTTGGGATGCTGTAGTTGGGATCTTGCTTGCTTGAGTATGGTATCAAAAAGAAGCTTATCTTGCAGCAGTATGTGTGTACCTTATGCTGGGCACTGAGTCTATGGGAGCGATTATTATTATTATTAGTCTGTTATTAAGGTCCCCTTTACTCTGGCAAACTAGACCTAAATTCTGTGGTGGTGAGATGCAAAAGACTGGAATTTCTGTGGCAGCTTTGTTTCAAATGTTTAAATTGGAGATTGCTTGAATCAAACATGCACATGAATATTATCATCAGTATGGTAGTCCCTGTCTTATTTTGACATTAATTTATAGGTATTTGTGGTGTCCCTCCCCATTTTCAGTTTTTTTGATGCTACAGATTTTGTATTGACAATGGGTGCGAGCTGTCAGGGGAAGGAGAAAGTGTGTGTGTGTGTGTGTACGTGCGCGGGGGATGGGAGGGCGCTAGAGGTTTTGGCAGCTGAGTAGAACAGTCTGGGGCTTTTCTCACTGGGGAGCCGTGGGAGGCAGGTAGAGATTGTGTAATTGGAACATGAGCTGGAGGTCTCTGCCAAAGTCATCAGCAATGAAATAGTTTACGCTGATATTTGAATTGTCATCTTCAAGTTTCAGAAATAACCTCCGGGGCATTTAAAACTAATTGCCTTTATCTGCATTCTTTGTTTTGTGCTCTTAAGGTTCAACTTTTCAAGCTTTTCTCTGAAATTGAGGGATGGACTTTTTTTTTTTTTTTTAAATGAAAGTTGAGATCCGCTTATAGTGGCATGAGTCTGATGAACTAGGGCTTCATGAGACCTGGCAATGCAGGTAATAAATCAGAGGGGTTCTACCTCAGCCATTGTTTCAGGCTGTCTGCATACTCAGGAAGACAAATCTGTACAAGTTTAACTTTAAATGGCAATAGTGTTTCTGAACCATGAACCATAGTAATATTTTTTTTTTAAAAAAATAAGTCTCTATTCTGGAGTTCAGTTGTATGGCGAGAGCTGGATTCCACGGCAAGTTCCTCCACAGCCACAGAATACACAAGGCCCTGCCTGTTGTCAGTGAATCTTCCCAATCTATATTTCTGCTTCCATATAATTAATGTGCCCTATCGTGCTGCACCCCATGAAATCAGAGAGGCCAATGCAAATGCACCGAGAAGCTATGTGTGTGCGGTTCTGTCACCCCAGCAGACAAGGGCTTTTTCCCACTTGGAAAAAGACATTTTAGTCTTAGTCATTATTTACAAAGCCAGTCTTATCAATACGGTACTTAATTGTGAAAAATTTCTCCTTAGTGTTTAAAAAAAGGGTGAGACTGCAGAGCCACATAATGGATTTTACATATAACTCAGTGTTATATAGTAGAATCTACTTAATTGGAACACCCACACAGGGCTTTGCAAATAAAGAGGATGCCTTTAAAAAATAGAAGAGGGGGAGAGACTGAACGTAAAATAAAATGCTGTGCTGAGTCAAAATGAGGCACAAGACTACACACTATTAATTGCATTTCATCTTTATGCTTGGCTCTTCTTTGACTTTGAGCAAGTCATTTCACCTCTCCATACCTCTGTTTCCCCTCCCACTCTTTGTACAGTGGGGCCCTGATTTTGATGGGCATCTCTAAGTGCTACTGTAATGCTCATAATGGTGCTACACACGTCTCCTCATCCCAAGTGCACAATCTGAGTGAGTAACCATGTGCTGTGATCTCTGTAGCTGCTGTTGCAGTCTAAGGGCTTCAGTAGACCTGAAGCTGATGCACTCTTATGCCACAAGGGAGAATGTCCGGACCCACGTGATCACGGATCCATTGGCCTGGTCCCCTCAAAACTCTCTGCATTCTGAAGGTAGGAAAGTCCTATGGGGCTGAATATATAAGGGGAGGAGACTTTATGCAGAGTCCCTAAATCCTGCCCCTCTTCTCCACAGAACTGCAGTGGTATCACTGAGTCTGGCTCCTCCACAACCCAGGAGGCAATGCAAGATTTGTCCCTTAATCTTCATTTGGAAACTTCTGTATTAAAAGCCCTGAGTTCAGGATTTCACACCTTGTTAAATAGCACTTCACCACTTTGCAACAGTCAAAATGCACCCTTATTAAATGAAATGTGAATGCTATCACAGTGAAGGGCCATTCATTACATGTGGTGTCATCAAGCTAGAGAGAGAACATCCTGTAACCACTTGTTGCAATTGCACTTGAGGAGAGTGTTCAGTACTATGGAGCTTTAAACATTTTGCAGACTAGTCAATTTGTTTTAATTGGTCTGGTTTTGGCCCTTCCCTGTTTCCTCTTCGTTCCTGATGTCTGCACACTGAATGTCTGGTTCTGTCCCTTGTCTTACGATTCTCTCACTTCTCCCTCACCCATGCGTTCCATAGTGGACCTTCCAAGAGAGTCAACTTCTTGGAATATAGAATTTCAGGCTAGGCAGTAGTGGAGTTGGGTAGAGATTTCATTATTTCAAAGGCTTTATTTAACTTCTCCATGCCACACACGTGTTACCAGCTCATGAATGAGATGGAAAACCAATGCCCTGGAGACTTCCGGTCATTAAAGATCCAATATCAACAGGAACAAGGAAAGGGGTGTTGCTCTTTCTATTCTGGAGAAATTCCAGAAAGTGCAATTTACATGTTTTTTAAAGTTTAATTGCTCTTTTATTGTGAAGGGGGATGGAGGAGGAGAAGAGGGCAGGGTTGCTGGGTATTAATTTTGTTTTGTTTACCCCAATCCCACTTCGGAGCACTCATAACAGAAAAGCCTGGGTCACTACAGGAGTCCTCATGTTGACCAGGGCTAGCTTGTTTAACTAACTGAGCAGTCAGACTGCCTGAGCCTTACAATGAGAATAAATAGATGCAAGACATCTAGCAAAACTGATGTGGAATCGTGCGCTCTGTTTGAAAGCAGTATGGCTGGGAAATTGCTCCTTTTTATGTTGGACCTTGAATATGTTTTAGTTTCAGTTTCATGATGCTGATACCATGGCTGTTACAATTCATCATCCTGAAGTGGCAGATTTCATTAATGGGGTCTGGAAACTGGCCTGACTTCCTGCCTCTCCCCACCGACCCCATCTTCATTTTAGATGCACAGCGTTTAAAGCATCTCTGCTGTGCTGAGGTGTGCAGAGTAAGCCAATTAAACTGAAGGAAGACTGTCCCTGTTGCCCTAGCAACAGCTGCAGATATAATTACAGCTGAATGAGTAAGAGATTCACAAGCAACTGGAGTACTTTTCATAGGCCTTGCAGATTTCCTCATACCAGTGTGCAGGACTGGGTATGATCAAAGTACAGTAGTGAGTCATCTCAAAGCCAGTGAATGATCATTCGTTGGAATGGGGGAGAGAGATAATCAGACTGGCTTGACTATTCTCGCTGTTATGCTGGGAGGTCTAGTGGAGCAGTACTACTGCCATTGAAGATTTTGTTTGTTTGGAGTGACTCATTGGGTGTGCCTCACAAATTATATACTGGAAAAACTACCTATGTTCTTTGTGGGTGGACAATCAGAAGTCAAGTGCGCTATGGCACTAGGAGGGCAGCAGGCAAAGTCAGAAAAATTAATGATGGGGCTAAAGCCCCAATGTCCAAATATGCTCAGCCTTTGTAGCAATAGGGAGGGGATTTGAAATTCAGCCGTGGATCTGAGCTTTGTAACTGTGCCTTTCTTTGTAATAAGAGAGTGCTTAAAATTTGGGCTGTTCAAAATCTATATCCTCATCTGAATTGGGTCCATATTTTATATATACTAGTAATGGGTGAACCTCAGAAATGCTTATTTGAATGACTCCAATCTTAGGCATGCAAAATTCAGTTGGAAATCTTAAGAGAACAGGTCTTATATAGTTTCTGGCACTATTGCGTCCAGATGGGCCAGGAATTTGAAGCTTATAGGGTCAATCAAAAATAAAAAGGGCAAAATAGTTACTTGGGATTTTTTTTTAAATTAAAAAAAAAAGCTAATTTCAGATTATAGGTGATCTTTCAAGCTGGTTGTTATTTTACCCAAGCTGTTGTAGTTTTTTAAAACTCTGATTAAATAAATTCACATCAGATTTGCCCTGGAAAGCTTTGGGATGAGAAGTATCCAGTGGAGAATCACACAATTCAGTGACTGCACTGGTATTTTCTTTATTTGTTTTTTTAAGTTAGAATTTGATTACAGCTCTTGAAGAATGTTCTTTTATTTTAGCCCTGCATCAGAGAGTAATTACGGACATAATGGGCCAGATCCTCTCACTGACTTCAGTGGAGTGACACCAGTTTACACCCAGTTATGGATCTGGCCCAGTAGTGGTAGATACTGTAAAGGAGTCTCTGCTTATGTTTTTTAAAGTAATAGTATTACATCTTTTGGGACCATATCCCCAGCTGGGGTAAATGGTGCTATACTGACTTTCCCCACCTGAGTTCTGGCCCATCTTCCTCTGTTAAGATAGCAATAGGTAATCAGGAGTATTGGATAGTAACACTACGAGAGTGAAATTGTCACCGTTGAAGTCCCCATTGAAGTCAAAGGGAGTTCAGCTAGCGACTTCAATGGGGACAGGATTTCACTGATGGAACATTTCAAAAGGTTCAAGTGATCATGAGCTAATTCAGTTCAAACTGAACGGAAGGATTAACAAAAATAAATCTGCAATTCAGGGAGCTTGGTTTGTTTGATTTCAAAAGGGCTGACTTTCAAAAATTAAGGAAATTAGTTAGGGAAGTGGATTGGACTGAAGAACTTATGGACCTAAAGATAGGGGAGGCCTGGGATTACTTTAAATCAAAGCTGCAGAAGCTATCGGAAGCCTGCATCCCAAGAAAGGGGAAAAAATTCATAGGCAGGAGTTGTAGACCAAGCTGGATGAGCAAGCATCTCAGAGAGGTGATTAAGAAAAAGCAGAAAGCATACAGAAGTGGAAGATGGGAGGGATCAGCAAGGAAAGCTACCTTACTGAGATCAGAACATGTAGGGATAAAGTGAGACAGGCTAAAAGCCAAGTAGAGTTGGACCTTGCAAAGGGAATTAAAACCAATACTAAAGGGTTCTATAGCCATATAAATAAGAAGAAAACAAAGAAAGAAGTGGGACCGCTAAACACTGAGGATGGAGTGGAGGTCAAGGATAATCTAGGCATGGCCCAATATCTAAACAAATACTTTGCCTCAGTCTTTAATGAGGCTAATGAGGATCTTAGGGAAAATGGTAGCATGACAAATGGGAATGAGGATATGGAGGTAGATATTCCCA
Organism: Caretta caretta; assembly: GCF_965140235.1. Taxonomy (NCBI): domain Eukaryota; kingdom Metazoa; phylum Chordata; order Testudines; family Cheloniidae; genus Caretta; species Caretta caretta. The sequence continues at coordinate 188,878,727 of NC_134207.1, read as the reverse complement.
TATCTGAGGTAGAAGTGAAACTCAAACAGCTTAATGGGTCTAAATCGGGGGGGCCCAGATAATCTTCATCCAAGAATATTAAAGGAATTGGCACACGAAATTGCAAGCCCATTAACAAGAATTTTTAATGAATCTGTAAACTCAGGGGTTGTACCGTATGATTGGAGAATTGCTAACATAGTTCCTATTTTTAAGAAAGGGAAAAAAGTGATCCGGGTAACTACAGGCCTGTTAGTTTGACATCTGTAGTGTGCAAGGTCTTAGAAAAAATTTTGAAGGAGAAAGTAGTTAAGGACATTGAAGTCAATGGTAAATGGGACAAAATACAACATGGTTTTACAAAAGGTAGATCGTGCCAAACCAACCTGATCTCCTTCTTTGAGAAAGTAACAGATTTTTTAGACAAAGAAAACGCAGTGGATCTAATTTATCTAGATTTCAGTAAGGCGTTTGATACCGTGCCACATGGGGAATTATTAGTTAAATTGGATAAGATGGGGATCAATATGAAGATTGAAAGGTGGATAAGGAATTGGTTAAAGGGGAGACTACAACGGGTCCTACTGAAAGGTGAACTGTCAGGCTGGAGGGAGGTTACCACTGTAGTTCCTCAAGGATCACTTTTGGGACCAGTCTTATTTAATCTTTTTTATTACTGACCTCGGCACAAAAAGTGGGAGTGTGCTAATAAAGTTTGAGGATGATACAAAACTGGGAGGTATTGCCAATTTAGAGAAGGACCGGGATATCATACAGGAGGATCTGGATGACCTTGTAAACTGGAGTAATAGTAATAGGATGAAATTTAATAGTGAGAAGTGTAAGGTTATGCATTTAGGGATTAATAACAAGAATTTTAGTTATAAGATGGGGACGCATCAATTAGAAGTAATGGAGGAGGAGAAGGACCTTGGAGTATTGATTGATCATAGGATGACTATGAGCCGCCAATGTCATATGGCTGTGAAAAAAGCTAATGCAGTCTTGGGATGCATCAGGAGAGGTATTTCCAGTAGGGATAAGGAGGTTTTAGTACCGTTATACAAGGCAGTGGTGAGACCTCACCTGGAATACTGTGTGCAGTTCTGGTCTCCCATGTTTAAGAAGGATGAATTCAGACTGAAACAGGTACAGAGAAGGGCTACTAGGATGATCCGAGGAATGGAAAACTTGTCTTATGAAAGGAGACTCAAGGAGCTTGGCTTGTTTAGCCTAACTAAAAGAAGGTTGAGGGGAGATATGATTGCTCTCTATAAATATATCAGAGGGATAAATACCGGAGAGGGAGAGGAATTATTTAAGCTCAGTACCAATGTGGACACAAGAACAAATGGATATAAACTGGCCACCAGGAAGTTTAGACTTGAAATTAGACAAAGGTTTCTAACCATCAGAGGAGTGAAGTTTTGGAACAGCCTTCCAAGGGAAGCAATGGGGGCAAAAGATCTATCTGGCTTTAAGATTAAACTCGATAAGTTTATGGAGGAGATGGTATGACTACAGGCCAGTCAGCCTCACTTCAGTCCCTGGAAAAATCATGGAGCAGGTCCTCAAAGAATCAATCCTGAAGCACTTGCATGAGAGGAAAGTGATCAGGAACAGCCAGCATGGATTCACCAAGGGAAGGTCATGCCTGACTAATCTAATCGCCTTCTATGATGAGATTACTGGTTCTGTGGATGAAGGGAAAGCAATGGATGTATTGTTTCTTGACTTTAGCAAAGCTTTTGACACGGTCTCCCACAGTATTCTTGTCAGCAAGTTAAGGAAGTATGGGCTGGATGAATGCACTACAAGGTGGGTAGAAAGCTGGCTAGATTGACGGGCTCAACGGGTAGTGATCAATGGCTCCATGTCTAGTTGGCAGCCGGTATCAAGTGGAGTGCCCCAAGGGTCGGTCCTGGGGCCAGTTTTGTTCAATATCTTCATAAATGATCTGGAGGATGGTGTGGATTGCACTCTCAGCAAATTTGCGGATGATACTAAACTGGGAGGAGTGGTAGATACGCTGGAGGGGAGGGATAGGATACAGAAGGACCTAGACAAATTGGAGGATTGGGCCAAAAGAAATCTGATGAGGTTCAATAAGGATAAGTGCAGGGTCCTGCACTTAGGACGGAAGAACCCAATGCACAGCTACAGACTAGGGACCGAATGGCTAGGCAGCAGTTCTGCGGAAAAGGACCTAGGGGTAACAGTGGACGAGAAGCTGGATATGAGTCAGCAGTGTGCCCTTGTTGCCAAGAAGGCCAATGGCATTTTGGGATGTATAAGTAGGGGCATAGCGAGCAGATCGAGGGACGTGATCGTTCCCCTCTATTCGACATTGGTGAGGCCTCATCTGGAGTACTGTGTCCAGTTTTGGGCCCCACACTTCAAGAAGGATGTGGATAAATTGGAGAGAGTCCAGCGAAGGGCAACAAAAATGATTAGGGGTCTGGAACATATGAGTTATGAGGAGAGGCTGAGGGAACTGGGATTGTTTAGCCTGCAGAAGAGAAGAATGAGGGGGGATTTGATAGCTGTTTTCAACTACCTGAAAGGGGGTTCCAAAGAGGATGGCTCTAGACTGTTCTCAATGGTATCAGAAGACAGAACGAGGAGTAATGGTCTCAAGTTACAGTGGGGGAGGTTTAGATTGGATATTAAGAAAAACTTTTTCACTATGAGGGTGGTGAAACACTGGAATGCGTTACCTAGGGAGGTGGTAGAATCTCCTTCCTTAGAGGTTTTTAAGGTCAGGCTTGACAAAGCCCTGGCTGGGATGATTTAACTGGGAATTGGTCCTGCTTTGAGCAGGGGGTTGGACTAGATGACCTTCTGGGGTCCCTTCCAACCCTTATATTCTATGATTCTATGATTCTATGATAGGATAACATGATTTTGGTAATTAAATATTCATGGTAAATAGACCTAATGGCCTGTGATGGGATGTTAGATGGGGTGGGATCTGAGTTACTACAAAAAATTCTTTCCTGGATATCTGGCAGGTGAATCGTGCCCATATGCTCAGGGTTTAGCTGATCGCCATATTTGGGGTCGGGAAGGAATTTTCCTCCAGGGCAGATTGGAAAAAGCCCTGGAGGTTTTTCGCCTTCCTCTGTAGCATGGGGCACGGGTCACTTGCTGGAGGATTCTCTGCTCCTTGAAGTCTTTAAACAACAATTTGAGGACTTCAATAGCTCAGACATAGGTGAAAGGTTTTTCGCAGGAGTGGGTGGGTGAAATTCTGTGGCCTGCGTTGTGCAGGAGGTCAGACTAGATGATCATGGTCCCTTCTGACCTTAGTATCTATGAATCTATTATGACAAATAAGTGAATTGATGCAAATAAGTGAATTAAAACCTGTCCTGGTCTTAAGATTGTTGAGGGCATTATTACTCATTATAATTACTAGTGGCCTGACTGGAACTGGGGCCCTGTCATGCTCGTTGCTGTAAGAGATTGCTACTAACTAAGGAGCGTACAATCAATAGACAAGACAGCCAAAGGATTGAAGGGGAAACAGAGGCACAGAGAAGTGAGGTGAAGTGACTTGCCCATGGTCACACAGTGGGTCAGTGGCAGAGTCTGGAATAGAACCCAACTCTACTGGGTTCCAGTCCAGTGCCCTAGTCACCGAATACAATGTCTCCCCTGGCATGGCAGGAGTGTGCAGAGAATCCACCATTACATGAATTATCCTGATTTCTCCCCTCTCTGCCCCTGCATGCTTCCTTCCCTCCACAGACAAGTAATACTCTAGCTGTGGAATGGCCCCACTCCTTTCTCTTGAGCTGGGCACCTCTTGTCCTCCTGGAGTTCCTCAGTGCTCAGCCCAGTTACTCATGCGGGGTGCTGTGGGAGAGGATTTTTCCCATATGAATACAATGTAAAATGGAACAGAATGTAAAAATGCTTTCAGACAGGCTTTAAAAAGGAAGATTCTTTTTCATTTTCTCTTTTAAATGTTTGATGACTGCAGAAGAAGCTTCACACAGAGAGAAGAGCTTTGAGAGTGGCAATCTCCAGCCTGTACTCAGAAGCACATTCCTTTTTAATGGACATTCAAAGTGTGGTTTTGTGATAAAATGACTTATGGGCACAATGGTGGTAGTGCATTGCACTGCTCCAGTTGGGATTCAGGCTCCCTGACTATCCCAGGTGCCTGTGGAGGAATTGCATTGTAACCAGTCTTCACTTAGCCACTTTTTCTGCTTTTAGTTTAATTTTTATTTATTAATTAGAGATGGACCAGGACAAATCCCTGGATCTGAACATTCCTGAATTTTGGAGGGATTCTGATTCAGTACCTGGATCCAAAGGCAAATTTCATGGCTAATCCTCTATCATAGAATGAAAACCTCAGATTCATTGATTTTTAAGGCCCAAAGGAACCATGAGAGCATCTAGTCTTACCTTGTTGTCATATGCAGGCCATACGATTTCATCCTGTTACTCCTGAACAACAGTAAATAAAATATGGGGTTAAGGAGAGTACAAAATCTGGATCTGAATCTTCTGGCTTGAGCTCATCTCTAATTCAAATGGAAATAGAAGTAGGTAAAATGGATGGGGGTGGAAATTATATAGCAAGTATCTTACCTTGTGTAAATAGTCAAGAAAAAGTAATAACCTACAGTAATTTAATACATAAAGACTCCTACTTATACCCAGTTTATGTTAATCGTAATTTAAATAATACATTTATAAAGCTCTAATAACAAAAATCAAATCTTTAAACCTATCTTCTCCATGGAATATTATATAATTCTCTTGAGGCTTGAAAATTTACATCACCATGCTGTAATGTTTGTGTGCTGATTTCCAGTGCCTCAGCACAGACTTTTTAGCTACTACACAGAATCTCTCCAGGAACATTTTATCACGATTTCTGAGGCTCTCAGTGAGATTTGGAACATCCACTCGGAAGATTCTTGGGTCTCCTGCTTCAAACCGTATTTTGTTTCCTGGCAATCTCTTTCCAGAACCTTTCAGTGTGGGGAACGATGCCATAAATTTGCTGGAATTACAGAAATAGAAAAGGATATGCCTAGCACATCAAGCCACTTATCCCTGTATTTGCTATTCTGTTCAGGGATCTAGTATCTCTTGACAATTATTGTGATTATCCCCTAATAGTCTCACATTTTGTAACAGGAACTCCTTCAATAGGAAACGTATCAATGTCTGACAGTAATTGGTGGTGAAAACTGCTACTTCACATGAGGCAAACCTGTTATCAGCAGTGGTATTAGACGCTGTCAGAGACAGAATATTAAGAAAGATGGGCCACCGGACTACGTGTCCATGTCTTGCAATTCCTACGTTGCTAATTGTTACAGATAGAAGTAACAATTCATTAACTGGCTGAAATTGGCTTCATGAAATAAAGAATATAAAGTTGGATTGGTGTGCAGTGCCCCACGTGTTAAATTAAAAATAGATATAAATCTGTCTTTGCTTCAGATATGGTTTTATGCTCCTTGCCAGTCAGCGACAATTTCCTTCTCTGTATATGGAAAGGCTATAGCCCTTCAATGTTATGAGTATTATTACAGGCAGGCTATTAATGATGGATGTGTATATACAGTATAAGGTATCACACGTACAGTAGCTGGCCCCAGGCTGAGTACAGAGCTAGAATGCAACAGAGAGCCTCTAATGGTTTCATAAACTGCGAGAGCATAACTTGAGTGGCTTATAAATGACAGCAAAGCCTCCTGGGTGATTTTGGTCATGTATTCACTCCAGTGCAACAGGTTCAGTAGCTATTTGTGCTCATTTGCAAACTAAGGCACTCTCACCGGTTTTTACCTTTTAATTCCCCCCTGGAATGACATCCATCAGAGGGTAATATTGTCACTACGCATTGTGATAGAGTGCTGGGCAACAGCAGCTGTACTCTGACCACGGGCTCACCAATGAGATGAGCCCTGAACAAACCTGAGGGACAAAGCAGGGCTAACTTAAAGATTGGGATGGGCTAAGAAGACTCCTGAAAGGCTAATTAGTCCATTAGCCCAGAAAGTAGAAAAGGCACAGGAAGGAAGTGCTTGTGGGGAGGGGCTGGGAGTCAGAAGAGACCTCTTAGGTGGAAGATACCTTCTGTCTCCCCCATCCTTGGCTGAGCGAGCTAAGGGCTGCATGCTTGCAAATATAGAGCCGCAAAAGTTTGTAAAGGTGGCGGGGGGAGGGGGGTGGAAGAATGCCGCAAATAAATTGCACAAGGTGTTTGAAGAGATGAAGGTCTCCAAACAGTTTGTATCTTAAAAAGAGACATGAATGCTGTCCTGTCACACTTATATGAAGCATGAGAAGGGGTAATAATATCACGACTTGTCTAATATCTGTGCACTAAGAGCACTTATTTAGCACGTTCCATGCAAAAATCTCAAAGCCCTTTGTGAATATGATGCAATTTAGTCTCAATCTTTGAGGCAGATAAATATTACTATTATGTACACCTAATAAGACTGAGGAACAGAATGGCTAAGGCAAACCCTGCCCACTGATTTCAATGGGAACAGGATAAAATTCTAAATTACTTGCCCATATGCTGATATTTGTAGACTAGAACGCAGGTCCCCGGCTCAGCCCGATGCCTGGCTTAATCACTAGATCTCCTTCCTCTCTGATAGGTGAGATCTTACCTACCGTACCATATTATTTTTTGAGTGAGTGAGTGTGTATGTGTGTGTGTGTGTGTGTGTGTGTGTGTGTGTGTAAAAAATATATAAACTTCTATCAAGAAAATGATGCTTTTATTTTCTGATAAGCTATAAACTGGTAAATTTACAACATATTAAAACAGAATGAGAGAGAACTGCTACTTTTCCCTAGCTAATCAATATATTCATTTTTCACCTACTGCTGTTTCAGATATTGATGGTCAAGCTGTTGTTTAGCTTCCCTGGGTAGACTTTATTTTTAGCTGAGAGTGTCACTTTTCCATGTGGAAGCTTTCCCTGCCTTACATCATGCAATAAAAGCTGTTTGTTGGCATTACGCTTTCCACTTTCACTGCCATTTTTCCTCAACTGACTTTTTAGCTTACAAAAATTGGTAGTCTTATTAAATTATCATGTTGCCTACAGTTAAGACAGAAAAGTGACTTTGCATAACTTGCCTTGCAGCATGATGGAACGTACCTCCTATTGTTGCACTAAGAGGTGCACTATTGTCGTTCTGCTGCAGTGCAATGTACATGGCTTCTAGCTACTGTCAGTCAGGACCAGAGAGCTGGGTGTGCCCTGTGTATGGTTACTTCTCACATTCAGTGAACAAATCCTGGTTGGCATCTGAGCTATAAAAGCAGATAGAGTGGTCACCAGCACTGAGCACAATAGGCACTTATTGCTGGCGTTCAGAGACAAACAAAGATGCCTTTGAAATGGCTGCCGGGGAAGTATTTTTCGTCACATCCACAGAACGCATAGGTTTTGCTGCTCTTCTCTTGCGTTTTCGAAAGTAGTGCTTCCTCGGAGGTCGAGTAGTACTTTGGTGTGCACTTCTATTTGCACCCGCATAGTCCGAACCGCAGGGCAGTGTAGCCAGGCCCTTAGATCAGTACTCCTGACTTCAGTGGGAGTTGGATCTAGCCCTGACAAAACCAAGAGTGAAATTGTTTCCACTGAAGTCAATGGCAAAACTCCCATTGACTACATCAGACCTCAGAGAATATCTGATTTTTTGGTTCACGGGCAATTAAAAAAAAAAATTGAAAAACAACTTCATTTGGATCCATCCAAAACCAAATTTTCTTGGAATTTTTGGCTAATCAAAAAAAGTTGGAAAAATTTCACTTTGGGTCAAATGAAGCATTTTGTTTAGTTTCTGGGCATACTTTTAAATAAAAGCAAAGAAAATGAAGGGCTGGAGAGCGGTGATAGTGGTTCCCCTTTATAACCTTTATCCCAGGGAGTAGAGCACTCACCTGGATGTGGGAGAGCCACGTTCAAATCCCTGCTCTGGAGTAATAGATTTCCAAAAAAATTTCATTCACCTCCAGCCAGGATTTCACCTCGGACTCTAACTGACCAAGCTGTAGCACAAAAACACTTTGTGGGAGTGGAAGAATTAATGGCATCCCTAGGCACTGACTTTTGTGTTTCAGCGTCTGACTTGGGACCATATGTTTTCTGCTGCAGGCTTAGTGCTATGTTCTCCACCATTCCACAGCTGCAGAGTTTGTGACAGGCTACAAAATTGTGGCCTCTTACCACTGAATTGTGATTCAGAATATAAACTTTTATTTAAAAATAAATTCCCACCAATAGGGTTATGAAGAAAATATTAAAAATATGAGTCAAGTATAAACCAGTGCAGTGATATCTATGTCTTCAGACAGGCTGAAACCAGAGCTGTAAGAGTTGGGTGAACGGCCTCCATAGCTCTCAATAGGTTAACTCTGAAACCTGAGGATGACAGTTGAAATGTCAATACTTTTAATTATTTAACTACTGATCATTGTAATGTAATCTAGCTAACATGCTCAGCCCTCAATCCCAACCTCTCTCCCAGGCCCTAGCAGTTGCTAAAAACCCCAAGTATCCCCTATGTAGCTGTCAAAACTTCCAGCCTCCAGCCAGACAACCTCTGTGATGCAGTTCTGCTTGGTCATTGCCAGCAACTGTGGCCTACTGAAAGCGTACAGGCAGTTTAATATCTCTTTCTGGAGTCGGAACATGTTTCCTCAGGGCAATGGCAACCTCTTGGGGAGACTGGTATTTTGCCTCATATGAGGAAATATGTAACAGGATCCCTTGGTCCTCCCTCACACTGTCATCAAGCTCTACAAGCTAAATGTGTGAGCGTCCTCTGGGAAGCAGTCTCCTCTAGAGGAGTGCTGCAAGAAGCAGAGCCTCTATAAGCAGAATGTGCTCTCTTTATAATATGGCTGCATGTTTATTCTTTTTTGTTTGTATTACTGTAGCACCTCGGAGCCCTGATCCTGGACCAGGACCCCATTGTGCTAAGTGATGCATGGACACAGAAAAAAGTGATGGTCCCTGCCCCAGCAGGCTTACTCTCGAAGTATAAGTACAAGGAAGCAAGGAGACAGTGTTGGTCGCATCATAGGCAGTGGCCTCAGCACACCGCTGGCCTAACCGTTGTCAAGTTTTTTGTGGGTGTCCTGGTAAAGGAGAGTTGTGAGGTGGGTTTTGGAGGTGGATAATGAGGTATTTTTGCAGACGTTTAAGAAGGGGGGCAGCATGGGAAAGAGCACGAAGGTGCTTGTTTGAAACTAACAAGTGGGCAATGGAGGCTGGCATCAAGAGCACAATAGTTTGTTTATTATTTGAGTTTCTCATTTTCCCTCCCTGTCTACATGATGCGATTAAAATCCCACTGTTAAGGATCTGTGGTGATTTATGTACTAAAGGAAAATGTTTCTCTGTTTACCTGACAATTTTTTTTCTTCTAGTAGGAAGGTCCCCCGCATGGGATTTTAGCTGGCACAGCAAATATGGAGGACTGGGTTTTTAAAATACTCTAAAGTCATGGCCAAGATAGGACTCTAGGCCAGGGGTGCTCCCTACTCCTAACACAGTGTGCACACCTGGGAGTAAGTTTGGAGAATATCCCTTCCTGAAGTTTTATTGTTCACTTATAAAATGAACACTCTTCAGCCTGAGCTTGGCTGTTCCCCTCAAGGGATCTTCTGTCCCTGCATCTTAGTTCCCTTTGCAACTCTCAACCCTTCTCTATTTCTGAGCTGGAGCAATAAGCACCACCTCAGCTGGATGCTAGGGTGCGTCAGCAGAATGGCTCTGCATCTCCATCTCGGGGACTTAGTACCTGATATGGAGAGTGCCTGAACCATGAGATTTGACTATTGTTACTTCAGCATGTATAACTACAAATGTTATTGATGGTCATCAAACCATTCAACCACAGCATTATATTCAATGACCTCCCGATGGCAGAGAATTCCACCAGCCATGAGAAACTGTATTTCCCTTGCTTAGTTCACAGTGTACCAGCTATTAATTTCATGGCTCTACTAGTGCTGCGTCTGAGGTCACTAATACTCCCACAGTACTCACTGAGAAGCACATGCCAGTTTATGTGCACTTGGTACTTTTGTTCAGACCTATGCTAATTAGCAGGCTCGCGGGCAGCACAAATATTCAGTCTGCGGCTATTCATATACTGCTCAAGAGGGAAAAGAAATTCCTGCCATACATCATTCTCCCCAAAATGAAAAGATTAAATGATATTAATTAATTTAACTGCACAACCCATTAGAAGTAAATGCATACTCTTAGAGCTCCTTGATTGAGAATAAATGCCTCATTAATATTGGATATATCAACCTGGGAGCCCAAGCAAAGTCCGATAGAATAATGAATGGCATTACAATGAGCCCAGCAGACCCACGCAGCGATGCCTTCTCCAGTCCCTCAATCTGCATTCAGATACAGATGTTTCTCTTAGAACACCATCTGTGAAGGTTTCGAATGCCTGGGTCTCACCTCTTCAGCACGACTGTGGCAGAATTCCCCAGAGTGTTAAGGCTTTTGGACAGGGAGAGCAACTGCAGTGTGGTTGAGCATGAGCCAGGCCCCGGCTGACCATCAGTTGCCACCCCCTGTATCAGAATATTCTAGTCAATTTTGTTCTTGACTGTGGTTGCTGCCTGCAGGTGGCAGCACCTCGTCAGTCTCCAGCACTCCTACTTTCCAGCAGTACCTTCCTGGTACCCTATAATGCCCTGTGCCCACCTTTCAGCCGCGGTACCAGTGACTATGCTTTTTTGAGGCTTTGGCCTTGGATGCTGCAGCCCATTTCTGTGGTGCCCTGGCACGACTTATGTTGGGGCTTCGGCACCTGCCTTGACATTTCTCTTATTGGTATCCTTAGGATGGCAGCTGCCACTGCTGCAGGAGAGTCATGAGGCATGGGGTGGGTCCAATAAGAACATTGAGGATGACAGGCCAGTGGAGGGAACATAAAGCAATTTTACATATGATGAAAGAGAGATCCTCATCCTGGAGGTAATCCCCTCCACCCCACCTACATCATAATATTCTGCAAGTTCCCCGCTCCAGGGACACCTCTGTTGCCCAAAAATAGCAGCTATGGGGCCAGATCCTCAACAAAGCCAACACAGGTGAGACATTTTTATAAAAGATGTGCCCTGTGGCACAGAGATGAACAGAGGAAGTCACAACTTTGGGCAGCCCTGCAAGGAAGAGCAAGCCAACAGGAGAGAGCTCCTGTATTCCCTGTTCAGAATAATGCAGTCTTACAGGGCATCCCCATTCACACTATACTATGGACTGGGGATATGGACACTTTTTCACAGGTCGTCCAGAGAGCAAATATCCTTCCCCCACCATCTCATTATCTACAAGCACACTGTCCCGCACACCAGCAATCGCTGTTTAAAGGTACCCTTGCTTATGTCTGACTTTTTCAACATGCGCAATGCTCACTGTGAAATGCTGGATTGCTCCCCTCTAAACAGCCTCAGTGTCCTCATGTTCTACTCCTCCTACCCCATCCTGGTTATTGTTACTGCCCTAAGGCCAACACTCCTGTTACACCACTCTCCTTGCTTGTTGGTGAGCTGTCTGTAAAGGAGTGATGTCTGTTAATCTTCTCAGACTGGCTTCTATGTCCTAATTTCACAGGTACATTTCCTGGTGCATCTGGCCAGGAACTCACCCATAACGGAATGATCCACCCAAGGCTACTCCTCTTCTTGTAGAATTCAATTGTCAGTAGAGGAGGAGAACACCACATGTTGGTATCGGACTAGTGGATGCATTAGCTGTCTTTAATAGCCCCACCCCAAATCACACGGACAAGTTGAAGGAATACTATCCAGATTGACTCTCCACATTTCTCAGGCCATCCCTTCCCTAAGAGAGATGAGGCTGCATGGTGGGGCAGATCTCCTCCTCAGGCCCAGCCAGGACACAGTGCCGTTACACACCCTTCAGCTTCCGTGGCCAGGGCAACACAGAAGATGAGACCCCACCTGGTGTATCCATGGAGAGAGAGGCTCATCTCATGAAATATATTTATTATGTATCATTAAATGTGATGGGGACATTTAGCTTGCTATCGCTAGTAGGTGGGAAGGTCATGCAGATGGAACCTAGGGATATCTAGATCTCTCTGAGTCACACATGGCATTAACCTGTGCTTTCCTGGATGAAACATGTGTGCAACTTGAAGTCTTCAGTGGAAACATCACAAAGAATGGAAATGTAGGATGAATCCATGCTCAGTGGTTCCATTCTCAATCAGGAAGAGATAGCTTGCTTAGTACATGAGTATGTATCTAGGAAATCTGGCTGCTGCAGCAGCCAGGTGATGGTCTCATATATTCCATGAGGGTGTGTTTATTTATGTGCTATTTATATCTGTGAGCAGCAGTGTCCACCAAAGGACTCTCTCAGGGATATGTATGTGCCATCAGCTAGCACTGGTGGAGAGTGGAATCTCTGTGAGCTTTAGAAGTGTCTATTTGTCTCCATGGGGAAGGCTGTATATCAGAGGTGGGCAAACTACAGCCCGCGGGCCACATGCGGCCCGTGGGACCCTCCTGCCCAGCCCCTGAGCTCCCGGTTGGATGGGTTGGGGGTTTTGAGGTGGGCAGTTGGGTGGAAAGTGGGAGGGGGAGGGGGCCAGGCTGTTTGCTGAGGCACAGCCTTCCCTACCCGGCTTGCCATACTGTTTCGCAACCCCGATGTGGCCCTTGGGTCAAAAAGTTTTGCCCACCTCTGCTGTATATTGTATAACCCTCATCCAAGGCATTTAGGAAGTCCTCCAGGAGGTGTGAGGCAGCAGAGTGGCTGATGCCAGCATATGTCCCCAATGATCTTTGGAAAGGTCTTGGGATGAGCATACCTAGATTGGTGGTGACCCTGAAGAGGACTGAGAGGGCTTGGTTCTTGTGTGTCACTGTCTCAAGGTCCCTCCTGTGCTTATCACATAAGTACCTGATGGCCACGCTGGATGAACCCATCACTGGGCCCTGGCAAACGTATATACATCCTCGGCCCCTCTACTGGCCAGTTAAACTGGATGCATTTTTATTAACTCTCTCCTGGCCAGTACAGCTGCATTAGTACTCTATTAACTCCAGCACATCCGGCTCCCACTGCACATATGTTGCTTAATTAAACTTTCCTATTCAGGTCAGTCAGTGACTGGGTCCTGCTGTACAGGCACTGCTTTATTAACCCTCTTGTGTCCACCCCCATTTCCTAGCTGGCTTCCTTGTATGGGCACTCCCACAGCTCCCCTTACTTGGGGTAGGTCTCAAGGTTGTGGCTGAGGGAGTCCTATGGGCAGAGCAGAGGTGACATGGGTTGCTGGTCTTGGGGGGGGGGGGGGGGGGGGGATCATTGGGCAGGAGCCTGGAAGCCAGGAGGAGCAGCCCCACTGCCCACTCAGGTTTGGCCCAGCGCTTCTGCATTATGATATAGTGGTGATCAGATGCCACCTGAGCAGCACTGCAATCCCGTGCACCAGCTCTCAGTGTCACTCACTCCATCATGACAGGGGACAGCCGGGCCAAATTTAGGTGAGTGGCATTATGACCTGGCGCACGAGATCGCTGTGCCACTCAGGTGGGGACCTCATAAATTTGGGCCCTAGGCATGTGCCTAGTTAATCTGGAAGGAAGTGATTCTGCCCCGTGGTTTACTTGCATCTTAATGAGGTCAGAGCAGGTCCTCTTGGGCTCCTAGACTCTTTGAAGAGAGTGCGTAAAAGCCTCCCCTGTCTTCGAGCTGTGTGAAATTGCTGCTGCTGCCGCCACCCCTGCTCCTTCGCTTGCTTCAGAATGGACTGTGCCATCACATGTTGACTGGTGCAGTGTCCTCCCGCCAGAAACGCCCAGCTCAGGAAGCACCCTCTGTCAGACTTCTCATCCTCCCCTCATTCTGTTCTCTGGTAGCCTCCAGTCTCTCCTCTTCTCCTACCCTAGCCCCAAAGACCTCCTCAATTACTTCCTCTTTCTCTGTTGATCAGTCACTGTGGGCTGCTCTTCATTACCGTGGTACATCGGCGCAGCTGCATCAAGCAGCACCAGCGTAGCGCAGCTGGTGAAGACGCGCTGTGTCGATGGGAGAGCGCTCTCCCGCCGACATCATTACTCCACCTCAGCGAGAGGCGGAAGCTGTGGGCAGGAGATGCTCTCCCACTGACAGCACGTGGCGTAGACAGCACTTTAAGTTGATGTACCTTACGTCCCTTGGCAGGGGGAGGGGCAGGAGGAGGTTTCACACCCCTGAGCGACATTAATTTAAGTGGTAGTGTAGACAAGCCTTGTGTGTATCTGTCTCTCTTAACCATAGAGAGACAAGGTGGGGGAGGTAATATCTGTTGTTGGACTACCTTCTGTTGGCGAGAGAGACACCCATACTCTTCTGGGAGTGAGAGCACATATTCAGAAGGTGGGTGGTGTTGTAGTTAATTTAAAATAAATTAGCAGTCGGATTCCCAGGTGTGCAGGGTACAGAGCAACCAATGAGTAGCTGGCACCTGTATAGCTTTATCAGACTAGATTTCAAATGGATAGCATTCCTTTAAATAGTGGGGAGTTGTTTCTCTAGCACCCAGTTGGCCGGGCTAATCCGCAAGAGTGCAGAGAATTCTCTCCCTAGTCTCTGCAGTTGCTCAGTCTCACTTTCTCACACACATTCACGTCCGTTCTCGGACACATCCTCCCTGAGCACTGCCAGTACATTCTACATGATTTGACTTTATATAAAACTCTCACAATAATGCTTCTAATAAGGAATCATTATTCACTGCAGGTAGACTGTCCCCATATGAATATGTAACAGGTAAAATGTCCTCCTTGAATCTGATTCACCTAACATAGCTAAAGTCCTATTGTACATAATGTAAAAATCTCATTAGAAAATAGCATTACTCCTGTGTAACATTTCCCCCATTCATCAGTTGTTTTCTGCAATGTGTAGGTACTGCATAATCCAATTACATTCTGAGTGACCATATAGGTAGGCATTAATAGGTACGTAGAGTCATCAGGAACCTAGCCACTCATTCGTCCACAGAGACTTTTCACAGTAGGGAGGGAAAACAATATGAAAGAGAATGCATAGAAGACCAGTACTAAGTCATGTATAAGTTTCCATCCATGTATGAAACACAACATGCTCTTTTATCCTGTAGAGAGGAATATAACTAGGAGTAATTTCAGAGTTTACTTTTTAAACTGAGACATACATTTCCAAGTTGGTGGTGATGAATGAGAACACAAGACTTTCACTTGAGATGTATACAAATGTCTTACACTTTGTTATCAAAGCCTCTTTTCTCTATGGAGTAGGGTAATGTCCATCAGCTTCTACATTCTGTACAGTGTCAGAATATTATTGTTGGATCAGACATCCAACAACTAAAGCACAGTCTGACTCATCCTCAGTCTGACAGTCTTGCAGTCTCAATCTTTCTTGGCTGCCAGAGACAGATTAATGAGTGCTTCTTGCTCTGTATAAAATGCTAAGCCTAAGAAAGTAAAAGCATTCTTTTAATGTATTACTGCATATAACCCATGTTTGTTTTTAATACAACTACAACATGACTGGGAAGGTGGTTGCTATAATTAGTGGTGTGTGAAATGATCATAACACTAAATGAAAGCATGCCAAGAAACCCAGAAGGTTGTTTTGGGGGTTCATTTTAGATTACAGCTCAAAATTGAAATAACCTATCAGTTTATTCATAGGCTTTTCTATGGTGCTCACCACTGCACTTCACAAATATGAATGAGTTTAGCCCCACACCAGCCCTAGGAGGGAAGAAGATATTATGATGCCAGTCTTACAGATAGGGAACTGAGGAACAGAGAGACTAAGAGCTGGACTTTCAATGGTATTTACATGCCTAAAGATACAAATTGGCTCCTTGTGGGATTTTTAAAAGCACGTAAGCACCGAAGTCCCACGGCTTTCAGTGCAATCAGCAGCAGAGGTGGGAATTTAACCCAAATCCGAGTTCCATCCCAGTGCCTTAATTACATGAATATGCTTAACCAGTGCCTTAATCAGAACCCTTTAGAATGTCTTGGGACTAATTTATTGTTTTGTCTACAATTCATGCCCTATTTTCAGCTGCAGTGGAGTTTTACTGTGTGGTTTTGTTTTATCTGAAACTCTGGGGTACAAACCCACACAGACTGAAAGGAAAGAACATTTTTACCCAGATCCCTGGAAAACAAAACTGCTGAATTTCACACAGTTCTAAGTAGGGCATATACATCAGGTGCTGACCGAAGGGCCATATCTCTGATTAGCACTGGGGAGCTCTGCATGCCACCCTTTTGCACTGCCCTTTTGCACTGAGCTTAATGTTACAAAACAGGGACTGACCAGTAAACTTTGATTCAGAATTTCCTGCATCAGTAACAAAAATGAAAAACACTAGGTTGGTGTGGGACAGGTGAATTCAGGTCTAAAACGAGAGATGGTTGAGAAGCCTGCTTGTCCTCACCTGTTCAGAAAGTCCACAACCAGGATGAGTACGTTTGTGGGTATGACTCCAGGCACACGTGAAGAAAGCAGAGTGACTGGCAAGCGAAGGGCAAGTGTCTTTACTTATTTTCCAACACGTAAGGGGATGTCTGCACCACAGGCTCTACAGCATCACAACTGCAGTTGTTCTGCTGTAGCACCATAGTGCAGATGCTTTTTATGTCGATGGAAGGCGTTTTTCTGTCAATGTAGCTAATCCACTTCTCTGAGCAGCGGTAGATATGTCAATGGAAGAGTTCTTCTATAGACCCAGATGCATATACTCTGGGGGTAAGATCGGCTTAACTGTGGGACTCAGGGATATGAATTTTTGCCACCCCGAGCGACGTAGCTAGGTCAATCTAAATGTTAAGTGTAGACCAGTGCTAAAAGATAAATTAAACAACTTAAGCTCCTGTTCAGAACACTAAAGTCAATGGGAGTCTTTCCACTGCCTTCCACTGACTTCAACAAGCTTTGGATCGAGTCCCTAATGAATAGTCCAAGGAAATTTGGTTTTGGTTACTGCTCTAATTTTTTCTTCCTGGAAGGGTTGAAGACTTTCTGCTAATCACCAGATCACAGTTTTCAAGTCTCACACTCTGCATGGGAACAGCAGCAAGTGACTTGTGTGAGGTTTAGCAGTCATTCTCACACTTTTGCTGCCAACCACTGCAGTCGCCCCCAGCCTCCCCAGAAATACACAGACTGAAAATGCCTCCCCCCCCCACCCCCGCAGCCCTTAGGTGATTCAGATCAACAGGCGGCCCTGTTATTTCCGAGGCTGAGAGCTTGGTAACATTTCCTGCAGGCAGCTACTTCGGGAATACTAAGCCTGACTGTTTTTGAATTCAAAGGGCCATGAGAGTGGGAGAATGAGTGAATAAACCAAGAAACTCGACAACACTAACATTTTGTAACACTTCCTTAAACACAGAGGGAGCTTTTGATATCACACATGGGAACAAAGGCTTTTATCATGTAGGCTACTTCAATGTTAATCTGAAAGTGTTTCCATTGTACTTGCATCCAGTTTCAGGGAAACAAGCTCATGTTAGAGAGCTAGTTAAAAATAATTTTAAGGCTCATCATTTTTTGACATCTCCAATCCAGCAGCACTTTCCTTCCTATGAAGTACTGTACACAGACAAATCTATTACAATGGCCACTTCTGATCTCAGCCTAGCCTAACAAATACACCCAGAGCACTTGTGCTGATGTAAAGCATATTAGTAGAGTGGTTGCAGTGACGTGACAGCTCGCAGTCGATGGGACTACTCATCTATGGAAGGTGAGCAGGACTTGGGCCCCTGTGAGCAAGGTATTTTCTTTCATTATGAAGCCCTAAGGAGTTGAGTTCTTATATAAAATGACATTATTCAGCAGCAGAGGTATAAACCACTACAGCCTGCAGTAATGATGCTGCAGTGGTTTAGGCCATGGCAATAAACTAGTATGTTTTCATGAAGGTGCGTCCAGCCCTTCAACTTTGACTGAAAATTCCTACCCCTATGATTTTGAACGGAGGGTACTTCATGCATTGGATTGTCATCTATCTGCTATAGCTACAGTGGATGAGAGGGGAGTTTTCTTATGCTTTCTTGAAAATTAAATATTTTGCTCTTCTATACCTTCCATCCAAAGATCTCAAAGTACTTTACAAACTTGAACCAATTAATCTTTCAACCCCCTGTGGGCTTTGGTAGTCTGATACTTATTTGTTTAGGGTAAAAGTCAGTTGTAAGTGTTCTTTGTCATAAATTTCCAAACTGTTTGAAGGTTGCCTCTTAAAATTAGAGGGTGTGTATACATTAGCATTTTCCTCCTAAAATTTCTCACCACTGCTACCATTGGTGCTGCTTCTGGTAGAGCTGCAATGGTGGAAGCACTAGTGTAACCTTGCTGCTTTGGCTAATAAGTTAAGAGCAGACATAGAGTGACATGGTTAAAATAGCAGTGTCAGTCTACACTAGGTGGGGCTGCACCAGCATAGTTCAATGGTGGAGAATTTGAAGAAAAATGTCAGAGTAGATAAGGCCTCAGTATTCACACACTAAGCTACAACTGCTCAGTAGAGCAGCCTGGTACTTTCATTATGAAACATAAGACACATGAAATTTGCTTGGTTTCACGTTTCCTTATGAACTCTAAACTCAGCCCAAATTTATAGGGAAAAAATTGTTCTTTCCAGTGAACCAGTGCCCAGTTACTCAGTTGAAACCATCTGATTTCACTGTGAATGATTATTTTAATTGAGTAGTGAACTTGGTGGTTTCCACTGAGTTTGACATTGGCTATAGGGAGCTCCATTGGATCCAAACACCAATGCAGAGCTTGGTGGTACACAACCGTCCAACTGAAATAGGAAAAGATTCACAAGAACCTCAGTGAGCCAAAACTGCTCTATCTTGATTTCTCTACTGCCCAGAAGAGCTGAGTCAATAGAGGAAAAAAATGGTCCATGATTATTTGTTTGATTTGAAGAGAATTTTGATCTGATCGAGTCCCTTTTGAGTTTGATTTCTGCTTTTATTTATTTACAAGCTTGAATACTTGCAAACAGTGAATGTTAAACACAGATGCTCACATACTGACCAACAGTGAATTTTGAAATGTGTATTTGTTGTAAAATTCACATTGTGCTGGTTACTTACATAAGTCATTCACTCAGGAAATAGAAGAGAAAAACATGTTACTTATGTCATAAACAGACACAGCTCATACTGCATATTGTGATTATTTGCAATGGACTGGACAGAAGAGTAGAAATTATTCACCATAATAATTCTTGAATGAATGTAAATAATGAATACATTAGAGAGTTTTTCAATCTATTATTGCACAATTCACAGCCAAAAGGTGAAATTCATGAAAAAACATTAGCTGTGATTATTGGCTCAATTCTAGTTCTCACTTTCATGGTCCTATGATCTACAGTGCCCACAAGCCAACACCCTTTAATTTCAGTAGAGCTGGTTATAGACTAATAAAAAGCTGTTGGCTGCTTGTAAAGCTAGGAGTGTTTTAATTAAAGTTACTTACTAAGATTCAAAAATATCTGGGCTTCACCTTCAGTACTACACCAAAGCAGAAGGAAGATTCCATTGACAAGTTTAAATACTATTCTCCTTTTGTTCTGCCACTTGCTGAATGCCCCTTGATCTCTCATTTTGTATAGTAACAAATGGACCTTGAGAGGTTAGATGGTACCGTTCCTGTAAAGGTCCTAAAGTTTGGATGCGGATCATATAAAGCTTATCCATATCTCTGGAGCCTCAGTATGTTATGGGAGAGGAGAGGGAATCAACAGCCCTGAAAGATAATATGTGCAGGCGAGGGCTAAGGGAGACTACAGTCAGTTATCAGCCAGCTCTGGTGTAAGGCACCATTTAGCTGAAATCTAGGTTTTCTTTTGTCTGTATTTTAACAGATGAATGAACGTTGGTTGTTTAACCTCTCTTGGGAGGAAAAATAGTTTCATGGTTAAAGCACATGACTGGAAGTCAGGAGATGTGGGTTTTATTCCCAGCTTTACCACAGAGCCGGTGTGATCTTGGGAAAGTCACTTAATCTCTCTTGTGCCTGTTTCTCCAACTATAAAATAGAAATAGTAATCTCTGTCTACATCACAGGGGTATTGTGGGGGTTCATTCAACTAACCTTTGTAAAAGTCTTAGACCAGAGGTGGGCAAACTTTTTGGCCTGAGGGCCACATCAGAGTTCCAAAACTGTATGGAGGGCTGGGTAGGGAAGTCTGTGCCTCCCCACACCCTAACCCTATCCGCCCCTTCCCACTTCCTGCCCCCTGACTGCCCCCCTCAGAACCTCTGACCCATCCAACCCCACCCATGCCCGCCCCCTCCTGGGACCCCCTGCCCCAACTGCCCCCCCCGGACCCTACCCCCTACCCAACTCCCCCTCTAAAGCCCCTTTCAGAATGCGGCCCTGCAAACGTGGGCAGAGGACTCAGGAGGAGCAGGGGCAGCTGCGCAGCTGGAGAGAAGCGGCGGTTTCCCCTTCTAAGCGCTGCTTAGAATCATAGAATATCAGGGTTGGGAGGGACCTCAGGAGGTCATCTAGTCCAACCCCCTGCTCAAAGCAGGACCGATCCCCAATTAAATCATCCCAGCCAGGGCTTTGTCAAGCCTGACCGTAAAAACTTCTAAGGAAGGAGATTCTACCACCTCTCTAGGTAACGCATTCCAGCATTTCACCACCCTCCTAGTGAAAAAGTTTTTCCTAATATCCAACCTAAATCTCCTCCACTGCAACTTGAGACCATTACTCCTTGTTCTGTCATCTGCTACCATTGAGAACATCCTCTTTGGAACCCCCTTTCAGGTAGTTGAAAGCAGCTATCAAATCCCCCCTCATTCTTCTCTTCCGTAGACTAAACATCCCCAGTTCCCTCAGCCTCTCCTCATAAGTTCCAGTCCCCTAATCATTTTGTTGCCCTCCGCTGGACTCTTTCCAATTTTTCCACATCCTTCTTGTAGTGTGGGGCCCAAAACTGGACACAGTACCCCAGATGAGGCCTCACCAGTGTCGAATAGAGGGGAACAATCACGTCCCTCGATCTGCTGGCAATGCCCCTACTTATACAGCCCAAAATGCCATTGGCCTTCTTGTCAACAAGGGCACACTGTTGACTCATATCCAGCTTCTCGTCCACTGTAACCCCTAGGTCCTTTTCTGCAGAACTGCTGCCGAGCCATTCGGTCCCTAGTCTGTAGCGGTGCATTGGATTCTTCCGTCCTAAGTGCAGGACTCTGCACTTGTCCTTGTTGAACCTCATCAGATTTCTTTTGGCCCAATCCTCCAATTTGTCTAGGTCCCTCTGTATCCTATCCCTACCCTCCAGCATATTTACCTCTCCTCCCAGTTTAGTGTCATCTGCAAACTTGCTGAGGGTGCAATCCACACCATCCTCTAGATCATTTATGAAGATATTGAACAAAACCGGCCCGAGGACCGACCCTTGGGGCACTCCACTTGATACCGGCTTCCAGCTAGACATGGAGCCATTGATCACTACCCGTTGAGCCCGACAATCTAGCCGGCTTTCTATCCACCTTATAGTCCATTCATCCAGCCTATACTTCTTTAACTTGCTGGCAAGAATACTGTGGGAGACAGTGTCAAAAGCTTTGCTAAAGTCAAGGAACAACACATCCACTGCTTTCCCTTCATCCACAGAACCAGTTATCTTGTCATAGAAGGCAATTAGATTAGTCAGGCATGACTTGCCCTTGGTGAATCCATGCTGACTGTTCCTGATCACTTTCCTCTCCTCTAAGTGCTTCAGAATTGATTCCTTGAGGACCTGCTCCATGATTTTTTCCAGGGACTGAGGTGAGGCTAACTGGCCTGTAGTTCCCAGGATCCTCCTCCTTCCCTTTTTTAAAGATGGGCACTACATTAGCCTTTTTCCAGTCGTCCGGGACTTCCCCCGATGGCCATGAGTTTTCAAAGATAATGGCCAATGGCTCTGCAATCACATCCGCCAACTCCTTTAGCGCTCTCGGATGCAGCTCATCCAGCTTTTCTAAATAGTCCCAAACCACTTCTTTCTCCACAGAAGGCTGGTCACCTCCTCCCCATGCTGTGCTGCCCAGTGCAGTAGTCCGGGAGCTGACCTTGTTCATGAAGACAGAGGCAAAAAAAGCATTGAGTACATTAGTTTTTTCCACATCCTCTGTCACTAGGTTGCCTACCTCAATCAGTAAGGGATCCACGCTTTCCTTGACTTTCTTCTTGTTGCTAACATACCTGAAGAAACCCTTCTTGTTACTCTTAACATCTCTTGCTAGCTGCAACTCCAGGTGTGATTTGGCCTTCCTGATTTCACTCCTGCATGCCCGAGCAATATTTTTATACTCATCCCTGGTCATTTGTTCAATCTTCCACTTCTTGTAAGCTGCGCAGCCGTCCGGTGCTCTTCCTGAGCCCTCCTCCCGCATTCGCCGCACTCCTGCACCGCCCACCTGC
Source organism: Caretta caretta (assembly GCF_965140235.1). Taxonomy (NCBI): domain Eukaryota; kingdom Metazoa; phylum Chordata; order Testudines; family Cheloniidae; genus Caretta; species Caretta caretta. The sequence continues at coordinate 188,856,258 of NC_134207.1, read as the reverse complement.
TGAGGCTGCAGGTGAGCCTCCCTTCCTGCTCTTCCCTGTCCCCGCAGTGCAGCCCCCTCCTGCGCTGGCAGCGCGGTACACTGAGGCTGTGGGGGAGGGGGGATAGAAGGGAAGGAGCCAGGGACTAGCCTCCCTGGCCGGGAGCTCAAGGGCTGGGCAGGACGGGCCCGCAGGCTGTAGTTTGCCCACCTCTGTCTTAGATCCTCCTATGGAAGAAACTACAGCAGTGCACAATGTGTTAATCACTGTGTTGATTGGTTTGGGGGCAGTCACAAAGGTTTTCAAGTAGGGTTGGGTGAACTGGTTTGGATTAAACCAGAGCCCCTCTGCATCAAACCCAGACTAACCCATTTTTTTGAGGTTTAAATAAGTTCTGATGACTCTTCCATGGAATGTTACTTAGAAAATGCATTCTCTCCTGACTAGTCCTTTGCACTGAATTTAGCAACGAGTTCAGAGCAGAATCAGAGGAACACATTCTGGGTTGATTGGAATGGTGAGCCGTTTCAGTGCTGTCTGGAGTTGACGCAAACAGATGAATTCTGTGTGAATGCATACAAGTCTAGTGAATGGAGGGGCTTTCATGGGTATGTCCACTGAAGTTCAGAAATCCCCAATAAGCAGCTCGCTGCAGAGCTAGGTAGGAGGTTCTGTTTCTTGCTCTGTGGTTCTGCATGAGGAACAGACCCCAACAAATGACCTTGGTAACTCAAGCCTGCTCCCTGAGTTAAATAAACCATTTGCAGTTTTGATTCAACTCCCTGCTCTGTTGTCTTAGAGAATGATTCTCATACAGAAGCACAACTCTTGAGTATTAGTATTAAATTTTAAACTATTATGTTTTTATGGGCCTAATTCTCATTTTCACTAATGCCCTTTTGCACCACTCTCCTTTATATCACTTTAAGGCCCCTTTCCATGCCAGAGTAGTTCAAAGGGTCCTGAGTGTAAATGAGAACAGGCCCTTGTAGGTTTAGTATTTTTTGTACCATGTTTGCTAACTACTCAGGATATTATCCCTATTTGTTACTGCTTTGATCCATTCATTTAAACTTTGTCTATTTTATTTTCCTGCATCTGCAAGCCACAGACCACACCCTTGTGGTGTTATTTTTCCCTCCAATTCACATGAACAAAATAAATATTCATTCGCTCATGTCTCTGATGTATGGGCTGGGTGTGGTGGGTTTTTTCCCAGTGGATTGGTTTTCTGTCCCTGCATGCCTGACTGCGCTCCTGTAAGAATATAATATTCATATAATTGCTTCAAATGAATCCTACTGGGAGAGGCGTTAGAGAGGTAGTATAGTGTAATACCTGAAACTGCTCATCAAGGATGGCTGAACATAATAACAAGCCGTTCTGCAGACTGTGATTTGAAAACAACATGAAAACAAAATCTGAGTTGGGGTTACTCTTCCGTTTTTCTACAGATCACATTTTCCCTTGTCATGTTTTGCCACTTTGTTTTCATTTTCTGCTGCCATGATGTCGCAGATTACAAAACAAAATTCCAGAGGCATTTTACTATTTTCCAGATCAAAAGCATTAGTGTGAACTATTGGTTCAAGCAGAGATCTGATTTATGATACAGTATGTGTAGTCTGTTCATTGACTTAAATCTAAACCAAGAAAAGAAACACTGAGGCATCTGCTCACCCATTCCTAGAAATGCTCGTCTCTAGGAGAGCTTTGGCCTCAGTTGTTTTTCAGGCCTATAGTGTAATATCTTTGACTGGACCAACGTTTCTTGGTGAGAGAGACAAGCTTTTGAGCCACGCAGACCTGAAGAAGAGCTCTGTGTGGCTCAGAAGCTTGTCTCTCTCACCAACAGAAGTTGATCCAATAATATATATTCCCTCCCCCACCTTCTCTTTCTCACGTGATAGGCTGTCTGTTTGCTCCTCACCCAAAAACATACACAGAGGCTTATCCAAAACCCTCTGAAATCAAATGAGAGACTTTCCAATGACTCCAGTAGGCTTTGGGTCAGGCCTACAGTAGAAATCAAGAAATTCTCGTCTCCAATACTCCACTCAAAAGGTTTGTTGAGATATATTTATAATCACTTCTAAGGCATTTATCTTAGCAGCATGCATGCACTGGGCTTTGTACCTAAAATTGTAGGGGGTGATCTAATATGTTTTTTGCAATCTGGAACAAAAAGACCAAAGTAAGGGAAGTTTGTTTTTCATAGCGTGGGATGCAAGGAGGTTTTGGAAGTTGGAGGTGGAGTCAGGGATCAGGTTAGAGCGGTTCATCAGTAGGGCCTAGATACTTGGGCCCAGAGTATAAATAGGTCAACAGTAGTCACATGACAGGACTGTTTTCTTCCATCTCTCTCTCACCCACTGCACATTTCATACTAGATACTACTAAAGATGGCTAAACTGATGTATCAGACTCTCTCTTTCTCTTGCAGCAAGACTATCTTGGGAAGCAAGTCTCGGGCTACCTCCAAGAACAATAGCTGCTTGTAAGGCATTCAATGAAGTCAGAATAGCTTGAGGCTGCAAGTAACATAATCACTTTTTGTGCTTGCATAGCGTTTCATTTTCAAAATGATCTGAGTGTGAGACAGTGAGTAACAAGATTTTTTCAAATGTCTTTAGCAGGATTTTACTCCAAATACTAACTTTTGCCATCACAGACATTTTCTTGGGATCGCTAAAAAATAAAAACCATGCATTTGATGGTCCAGATTCTTCTTCCAATTATGCCATTATAAATCTGGAGAAATTCCATTGGTTTAAGTAGAGTTATTCTAGATATACATTGTTGTGCTCAGAATTTAGCCCCATATCTGTTTTTCATTATTAGGCAAGGAAAGATGCTTAAAGGAACATCAACTCAAAAATTGTACTCTTTCTGAAAAGTTTGTACCAGCTGTTGTTACAAGTAACATCTAAAATGCCTAAAACTAAACCAGGTTTATGACAAAGCATTACTTTTCTCTGTTTTTTCAGTTGTTTACTTTGTGTACTTGACAGCACTGTCAGTCATTTTTCCTTGTCTGTCTGTGTAGATCAGAATGTTTGTTTGTTTTTAAAAATCACACACATCGATTGGCATGGGACTCGGGCAGGTATAGTACATAGAATTTTTTATGTATTTTTTAAACGGACTAGATTTCAAGTTAATGGTGTGTCTTAAACAAGAACTTTGATATTGTAATAACAAATTGGAATATACTTACAGTAGCAGGGAAATTAATGTATGAACAGATTCTATAGGTTCTATTATGGGTGCTACTGTCAAGAATTATAATGGACATTGGATTAGACTTGTGGGAACAGCAAAGTTTGAGGAGCTGTGTAAATAGGCAACAGAATTCAGACACTATCTAAATAGACACCACAAGTGTCATGCTATGATGCATCAGTATATAGGAGTTTGCATTGCAATGTGCTGTTGTAATGGCATACTGGCAGTGTATATCACAGTGATATCAATGCAATCCAAATGTGAGCCCATCTGCCAATGGCAGACCTGAAGTGTCTGGCATCTGGAAATAAAAACATGCACCGCATGCTTCGACGTGTCATAGTCACAAGAAATTTTTGCTGATGAGCAGCAGACTGCAAATCTGTAGGTATAAAATTCAAGATGGCTCTGTTGTAATTTTTATTTTAAAAGAGTTTGGTTACAAAATGGGCTAAATAAGGAATCATAATGGGAACACACAGGCCTTTAATCTCATTTACAACAAATTCCCCTTTACACTGCCAGGTCAATTTTAAAGGGGCCTTAGTGTAAATGAAAATTAGGCCATTATATTTAAAATGCATTTTGTTACCTTTACAGATGTGACAGCAAGTCCATGTTTCATTATGACTGCAGAGTTCTTAGCCTAGACTGGGAAATGAAAACGTGTCGCCATTCCTCATCCAGGTTAGGATGATATCCCTAAATATACTGTGTTCCTCTTGATGTGGTGTACAGAAGCACAATGAACTCTAAATCAAAGTTATTCTGTGTTGCTTGTGCTTACCTTACATATTGTATATTACTTTTTGCTGGAAACTACTGCTTTTGTTTTATTAAGCTATGTTGTTAACAGGCCATAATGTAGTAAATTACACTTAATGGAGGGTGTTTTCAACATTCATCTAGACAGGAATAATTTATGATCATCCAAATCACATAAAACTGGTGTGGGGGAGGGAGGTGAGAATGTATTTTTCCCCAGTTACTGCTGTCTGTCTGTAACATAGCCCACTGCAGTGTTAGTCAATTCCTTCAGCAGTGGGTGCCCTCACTAACACACTCAGAAGGAGTCTGCAGGCAGGAAAGAGCACATTTGATTGCAGGGTCAGGTGACTAATGTTAGGTCATTTAAATCAGCAGTCTGGGATTTGGTTTTGGTTTTCCCCTCCCTTGCTCCTGCTCACTAATGGTTTTAATTGTAGCTGTCAACAGCAACCGCAGATCCTATGGTATGTCTAAGTGTATGCACTTGGCGAGTTTGCCACCCACCAGCTTCTGTAAGGCTCCAGTAAAGATGTGCCTGGATACTGTGTTCTACACGGCTTACTTCTTTTCAGTTTAAATACAAAGCACTGTGCCAGCCCACTGACACTGGATTACTTGCTTTTGAAATATGCCTTTATGGTTTTATTATGATGCAGTGGCTACCTGAGCCATGTTGAATGTGCTTGTTTCTGTTTCATTGTTCTTTATGCTCCCTTAAAGCCAACATATCTGACTTTGTTACACCACTCGTTGCACTTTATAACACCTTGGACCAGCTTTTCAAGTGTCCCTGTTACCCAGAACCCAACCACGCCCTTTTTCCCTGAAGCAGCATCCTTGTCAGCCTTTCTGCCTGTTCCCTACACCACCCTCAGTGTAATTCCTCTTCCCACTGCTGCCACGACCTTCCCAGCTGCTAAACCACATTTGGTATTTCATACTGCCCATACAGATACTACTGCACCACAAATTCTGAATGTAGCCCATAGAATAGATGCACCACCATCATGGCTGCCCTTTTTGTGTGTGTGAATGCACAAGTGCAGGGAAAGGTCTCTCTCAAGCCTCCGCACCATTCCTGCACACTTATAGTGAAGTAGTCGGGATCTAGTCCCAAGTCTCTCAGAACAAATTCAGATTAATTCTTTTAAACCCCCCATTTCAACCCTTTAGGTTTCTATTTTCTTGTTTCTGTTTCCAGCTGCCAACTTAACAGGGGTGTTGCAGCTGGTGATGTGCTAGGGGATGTGATGTGATTCATAACGCTGACATCACACACCATCCTTAAACAAGTGCTTGAAGAGTAACGCATGCTTCCTAAGCTTGAAATACCAACTTCATTTTGTTTGGCTCTGGAGGTGTATTTTTTTTCCAAACTCTTTTCAAGTACATTAGAAGTAAGATGATAATCACAGGCCTAGATCCTCCAGTGTAATGTAACCCTAAGTCTGGTTTAAATGGCCATGGGAGGTGCGTGGGCATCTTCTGATAGCATAGAGATGGCACAGAAAATCCTATCCTACCTTCCCCACCACTTCTACTGGTGTAAGTGTTGTGGCCAGGAATCAATATATCCTGCCAATCCCCACTTGTTGTTTCAGTCCCTTTGAGTCATTTGCAACTGCAGGCTTCTCTAAATTATGCCAGAGGACTGGACCACACACAGTCAATCCAGGATGAGGGAACTGCACAGGCTACCCTCTGTGCTGTGCACTCTTCAACCATAGCCCAGGCTCTGGGCCAGTCTGTATTCCCACATAAAGGGTTCCATACATTCCTTGTCCAGAGTGTGCTCACCTGACCATGAATTTGTGAATAGCCTTCAGTGCTCCTGCAGTTCAGCAATCAAGATGAAGTTTGATTGAAGGTGCAGCATTGTGGATGGGAGACATGTTCTCATTGCCCCAAAGCCACAAAAACTCTTGCCACAGGAGTTAGCCTTGAAGTGAGGTGTACATTCCAGGGTTCTGCTCATATTGTATCTCATTACCTAATGTAGTTCTTTATCTATTTGATTATACATACATCAGGTAATGAAAATTTACTGCTCACGGCAGGAAGTCCAACCAGAAATGGCTTCTTACAACTAGTCTAGGGGTGAAAAGTGGATACTTGGGAATCCAAATGAAAGCACATATTTGACCTCACTCCAAAAATATTATTTTACTGAAAGAAAATTGTCCAAATTTAATCAAATAAAATGTTTCTATATCAGCCTCTTTTTTTTCTAATATGTTGTCATTTTAGGAGCTAATCTCTCTCTCCCACTACCCCATGCCTCAAGACACAGGTCACTTCAAGGTGTTATCTAAGAGAGAGAGAGTACATAGCTAAATTCCCAGGTTGTGGCATTTTTTTGTTGGTAGGGTATTCACTGCTATGCTAATCAACTGGTGATTGGCTTCCTTCTAAAATATGATCTGAACCCATCCTGAACACAAAAGACATTTTATTCTTCTCCAGGGAAGGAAGTGCTAGTTCATGTGTTGATATTCTAGCACAGTAAGCCAAAAATTTGACTCACTCGATATAGCTACAGACCTCTGTAGAGACTCTCTGCCTCCATTTTCATGGCAGCTGCATAATACTAGTATTTCATATCTGAGCACTTCCACTGGAACCATCTGATCCTAGAGTTGAAATAATTGATTCTACTGGAGCCAGATATGTTGCTTTCCTTGGACATTGCTGCACCTCATTTTCTTTTGCGGTAGGGAAATATGAGCTTTGATGTTACTTAATAGTCATCTTGTCAGGAAATACTATGCAAGCGAAGAGGTCACATGGCCTAGCATTTAGAGCACAGGATTGAAAGAGATAAGCATCTTTAGTGCTAATAAAGTCAGAATTCACTGTGAGACCTCAAGCAAGTCAGTTGAAAGCCTTGTGCCACAGTCAGATTAGGCAAAATTGGAGAAAATCAATGGTGTGCTGGACCTGACCTTTCCAGGGTAAAAAATTCTAATTAATTAATTAATTGTACATTCCCAAAAAAGCCGTCTGAGGGTAAAGCTACCTTTTATTAAACACAGTAAGGGATTCAAAAGCAATGGGTTGCCATTTCTATAAAATCTCACAAACACCCTTTCCTTAAAAGACAATTCTCCAAGTATGCAGTGTTGTCATAGCCACTTCAGGTCCCAGGATATTAGGAAGACAAGGAGGGGGAGGTAATGCCTTTTATTGGACCAACTTCTGTTGGTGAGAGAGTGGCTTGAAAGTTTGTCTCTCTCACCAGCAGAAGTTGGTCCAATAAAAGATAGTTCTCACAAGAACATTCAAACACGTTGGCTCTCAAGGACAGCCTCACAGAGGAAAAGCCCTGAGAATGGAATTGTCACCATCTGCTGTGCCATGCTTTCTAAATGAATCATTTTGAGACCCAAGACCTATAGAGCAGTTTAACTCATGTATTTGTTTTTTACCACCTTTGCTGATTATTGAAGAGAGCTGGATTTACATGATGGTATGCTCTGTTCCTGGTTCAATTTTTCCTGCTGATACTGCAGGTATGTCATACGTAGTCACCCACACATTGCTGCTGACCTGCCTTAGAGGTCTTGTGGGGATAAATGGAAGTGCACTAAGACGGCAACAGCCCTTCCTTTTAGACCAAACACAGACAGTTTGATAAGCATCTGCACTTCAGCCACCTGAGCTCTCAGCTGCTGGGATCCTTTTCCTCCTCTTAGTCAACATTCACTTAAAATGACTAGGACGGAATGTTAGATGCCAGGGTCTCAGTTGCCAGCAGTACACGGGTAATGCACAGCTGTGCATGTCCTTCTTAGCAGGTGCAGAAATAACCACCTCCCAGCTATCGCAGTGTCTATGTGAAAGCAGAACATGTGTGAAGAACAGCTGACTGAATCCCAGAAGTAAAGAGGCAATGCCAATGGGAAAAGCTATCACTGCTGGTTGCTGAGGAGTCAAATCACAGGTCATCAACGGGGTGCACCGTTTGGGGGTCTTTCTGAACTCCTTGCTGATCTTAAAGAGCAAAATAGCAACAGCCACTAGAAATGTTGTCATCCACTTGCAGCTGGACAGGAGACTGCATCCTGTTCTGATAGACATGGTGTGAGTCACACTTTCACAACTGCCTGACTCAACCATTGGAATGTCCTGCATCTGGGAATGAATTTACAAGCTATGGCAGGGAATCTCTGTCTGGTCCAGAATGCTGCTAAACAACAATTATAGGCAAGAGCACAAGACCATTAGAATACCACTGAGTACCACCACTCTCTACTGCAGTGGTTCCCAAAACTGTGATCTCTGGACCACAGAGCCTTTGTTATTTGTCCACCAAGCCTTGGTCTACACTAGGACTTTAGGTCAAATTTAGCAGCATTAAATCGATGTAAACCTTCACCTGTCCACACGACGAAGCCCTTATTTTCGACTTAAAGGGCTTTTAAAATCTATTTCCTTACTCCACCCCTGACAAGTGGATTAGCGCTTAAATCGGCCTTGCCAGGTCGAATTTGGGGTACTGTGGACACAATTCGACGGTATTGGCCTCCAGGAGCTATCCCAGAGTGCTCCATTGAGACCGCTCTGGACAGCACTCTCAACTCAGATGCACTGGCCAGGTAGACAGGAAAAGAACCTCAAACTTTTGAATCTCATTTCTGGAGACTGTGGGAACTGTGGGATAGCTACCCACAGTGCAACACTCTGGAAGTCGACGCTTGCCTCGGTACTGTGGAAGCACTCCGCCGAGTTAATGCACTTAGAGCATGTTCTGTGGGGACACGCACACTTGAATATATAAAAACGACTTCTATAAATTCGACCTAATTTCGTAGTGTAGACATACCCTAAAACACACACATAACCTTGTTGTCTGCTCTAAACAAGCAGCAATCTGTTCCCTGTCATTAAATGAAGTAAGTAAATATAGGAAGCTTTTTAATGATTTGATTCAAAAATATTACTGAATGATCCAGCAGACACCCCTCATGCCATTTGCAGGACTTTCCAAAGCAATTTAAGATGCTCTACCCCGCATTTTCGCGCTCTTCTTATTGTAAGTTACTGAGCACTAGTGTATACATAACTGAAACACGGTTAAAATAAGACAAATCGAGCAATGTTTTGTCATTTGTTAGCTGGTCACATATTGCTGGGTCTCCTCATTTAAAAAGTTCAAGAATCCCTGATCTTTCCTGGATGGAATGTCAAACCTTCTCAAGCGTTTGAGCTTGTTGTACTCTAGCAACTAGACTCCGAAGAGGATAAAAGATTGAATGGTAGCAAATTTAAAGGGGATTCTCCTTTGCTGCAAAAAGTAGACATACTTTTGGAGCAGAAGTTCTCTCTCTCCATTGATAATCAGGAAATCCATGGGACCACTGAATAATTAAAATAGGCAAAAAGATATTGAAATTTGCATATCACCTTTCAGAAGATTTCCATAAGCTAGCTTCAGTGAATCACAGCTCATTTATAGTATTTTTTTATAAGCAAATCAACACACCACTGAGGCACGTGGGACACTGCAAATTACATAAATCCACCCACGCTGCCGCTGCCATCAAAATACAAGTTCCTTATTACTGTTGCATGAAAACAAAGTTTGCAAAGCCTTCCTCTAGTCATTGAATCCTCAGCCCATTATTGTAGTAGGCCAGCTAATAAGAGATCCATAAATGGGTCAAGGAAAAATCCTCTTATACAAGCACTGAGCATGTTAGCTCCAGTCTGCTATTTCCTCCCCTCCTCCATTATGTGTAGTTAAGAAAATGCTTCATCTGATAAAACTGGAAAAGGTCAGAATATTTGGCTTAATATTTTATTGGAAGAATAAGCAGCTCTATTTGCTAGAGTGCCAGAGAGACTGATCCTATGGTCTGCACCTAGGACCTGAAGCAATAAATTCCTGAGGTGTAATGCTTGCACTGAGAATTACTCCTTCTGTGACCTTGGGCAAATTGCTTAATCTTTCTACTTGTTTCCCCAATTGTGAAATGGGGAACACTGCCTTGCAGGGATGCTGTAGAGTTAATTATTCAATATCTGTGATTAGGAATGTTCTTTTATTGTGGGCAACTGGTGGACCTGCTTGCTCCTTAGAGTGTCAGGCTGCATGTCAAGTTACTTATTGTGTGTTTATCTGTGTCTAATGCAGCTGATTTTAAATGTTAAAATTCTGGTGGAGAAACCCCAGACAACAGTGTTCTTTTAATCTCCACTGGAGGCCACACAGCATGTTAGGGACAGGAACTGGAAATCTGTCCCTCTGCTTACGTTCTGATAGAATAAAACTTAAGAAGTGTAGTAGACTACTGATCTAAGTGAATAAACCAAAGACACACCTGTCATAAATATAAAGGGAAGGGTAAACACCTTTAAAATCCCTCCTGGCCAGAGGAAAAACCCTTTCACCTGTAAAGGGTTGAGAAGCTAGGATAACCTCGCTGGCACCTGACCAAAATGGCCAATGAGGAGACAAGATACTTTCAAAGCTGGAGGGGGTGAGAAACAAAGGGTTCTCTCTGTCTGTGTGTTGCTTTTGCCGGGACCAGAGCAGGAATGCAGGTCAGAACTCCTGTAAAGGGCTAATAAGCAATCCAGTTAGATATGCATTAGAGTCTGTTTTGTTTAAATGGCTGATAAAATAAGTTGTGCTGAATGAAATGTATATTCCTGTTTTTGTGTCTTTTTGTAACTTAAGGTTTTGCCTAGAGGGATTCTCTGTTTTGAGTCGGATTACCCTGTAAGGTATTTACCATCCTGATTTTTACAAAGGTGATTCTTTTACTTCTATTAAAATTCTTCTTTTAAGAACTTGATTGTTTTTTCATTGTTCTTAAGATCCAAGGGTTTGGGTCTGTGTTCACCTATGCACATTGGTGAGGATTTTTATCAAGTCTTCCCCAGGAAAGGGGGTGTAGGGTTTGGGAGGATTTTGGAGGGAAAGACGTTTCCAAGCGGGCTCTTTCCCTGTTATATATTTGTTAGACGCTTGGTGGTGGCAGCAATAAAGTCCAGGGGCAAAAGGTAAAATAGTTTGTACCTTGGGGAGGTTTTAACCTAAGCTGGTAAAAATAAGCTTTGGGGGGTTTTCATGCAGGTCCCCACATCTGTACCCTAGAGTTCAGAGTGAGGAAGGAACCTTGACATCGTGGCAGAGCGGTCGGATTAACTTGAAATCATTTTGAGATCAATTTGAGATTTTTTTGAACCAGAAGCACAGATTTTAAAAAGGAAATTCTTCTTTTTCCTTTGGGCTGCTGGAAAGCAGGTTTTAAACTGAAAGCAGTTAGAGTTTTTTTTTTGTCTCTGCTTGGGGGCCAGAGCAGAGACAAAAGGTAGTTGTCTTTTGTGAGCTGGAGTTTTCTCTACCTAAAGGCAGGGTAGTTAACCTCCTCCAGGGAAATTCACAAGTCTTCACAGACCTGAAGAGGTTTTTTTTTTTAGCTAAGAGCAACTAGAGGGGTTTTCTATCTATTTGCCTGGAGACAAAGGTGTTAGGGTTTTTTTTTTTTAAAGATTTTTCTGCAGGCGGACAACCACTATCAGAGAACATAGATATCCGGTTACAACACAACCTATTTTTGTTTTGACAAGCCAAGTTTTTTGTTTGTTTTAGTTCTAACTCTTGGGTGTAAAGTTAGTTAAAAACAGAGGCAAACATGACAGAAACCAAGGAAACAGCCAAAGAGGCTGCCCACAGGAGAGCTATGGAGGAAAAGGAAAAAGCCCAAGAGGCTGCCCACAGGAGAGCTATGGAGACAAAGGAAAAAGAAATGGAGGAAAAGGAAAAAGAATGGGAGCATGCTGAGGAGGAAAGGGAGGCTGCCCACAGGAGAGCTATGGAAGCAAGGGAAAAAGAAATGGAGGAAAAGGAAAAAGAGAGGAAGCATGCATGCACTGGAGATGGAGAAGGCATGAATTTAATGCACGAATCAGTGTGGTGCAAATTGACCTGAAGATATGATGCTATTAGGGCCCTACCAAATTCAAATGCTGGATATGAGTCAGCAGTGTGCCCTTGTTGCCAAGAAGGCCAATGGCATTTTGGGATGTATAAGTAGGGGCATAGCGAGCAGATCGAGGGACGTGATCGTTCCCCTCTATTCGACATTGGTGAGGCCTCATCTGGAGTACTGTGTCCAGTTTTGGGCCCCACACTTCAAGAAGGATGTGGATAAATTGGAGAGAGTCCAGCGAAGGGCAACAAAAATGATTAGGGGTCTGGAACACATGAGTTATGAGGAGAGGCTGAGGGAGCTGGGATTGTTTAGCCTGCAGAAGAGAAGAATGAGGGGGGATTTGATAGCTGCTTTCAACTACCTGAAAGGGGGTTCCAAAGAGGATGGCTCTAGACTGTTCTCAATGGTAGCAGATGACAGAACGAGGAGTAATGGTCTCAAGTTGCAGTGGGGGAGGTTTAGATTGGATATTAGGAAAAACTTTTTCACTAAGAGGGTGGTGAAACACTGGAATGCGTTACCTAGGGAGGTGGTAGAATCTCCTTCCTTAGAGGTTTTTAAGGTCAGGCTTGACAAAGCCCTGGCTGGGATGATTTAACTGGGAATTGGTCCTGCTTCAAGCAGGGGGTTGGACTAGATGACCTTCTGGGGTCCCTTCCAACCCTGATATTCTCTGATTCTATGATTCACGGCCATGAAAAACGCATCACAGACCATGAAATCTGATCTTTTGTGCTTTTATCCTATACTATACAGATTTCACGGGGGGAGACCAGTGTTTCTCAAACTGGGGGTCCTGATCCAAAAGGGAGTTGTGGGGGGTGTGTGTCAAAGGTTATTTTAGGGGGGATCGTGGTATTACCACCCTTACTTTTGTGCTGCCTTCAGAGCTGGCTGACCGGAGACCGGTGGCTGTTGTAGTAAGGGTGGCTGTACTGTATCATGCCATCCTTACCGCTGTGCTGCTGCTGGCGGCGGATCTGCCTTCAGAGCTGGGCTCCTGGCCAGCAGGTGCCGCTCTCTGGCCACCCACCTCTGCAGGCAGCACGGCTGCCTGCAGCAGTACAGAAGTAAGGGTAGCAGCACTGCAACCCTCCCTACAATAACCTTGCGACCCACCCCCAACTCCTTTTTTGGGTCAGGACCCCTACAGTTACACCAGATTTAAATAGTTGAAATCATGAAATTTGCTATTTTTAAAATCCTATGAGTATGAAATTCACCAAAACGGACCGTGAATTTGTTAGGGCCCTAGATGTTATTAACTGTGACTCCATATTGAGTAGCACATAGAAAAATAGAAATATAAAGCAGCAAGTGGGCCTTAAAGATCCCTGCATTACTGGGGTTCACATGTGCCTATTACAGTACCTATGGCAGGAGTATTTAAAACCCCTGCAAGAATGAAAAACAGCAAAAGGCAGACAGGGCTTGCACAGAATTTCCTGGTCTTGCTACTGCCTGAATTAAAGCTGCATCACCACTCACTAGACATTAATTAAGAAGTAGCTCCTTTACTGGTTAGGAAATGACTACCTTCCTACTGAGCGCTGCAGAACTCAGGATGCATCTTGCATCCCTAAATTTTGCTGTTCTGAAGAGCTGGATGTCAGACTGCTTATAGCAAGATCGTACTAACAGTGGCTGGGGAAGGGAGGCAGATGTTGGAATGGGTAAGCCAGAAAAACATCTAGTAGTATGCTTAAAGCTCTGCAAATATATGCAGTATGTGTCAGTTGGAAAAAAAAATGAGAACAAGAGCTTGTTTTCTTCATAGATTTAGGGGCTTATGTCTCAGGTTTCTAAAGAAAATGATGTCTTAGACTGGTGAATTTACATATCATAAGAAATCTCCCGATATATGGCATGCTGGATTACCCCTTTGCAAATGCACTGCAGGCTACTCTGTTCTGATGGGACCTAGAAGAACATTACTTTGTTTTGAAATTCTTCTTAAGATTCTGTTGAGTCTTCAGCAGCTCTTCTCTGCCATCTTATCTTCATCCACAACCTCATCACAAAGGTCATCTGATCTGATTGTTCCTTGGGACCTCCCATACCAAATTAAAAGACTAGATTCAGCCTTTGTTGCAAATTGGCACAACTCTGTTGAAGTCATCCAAGCTTAAACCAGGGCTGCATTTGAGTATTCAACTGCTTAGGGTATCTGATAAACTGGTAACAGTTCTTTGGACAATGCATTAACAGATCTACCAGTTTTTCAAAATAACTTTAACCACCAGCCCATGCACTGCACAGAGGGAAAGAAAGGCAAGAAGAACTGAAGATCGCGAGGGAGGTGCAAACATCTAATCATCTCACATCTGAATTGCTGTTAGTACTTGAATAAACCTATAGGAGACAATACAGGCAAATATTTAAAATATAAATAAACAGGAATGAGCAAAATTGATCTTCCATTCAGATCACTGACAAAACTCCCATTGACTTCAGTGGAAGTAGGACTGAGTTCCAAAATAAGAGCAGACTTCAACCATCACCCAAACTTGAACCAAAAGTTTTCTGTTTCAGAACAGTTCAGGTACCTTTTTCCTAGTTTCTTTTCCATGTTCACTTGCCAGGCTCTGCATTTTTCAGCTAAGACTGGAAACAGACATGCTGCAGTACTGTATAAAGAGAAAGGATCTTCTCCTAGGATTTCTAACTGGAGCAGAAGTAGGAAGTACTGGAAATCTTGCAAGAAACCTTGTTCTTGCAAGTTTTCCAGCCCAGTTTTGCAGACTCAAGGCGTTTAGAGAGTTAAATGAAATCTGGATAACCATCCAAACTTTTGGGTTTGCCCATCACTAAAAATAACACTGACTGGAGGGTGCTGACTTGAGCCAAGCCTCCAAACATTTTGAGGTTCACCCATCCCTGACTGAAGTGGTCATTATAATCTGGCAGGGAATGTCATCTGGATTCTAAATTGTGTTTAGTTATTTTAGTTAAATCAACTTCTCATCTTGCCAAGGCCCTAGTGCGGGACAAAGAGAAGCTATGTTTCAGCCGAAATAGAAGTTCCAATTCCTGAGGAAGCATTTTCTATGTAAAGAATATAACACTACATTTATCTAGGGAAACTTATATGTAGCTAAGCAACAGTTAAGAGGTACAATCACGGGTGTAGAGTCAAAATAAAAAAAAAATAAAAAAAAACCCTCACCAAACCCAGCCATAATTTTTAGTTACCTCCCACTCATGCTCACCCACACCCCCAAGGACCATGTCAGAGTTCCCAACTGCTGTGCAGGGGCTGTTAACAATTAGGAATACAATTACACTGTAAAAGCATGGTTGAAAATGTCACTTAACATGCTCCATCTGGGTCAGTGCCACATTACATGACATGCCCCTGCTATTTATACAATGCCATGGGGCTATATAATTCTTTATAAAGCACATGGGGCCCGATCAAAGTCCATGGAAGACAATAGGATTTGGATCAGGCCCAAAGAGAGGTCCCTGTCCTAAGGAGCTTACAGTATAAATGGTACAGTTACAGTACATATAACTAACTGCAAGGGTGGTAGCAGTCAGAGATGTAGTGATCAGCAATGCTAGGCTTGGCAAAACATTCATTTGCAGTGAGATCTGAATGTGGCAAAGGGGGAGGTGCAGCGCACAAGAAGTAGGAAGTTATTAGAAAAGTAGGGGGGAAACAGAGAATAGGAGGTGGGAACAAAGAGAACATTGAATGGAGAAGACGGAGCAAAGTGTAATATCATGAGGGAGTGTTGCATTTATTGTGTGATGCAGCACAGTGAATAAATTAAGGCTGAAGATTAAATACATGTTACCTGTCTTTAAGCAGGTGGAAGAGGAGATTCACAGACAGAGGTGGGTTGTCGGCAAATCTTACTATTTTTGTCCTCTACCTGCATGAGACAGTGATGGATTATCTAATAATTCCTTTAATATGAATTTATGACCCATCCAGTGATATTTAAAGGACTCAATGGCGCATTTAATAACCAAACGTTCTTCCTGATTAGTGCTCATTTGATCTCTTGAGAAAAAAGCTCCTCCAGACTCTCCTGTAAAAACTGAATGTCCTTGTTCCCCTACGTGTAATGGTAGAGCGCACTGCAACAGTACTGGCCTCAGAGGTGTCTGCAAAACAAATTCTGCCTGAGACTGTGCATAATTTATGCCTTACACCATGTCTTTTTTAGTTTTGTAGAATTCCAAATTTTGATACTTTAAAGTCCTGCTGATTCATCCTTATTAGGGGATGATTTTTTTCCTTATTGAGATTTATCAAGTCTTTGAGTACTAATACAATAGGGCATACATTTGCAAAGGCGACCAGTGAATCCCATGCAAACTGCATTGTTTTTAGGAAGTGATACCAAAATTTAAAGGTTACAATAATAATGTATGACGAAGGTTGCCCTTTTCCCCTGTATGGGTTGTATTTTAACAAATCTAATACTAAAATACACTGGCCCAGATTCTCAGCTATGCCCAGTACATTCTGGACTCAGCAGAGCTGAAGTGAGGGGAGGATGCTAAAGAGCCATTTGTGGATCCCTGGTTCTAAACTGGACTCGGCCCCTATGGAGATTACTCTATGCCCATTGGCTATAACCCCCAAAAAGCCCCACCAGAACAGCACAAAGAAAGTAGAATGAATTAGTGAATCGGGCCCATTTTATTTTGAGGTGGCAGGAACAATCTGGCAACTGCAGTAGACTCTTAATTGATGAATGGCATTGGGCCACTTCCACATGTCTCTTCCTGGGTCTGTGACGTGATATAAATTTGTCCTACAACTTTCAGAGCAAAGATTTCTGTGTAGGCGGTATATAGAGGTCTTGAATTATCCAAGGATGAAGCCTGTTATCGAGGGTGGAATGTGAATACTACAAACAACAGCGCCAAATATCACTTTACAATTGGACAAGTCTGTATGTGGACTTTGGACTCCCTTACAGCAGCAGAAGGTCTCTTGGTGATCTAAGGCTCCAAGTTGGAGACTCTTGGTGATACCCAATGCATAACAAGAATCCTTGTCTTATCAGAGTAAAATGATTATCCATTGATCACTGCATATCACATGGGTCGGAAGTGAATAGACTCATTATCAAGACATCTAGGAGAGGAATCGGTGACCATAGCAAAGGGACTGTTCGAAGTTTATCTATTTTTGTTGTGTATTGTTTGTAACTCCAGTAACTGGTAAAGAAGACCAAGAATGAAGAGTGAATTTATTAAGATGTTCTGAAAGTGTAGCATTTGCTTTGAAAGAATAGTATAGCACAAAACTCTAATGAACTATAACCAGTTACTATGTTTCTGATTCATCTTTGAAAAGGAAAATTACAGTATAAATCTATTGTCATGACAAACATAATGAGGATGAAACATAGAGCAAAGAGTTGTGTTCTTATTGGAGTCTCAGGGAGAAGACTTTATCATCTTCTAAGCTGCTGTTCTCTTTGGGTGCTGCTAGAGTGTTAATGAGCCTGGTTCTGTGATTAGGTATTTTGGACAGCCATTAATAATCTTGTGAAGGTTTCTCTCTCCCACTCTAAAAACCTTAGATCTCAGCAATCACTTTAAAAAAAAAGGCCTTAGGGGGGATCTTAGTCATCTTATCCCACTGCCATCCTTAATTTATGAGTAAACATGAAATGACTGCAGCTGCATCACAATGCATCATTTTTAATTTACTCTTGTAGTAGCTGTGAAGGCAGAATTTGCATCAGGAAGTAACAAGCTGATGAATGGTGGTAGTTTCTTTTCAGTTTAGTCCATGGAAACCGTCCCAACTTAATCACCACTAGAATGACAAGTGCAAATAAATCTTTGCTACTTAACAGCCATATGTTCTGCTATAATATAGGCTACTGTGACTTAGGAGACAGGCTACTCAGTGAAGTGTAGCTTCCAGAGTTTCCTACAGATTATCCTGTCAAGGGTTTGGGGTATCTCTGACAGCCATCAAAGAAAGCAAGGAGTTTGATGCCCAGGGATCTGTGGAGGCCAGGACCAGCCACATGGAAACCCTTTGCCTATGTACAACTGGATTCTGCTCCCTCAAAAGAGAGGGTTCTATGGGTGGATACACTAACGTTGACAGGGTCAGCCTTAACTTACCCACTGCTCTTCTGCAGGGTTGGTGGGAGGAAAAATGCCTTCTTCATAACTCTCCCCACATCCATGCCCCGGCCCACCCCCAGGTTGTCTAACCCTGCTTCTGCCTTGGGATGAGGGAGAGTAGGGTGTTGTAGACACGTCTGGGCCAAGATTCACTAGATCCACATACACAGTAGTGTGTACAATATAGCCCATGGTCAGCATGCAACCAAACTGTGGGTGAAATAACTTTCTGGGAACTTTCTCAGTGTGATGCATGGGCAGATTGTTGCAGCATCCTTTTGTTGATATAATATCATCAAGCAGACCATCTATATAGTAGATATACTGTAGCCAAGATTCTACAGGCAACTGGTAGTGCAGTTAACTAAATAACCATTCTACGTCTGGGTTGATAGGCATCTCCATGTTCTGAGACACTGCTATCTTTGCAAGGTTAACTCTGACCTCTCACTAAAACTCCAGTTGCCTGCAGAAGTTTCGAAACATCGATCAGCTTCATTCGAATCTGTCCAGCCACCATTGCATACCTTTTGTTTTTATCCTCCATAGGAGTCGCAAAACATTTGATGACCTTGCCTTCTTCCTTGGAAGGGATGTTAAGGGCCTTTGGGTTTTTCTTTTCTCTTCCTTTCTTCTTCAGAAAATCAACTTATTTTGAAAAACAAAAGTAAACAAGGCAACTGCAACATTGTCTCTGTGGATCCAAATCTAGTTTAGCTCAGCAAAGAGGCTCTTTTTCAATTAGATCATTCCATTAAACCTGTACTTGAATTTCAATACATTGTTATTTTGCCTTGATTTACCTTTAAGTTTATACCACTATGTTCATTTCTAAAGCTCATTCTTTACTGAATATAATAAAAACATTATGCAACTCATGGGAACCTACAAAAAGGGTTATTTACAGAAGCTGATATGATCTGTCATTTATGAAGGCTGTGTTTATACTGTGCTGCTCTAAAGTCCTATAAATAAAAAGCTAGATATTCACCACAGCTGAATCTATGGCTTTTGTAGCAATACCCATTCACATAACCATCCTTGTCTAGTACGTGACAGCTTGACACACACACAAATTCATTCTTACTGTATTTGAAATATCAATCTGAAAAGGGTATCTGTATTTTCTTTGGTGTATTTCAGTCTGGCAGTTTTCACTCTGGATGCAGATAGACGTTTCACTACTTCTATTCCTGCAGTTCTTAAATACATTATTCATTTTGAATGACTTATTTGGCATTTTGTCCACATTGTTTAAAAGCCACTGTCGGTCAGTCTCTCTGTCTATTTGTTGTGGCGTCTTTCAGGGGTACAGTTGAGGGGGGGAAAAATTCATGTCTGTTACAACAGTGACAAAAATATTACAGAACTATTTGGTCTGTGCTCTAATTACAAACCATTGGTGTGACTGAATCCCCTCCAGGACAGATTTTTATATTCTGCCTATATCCACAAGAAGAGTGCATTGGTTTCTGTCTGATTAATTGTGGGCTGGGGCTGCGGGACCTGGAGGAAGTGTTGCAGCACAAGGAAGGAGAGGTTCCCTTTAAGGTCATGACCTCCAGTCCAGTGTCACTCCACACCTCAGGCAGTGATCCTGTTACAGCTCATAAGCCAGGTCAGGCCACGTGCTTGAAAGAGAAACTTCTAAGAAAATACTCAGGTGCTGCAGAAAGCTGGGTATTAAATAGATGACATTCTTCCCTCAGAGTCAGTCTAAAGAAATGCCCCAGCATAGTGTATAAGAGGCCACTGTATATCTATCCGTCTGTGTATTTGTACTGTGCTCAACACTGTAGTGTCTGCTAGAGGGACCATCTTTCAGGTGAGTCATTAAACCAAGGCACTAACCAACGGTGGTCATTAACACTTTTCATTGGAGCAGACACGTTAGCCCCAGTGTCCTGCCCACGCTCTAGTTTGGCTAATTACAGTCTTCCTAGCCAGCTTCCCCCTGCTGTTTCAAACTGAGAAGTTATTCTTCACTTCCCATCCTTTAAAAATAGCCCCTGTGTAGCGTTGCTTTCATGTTCCATCACAAAATGGTCAGCATTTCAGTAGTGAGCAAAAGAAACATATATATGCAATTAAAACTCTCACTATGTTAAAAGAACATTAAGGTTGCCAAGCGAAGCTCTCAAAAGTCAGGAAATGATGAAGTGAAGGTTTCCCACACACTCTTAACTCTGCTCTCTTCTCTTTAGTTGCATAGTCACAAACTATATATTTTCCCCACTGGACCCCTGCCTCATTCAGGGCTCAGATTGGAAGGCACACAATCAGGCAATTCTCCCATATGTTTTTATCATCTCTGTTCAATGTGTGAAGGGCTTGCCTCATTCATTATATGTTATCCATCCTCTCTATGGAGAGCCCAAATGTGGCACCCATGTAAATTCAGAATGCATCCACTGATTTCAATGGATTTACTCCAGATTTCCAGCACAATAACCACAAATAAAATGAGACAAATTAAGGCATAGATCTGCAGGACCCATCTCTCTCACTGTGCACCATTCTGCCTGCGCAAATTAATTATATATGCAGAGATGAACATATATAATTAAATGCTGTATGGAATGCATAAGTACAAAGGGGCAGAGGTGAAGCACTTTCTGACTTTTGTGTGCCCCATTTTGCAGCCTTAAAATTCTTTTGCTCTAGCATTTGGATTGACTAGTCTAGGTTTTTGAAAAAGAGAGAAGATAAATTCTATAACATGGAACTATTTGCTAGGTAGCAAATAGTCTTGCATAAAGGCGCATTCCTGGAGGTATATGATTTCCTGCTTTGTACAGCGAATGAGGCAAAACAAGACTCCTTCTGAATTTTTGTTCCTTCCATCTGTGGAGGCAAAGAGGACAATTTGGGCCCAAGATACATAATATACATGTAACCCTTCTGCCCGTCAGAGTTGGCAGCAACAAGGGCCGGGTTCAATATCTAGGGGATCCATTCCAATAACACAATGCAAACCGGCTCGAGCCCCCACCCAGTGACCTGGGACAAATATATACCACCCCTGCTGGGCGCCTCCAAGAGGCAATACTTCCCCTCTCGCAAGCACATAGTCTGAGTGTAGCAAAAAGCCTTTTAATAACAGAGAGAAACAATGTGGCATTATGTTGGGGAAGCACCACCAACAGGATTCATAACACAACCCATGAGCAAAAAAAAAAAAACCCACCCCAAGCAAATTGGGGCATGCCCTTTTCCCTTTGGTTCTTGAGTCCAGCAACCCCAAATCACCCAAAGTCCCAAAAGTCCAATGACCCAAAAGTCTCTGTCCCTGGTCAGGGCAGCCCCAGAGTTCGAAAGTTTATCTGCGGAGCTTTACCTCCCAACCTGGATGGAGATGGGACGGGGTAAGAGGCACCTTACATGATCTGAAGCTGACCGCTCCATAACTTCACTCCGCTCCGCCAGCCGCCCCATGAACTCCTTCGCTCAGCTGCGCTCCGCCAGCCGCCCCACAAACTCCTTCGCTCAGTTCCGCGGCCCACAAGCAGCTCCTGCCGTCCACAAACTGCTCCGCAATATATCTTCAGGCTTCCCCACTACTTAACACAACGCTCAATGATTTCAGCTCTTAGGTGAATTCAGCTTGTAGTAGGGGAGCCCCAGTGCTGGTGCACTGTTAGCCCAAAGTGAGCTCAGCAGCCTATAACTAGACTTCTAATGAAATCAAAATTAGCTCTGATATTCTACAGTGGCAAGAGGAGGAAGTTCAATTAGCATGTAAGACCCTCACCAAGGGGCCCATGCCACTAAGTATTAATACTTGTCCCCAGCCTCTCTCAATTCACAGAGTTTTGGAACCCATGACCCTTGCCTAGCGAGTGCTACTTAGTTGATGGTGAATCCCTCCATCATAACAAAAGGCCACATACAGTTCCAAGCATAGTTCCCATAATCAGGGTAATAACAATTTATTCTTCCTGCCCCAATAACAGAGACACTGGGGATCCCACAGCAGCCAAAGTGACCATTTGGGCAGCTATGGTCTCATTCTAGGCGGGGTGGGTGTGCCTATGCAAATGAGATCGGCCCCTGAAGTTCTTTTCCACAACTTGCCACACCTCACCACCAGATGTTAGGGTGGAGCTCATCCTGACACTGCTTACATACATTTGATTTAAGGAGTGTCATTTTATTAAGGTGAAAACAAAGTGGAACCTTGAAAAGGGCCTGGCAGACAAAAACATCAATATAGCAATGAATAAAAACAAACCACAAAAAAGTGCTCAAACCCGAACAACAACTGCCCCAATGTATCCATTTATATAAGGTAGCTAGAGAAATATTGGGTGGCTACTTTGCTTTTTATTCTAAGCACTAATCTTAGTCATATTACCAGAGTGGATGGTTTTGCCTTTTAATGCTATGTTTCATACTGAAAACTGCTTTCCCTACTGACTTAGTTCTAACTTTTCCAAGGTGGAGCAGTCCAGGCTAGCAAACTAAGCACATTTAAAGGTTTCCTTTGGGTTTCTCTGCTGACTAAAAAGAAGCCCTTTGGATGACAGCAGCCCATCCATGCCACTCCTTTGCATAGGAGCTCTGGTGTGTATGTGGGGAGAGGAAAGTGGTGGGTTGAATTTAAACACATTTCAGATGTCCTCTCTTATCAGAATGCCTTGTCACCCTATCACTCCTGTCTAAGAACTCTGTTCATCATACTAGGAATGTCATTTGATTTTCTCTGAGACAAATGCGTGCACTATGCCTTTGAAAAGTTTTTTGTTTGTTTTTACAAATGTAATGACACATTTGTTGGCAGTATTCCTACAATTGCAGCATAGATTAGAATGTTGATTTTATGAATTTATGTTTAAATCCTTTAACTCCTCCTAGATGTTTCAGAAAGCACGAGCAACTAAATCCTGCAAGAATCCGTTATGAAAACACCCTTGACAAAAGAAATTATACTTGATCTTTAAATACTCTTTACCTCCAATCTTTGCATTCCTGATTGCCTGTAAATGCAGAGCAGTGATATTGTATCAATAAATAGTAGCTTGCTAAAATAAAATTCCCTGCATCTCTCCTTCATTTTGAATGTTTCTCGGTGTGGTTTTTCATCTGGTGGCCTTACGCAGCAAAGTAAGATCAGTCGAAAGAAGACAATAGAGGTTTATGCCAATTGTAGTGATGAGGGGAAGATGGAATGCCTTGTGTATTAGGAACTTTAATGGACTTGATTCTCATATACACTTTTACAATGCCAGTGTGGCATAAAGGGGACTTAGTGTAAGTGAAAATCAGGCCCAGTGAAACAAATTCTAACACAAGCTGGTACAACTCCAGTGGAGTTAGAATTGGCATAAACCTCCATTGTTTCCTTTGTGCTTACATTTCTTTGCTATATAAAGCCATTGGCTGAAAGAGCACCCAGAGAAACACGGTAGAGTAAAAGAGTCAGCCCCACTGTACCAGGATCTTTACAAACCCATAGTAAATCCCATGCTCTGTCCACTGACCACATTGCCTCCCCTGCAGGGAACTTACTGTACTGATTTTTTTTTTTTTGTAATGCCACGGTGTTGGTGTTTTACATGCAGTTTATGGATGCAAGGCAGACAGACAAATTGTGATATAAATCACATTCACTATTATTCCCTTTGTCAAGGATGCGTTTTTTAAAAAGGTTTCTTGCAAGCTTTGATTGCTAATGTTTTCCGAAGCATCTATGAGGAAGATTTAAAAAATAAATGTAGAAATTCAACCTGGAACTGTGCCTGCTTACATCAGAACTGAATTAGGCTCCAGTTTAAGGCTAAAAATTGGAAGACAGACAGAATATGCTGGGTTTGGTCAGGAAGTCTGTGAAATATAATCAAGCCAAGAGCTTGAGTTAGCATTGCTAGCCAGAATAGGTGGTGATTATCTCTGTGTTAGAAAGGAAATACTGGGGGTGATATGTTCACTTTGTGCCAGGATGTGATGTCAGCCTATTGTTAATATGAAGCACTATAGTCCAATGGACAGTGCACTGGCCGGGGAGTTCATGGAACCTGCTTTATGCTCTTGATTCTGCCATGAGTTTGAGCGGGTTATTTAACCTCCTTGTGCTTCTGTAAAATGGGGATGCTATCTAATCTAATCTAATCTATTCTATCCTCCTAGGTGTTTGTATGACCCCCATCACCATAGTATCTGAGTACCTCAGAATCATCAATGTATCTGTCCTCACAACACCCCTGTGAGGTAGGGCAGTGCCATTATCCCCATTTTACAGAAGGGAAACTGAAGCACAGAGAGGCTAAGTGACTTGCCCAAGGTCAGACAGACAGTCTGTGGCTAAGCAGAAAATTGCCCCCTGGTCTCCTGAGACGTAGGCTGAAGCTACCCTACACCTGGATCAATACTTTGTAGAGCCTTGAGGTCTGCAGATGAAGAGCTATTTAGGCATTAAGTAATATTAATCTTGGCTCTTCATCGATTTATCCTAAACACAGACAAGGGACCTAATCCTGCACTTTTTCCTGAGCACTTCATAGGATGAGCTCCATCATGCCCAATCCCTGATTTATATATTCCAATGTGTAGCGTGCAAACTGCTCCATTTTTATTAAAGCAAATATCAAGTTCAGGAAAAGAAGGCAGGCAAGTAAATTGCAGAGTCAGTGCCTGAACTGCAATTTGATAACATTGATGCAACATGATTGCAATAAAGAAACACTTGACAAGTGTCATAAAGAGTCTAGCCACTTTAAACTGGACAGAACACAGTGTTGATTAAGCTTCAAACAGCTGAAACAACATTCTCTCTCCAGCCACCTCTATCTCCCATCTCTCTCACATGCAGACAGACACACAATGAAAAAGAACAGCAGCTTTGCCAGAGTAAAGATTTGAGTCTGCCTGGGCTAGTTTATACCTAGACTTTATGTGGGGATTCAGGAGGGAGGAGGCAATGATAAGCCTTTTTTCCTACATAAAGGTGAGTACAGTGTCTGTCTCTGAACATGGGAGTGCAAAGCTGCTCCCATCCTAATCCCTTGGGGGGAATACAGAACCCCAAAGGTGGAGAAAAGGACCGTGGCGTGTTAAAATTACTAACTACCACTTTAAATTCTAAGGGGTTTACTGGTCCTGCTTGCAGGCTGGAGGACTCTGTAGGGAGACGTGCAGTCTAGCTCTTCCGCCTGCAGTCAGTCTGCAGACGGACAACTAAAAGCAAGACGTGGTGAGTTGTGCCTCTCTGGTGCCGGGAACAGCCCGTTTTGTCTTTCTCTGGTTTTGATTACTGTGTGGTATCATTCGGGATCCTAAGAAATAAAGTAGTGTCAGGTTGCAACCTTCCAGAGAGAGAAATTTATGTTTGTAATCGCACTTCCCTGTATATATGCAGTGAACATAACAAAGACCAGTGCAGTGGAAGGAGTAAGCTGCATGCCCTGAATGGGTGAGCAACTCCAGCATGAGGGAAACCTGGAGAAGAATTCTCCCTGATCCTTGGCCGGTGTAGCTATGCTCCACCCCAACATAGGATTGGGCCTAAATGGCGCAATTGAAACTTTCTGCCATAGGTGCTGGAACTAGGGGTGCAGAGGGGTGCTGCAGCACCTCCTGGCTTGAAGTGGTTTCCTTTATATACAGGGTTTACAGTTTGGTTCAATGGCTCTCAGCACCCCCACTATGCAAATTGTTCCAGCACCCCAGCTTTATGCTGTAAGACCCCTGAGAGGAGTCAAATCTGAGTCCTGTAGAGTGCCAAGCGTAGCATCAGAGCATCAACAAGGAAATACTACAATAATTAATAGGAAAGTATGGAGTCACTGGGGGCAGCATGAGGAAAGGATACCTATCTTATCCTCTCCCACAACCATATTTTTAGAGCCATTAATGGATAACAAAATTTTACATTCAAAGACATGCACTTTTGCCTTAAATTCTCTTTGACTTTATTCACAGTAGGACGCTTGCTGAGGCTGACCATCATCTAGCATTTCTACCTCTTGGTGAGCCTTAAACAGAGCTTTTCATGTTCAAAGAGGAGGAGAGGTTTGAAGGTTGAGAGGCTGTCTCAGCATATTGAGGTGCAATCCTCTGATCTTCATATTTCTCAGTTCTTCCAGGAGAACCCGGACTAATTGTGGTTTTAAAAGACTATTTAATTTTAACTCCCTCCCTCTCTCACCCTTTACTAAACCATCATGACTTTCGTCACTGAAAGGGTACATGCCATGCGAGGAGAAAATGTGAGACGGTATCTTATAGCTATTGAAATGTGTGTGTGTGTTAGGGGGTTGGAAAGGGATGGGGAGGAAACTACATCTTCGAAATTAGGGTGAGAGGAGCTGCAGCTCTTTGGAGTCGTGCTGGATGCAACTGATCAGTGTTTATAATGCACTCTGACAATGAAAAGTGCTGTTTAATTATTTTCATTGAGTTATTTAGAGTTTTCACTAGCCACCTTCAAATACTGCCCAACTTCCCTCTGAATAGTGAGATAACCGTTTCCCTTCAAGAATGCAACATGAATTTCACAGAGGTGATGGCTAACCTGGTTTAAGGTAATATAGAAAAACATCTCTGGCAATACACTGTGGTGTTTGTCATAACTCTAGGCTGTGGCTTTAGTGCAGGATCAATACTTAGCAGTTCTTTTTATTATGGTTGGGGTTTTCAAAGGCACTTAGAGGGAGTTAAGTGCCCAACTCCCATTGAATTTCAACTCCTTTGAAAATCCCAGACCTATAAATATGTATTTTTTAAGTTGTCACTGAAAAAGAAAACAACTTTAGGGTAGGTCTATGCTAGATTTTTTTTCAGTCATGTTTTAACACGTTAAATAACATGTATTATCTAACAATTGTAAGTTCTTGTGTAGACTGGACACAAACGTTTGTTGTTGTATGCTAGAATTTACAATCAAGTTAGTTAACATATATTAAGACATTACTAAAAAGTCAAATATAGACATGCCCAGTAAAAGGTCTGAGAGACGTGACCAGTTAAATACTAACAACTATGGTATGAAAGTAAAAGACTAGTTAAACACATAGAGCTAAATTCTGCAGGGCAGATCATCAGATGGTATAAATCGATGTAGCTCCATTGATTCCAAACCATGCTTTGAAATTGGCCTATACGGTTCATATTGATAGAGCTTGTGTTTCCCCTTCTTTTAAATTAAGTAGATAAAAGATCCCTCTCCACATCATTCCACCTGTCTCTGTAAGCAAGATGTTTTGTTTCATCAAGTCTTCAAATACAGTTCCTGCAGGGGCATTTAATCCTCAATGATTTTCTCGTTAAAAAATACGGGTCTACTCATAAAAATCAGAGTGTCCTGTTAACTAAAGAAGGCATAGCACAAGAGATTTATGGGCCAGACAAATGGGTTGAAATCTTGATTATCAAGAGTAGAAACTATAGCATTAATAACTTCCATTTCTCCACCTCTTAGTGGGATATAGTTTTTCATTTTCCATAGATTTTTTTTGTGTGTAATTTCCCTGAGTTCTAGTAGAATCTAATCAGAGAAATAGTATAAGCTGTGTCTGAAAGTAGGTATGGGTGAGTTATGTCAGATAAAATAAAATCTGACTCAAGCCTTTGCCCCTAACTCAAAACAAAGTTTTGAAGTTTAAAACAGTTCAATCTGTTTGCTGCTTCTTTTCCTCTGATTTTTTTGCCTCTCTACACTTTCTGGCATAGAGGAGGACAGGTGTACCAAAACAAGGAGACTCTCTAGCTGCTTTTCTCATCTGGTCAGAATCAGAAAGTACAGGAAATCTCAAAAGATAGCTTGTCCTCACAAGATTTCCAACTCAGTTTCCAGATCAAAAAAGTTGGCCAAGCATGGTCATTTTAGGGCACTATTTTGTATCAGTACCACTATTGTCTGACTTTGGGGGGAAACACTGGTAAGTTAAACCTTTTTTAAATCTTGGTGTGTGTGTTTAGATGCCAGTTTATATTTGTTAGGGATTCCCAGGACTGACTCCAGTTTGTCTATAGAAAATGCTTAATCCATGTGTTATTTGCTTCAACCACCGGCTTGTGTATATCTAGCCCCTATCCAAACTGCAAGGTGTGGAAAATGCTATGAAGAGTTTACTTAGAGGCATGCAACTCGTTTGACATCAGTGTGGTTGTTCACCTGCAGATGAGAGCAGAACCCTGACCTTTTAATGGGGAGACTTATTCACCCTGTGTAAAATTCACCTCAGTATGAAAGGCTGGAGCAATGTCTTCTGCATCACTTAAGCCCTGCATAGACGTGTAGAACTAGTCTCCATGCCAGCCTATGAAGGGGCAGCGTAGAAGGTCACTTTGAGGGTAGGCTGGGCGTGGTCTGGGACAGGTTAGGTAACGGGCTAACAATCTATTTTACACATGTCTATGGACTCCACTACTCCCTACATCTGGCCTAGAGGGGCTACAGCTGCTGTTCCAGCCCTTAGGCAGGAGTAGCACCACTTAGGAGAGAGGGCGGTGCCAGGGGCTGGACAACAGCCTTGGCCCTATGATGCGGGGGGGCGTGAATTTCATCTCTCCAACCTTCCCGCATCACCTTTACAGACCCTGAATGCTCTGGCCTTTTGTTGGTGGAGTGGTCTCCATTTTGCAGTTTTTTCACATGCAAAACTGCCCAGGACTTCCCTTTTGTCTGCCATAGCAAGATGTCTGACCTCACACATATGCACCATGGGCAATATCCTATAACAATCTTTTTCCTCCTTGGCCATAAGTCAAGGTCTAAGGCTTTAGGGTGTGTTCGTAAAATAAAAATCTACTCCAGGGAACTGCCTGTGCATTTGCCAAAGAAAACTCCCGTCCCCTCTTCTCCTAACGTGGGATCCTGATGCAGGGAAAAATACGGTGAATTTTACGGTAGGATTCACATTTCACTATTAAGGTTTTTCGCTATACTTTTAAATTGATCTAGGCTTCAGTGGATCAGCAAAACTCAGTATCTCCCATGTGGAGGCAAAGGATCAAATTCTGCTCCCATTTACACTTATTTGAAGTCAGTCTGGAGCTATTCCAGATTCACACAGAATTTGGGCCAATGGCATCTTTTACAACATAGATATTTATATTTTGATGGCATATGTTTCCCTCAACACTTAAATAGGATGTAAGTAGCATATAGAGCTTGTGTGAAACCTCTGCACAGG
The DNA here is from genome assembly GCF_965140235.1 of Caretta caretta. Lineage (NCBI taxonomy): Eukaryota > Metazoa > Chordata > Testudines > Cheloniidae > Caretta > Caretta caretta. The sequence continues at coordinate 188,827,109 of NC_134207.1, read as the reverse complement.
AGTGAATTTCATCCTAGTCTGTAGTGGAGAAGATATTCTTCACTTTCCTACATACAGGGAATCTGCAACTAAGGCAACAACAGGCATAATCAGCACATGCTGATATGGAGCTGGCATATCAGAATCCTCCTCCTCCTGCTAGAGATGCCATCAGCAGTTCAAAAACTGCTGCTGAAATGTCCACCATCATCTAGCAGATGCTCCTCTTGTGTCCTGAAATAGGACTGAGGTAGAGAAGTTCTTCCACTGGAGTGGGATTAATGTTGGCTCTGGCTCCAGAGAGCATGTGGATACACAATGGCTCAGCTGTATGAGTCTGTGGGCTAAAACCACCCAAAACACTTCTGGCCAACTCCCTTGGGACAGACAGACTAGTTCTCCTACAACTCACTGTAGAGCATCTTCAGCAGATGAGGACACTAGGAACCCTGAGACACGATAGTTCATGCCCACAGAAGCTGAATATGTGAGTTGGGTCTTCAGTATGGACACAGCATGGTTGTGAGGCCTGAGTTTCCATTGCAAAGTAGACACTCAAGCACAGGCTTGGAAACACAAGTCAACTAACCCGAGCTTAGCATGCAGCATAGAGGGACCCATTCTCCAACTACAGGATACAGGCAACTCCTGTTGAAGTCAGTGGGAGTTGCTTGTATCCTGTAGTAAGAGAACTTGTTGTGTATTGTTGGTGCAGAATGGCAGCTAGGATCTACTCAAGTAGTGGTTGCATTTCAGTGATGATTTAGGACGTAAGTAAAGAGCGCCATACATGCACAACACAGATTTGCATTGTGGATGAGACAACATCAGTGTTGATCAAAGAAGAATTTTGTCCAAAGTTTGTAAAGAACTTTTGGATCTTTCTTAATAGAAGGCCCTATATAAATATAAACATGATGATGTTATTGTTTTTTAGAATTCCCCTGGTGCGTAATGGGAGAATAAATCCTTAAATTAAGTTCAAACATATTAATATTGATTAAGAAATGAATAAATTCTTCTAGAATTTTATCTGCCTCTACAAATGTGCACTTGATCTTCCATTTTCAAACAGGACATAGTAATGCCCTAGAAAATTGCAGCCTTGAACTCCATCAAACCACAGACACAGATTATATATTATTAGATATAATTTTGGAAATCTGTCTGGAATACACCATAAAACAGGAATAAAAGAAAAACTGTAAGGACATTTGTATTTGTCAGCGTGTCCCCAGACAGAGCCCCATGGATATGGTATTTTTAGAATAAAGCTTTCATTTCTCAGTGCATCAGTGGGAAAATTAACACACTAACCTCATACTGTTCCATAATTCATTTTCTTTGTTTTAGATACTGAGCTGAGCTGGTACCATAACTTAAATTTGGAGAATAGATTTTAAGCAGAGCTGGATCTTGGCTGGTTTTTTTCCCCCCATCTCCCAGCTTGCCAGTGTCTACATAAGTATTTTTAGTAGCACTAGCACTGAAGTGATAGGCAACCTCTATTTATTTCAGACTGTACCTTTTAAATATATGTATTATTTTTAAATGGACACACCCAAGTACTTTTATAATGGTTTTAAATACATTGTGGCAGACTCACCCGTGTCAGTGCAGCAGATATAAACTTCACCTACTTGCCACCACAAAGGATATTTATCCTGAGGGAGCACAAGCAGCATTTCTCTCATTAGCCTTCCTCAGTGTTTCTGCTGAGGTGATGGAAGCCTATGGCTGGGTCTCCATAAGCTCTGACTGGGTGAAATCCCTCTCCATGCAGAGAGCCAGTGCAAGGCCTATATACTGCCTTAGTTTAACATAAGCCTCAGATACCAAAACCTTAATATTACAGCAACGCATTACTTTTGTTTACTGGATTTTGTAACTGAACCATGAGGTTACGTTTTTTAAGTAATGTATAATTGAAACTAAAGTAACTTCAATGACACTTTGTCTTATATCAGTGAGCATCGAGAGTGGTAGCATTGTGCTCAAATGCCCTGGAACTCCAGAAGCTGAGAGGAGAGAGAGAGAAACATAGCACCACTAACCTTCGTCATCAAGAAAACTCTCCCTGTGTTAAATCTGGCAGAAATAAACAATAATTTCTGGAACTGGCTCAACCAACAATAAAGCCAAAGCCTTGACAGAAAAGGGACTTCTGTCTCATGCCAATGCTCTGTGCTCCGCCAGTTCAAATGCTGTACAAAAAGCAAAGCCTGAGTTTGGATGCATTAATGGAAGTTATGTACTTCCTGATACTGTACCAGCAAGCTCTAATACTGCTTCTAATACTGATCTAGCTCCAAAAAAGAGTATTTGTTTGCAGAGAGCAATGGAGCTTGCCTCAACAACTGCTAGAAAAAAGTTTGCCTGAAAAAAGCAATTTCCTTACCTATTTGGAAGAGTTAGCCTGAACTCTGGTCTGCCAGAAAGAAGCTCTGTTAATTCAAGGGAAAAATTATGATTTATGCCTGCTACAAAGAAGCCTGCAAGGAGCTTGCCTGCCTTCAGCTTGATTCATCTCTAGAAGCTATGTGACCTGTTGCGTTAATTCCATGTACAGCACCTAGAAAACTGTTAATTTTTTTTAAATGTACTATTGTTTCATTCTACGTCACAGAAACAATGGTTGAGTTTGGAAAAGGGGACAGTTGATCTGTCATAAGGAGTGACTGGCCAAACCTGGAACCTCAAATTCAAATCTCTTAACCTTTTGACTGGTGAGGAAAATTAATTGATTTTGTTGCTTGTGTAAGCCTTCAGCAAGGTGTTGTCAGCAGCATCGAGGGCCAGGTTCAAATATCTAGGGGGTTCCTCTTAAAATTAATAAATGCCATGTCAAGGTTCCTCCCCCACTCTGAACTCTAGGGTACAGATGTGGGGACCTGCATGAAAAACCTCCTAAGCTTATCTTTACCAGCTTAGGTCAAAACTTCCCCAAGGTACAAAATATTCCACCCTTTGTCTTGGATTGGCCGCTACCACCACCAAACTAATACTGGTTACTGGAGAAGAGCTGTTTGGACGCATCTTTCCCCCCAAAATACTTCCCAAAACCTTGCACCCCACTTCCTGGACAAGGTTTGGTAAAAAGCCTCACCAATTTGCCTAGGTGACTACAGACCCAGACCCTTGGATCTCAAGAACAATGAACAGTCCTCCCAACACTTGCACCCCCCCTTTCCTGGGAAATGTTGGATAAAAAGCCTCACCAATTTGCATAGGTGACCACAGACCCAAACCCTTGGATCTGAGAACAATGAAAAAGCATTCAGTTTTCTTACAAGAAGACTTTTAATAAAAATAGAAGTAAATAGAAATAAAGAAATCCCCCCTGTAAAATCAGGATGGTAGATATCTTACAGGGTAATTAGATTCAAAAACATAGAGAACCCCTCTAGGCAAAACCTTAAGTTACAAAAAAGATACACAGACAGAAATAGTTATTCTATTCAGCACAATTCTTTTCTCAGCCATTTAAAGAAATCATAATCTAACTCATACCTAGCTAGATTACTTACTAAAAGTTCTAAGACTCCATTCCTGGTCTATCCCCGGCAGAAACCAGCATATGACAGACACACAGACCCTTTGTTTCTCTCCCTCCTCCCAGCTTTTGAAAGTATCTTGTCTCCTCATTGGTCATTTTGGTCAGGTGCCAGCGAGGTTACCTTTAGCTTCTTAACCCTTTACAGGTGAGAGGAGCTTTCCCCTGGCCAGGAGGGATTTCAAAGGGGTTTACCCTTCCCTTTATATTTATGACATGCCACCATCTCGAGCCCCCACCCTGAGATACCTGAGAACCAGGCAATACTTCCCTGCACGTAGTTGCAAGCACTGCGTCGGTATATGAAACCAGGAAAACTTTATAAGCGGAAAAGGGAACACAGCATCAACTAGGGTAAACACAACAATAAATCAACGTAAGTATGTAATAACTAAAACACCCGAACCCATGGTAACTTTGCTGGTAATCCTGTATGTCAGTTTTCCTCCCCATCAGTCTGAATGTCTGAGGAGAATGTTCCTTAAACATGTCACTGTGACATTTCACTCCATATTATTTATGAAAATATGCTTATGATATGAATATGATATAACTGAGATATACTTTATACAAGATGGGTCTTGTAAGCTATCATTGGAAAGGTTATGATTTACTGAATCTGATTATCCAATTTGTATGCATCATTTCTGTATCTAAAGTTAGAAACGTGGACTATGTAACAATTACAACAGGGTGTGTATTTGGAAGACACCCACCAGACAACAGGCCATCAAATTTGATGAGCCATAAGGAAGGAACAACAAAACCATGAAGATACTAATCTCTCTCCCTCCTGGAGGAGTCCGGGGACGTAACTGTGACACTACTAGGTCAGGGGTCTTGTCACCTAATACTAAACATTACCTAGGACTTCTTGTAACTTTCTACTGGAAGGTAGGTGGGTCAAGTTTGGGAAACAAAGATTCCTGCCTTATGTAAATCCTATTTAAGGGTGGGGAGGAAGGCAAATGTGACTCCTTCTCTCCATGGCCTGTCTGCCCAAGAAGAACTGCTAAAGCCACCTGAAGTGAAGGGGAGTCCGGACTGAGACAGGGGTCCAGTCTGAAAAGGAATATAACTGGAACTCTGAACCACAGAAACTTTGCAGCCTGCCTAAAATAACATTTACGGTGAGAATTTACATTTTGTAACCTGTTTCTTAAATATATTGAGCTTAGCTTGTGTATTTTGCTTTATTTAGTCAGTACTCGGCTTTGTTCTGTCTGTTATCTCTTATGTTCACTTAAAATTCACCTTTTGTAGTTAATAAGCTTATTTCTTGTTTATAATATAACCCAGTTTATGTAATTTCTAACTGGGGGGCAAGAAATTGTGCATATCTCCCTCCACATTGAGGGAGGGTGCGAATTTCATAAAACCTTTGGGTTTGTACCCCTTAAAGAGAGTGGGCACCAGAGTGCTGGAGCAAGCTCCTAAGGCTGAATCTTTCCAGCGTGGATCTCTGTCTCTCAGGGCAGCTGGGTGTGGCCCTGCCTGTGTGCTTGGCAAGAAGAGGCTTGTGAGCCTAACCCAGCAAGGCCAGGTAAAGGGGACCCAGGCTGGCAGAATAGGCTGACTCAGTTAAACCTGGGTTGGGTCCTGACTACTGACTTTGGAAATAGGGAGCCTGATCCCATGAGGTGTTGACTGCCCTCAGATCCTATTGACTTCAGTATGCATTTGAGGCATTCCACACACTGGGGTATTGAGCTCTGCATGAGCACCTAGCCAGGAAGAACTGTGGTGAAATGTCCTAACAAGGTTCAGCAAGGCAAGTGCAGGAACAAAGGGATTGCCATGAGGGTAAGAGCAATAGTGTCTTGTAGTCCTGTGTCCTATCTCTGACAGCATGCAGTAACAATTGCTTCAGAGGAAGATGCAACCTCCCCACAATTAATTATGCAGTAGTCTGACCATAGTGGACATTTCTTTCTAGCCCAAGGCAGTCAGTGATTGGGTTATGCCCTCAAGCAAGAGAGCCGATATCCTTCATATATGTTTCTATATCCTAGCTAATGCAACTGTGGATATTTTAAATATTTGTATAAATGTCTAATCCTCTTTGAATCCTACTAAGCTTCTCAAATCTTGTGAGAATGAGTTCCAAAGGTTAATAACATGTCAAGTGAAATAGAGTGCTAGATACTCCAGTCCAATAAATCTATTTAGTGCCATAATCGCAGCGAAAAATCAGCCCCAACAGATCATTTGGTCCATTTAAAATGTGTTGTCCTTTAATTTCACTGAGTAGCTCCTTGTTCTTGTATTACTTAAAAGGGTAAACTGGAGAAGCCAATCTACCTTCTTTATGGTATTCATTGTTTTATTACCTGTCTCATGTCAGGTGGTGGTTACTAAATCTAAACAGTAACAATAATAGGCCCAATAAAGTTTATAAAAACTCTCTAAAAATTCTTAGAATAAGGTTTTTTTCCCTGTAACATATGCAAGATGTGCAGAATGTAAGGTAGTGTGGCGTAGTGTAAAGTTTTTATCAGCCCTTGTGGGACAGCACTGTAGGGAGCAATGTGGAGCGGCAGCATCCCAGGAGGAGCCTTGAAGAGATTGTGGCTTGTGGGCAGGCCTAATCTCCCCTAATATTTCTCCTTGCACCCAGGTGACTGAGCAGATTTCTCCAACTTAGTGCACCAGCCCTGGTCCATGGGCCAGTGCAGACACAGCTGGGGCCATGACCTGGCCTCCTTCCCACCTATGATGGGGCGTAAACCTTACACCAGCACCAAAAGGGTTAAAGGAGCCTGAAAGTGCTAGTAACCTCCCTGATTGCACCTGGGGAGGAGGGTGTGACCAGGGGAAGGGTATGGATTTTGGAAAAAAAGATCAGTTCAGAGGAGGAGATCCAGTGGAGAGGGTGTATTGAGTGTCTTCTCTCTAAAGAAGTCTGATAGAAGGCTGGAAAGGCAGAGAACCAGACAGTCTGCTTCTGAGGTGAGCCTGAGGGAAGATCAGGAGCTGCTGAGGGATGACAGCCTGCCTGACACCCTGGGAAGGCAGAGAACCATGCCAGCCATAGACTGTGGGATGGAGTGAGGCACAGGGGCTTGAAGACAAATGTGAGGACATTGTGTTATAGCTGAGGCTTGCCTGTGAAGGAGAGGGGTGGCTAGCTGAGCCCGACTGGGGCTGAAGGTTCAGTTTTCCTTGTATTTCTTTTGGACGTGTTAAAGGACTTGCAAGGGGTGGAAACAAAATGTGACCTGACTGGAGGGCCATGTCGTGAGAAGAGACAGACTCCCCCCCATGGGACGAGAGTGGCTGTGAGAAAGGGGCATTAGATGAGGAGAGCCTGCTATGCCATGCACCGCCAGGAGGGGAGCACTCCAGCAGTGAGTCTACTTTTCTACGCCACCTTTTTCTGCCTTCCCATTAGCTGTCCCGCTCCTTGAGGTGGAACAGGAGCACACTGTCCCTGCACCTCCCACAACTCAGGGACTGCTCTTGTAAGTGGCCCTGCAGCATGTGAAAGTTCTCATCAGACAGTGTTTGGATAACAGGCCGACGCTGATTGCCTCCAAACGGACCTGGGATTCGGAGATGCTGACACAGCTCAAGAGAGACTGGACTTTACAAGCTCTCTACTGGTGCTCATATCAGCATGTCCCGTCTTCATTGAAAGGAATTGTGGCCATCGGTCTGTTTGGGAGGAGGGGGCATGAAGGGGAGAGTGAGATAGCAGAGGTATTTTGCAATACCACAGCCTGCAAATCAGTTAGCCTTTCACAAAGGAATAAGGTAAGGGGGCAGTTAAATGTGATTGTAAGTGATTAGGGTTGTGAAAGGAGCCCTACAGAACATCTGCTGTACGCTAATAAACCATTGGTAGATTATTTTTAAAAGGAAAACAAAACGACAAACACTACTAATGTGGCCCAGGCAGGTAATAAATATCCCAGCAGCACTGACTTCAAACAATTGGCAGAGCCTAGAATATGAGGAACTGTAACCTGCAGCAAATCTCTCTCTGTCTTTATTTTTTTCTTAAGAACATCTATGAGCTTTTTATTTCTTAAATAGCTTGTTTTTAGCTCTGTGCTATCTACACAGAACCTATTTGCTTCAGGTGTATGCCTGGCCAGGCCAACATAAAACGGAGCAGAATGCAGATGGATGCGACCCCAGCGCCACTACAGAAAGAACCGCCTTAAAATGAATGGAAACAAGCAGGGTGAGATATAGTATAAGCAACATTTTAGCCACTAGGGCTAAGATCTTTATCTTATTGGGATTTTTGTAAAACAAGAAAATGTGTAATCATTTAGGAAGCTGCCTTGAAATTCCAGCCATATTCAAAATGAGAACGGTTCAGACTACAAGATATTAAAGTGGAGTCAGAGTCAGAAATGTGACCGTAAAAATAGTTAATTTCCTTTTGGTTGGGGATTTAGCACATGACTCACATTGAAATTAATGGGAGCTGTATGGCTAAATACCCTAGAGCTTTGAAAATTTTGACTATTGTCTTCAATGAGAGAATGAGCCTTCCTGAGACAATGGGCTTAATATTTGTTCCCTGTTGTCGTTACTATTTATGTTTGTTTTATGAGAGCATCTAGAGATCCCCAAAAGGGATCAGGACCCCACTGTGCTTGGAACTGTTCACATTCATAACAAAAAGACAGCTACTGCCCCCTGTGCATCTGAATGATGACTTTTCACTGACAAAAGAAGAACTTTCACTCATGTTCACATTGCAGAGCAAATGCAGATCCAAGTGAGTAAGATAGGTTCTCTTCTGCACCATCCCCCAAATTATCAGCTGAGTTTTGATTGTAGAACCTTCAGAACTGGTGATGACATATGAAGCAGAAAGAATGCAGCTTGATATGTTAACTCCCAGGCCGAGTTGGCAGTGCTAGCAGTCAGAAAAATATAAATTTAAACGTGTAAACTAAACTTATGTGAATGGGAAGTCACTGAGAGAACAGAAATATAGAACTCCAAAGTAACATTTATACAGTCATAGGAAGAAAAGGAGGACTTGTGGCACCTTAGAAACTAACAAATTTATGTTAGCCATGTTTCTATCAGTAACTATTGTATTTTAAAATAAAACAATAGTTTTATACCCAATAATTACTAAGGGCTTGAGTCTCATTATGCTTAATGTGGTTTTACACCAGTGCAAGGGAGTTGCTTAGGCATATACGCTCTAGTGTTATCTGATGTGAGCTCATCCTGGTTGACCAAGAGACCTTCGCAGAAATGGGCCACCTAGAAAATCTCTCACGTGTAATGTAGGTGATGCTTTGTCCTATTTTATCAGCTATTGGCCGTTGTTGTATATTTTACTTTTGGGAAAGATTAATGAGAAGGTTGTCAAGGTTCCTCCCCCACTCTGAACTCTAGGGTACAGATGTGGGGACCTGCATGAAAAACCTCCTAAGCTTATCTTTACCAGCTTAGGTCAAAACTTCCCCAAGGTACAAAATATTACACCCGTTATCCTTGGAATGGCCGCTACCACCACCAAACAATTACTGGTTACTGGGGAAGAGCTGTTTGGACGCGTCTGTCCCCCCAAAATACTTCCCAAAACCTTGCACCCCACTTCCTGGACAAGGTTTGGTAAAAAGCCTCACCAATTTGCCTAGGTGACTACAGACCCAGACCCTTGGATCTTAAGAACAATGAACAATCCTCCCAACACTTGCACCCCCCCTTTCCTGGGAAATGTTGGATAAAAAGCCTCACCAATTTGCATAGGTGACCACAGACCCAAACCCTTGGATCTAAGAACAATGAAAAAGCAGTCAGTTTTTTACAAGAAGACTTTTAATAAAAAATAGAAGTAAATAGAAATAAAGAAATCCCCCCTGTAAAATCAGGATGGTAGATATCTTACAGGGTAATTAGATTCAAAAACATAGAGAACCCCTCTAGGCAAAACCTTAAGTTACAAAAAAGATACACAGACAGAAATAGTTATTCTATTCAGCACAATGCTTTTCTCAGCCATTTAAAGAAATCATAATCTAACACATACCTAGCTAGATTACTTACTAAAAGTTCTAAGACTCCATTCCTGTTCTGTCCCTGGCAAGAAGCAGCACACAGACCCTTTGTTCCTCTCCCTCCTCCCAGCTTTTGAAAGTATCTTGTCTCCTCATTGGTCATTTTGGTCAGGTGCCAGCAAGGTTACCTTTAGCTTCTTAACCCTTTACAGGTGAGAGGAGCTTTCCCCTGGCCAGGAGGGATTTCAAAGGGGTTTACCCTTCCCTTTATTTTTATGACACGCCCCCCAAATCTCAGCTAGGGTGAAACACTGGCTGGGATTTCTTCCTGGAGCTCTAGGAAAAACAGAGTTAATAAGACACATGCATCTCTAAATATACTACCAAGTACATAAAGACTAACAATATTTTCCACATCTCAAGGACGATTTTAACCAGTTGATTCTGGGAAACTTTCACGCGAGAGTGCATCAGCCACTTTGTTAGAAGCTCCTGAGATGTGTTGGACGTCGAAATCAAAATCTTGGAGAGCTAAACTCCACCGAAGAAGTTTTTTGTTAGTTTCCTTGACGGTGTGAAGCCACTTCAGTGCAGCATGGTCGGTTTGCAGGTGGAAACGCCGTCCCCAAACATATGGGCGTAGCTTTTCCAGAGCGTAGACAATGGCATAACATTCTTTTTCAGTGACTGACCAGTTGCTTTCCCTCTCAGACAGTTTTTTGCTGAGAAACACTACAGGGTGGAATTCTTGATCAGGTCCTTTCTGCATTAAAACTGCTCCCACACCACGCTCGGACGCATCTGTGGTTACTAGGAACGGTTTGTCAAAGTCTGGGGCCCTTAGTACAGGGTCAGACATGAGTGTCGCTTTAAGCTTGTTAAAGGCCTTCTGACACTTTCCGGTCCACTGAACAGCATTTGGCTGTTTCTTTTTGGTTAGGTCTGTCAGTGGGGCAGCGATTTGGCTGTAGTGCGGTACAAATCGTCTGTAATAACCGGCCAAGCCTAAGAAGGATTGAACCTGTTTCTTTGACTTTGGGACAGGCCACTTTTGGATAGCATCCACTTTGGCCTGTAGGGGGCTGATAGTTCCTTGACCCACCTGGTGTCCAAGGTAAGTCACTCTGTTTAGGCCTATTTGACACTTCTTAGCCTTAACAGTTAGTCCTGCCTCCCTTATGCGCTCAAGGACTTTTTGTAGATGTTCCAGGTGGTCTGCCCAGGAATCCGAAAATATGGCCACATCGTCAAGGTAGGCGACTGCATATTCTCCTAATCCCGCTAGGAGACCATCTACAAGTCTTTGGAAAGTGGCGGGTGCATTTCGCAGCCCGAAAGGGAGTACATTAAATTCATACAGCCCGAGATGTGTGATGAAGGCTGACCTTTCCTTGGCAGATTCATCTAGCGGTACCTGCCAGTACCCCTTGGTTAAGTCCAAGGTAGAGATGAACTGGGCCCGTCCCAGTTTCTCTAATAGTTCATCTGTGCGTGGCATTGGATAGTTGTCTGGGCGAGTTACAGCATTTAGCTTACGGTAGTCCATGCAAAAACGTATTTCCCCATCTGGTTTGGGAACTAGAACCACTGGAGATGCCCATGCACTTTCAGAGGGGCGGATTACCCCCATCTGTAACATATCCTGGATCTCCCGTTCTATAGCAGTTTTAGCTTGAGGAGACACCCGGTAAGGTTGAACCCTAATTGGGTGAGCATTACCTGTGTCAATGGAGTGATATGCCCGTTCAGTCAGTCCTGGGGTGGCTGAGAACGTTGGCGCGTAGCTAGTGCACAGCTCCTGGATCTGCTGTCGCTGCATACGCCCAAGGGTCATGGAGAGGTTCACCTCTTCCACACCACCAGCACATTTCCCTTCGTAGTAAACACCTTCAGGCCACTCAGCGTCGTCTCCTCCCTGGGCTGTAAACTGACAAACCTTTAATTCTCTGGAATAAAAGGGCTTTAGAGAATTAATATGGTACACCTTAGGCTTTCGGTTGGAGGTGGGGAATGCTATGAGATAATTAACAGCTCCCAGGCGCTCCTGGACCGTGAATGGCCCTTCCCACGATGCTTCCATTTTATGGGCCTGGAGCGCCTTTAAGACCATGACCTGGTCTCCTACTTTGAAGGAACGCTCTCTGGCATGTTTATCATACCAGGCTTTTTGCTCTTTTTGAGCATCCTGTAAGTTTTCTCTAGCAAGGGCTAAAGAGGTTCGGAGGGTGTTCTGTAGGTTGGTTACAAAGTCCAGAATGTTAGTTCCTGGAGAAGGTGTAAATCCCTCCCATTGCTGCTTCACCAACTGCAATGGCCCCTTAACCTCACGGCCATATACAAGTTCAAATGGGGAAAACCCTAAACTGGGATGTGGTACAGCTCTGTACGCAAAGAGCAACTGCTGCAACACTAGGTCCCAATCATTGGAGTGCTCATTTATGAATTTACGTATCATGGCCCCCAAAGTTCCATTAAACTTCTCCACCATGCCATTTGTTTGATGATGGTAAGGAGTGGCAACCAAGTGATTTACCCCATGAGCTTCCCAAAGGTTTTTCATAGTTCCTGCCAGGAAATTAGTCCCTGCATCGGTGAGGATGTCGGAGGGCCAACCTACCCTGGCAAAAATGTCTGCTAGTGCCTGGCACACACTTTTAGCCCTGGTGTTGCTTAGAGCTACTGCTTCCGGCCATCGGGTGGCAAAATCCATGAAAGTCAGTATGTACTGCTTTCCTCTGGGTGTCTTTTTCGGAAAAGGACCCAGAATATCCACAGCTACTCGCTGAAATGGAACTTCAATGATGGGGAGTGGCTGGAGAGGGGCTTTGACCTGGTCTTGGGGTTTTCCCACTCTTTGGCACACCTCACAAGACTGGACATAGGTAGAAACATCCTTGCCCATTCCCTCCCAGTGGAATGACCCCCCCAAACGGTCTTTGGTCCTGTTCACCCCAGCATGGCCACTAGGGTGATCATGGGCTAAGCTCAAGAGCTTGGCCCGGTATTTAGTTGGAACTACCAACTGTCTCTGAGGATGCCAGTCTTCCTGGTGTCCACCAGAAAGAGTTTCCTTGTATAAAAGTCCTCTTTCTATAACAAACCTGGATCGATTAGAAGAGCTGAGAGGCGGTGGGTTGCTCCGTGCCGCTGTCCAAGCTCTCTGGAGGCTTTCATCTGCTTCCTGTTCGGTCTGGAACTGTTCCCTTGATGCTGGAGACATCAGTTCCTCATGGGATTGTGGACCTAGGCTTGGTCCCTCTGGAAGCGATATAGGGGATGGAGCTGTTTCTGTTGACTGTGAACCGCTCTCCGCTGGTGCACTATGTTGGGATTCAGGCTCCGGCTGAGCCTCTTGGGTCGGGTTATCGGCTGCTGCCAGTTCAGGTTCGGTGGGGCCCTCTGGTGTTGAGGTTGCAAGTACTGGATTCAGTGCTGACACGGGGTTTGGTGTTGGTTGTTCGGCTGGTTCCGGTTCTGGGACTGGTTCCGTCTGGGTCTCTGGGACTGGATCCACTACTGCTGTTGCAGACATTGGCCTGGGGTCCAGGTCCATAACCTCTGACTGGGTCCTGATAGAAGTTTCCGGAACAGAGCTAGGCCTCACGGCTTGTTTAGCCTGGCTGCGGGTGACCATTCCCACCCTCTTGGCCTGCTTCACATGATTGGCCAAGTCTTCCCCCAACAGCATGGGGATGGGATAATCATCATAGACTGCAAAAGTCCACATTCCTGACCAGCCCTTGTACTGGACAGGCAACTTGGCTGTAGGCAAATTGAAAGAGTTGGACTTGAAGGGTTGAATCGTCACTTGGATCTCTGAGTTGATTAAATTGGGGTCCACTAAGGAAGCATGGATAGCTGACACTTGTGCTCCGGTGTCCCTCCACGCGGTGACCTTCTTCCCGCCCACACTCACAGTTTCCCTCCGCTCCAAGGGTATCTGGGAGGTATCTGGGCCTGTGGACCTCTGGTGTGATTCCGGTGCAATGAACTGTAATCTGTTGGGGTTCTTGGGGCAGTTGGCCTTTACATGCCCCAGCTCGTTACACTTAAAACATCGTCCAGCTGACGGGTCACTGGGGCGAGGAGGGTTGCTGGAGAACGGGGTGGTGGGACGATAAGGGGTCTGGAGGGCTCTTTGGGAGGTAGGTGGGGCTTTGGGCGGCCCCCGGTAATAGGGTGTGGTCTGGGGTGGTCCCTTCTGGTCTCCACTCCAACTGCGACCAGTTTTCTTCTTCTCTGCCACCTCCACCCATCTGGCTCCAATCTCTCCTGCCTCAATTACAGTTTTGGGTTTCCCATCTAGGATGTATCTTTCTATTTCCTCAGGAACACCCTCTAAGAATTGTTCCATTTGCATTAGGAAGGGCAAATTTACTGGAGATTCAACACTTGCTCCTGATATCCAGCCATCCCAATGTTTCACAATGTGGTAGGCATGTCGGGTAAATGACATGTCTGGTTTCCACCTTAGGGCTCTGAACCTCCGACGAGACTGCTCGGGTGTTATCCCCATTCTGACTCTCGCCTTGGATTTAAACAGTTCATACTTGTTCATGTGTTCTTTAGGCATTTCAGCTGCCACCTCAGCTAAGGGTCCACTGAGCTGCGGCCTCAGCTCTACCATGTATTGGTCAGTAGAGATGTTGTACCCAAGGCAGGCCCTTTCGAAGTTCTCTAAGAAGGCCTCAGTATCATCACCTGCCTTGTAGGTGGGGAACTTTCTGGGATGGGAAGTGGTACCTGGAGAAGGATTGCTAGGGTTTGTTGGTATATTCTGCCGGGCCTTTATCTTCTCCATCTCCTCCACATGCTTCCTCTCTTTTTCCCTCTCCTCCTCCACATGCTTCCTTGCCTCCATTTCTTGTTCCTTCTTCAGCTGCATGAGTTCTATCGGTCTTTCATGTTCCCTTTGTCTTTCCTCAGCCTGAAATTTGGCTAATTCCAGCTGTAGTCGAGCTGAGGATTTGGTCATTCTAACCTCTCTGTTTTTAACTAACTTTACACCCGAGGTTTAGAAATAAACAAACAAAACTTGGCTGTAAAATTTTGCTGTGCTGGAATAGAATACCTATTCTCTGATAGTGATTGTCAGCCTACAGAAAAAGACAATTCCCTTGTCTCTGCTCTGGGCCCAAATTAAAGCAAAAAACCTCCAACTGCTTGGAAACCTGCTTACCCAGCCCAAAGAAAAAGCAAATGGGTAGAACACACACCCCCTATTTACTTTTAGGAAGAAAAGAAAAAAAAAAACAATGGGTTGGAAGACTGTGAATTTCCCTGCAGGAGTTAAGTACCCTGCCTCCAGGCAAAAAAAACCTGCAATTCACAAGATAATCCCCTTTTGTCTCTGCTTGGCCACAAAGCAGAGAGAAACCAAGCTGCTTTCAGTTTCAAAGCTGCTTTCTGGACTTTCTTTCCAAAGAAAAAAAAATTTCCTTTTTAAAATCTGTATTTCTAGTTCAAAAAATCTCAACTGGATCTCAGATGATTTCAGGTTAATCCCACCACTGTGCCACCATGTCAAGGTTCCTCCCCCACTCTGAACTCTAGGGTACAGATGTGGGGACCTGCATGAAAAACCTCCTAAGCTTATCTTTACCAGCTTAGGTCAAAACTTCCCCAAGGTACAAAATATTACACCCGTTATCCTTGGAATGGCCGCTACCACCACCAAACAATTACTGGTTACTGGGGAAGAGCTGTTTGGACGCGTCTGTCCCCCCAAAATACTTCCCAAAACCTTGCACCCCACTTCCTGGACAAGGTTTGGTAAAAAGCCTCACCAATTTGCCTAGGTGACTACAGACCCAGACCCTTGGATCTTAAGAACAATGAACAATCCTCCCAACACTTGCACCCCCCCTTTCCTGGGAAATGTTGGATAAAAAGCCTCACCAATTTGCATAGGTGACCACAGACCCAAACCCTTGGATCTAAGAACAATGAAAAAGCAGTCAGTTTTTTACAAGAAGACTTTTAATAAAAAATAGAAGTAAATAGAAATAAAGAAATCCCCCCTGTAAAATCAGGATGGTAGATATCTTACAGGGTAATTAGATTCAAAAACATAGAGAACCCCTCTAGGCAAAACCTTAAGTTACAAAAAAGATACACAGACAGAAATAGTTATTCTATTCAGCACAATGCTTTTCTCAGCCATTTAAAGAAATCATAATCTAACACATACCTAGCTAGATTACTTACTAAAAGTTCTAAGACTCCATTCCTGTTCTGTCCCTGGCAAGAAGCAGCACACAGACCCTTTGTTCCTCTCCCTCCTCCCAGCTTTTGAAAGTATCTTGTCTCCTCATTGGTCATTTTGGTCAGGTGCCAGCAAGGTTACCTTTAGCTTCTTAACCCTTTACAGGTGAGAGGAGCTTTCCCCTGGCCAGGAGGGATTTCAAAGGGGTTTACCCTTCCCTTTATTTTTATGACAAAGGTCATGAAGTAACTTTGCAGGTTTCTGGAGTTCAGAATTTCTTGTCTTCATTCAGTCTGTTTTCAGAACTTTGTATGAGAGAGAAGCTGCACTGTTTGCATTGATCAATGATCTATTTAATCTAGTTATTCTGTGCCTATCAGTATAGTATCTAATCCCCACTGTCTCTTCAATTACGTGCTTTGGAGGATTTCTGCAGACAGTGCACTGAGAAAGAGTGAATGTCAATGGATCAATGAACAGTTTCTTCCCTGATATGACAGGGACTGCTGCTCTACTCCATTCACATTCATTTCCTTTTTAGTGCACTGTCTGCAGTAAGAGAGTAGGTGTCACTGGGGACCACAGCCTGATGTCGCCACAGACACTTATTTAGTTGCTATTATCAAACCTGGACACAAAAGGCTGAAATTCTGGAAATCTGTGAGCAAGTCTTTTAGTTTTCTTTGTGCCAGTGCAGAATAGGGATGGACTGGAGTTAAAATGTACTTTCCCTTTACTGGTCCTCTTAGGAGTCAGAAAAAAATATCTAAACAACACTCCAGATCTTCAGGACATAAAAGGGCTAATATCCAAAAGTTCTAAGTTCATAAGTAACAAGCAGAGAAGCACATAGAAGCTCACAGATCTGGGGTTGGGAGGGGAATACAGGATGATAAAGGATCTCCATCATTGGCTGCATCCTGTTTATAGTCAAAATGGTAGAAAACAATAAGCACATCTCAACACTTCAAACAAAAAGCATGGAGCTATTTAAGTGTCCCGCTTTAAACAGTAAAGCCTTCACATACTAACTCAACATAATGCAATGCATGGGTCCAGTTCCACCCACATTTACATAGATACAGCCCCCATTGAACTCGGTATCGACAGCACCAAAGGGCTACATGCTAACAGCCATCTTTGCCTGTGCTTTCAGCTACCTTTAGCTGATTTTCTCCAACCCTTCCTCCTCCAGCCCTTATTATACATCATGCCTTTCATTTCCTTACTTATCCCAGTTTACATCTTCTGAAAGTCAGGAAGCAGTGACTAGTGCTTAATGGCTTTCATTTTGCTGTACGTGAGTACCATTTGGGGGAGGAGGGATAATAATGTGTCTTGTTCAGTTCCTTTCCTCTTTGGCTTCTATGCCTCGGGCTGGCTTTTTGAAAGCTACATATGGTAGACTGTGATTCATATATTCCTGCCTAGCGCTCTTTCTGGTACAGTGAAAGTATGACTGATAGTTAAGGCTACGTTTTAGTCACGGGTATTTTTATTAAAAGCCATGGACAGGTCACAGGCTGTAAACAAAAATTGACGGGCCTGTGATGTGTCCATGACTTTTACTAAAAATACCCGCTGTGACTAAAACTTGGGCAGGGGGCTGCAGGTGCTTGGGGGTGGGCGGTCTGGGGAGGGGCTGTAGGTGCTGGGGGAGGTGGCGTGGGACCGCACGGGTGCTGGGGGTGAGGGGGGTGGGCCATAGCACGCGACCAGGGATCCCTGCTGGTGCTGAGGGTGGGGGCCAGGCCACAGTGCATGGCCCTGGAGTAGGATCCCTGTTGGTGCTGGAGGGGAGATGGTTGGTGGGGCTGGCAGGAGCTTCCTATCTGGCTCCGCATCCCTGCAGCTCTTAAGCGGTGGAGGGGCCAGGGCAGAGGCTCCTCTGCTCCTGCCACAAGCACCAGCTGCTGCAGCTCCCAATTGGCCAGGAACCACAGCCAATGGGAGCTGCGGGGGCGGTGCCTGCGGGGGGCTGGGGCGGGGAGGCGTGTGGCGCTCCCCTGGCCCCTCCGCCACCTAGAAGCTGGAGGGCCATGTCAGTGGAAGTTAGGGTGACCAGACAGCAAGTGTGAAAAATCGAGACGTAATAGGAGCCTATATAAGAAAAAGACCCAAAAATTGGGACTGTCCCTATAAAATTGGGACATCTGGTCACCCTAGTGGGAGCTGGGGAGCCCTCCACCCTGAGGTAAATGCCGCCCACACACACCCTCCAGCCCCGTGCCCCTAGCCCTGAGCCCCCTCCCACACATCCAAACTGCTGCTGCTGGCCCAGAAATCACAGAGGTCATAGAAAGTCATGGAATCTGTGACTAATTTGCAGCCTTACTGACAGCACTGATGGAAAGTAGCATAAAGAAGGCTGTGTTTCTTTAAACCCATTGATATATACTTCAGCCTCCTGGGTCTCTAAATAGCAGGTTGGAGAACCTGTCAACTTGACTGTCTCTGACTAGTAAAGGGGCACTTAGTGTGGTGGAGGTTATTTATGGCATGTGTCTGTCAGGCTAAATGCACCTGTGAGCCCTCCTGGTCTTTCCTAGTGCACCCCCTCCCAGGTTTGGGGCCTCAAGCCATCACCTCTCTTTAAGTGGAATCATGTGATTCTTCCACTCTCAGCTGGACCTTGGGCTGCTGCCCACAGGAGCTAACCATGATTACCTCAGTGGGCCTGACTTATGTTCAGTACCTGCAGTGTTGTTCCCTCCAGGAGCAGTGACCAGTGGTTAGTACAGTGACTAAACAGACTCCTTAAAGCAAAACATTATTTATTTAGAACCAAAGCATTTAAGAGACAATAGATCTTAAAACAATAAACCAGTGTATATGCATGCCTGCCTCCCCCTGAGGCTTACCATCCCCTGGGTCTGGGGAAAGCCCAACTTCTTCACACTCCCTCTGCAGAGCCTCTCTCTGTGTCAGCCTTGTCAGCCCCTGACAACTGACCCTGCTTCCTCGCCTGAGGAGGACTTTTTCACGGTTTTAGTGTCCTTTTGATCTCTAGCCCCCATCTTGGGCAAAAAAAAAGCTTGCATTTTTGTTGGAAATAGCTTTGAGGTTCCAATATCCTAGCAGCTCTCCTTGTTGTCTTTCAAGGGTGTGCTGTGAAAGTCTAATCTAGGGAGCCATTGTATTGACTTCCTGCTTGTTCTTCTAACAGCCGTTATAGCATTAAAGCAATGTTGGTGTATAATAAAAATCTCTAATCTAGTTATACAGTTTATGTCAGTAACTAGGTCAATACCATACTCATAACATTATTATAGTGGAACCTCAGAATTATGAACACCTCAGGCATGGAGGTTGTTCGTAACTCTGAAACGTTCATAACTCTGAACAAAAGGTTATGGTTGTTCTTTCAAAAATTTACAGCTAAACATTGACTTAATACAGCTTTGAAATTTTACTATACAGAAGAAAAACGCTGCTTTTAACCATCTTAATTTAAATTAAACAAGCACAGAATAGTTTCCTTACCTTGTCAAATCTTTTTTTTTAAAATGTTCCTGTCATAAATATAAAGGGAAGGGTAACCACATTTCTGTGTACAGTGCTATAAAATCCCTCCTGGCCAGAGGCAAAACCCTTTCACCTGTAAAGGGTTAAGAAGCTAAGGTAACCTCGCTGGCACTGACCAGCAATGAGCTGCCAAAATCTTAACAACCAGTTCCCTATAAAAAGTTCTGATGTAAGGGATGTGCCCCAATATGTATTTTTTGTACCAACAGGGTTACCATACGTCCCTATTTTCCTAGGAGGAATTTTTAAAATTAAAAAATTCGTCCCGGACGGCAATTTAAAGAACCAAAAAGCCGGACATGGCTGGGAAAATACGGGTGTATGTTAACCCTGCCTAAAGTTCTTTTTTTAAAAGATGGGCCTGAACTAGAAATGAGCTCCATTTCACATGTGTGGGTCCCCGCCACTCCCTGGGGGTGTGCTAGGGTGACCAGATGTCCCGATTTTATAGGGACAGTCCCAGTTTTGGGGTCTTTTTCTTATATAGGCTCCTATTACCCCCCACCCCCATCCCAATTTTTCACACTTGCTGTCTGGTCACCCTAGGGTGTGCACATGTGTGGGTCCCAGCTGCTTCCTGCCCCCCTCATTGAAGCAGGTGTGCAGGGTTACTGCCCTGGGAACTGCAGGGCACCAGTGGACGGGGGCCAGCTGCAGACAGGGGTGTGGGGCAGGGCTAGCTGGAGGCATAGGGTGTGGGGATGGCTGCGGGCAGGACAGGGGGTGCAGAGCTGGCTGGAGACAGGAGGGTGCAGGGTTGGCTGGAGGCAAGGGGAGGTGGGGCTGGCTGGAGACAGGGCATGGGGTGCGTGTGGCAGGAGCTGGCTGCGGGCAGGGTAGGAGGTGCGGAGCTGGTGTGGACAGGGCAGGGGGTGCGGCAGGGGCTGGCTGCAGGCAGTGGGTGTGGGGGTGGCTGGAGACGGGCTGGCTGCAGGCAGGGCAGG
The DNA here is from genome assembly GCF_965140235.1 of Caretta caretta. NCBI lineage: Eukaryota > Metazoa > Chordata > Testudines > Cheloniidae > Caretta > Caretta caretta. Next base: position 188,806,931 of record NC_134207.1, on the reverse strand, counting down.
GGGTGCGGCAGCGGCTGGCTGCGGGCAGGGCAGGGGTTGGGGGCTGGTGCGGGCAGGGCAGGGGCTGTGTGCGGCAGGGGGTGTGGGGGTGGCTGGAGACGGGCTGGCTGCGGGCAGGGCAGGGGGTGCATGCGGCAGGGGCTGGCTACGGGCAGGGCAGGAGGTGCGTGCGGCAGGGGCTGGCTGTGGGCAGGGCAGGGGGTGCATGCGGCAGGGGCTGGCTGCGGGCAGGGCAGGGGGTGCGTGCGGCAGGGGCTGGCTGCGGGCAGGGCAGGGGGTGCGTGCGGCAGGGGCTGGCTGCGGGCAGGGGGTGTGGGGGTGGTTGGAGGCAGGGCAGGGGGTGCGGCAAGGGTTGGCTGTGGGCAGGAAGTGCGGCGGTGGCTGGAGATGGGCTGGCTGCGGGCAGGGCAGGGAGTGCGTGCGGCAGGGGCTGGCTGCGGGCAGGTCAGGGAGTGGCTGGAGACAGGAGCTGGCTGCGGGCAGGGCAGAGGGTGCGTGCAGCAGGGGCTGGCTGCAGGCAGGGGATGTGGGGGTGGCTGGAGGCAGGGCAGGGGGTGCGGCAAGGGCTGGGTGCGGGCAGGGGGTGCGGAGGTGGCTGGAGACGGGCTGGCTGCGGGCAGGGCAGGGGGTGGCTGGAGACGGGCTGGCTGCGGGCAGGGCAGGGGGTGGCTGGAGACAGAGGCTGGCTACGGGCAAGGGGTGCAGGTGTGGCTGGAGACTGGGGCTGGCTGCGGGCAGGGCAGAGGGTGGCTGGAGACAGGGGCTGGCTGTGGGTAGGGCAGGGGGTGGCTGGAGACGGGCTGGCTGCGGGCAGGGGGTGCGGCAGGGCTGGCTGCGGGCAGGGGGTGCGGGGGTGGCTGGAGGCAGGGGGTGCGGGGGTGGCTGGAGGCAGGGGCTGGCTGCGGGCAGGGCAGAGGGTGGTTGGAGACAGGGGCTGGCTGCGGGCAGGGGGTGCGGCAGGGGCTGGCTGCAGGCAGGGCAGGGGGTGCGGCAGGGGCTGGCTGCAGGCAGGGGGTACGGGGTGGCTGGAGGCAGGGGGTGCGGGGGTGGCTGAGGCAGGGGCTGGCTGCGGGCAGGGGGTGCGGCAGGGGCTGGCTGCAGGCGGGGCAGGGGGTGCGGCAGGGGCTGGCTGCGGGCAGGGGGTACGGGGTGGCTGGAGGCAGGGGGTACGGGGGTGGCTGAGGCAGGGGCTGGCTGCGGGCAGGGGGTGCGGGGGTGGCTGGAGGCAGGGGCTGGCTGCGGGCAGGGGGTGCGGCAGGGGCTGGCTGCAGGCAGGGCAGGGGGTGCGGCAGGGGCTGGCTGCGGGCAGGGGGTACGGGGTGGCTGGAGGCAGGGGGTACGGGGTGGCTGGAGGCAGGGGGTACGGGGGTGGCTGAGGCAGGGGCTGGCTGCGGGCAGGGGGTACGGGGGTGGCTGAGGCAGGGGCTGGCTGCGGGCAGGGGGTGCGGGGGTGGCTGGAGGCAGGGGCTGGCTGTGGGCAGGGTGGTGGGTGCTCACGGGGAGAGCGGCTTGGAGCAGCCCGAGCAGCAGGACACAGCCCAGGCCGAGCAGAGCAGCCGGGGATCCACCAGGCAGGATCGGGAGCCGCAGGGCCAGGGGAGCAGCAGCAGCAACAGGGCTCGTTCCCAGGGCCCGGCGGCAGCCCACATGGCTCCTGCAGCGCAGCGCCCCCGGAGGCCAGAGGAGGAATTGCATCACTTCCCGGCCGGAGCCCATCAAAGCTTCCGCGCCCCCTGCAGGGAAGCGGGTTAACAACCGGTTCTAAAACTGCTTCAAAATTTAACAACCGGTTCGCGCGAACCGGAGCGAACCGGCTCCAGTCACCGCTGAACCTGACCCAAAATGACCAATGAGGGGACAAGATACTTTCAAATCTGGAGTGGGTGGTGGGGGACAAAGGGTCTGTCTGTGTGATGCTTTTGCCAGGAACAGATCAGGAATGCAGCCTGACAACTCCTAAGTTAGTTAGTTAAGTTAGTAAGTAATCTAGCTAGAAATGTGTTCGATTTTCTTTTGTTTAATGGCTGGTAAAATAAGATGTGCTGGAGGGAATGTATATTCCTGTTTTTGTGTCTTTTTGTAACTTAAGGTTTTTGCCTAGAGGGATTCTCTATGTTTTGAATCTGATTACCCTGTAAGGTATTTACCATCCTGATTTTACAGAGGTGATTCTTTTACCTTTTCTTTAATTAAAATTCTTCTTTTAAGAACCTGATTGATTTTTCATTGTTCCTAAGATCCAAGGGTTTGGGTCTGTGTTCACCTGTACCAATTGGTGAGGATTATTATCAAGCCTTCCCCAGGAAAGGGAGTGTAGGGCTTGGGGGGATATTTTGGGGGAAGACGTCTCCAAGTGGGCTCTTTCCCTGTTCTTTGTTTAAAGTTCAAGGACAAGGCAAAGTTTGTACCTTGGGGAAGTTTTTAACCTTAGCTGGTAAGAATAAGCTTTCATGCAGGTCCCCACATCTGTACCCTCGAGTTCAGAGTGGGGAAGGAACCTTGACAGTTCCCTTTATTTTTTAGTAGTTTATGTTTAACACAGTACTGTACTGTATTTGCCTTTTTTTTTCTTTTTTTTAATTTTGTCTCTGCTGCTGCCTGATTGCATACTTCCGGATCCAAATGAGGTGTGTGGTTGACTGGTCGATTCATAACTCTGGAGTTCATAACTCTGAGGTTCTACTGTACATATCAGTAACTCTTAGATGCCACAGCAGCTCCACATTTGCCACAACATGAATGGGGGAATAATCAGTTTAGTTTCTTTATGAACGAGAAGTTTACATGCCACTAAAGAAGCACAGAGGTTAATTGGGGAAGGGTATTCTTTCTCATCGGTAAATTTACATAAGAATATAAGAAGGGCCATATTGGGTCAGACCAATGGTCCATCTAGCCCAGTCTCCAAGTCTTCCAACAGTGGCCAGTGCCAGATGCTTCAGAGGGAATAAACAGAACAGGACAATTATCAAGTGATCCATCCCCAGTCATCCAGTGGTTTAGCAACACCTGGAGCATGGGGTTGCATCCCTGACCATCTTGGCTAATAGCCATTGATGGACCTATCCTCCATGAACCTATTTAATTCTTTTTTGAACTCAGTTATACTTTTGGCCTTCACAACATCCCTTGTCAATGAGTTCCACAGGTTCACTGTGTGTTGTGTGAAGAAATACTTCCCTATGTTTAAGTGAATGTTCCCATTTTTACGGAAAGAGATGTCTTTTCTGATACCTGAAGGCAAACTATTGGATGGCTTGGGAAGTTTATTGGCAAAAGATTCAGGTTTGATGGTGCTGGACAGTCAACAGAACCACCAGGGCACCTTTGAGACTGAAAATGGGACTGCTTTCTGAGCATGTTGATCTCATACATGTTGATCTCAACCTCAGCTGGAGTATGCACTTCATGTTGCTCTAGATCATGTTGGTAAGATCCTACAGAGGGTCCCTCCAGGGCTATAAGTATATGTTTAATTATTTTCTGTGAAAATTTTGGCTTGGTGCCTTATTACTAACATGGATTAGGCTTCCTGGCTAGACTGACTCTCCCACCATGAATCACCATGGTCTGCATTCATTGCTACGCAACCCCCAGTGCATTATGCTACTCAACCCCAGTGCTTCATTGCTATGCAACCCCAGTGATCATGAGATCAACATGAGAGATGTTGTCCAGCTGGGAAACCTGGCCCATAAAAGAAAATGGGGACATGAGCTATCTGAACTGCAACTCCCCCATGGCAGCAGTGTTTCCAAAACAAAGTTATTCCATTTTCAGGTCTTCAGTTTTTCTATGACAAGTCAAAAATTTCTGTGGAAAGCAGACACTGTGAAAAATTTTGTCATATCAAAAAGCTGATTTTTTCCACAGGAAAATAGTATAGTTTAGATTGAAAATTTTCCATGCACCCTACTTTCAACCCAGCTCTGGTTCAGAATTGAATGCTGCCTATCCTACACCTCAGGTATGAGGAGGAGGAATGCATCTGTAGAATTCAAATTCCTCCTTGGAGGAGAAATTCTACAAGTGAAGGGAGAAAAATCTGGGAGCTAACCTGAGTTTGTTTTTAAATGGCAGTTGTTTGAAACTGCTTAAGTCTACCCAGTGATAACCGATCTGCTTTAACTACATATATGAAGCTCCCATTGATCACTCTGAAGAGATATGCAATGTAGATTGGTAAAGAATATACTAGTATTTTAATATATGTCCAAGTGTGCAGGGAGTCCTGTAAACAAACAATGCACTTTTTACTGGCTCTTCACCAAAGAAGTCAATGGCCAAATGAAGGATCTCTTCCCATTGCTCCTCAAATGATCCTGCATCTGAGTTTTTCATTGAAGCAGAAGAAAAAAAGGATGATCTGAAGATATAATGAAAGTTTTAAAATCAGTCTCTGTGCAACACTTGAAGTGGCTTATCACTGTTATTTTGGTAAAAACATTGATGTATTCTTGGCAAACTTTGCAAAAATAAACATTAAATAAAATGCTAATGGTTGTAGGTGTTTGTCTTTCTGTATCTTATTGTGGAAACCTGGGTGTATGTGTAACAGACCAACAGAAACTGTTGTGATAGTTACAAGAACACTTTCTCTCTTTTATAAATGTCTCTTAGAAACTTAAAAATAATTTTTCTTTCTCATCTCATTTTGTCTCTTCCATTTGCCAAGCACAGATTTATTGTTTTTAATTAGGGATGGTTGAATTAGCTCAGAATTCGCCTATATTTCACTGAACTCAGTCAAAGCTATCTAGAGGTTCAGATGAGTAGCTCTCAGCAGACCCATCTTCTTCCTAACATACCTGTCCCTGATTCCCTCCCTCCCTATAACAGGCACCTGGGATCATTCCCTAACCAAGACCTTCAGTAAGCATGTGGTCCCCTCCCTTCTGCCAATGTACCTCTCCACTCCCCCTCACCAATAAAGGTTCTCCCCCCTCTGCTTTCATCCCTCACCCGCTCACCACAACCTCTATAGAAAATGCAGTTTAGTTCTCAAGTCACCTCCAAAAGAAATAAAGCTCACTCCCTGTGATTTACCACAGAGGTCAAACTTTGGATCTAATCTTCTTGATAGTGATTCTCTTAAGAGTCAGCCATTCGTGCAATGCTGTTTATAATGAGTGTCCCATGTAAACTGTCATAGTTCACTGGGGCAGCTCAGACTGACTTCGAGACTAGTAAAGCTCCCTGAAATTCCCTTTCCTAGTCTAATAAAGCACTATAACTTTCCAGGCATAGGGCCTATTTAGGGCCAGATTGTGGTACCCTTACTGAGACTGAAAAGTATCTTATCTATAATAAGTTCAGTTGAAATCAATGTATTACCTGTGGTGTAAGGTACTACTGAGTGTAAGAAAGGGTATCCATTGGCTTCAAACGAGCTAGGACAACTTACACAAGTTGAGGATCTGCTTCATAGCACTAGTTATTTAACAAAATGGCAGTAGTGGTCTCTCTAACTGATATTGATAAGAACTGATGCTATGCTACTGTAAAAGGGCAACTAAAATATGATCAAGGAGTACTTGTGGCACCTTAGAGACTAAAAAATTTATTTGAGCATAAGCTTTCATGAGCTACAGCTCACTTCATCGGATGCTGTAGCTCACAAAAGCTTATGCTCAAATAAATTTGTTAGTCTCTAAGGTGCCACAAGTATTCCTTTTCTTTTTGCGAATACAGACTAACACGGCTGCTACTCTGAAACCTAAAATATGATCATGAGAGCTGTGAGCAAATGTTTGTAAAAGTGTCTGCCATTCTGTTTCAGGTGATTTTGCATAGACGATTTCACTTTTTCCTAAAACATCAGAAGATTGACTTTTTTTTCATCAAAGCCTGGGAACAGCCACTTTCACTTGAAATTTCAGGCTTACAAATTTCTGAGCAAAAACAAATGATCCATTTTCTGAGCATCTGTGTAAATCTAGTGAGGGGAAAAAATTAGTTAATGATGTGCGCAATGGACAAATCCAGCACCACATACTGCACACCCCCTCATGGCATGTACCCGCCTCCCCACTCCCTCAATGCTTCAATGGCTTGTTTATAAATTGAACGCTGCTTCTGTGCTGCTGTTCACCCATAAAATGCCCTCCCCAAGGTGCTCCATAAGGCTACTCCACTCCCTTCTTTCTAGTCCCTTCTAAAGACTCACTTTTACCATGGAGCCTATGTGAAATTATTAGCTAATTCATTATGGCTTGGTAGACAGATAGGGAGAGATGGCATTTATTGTTTATATTTATATCGTTTCTCCCCCTCCCCCATTCCTTTCAATGTCACCTGTAGGTTCTTTGGAGCAGAGGCTGTCTTCCCATAGGTTTGAGTAACCCTTTCTTCAGTGTGTGTTGTGCATCCCCCTCTAATTCCTGGTACACAAAGGAGATGAATCTTCTGTAGCTACCCTCTAGAGCAATTACTCTTTTAGCTCAGTTGATAGAGGTGTGTGCTTTTAGCCTTGGCGGTCCTGGGTGCAATCCCCATGGCATCCCATGATAGTGGCCATCGCATTTGGACACCACCCAGCATGTTGCAAGCACTACTGGAATTCACATCATCATAATAAACCAAAACTGGGGTACCAGCTCTCTGACTGATACAGACACTATGGTCTGGTTGTGACGAGGTCAGCAGGAGGCCGTGGTGCAATGCGTCAGAAAGAAAGATCTTTCTCCAAAAGAGGCACCATTCTCTTCTGTTACAGTGGATCCACCTCTGCTCCTAACCCTCTTCATTATGTGCCCGGACGCTGAGAGGTGCTGAGCACTTTGTGTTCCCACTGAAACCAATAGGAGCAGTGGATACTCAGCACTTAAAATGTTTTGCACTGGTGGGTAAGTATCCTGATCTGTGATTTACAGACAGGATGCTGAAGCAGAGAGTGGTATGAGTGACTTGTCCAAGGTCACATAACAAGTGAGTGGCAGAGTTAGGAATATCACCCAGGTCTCCTGACTCTATGCCAGCCCCCCTGCCTCAATGCAATGGAAAAATATAAAATATGAAATATTGTCTAACATAATCATCTATGCTACACAAACAAAATGCAGGCTCCTTACAGCTCAGAGAGCAGTAGCCCACAACAACTCGAGTGCTTGTCATCTTGCAGGATCAGGTCCACAGACAAAAAATTTGCATTTAATTTGTCACATGCTTGATGAAAGCAAAATGTTTTGCAAGGAATAGTGCTTTTTCAGGGCAGCTCAGTGACCTCAAAAAGAGTCAAATTTTACTGCAAATATTTCATATAATTCTACTTAGGATTATATTTAATTCAGGATATTGCTAAACATGGATTGATAATACTACAATTTTTCCAAAATACATGATTCAAACCTGCAGATTTGAAGATTTGTTAAAGAAGGAAGAATAAATAAATAAGCAAGAAAGACAGCTAATGAATCACTGCTGTAAATGAAATTACTTTCATTGGGAACATAATCTCTTAAAACACGTTCTACAAATCCATTTTGTTGCGACATGGCTCTATCTCGTAATAATAACATTCGGTACTTATATCGTGCCTTCTATAAAGGGATATCCTAGGACTTCACAAGCATTAATTGATTAAACTTCATAACTTCTTATGAGATACCTATGGAAAGTATTAGCCCCATTTTAGAGATGAGAACACTGAAACAAGAGGGAAAGGAGATATTTTCCCTAAAAGTATTTATTATTTTTGGGTTCCTTCATTTTTGGTGCCCAACTTGAGACCCCTTGGACTTGATTTTTAGAGGAGCTGAGTATCTCTAACTCCCATTTATTTCAACTGGAGTTGTGGGTGCTCAGAATCTTTGAAAATCAGGCCCAGATGTCTCAAATTCAACAAACAGAAGTTGAAGAGGCACAAATCAGAGGCCACATGAAAACATTTTTGCCTAAGGGCCAGATTTTCAAAGGTATTTAGGAATCGAAAGCTGAAGATAGGTGCTTAGTGCAATTTTCAAAAGTACCTATACAGGTTAGGTGCCTAACTTCTATAATTATTATGGCTCTGTATAGCCTGCCAACTGTATTGTATGTAGATATGTAACTGAATGATGTGCCATTCACTTTTCTATGTGCTAGATCTTTAACTCTATAGCCAAGCCACACTGAACATACCTGATCTCATCTATTCTTGGAAATAAGCAGGATTGAGCCTTGTTAGTACTTGGAATGGAAACCACTTGGGAATGCCAGCTGTTATAGGGATTTAGGCCCTGAGATACCATAGTGCATGATGGGATAAATGAGAAAGAGAGGAGTATTCCTGCCTGTTGTATGGGCAGCTGCCATTTTGTGTTTTGGCTCACATGCAGAATGTTGTAGATAGGGAGAACGCAGTGACTCAATCATAGAGACTTTGTCATTGTTCGTTCTTTTTTTTTGTTTCCTTTAATCAGAAATAAAAGTTACCTAGATTGGAAAGTAAATGTTTTGCTCATGGTTTATGGCATATCATAACACCCACAGCTCACCTGCTGCTCACAGCTACAGGTCTCTTCACCGTAGGTTCTACAGTCAAATAGAAAGTCACCATGATGCCAATAGTTGTCCTTGTTTTTAGTCACAATGCATAAATCACATTGCTGTTCCTTATCTGCCAGTGGAGCCTGCTTAAACAGGTACCACTACTGCTTCAATAGGGAATGAGCTAGAACAATATTATCATGATAAAGTGAGGAGAGTACACACCCATCAGTGGCAGAATTAGTAATGTCAGAAAAGAGACTCAGAAATCAAATAGTGAAATGCAAGTTGTTTTTCATTAATCCAGAACTGTATGCTGGCAAATCTAAAAAGATACAGAGAACAAATACTTAGGAGTATATTCTCTGTTAGATCCATGTCCAAAGCGCCCATTAATAATGACATTTTGCACTGCTATAACATCTTTCATCCCCAAACTCTTCACATAATATGTACAGTAACATTTAACTGTAGCCAGCTCTTTGCTGGAGAGTAGCAGCTAGCACCCAGTGTGTATAGAGAATTTTGCACAAGGGCATCAAGGCAAACCCCTCTACTTTTACCAACCATGCTATGCAGAACTTTTAATACCTATACCAAAGAGACAGACTTTTGATTTTTAAAGTCTCACCCCCTCTACACACAGATGCACAGATGCATGAATTATATGATACTCAGTTTATCAACCTCATAAGGATGAAAGAGTTTACTGACACTGTGAGGATTTGAACCTTGTGGTTCCATGGAGTCTAGATATTGCAAACCTGATACATCGGGATATTAATCCATGTAGAAGTTACAAGCAACACCTCATGGAAACTGTAATATGTGGGCCAGATCCTCAGGTGGTTTAAATCAGCATAGATCCAAAGTCAGTGGAGCTACGCCAACTTATACCACCTGAAAATCTGGCCCCCAGACCTCTAAATCTGCTAAAACAGGGGTTTACATCCATTTCTAAGAAGCTTTCTTATTCATAACCCTTAAAGTTTACTCTAAAGATTTGTAGATGTAATTGTATGGGGTTTATGGCAATTTTACAGTTTATAGCACACTTTAGGTGGTGTTATAAGGCTGAAAGCCAAGCAACTAACCACCCAAGAATAATAATATCCCCTAGAAAGTCATTGCCGGTATATAGTCTTATTAAGATTCAAATATATGAAATGTAAATAAAAATAAGAAAAGCAACCCATTCACTTAGGACATTATTGACCTGGGAATGGCATAACTAATACCCTGTGCTTTTGTTTTATTATCCCTAACACCACTTCTTATTGCTTAATTCAAGCTCTGCCACATCCCCTGTTCTATGGCTACTAAAACACCTGAGATTAAATTGATAACCTATGTAAACATGCAAATAAAATCAGGACTTTTATTTCTGAGCTACATATTATTTATTATTGTTCGCTGCCCAAAAGCTTCAGTAGGACAGCGGTAAGGTTGACTAGCAGGTCCTGGTACTCTGCCAGAATGTCAAATGCACCTCTGCTTAAACATCTGAAAAACAGGAAATAAAGAGTTAAGGGTAGTAACAAACTTAAATCTCTGAAAACAGGCCAGATCCTTAATTGGTGTAAATCAACATTATTCTATGGACCTAAATAGAGCGAAGCTGATTTACACTGGCTGAGATTTAGCTCACTATGGTTAGAGCAGGTCATCTGTATATGCAAAAAATAAAAAATATCAGCGCCTGAAACAAAACAGTCTCTAAGTGCCTGGAAGTGTTAAATCAGATGAACTCTAATGTGAGTTAGACCAGATCGGTCCCAGTGTGCATTAGACCAAAAGAATAAAAGAGGCCATGGGTTCAAATAAACGTTACCAGTAGTAAAAACAAACTAACAACAAAACAAAATACCCTGAGAGATCATGTGAATAGCTTCAAGGGAAAATGATGCAATATCTATGCTGAGATTCAGCCTTGGAAATATTTATGAAACATCAATACTGCTCTTAAATATGCAAGTCACCAAAAATTCAGTCAAGCATCATAATTCACTCTGAAGTAAACACCGAGGAGACTAATCTGAATAAATCTGGACAGCCTGTCTGCAGTTACAACCATGTATTGTATATCACTGCTGACTGCACCAGAAAAATAATACGATCATCCATTGCCCAAGTGTTAAAACGTACATATTCATCCACTTTGTCTGGAGACTAGGGACCTGATCTTGCAATGAGGTCTGCACAGGCCAATTCTTCAATAAGACTCCATGTGGAAGTAGGGGTCCACTCATAAGGAGTGCATTGTGGTATGGGGCACACAGATTATGCAATGGTAGGCTACTGGCACTCACCTAAAGTATATTATGAGTAAGGCTATGATTTTGTTGTGGATATTTTTAGTAAAAGTCAGGGACAGGTCATGGGCAATGTACCCGCAAGGGCTGGGGGGGAAGATACGAGTGAAAGGTGGACACTCAGGCCTCAGAATAGTAAACTATGCTTTATTGAAGGAAGGAAGAACTTACGCTCCAATCTGCGCGGGGAGCCGCTAGGATGCGCGGAGGGGCTGCAGGGGACTCTGGCCGTTCGGGACAGCTGACCAGGCAGGACTATGCCGGGGGGGAGTCCTCTGCGGCACTATATTCTCCGCGCTTATCTCAGGGTTACATGGGGTCAACAGCTGGCTACATTCTTATATGTACGATTTATGCTTATTACATAAATTGACTCATTTACAGGCAAAAATATGCCGAGCTGTGCTACAATGTCTTTTGGCAGGGTCTGTCGGACAAAGTTCATTGAAACTGCCTGCATCCTCCGCTTACCTCCAGTCACATACTCAGTCCACCACTTAGCTCCTCGCCAATCTTCCGCAACCTTGCCCCTACAGGCAATAAACAAAAAATCACAGAAGCCGTGACCTGTCCCTGACTTTTACTAAAAACATCCCTGATAAAATGGGGAAGGATGAGGGTCCAGCACCCTGCCTCCCACCCCGCAGCAGCTGGGAGCTGTGGGAATCCCATTGCTCGGTCCCCTTACTGTCTCTCAGGGCTGGGAGCTGTGGGGATCCCATTGCTCGGCCCCCTTACTGCCTCTCAGGGCTGGGAGCTGTGGGGATCCCATTGCTCGGCCCCCTTACTGCCTCTCAGGGCTGGGAGCTGTGGGAATCCCATTGCTCGGCCCCCTTACTGTCTCTCAGGGCTGGGAGCTGTGGGGATCATCCCATTGCTCGGCCCCCTGACTGCCTCTCAGGGCTGGGAGCTGTGGGGATCCCATTGCTCGGCCCCCTTACTGCCTCTCAGGGCTGGGAGCTGTGGGGATCCCATTGCTCGGCCCCCTGACTGCCTCTCAGGGCTGGGAGCTGTGGGGATCCCATTGCTCGGTCCCCTTACTGCCTCTCAGGGCTGGGAGCTGTGGGGGGTCCTTGCCAGCAGCGGAGGCCGAGGAGCTGCAGGCCTGGCTGCTGAGCACCTCCGGGTTCCTCTGCTGCTTCCGGTGGAGGCTGGGAGCTGTGTGTGGGGGGGCCCCGGCTGCTCGTGGCAGCTGAGCTGCTGCTGTGGGGACCCCTGCCAGTGGCGGCGCTGGGCAGCTCAGGGGTTGCAGGCGGCAGCCAGTCAGTTGCAGGAGGGTCCTGCCAAGAATAGTACTGGGCAGCTGCGGGAAGGTGCCCGACTACCCCCGGAGGCTGGGGTGCTGCGGGGCTCCCAGTGTCACAGAGCTCTCTGGAAGTCACAGATTCCATGACTTCTGCGATCTCCGTGACGTACTCTTAGCATTAATTATGAGACACAAGACAACAGGCTAGGTGCTTTCCAGAACTAGGGTGACCAGATAACAAGTGTGAAAAATCAGGATGAGGAGGGTAATAGTTGCCTTTATAAGACAAAGCCCCTTTAATATCGGCATGCCTGGTCACCCTACTGGTAACCCAAGACGTACATCTATGGCTTACTAATATAAGTGGCTGAAGTGGCTTAGTCTTATTCAATTTTAATATTTTAATTACCTTTTTATAAAACAATTGTATGTGGATTTATGTAACTTAATTCTTGTACTATTAAAGAAACCGTTCCCAATAAAAGATGATGAGAAAGTAATAGGGAAATAGTAACAAGCAGCCGTTTCTCTATTGTTCTTGAATATATTTTTTTATTTTTAGTTTTAACCTTTTCTGTTTCGTTGTAAAGTCCTTTTACTTCTTCTCCCGGCTGCTCTTTCAACAACCACTTCACACCTCTCTCTCTCTCTTTGTAAAGTTAAAATATGATATCATTGAGTACTTTCCAGTTCATGCCCTGATTTTGCAATATGATCTGTGCGGGTTTACCCCTGTGGCTGTGTGGAGCACCCTCTGACTTCAAGAGGACTTTATGTAAGTGTAAGGGCCCATTCATGCAACTCAGATAGCACAATCAGGGCTTTGATTTGTACACTGAAAAGCGGATTAAAAGTGTGTGTTGAGTGAGCACAAACTGCTGCCGATGTGCAACCTGGCACTTCTGTAAGAGGGATAGTTTAAAACTGTTATTTTTTTCTCCTTCAGTCAATCCCTCTTTCCCCACCACCTTTCTGCCCCCTACTTTGAGGCCTGGTCTACACTAATGAGGTAAGTCAGTTTAAGTTACGCAAGTTATGTAACTGAAATCGAGGTAGCTTACAGCGGTGTCTACACTGTGCTATGTTGACGAGAGACACACTCCCACCAACTTACCTTCCGCCTCTCGGGGAGGTGGAGTACAGATGTCGATGGGAGAGTGCTCTGCCACTGACTTATCCCGTCTTCACTAGACCCGCTAAATCATTGCCCACTGCATTGATCGCAGCAGCGCGAGTGAAGGCAAGCCCTAACTGGCGCTTTCCTCCAGCTCCCTCTACACCAGCTTAGACTGTTTTACACTCACTCACTCACCCTTTGGTTTAAGTGAGTCTAAAGGAGTCTGAGTTTTAGGGTATGTCTACCCTGGAGCTAGAGGTATAATTTCTAGCTCAGGCAGACATACTCTGACTACTTCTGATCGATCTAGGGTGCTAAAAATAGCAGTGTAGCCATGCTCACACTGGCAGTAGGACAAGCTAGACACCCCAAGTATGTTCTTAGGGTTTCAGAAGGAATTGTACTCACAGTGGCTAGCCTATCCCACCCCCTGTGCAGCCATGGCTACAGGGCTATTTTTAGCATGCTAGCTCAATCACAGCTACCATGGGTATATCTACCCAAGCTGAAAATTACACCTCCAGCTCCAGTGTAAACACACCCTAATTCAGTGGATGAGACTCTAGTTTATGTCCCCTTATCCATGGGGCCTGGTGTGCAAAGAATGAGGACCTCATTTCCACCCTGCTGCAGCCACTTTATACTGCTCCCATGATGTAAAGGGGAGTAATAGCCTCAGGAAAAACACCTGGTATAGGTGAGTTCCCTTGTTATCGAGGCGGTGGACAGAGTCTGCAATTCCCTCCCTTTGGAATCATTCCTATGAAAGCACACCAGAGGTTGGGCAGAAAGTAGGGGGCAAGGCTGGAGTACGCTGCTGTGATAAGGTGTTTACCCCACACATGGCCTGACTAGGTACAAATGGCCAATTAATCCTGTGACAGGCTGCACCTGGAGGAGAGTCAGTGCCAATAAGGCCTAATGGCCAATGAAGCCCAGCTGAGGGAGGAGCTGGGCTAGGTATAAAGAAGTTGTGGGTGAGAGAGAGTTGCAGGGAGGAGTTCTACAGTCACTTCTAAGAGAGCAGGGAAGTTGGCTAGGAAGACCGACAAGGATAGGGGTAGGGGGGTAAACTCTGTGATCCTGCCTGAGAATACAGAGAGGGCAAAGTAGTTACAGGGAACAGAGGAGGCTCCAGTGGTAACCTGGGGATGGACCACAGGACAGAGACAGGAAGGTAGAAAAGAGCCCAGGGAAACAGTGAGAGGGTCTGACATTGGATAGACTCTGGTTGCTGGTGTATGGGGTCCCTGGGCTGGAACCTGGAATAGTGGATGGGGTTGGGTTCCCCTACCAGCCACTGGGAAAGTGGCACAGTCTAGGCAGTGGAGCTGAAGACTGCCTGAAACAGTTAGTCCTGAGAGTCTTTGATATCCTAGAAGGGGAAAATCAGAGTGACCTGGCCAGAGGGCCAAGCCGCAAAGAGGAAGCAGGTGAACCTGGAGAGAAAGAGTGAGTGTGGGGTGAGCAACTGAAGGAGGGGGCATCAGGCTGGTTGAGAGCTAATCCCCAGATGCAGCCACAAGGAGGTGCCAGAGCAGTTGAGTAGTAAATCCTGTGACAACTGCTCTCTGGCACCTCTTGAGTGCTGAAGTAGTGTGGATGCATGTCTTCAGGAGGAAAATGTGTGAGCTCTTTGTTCATCACATCTCTTGAAATCTATAGCCGTGACAGCCAATATGCCATCTCCTGGTTACTATTTCACACGCAAACTAATCGGAATGCATGTTATACACCACTGGTTCTGACTGTGCTACCAGTTTGCTACCACAGTATTTCAGGAAAGATGGAGCTAAAGGCCTTCTACTTCACCAGGGCTGGTAGATAGGGTCTTCTCTGTTGCTTTCCTAAGCCCAACCGAAAACTTATCTCCACAAACAAAAGAAGCTGCATTATTCCCACATAAGAGCTGCCGTCACAAGAAGTTCACTCACTGCAGTGTATCTAATTCTGATTGTCAAGGGTTAAAGAAAATGTCCCTTTTTAAATCCTCCGATTCTAGAGTGTCTCTTTCTCTATATTTTTAAAGCAGCATGTGCTACCCTAGCAGGGTTTTTGGCTGTGTATTTAATTTTATTTCAATGTATTTTAAATATTTTTTTCCTCAGTTCAAAGTAATCCCAAGGCTTTAGTAACTGAAATTAATTCATTCACATCTGATGGGTAGTTGAAAGCCTACAGTATATGAAATAAATTGATGGTCTTAGTGCAGCTCCAAGAAAATAGTGTCCACATCACAAACACCCTTGCAGTTGGCACTAATTGGCACATGGCTAATCAAGAGGAACAGTAGCACATTCATGGGTGGTAGATATTATCGTGGCATATAAATAATGAACGTCTCTAAAACACTCCCAGATGCTGGAATCTAGATTCCTTCTGGGCATGTGAACAATTTGCTCAGAGGGAAAATATAGCAGTTAGAAAGAGTAGAGACCTGATTTAGTTTTGTGAAATTTTCTTCTGTTTATGAGAAATATCAGTAAAAGGGGGAGGGGAAATAAACTTCTTGGCTAGTGTCAACCACGGTAGAACAGAATGTTTTTTTATCTAGGATATTTCAATGATATTTGGTTCTTTTTTAATATAATAGGAGTCCTTTTACTATTGCCAAATCTCCAGTTTACAATTAGGTTTTCAGTTTGTGTTGGAATCTACAGTCTTTCCTGAGAAAAATGAACTATTTGATCTCTTACAATGGCAACTTATTGCGTAAGATAAGATAGAACAATTAACAAGTGCCTACTGTGAAATATTTCTCATGAGAAACTGCTTCTGTAGATAGCCTCTGCAATTAAAATCATTTAATCCTGATAGTTAATGTTTGAACTCTTACACAAAAAATAAATAAACAGACAAAATACACGAGCTATGGAGACCTTTCTTAGCCTTTTAGCAATTAGGGTTGTTTTCCCTCAAGGCACTTTTAAATCCATTTACACAGTTTAGTCTTGTCCACGCTCTTTAATCTTGGCTAAAAACTTAAAAAAAAAAAAAAAAAAAAGACAGTCAAAGCAAAACCTTTTAGCAAGTTTGACTTAGCCATATATTAAGAACTGATTTGTTGGGTCTCTTGCAACATTTTAGGATCAATTTTGCTTCTTTTAGTCTCACTACTGTCAATGGAACTCCCATTGGACTGATCCAGCAACCCTTACTCACAAGAGTATTCCTTCCTTTGGACAGTAGTTCAATTGAAATCAGTGCATCTGCTTACTGAGTAAAGACTACTGATGTGGTTAAGAACTACTCGCTGGAGTAAGGGTTGCAAAATCAGGTCCAGTAACTTCATAGGGAATAGGGTTGGGCCAATGAAACTGCTCATGTGAGCAAAGCCATGCACCTCCCCCAGTCTTTGGCTAAACTACTGTTGAATGATCCTTGATACTTAACCCTTATGTTACTAGCAAAATAATTTTTAAAAAGTCTTTCACCTGAAATCTTATCAGCTTAAATCCACCCCAAGATGCTAGTAACCAAATATATTTATCATCTGACAGGTGTCTGGAGCCATACAATATATGAAACGCACTGGTGGTCCCAGAACAGTTCCTTGTGGATATAGTCCACATCACAGATCTCACCAGTGCAATTGGCACTGTTTGGTAAACACCTGATCAATAGACCCTGCTTCAGAGGCAAGCATAAATACAATGCTAATAGAATAAGTAATACATAGCTCTCATATAGTGCTTTTCATCCATAGAGCTCAAAGTGCTTTATAAAGGAAGTTAGTATCATTATCCCCATTTTACAGGTGGAGAAACTGAGGCACAGAGCGGTGAAGTGAATTGCCCAAGGTCACCCAGCAAGCCTGTGGCAGAGCCTAGAATAGAGCCCAGGATTCCTGAGTGCCAGTCCAGTGCTCTATTTACTGCAGTTTGGGATTAAAGGTCTTTTTATTTACCTCCAGTGAGAGCTGCATCACATTCTTTAGAACCATTAGATCTGATGTGGCCAGTAGGCTAGGTATTATTAAAAACTAATATGGCCTTTCTGCAAACCAAGAAGTTACTGGGTAATTATTTGTATACTATTAGAGAATATTGAAATAGGGCATGTTTACCGTCTTTCATTTGGGGAGTAATAGGATGGGAAATAAAAGTGAGTTGTCACTTTTTCTTCCTGAAGGGAATGGCACAGGGGTCCAGCTGCCACCTGGCATTTTGGGGGCAATAACAGATAATGTGATGATGAAGGTATGGGAATGGGCTGCAACACACAGCAAAATGATTGTGTGATGAATTTTAGTATGTTTAGTTTCATGATTTGGGTTTGAATAAAAAAATTGATTTTTATTTTGTTAAGGCATCTTTGAAGGAGGAAATAAAGTCTGTAGGGTACCTAGAAGAAGTGCATTTTAAGGGGGCACTTAACTTTTTATATTACATACAGTTCAGTATTTAACTTGCTGTTCACCAATCAAGTCTATATTAAGCTCTTTGATACAGAGACAAACTTTTTGACATGTTTGTTCAATGCCTAGCACAGTGGGGGCCAGATCCCTGACTGGGGCCTTTAGGTGCTACCACAATACAAATAATAATAAATAATTCATGATTCCAGATGCTTCTCTTTTGGAGAATCCTCCTGAGCACTCATCCTTTTTGGGACTCTGCCCCCTGCTTGCTCCTCTCAGCCTGCTCCCCCTCCTAGTCGCTCAGCCCTTAAGGGTGGGGTCTTGAGGAGAAGAGACAGCGTGGGAGTGGGGTCTCAGGGGAAGGGGCGGTGTGGGGGCGGGGTCTCAGGGGGAAGGGGCGGTGTGGGGGCGGGGTCTCAGGGGGGAAGGGGTAGCATGGGGATGGAGCCTTGGGGGAAGAGCCAGCACAGGGGTAGGGCCACAGTTCAGGTGCTCATGGCCCCCCACTTAAAAGGAGTTTCTGCCACTCCTGAACCTTTCCTGTTGGTGTAAGTAGTGTCTACACTGAAGTGCCACAGTGACACATCTGCAGCGCTGCAGTTGTGCTACTGTAGTGGTTTGAGTACCATTAGATAGATAATTGGTGAGTGAGCCTGTGTCACCCTTACTAAGTACTTATTTAAGAGGTCTCTGTTAAATGTTTAGTTCAGAGCACAGGAAGTACACTGTTTTCCAAATCTATTATAATATCCCAGGGATATCCTCTCCAGATTTCTGACCAGGACTTTGGAACAACCCAGGAAGAGACTTCCTCCAGAGATTCTATCTTTTACACCAAGCACTGGTGTCCCTATGCTGGGACAAGACTTCGGGAGTGTAGTTCAGTGCTGTGTTAATATTCTTACAGTGCAGGCATAAGGAATAATGCTCAGTTATGTACCTCAGTCACAATGTCTTGAGGTAAGAAACTTCCCAGTAAAGTACCAACTCTCTGGTCAACTTTAGCCTGTATTTGGTACAATAAAAATGTATTCTTTCCCTCTAATCTGTTTTCCCATTTTAAAAGGGGCTGTTAGGGCTGTGTGAAAGTGTTGCAACAGGACCCGAAACTACGTCAAGTTTACGTGGCTGCAGATTTCATTACAAACTCAAGGCTCAGGTGATGTTCATCAAAAGGGTGCTAACCCTGGTACATGCTTGAAACTTTTACCAGTATACTAATGTCAGTTAGGGATGTGATCCTTTGACATCTACATGAGGAAGTTAGAGCGCAATGAGCTAGGGTGTGAATTTAAAGTGCACTAGCTTCCCATGTGGACACTCCTAGTGTGTCTTGGGGAGGTGGATTTCCTGCCCCACCCTGCCCATTGGTTTTGGGGCACACACAGTGTGGGGGAGAATAGTGGAGACTTGTAAGGTCCAGGTAGCCCATGCAAGAGTGAAAGGGTCATTTCATACTTCACTTTACCTCCTTGTATGGGTATGTCGTGCAAGACAGTCTCACCATATCTATTAGGGATGAGAAATGAATGACCCAGATCTCAGTATATGGATTTTATCATTTTGAATATAATGGGAAGCTGCAGTCTATAAGAGTCAGTTCCACCTCCCTTCCTTTTGTGGTAGAGCTTAGAGTGGTTACATCTAGAGTTATGATAACAGCGTAAATACATATTGTGGTGGGCTGGCTGAGGGGATCGATCAATGGCATTTTGTGCCCAAGTTCGTTCATCATTTCTCCTGGCATATAGTATCTAACTGTTTTTTTAATTACATTAAGGTTTTTGTCTTCGGTGACTTTGACTCTTAGGTCATTTCACACTTCAGGTACAGCTTGTGTTAGAAAGTGCTTCTTGACACTGTCCTGGATTTCTTTTTGCTTTATTTCCACTAATGCTTATCTATGATGGAATGAAAATAGTAACTTAGGCAGAAATTAGTTATTAGGATTGCTATATACTTTAGTTAATATCCTTTTAAGACAATCTCTCTCTCTCTCCCTCATCTGTTCAAACCAGTTTTCCTTTTTAGCCAGTTCTCATAAATTCCATGTCTTAGTTTTGGAAGTAACCTTTTGAATTATTCTCTGAATCTTCTGAGCGCTACAATAATTTCCCTATAGCCTAGTGATCAGAAATTAATAAGAGGAATATATTTCACGCTGCTGTATATACAATAACCAGTATTTCTTTCGCATTAAGTACTACCAGACATTAGCCCCAATTCTGAGGTGCATCTGAGCTGCATGTTAACAGTGGCTAACCACACACTTAGTAGTGAACTAAATAGCTATCAGAGAGTTAGAACAAGGTCATGTGACTAGCTAGAACAACAGTGTGTGGACTCAGAGCTGCCTTGCAAGCGGCCCCTGTCTCCGTTTCCCATGATTCCTCAATAAACTAAAAGAGAGAGACTTTTATAAGTCTAATAACCACAGCCCTCCTTAGGGTCTGGTTTGTTAACTTAAAGATCAAAATTAAACACAAAAATCTTCCTATGAGCCTTAAACTGTACAAAGCCCCAAACTCACCTGCTGTCTCAGGGCTTCCCTCCTTTGGTAATCTACTCCCAGCCCTTCCTAGCTGGGGCTACTCCCCTGATATCAAGGGTATGTATATGCTGCAATAACACACCTGCGGCTAGCCCATGTCAGCTAACTCGGGCTCCATGGCTATAAAATTGCAATGCAGACATTCAGGCTCAGTCTGGAACCTGGGTTCTGGGACCCTCCCTCCTCGTGAGCCCCACAAGTAAGGGAAGTGATGTTTCATAGGAAACTCCACAGGTGAAGCCTCAAGAATAATGAGAATAACATTCCCTGCCCTGAGATGAGGCAATATAGCTTAGAATAGCAACTTTAGAGTTTGACCCACAGTTATTAACAATCATGTAAACCTCACATTATTATTACTTATATTTTAATTTAAGATACTTTGCACTAATATTAAGCTTTTCATACCACTGTACGAGCTATCATGTGTAATTGGCTTACAGACAACCATGACATATCACACAGCATTTTAGCAAGGGAAATATCAGCATTCATACACTCTCTGAGCAAGCTGAAGTGTTCCCCAGAAGGTGGAATGAAGCCAGACTGTCCTTCTGCTTTATTTTCTGCTGACACATGAATTTGTTCAGATCCTGGTTAATCCTCAAGTCTCAGTCTAATGGATATCTGCAGTCCAGCACCAGCCACCATCTGACCATTCCTCCATTGTGCTTTGGGTGGTACTGCTGGTTGCACTTTTTACTATGAAGTGTTTTAGGTGTGGATCTCACTTCTTTCTTTGAACACCTGGCCGACTTTATTCCTCTCTCCCTTTTTTAAAGGAATATGAAAACTCTGGACCACATCCACTGGTTTGCTCTGGTTGCTTTGCACTGCCCCATAAACTTGGTTTAATTTTAAATTAAACAGGGTTTACTGCTGATTTGCATTGTCAGGGTGCCATAGAGCAGCTAAAGTGTACCAGTGAATCTGACCCGTGGTGTTGTCAGAGGTGCTTTCAATTTTAATCCCTGTTGCCCCTTTTATTATTATTATTTATTTGTATTGTGGTAGGGCCTGGGAGCCCCAGCCGTGGATTAAGATCCCATTTTACTAGGTGCTGTGCAAACACAAAACAAAAGATGGTCCCTGTCCGAAAGTTAAGTATAAAACGAGACAACTGGTGGATGAAACAGACTGACAGGTGTCAAAGCTTGACTCAGACTCACAATTTATCAGACCACTCTGTTTTATTAGCAAAGCTGCTCTGCTAATACATTTAGAAGTGAGCCCCCCCGAGTGGGGCTTGTGTCTCTTAATTCATACAGTTTTTTGGAGAACAAGTTACAGAGAAGTTACAGACAAAAGAAGAAAAAGATTTTAGTCACCACCCTTCGAGATCCCTGAGACCAGTCACGTATCTTCAATTACCTGCCACCCTTAACAATCTCCTTTAACAGCTTCCAGTTAACTTAACTAATTGCCCTTCACACCTTCCATTCTGATGCCTGCTTCTTAGACGTGCTGGCTCTATCTTAATTGCTTCTCCATTCAAAAACTAACTTTCCCTACATGTGCTCCCTCAGATATTTTGTAACATGTTTTGGCATGCCCTCTCATATACAATGTATCCAGCATGTCCCCTTATACAATGTTATACTTATACAATGTTATACTTCCACAATCCCCCGTTTTGGTCAAGGCTACGCCCATGACCAATGACTTACTGGATTCCATACATCAATCGTTCTTTTTCATTACTTTCACTGGTGACATTTAATAACATTAGATTAGCACTCTGGTTAGGGTAACCTGATGGATGGTGCGTCTTGTGCAGTTTTGGATACAACAAGAAATCAATTGAAAACACACAAAGATTATTAGAATTCCAAATAGGATAGTCAGGATTCCTTGAAACAACCAGTTTCCCAGACTAGAGAAATTGAATAAGTTACTTATCCATTTCCACAAGGAACTTGGTTCTTCGTGGGGAAGGTATGCAATTTGCTCCAGATGGCTAGCATGATTTATTACCTCATTAGTATTATCAGATATGTATACACAGCATTCTGTTCCAATTAGAGCACAGGTCCCTCCTTTGGCTGCCAGTATTATATCTAATGCCCGACAGTTTTGGAGGGCCACTTGTCGGACCGCTCCTGCTTCTTTGGCTAGAGCTTTTAAGCTCTCTCCTGTTTCATTGGCCGTGATCTCAACCACCGCTTGTAATCTTAAAAGCCTTTTTGCATGGTGGATTACCCCCCCTACTGGGACTAAAGAAATACCAACAGCTTCTTCCCAAGTTAGGGGGCTTATGTTATCCACATACCATTTAGCATCTGGCAAGTCCCTCCTTTTTCGCCTGAAATTACGGAGGCGATTTCGTGGGAGGGATTGAAGCACCCGGAATTGTGGGAAAAGCTGAGCAGGATAACAGATACCTGACCAATTTGCTGGTAACACAGTGTAAGCATTTTCCCCACAAACCCAATGATGTCCCATTAAAGCTGGGAAGGGTTGACTGCAACCCTTTGACATGTAAGAATTTACGAAGGAGGAATAGTATCCCCCAAAGGGCACAGGATGATTTTCACTGGGAGAAGAGGTAGCATTCACATGACATTTGTAGATGGTGCTGTTTTTCTCAGGGAGGCTATAGGGGGAGCAAGAGATTGAATCTTTGGTTTGGTCCCAGGTTGAGAGGAAGTTTATCTTTCCATACCCGGTTCGCCATTCTCCAACCTTGTTTGAATAGTCCCATACACCATGGGACACGATGCATTGGAGACAGCTGCTCCTCCCTAGATTCAACCCTGTCCCATTACACACCCAGCACCAGTGGCCCTTTCCTTTCACCACACTTATAAGTTTAGGAACATATGTTTTTCCCAGCCTCCAAGTATCATTTTCCTTCCATGTCCTTTTAAGTGGATAGGGTTCTCCAGCAAGCTCTGAGGAATTCAAAGGGATTGCCATGGTGGGGATACTAGCTTGTGAGTGAGCTGGGATGTGGCTGCAGACCCAGCAATTAGAAATATTCAGGATCTGGGCTATCTGCACCTGTTGTTGGATGAAAGAATTGTCACTGTCACTCTGGATTCCCCAGACCCTCAGGACACAGTAGCTGAGGATTAAGCTTCTCAAAGGACACATGTTGGAAGCAGGACCCTTTCTGGTTCCGACAACCCCTTTCGAGGGAACCGCAGTCACGGTTTTACGTCCACCAGGCAGCAGGCGCTAGGCTCACTACTGCTTCTTGTTTATTGGGTCCTGCTGTCTGCTTACCCTCTGCTTCTGGCAACCCTTACGAGAGCGTAGATTGTAAGGTATTGCAGGCTGTTCCTCTTTGTCTTCTGGGGTTGAAGCTGGTTCTGCGTGGTCTTGCAGAGGTGCTTGGTCCTCTTGAGGTGGCGCTGGCTTACACTGTGAGGCGTGGATCCATGCAGCGATGCTGGATAATTTCACTGCTGTCTGGGTGGTGAGCAGTATCTGGTATGGACCCTTCCACCGGGGTTCCAAGGCGTGCTTCTGAAGGTGGTGCCGCAGGTAGACCCAATCACCAGGCTCAAGAGTGTGACAGGCAGCAGAGATGGGTTCCGTCGGCCAAGCTGCTCGCACCTGCGAATGGAAGGAGCTCACAGCTTGCATTAACCCTTTGCAGTACTGGAGGAGCGTGCTGTGAGTTAGGTTTAGGTCTGGGGCTGGGGTAATAGTAGCCATTGTTCGCATAGGGCGTCCCATGATGATTTCAAATGGACTCAATTTGTGTCTCTGGGATGGGGATGACCGAATTTCCATAAGGGCCAGTGGTAAAGCAGCTGGCCAGTTTAACCCTGTGGAACTACAGATTTTTGCCAGCTTATTTGTAAGCACACCATTTCGCCTTTCAACTGCCCCTGCACTCTGTGGATGGTAAGGGCAGTGCAACAGGTGGGTGACATGTAATACCTGGTTTAGATGTTGCACAATTTTTCCAGTAAAATGTGTTCCCCGGTCACTAGACAAAGTGGCAGGAATTCCCTTGGTAGGGATAATGTGGTTTAACAGACATTTTGCAACGGACAATGAATCAGCTTTGCGACAGGGAAAGGCTTCAATCCAACCCGAAAACAGACATATTATAACTAAAATGAATTCATATTTCTGACACTTTGGCATTTGTACAAAATCAAGCTGCCAGTGTAGGAAAGGTGCTTGAGGCAAATCCCGGAACCCTTGTGTTACTTTTACAGATTTGCCTACATTGTGGCTTTGACAAGTAACACAAGTGGCACAGTGGCGGGTTGCAAAGGAGCTGAAATGGGGAGCCCAACACCAGGGCGGCTAGAGACGGGTAGAATGAGAGGGGGGCTACAAAGGTACCGGTGGGCGATCGCCAAAGGGAATCAGAATGCAAAGAGCAACCCAAAGCACTCCAGGAGTCTTTCTCTGTTTCTGGGGCAGAATCCTGGAGCTGAGTGAGATGAGACAGGGATGGTGGCGTGACAGAGAGGTGACCAAGAAATGCTTCTGGTGAAGGTTTTATAGTGGCAGCATGTTTTGCAGCAGCATCAGCAAGTGCATTACCTTTTGCCACCTCAGTGTCTGCCACTGAGTAGCCAGTACACTTAACAATTGCCAAGGCAGACGGTAGTAAAACTGCATACAAGAGGGCGGCAATGTAGGGGCCATTCTTGATAGGGGTACCAGTAGAGGTAAGAAAACCTCGAGCCTGCCAGAGCATGCCAAAGTCATGCACAACCCAAAGGCATACCGAGAATCAGTAAAAATAGTGGCAGAGAGCCCCTCGGCTAGAAAGCAGGCACGGGTTAGAGCAATCAGTTCAGCCACCTGGGCAGAGGTCACAAAGGGTAAGGGCGCAGCTTCTATGGTCTCAGAGAGAGAGACCACAGTGTACCCTGCAAGAAGGTGGCCTTGGTCATTTCTATAACAGGACCCATCAGTGAATAATACCAGGTCAGAGTTAGGGAGAGGTACATCTGAAAGGTCGGGGCACGGGACAGTGATAGCGGAGACAGTTGCAAGGCAGTCATGGGGTTCACCATCACTAGGTAAAGGAAGGAGGGTAGCAGGGTTTAACCGGGAGCAGTGCTTAATCGTGATATGTGAGGCTGAAAGCAGCAAAAGTTCATACCTAGTGAGGCGAGCAGAGGAGAGGTGAGCAGTGTTGCGTTGCAGAAGGAGAGTTTCCACAGAATGGGGAACCATGAGAGTGAGAGGAGAGCGGAGGACAAGGGACTCAGACATCTCGACCAGGCGTGCTGCAGCAGCTACAGCGCATAGGCAAGGGGGTAAACCCTGCGCTACAGGGTCCAAGGTTGCAGAAAAATAAGCCATGGAGCGATTTCTGTCAGCGTGCTCCTGAGTAAGAACCCTGAGGGCACAAGCAGATTGTTCGTGACAGAAAAGGGTAAAAGGCTTGTCATAGTTAGGTAACCCTAAGGCAGGGGCAGAGGCTAAATTCTGCTTAAGGGAGATGAAAGCAGCATTTGCTTCAAGTGGCCATGGCATGGGGTTAGGTACAGAGGATCGAGTGAGTTCTTGGAGTGGTTTAGCCAGAGAAGCATATTGGGGAATCCATTTCCTACAGAACCCTGTCATGCCTAAGAATTTTCTGACCTGGCGTGGAGAGCAAGGCTGGGGAAAGCTAAGGATGGCTTGTACCCGGGCTGGATAGAGTGTACGGGAGCCCTGGGAGAGAAGGAAGCCTAGGTATGTGACAGAGATTTGGCAGAGCTGCAATTTTGTGCGAGAAGCCTTATGACCCTTTTTCGCTAAAGCTGTGAGAAGTGTTAGTGAATCAGTTTCTGAGGCAGACAGAGAGGGGGAGCACAGGAGTAAGTCATCCACATATTGGATCAGTGTGGATCCTGATGGGAAAACCAGATCAGCGAGATCCCTGGCTAGGGCTTGAGAAAAATAGGATGGATTCTCTGTATACCCCTGGGGAAGGGTAGTGCATGTATATTGCTGACCCTTGTAGGAGAAGGCAAAGAGATACTGGGATTCAGAGTGCACTGGTACAGAGAAGAAAGCGGAGCACAAATCTACAACAGTAAAGTGGGTTGCATTTGGAGGAATAGACGCTAGTATTGTAGCAGGGTTAGGAACCACTGGAAAAGAAGGTATGACAATACGGTTAATAGCTCGAAGGTCTTGAACAAATCGCCACGATTTGCCATCAGCCTTTTGAACTGGAGGATAGGGGTGTTACAGGGGCTGGAACCAGGGACAATAATTCTTTGTTCTTTTAATGCAGATATAACTGGAGCAATCCCAGCCTCTGCCTCAGGATTCAAAGGATACTGAGACAGGCGAGGCAGAGGTTTGGAATTGTCTACAGAAATCCAAACTAGGTCAGTAGTTAATCGGCCCACTTCAGATGGGTGAGATGGCCATAGGGAGGAAGGAACCTGAGAGATTAGGTGCTCTAGGGACGGAGTTAAGGGACAGCAAGAGACCGGAGTGGAGAGGGAAGTTTCAGACAGCAGGGAGGCTACAGAATCACATAAGGAAGACTGAGGGATTTGCAGATAGACACCATCTGGGGAGCAGTAAATGGAACAGCCGAGTTTGCATAGCAAGTCCCGTCCCAGAAGGTTTGCAGGGGTGGAATCAGAGAGGAGGAATGCATGCTCCTCAGAGAGGGGACCGACCTGAACAGACAAAGGTTTTGAGAGGGGAAAAGAGGTAGGGATCCCTGTAATGCCAACAGCAGACACAGATTTTCCAGATCAGGGAACCTCAGGCAAGTCAGTGGTGCGGATTCTAGAAAGAGAAGCTCCAGTATCAACAAGGAAAGGGAGAGAGAGATCATTTACAGTCAGGACACATTCTCCAGTAGGGGACAGAGGTAATAAGGGAGCTAAAACTTTGTGAGGTTCCCCAGCATCCCGTCATTGTTGGGGTGAAAAATAGGGTTGGGGATCAGCTGGAGGAACCAGTGGGGGGTTCACTTGATTTCCCATACAATTATTAGGTCGTCTTGGACACTCTTTTTTCCAGTGTCCAGGCTGTTTACAGTAGTTACAAACCCCAGTTAATCCAGCCCCCCGCCCCCTTCCGCAACCCCGTCCCTGTCCCCGGTGTGGTCTGCTTAGTCCTGAATAATGCTGTATCTGCAGAGCCATTAACTTTTGGGAGGACTGTTCCTCCTTTCCTTTTAAAGTGCGGTGGCAATGCTCTGCTACTGCCAGCAATTTGTCCATGGTTTCAGTTTCCCATCCCACACTTTATTCGTTTTAACATGCTGCCTGTGGCAGGGAGAAGACCATCAACAAATGCATGTGCCAAGGCCCCCTGCCCATTTACATCGGGCTCTTGTATTCCTGAATGTTGTAGGAAAATATCAGTTAGCCGGGACCTATAGTCGCCTGGGCTTTCTCCTTGCCCTTGCTTACAGCAACGTATTGCTGTCCAGTTTGTTTTAGGAGACCACACTTTGGGAATGGCTTGATGCAGGTGCTTCCAAAGAGCCATACACCGGTCTCTGTATGCCGAATCTGGGCCAGTACTTTTTATGGTTGAGTGGCGTGCCTCAGCTGGCCAGTCTGCGGCAGCCAACCATTTTTCATAATAACTGGCAGGAGCTAACAATTTACACAGTTGGAGGAGATCTGTCTCAGAGGGTTCATAGGTTTCACAGATTAACAGAAACTCCTCAGAAAATTTGACAGAGTTTTCCTGTGGTTTGGGAAAACTTTTAACTATAGATAAAAGTTCCGTACGAGTCCAGGGCTTATAATCCTATATGGACTCACTTTCTCCCATCTTAAGGACTCGTAAGGGTGCCACAACAGTTTGATCAGAGTCTCTCATTAACCTCCCATCAGGTTCTCTTTTCCAAGAAGAGATGTCAAGAGAATCTTTGCAGTCTGCTTTGGATTTCTTCTTCATAATATTTTGCAGAGCTGCGAGGCCAATGAGGGTATCTTCTTCACTTTCATTATCTGTAGTCACTGAAGATTTTTCCTTTTCTGATTTCTTATTTGCGCAGGAGTATGGTGGGGGTTGGGTTTAATCCGGATCATTGCACAGGACGGGGCAAAGGGGAGCGCTCGGACTAGTGGTGGGAGAGACTGCATCCAATTGAACTGTTAGTTTTTTGATAGAATTTTTAAGAGAGGTGAGTTTTGACTCAGTCCATCTACGATTTGCCTCTTCCCACCACTGCATGAAGCAGTCTACTTCTCCTCTCTCCAGTTTGGTTTTTGGGAGGATGAGTTTGCTTTTTAAAGAGTCCACTCGATCCTTGTCCCAAGAACCTAACAGTGGCCACTGTAATTTGGAGTTCTCTAGAGCTAATTTGGACCATTTTTCAAGAAACCTACAAGAGTCCGGACCCCTCCTAAAATACATAAAATAAGCTGGAGTTCCCTTAGGGAACTGTTCTACCTTAGACTTCTGATTACCCATCCAGGAGGACTTCATACAGCACTCACACAAGAAGGAAATTCGGGCTCAGCAGAGCGGTACCCGGTGCAACACACAGAAAGGAGCCCACAGGCTACTGCCTCAACTGCCCTTGCTTTCACACCAGGGTTTATACCCAAGGCGTGGTGCGGCTGCAGCTGTGCAGATTCCACTTATTCAGACCGTGGGGATGGGGACCCCTTGGTCAGCCAGTCTCCGGACAGAGATGGCTCCCAGATTCACACACACACCACGGGGAAGACGGATAGACACAAAGACAAGACAGTCCTCAAACCGGTTAAAGCACAAAAATAATAATTACCTGAGACGTCTGATTCCAGAAGCTGGATCCAAAGACCCCTACCCGAACAGAGTGGGAACCAACAAGTTCAATGGCATAGACTGCGCGGCTGCTGTGTACCTTTCTGTCTTGTGGAGGATTGCTTGGACTAAGCGTCCAGGCGCCGGCTGCCACGATCGTCCTGCAAGGCAGTCAGGGATCACACAACCTCAGTGAAGCCGCTTGCCATCTCGGTGGAACCTCCAAATTGTCAAAGTTTGACTCAGACTCACAATTTATCAGACCACTCTGTTTTATTAGCAAAGCTGCTCTGCTAATACATTTAGAAGTGAGCCCCCCCGAGTGGGGCTTGTGTCTCTTAATTCATACAGTTTTTTGGAGAACAAGTTACAGAGAAGTTACAGACAAAAGAAGAAAAAGATTTTAGTCACCACCCTTCGAGATCCCTGAGACCAGTCACGTATCTTCAATTACCTGCCACCCTTAACAATCTCCTTTAACAGCTTCCAGTTAACTTAACTAATTGCCCTTCACACCTTCCATTCTGATGCCTGCTTCTTAGACGTGCTGGCTCTATCTTAATTGCTTCTCCATTCAAAAGCTAACTGTTCCTACGTGTGCTTCCTCAGATACTTTGTAACATGTTTTGGCATGCCCTCTCATATACAGTGTATCCAGCATGTCCCCTTATACAACGTTTTACTTATACAATGTTATACTTCCACACAGGGAAGCATAAGGAAGCAGTGAGACAATACTGGCCACGGTGACAGAAAGAGGTCTCAGCACACTCCTTGTAACTGATGGCCATCAGTTCTTCTTGGTACAACCAAAATCACTAGTCCCTTTTGAATATGTGTGTGTGAGAGAGAGAAAGGGATGTGTGTACATATAACACATGAAAAAACATTAAAAGAGTGTTGTTTAGATTGCAAAGTCAAGCACATGAAATGCCATATTTAAGGATGCCTATTTCAACCTTAATTCAGACCCTTTGTGCATATGCATTATGATACTATCCTTAATTACGTGGACCATGTAGCACACAGGATGGATGGCATGTGTCCATCTCCTCCTCCCTGGCCCGGTCCCACAGGCTGACCATGTCTCAAGCTTCCAGGTTAGGAAACCTCTCAGGTCCTGGGGGTTCTTCCCCTTTCTGGAGGCTCCAGATAGTCTCCCTGTTCAAAGTTGTGAGGGCAACACTTTGTCACTTATCTCTCCTTCTTGCTCCTAGGCCAGTACCTATAGGAGCTGCTTCTCAGAATGGCAGGAGGATTTTACGTATCACTGCTGCTTCTGAATGGGCAGATAACCGTTATTGGTATTGAAATCATATTAAACATGTGTGACATCGCACTCCATATGTTTTATGGAAATATGCTTATGAGTATGAATATAATGTAACTGGAATATGCTTTATGCAAATTTAGGTCTCTTGTAAGGTATCACTACAAAGCTTATAATCTACTGAGTGTGTTCATCCTATTTGTACGTATGTATCATTCCTGTATCTGAAGCTAGAAATATGAAGTATAAGTCTGAAGACTTATTGTAATTATGCAAAGTGTGGGCCATTAATGGTGGTTTGGAGGCTTGATGGCTCCCATTGACTACAGTAATTGGTTGTAAATGGCTCTATTTACTTGCAAACTTCCCTGGATACATGCAGGCCAGCCCTGGAAGAATGAAGTCTCACAGGACATGTGACCATTTCACAGGGTACGGGAATCCATCTTAAACCTGGTGCTTTTCTATTTAGAAGGAGAAGTGAGAACCCAGAGAGACAAAAGAGTCTCGCTTTGTGCCAAAGCTATAAAAGGGGGTGGAACAGAACAAAGGGGGCTGCCAATTATGAGAAATCCCCTAGTTGCCACCTGAGCTGGAACTAACAAGAATTGTACCAGGGAAAAGGATTGGGCCCAGACTAGGAAGAAGTCTAGTCTGTGAAAGAAGCCTATTGGAACTTCTCTGAGGGTGAGATTTACCTGTAAAGTTTCTTAATGTATTAGGCTTAGACTTGCATGTTTTGTTTTATTTTGCTTGGTAACTTACTTTGTTCTGTCTATTACTTGAAACCACTTAAATCCTACTTTTTATACTTAATAAAATCACTTTTGTTTATTAATTAACACAGAGTAAGTGATTAATACCTGGGAGAGCAAACAGCTGTGCATATCTCTCTATCAGTGTTATAGAGGGTGGACAATTTATGAGTTTATCCTGTATAAGCTTTATACAGAGTAAAACAGATTTATTTGGGGTTTGGATCCCACTGGAAGCTGGGTGTCTGAGTGCTGCTGAGCAGTTTTTGGTTAAAGTCTGCAGCTTTGGGGGCGTGGACCAGACCTGGGTCTGTGTTACAGCAGGCTAGTGTGTCTGGCTCAACAAGGCAGGTTCCGAATGCCCAAGCTGGCAGGAAAAACGGACTCAGAGGTAATTTCAGTATGTCAGGTGACAGTCCCAAAGGGGTCTCTGTGACCGAACCTGTCACAACATGTTTAATCATAGTTTTGTATGAAATCTTTATATGCACAAAATAGCTCCTGTCTGTACTTTGGAAATGATTCGTGCTTGGGTACCCTACATGTTCAACAGTACAACTACTTCCAAAAAATAAAGGAGGATTATGTAAGAATTTCAGCTTTCATTTAGAAAGAAAATTAAGCTTCTAGATCATATGATTGCAGAAAAAAGCTTGTAAATGTGACTTATGAAGGCTCAAAGTCCAGGAGGCAAATTATTGTTTGGCTTTAAAAGGAGCCTTAAAAAAAGAAATCTCATGACTTTGGGGGCCTGACGCATGATTTTTGAACCCTTTGGGTTGACAACACTGTTACCCCTGAAAATTTAGGACAAGTCTATGTCTGGCTGCTGCAGGAGAGAAGAAACAGAGCAAGCATCCCTTCTTTTCACCCAATCTGCCTCATGCAGTGGCTGTGCACAGTTGCAGTCCCAATACTTCTAAGCACAGGAACTGCTCCCTCCTTGTGTCCCGGGAGACCAAGTTGCCATAAGGAATGAAGAGGCAGTACCTAACATATATAGGTTTGTGACAGATAGCTAAATAATGTTTTTAAAGTGCTGCTGTGTATACTATAAGCACAATGTATTAAGGCAAATCACTGGCAAAGATGGGAAAAGAACTTGGGATACCTAGCTCCTAGCCCTATGCTCAGTATACACACATGCACGTGCATACACCCTCTCCAGGGGAAAGCCTTTAGTGATGACTTACACTTTGCACTAGATTCAGTGGCTCTGATCCAGTCTTTTGACAGCAAAACTCTCAGGATTAAAATTATGCGAATGAACACAAGTGCAGGAGGTTGATGAAGTGCAATGAATGTGAATATAGCCACATGATACCTATTAATGATGATACAAGTTGCTTAGCTATTTCTTTGTGCATCATGAAGTTTACACCTAGGGTTCCATTTTCAGTGAAGGTGATTCCTGTATAAGTGGGAAAGTTCATGGTCCTTCAACAGCAATTCCAGCGGTGTGTGCATGTGTGGAGACAGTGTTGCCTAGAGCACTGGACTGAGACTCGAGAGACCTGGATTGTGTTCCCACCTGCTGGGTGACCTTGGGCAAGTCACTTGCTGCTCTGTGCCACAGTTTCCCCATCTGTAAAATGGTGATGGTGATACTGACCTTCGTTGTAAAGTGATTTGAGATCTACTGATAAAAAGTGCTGTAGGAGAGCTAGGTTCTTTTTTAAGGGATCAGTGAAGGAGATAGTATGTCTGTGTTTGAAGCTAGGAATTAATTTAATTGTATCTTTATTAGCATATAAGTCAGAGGGATACGGTCTAGAATGATGGCCATGAGTAATGCTGCATTGGAACAGCTGCTTTATGATACAGGATGGTTTATGTGCTGTAATGTTGAATACTGTAGTTAAAGCTAATGTGCTACTAGAAAGTCAGATTTCCCTTCATGACTGGATGGACCAAGGTGTCCAAGGGATGTTGCTTCAGTTAAAACAGAATTAAGAACATAAACGCAGTTGTACTGGGTCAGACTAAAGGTCCATCTAGCCCAATATCCTGTCTTCTGACTGTGGCCAGTGCCAGGTGCTTCAGAGGGAATGAACAGAACAGGTCAATCTATCAAGTGATGCATCCCCTATCATCCAGTCCCAGCATCTGGCAGTCAGAAGCTTAGGGACTCTCTGTTGGGTTGTATCCCTGACCATCTTGGCTAATAGCCATTGATGGACATATCCTCCATGAATTTATCTAATTCTTCTTTGAACCCAGTTACAATTTTGGTCTTTATAACATCCCTTGGCAATGAGTTCCACAGATTAACTGTGCATTGTGTGAAGAAGTACTTCTTTCTGTTTGTTTTAAACCTCATGCCTATTAATTTCATTTGGTGACCCATGGTTCGTTTGTTATGTGAAGAGGTAAATAAAGGTTCCTTATTCACTTTCCCCATACCAGTCATGATTGTATAGACCGCTATCTTATCCCCGCCCCCTCGATACACACCTTAGTTGTCTCTTTTCCAAGCTGAATGGTCCCATTCTTTTTAATCGCTCCTCATATGGAAGCTATTCCATACCCCTCATCATTTTTGTTGCCCTTCTCTGTACCTTTTCCATTTCTAATATATCTTTTTTGAGATGGGGCAACCAGAACTGCATGCAGTATTATAATGGTTGCAACAAAATCTTGTACTTTTAGCAGTTTCAACATAAAGCAAATTCTTCCCATGCTTCTGGTGTAATTCACATGCCTTTAATTCTAAATTGCCAGTTTCAGGAGCAAAATAGAGCAGCATTTCTGTGGGTAGAGGATGTTTTTCCTCTTCTCCATTGCAGATATATGAAGCTCCAGTTTTTGCTGAACTAGCTGTTTCTTTGCATGGCCCAGTCTTTGTTTTCATTGGCAGGATAGTATTGCAGACTTTAGAAACCACAAGGAACAGATCAAGTGCTTTAAATTCTGTAATATAAGTGTTAAATATTTCTGCACTGAAATTCATTATGGGTGAGATTAGATGTCTTTGCCATATCCAAATGAGTAATCACAAATCTTGGGTGTTCATTTAACCCCCAGAAATATGCCTGCTCAGCGTAGTAGAGATGCAGGGGTGTCCTTGAACACAAGCAATGCACTGACTTGCCAAATCACAGGATGGTCCAACCTCCAACAACAGGACCAGGGTGAGAGGCAACTCACCACCTGGCAGGGAAGGGCTCTGTGTTCGCTTGGAGCAATGTAAACCAGAAGGTTGATCCAGCATATACATGCCTCTGGCTGTAAGGGTTATACCTGTTACGCAGGAATTATGAAAGGGTACAATAATAATTACTTGCTAATAGTAAGATCTTAAAATTTTACTGAATAATATGCTGCTTATTCCTTGGCTGCTACTTGCACCACCATGCTTTAACTACTTTCTTGCTGGGCAGCTTGGACAGCCTACCATATTAATTGCACAGCCTGCTTCATGGTCACCTCAGGCATTCATTGTAAAAGTTTTCAGAAAGCTACTTGTTTAAAATCCCAGCTACAAAACTATGTCTTATGTGCTCTTCCTTATGGACACTCAAGTCACAGGGACCTAAATTTTCAAACATAATGAGTGATTTTATGAGCCTTAGTTTTTGGGTGGCTCTTGTGGCACCTTAAAGGAGCCTAATTTTCAGAAAGGGGTGAGCACCTGCCCTTCGAAAACTAGGGCCCTCAAAAGGTGTCTTGGGCACCCCAAAATCACTGGTCATTTAATGAAATTTAGGCCATCGTGCATTTTTTTTTCCCATAGAGGTCCTTATCAAGGCTTCAATGTTTTCTCGAGGCCTCTTCACACTTTGGTAAAGCCCATTCACGTATTACATTCCAGTTTGGAATGAAACCCTCAACAAATGTTTTAGGAATGTTGGCATAGTTGTTCTTATCTCCTTCTTCTGCAAAGGCAAATGATTTATAAACATTTTCAGTTTCACTCCTACTTGCATAGATTAACAAGTGGACCGATACTTCACTGCTCTGTGTGATAAGCTTCACTGTGGTTTAGGACCAGGGGAAGCATTCCTTCCACGTAGGTATTATCAAACTGAAAGGCTGGTGGAGCATTAAATTTGAGCAATTTCTTTTCCTCTCATTGATGCTGGTTCAACACAAGCTAGTTTCTGGCACAGTGTCACTTACGGGTAAAGAATCCCAGAAAAAGCTATTTTCTGCTCTCGTAGCCAGCAGCACTACCAACTCTCCTGATTTGGCCATGAGCCTGGCAAGATTTGAGTTGGGTTTCAATTTTTTTTAAAGCCTCGCGTGATCTCAGGTTCCAGTCTTCAAAACCTGTGACATTTTCCTAATTCAAAATGGCAGCCATCTTCCACTACTTTCAATGGGGCTGAAGCCAAACTGCGCTCAGCCAAAATGGTTATCATTTCCCTACAGGCTTTGGACGTGGAGGTGAGACTGCCCCTAGTAATGACAACTGCTACCTCCCACTGATTTCAATGAGACTGAAACCAGGCAGATTCAGGGAAGATCCCCCTCCCCCAGGGTCTGTGGTTAGTGAGCTGGACTGGCCAGGAAACTATAATGAGACCATAGTATGTAGGGTGCAAGAGGAAGTGTGGATGCAGGGAGAAATTGAGAATCATGCAGAGGAATGTGGGGTTCAAGAGAGATTCTGGGAGGGCTAGAGAGAGACTGAGCAGTATGCACAGGAATTTGGGGTGCTCAAAGCCTTTTTGGGGACAGGGGGAGGAGCAGAGGGAAAATGTGAGGGATAGGATTTTGTAAAGGGAAAGAGCCAGTCACAGAGATGAAGGCCAGAATGGACCAGCATATCATCCAGTCTGACATCCTGTATATTACAGGCCACTGACACTAACCAACTCCCATACCAAGCCCAGCAACCAGAATTGGACCAAAGTATTTCAGCCTGCAGTAGACTCAACAATTGTGTGCCATGGGTGGGCTGGGGTGGGGCAGAGAACAGGAACGGTTGAGATGCACCAATGGCTGAGGATCCTGCAATGGCAGGCCACTGATTAGATGGGATATGGCCAGCTGATGCTAGCAAGTGACCCCCATACCCCAGAGAAAGGTGAAAAAATTCCAGGAGGAAATTCCTTCCCAACTCCAAATATGGCAATCAGACCCTGAGCATGGGAACGAGACATACCAGCCAAGCACCTGAGAAAGGGAATTCTCAGTGCCATCTCAGAGCACCACCCTATCCAGTGTCCCATCTCCAGCCATGGCCAAGTCTGACACGTCAGAGGAAGGAGACAAAAACAAACCAAACAAATGCCACCAGGATACATCAAGGGAATAACATACCCCTTCCTATAGGGATAGGTGAATGTAACTTGGGGAGGAGAGGGACAAGAGTCTGTATAGGAGTGTGGAGTGGGAATATGACTTGAAACAAAATCGAATGGGCTGGGGAGGGAAATGGGATGGGGAAGGAAAGAGGATAATGCTAAGTGAGGGGAATGGAAAGGGACAAAATGGCAACTCCCCCACTCCAGAGATTAGGAGAGGGCAAGGGGTGTCCCCTTCGGGGCATTCCATATTTTTGCAAGGGCATTTCAGGTTAAATTTTGACCCTGAAATACTCATGTACACTTTGGGAGTGGGGAGCTCCCTCCAAAAGACTTAAAAACCAGCAGACACATAAAAACAACCCCCACCCCCAATACATTATTATTTTTAAAAATCTCATGATGATCAAGATAATCTCATCATTCTGGCAACCTGATTTATAATTTTTTAACAATTGGGGTTGGCAGTACTGCACTGAAAAAGGAACTTAAATAAGACAGGAAGCTCTAAAGCTTCCCTCTGTGTGTGTTAGAGATTTTGCCAAGAATCTTCCCCAGTTCCTCTTATCTCACTTCATGCTACCATTATAAAGAAACAATACCCACATCTCACATGGGGGTACCCCTGTACATGTGCAATGGCAGGAGGGTAAACTGAGCTACCAGTGCTGCTTGGGCAGGACTCATGGAATTCAACAGCCTAGAATCACTGTTACAAGAGCTCTGTGCATAGAATCCTCCTGGAATTCAATGGGAATTCTATGTGCAGAGCACATGGGGGATCAGGCCTGTTAAGAGGGCCCAGGATTACAAAGGCTTCACTATTAGACTGCTGCCATGATCCAGTTTGGTGGCCAAATGGGAGCAGTGGGAGAGGCAGCAGCATGCATCTACAGCAGCCTGGGGGTTAAGTTCAACCTAATGAAGACAGCGTTCAAAGATTATCTTCACTGTTACTCACAGCACCATCTGGCACAGATGCACATGTGGCAGATTAAACATGTAAAAGATGGCAACAACAACAACAAACATTTCCATAATAGTACTTTTTTTTTTGAAGGAAAATATGTTGACCATCTAATTTGGATTCATAAAGAAACCTATTAATCTGAGGCTTCAAAGAGTTGTCTCAGAACTTTTAATCAGGAGTTGCATTTTACTGTGGAAAGGAGCAGAGGGGAGTGAAAAAAATAAAACAAAACAACTGTCTATTTGAAAGCAGTCTGGGTGAGGGAACTCTGCAGGGAGCCTCTTCTCACCCACCTGGAGAAGAGGCTCCCTGAATGCTTGTTTTCATTAGCATGGGCCTCTCTGGCTCTTCAAAACCCTTTCCATGGGTTGCCAAGGCAACCTAAAGCCATAATGCAGCACATGGGTGTTGTACATCAACTGGTGTGTTGCACTTTATTGACATAAACATGAAAAATAGCCAGGGGCCAAAACATGGGCATTGTCTTTTATCATGGACATCTAAAACTTGTGGGGTTTTCAGGTACTCTGCTACGTGTATCTGCCAAGAGATGGTTGGTCAAAAAAAGGACAGGATATGCACATCAAGAACCATCCCCTTTGATTTTAATGGGGCTTCTTGCTTGTGTAAGGCAAACAGGATTTGGCCTGGAATGTGCGAACACATGCAGATATTGGGCCAGATTTTCACACAATTTAGCACCTGCAATTGGGACTACCTTTTCAAAAGGGCTCAGACCCCAGTTAGGCACCGAAGTAGGTGGCCACATTTTAAGAAGCCCTTGGCTGTAGGGATTGAAATAGGAGCTGGTGGTGCAGAGCACTTTTGAAAATCTGACCCAAGTTGTAGCTGCTGCACACCTGAAAAATCTGATTTTTAGGGTCTAATCTTGCAGTTGCTACTCACGTGAATCATACTTACGCAAGTGAATAGTCCCATAGTAAGGACTACTCATCTGAGTAAAGATCATAAGAGCAAGTCCTCTAGTTTCACAAGGCAAGGCTCACATGCTTAGCTAAAGTTACCTCGTGGAGAAGATAATTTGTGATGTGATATCGCAGATTACTGTTTGCAAAAGAGAATCAGCACTGGTGTATCGGCTGGAGACAAAGTATGAGAGAGGATAGACTGTTGCTTGAATGAGGTCAACAATGAGGAATAACAACTGTAAGACCTCTTTAGATTTGTAGAGCACAGCCAAAGAAAAGATTTGCATCCCCAGGAATTTTTGTTGCACATCCAGCTAGACATGGCTGTCAAAGAGTTTTCATTTAGAGTCAGGAAGGGAGGTGCTGGCTGCAATAGTTGGCAGGAGAAGAAGGAAGGGAGTGGGTCTGAAAATATACAGTCACTTCAACAAATATCTAGTTCTCTTCTTCATGTATCATGTTAGCATTTGTTGGAATGTGAATGAGTAGTAGCAGCTCAGCAGACAGAGAGCAGCAGGTTATGTAGATATGATAGTGCACTTGGGACAATTGGTGTGAGTGTCCACTTTCTTTTCCTCTGCCTCATGCATACAAAGAGAAGGGGTGAAGTCCTGTCCCCATACTAGAAATAATGAACAATAATAATACACCCCAGGACTTTGTGATGGGGTGTCTATCCCACACAAGGCCTGAGGTAAGAAGGGCCAGTTAACCCTGTGTCAGGTTGCACCTGGAGGAGAGCCAGGACCTGATAAAGGCTAATTGATGAAGTCTAGCTGGGCAGAGCCAGACTGAGTATAAAGCCAACAAGGTGACAGCAGGAAGGGGCTACTGGGAAGAACTTTACAGTCACTCCCTAGTGAAGTGGCTATGTATAAGGAGGAAGTCTAGGGGGTGAGTAGGCCCTATGATCCTGCCTCAGATACTGACTGTGGCAAGAACCTGAGAGGGGTGAAGTAGCCACAAGGAGCAGAGGAAGTTCCAGTGGTAACCCAGAGGTGGGCCAGGAGATAGGGAGGAAACAGCAACAGGGTCTGATGTTTGATAGACTATTGTTAGGGCATAGGGTCCCTGTGCTGGAACTTGGAGTAGTGAGTGGGCCTAGGGTTTCCCTACCAACCACTGGGAAAGTGGCACAGACTGTGCTGTGGCTCAGAAGACTGCCTGACTTAGTCTCTCAGGACTAACTTTAGTTTTTCCATTCTGGGGTTTCATAGTGACCTGGCTGGAGAACTAAACCATGAAGAGGGAGCAACCAAGTCCAGAGAGACACACACCCAGGAGTGAGCAACCAAAGGAGGGGGCATCAAACTGCTCAAGAGCTAATCCCAAGATGTGTCACAAAGCAGTGCCCCTAATGGTGAGTGACTTGTTCTAATACAACTTTATTCTACAATTACTATATTTTAGTGGGTTCTCCTGTAGTGACTCTCACTTTTCTGTGAAGTATTAAAATCTTTCATTACTTATTCACGCATTAGAATAGAGGCTACATATTTTAAAGTGGTGTCCTGTCATAATCATTTCAGGTGCAAGAACTGTAAAGCTGAATTATTATGGCACCAAATCTTGTTCGTATATGTACAGATACGCATGCTCTATGTTGATGGCTAAGCCTTCATATCTCACTTCTTTTACATTTTTCTTTTCCTTTCTACTCTTATGTGAACAGAAGCCTGTTTTATTTAAGCCCCGTTCTCTCATGTATATGTATAGTAGTGATGGCTAAAATGACTGTAAACTTTATTCAAGAATGCGTCCTCCTGGTGAGGAACAAGAAGGGTCTGGCCCAGTGACAGAAGGACAATCATAGTGTTGCCTCTTCTTGATCCTAGTGGCCAGTCTAAGTTTGGGGATCTGGGGTTTTGCAAATTGGAAGTAGAAATTGATGGAGTCTGGTATTCAGTGATGCAATCTTGTTTATCCACAAGGAGTGGACAAAGTCCATCTTCTCCAAATGCAAGAGGAACCAAAACCAAAAGGAGCAGTTTCTTAGTTTACAAGCTCAAGCCTCTTTAACCAGCAGACTCTGAGGCATGCTCTCTAGCAGTCACGCTGTGCTCACAGGCTATTGGCTGCCTTTTCTGCTTTTGACTCCCTTTTCATTCTTATCTGTGTGATGGGTTGGGTCACAGAGACCCCCTTGGGACTGTCACTGGATGTGCTGAGATTACCTCTGAGCCCGTTTTCCCTGCCAGCTTGGGACTCCAGAACCCTGCTTGTTGAGCCAGACACATTAGCCTGCTGCAACACAGAACCAGGGTCTGAACCACACCCCCAAAGCTGCAGATTTTAACCAAAAACTGCTCAGCGGGTCACCTACCTCAAGCATCCAGACACCCAGTTCCCAATAGGATCCAAACCCCAAATAAATCTGTTTTACTCTGTATAAAGCTTATACAGGGTAAACTCATAAACTGTCCACCCTCAATAACACTGATAGAGAGAGATATGCACAGCTGTTTGCTCCCCAGGTGTCAGTTACTTACTCTGGGTCAATTAATAAGCAAAAGTGATTGTATTAAGTATAAAAAGCAGGATTTAAGTGGTTTCCAGTAATAACAGACAGAATAAAGCAAAATAAAACAAAACACGCAAGTCTAAGCCTAATACATTAAGAAACTGAATACAGGTAAATCTCATCCTTAGATGTTCCAATAGGCTTCTTTCACAGACTAGACTTCTTCCTAGGCTGGGCCCAATCCTTTCCCCTGGTACAGATCTTGTTAGTTCCAGCCGGCATCTTGGATGAAAAGCAGATAATTCCACATGACTAGGACTCCTCTTTTCTGTTCCACCCCCTTTTATAGCTTTGGCACAAGGTGGGAATCCTTTGTCTCTCTCTCAGTTCCCACCCCTCCTTCTAAGTGGAAAAGCACTAGGTTTAAGATGGATTCCAGTATCATGTGACATGGTCACATGTCCTGTGAGACCCCTAGTCTCCATTCTTCCAAGGCTGGCCAGCACGTACCCAGGAAGTTTTGCAGGTAAACAGAGCCATTCACAACCAATTGTCCTAGTTAATGGGAGCCATCAAGATTCCAAGCCACCATAATGGCCCACACTTTGCATAATTACCACAGGACTTCAGAGTAATATTTCATATTTCTAGTTTCAGATACAAGAATGATACATTCATACAAATAGAATGAACACGCTCAGTAGATTCTACGCTTTGTAATGATGCCTTACAAGAGACCTTTTGCATAAAGCATATTACAGTTACATCATATTCACACTTATAAACCCATTTTTATAAAGCATATGGAGTGTAACGTCACAATCTGTTCTCAGATTCTTCATGAATTCCGCACCCACACACACCTGCTCTCCCTACCCGGTTGGGGAAACTCCCTGCATCCACATGGCACTAGTCTCTGAGCAGATCCAGTTAGGCCTTGTTTTAGGTGTCTCTTTTAACTATCTGTCTAACCTTAACTGTCTCTTTTAACTATCTTAAATGAGGGGTGCATTCACACATCAATTTGAACAAGGCTTTAACTTAACTCATAACAACATTTCACCTAGCTTGTAACAATAGCATCTGTTCAAAGAATACATCTAGTTCTTCTACTTGCTAACATCTATCACTTAAGGCTATGACTACACTGTGCACCTTACAACAGCATGGCTGTTGTAAGACACTCAGTGTAGCTGCTCTTTGTTGCCAGGAGAGAGCTCTCCTGACAACAAAATAAAACCACCCCCAATAAAGGGTGGTAGCTTCGTGGGCAGGAGAGCACCTCTTGCTGACAATTGCTGTCCATACTGGTGCTTTTCATCATTAAAATTTTTGTCATTCAGGGGGTGTTTCACACTCCTAAGTGACAAAAGTTTTAACGACGCAAGTGCAGTGTAGACAAGGCCTAAGGTCATAATGAGATTTGAGGATGTCCACTATGGTCTATGAAGTGGTTTAAACTGCATGAGATTTGATCTGGCCTCTCAGACTTTGTAAGGAACAAACATTTCATGTATCAGTTTAGCTGGTCGTGCATTTAAGAAACAGGGTAAATTAGGCTGTTACGAAGAAAAGCACACATCTACTGGTAATAATATGCTATCCTTGAGCCTGATCCTGCTAACCCTTTCTCAAAGGGGAAATTTCTTCCACTGAAGAGAGACAGCAAAAGGCATTGGCACCATTTAAACTCTGTTTTGGGTCAAAGGCCACATGTTAGTTGTCTGCACAAGTGGTGAATTGAATTGACGAATAATCCTTGCTCAAGTGAATAGTGCTATTGAACTTAATTAGACTCTTAACTGCATTAATCACAAGAGTAAAGACTTGCAGGATTTGGCCCTTGTATTTACTAATTTAGTCCTAGATGCACAAAAGAAGCTAAGTCCCCGTTTGTGCACCTCTGCAATACACAGCCCACCTGCCTAAAAGTGAAGGTTTCTAAACTTCCACTGTAGAAGTTCCCTAAGTACTTACATTTTGCAGAAGAAGGTCCCTAGTCACCTGTTTCTTCCTCTGGGCATGTGCGCTGCTGCCTCCCTGTAGGCATCTGGACTCCATCTCTTGCCTAAGCCCCAGAATCTTCCACAAACTGGGGGGAGAAGATAGATGCTCCTCT
The DNA here is from genome assembly GCF_965140235.1 of Caretta caretta. Lineage (NCBI taxonomy): Eukaryota > Metazoa > Chordata > Testudines > Cheloniidae > Caretta > Caretta caretta. Next base: position 188,764,453 of record NC_134207.1, on the reverse strand, counting down.
GTAACTTGCCTGCATGCCCTGATCCAATAAGTGTGCTCTGAATTTGCCCGCCAAATCAGGCCCTGCAGGCAAGCTCTTACAACATGGCCACGGTAGGAAGGAAAAGCTCCCTCAACTTTTAGCTCAGTGGTTAGGGTAATCACCTATGGGCAAACTACGACCCACGGGCCACATCCGGCCCGCAGGACCTTCCTGCCTGGCCCCTGAGCTCCTGGCCCCTCCCCTGCTGTTCCCCCTCCCCCGCAGCCTCAGCTCACTGCGCCACTGAGCTGGTGCTCTGTGCTGCGCGGTGGCGTGGCTGGCTCCAGCTGGGCGGCACGGCTGTAGCGCCGCCAGCCACCGGTGCTCCAGGCAGTGCGGTAAGGGGGCAGGGAGTGGGGGGGTTGGATAGAGGGCAGGGAAGTTTGGGGGGAGGGGGTCAAGGGGCGGGGGTGGATAGGGGTCGGGGCAGTCAGAGGGTGGGGAACAGGGGGGTTGAATGGGGGCAGGGGTCCCGGGGGAGGCAGTCAGGAAGGAGTGGGGGGTTGGATGGGGCGGCAAGGGGCAGTCAGGGGCAGGGGTTCCGGGGGCGGTCAGGGGACAGGGAGAAGGGGTGGTTGGATGGGGCAGGGGTCCCGGGGGGGGCCGTCAGGAATGAGAGGAGGGGTTGGATGGGATGGCGGGGGGCAGTCAGGGGCAGGGGTTCTGGGTGTGATCAAGGGACAGGAAGCGGGGGGGGGGTGGATGGGGCATGGGGCATGGGGGGGCCCATCAGGGAACAGGGGGAGTTGGATGGGGCAGGAGTCCCAGGGGAGGGCATCAGGGGGCGAAAACAGGGAGGGGCGGATGTGAGGGCACGCCCCCCTCCCCTAACCAGCCCTCCATATAATTTTCGAAACCCGATGCAGCCCTCAGGCCAAAAAGTTTGCCCGCCCCTTTCCTTGTGATGTAGGAAACCCCTGAGTCAAGTCCCCCTTCTGCCTGATGAGGATAAACTTAAACCGGGATCTCAGATCACTTCTCAGATGAGTGCTCTAATCAGTGGGCTATGGGATATTCCCATGTGGGCCTCCCTCAGTCTCTTGTTGAAGCTGTTCCATTGTGGATACATGATCAAAGTAATTGGAGCAGGGGAACTGGCTCCTGGGTCTAGCACATCCTGGTGAATGCTCTGACTATAACCCGATGGGTATTCTCATGCTTTCTTGCTCACACATGTTCTCTCTCTGTGTGTCAGCCAATGACCTTAATTATTTAATCCAAAGTGCAACAGCTTCCCCAGGAGAAATTGGGGAAACCCCACATCAAAATAACCCACAGCCCAGTGGTTAGAGAACTCTCCTGAGAGGTAGCAGATCCCTGTTCAAATCCCTCTTCCTTATCAGGTGAAGAGGGGACTTCACCTGGGAAGTAGGAGACTCCAGTTCAGTGCCCTAACCTGTAGGCTAAGTTGTATGGGAGATCCTCCTCTCCCTGTCATTCCTTGCCCCCCCAGGTATCGAACTCCAGGAGAGAGCTCACACCGTAGAATCACAAGCAGAGATTGGTTCCTCCCTGTAACCAGGACTTAGGTGCCTATCTCTAAGAGGGGCATAGCTTAGCATACACCTCTGCCCTTGATATCTCCCATTGGCTATTTTAGTGGGCTTCCCACCTAGCATGATGGCTTTTGTGAATTTCTGAACTATCCAAATCTCAAAGTCTGAAAAAATTGAGTAGAAAATCTATGGAGGAAAAAGCTCTTGTGATAGTTCCAACACTTCCTGCTTCTGTTTGGGCTGGAAATAGCATAAGAACAGATTTTCTCATTGCAAGTGCAACTATACCATCAGCCAGTCCCACATGTGGCCAGAAGCAGAAAGTGCATAAGTAGCATGGGAATTTAAAATATTTTTTTAAAAGTTACTCAAGTTGCAAACTGAAATATTTGGTTAAGAGTTTGGTTTTAGGTTTGGTTCCCCTTTGTGTGGAAGCTTTTAATCAGAACTGATTTGCCCATCCCTACATAGTAAGACCAAAAGATGGAAACATTTTTCCTCTTTCTGGGTCAAGTTCACCCTTGTGCTGGCTTTCTGTGCCCTTTAATTCCCATAGAAGATCTTGAGATCAGCATTGGGCTTAAATGATGCATGAGCTTTGTGCTGACCCCTGCACAAGAGTGAATTTTGCCCTTGATGTATTTCCCCCATGGGGCAAAGGTGCCTTCCGGACTTACAGTTCCTTTTGCCCTTCCTCTATTCACTTACCACCAGATACCAGCACTACTAATCAATTAACATCATAAACTCAAACCCAAGTGAAGCTCCAGTAGTCTTAGAATATCTCCAACACTAAATATGAGCAAACTTTTATAAATCTATTTGCCAGCCCTATTAGTCAGGACAGAAATACGCTTATACAGTTTACATTACTGTTTTGTCATCCCTCAGCGGCTGTACCAAAATCTAAGTCTAAGCAGTTATCATGGTATTTCTGATGTTATAACAACCACTGGCTAATAACATCGCAATAAAAACTGTTCTAATCATCATCTCCCTGGATAGATCTGTTGCATGCCTCAGATTCCCCCCCGCCCCCTTTTCCTCTAATGTTAAATGTGATTTTTTTTTTATCCTCAAAGGGGTGATTATCTCTGTGCAAACCTGGCAAGGTTAAACACTATCTATAAAAAACATTCAGCTGTGTGCCATGAAATGAATTACATAATATATCAGTCATCTACCTGGCTTTTGAAAAAGTGCAAAATGTTTTTGTTCAGTCTGGATGAGTTTTTTACATTTGGCTTCTCTTTCCATGAAGGTAAAAATGACCTTGATTATTAGAAAGTGAAGAGATATTGAACTGGTTAGAATCAACACAGTTCCATTTCATTTAGTCTCCACTAAAATTGCAAGGAGTGAAAATAGAGATTGAATTTATTTTACTATATATTGCCTCATTTGAACTTTAAGGCATTAGCCACTAAGGAAAACCCTTCCCCCGCCCCCCTTCCATAATCTCTTATAGATGGCATGTTAAGGAAATTGCCTTGACACTATTGATTCTAAGCTATGAGGTACAACATAACAGCCAGTGTAGTAAACTGGGAAAATGTATGCTGTGCTACATTTCAAGCAATGGAGCACTTTGACACAGCACCTATCTCCCCCTTCACAGAAATGTGACATTTTAAAATTACAAATTTGTATATATTTTTTTCTAGGTGTCAGGCCATCTTCCCTTTGATTGGATAACTTTTTAAATGGTGTCAATCTGAGTATTTTACAGAAGAAAGGAAAGCAGCCCTTTGCTAAACTAAAGGGGCCACAGTCCAAAGCTAGTTGCTATATTAAGTCAAGTCACCATATTTCTTGCTAGCTCCTTTCCAGAAATGCCTCCCTTAAAAAAACCCAAAACTATAAAATGGACAATACGTGATCCTGCATGCTGCTATGTTATTGCTGCTTAACCACTCATCAGTTTGACCTACAACATCTTCCAGCTAAATAAACTGGTGTTAAAGTGAGCACATGGATGCAAAGTGGCTGGATTGCTTTATTTTAACTCTTAAAGTAAACTGGAATCTAGTAAATTCTGGGCTGAATCCTCAGCAGGCGTGTATTGGCATAGCTCTAGGGAAGTCACTGCAGCTGCACCAACTTAACGCCAGTTGAACATCTGGCCCTCTGAATGCAAAAATCTACATTAACACTCATTTCCTAGGTGATAATTGCAACCAAGGATATTAGCACTAGTAGACTGAAACTTCACTGTGGGTCATTAACCCCTGTACACAAATCCTATGAATTAGGGCTATCTGAAAATTTTCTTAAAATCAGGTTTTTGATTAAACAATATTTATTTATTTATTTATTTATTTATTTTTGCAAAAATAAATAAAGTACCTGCCTTCCATGGAAAACTATTTTTTTCTGAAAAATCAAATGGCCCCCAAAAAATTCTATTCAGAAATGCTGCTGCAATGCTTCATGGGAGTTAATTTGCTTTATACCTCCATTTTCCTATGACTTTCATACCACTTCACTGTAAGCAGAGTTTCACTGTAAGTCAATTCCCTATCGAGTGAAATCCCACCCAATGTACAGTCGATTCAAGCACCAAAGAACTAACAGTTTACCTTGATCTGTGTATCTGAGTTTCATCATACTTGGCTGACGCCGCCAGAGAATCAGGCAGCTGTAACTTGCTGCATGACACCTCTCTGCTCCCCCACATGCAGCTGAAAGTGGATGCAACAGAGAACCTGGGCCACAGTCCTTGATGCTAGTTGTTCCGATATTATAGCCTCACCTGATGTATATTGGGAGTGAATTTATTTCCTAAGTGGGTTTCAATAGGATGGATTAGAGTTCAGTTGGGTGTACTTATTTTGGCACTACAAAATAAATGTAATATACTACTGACATAAAGTCTACCAAGGGGCGAATATGAAAGCATCCTATTCATCAATCAATTACAATACTTGTAAGAGCATGGTCAGGCCAGTCCATAGTCAGGGCCAAACTCAGAGGTGATGTGTAATGCAGCACAACTTCTTAGCCTCATTTCCCACACCTTGTACTGCAGATGTTCTGCACTACTAGACAAAACAGGCCTCCATAGTGGAGCCATAGTGTCCCCATTAGAGCCAGTCATAGGGCCAATTTAGCTACTTAGCTACCATCTCCCTGCCGCTGTCTTAGAGGAAAAGGGTCACTGCTTCCCTCTGACCAGGTGCTCTCTGGCTGCCAAAAGGCAGATCTCAAGCTACTCTTACCTGTGCCAGGGAATATCAACCTCGTGCACAATTGGCCTGGGATTTGCTGTCTGTGAAGGTGTGTTAAGGACATCTTTGTACACCCTCTGAATTGCACAATGTGCTATTCAGCCATGGGTGTGGTTCAGGGCCCCTGAGCCTTTTCCTACCTTATTGGTTTCCAAGGTTGGGCACAGAGGCTCTAAGTTCAGTCTCTTCTCCCTGTACCTCCACAATTTCCAAGTCCTCTCCCTTCTATGTAGCTGAAGGACTCCATATAGCTCCCATTACATGAATTATGAGGTTCTCAGAACCCCTGGTATTTTCACAACCCCCCTGGCCAATAAGGCAGGAAAATGCTATTCCTGTTTTACCAGTTGAAGAACTGAGGTACAGAGATGAAGTGCAGAGCCCAAGGTCACACACCATCTATAGCAAAACAAGAACTGAAGCAAGATCTCCAGAGTCCCAGTCCAAAACCTTAATCACAAGGCCATCCTTCCTCCCACTCTTATAAACTGTCACTTCCATCTTTCTGAGGGTGAGATGATCACTAGCTGCATACAGCCCTGCTCCTCTGAAATCCCTACACTGAGGGCAGACCCATATAAGTCCCATGTTTAGGGACAGGCTAATTTTCTCCCTACACCAGTTGGGGTCTGCCCAGTCCGTCACATCACAATTAAAATAACCCTGAAAGAAAGGAATACTTAGCCTTCTTAAAATGGCATTTAAAAAAATCTAAACCTAGAGATACAAAGATTCAGCATTAGGGCTCTTTGTTCCATCCTTCAGTCACCTGTTGAGCCTTAGTGTTATGTCATATGTGATCACATGCTCTTCTGAGACCTGCACAATACCTCTGTACAACAGGGTGAGCTGAGGTTGAAGTGGCAGCTGGGTAGCTTGGAGTTTCCTTGCTTTTGTTAATTTCACATGTAAATTGTAACATTATTTTAAGACTTATTCTTTGCTTTTAAAAAAAAATCAAGAAATGACATTACAGCTAAAGTTCCCCCATCCTTCATTCTTTTTCTCCCTCTTCCCCCAAATTTGGATGTTTTTGAAGAATCAGGCCTGCTGTGGACTGTAGTGTTCATACAGCATTAAATCATGTTAAAATTAGCTATAATCCAGCACAAATCCTCTTAGTGATACTGGCACTATAAGGGGTGTTATAATTGCTCAGAGCTTTAAAACAATTTTGTAGCTTTTTCTCCCCTTGGTGCACCAGTTCCAATTAGGTCAAGGGAGCCTTATGAACGCACAGATGTTCTATTTAGGACCCAGCCCAATCCTGACAACACACTGTCATCCCCACAGAGAAGCTGGGAAAATGTCCGACTTACACTCACTGTGCTTTGTCATGTCTAACTAAAGAACACGTTATTCTTAAAGTCTAGTACAGCCCTCCTAAGGTGATTGTCTGTGCCTGATGCCCCTTTATGTATGCCATGTGTCCTGGTTCTGCTTCACCCAGTTTTAAATAACATTCCAATTTCAGAAAGCTTGAGAGAGAACAGTCAAAAGGCAGCAAATTTGAAAATGTGTCTAATACCCCACTTTGGGTGGAATCTGTGAAAAGAGAACCTAGCAGGTGAAAGTTGCCTCTGTTCAGCACTTGCTTTGAGGGCTCGTATTGGCCTTCTGCACAGTAGTGAATTTCAGCTAGTTTGAGTAGGCAGCCCCATGTACACGTTACTGGAGTAGCTGAAGAACAGACCCTTCAGCTCCAACTTACTGTAGCTGGGACTTATCTACTGCAGGGTAAGGGGAGGATTAGTGGCCATGGGTGGTGGTTTCTGCCATACAGCATGTATGTTTGTGGGCCTATGTCCCAGGTGCGCCTCTGCACTTAGGAGTGGGCCATTCCAGAATGCACCCAGGGTGCTGTCAAGTTCCTTTCATTGCACCTCTACCCCTAGCATTTCACCTGCTCTAAAAACCTAGATCCTTTATTCCACCCATAAATTAGCTGGATTGCAACACTGGAGAATAATCTGATCTATCTGATTTAGAGCTGGCAGAACAGCCCGACACAGCCCACTTCCTAGCAGCCCTAGGGGCTGGTGCATGTTGGGAACCTGGCTCTGGTGGGGGAGGCCAGAGCATGCTGTTCTCCACCCACTGTGGGCTGCCAGCTGGTCCCTTGCAAACTGCATCAAACAGGGTGGAATTTAGACCCATGCACAGGACATAGCTAGGCTGAAGGCTGAACCCCTTGTTGGAGCCAGAACTGCAAAAGTGACAGTCACTTTGCTCTCCCCTGCTGGTCTGCAGTGTGCTCAGACCAGCAGAAGAGCTCAGGTAGTTGAAGCACTGATTGTGACTATATATAAACGTAGCTGTCAAGGTTCCTCCCCCACTCTGAACTCTAGGGTACAGATGTGGGGACCTGCATGAAAAACCTCCTAAGCTTATCTTTACCAGCTTAGGTCAAAACTTCCCCAAGGTACAAAATATTACACCCGTTATCCTTGGAATGGCCGCTACCACCACCAAACTAATACTGGTTACTGGGGAAGAGCTGTTTGGACGCGTCTTTCCCCCCAAAATACTTCCCAAAACCTTGCACCCCACTTCCTGGGCAAGGTTTGGTAAAAAGCCTCACCAATTTGCCTAGGTGACTACAGACCGAGACCCTTGGATCTTAAGCACAATGAACAATCCTCCCAACACTTGCACCCCCCCTTTCCTGGGAAATGTTGGATAAAAAGCCCCACCAATTTGCATAGGTGACCACAGACCCAAACCCTTGGATCTGAGAACAATGAAAAAGCATTCAGTTTTTACAAGAAGACTTTTAATAAAAAATAGAAGTAAATAGAAATAAAGAAATCCCCCCTGTAAAATCAGGAGGTAGATATCTTACAGGGTAATTAGATTCAAAAACATAGAGAACCCCTCTAGGCAAAACCTTAAGTTACAAAAAAGATACACAGACAGAAATAGTTATTCTATTCAGCACAATTCTTTTCTCAGCCATTTAAAGAAATCATAATCTAACACATACCTAGCTAGATTACTTACTAAAAGTTCTAAGACTCCATTCCTGTTCTGTCCCTGGCAAGAGCAGCATACAGAGAGACACAGACCCTTTGTTCCTCTCCCTCCTCACAGCTTTTGAAAGTATCTTGTCTCCTCATTGGTCATTTTGGTCAGGTGCCAGCGAGGTTACCTTTAGCTTCTTAACCCTTTACAGGTGAGAGGAGCTTTCCCCTGGCCAGGAGGGATTTCAAAGGGGTTTACCCTTCCCTTTATATTTATGACAGTAGCCCTACATTCATTTTGGCTGAAAGGGGTGGTGAGTGAGATAGGGACAGAATATAGGCTGCTGCAAATAGAGTTCAGTTTAATAAACCACAGTGAACATTTCAATCATCCTCTTTTCCTCTTGCAACTATACTTGGCATTAAAATGGTGAGTATGGACAAGTAGGATATCAAATTAAAAGGACCCAGCCCTGCCCCACCTATTCAGAGATTCTACAGCTCCTGGAAGGCACTGAGTACCATCAATCCTCAGAGACTTCAGTGGGAGATAGGGGTGCTCAGCGGTGTTTAAGAAGTGTTCAATTCCTTGTGAGTTCTAGACCTTAGTGAGGAGAAATCCTCAGAAGTGTGGCCAGAATTCCTGGCAGAATTCTGTTTGCTTTGGTAATAAGCAAAGAAAATACTTGTTTGTATAGAGTCTTCTTTAAGAATTCTGAATGGGGGAAATTTAGGATGGCTGCCGTAATCATGCTGTGATGTTCAGATTTCCCTCTTGTCTGCTCACACTAACTGGAAGAGTGCCAGTGAAATTATGCTGTTTTATTTTCATTTTTCCCCCGGCATTGACTTCAGCCCCACAACGTGCCACTCTTCCTCTCCCCTCCCCACACAAACACACATCCAATGTGTGAGGAAATTTTGCTCAGAACATATCTCCCTCCTATCACCAGGATCTCAGCCATGTCCTCAGCCTTTGTCTCATCTTTTATGTGAGACAAAAGTCAACCCCAGAACTTAAACCTGCCACTTATATTAAAAACTGCAGCTTGCCCCTGTGGGGATAGTAGAACACTCTCTGATAAATGAGGAGTAACCTTCCCCTCTCATGGACTCTGTCGTATGTATTCAAATGAATTTGAGAGAAACAAACGTGCTTACACTTCTGCAAATGGGAGAAAGCTGCCTCTACAATTATTTCCATTTTCAAGGTCAGGAAGCAAAGAATCAGTCCATGTTCCTTGGAGACGGCATCCAATCAGCGGAAGCTGTTCCCTTGTCAGACAGCTGTTATCTGCATAGTCCTCCTTTGCTATTTGATGTGCCACTGGCTTCTTGTCACTTGACAGATATTTTCATCATTTTGTAGCTGACACCCTTAACATTCCATTTTGCCAGACACAGATATCCTCCTCTTCCCTCCCCCACCCCACCCCCCCGCCATCTTACAGAAGCAAGTGGCTGAAAAGCATCTAAACGAGCTCTGGTCTCTATTGTTCCATATTTTTATGATTCACTGATATGTCTTAAGGCCCCGTTTAGCATTCTCTCTGCCAAATAAATACATAATACTCCTGATAGGGAGATGAGGCTCCCAGTGAGCTTTGCAGTTCATATTCTCTGTGGACCAAGCCTGAGGTCCTGACTCAGCAAATTCCCAATGAACTTGGGTGTTTGCTTAAGTAAGGACTGAGGGTTGGGATTTTTGCAGGGGGAGGCTTGGGTCTGTTGTTTGTAAGGTGGATTAAGGCCTCCAGATTCAGCCTAGTCTGTCAAAGAGGAGATAAATGAGTATAATTAAATTTTTACCAATGCTAAAGGGATACCTTGCCAGTTTTCCTTTCGGCACCGTCTAATTCATGCGGCCTCTATACTTCCTCCTCTAGTCCTTGACTCAATTGCATGATACAAAGTGGGAAACCGGGAGGGTAAAACAAGGCTTCATATGTTACCGCTCTGTACATAGCTGCCAATATCCCCTGTGTGTAACTGTACAATCCTGGAGGAGCTGTAGAACAGTCCCTCTATGTCAGAGGTTCTCAAACTTTTGTACTGGTGACTCCTTTCACATAGCAAGCCTGTGAGTAACCCCACCTTATAAATTAAAAACACTTTTTTATATATTTAACATGATTATAAATGCTGGAGGCAAAGCAGGGTTTGGGGTGGAGGCTGACAGCTTGCAACCCTCCATGTAATAACCTCGCGACCCCCTGAGGGGTCCTGACCCCCAGTTTGAGAACCCCTGCTCTATGTGGCATGTTCCTTCCTACTAGGAAACCTCTGATCACTTAACGGTGCCTGAAGCAGATACCCTCATCTTGTATATTCTGGGTGCTCGCACTGGAGGAGTTACAGAACACAGGTGCTATGTGGGAATCAAAGACAGCATGACCACACTGACAGTGTTGCAAGGGGAGGCTTTCATAAGACCACAGAGGGACAGAACCTCTGCAGCTGGGCCCAGAATTTCCAATGGATCTCAGACCATTAGTCTTTGACCCTGTTGTGTACATGCACCTCTTCCCCCATCTCACAGGGTGAAGAAATGCAGTCCAATAGCTCCTGGCTTCTATGGGTACAGGAAGAGCTGAAAGAGGGTGCTGTGACAAGAGGCAGGAGGGTTTCTGCTGGCCCATGGAATTGAGAGGATGCAGGTCACAACCTTTGTCTAGAGTGAATCCCAACTGACTTCATATTCCCTTGCTGGGAAACTCCTCTCCCAGCTGGACTGTGCTCTGAACACTGGTTTTCACCATTCTGCTCAGCTTGAATAATGCAAATAGAGTGATCAGGTTTTTCTGAAATTCTGAGGTGGCAAAGTTGTGCCAGCATACAGAACATTATATGTGATTATATCATATCCTGCAAAGTCAGGGAAGACATATAGGCCAATCAAAAGTCTGAGGAGGCAAACCAAGGTCAGGGGGCAACTGTCCCCTTGTCCTATAGGGCCAGAGTCATCACTTGCTATCTCAAAATATCTATTTTTCTGAAATTCTGACCTCTGAGGGGCCCTTAGTTATTGAGCTGGATCTTAAATAAACTACTGATGGGTAATACCAAATATATCAACAACACAAATTGTTCCTGTCAAAGGAAACCTTCCTCCTCCTCTTTTTTTTTTTAATTATTTTTTAATGCTTTTCATATCAGATGCCAACTATGTTGTATCACACTCCTAGTAGTGAGCATGCCCTGCTGATGGGCTAAAGAGATAAACACTAATAAATATCTTGAACCCTCTCATCCTCTGGCTGACCATTGCTCCCACAAGATATATAGGTTCAGCTTTGAAACATTCAATCTTTCCATAGTGCTGAGAGTGAGACTTAGCCAGCATAATTCCTTAGCATGCAGTATGGTGAACTGCTCTACATTAAATACAAATGGTAAGGGAGTTTACATACCACAATCATTGTGGAAAGCAAATTGCTAAAGTCTAAAGGGAAAAAAACAAAGTTGTGCTGGCAAGACCTCTGGTTTTGTAGCTTTTCCTAATGGTAATGATTTTTTTTTAAATTAAAACAAAATATTATATATAATGGAAAAACAAAAGGGTAGGAGGGAGTTGCTGATGGTTTATCAGAACAGAAGATTGAAAAATCAAAGCTAGGGATTTTTTTATAAAATGTTTTCCCTGGCTGACCTTTATCTCAAGAATCAATTATAAAGCTTTCTTTTGTGTGGCTGCGATTCAGATGACTTACAAAACAAAACACACAAACTCCAGTGTTTTGTTTTGTTTTTCTAGTCAGCTAAATTTGTGTTAATATCAAGGAACAGTGATTTGTGTGTGGATAGTTTATGCATTATAACAAGCTGGTATACTCACACAGCTTGTTGTTAATGTGTAAACACCCCTGTCTCTCCTGAATTAAAGCTACAGGACAGTCAATGAAGGGAGAAAATACTGAATATCTTTAGAGGGCCAGTTCATAACACTAGACTAAACATTCAGGAATGCAGAAATGTGAAGTCCTGAAAGTGTAGATCTAGAAATCGCACTGGATTAGCATTATCTATTGTAGCTTTTAAAACTACATATTACATCTTGGAGCGCTAAAGGAATATATTGGGAGGGAGGAAGTATGCTTTTAGATACTAGTTTGGGGGAACCTTCTGACTCTGAACCTCCTGGCCAAACCACTGTGTGTATGTGTCAAGCCTCAGTTGTTTCAGCAGTTCTTTGCTTGTGCAAGAAGTTCCATTCATACAGAACCAGGACCTAACTTGGGCCTGGATTCTGAACTGAATAGTTTGCCAAGAGAGAAGCAAGAGTACACTTCTGCTGTTTTTCCTTTAAAGCAGGGAGCTAACGTGGTCTACAGAGAAATAGACTGAGACTGATCATCCTTTCCACTGTACTTGGCAATGTTAAAACAGCTATAAATGCATCAGATTTATTGGTGCAGCTAACCAGTGCCATTTTTTCCATATTGTCACTTCACCAATACAACCGGACCAGCTCTAATTCTGAGTTATGGTAACAAATGTTTTAACAGTAAAACACAAACAGGCATGTGAATATATTCTATGAATATAAGCACCAATTTCAGCTTGCTATGATTTGGAAGAGGTCCTATTAATCATTATTCTTGAGCATTTGGAAAACCAGTTGGTGTTTGTGAGCATTTTCACAAATACCCCTGAGTGTTTCATGCACTTTTTGCACCAATGACTGTCCAAAAATTCCTTCTGAATTCATCATAGATTCCAAGGTCAGAAGGGACAATTGTGATAGAACATCCCCAAAATAATTTCTAGACCATATCTTTAGAAAAACATCCAATCTTGACTTAAAAATTCAGTGACTGGAAAAACTTACCCTCACTGATAACACCTCATTTCCAGTGGGAATTTGTCCCTCTTCAACTTCCAGCCATTGCATTGTTATACCTCTCTCTGATAAATTTAAAGAGCCCATTATTAAATGTTTGTTCCCCATATAGTAACTTATAAACTGTAATCAAGTCACCCTTTAAGCTTTATTGTTAAGCTAAATAGATAAACTCAAGGAGTTGAATCACTAAAGGTATATTATCTAATCCTTTTATCATTCTCATGTCTCTTGGCTGAATCCTCTCCAATTTATCAACATTATTCTTGAAGCGTGGACACCAGAACTGGACACAGTATTCCAGCAGCAGTCACACCAGTGCCAGATACAGAGGTAAAATAACCTCTCTACTCCTACTTGAAATGTCCATTTATGCATCCAAGGATTACATTAGCTCTTTTCATCACAGCATCACTCAGGGAGCTTGTGCTCAGCTGATTATCCACCATGACCCCCCAGATCTTTCTCAGTCACTTTCCCATGATAGAATGCCCCTTCATGTAAGTATGGCCTACATTCTTTGTTCCTAAATACTTACATTTAGCCATATTAAAACTCATATTGTTTGCTTGCATCCAGCTTACCAAGAGGTCCAGATCGCTCTGTACCAGTGACCGGTCCTCTTCATTATTTACTGCTTCCCAAATTTGTGTGTCATCTTCAAACTTTATCACTTGGGCAAAGAACTGATCCTTGGAGCATCCCACTGGAAACACACCCATTTGATGATTTCCTCATGTACAATTACATTTTTGAGACCTAACAGTTACATAATATGTGCCATTTTCATTTTATATCTTTCTAGCCTTTAAATCAAAATGTCCTGAGGTACCAAGTTAAATGACTTACAGAAATCTACATATGCTACATCAACACAATTGCCTTTATCAACCAAATTTGTAATCTCATTTTAAAAAAATTATCAGTTTGACAGGATCAGTTTTCTAGAAACCCATGTTGATTGGCTTTAATTATATTACCTGCCTTTAATTGTTTATTAATAGAGTCCCATATCAGCTACTCCATTATTTTACACAAGATCAATGTCAGAATGACAAGTCTATAATTAGCCGGGTCATTCCATGTACCCTTTTAAATGTTATGCCAATATTTGGTTTCTTCCAGTTTTCTGGAACTTCCCCGGTGTTCCAAGAGGTATTGAAAATCAACATTAATGGTCCATTGAGTTCCTCAACCAGTTCTCTTAAAAATCTTGGCTGCAAGTTATTTGGACTCACTGATTTTAAAAGTACTGACTTGAGTAGCTACTCTTTAACATTCTACTGAGATACTAGCGAAATAGAAAGTGTTATATGACATGACTAATCTGTTTTTTTCCCAAATACAGAACAAATATTTATTGAACACATCTGCCTCTTCTGCATTATTATTGATTTTACTATTTCCATCTAGTAATGGACCAATTCCATTGTTAGGATTCATTTTATTCCTAATATAATTTTTTTTAAAAATCCTTCTTATTGTTTTTTAACTCTACTGGCCATACATTTCTCCTTGTGTCCCTTTGCTTCCCTTATCCTTTTCTATAATGCCTAGCTTCTGAAATATTCATTACTATCAGCTGCCCCTCTTTTACACACACCCCTCAACTGCATCTGCCTTCACTTTCCTTCATTGTGTCACTTCATGTCCTTTAGTTCCTTGATTAATTTTGTTTTCAACATCTTAATTTTGAATGAGTGCTCATATTGTCCCTCTTTTTACCCTTCCCTTTTGAATTAAAGCTGCAACAGTCCACACAGAAAAAATCTATCAAGAGGATTTATAGGAAAATCAAGAATAATTATACTTGTTTTGTCCCAAAGTCACATTAACCTGAAGTAAACCTTTTTTATGTGTTCGGTCACCCAATCAGGGATGAGAAATACCATGTGATTTATATACCCAATCATACACCAGGAATAACAAATATCAGGTATTTAAAGCAAATGAAAGCAACTCCTAGGATGAAGACTTGGTGTGTACAGTACTTACAAGTAATAGGCCACTTCCTCAGTTGTTACCAGTGTTGCTTGACTGAAGTCCATGAAATTGTGCTTATTCATGCCAGGTGAGGAGCTGGCCCAATAACTACATAAACATAAATGAAGACTGTCCTGCATATGATTCACTCACCAAAAAAGGGGGCTAAATGCATAATGAATACTTGTAATGACCATCTCTGTTTAAATTCAAAGTAGGCTATTAATTTTGACTGTCCTAGAATGCATCCCAGACCCACCCCTGCCACCTCAAAAAACCCCACTTCCACAATCATTCACATTAGACAGCGTGATATATACAAAAGGCTAATGTGACTTTGGAACTAACTAGGGAAAGTATAACTAGTGTTGGTTTTCCTCTAAGTCCTCTAGATAGTGGTGAGGTTTTTCTGTGTGTGTGTGTGTGTGTGTGTGTATTGTTGCAGATTTCGTTCAGAATTGTATTGACTGATTTCCTTCAGCATTGTAGGGGGTTGCTAAGCAACATGGAGTCTTTCTCCAAGTGTTTGTCACATGGGGAGAAAATGGGAAATAGAAAAAGATTCACCTTCTCTAATACCTATCAGATCACAGGGTCTCTTATTTCAGGCCCAGGCAAAGTTATACAATTCATAGTTCTTCCCCAGAACTAGAGTAGATCCTACTTAGTTTGGTTCTGAATTTAGTTAGAATATAGGTCCTACAAAAGGGACAAAATTTGCTATCACTTTCAAGGTGCTGTCAGACTGGCATTCACAAACACATCTATCTGTGGACAATTCACTGTAAATCTGACCCACAACTTTCTCTCCTGTGCAATGTGACTTGGGGCTGATAAACAGAATCAAGCTATACTCATCTTGGAGTTGTTCTTTGAGACCTTAAAACAGACAGAATATCTGGCAGACAGCTCATTCTGACCAGCCAAACTGATTCAATCAGGTCTTCCAGCTGCTTCATTTCTTAGTGCTGGGCCTTTGCAACAGCAAAACCAATCTACTTGCTGTGTTGTAATGTGGTTTATCTTGACTTGCACCATATATTACATCTCTTCCATGGGGTTATCAAGCAAATTAGGATTTATGACAGCGCTGCTGAGGCTGTCAGAAACATGCATGTGTTCACAGGGAGTATAAAAAACAGTGCTGTATTAACGTCTTCCATATCCTAGATGACAATGAACACCCAGGCTTATGGTCTGTCAGCAGATTGATCTACGTTCTCTGCTCTTTAACAGTATGACTCTCTTACATACCTCCCACAACATCCACTGGGTTCTGCAAGCCTCGGCTCCCAGAACTGGAAGGTACCATGTGACAGTGAACAACTGTGATGGGTTGGGTCACAGAAACCCTCTTAGGACTGCCACCTGATGAGCTGGGACTACCTCTGAGCCCATTTTCCCTGGCAGCTTGGGTACCTTGCCTGGTTGTGCCAGACACGCTAGCCTGCTACAAACACAGACCCAGGACTGAACCACATCCCCCAGAAGCTGCAGGCTTAACTGAAAACAGCTTAAGAAGTGCTCCTGTCTCCAACACCCAGATACCCAGTGCCCAATGGGATCCAAACCCTAAATAAATCTGTTTTACTCTGTATAAAGCTCATAAATTGTTCGCCCTCTATAACACTGACAGAGAGATATGCACAACTGTTTGCTCCCCCAGGAATTAATACTTGCTCTGGGTTAATTAATAAGTAAAAAGAGATTTTCTTAAATATAAAAAGTAGATTTTAAGTGGTTCCAAGTAATAACAGACAGAACCAAGTAAATTACCAAGCAAAATAAAACAAAAACATGCAAGTCTAAGCCTACTACAGTAAGAAAGTAAATGCAGGTAAATCTCACCCTCAGAGATGTTCCAATAGACTTCTTTTACAGACTAGACTTCCTCCTAGTCTGGGTCCAGCAATCACTCATACCCCTGTAGTTACTGTCCTTTGTTTGTTTCTTTCAGGCATCTCTTTGGGGTGGAGAGGCTATCTTTTGTGCCAGCTAAAGACAAAATGGAGGGATTTCCATGGGTTTATGTAGTCTCTCTCTTGTGGGTGGAAACCCCTCTCTCCCCCTGTGTAGAATCACAGCTACAAGATGGAGTTTTGGAGTCACATGGGCAAGTCACATGTCCATGCATGACTCAGTTCTCTGCAGGCCAAGCCATTGCCCACACGTTAGCCCGAACATTCCCAGGAAAGCTCAGATGTGGATTGGCATCTATCAAAGTCCATTGTTAGCCAAGTACTTCCGTTTACTTGAATAACCCCTTCACACTATGTTGACCAAATCTGCCTTAGATGCTTCTTACAGCACACTTTAAATACAAGCCAGCACTCATAACTTCAGATATAAAAATGATACATGCATACGAATAAGATGAATACGTGCAGTAGAACATAACCTTTGCAAAGATATGTTACATGGCATATCTAGCATAAAACATATTTCAGTTACGTCATATTTACACTCATACACATATTTCTATAAAGCATTATGGGGTGCAACATCACAACAACAATGATGATCCATGCAAGCAATAGAAAATAATCCAACTCATTCTCCCAGAGATATAGGGGTTCTGCAATGCAAACAGCAGTTTAAAGGGAAGTCTTTTTGTTGCTGAAGAAAGCAGGCATGACTTGTAGTACATACAGGCTGATCCAAATTCTGTTCTGTAATGTTGATGTAAATCCTTTGATCTTAATGTCCCAGTGCCATGTGTAGTCAATGGAGTTAGTCCTGATTTGTACTGGTGTAACTGAGATAAATTGAAACCTATAACTGCATTTTAAGGCCAAATCCTAATCTCGGATACATCTATATTTAACTTACATTGACAGCATGTAGCTGAGGATTCTTAAACTGGAAAGATGGTATTGATACTTTATAAACAGGAGGGAAATGAATGTTAAGTTCTGCTCCTCTTAAACCATTTATTGAGGTACAAAAATAGCAGCTATACTCAAACTCATTCCAGTGGGGGGAAAAATCCTAGTAAGTAGGTGTAGAAAACTGTAAAATTCTGTATGCATAAGTGTCTTACGGAAATGTAGAAACACAAGTCTTGGCCATCAGTGGTCAGCTTGGAAAAGATACTACTGAGGGGAGATAGGATAGAGGTCTATTAAAACCAAGAATGGTGTGGAGAAGGTTAACAAGAAACCAGATAACGCACAAACCAATGAAATTAATAGGCAGCAGGTATAAAAACAAACATAAGGAAGTACTACTTCACACAGCACACAGTCAGCCTGTGATACTTGTTGCCATGGGATGTTGCAAAGGCCAAAAGTGTAACTGCGTTCAAAAAAGAATGATGTAGGTCAATGGCCATCCTCCATGAACCCTGTCATAAATATAAAGGGAAGGGTAACCTCCTCTCTCTCAACAGTGCTATAAAATCCCTCCTGGCCAGAGGCAAAACCCTTTCACCTGTAAAGGGTTAAGAAGCTAAGATAACCTCACTGGCACCTGACCAAAATGACCAATGAGGAGACAAGATACTTTCAAAGCTGGAGGAGGGGGAACAAAGGGTCTGTCTGGCTGTGTGATGCTTTTGCCGGGAACAGATCAAGAATGCTCTTCATAACTCCTTAAATTAGTAAGTAATCTAGCTAGAAATGCGTTAGATTTCCTTTTGTTTAATGGCTGGTAAAATAGCTGTGCTGAATGGACTGTATATTCCTGTTTTTGTGTCTTTTTGTAACTTAAGGTTTTGCCTAGAGGGATTCTCTATGTTTTGAATCTAATTACCCTGTAAGGTATTTACCATCCTGATTTTACAGAGCTGATTCTTTTACTTTTTCTTCTATTAAAATTCTTCTTTTAAGAACCGGATTGTTTTTTCATTATTCTTAAGATCTAAGGGTTTGGGTCTGTGTTCACCTGTACAAATTGGTGAGGATTTTTATCAAGCCTTCCCCAGGAAAGGGGGTGTAGGGCTTGGGGGGATATTTTGCGGGGAAGACGTCTCCAAGAGGGTTCTTTCCCTGTTCTTTGTTTAAAACGCTTGTGGTGGCAGCATAGGGTTCAAGGACAAGGCAAAGTGTGTACCTTGAGGAAGTTTTTAACCTAAGCTGGTAAGAATAAGCTTAGGGGGTCTTTCATGCAGGTCCCCACATCTGTACCCTAGAGTTCAGAGTGGGGAAGGAACCTTGACAAACCCATTAGCCAAAACGGTCATGGACACAACCCCATGATCTGGATGTTCCTAAAGCCAAATTGCTAGAAGCTGGGACTAGATGGATCATTGGATAATTGCCCTTTTCTGTTCATTCCTTCTGAAGCATCTGGCACCAGCCACTGTCAGAAGACAGGATACTGGGCTAGGTGGACCATTGATCTAACCCAGTATGGCAGTTCTTATGACTCATCACAGTTTGATGACAGTTTAAATACCAGACCTGGCTAATAGTACAAAAAATAGATTCCAAATATTCACTCATCTTTAACTTATTTTGAAAGTGTTTGTAACTCTGTCAATTTCCCACTGACACTCTAGTGTAGGACTTTTACTGGTAGAAATGTTGGTAGAAGTGATATTAATCATATTGGAAAGTCTATGGAAACTTAATTCAAAATCAAACATACACACTCGTACCCTAACTGTAAGAACTAGTCATCAAAGCAGGAAGCAGAAACATCATCTGAGTTGTGTATAGAATCAAAGCAGCTTGAATTTTGATTTTTCAATACTCGCAATGAGCAACTTGCTAATGAGGTACAGACAAGAATTCTTCATGATATTCAACTAATTATTTTTCTCTATTGTGAAATTCTTCCCAGCACAAGTGCTATGCACCATTTCAGTCCCAGTTATACCATATTCTGAGGATTTACATAGGGCTGAAGGGGGTGCCTGGGCATCCACTGGCCCTCTACATATGGGTGAAATTCACCCATTTTTTTTTTTTAAATGGCAGTTGCTCATCAGTGATTCACAAACATAAGGAGGCAAAATTCATTTTAATAAATTACTTGACATGAATTATACACCAAGTTCCCATAAATATCCTTTCTAAAATATCCATTACGTTTTGAATGATGATGTAATTACTACGTGCAGAGATGAAACCCTCCTGATTATATGTATATTCCTGTTTGCAGAACAGAGACCTGATCCAAACACTTGTGCCTGTTAGTAACTTTATTATTCAATGAGACTACTCGTGAGTAAAGTAAGTGTTTACAGGATCAGGTCCCATATTTGTAAAAATATTAGCCTCTTTTGTTTTTCTTCTCATACTGAAGCTTAACTGTAATATGAATCAGTTGTATCTGAGTTGTACCGTGTATGTTTATATATAGCTCATTGTATTTACATTCATGAATCTACAATTTAGTACAGCAATCCAGTGAACAAAGCAAACTACAAGAGTAAATGTCTTAAGCTAGCATTGTCTTTCTACACAATTACTGCACACTCCAGGCACTGCCGTAAGGCAGAGTCAAAGGCTGGGTGACTCAGCCATTTGATAAATGCTTTCAATCTCTGCTTTATTGCTACTGTGAAATGAAAATTGAGGGGTAAAGAAGAAATAATACCTGCACATTCATTAGTAATTGTTACTGTCTACTTTACACGGCCCTATTGCCTTCCCTTTACGGATCTCAAAGAGCTTTACAAACCTGAATTAAAGTCTTTAGTCCTAGGATCCTTGAGTTATTGGCCCACTGAAGTAAATATGTTGTCTTTCTATGACTTCTATGGACTCTGGATGAGGCCCTATACATAATAACTATATTTGACAGATGGAGAAACGAAAGCACAAAGAGATCTTATCTTGCTTAAGGTCACACACAGTCACTGGCAGTTCTGGGAACAGAAACCAAAGTTCTTGATTTCCAGGCCTGTGCTTGAATCATTGTATAGCATTTTCTCTCCATGTGTGTGTAGGCTAGGAAAATGTGATATTTAAAAACATGCTGACCTATCTCTTCGACTCCACAACTAACACCTCTTTAGAAGGGTCAACCTATGCATACTAGGGTTTAAAAGCTTATTGATTAAAATATGATTAACACATTTTAAAACAAGATCTCTTTTCCTATATTAGACGTGGCCTTCTTGTCACTAACAGCCAACGCTACGAGCACCTAGAAAACACTACATGCACCTAGAGTTCTTTCCACTTAGTTTTAACACTCCTTCCAAATTAAAAAATGTTAGATATAAAACACTATAAAATGGCTGTAGAGATTTTGCTCATAAAAAAAAGACAATGGAAAATTTCAGCTCAGCCGGATAGAGTTCTAGACGATTATTTATCTCTAAGGCTACAATTTAGTCATGGAGGTCATGAAAGTCACCGAATCCATGACTTCCAGCAATTTCTATGACCTCAGCCTGCGGTGGTCGGGAGCTGTGGGTGCCACCAGAGGTGGCAGGGGAACTCCCGAGCTCCCAGCTGCCATGGGAACCCCTGAGCTCCCATCCGCTGTGGGGGGCAGAGAACCCCCAAGTTACCAGTGGCAGGGAAGCCTCCCGCGTGGCAGGTGGGCCACCTGAGCTCCCATCTGCCCTGGGCAGCAGGGAATCCCCAAGCTCGTGGCGGGAGGCCCCCCCACAGCTCCCAGCTGCTGCAGAGAGTGGGGGCATCCCTGGAGCTGCAGGGGCCACGGGTACCCCCAGCTGCTGCAGACAGCTCTTAGATTCTGCCCAGCTGCCCCGCTTCAGGTGGTGTGGGGACCTTTTGTCAGACCTTTTTTTGTCAGACCTTTTTAGGAAAAATCACAGACAAGTTATGGCTTTTTTATCCTTTAGCCTTATTTATCTCTGATAACAAAAGGCTATAAATCTGTTTTTGCAACTTTAACTATACCATTTGGTGCCATTCACACACTATGAAATATTAATAGATATATATACCACAAAGAAAATTTCATACAAAAAGTTAACATCTCATTTCCCACTTATCACGTACTTTCCCTCTACATAAGTATCATAGCTCCAAAATATGCAGTTATGCAATGCACGCACCACATTCCCTATGATTGCACTATAATACAAAACCTAAACTGACTTCCTATTTCCCCATGGGAAAAATAATACTGCATATAGCTGACCAGTGCATGGATGTCTACCACACATCCATGTTGATATTGCTGAGGATTTACATTAGTTTGCAATCGTTAAATGTGTATTTTTAAGCATTTATTTCTTTTTCGACTTGCCAGTGACCAAAATATCTTCCATACTCACAGACCCTTTGACAGAACTTTCCATTTTTCATTATTTATTTTTTTAAAGCAATACATTGTATTGGCTCCAGATAAGCAGATGGACAGTTCACTATGGTCTAAATCACTAAGCAGACTTTCACGTGTTGCTAGTAGAGATGTCAGTGAATCGCAGTTAATGCAAGTAATTAACACAAAACAAATTATATTTTAAAATAGTGGTGATTAATTGCAGTTTTAATTGCACTGTTAAACAATAATAGAATACCAATTTAAATTTATTCTTTTAAATTAAATATATTTAATATTATAAATATTTTTGGATGTTTTTCTACATTTTCAAACATTGATTTCAATTACAACATAGCACAAAGTATATAGTGGTCACTTTTGTTATTTTTATTACAAATATTTGTACTGTAAATAAGATAAACAAAACAAATAGTATTTTTTCAATTCACCTCACACAAGTACTGTAGTGTGATCTTTTCATCATGACAGTGCAATTTACCAATGTAAAATTATTTTGTTACATAACTGCACTCAAACAAAACAGTGTAAAACTTTAGAGCCTACAAGTCCGCACAGTCCTACTTCTTCAGCCAGTCGCTCAGACAAACAAGTTTGTTTGCATTTAGAGGAGTTAATGCTGCCCACTTCATATTTATAATGTCACCTGAAGTGAAAACAGACGTTTGCATGGCACTGTTGTAAATACCTTGCAACACTGGCTACGTGCCAGATATGCTAAACATTTATAGGCCCCTTCATGCTTTGATCACCCTTCCAGAAGACATTTGTAATTTAATTTAAATTTAATGATGAATTTAAATTAGTATTCTCTTATAGTTTAACAGTGCGATTAAAACTGGGAATAATCATGATTATATTTTAATCTCATGATTAATTGTGATTATTTTTTAATCATTTGACAGCGCTATTTGCTAGTACCTATGATATATTGTGCTCAAGAAATGCACCCAAAGTAGACAAGGTTCAGAAAGGAGTGTGTATGTAATTGTTGTGTAAAACCTACACATTCAAACAAAGGATGCCTCATTTTGGACATTTGAACACAAGTGCATTAGATGTCTGTCCTGATGTGTCATATTGGATGACAGCAGTGTCCCAGCACAACTGCAGATTTGGAAAGTGTGTGTTTGTTGCTCCTCAGACACAGCCAGTATATTGCCCAACACGTAGGGCCTGCTGTACAGTCCACTGAAGTCAATGGGTTCTAAGTTAAGTCAATGCAGAACTAATGAGGGAGGCCAAATCTTTCTAACTGATGTCACCTTAAAAAGGAGTATGGTGGCAAATCCCACAGAAAAGAGATGGAATCATTTTTAGGCAGGTTTTCTAAAAGGTAAAATATTAGCTTTCCAAGCGATTGGTTTTAGTGACTTATTGTAGCAAAATAACAATATTTGGTCTCTGGGTGGTAGAGAAATCGGAATGGTCTTCAACACACACTTTGAGCTGTGCAGGTCAGAGGTAAATAAGAACACTATTGTGCCTTAGTTGATCCAGTCATAGGCTGCTGTTCCTGCCTGTTTTATGTCCTTGGTGAGCTTTTTCTATGGAAACAGTCATTCATGTGGTAGATACTGTGAACATGGCTTGCAGTCTCCACCCACCTGATGTGCACCATAGGAAAATGTTCAGAAGTGCCTTGTCACAGTTACAGGGCTAGCTGCACTCCTGACCCTTCTTCTGGCCTATATGTGCATCCCCTACAGGTATCAGACCTAGTGCCTTCACCTATCCCGGAGTGGAGTTCCACAATTCTCCCACTCGGGCTGGGTTACAGCACTGTGTGTACCAACTGTGCTTGACCAGCAGATTCAACTGGGTTGGGCACCTGCAAGACTTGCCTTCGAGAGCTTGTGAGCCATGGTAAATACTGTAAGCAGAGGGCTTTCTCAGAACAAAGTATTATTTAAGCTTAAGAGAGGAGAAGAGAAATTTAAAACAAGAGGTCTATATGTATGTCTCTTACCCAAAGCCCTTCTATGCCTTCCATCCCAGGTTAGAAACACCTGACTATTTCAGATCCTCCAGGGGGGGTCTGTCTATCCACCTGTTCTGTACAAACAGTTCCCAAATTCCTGACCTCAGGGCTGGAGCCAAGGAAGTAGCATCTGACAGCTAATAGCTCAGGTATTGACTCTTAATAACTCCCCAAGAATTTACTGTGAGGCTGCTTGGCTGGAGCCATTGTGTTGCCCTCCTGCTTGTTTCCCCCACCCCTACTATTGCATTAAACTAACACAAGCATCTGGTAAATATTTCAATAATCCACTACAGACATACAGTATTCAGTTCACATACCGTTAGTCAGAAAAGGCAAACGAACATGGGGCTTATCTGTCAAAATACACACTTTTGGAAGTGGGACACCACTTAGGCTCCTAAGTCCTACTGAAAGCCAAAGTCACAGCAGTCTTATACCTCTCTGATTCCCTGTAGCTTTGGTGGTCCTCCTCCATCTGCAGCCTCAGTCTGGAGTCCTCTTTCTCCTACCACAGGCTCACTTTTTTGTCCATCTTCTCTGTTGCAGCCTCAGTTTTTGGCCCTTCTTTTACAACACATCCTTGGTCTCATCCTTTTTCTGCAACACCTTCTCTTCCAAAGATGCTACCTGTTTCTGCAATGTCATTCTCTTCTTCTCCATCTGAAG
Source organism: Caretta caretta (assembly GCF_965140235.1). Classification (NCBI taxonomy): domain Eukaryota; kingdom Metazoa; phylum Chordata; order Testudines; family Cheloniidae; genus Caretta; species Caretta caretta. The sequence goes on along the minus strand of NC_134207.1, from coordinate 188,740,070 downwards.
TCCCGTCTCCCTCCTCACTACCCACTGCAGCTTAAGAAGGATCTTTATCCTTGTCAAGGTTCCTTCCCCACTCTGAACTCTAGGGTATAGATGTGGGGACCTGCATGAAAACCTCCTAAGCTTATTTTTACCAGCTTAGGTTAAAACTTCCCCAAGTTACAAACTATTTTACCTTTTGCCCTTGGACTTTATTGCTGCCACCACCAGGCGTCTAACAGATATATAACAGGGAAAGAGGCCGCTTGGAAACGTCTTTCCCCCCGAAAATCCTCCCGAAACCCTACACCCTCTTCCCTGGGGAAGGCTTGATAAAAATCCTCACCAATTTGCATAGGTGAAAACAGACCCAAACCCTTGGATCTTAAGAATGATGAAAAAGCAATCAGGTTCTTAAAAGAGGAATTTTAATAGAAGAAAAAGTAAAAGAATTACCTTGTAAGGTATTTACCATCCTGATTTTACAGAGGTGATTCTTTTACTTTTTCTTCTATTAAAATTCCTCTTTTAAGAACCTGATTGCTTACCTTAAGAACCTTAAGTTACAAAAAGACACAAAAACAGGAATATCCATTCCATTCAGCACAGCTTATTTTCTCAGCCATGTAAACAAACAGAATCTAACGCATATCTAGCTAGATTACTTACTAAGTTCTAAGACTCCATTCCTTTCTGTTCCTGGCAAAAGCATCACACAAACAGAGAGAGCTTTTGTTTCTGCCCCCCATCCAGCTTTTGAAAGTATCTTGTCTCCTCACTGGTCATTTTGGTCAGGTGCCAGCGAGGTCATCCTAGCTTCTTAACCCTTTACAGGTGAAAGGGTTTTTCCTTTGGCCAGGAGGGATTTTAAAGGTGTTTACCCTTCCCTTTATATTTATGACAATCCGTGATATCAATTTCTATCACTTCAAGTTGCTTAGGCACTCTGCTTCCCATCTTTTGACCTCTGGATGCACCTCTGAGAAGGTCCATTTTCATGATGCACAGAATGAGGGAGGTCTCAGTGTGCCCAGGGTTTCATTTGTGGCTGGAGAGCTTGGTACAGAATGAGAGTAAACATTATGGCTTCAAAGTGCAGGAATGTTGCCAGTTTGGAGTGTAGCTGTGCTGCACACTGATAAACCTGCCCAGAACCCACTGTTTGGTGCAGGCCTTAATTGCTAACAAAACACTATGCCCATAGTCCTCAATTCTGACAATATTTTCAAGTGAAATGGACCGTTCTTGCTTTCAGCACCTGAGAAGTTGAAACCCACAACTTTTGGCAAACAACTTTTTTTGTTTAAATTCCTTAATCTAGGCTTGGGGGGGAGGCGGGAGGGGATAATGGGGTTCAGTGACCATACAAGCAAGAACTGAAGGTACCCACTGGATAATGGAAGACGTAGCAGTGAACATTGCCCCACAGGCTGCTCTGGAGTTTCCTTTTGTTGTGGTCAGAAGTCACCTTCCCGAACTTGAACTCAGCAGTCAACATCCTCAGCTGCTGTAAATCAGCACAACCCTTAGGCTTTAGTGGAGCATTTCCCCGCTCGGTGCCTCAGTTTCCCTATCAATAAAACAAAGCTGTTGATACAAACCTCTCTCACAGAGGGTCTTGTAAGGCTGTGAGGGTCTAGCCATGCATTTTTAAATGGATGATCATGGCTGTTACCCTGTCCCTTCCACAGTAGCAGGGCATCATGTCTCTTAATAGAAAGTCAGGGAAAAGGCACTTTACTTTGTAACTTGGTCACCAAGGTAGAGAAGCAGCTGGCTGAGAGTGTTCTTGGACATCAGGAAACCAGAGAGAGATCATAGCTGATGTAAACCTTGATCTGCAGCACTAAATATTTATCTTGGGTTTACTACACTGATTATGTATATGCTGGTTAGTGTGTTTGGTATTATTTGCACAGTACAATAGACTTGGCTTTTTTGGTTAGCTTTAAATACTTGTCTTTAAAAATAAAAAAAGCCCTCCATCAAACTGGCATTCAGTAGCTATTTTTGTGCTAACCACACTGGGTTAAAAAAACCTATGGGAGAGGGGTATTCTGGCAACTTCTGCTCTGAGGCCTGGCCTACACGAAAAAGTTAAATTGATCCAGCTACGTCGCTGGGGGGTGGGGGCAGGGGGTGAAAAATCCACCCCTCTGAGCAATGTAGTTAAGCCAATTGTACACAGTACTAGGTCGATGGAAGAATTCGTCCATCAACTTAGCTATTGCCTCAGCACTCTAGGGGAGGTGGATTATCTATGCTGATGAAAGAACTCCATCAGAGGAAGTTGGAGCTAAAGGGCAGCCACAGAGGTTGGAGTCACTGGGCCTGGGATTAAGTTGTGGTAGGCAGAGATATTTCAGACAAGAAAAAGAAACCTGCGAGGAGTTCCCTATTCAGTCACTCACTTTGGCTACCTCTAGGAACAGAACACTTTCCATCTCCAATTATCTGCCACTGTGATGACAATAATGGAATTGCCAAGTAGTGTCAGCTCAAGTGCTTTGATTTAATCTGCCCTCTGTTTTGCTGAGTATGCTTAATCAGCAAAATTATACAACAAAACAAAACACAGATTCATAGATTCGTAGATATTAAGGTCAGAAGGGACCATTATGATCATCTAGTCTGACCTCCTGCACAACACAGGCCACAGAATCTCACCCACCCACTCCTGTAACAAACCTCTCACCTATGTCTGAGCTATTGAAGTCTTCAAATCATGGTTTAAAGACGTCAAGGAGCAGAGAATCCTCCAGCAAGTGACCTGTGCCCCATGCTGCAGAGGAAGGCAAAAAACATCCAGGGCCTCTTCCAATCTGCCCTGGAGGAAAATTCCTTCCTAAACCCAAATATAGCGATCAGCTGAACCCTGAATATGTGGGCAAGATTCACCAGCTAGATCTATACCTTGTGCAGAGGGCACCTGGTGTTCTGTCAGCTTGGCTGTGTTACCATCATGCTGCTCTGTCAGGTAGGCCTTGGCCTCCTGCTCTTCTGTTTGCTACCCCAAACACGTATTTCTTCCAGGATACTGCTCACATGCGCACACACAATTTACTCGATGGTCAATTCACAATGATGGAGTCCAGTTCCTCAAAGAGAGCCCCTGATTCGGCTGTTCTCTAAGCTCTAGTTGTTATCCTAGCAGTACTGCTCTCTGACTCTTCCCCACTTACCTTATCTCGGCACTGCTTAGTACCTCACTCAATGCTCAGCTCAGTAAGCCCCCAACAAGACCTCAATGGTAATCCTGAGAATTTGATTGTACTAGCAAACTTTCCTAGGATTGACTCATCACTCCAGATTGCTCTCAGGGGCTTCCATCAGGCTTTTAGTTCAATCAAATATCTTTGCAGCAGCAGGCACTGTTAGAAGAAAAGTGTGGTGAGTGGCCCCAATCCTTCATAGAAGTTTGACAATCTCAGACATGTAGATGACTTTTTGATTCAAAAATATGGGCCTGATCCTGCAGCTCTGACTCGTAGGATCACTCCTTACTCACTTGAGTAAGAGTATTGACTTCAGTGTGACTATTTGCAGGAATAACTACTCGCTTTGGAAGGAGTATAAGACTGGTCCTGGAGTAGGCCCAGTTTTTCATGAGTGACTACTGATCTTGGGTGCCTCAATTTGCAGATGTCTAAAGTTGGCCAGCCAGAAATGGAGTCACCTGCTTTTTAGAAAAATCTGGTCTAAATGATTTGCCCAAGATCATGTAATGAGTCAGTGGCAGAACTAAGTTTAAACTAGCTAGTTCTTAGCACCTAATCCCTTACTTAGTCCACTGGCCCACATCACTGCATTTTTTTTAAAAAACCCTTTTTTAGGTTATTCATAAAATATTAATGGGATATCCCAGAAATGTCTCCTCTATGTTGCTGTAACTGCAAATGAGGAAAGTGTTTGTTCTCAACCAGCACTTCTGAAAGAATTTTTATCTCGCCCCTGACAGTAATTTCTGAGCTCAAAAACAGGAAGAAAAGTATAAACAATGTGCAGCCGTACAAAAGAAGATTTGCCAACTGCTATTCTTAAATGCACTGACACAGTCTGTGCACAAAACTACCAGAGCCAATGATTCCTGAAATTCAGATATGTCATGCCATTTATTTCAGGCTTAAGATTTATGAAAAATTGATGATGACTATCCTACTGCTAGCAGTATGATAACTTGGGATCTGTCCCCATTTGGAAATTGTCCAGAGTGACTGTTACTGACGAATAGGACAAAGCAAAGCCATGGAGTCAACATACCACGAGGATTCAGCATTTGAGGGAAAAATCTCCTCTCCTGTTTGTTCTGTTTGGATCTCTTCTGTTGTAGACCTGCCCGGCCCCCCGCCCTGGCCCATTCCATGCAGGAAGCCTCAGTTCATGTCAGTAGGCATCCTGGATGCAGAACACGAACAGAATCTGCAGTGAAAAAGGAGGAAACCGAGGTGCAGAGTAGAGAGGACGATTTAATGCTAAGAACTGTAAGACACATTCTCCTTTCTTCATTACACCTGGCTCTGACCAAAAGCTGCTAGTTGGGCCTGTTAAAAGTCATACAAAAACTGTAACTCTGTTGGTTTGGAAAAAGTACAGCTAAATTGGTACAATCTCTAATGTAGATGCAGCTGTACCATACAAAGGTGTTTATATTAAGCTGTACTCATACAAGCACCTTTGTGCTGGTATAACTATGCCCATGCTAAGCTTGTACAAATTTAACTAGAGAGGTAGAAAAAGGCTTCCCTCCACCCAAATTGAAATACTGTAGTTAAATCTGTACAAACACTGTGTGTAGACAAGGCCTAAGTAAATCTTCATTGTTAGTACATATTTGTCTTGTTCTTCACTGTGGAATTTATTACTATTTATTCGTCACTGATAAGAATAAACTAGTTTTAATAAACTTGGGCCAAGTCCTTCTGAGGGCTGTTTACATGTGCTTCAGGCTGCCACCTGCCTGCCCAAGCAGCACTTCCTGAATCCTGATGCTATCTCTCTCCTAAGTAAGGCCACCATCTGCAGAGGAGCAGCAACTCTCAGGTCACCTCCTCAGGAAGAGAATGAGAATGAGATTCCAGAATAGTTTTTGGCAGAGAGGAGACAGATCAGTTAGGGAAGAGGAAGCTCTTTTCTTCTCTGGTTTCCAGGGGTATCTTTTGCCCAATGGATTGCATCTTTTCTCCCTTGCACTCTGTTTTGCGCTTTAGCCACACATCCTATTTTAATGCTCCCCCCTTAGTTGTCAGTGAGCTGAGGAAGAACACAGCTCCTGCTGGGATGTTGAGGAAGCATTGAGCATGATCTGTTCCTCCTCTTGATACCATTCCCCAGTAGCTGTGTCATGCTATATATGAGAAGCAGGGTGCGTCGTTTGTGACTTTGGCCCTCAGACAGGAACGGGAGCTGGACAGCCACAAACTCTATGAGACTGGCTCTGGGCAGGATAGTTCCCGCTTATGGATATAAGGAATCCTCTGTGAATATGGAGCCCAGCTGTGTTACAGTGAACTCCATGTCATTTTCTGAGCCTGGGATTTGGCCCATAAAGCTTTAGATGTAAATCCTTACAATAAGCATTTTTATAGCACTCCTCAAAGTCCTTTACAAGCATTAAGTATTGAGTCTCACCATGCCTTGTGTTACTATTATTGCACCAATTTACTGATGAAGAAAAAGAGACAGAGTTACCCAGGGTCACACAGTCAGGAAGAGAGCCCAGGGCTTTAGTTAGGATGGTTGCTTTTTAACCAGGAGAATATCAGGGGAGGAGAGTTGCAGGGAGGTTCTTTGCACCTAATTCAAAAAGGAAAACACTAAGGATTTAGTTAAACAGAACTAAAATGAGCAGCAGGCTTGAAGTGTGCAGATAGACATGTATGAAAAGGAAAAGTGTGTGGGCAAAGGCTTATCAATTTTTTTCAGCTATCATTTATGTTCCTCATCATTCAGTAATAATAAATATCTACAGCTACCTTCCCACAGGAGGCTTGTAACTGCCTCACTTCTGTATGTGTTACTCTGTACACACTATTGTAAGTGATTAGGTAAAAGTTTTCGGGAGGTCTTACTTGATATTTGGGAGCTTCAAAGAACCACAAAGAATTGCAATACACACATGCCCCACTAAGGGCCTGATCATCAGATTGGGATGAGCTGTACTCAGTGCAGGACCTGGGAGGGTGGGATCCGTTGGCTGCATATCACCTTTGTGCTCCCCCAATATCCAGGACTGCTAAGTGGCATAAATTAGAGCAGTCCCAGGGCTGCTGTAACTTATGATGGTTAACAGCCTCCTAGAGACCATTACACAAGCTAGGGATCACCAGAGAAGAATTGTGCTTTCTCCAAGCAGTCCCCCAAATACTTCTATACCAGGCAGCATAGCAAGGAGCCCTGTATATGGTTAGGGCAGCCTTACTGCCCCCTTTGTCTCTCAGAGACAGGAAAAAATAGGGTGTAGCCCTAAGTTTCTTTGTTCTTCAAAATTTGCATTCTTAAAATCTATTCCCCATGGATTTCTGTGCTCTAAGAACCCATTCCTTTCTGTATGGATGTCAAGTGGTCCCTGCTTCCTTATGTTACTCTCATCACTCAATTCCTCTCTGTTTTTCTCCATATTTTTCACTGTTGGCACCAGTGAGCGATAACAGGATAGTTAAGGAGCCAGAGCACTGGCCCACTAGGCAAGCACCAGGACAGGTTTGAAGGCTATATATATGACTCTTATTCTGGATACAAGTGCTCATTGTGTGCGTGTGGAATGTCTGTTACAACCAATGGGAGTTTTCTGCATGGGATCAGACTACTATATGGCCCTGAGGACATAAGGAAGACTCACTAACTTTGCTTTCTACTATTTATGCAGATAAGAAACCCCCTTGTTTAATCTCCAAACATAAACCAGTATTATGCAGTATATTCCCAAAGGCCACAATTACTTCTAGAAGCAGAAATTTGAATGACCTAGATAATTAGTTCAGTGTAGCTGGTCCAAAAATTATTTACATAAAAGTCTGTTTTACTTCAGGGGCCACAGGAACCTTTTGCTACCTAAAGCAAATGACCCAGTTAGTTTCGTGCAACGAGTCTGAGGAGGCTGCACGTGAGTGGCAACTCAACAGGCTGTGTCACGGCCTTTCTTCTCATTTTCAAAATACAAACTCTTCATACTGGGCTGTGTCATACATCCATCAATTCTTTAGTCTCACATTCTCCTCGCTGTATGGACAGATCAGCCCGTCTATAAAGAAACATGTGGTACGGGGTCAAAGAGACAGGAAAATCCAATGAGACTGACCTTGCTGTGTTTCCTGCAAACCATCCTTCTTAGGGAAGTTTGCAGACCCATGGCTTTTGAGAGGGTGACACTTTCCAAGACAGAGACTACTTGCATCTGTAGAGGCAGCACTGCAGCAGCCATCCACACGGGCAGCTTCTTCTGGGCTTGGCCTCGCCTCCTACCCCACTCAGCGATTGGTTTGGGCCAGTGGTCAGTGTAGATTGAGACGCGGGTGGGAGTTCTCACTGCCCTGTTCTCACTGTATTTTCCACTGAATGCATCTGATGAAGTGAGCTGTAGCTCACGAAAGCTTATGCTCACATAAATTTGTTAGTCTCGAAGGTGCCCCAAGTACTCCTTTTCTTTTTGCGGATACATCCTAACACGGCTGCTACTCTGAAACCTGCCCTAGAAATAACTCCAGCTTTTACAACAACCCAGAGCCTTTTGTGCCCACAATCCCTAGGCTGCTTGGGCACCAGGCTGGTCTCCAGCCTAGATAAGAGCAGTCTCAGCGTTGCTGTAATCTGTGCTGATTTCCAGTGGCTGTAAGGGGCCAGTTCCAGCAGTGGAGGGGGTGTGTGTTTGTGGGGAGGGGGATTACTGTGGCATGGTGCCATAGAGGGTCAGAGCAAGAGTCATACCTAGTGGTCAGAGTCCAAATGCCAGGGCCAGAAATCAGCGCTGAGGGTCAGAACCAGATTACCTACAGCCAGGGAAGGCAGGAGCAGGGCTGTTTCCAAGACTAGGTGTTGGGCAGGGTTGAGGCTGGGACGGGACAGAAGCAATGCTGGGCACAGTCCAGGGTCTAGTCTATAGTGAGGCAAGAGCAGGGCTTGACATGGGAGAAGCAGAGCATCCATAAGCATACGCATTGAACTCTACTAGCAGCTGCAGCAACGCTTAACAACATGCCACCCGGCTGCCTTAGCCAATCACTTGACTGCTCTGGCCCAGCTCTGCTTACTGGCTTCCTGACTGCTGGGTAGGCACACCTATAATAGGCCCTCCTTCCTGACACATGGACTACCTAGCCATGCCTTTGTTCCCTTGGTTACACGCTCTTCCCAGACAGCCAGGAAGGGTGGGAAAGATTTTCCCTCTGCTGGGTGTAGTGTCTGAGAAATAGAGCTGTACTGACTTGTGAAAGAAGGAAGCCTGAATCTTTTGCTGTGTTTTATTGGGTGCTTTAGGTCTTTGTCATGTAGATTGAGAGCTAGTCACGCACTTAACAGGTTGAGAGCCATAGCTCCTACCATTGCAGAATCAGACAGGTGTTCAAAGCAAAAGTTTGCTACATAAGGAATCTACTGCATCATATGCATTACAAATATCATCCAGTGCTATCACTCCCTCACATGTAAACATTTGTGGTTTTCTTCTCATAAATTACTCCCGCCGTAAAAATAAAGCGTCCTCTAAAGAAACTGCAAAAGAAATAAAAGCTAAGGAACAAAACAGTATTACAATGATCTTCTGTATTTTAGAGACAACAAACACTTGCTTACTTAAAAACAAAATTGTTTCCTTAAAATGTTGTAAAGTAACAAATAACAGTAAATTGCCCTATGTCTCAGCTGCACCACTATTAAGGTTGCTATGAATAAAACTTGTTACTTAACAGCATAGTTGATACCAAAATAAAATCCACATAAAGAGACAGGGTCTGATTTGCCTCCCCCTTACTCTGCTTTTACACTAATGCATCCCCATTGATTTAATGGGGTTACTGCTGATTTACAAGTGTAAGTGAGGAGAATCAAGCCCACTAATTACAAGTTAACAGGATGCTTTTATGCAGCCTTATTTTGTACACAATGGGCCTACACAATGGGCCTGATTCTGATTTCACTAACCATGATGTAAATCAGCAGAAGTGAGAATCCGGCCTCTTGTGCTTTGATGCCTTTTGTTTTCAATGAGTGTGCATATTTTACACAGTAGAACTTGGCACACCCCTTTTCCTCTCATTCATCCTGCCCTCTGGGGGTTGATCACTCCTGAGAACTCAGGAGGAGCATAACAAACATTTCCCTTGCATATTGCCTGGAGCTGAAGTGCAAAGCTTGAACATTGTTCTACCCTTTGCCTAAAGGCAACATACACAAATTCCAATATGGAGATATTGTATGGATATAAGACACTTTAGCCTTTAGGAAAGGAAACAAACAGGCCTTGTCTAGGTGGTTTTTCTAAATGGGTTTTGTTTAGTTGGTGCAAATCCCTGTTTGGACACTTTTAAAATAATGGTTTTTATCCATTCAGGTTAAATCGATTCCTTACCAATTTAAATGAAATCGATACAATCCAGGCTTAAACTGAATTCAGTATCCACACAGGGATTTACATCAAGCAGTTTAATAACCTGATTTGAGTTAAATTGGTGCAACTTGTCATGTAGGATGAAGGAAGCCAAATGAATTTGGTCTAGATTCTCTTCCCACTTCACACCCTTTGTGCCACTCCAGTGGTGCAAAGGAAATGGAAACTGGGCTTAACTTCCAAGCTAAGGATTGCTCTGACATGTGGAAATCCTAAACTAGCACAAAGCCCCATAGACTTCTCAAAAGCTGCCATCACTCTCAACCCCTGGCACAGGGTGTGTCAGAAACATTGAGGGAGCATGGTGAGTGCGCTGTTCTCCAGCAATCCCCATTTGGCCACATTATTACAGACTAGCTGACAGTTTTTTAGAGCAGCCTTTGGCTGCTGGCTGGGGCCAAATCAGCCTGAGAATCAGGGAAAGATTCTCAGCTCAGCCAAGAATCTGACCCTTTCTGTGAATCATCACTGGGACTCTTGCAAAACAATCCTGATTTTCAATTTGTGGTTTGGAAATGCTTTCATGGACAGGTGTCTCTCTGTGTCTGTCTCCTTCTAAATACAAGGCTGGTGTAAATCAGCAGCACTCCACTGAAATCAACAGAACTATGTCAGTTCACACCAGCAGAAGATGTGTCCCGTCACTATTTTTTCTCAAAGGAATAGTATGGTATGGTTGTGTTTTTTGTCCTGTTTTATTTTAGTGCAAGATGGAGGTATTAGTAAATGTTACATTAGGAAATGTTAACTCTGACGTTCTGTTTCAGCAAGTTTTGTTACTGTATATTATGGGATTTTCACCTCAGGGGAGCAAAGAGAAAGAAAGGAAGCAGAAGGGAGGAAACTGCACATGTACTGTATTCATGCTGCTGACGGACCACACCCATCCACCAACTCTCTGCAACTGCAGCATTTGAAGGAAACAGCTTCCCTTTGTGGTCTGACTTGGCTCTGTGTCCCAGCTACAATTACACCCTTGCAATGTGTATTCCTGAAATGTATTGGTCACTCTACATTACATGTTGAACTGGTGTTTAAAGCCATTTGAGTTTTTATTTCTCTTTTCCAGGACCACAAACACAGGCCATCTAATGTGTAGTGAGCAGCATTGCATGCAGGCACAGGGAGCAAAGTCTGATCTCATTTACTTCAGTGTAAAGTTGGAGTATCTCAGGGTTCTGACAATCTAGTTTAGGTCTACATTTAGTCCTCATGTAACTCAATGGAGTTGCACCAGGGATGAATGTAACCTTCAAGGTCAGATTTTCAAAGGTGCTGAGCAACCAGCAGCTCTCAAATTTGGCCTGAAGTCCATAATATTCAGAAACTCATCAGCGCCAATTCAAATGTATATCTTCAACAATAATACTTTTAAACTGCTAAATGCTAGCTTCTATCTGTTAGATGCTCTTTATCAGCCCGCCATTTCTAGATGTGTGGCATTTTTTCCTCATATAAGCTGCTTTTTCAAATAAATTTAAAATCCCCCTATATTCAGTTCATACTTTCAGCTGAGCACTGAATTAGATTCTGTCTTCATATATTATAAGCTCACCCTCTCTGTTAGTTTATAGAAAGCCATTTCAGCCCTCAAGGAGTTTGCATTTGACATTCTTGGCTTCTGAATGCCCAGAATAGAGGAGTTAAGAACAAAATAAGGGTGGGGGAGAGGGGATGTTCTGTTTCTGCTTGGTAACATGACATGTCCTGGAGTTAAATACCAAAAGAATATTCAGTGTTAATCTTTAAAATTGCTAGGAACTTGTCACCTTCTCTTACAGTCTAGGCGTTGCCACACACTCCTACAGACTCCCACTTCCCAACTCAAGGCACATCATGCACTCCTAGTACAGACTGATACCTCACATAACAAGATATAGGACTAACCTACAATGTTTCAAAATTGACCTGGGGCTGATTGCTGTAACTCACGAAAGCTTATGCTCAAATAAATGTGTTAGTCTCTAAGGTGCCACAAGTCCTCCTTTTCTTTTTGTGGATACAGACTAACACAGCTGCTACTCTGAAACCAAACATAAGAATTGTTTTTTTAAAAATGCATGTGTTCAGTTTCACAGTTATTGCTTCCAAAAATGGGGAGTATTTCTAAGTTTCACCTTATGGTGCTGTCTATACAGTATGACGCATTTCCCATTCAGCACTGGAATCTTAGATGTTCATCTGTAGACACAGAAACAAAAGGCCCAATCCTACCATGGATTGCAGCCACTTTGCACTGCAGTGCAAGCAGATTCTGGCCATACACTCAGCATATCAGGCCTCCTGAAGATTACCCTTTTCAGCTCAGGCAAGGTAGAGCTGGCATAGAGGGCCCTGGGCACCCCATTCCCTATGTGTGGAGAGCAGGACATGACCTGTGGAAGAAGGAATGGTCAGCACATTTCTTTGTTCACCAATCCCCAGCAACAGTTTTGGTCCCTTTGGGCCAGTAACAGCCAAGATAAATTACACAACATGCTAGAAAATTATCCTACATTGGCAGAGGGAAGGATAATCAAAGAGGTCTTTTCCATCTCTAATTTCTTGGTCCAGATGAACGACATGTAGCTCAGATTGGGTGGGGAGTGCAAAAGAGGAATAAAACTCAGCTTTGCCTTCTCCCAGTTGTCCTTCCTTGGTGCAGGACCTGTCCCCTGCTGTAAATGAGAGCAGGGATTGAGCATATCACTTTGCAAACTCATGTCTAATTTGCTGTGTTCTAGCTCCTTTAGTATTACTGCTTCCTAATTTTTGCCCTTTCATGGATTGAAGGTACAGTATCTTGGATAATTTCCCTAGATTGTTTGGACTGAGAACTTTTCTGCAGTCAGGAACTCTTATATTCTGCCTTTAAGGGAAGTTGGGTTCAGCTTTGCCTGTGATGCAACAACTTTCCCTGAGCTGATCCTGATTAGGTGGCTTAATTGAAGTTATTGGAAACAGCTGGGAAAGGGTCAGGAAGGCTTACAATAAAAAAGTGAGACCCCTCTTGGAAAGAAGGGGACCTAGGAGAGAGAAGGCTGGGAGTTCTTCCTCTTGGGGAAGTCCTTAATAGGAGTTAGGTGGATGAAGAACTGTGGAAAGCCATTAGAGAAGAGAGGGCCTTGGAAAAGGGGGAAGACTTCATAGAATCATAGAATCATAGAATATAAGGGTTGGAAGGGACCCCAGAAGGTCATCTAGTCCAACCCCCTGCTCAAAGCAGGACCAATTCCCAGTTAAATCATCCCAGCCAGGGCTTTGTCAAGCCTGACCTTAAAAACCTCTAAGGAAGGAGATTCTACCACCTCCCTAGGTAATGCATTCCAGTGTTTCACCACCCTCATAGTGAAAAAGTTTTTCCTAATATCCAATCTAAACCTCCCCCACTGTAACTTGAGACCATTACTCCTCGTTCTGTCATCTGATACCATTGAGAACAGTCTAGAGCCATCCTCTTTGGAACCCCCTTTCAGGTAGTTGAAAACAGCTATCAAATCCCCCCTCATTCTTCTCTTCTGCAGGCTAAACAATCCCAGCTCCCTCAGCCTCTCCTCATAACTCATATGTTCCAGACCCCTAATCATTTTTGTTGCCCTTCGCTGGACTCTCTCCAATTTATCCACATCCTTCTTGAAGTGTGGGGCCCAAAACTGGACACAGTACTCCAGATGAGGCCTCACCAATGTCGAATAGAGGGGAACGATCACGTCCCTCGATCTGCTCGCTATGCCCCTACTTATACATCCCAAAATGCCATTGGCCTTCTTGGCAACAAGGGCACACTGCTGACTCATATCCAGCTTCTCGTCCACTGTCACCCCTAGGTCCTTTTCCGCAGAACTGCTGCCTAGCCATTCGGTCCCTAGTCTGTAGCTGTGCATTGGGTTCTTCCGTCCTAAGTGCAGGACCCTGCACTTATCCTTATTGAACCTCATCAGATTTCTTTTGGCCCAATCCTCCAATTTGTCTAGGTCCTTCTGTATCCTATCCCTCCCCTCCAGCGTATCTACCACTCCTCCCAGTTTAGTATCATCCGCAAATTTGCTGAGAGTGCAATCCACACCATCCTCCAGATCATTTATGAAGATATTGAACAAAACCGGCCCCAGGACCGACCCTTGGGGCACACCACTTGATACCGGCTGCCAACTAGACATGGAGCCATTGATCACTACCCGTTGAGCCCGACAATCTAGCCAGCTTTCTACCCACCTTGTAGTGCATTCATCCAGCCCATACTTCCTTAACTTGCTGACAAGAATACTGTGGGAGACCGTGTCAAAAGCTTTGCTAAAGTCAAGAAACAATACATCCACTGCTTTCCCTTCATCCACAGAACCAGTAATCTCATCATAGAAGGCGATTAGATTAGTCAGGCATGACCTTCCCTTGGTGAATCCATGCTGGCTGTTCCTGATCACTTTCCTCTCATGCAAGTGCTTCAGGATTGATTCTTTGAGGACCTGCTCCATGATTTTTCCAGGGACTGAAGTGAGGCTGACTGGCCTGTAGTTCCCAGGATCCTCCTTCTTCCCTTTTTTAAAGATTGGCACTACATTAGCCTTTTTCCAGTCATCCGGGACTTCCCCGGTTCGCCACGAGTTTTCAAAGATAACGGCCAATGGCTCTGCAATCACAGCCGCCAGTTCCTTCAGCACTCTCGGATGCAACTCGTCCGGCCCCATGGACTTGTGCACGTCCAGCTTTTCTAAAAAGTCCCTAAACACCTCTATCTCCACAGAGGGCTGGCCATCTCTTCCCCATTTTGTGATGCCCAGCGTAGCAGTCTGGGAGCTGACCTTGTTAGTGAAAACAGGAAGTAATCCTGTTACTTCCAGGAAGTAATCCTGGGGGTTGGTGTTCAGGAACAGGGGCTAGGGAGAAGTGGTAGGACTGAACACTCAAACCTGGATGTGTAAAGGTTGCTTTAGTTGTGTTTTCTTTGGTGTGTTGGGGGATGCTAAGGAAGACTTGGGAACCTGCTACTCTGAGAGAAGTGTGGGACTGCAGAGGAGCCCAGTGTAGGTGGAAGATGCCATGTTGATATTAGCGTTGTGTGGGACCTTAATACCTGGAAGGGATGAGCCTCTAAAGGGAGCAGGCCAGAGAGCTGAGTCACAAGAAGAAACTGGAATGGCTGTTTACAAAGGGCAAGGTGAGCCTGCTGTGCTGCACCCAGCCATGATGGGGTGGGCTGCCTGGTCAGTCACCCTTCTACAAACATTTTAGCAGAAAAATCCAGTTATGATGCTGAGCCATTGCTGCTGGATATAGTGGCAAGCATTCAGGTAGGCTCATATGGCTGCTGATTCTCAAAGAGGTGAATGCATGAAGTCCCCTAAAATATCTAATCTCTGACCTGCCCAGCAAAAGTGTACTGATTGCATTAGTCACTTTCCTATTTCTAGGAAATATTTTCATGTTTGACTTAAGACATCCATTTTTTTCAATTTACCTGTACCAGCTGCAGAATTTTGTTTGGTGTACTAGCGTGCTTCAGAAATTAGGGACATTTGTTGCAGAAGTTTGCAGGGCCTCTTACTGTAGAGTATGTAGGGCCTCTCTTTTCTATAGTTCTGAGGCTCTCTACAGTATTAGCTGCTGTTTCTGAAACTGCCCTGAAAATCTACCCCCTCCAAAAGAGATGACTAAGAGGGGATATGATAGAGATTTATAAAATCATCAATGTTGTGGAGAAAGTGAATAAGGAAATGTTATTTACCCCTTCACATAACACACAAACTAGGGGTCATCCAATGAAATTAATAAGCAGCAGTTTTAAAACTAACAGAATGAAGTACTGCTTCACAAAATGCACAGTTACCCTGTGGAACTCCTTGCCAGGGGATGTTGTGAAGGCCAAAACTATAACAGGGTACAAAAAAGAATAAGATTAGTTCATGGAGGATAGATCCACCAATCGCTATTAGCCAGCATGGGCAGGGATACAAACCCATGCTCTGGGTGTCCCTTGTCTCTGTTTGCCAGAAGCTGGCACTCAGTGACTGGGGATGGATCACTTGATAGATTGACCTGTTCTGTCCATTCCTTCTGGAGCACCTGGCATTGGCCACTGCTGGAAGACAGGAGACTGGGCTAGATGGATCATTGGTCTGACCCAGCATGGCCATTCTTGTGTCCCTAAAGTTTAGGTTGGACTTGCACAGGCTGAGCTCTTCACTATGAATAATTTTGTTCTCTTTGCAAATGACCTATAAACCAAGCATGTTTTCTCTGGATTTGTTGATCTGCGATAGTTAAATGAATAGTTTTTATGAAAGGCTTTGGGACTGTGGGCTTTCATGAGATGTGCACAACAGATACTGCTTTAAATTTCTGATAATTGAGAATTTAGGATTCTGTTTGTGTGATTGGTTACTTGGTATGATTTCTGTTCCCTGCATGGATGACCTAACCTCTATAAACAGGAGCAGTGCTGCAGAAACTGTATGTTGATGTCTGCAGACATGTCTCCACCCAAGAGACCTTTCTGCTATGGGAGCACCCTCACATATCCCTTTCTACCTTTTGTCCCTTCTCGCTGCTCTTTGTGCTGCTGGTGATCAGTCAGTCTGGTCTATACTGGAATCACTGCTTTTACTGCTCTCCCAGGCTGGTCTAAACACAGAAGTTGTACTTATGGCTTTGTCAACACACACAACTGCCCCAGTTTAACTTAAGGGGTGACTTTAAACTGACACAACTAAAATGGTGCAAAAGGCTGTGTGGACACTCTTATTTCAGTTTAAATCAAGCCTATTTTCGTTTAGCTTAATTCATTAAGACTTGTCTCCAGGAAAAAGTTGCCAACAGTAAATTTACACCATTATAGTTAAACCAGTGCACACCCCTGTGTAGGCACTTATTTGGGGTACAAGGCATATTTAGGTTTCGCTTGAACCTCTTCCCAATCAACTTAAACTTAGGCTATGTCTACACTACAGCCTGTGTCGACAAAACGTACGTCGCTCAAGGCTGTGAATAGCGCTATGTCAGCGGGAGAGCTTCTCCCACCTACGTAGCTTGTTTTTTATGCCAACGGTAGAGCTCTCTCACATCAGTATACAGCGTCTTCACCAAATACGTTGCAGCAGCACAGCTGTATTGGCGCAGTGCTGTACATATGACATACTCTAAATGGAAAAAAGCCACTCTTATAGTAAAATAAAAGTGCCCCTACAGGGTATGCATTGGTTTAACTACACTACTGTAAAGAACGGGGGGGGGGACGGTTTCCATTTAGTTAAAGTTAAACCAAAATAAACCATCTTACACCAAAAGACGAGTGTCTGCTCGGGAGTTTTGCACCCATGCAATTTTGTGTGTGAACAAGGGCTTAAATCAGTTTTAAACCCGTTTTGGTAAATTGATGCAAAACCCTGTGTAGACGCTCTATTTCAGTTTAGTTTACCCCCCTCAAAGTTTTAATTTTTTTCTACAAAAAGTCAACTTTTTTCTGTGCCAAACAGGCATTTTTTGTGATATTTTGTTTTAACGGAAAACTCAACTTTGGTCAAAAACTAGTTTTGACCAGCCCTCATTGAAGACCAAATAGAAAAGTAAAAAGGCCTTAAAGGAGGCTTTACATCAGACAAGAAGCTATCAGAGGGGAAAAAACGGTGGCACAATAATGCCAGTAAGATGTAACAGGTCTGATCTGGGGAAACTAATGTGAAATGTCACCTGTTACACTTCAAAATGGGCGGGTGTGTTACACTTCCAAATGCGTGTTTGCTGACTCCTCACTGGAGATCACAGATGAGAAACACTTCTTGAAACAATACAAAAAAGAGAGAGACAATGTGGCAAAACATTGCCAACAAATCAGACTCTGCGGTGCACCATAACTGGTCTGTGAAAGATCTGAAAAAGACCTGGATACCTAAAAAAGAAAATTAAGGGGTAAATCCCTGACAAAAAGAGTTGCCAGGAACTCTGCAAATAAACAACACAGAGGGGAGCAGCAGAATGAACATGAGGGAAAGGTTACTGAGGTCCTTGAACCAGCAGTTAGAGAGTGTGACCTAGTGGCTAAATGCAAAGACAAGCTGTCCGGCCTCCCTGGATTTTATGCATAGCTCTTCTATGGGTTCACATAAGATGGCAGTGATTCTGCTGCCTTCTGTGCCAGCCAGGCCCACACCACCAGTGTAAGGGGAGAGAGGCTTAGGTGCTGGAACTACGGGTGCTGGGGGTGCTCTTGCACCCCCTGGCTTGAAGTGGTTTCCATCATATACAGGGTTTACACTGTTTAGTTCAATGGCTCTCAGAACCCCCACTATACCAATTGTTCCAGCACCCCTGGAGAGAGGAAGTGTGTTGAGATGCTCTGGGGGTGGGGCCTGGGCAGGATGGGAGGGGAAGAGGCCTGGCAGAGCAGAGCTCCACCTGATTCTTCTCTAGAGTAAGTTAAACCTCCTCCTGTAACGTAATTCAAAGGCTATTGGTTTTTCATTTCACTGAACTTTCCTACTGATATTTTTCTTCAAAGCGAATCCTCTAATACAACAAAGATAATGAGATAGTCTGAAATAGGGTGCTTATGACAGCCCTGCTACTCCATGACATAGAGCATATTTCATCTGGATTATGCAAAGAGCCTAGCTAACCATTATAATTTTCATAAAGACACTATATCTATATCTCTATATATGGAACTCACTGACCCTCCATATTTTGGGAGGGGAAATCATTAAATAAGAATAAAGGACCGTAAGGAAGAGGCATGTAGGTTTTCCAACCTCCCTTGATTTATCTCAGGTAAGCTTTTACACTTGTATCCAAACAGCAGTCTGGTGGAGCGCTCTATATAATTCAGAGCAGTCACATGGTCTATCATTGGCAGATAATGGGTCCCCAAAAGTGCCTAAAAGTAGAAAACAATGTGATATATTTTCCCTATTTAAATCTAAATATTTCGTTCCACTATACAATAGTACCTAATATCTTACATAAATCAATAGCATTGCTTTTATAATTAAATAACGTTGTTGCTCATGTCCATATGCTCAAAGACCATCTATTCTACTGATTTAATTACAAAGCTATTATTGCAATAGCAATTCAAGCAGCTATGAATTAACTGAACATGCCCAGATACAATCATAGCTTAAATACTGAGGGTATTTCTGACAAAGAAGCTGCATTTTCCTTTCCTATGAGATGTGGTAGGCATTGCTTCACTTTACAAAACAATAACTGCTAAGGTAAAGTTCAGTCAACCAACGCAGGAACTTCAGTCACTCTGCTTTTCGTAGTCTGAATCTGAAAGCAAAAGGGTGTCCTTGCTAGTCTGGTCAGGCAGTCTCTCTGTTAAGGTCCCAGAATGGATAGGTAGTGTCTGAATGCTGGATCTGCCATTTGAAAGGAAATAATAAGATCTCTCTATTTCCTTAGAAAGACTTGTTCAGCTAAAACTAGTGTCTTCTTTTTGTGCTCACATGCATGGATCCACATCTGGGAAAACTAAAATCCTGTTACCTTATAGGTTGGCAGCTTTAGCTTCCTGAAAACTTGTGTCTTCATCCCGTAGACATGGTAGGTTAGCCACAATGATAGTATTTCCCTTTCCAGGCTTCTCATTTGTCTTTGTCATGCCGTATGCTTACTCATTCGAGAGGAAGAGGCATGTTTGTCCAAGCAGTCAATACCATCTCCTCTTGCTCCATTTGGTAAAATGTCAGATTTTAGAAAATAATCATCTTCCACTAACATTAACATGGTGCTGTGTGTCTGATTCAAAACCCACTGAAGTCCATGGAATGACTCCCACTGCCTCGAGCCAGATCCAAAGATCGCTCAATCTGAGCCAAAGTGCTTTACAGATCTTAATTAATAAACCCTCCCCTCTCGCCCATTAAGTATGATTTGTAAGAGGACCAAAGACTCAAGTGACTTTCCAGAGGCCACATAGGAGGACTGTGGCACAGCTCCCCAGTCCATTCACGTCAATTGCGGTGGAGGGGATAGCAAGAAAAAAGCTAATGCAGATTTGTAATGAATCTCTAGAGTGCACATGCCATATATGTCATGTTTTTTGTGTCAGATTACCTTTTGGGGGAATCCTCTATCCCAAAGACTCAGGACTTCACAGGACTAGACAAACAAGGATGTTTTAAAATGTACTCACCCTTAATAAAAACAAGGTTTTAAATTACAGGGGAAATGGTTTGTGAACACTGACTAGGCTTGTGATCCTTCATTGTATTTTTAGACACTTGCAAAAGCCTCAGCCTCCAGAAGCTTTGCTCATCAGTACGTGAAAATGCCAGTAGCTCTGCATCTGCGGGTCTCAATAGCTACAGTGGGACACAGAGGCACAGTCAGCCTCTTGGGTAAACTGATCTTCTATTAATCCCAGCTTTAATCATTGTGCTAACAATAAAACGTTGAAGGCCACTCTGTGAATAACTGGAAGCCAGTGCAGATTATGAAATGTGAAGTTGAGGCAAAGGCCCTGGAATAGTCTCATTCCTGTGTTCTGTAATATCTGAAACTCACAAGTGTTCTCCAAGAGCAGGTCCAGAGGAACTAGGTGACAGTGATGCAGCTCTTGGCCTGAGAGCTGTCATTCTACTGGCAACCTGTACCTGGAGTGGGAAAGACATGAACCCTTCAGGAAAGACTCCTGAGAAAAACCCCAAGAATACCCCACTCACTGCTCCAGTCACCAGCATAGTGAGAACACTGTCGGGGCAGATTGGAGAGAGGGGATGGGGCCATAACATGCTTGGCTCTGGCTATTCTTGGCAGTGGAAGGCCCCAGGAGACTATTGCAGTAAGGCTGCTCTAACTTATACAGTGGTCCAGGCTAATAATATGGGCGTGCAAAAGTGGCTTAAAGTGACCTTTGCTCCCCCCTTATCCCTATCCCACAGTGAGTGTAAGTAAGGAGGAAAAGAGAATCGGGCCTATTGTCAGAGGAAAGTTATTCCAATTTCAAATCCACTGCTGAGACAGCAGATTAGAACAATTCTATTTATTTAAAGATTGTTGCACCACATAGACCTGTCTGTGAGGTTTACGCTAGCTTGATAAAGGGTTGTCTATGTCCTCCGCTGTAATCTCACCATTCGAAGTTGGCTGGCTTTCCCCAAGTGTTCTTAGGGGTAAAATCTGACTTGCAGGGGCTGCTTATAATTATTTCCCTGGGGTTCAGCATTCTCCAGATATGTCACTGGAAGTGATGCTCCAGAAGATGGTAATCACAATTGCCAACATGAACGCTAACAATAAAATGTCACGGCATGGACCTGAGGGGCAAGTCCTTCAGCAAAAATCACCTACACCATCAAAGCTAAAAATGAAAGGCTACACTATGCTCTGTGCACTACCCCTCCTCTCCTTTCCCATCTAATCTGTGTTGGAAGAAACATATTTTTAAAAGCACCTTGTTTTAATTTGAGTGAAAGGCCCTGAAATGTAGGCCCTCATGTCTGTTAGATAATAAGAACTTGCCATTCCAACATTTATCAGCCTAGGGTTGCCAGGCATCTGGTTTTCAACTGGAACGCCCAGTCGAAAAGGGACCCTGGTGGCTCCGTTCAGCACCGCTAAAAGTCCGGTCGGCGACACTGTGAGGCTTAGGCAGGCTCCCTGGCTCTGTGCGGCTCCTGAAAGTGGCCGGCATGTCCGTTTGCCCCCTAGGCAAAGGGGTGATCAGGGAGGCTTCATGCACTGCCCTTGCCCCAAGTGCCGGCTCTGCAGCTCCTATTGGCCAGGAACTACAGCCAATGGGAGCTGCAGGGGCGGTGCCTGTCAGCGCAGGCAGCGTACAGAGCCCCCTGGTCCCTCCGCCTAGAAGCCACAGGGACATGCCAGCCACTTCCAGGAGCCGCCTGAGGTAGGCATCGCCTGGCCAGAGCCTGCAACCGTGAGCCCCCTCCCACACCCCTGCCCCAGCCCTGGTCCCCCTCCTACACCTCAAACCCCTCATCCCCAGTCGCACCCCACAGGTTGCACCCCACAGCCAGAGCCCGCACCCCCTGCCATACCACAATCCTCTGCCCCAGCCCAGAGCCTCCTTCCACACCCTGAACCCCTCATTTGTGGCCCCACACCAGAGCCCACACCCCCTCCCGCACCCCAACCCCCTGTCCCAGCCCAGTAAAAGTGAGTGAGGGTCTGGGAGAGAAAGGGGCGATGGAGTGAGTGGGGGTGGGGCCTCAGAGAAGTGATGGGGGCTTGAGGAATGAGGAAGGGGCGGGGCAAGGTTGTTCAGTTTTGTGCAATTAGAAAGTTGGCAACCCTATATCAGCTCTTTAGTGCAAAAGAAAACTGAACTTTAGGAAATGTCTTAAAATATTCATCAGCCCCTAGTTAAAGGGGACAAGATGTTTATATCATGCTAAACACTTATCCAAACAAATATCTGCCCATTCCCATGCCCCCACCTCTCCATACGTATTTTGATTTTTTTTACTGTGTAGGTATGGTAGCTATAAGGCCAAATTCAGAGCTGGTGATTAGGATCTGGTTGATCAAAACCTCTCTTGTCTGGACTGAGGTCTGGCTTAATAAGCATCATGCACATTGAAAAGAGCCCTTCTCTGTATTCCATGTCCTCCATTCTCTTTGGAGAAACCAGATTCTACTGTATTCATTACAATATTTCTCCATCATGAGTCATCTTGAGCAAATCACATAATTGCATCTTGGTATTTCTTCTTCACACACCACAAGAATGAAGCCCTACACAGCAGTAATGATACACCATATGCTGGATTTAAATTACAGGAGGTTATTTTTTGCTGCATAAGCTAATAGTCTGTAAACCTGTTTGCTGGTTTCATCAGCAAAATTCTAGGGGCTAGACTGTGCCATAAAGACACAGCCCACACTTAGGGATGGCTCAGTGCTGTGCCACCCAGGAACATCTCGGGGAAGGAACTGTGGCTTTCCTGCCTGCACAAAGTACGGGAGAGGGCTATATCAGCCTCTGTGCCAGCTCGGATCTGACTGGTGTGCTGCAAGGAGGAGAGCCACAGTTCCATCTGTTCAGGGAGAGAACAGCACCCACACACTCCTGCATACCCAGACAGGCAGCGTCCAGGTGGTCCATGCAGAGGTGTAAGGTCCGTACTTCCCTTTATTCCACTGTGCGAGTATGCAGTCCTAGAGACAATCAAACCCTATATTCTGCAGTCCTTATGCTCAGACCTTCAAAAGCAGTTTTGCTTGCGTATGGATGGTAGGATTTGCCTTATTTGCATGAAGGCAGCTTGGTGCTGCATCACCAGTGTGATCCTCTGGTGAGACAGAGTCAGAGTAACAGCTCCTATGCCCTTCCTTCCTTCTTTCCCATGGCCAGTATAGGCCTATGACTATGGGAAAGGATGTTGCTAGGGCATCCCTGTGCCCCAGTGTTTTTCAGCTATCATGTCAGGGTAAGTTCCCCACACAGTGGGACATGTAACACACTGACGAGTAGGTTACATCAGCTCTTTGGGCCACTGGCAGTTGGCATAACGTAGAGTAGCTTTCAGGATGCACTAACTCATCCTGGGAGACTGGCTCGGCACACAGCCAGCCCAGAATCAGGGGAATGTAAACGCAGCTTTAATCCTGCTGAATGGTACTGAACACTTTTCAACCACAGCCAAGGAAGTGGGTTTAAGAGTTTTGCTTATTTTATCACTTGTGCATATTATTTCTGAATATATTGAAATAATTTTTTGTTCCTTTGTCTGGAGTGTTACTTTACAAGGATAAACTCAATTAGCAGAACAATTTCTCAAATTGAACCCATTTAGAAGAGGTACATTAGACCAATTCCTTGGGTGGGTAGCTTCCCTAATATATATATACAGTACTCATCTTAAGCATCAATCAAGCCTTTTGTGATAGGTGATACAACTATTTACTGATGTGTAAGGACTGAATCTAGTCCTACTGCAAAACCCTCCTGAATTTTACACCCAATAGTCTTGCAAAATACAGACATTCTAAAAAACAATAAGATACTCCTGTCTGTGAAAAATGAATAAAATACACATCTTTGAAGGGTGGTGGACAGATGTTTTATTTGCAATCGTTTACCCTGTCCCTCAAATACATGAATTTTCAATCTCTATCGCTACACTGTATTAAATGAGAAATAAATTGCTCCATGTGAATGATAGTAATTGTTTCAAAGCAGAATCTAAACTTACAGCTTGAGAAAGAATAGTGTTGCCTTTGAAACAAGAGTATCTGGCTCAAGAGGGAAAAAGTATTTGAGTTCCTGTTTATATTCTTGCAAGCTCCGTCCTTCTCTGTGTGATTAGCTCCTGGTTAGATTTTTTCCATAAAGTGGTGATGCTCTTGCTTAGGACCAGCCAGGCATGAGAACTGGATATTCCTCTGTACTCTCATTTAATTGAAGAGGTCCCAGGGTAAAACCACAAAGCTCCAGCCAAGTCAATATCTTGCTTGGCCCACATCTTTTAAATAAAAAATTGCAAGGCTATAAATGTGAGGTTTCAGTGTAGGACTTTACTGCCAAGAACAAGTAGCCAGTGCTACAGAATTAGTTTCAAGGCCAAAAAGTATGGACTCTAGAGCTACTCTTTTTTGAAAGTTCTACTTTAACATTTAAACTGTGCTGTGAAGTGATAAATACGATCAGTCCCTATCTCAAATCAAAACACAGCCCCATCACCAGCCTTCCCTGTTTCCCCTTTCGATGGGTCATACGTTCAGTGATGTGTGTCTCCTGATAAAACTTGAGAGAACCTTTGTGAGTTTTATAAATGTTTGAAGAGGCTTCTTTCTTTCTTTCTTTCTTTCTTTCTTTCTTTCTTTCTTTCTTTCTTTTTTTTTTTTTAACATGAGAGCTGGAAACTTCAGGCATAGGCAGGGGAGGAAGAAATCAGTGATGTGACACCTAAGTTCGGGAAGCCAGAGAGGCCTAGCAACCTTACTCTTCTTCTTCAGATTCTTCCATAGAACTCTCTTCTTCTATCTTACTGGCATGTGTTTCTAAATCAGTAATTCCTTGCAGCATAAGTGGGAACTCTGTTGCTGACATTCTACTAAACTATAAAGCTACAAAAAACACTGGGGGAGCCGCCTTGCAGGGCAGTGAAGTCTACTGTGTAAATCTGTAGGGGTCATACAATATTAGTGTACTCGTTTTAGGGCAAGGGTTATAGTTTTCATTAGGCTGAGGAGGCCCCAGCTCATCTCTCTTGTGAAATTAATGAGTCGGAAGTGGCGGAGAACTGCTAAGCTCCTCTGCACCTGCCTACGTGGAGGTCATGCAGGAGGTCGGACTAGATGATCATAATGATCCCTTCTGACCTTAAAGTCTATGAGTCTATGAGCACCTGTACTTCAGAGCACAGAGCATCAAGGATTTGAGAAGATTCCAGTGAAATCTCTGGTGAACTGAAAATCCATGGGAAGACTCCTCCCTTCGGGTAAACTGATGACATGTCCTGTCAATGGCAGTTAAGAGCCAAAGTGCCTTTGAGGATCAGGGCCTTAGTTGTTGGAGGCTCCCATGCTACTGAATGTGAACTGATGGTCTGGGAATGAGAATACTCTTTATTTTAATTGTATCCAGCACCACTGATGTGGGTAAGAATAGTTCTTGTATGCTGATGGCAGTACAGCTGGTGTTAGCAGGCAGGGATGTTGCTATGGCTTTTCATATAGTCACTAGCAGCAGGCTAGGTCAGAGGAACAGAGCAATTTCTGAAGTTGGTAGGGAAAATGCCAAATACGGATTTCAAGCACAGAAAAGATGGGATGAAACAGGCCTTGGCCAATCACTCTAAAACTAAAGGCTCTAGCCCCAGTCCTAGGACATTTCTGTCAAGGCAGAAGTAGCCTCCAGTGAGAAGTCACATGGAGAGAATTGAATGCGTGCTAAAGCATTGAACCCATTCTAGAAAGATGGATGGACAGGAGAAAATGAGGGCTGCTTAGGACCCAAAAAACATATGCAGGAATCTCTGAAGCAATAAAATTGAATACTGAAGCCCCTGCACCCAGTTATGTTAATGACACTGGAGGTGAACACCTAGAATCTTCCCCATGGGGAAAAAAAAAAAGTGAGTGTGCAGCATCTTGGTTGTCCCTTAGCAGCAAACCTCAGTCCTAAGGAAAGTGTATTGTGAGCTCTTTGCAGCATTCTAGTGAATGACTTAGCAATGTTAAACGGCCCCTTTCATTTAATGAATGCTTTTTAGGTGTGTGTGAGAAAGCCAGCCCTGCTGGAACCCTTTGGTTGCAAAAGAAATAGTTCTATCACTCGAGCTAGAGAAGATTCTCATAGTACTGCTTACATCGGCTTTGTAGGCTTCTAGCCACTAGGAAGTGAGACTTTCATAAAATATCTCTGAGTTAAATCTGGACAGTACTATTTCAGATAGGGTTGCTACTTGCCCCAATTTTTCTAGGAGTTACACTGATGGGAAGGATCCCCAAAAGCCAGATTCTGATATCCTTACTTATGATGAGGAATACCTAGTCCTTGAATAATTCCAATTACCTCTGTGGGATACTCAAAAAGTAAGAAAAGGAGTACTTGTGGCACCTTAGAGACTAACCAATTTATTTGAGCATGAGCTTTCGTGAGCTACAGCTCACTTCATCGGATGCATACCGTGGAAACTGCAGCAGACTTTATATATACACAGAGAATATGAAACAATACCTCCTCCCACCCCACTGTCCTGCTGGTAATAGCTTATCTAAAGTGATCATCAGGTTGGGCCATTTCCAGCACAAATCCAGGTTTTCTCACCCTCCACCCCCCCACACAAATTCACTCTCCTGCTGGTGATAGCCCATCCAAAGTGACAACTCTTTACACAATGTGCATGATAATCAAGTTGGGCTATTTCCTGCACAAATCCAGGTTTTCTCACATCCATCCCCATCACTTTGGATGGGCTATCACCAGCAGGAGAGTGAATTTGTGTGGGGGGGTGGAGGGTGAGAAAACCTGGATTTGTGCTGGAAATGGCCCAACCTGATGATCACTTTAGATAAGCTATTACCAGCAGGACAGTGGGGTGGGAGGAGGTATTGTTTCATATTCTCTGTGTATATATAAAGTCTGCTGCAGTTTCCACGGTATGCATCCGATGAAGTGAGCTGTAGCTCACGAAAGCTCATGCTCAAATAAATTGGTTAGTCTCTAAGGTGCCACAAGTACTCCTTTTCTTTTTGCGAATACAGACTAACACGGCTGTTACTCTGAAACCTGTCAAAAAGTAAGATACTACTGTGACGGGTTTGAGCCTTTTGGGGGTGTCATGTAATGTGCTGGGATACCACTGAGTCAACTTATTCTGCCAGCCTGGGTCTCCTTTACCTGGCCTTGCTGGGTTAGACTCACAAGCCTCTTCCAGACAAGCACACAGGGAGGGCCTCACCCAGCTGCACAGAGAGACAGAGATCCACTCTGGAAAGATTCAGCCTTTGGGGCTTGCCCCAACACTCTGGTGCCCACTCCCTTTAAGGGGTACAAACCCAAAGGTTTTATGAAATTCGCCCCCTCCCTCAATGTGGAGGGAAATATGCACAATTTCTTGCTCCCCCTCCCCCATTAGAAATTATATAAACTGGATTTTATTATAAACAAGAAATAAGTTTATTAACTACAAAAGGTGAATTTTAAGTGAATATAAGAGATAACAGACAACAAAGCAGATTACTGACCAAATAAAGCAAAATACGCAAGCTAAGCCCAATGTACTTAAGAAACAGGTTACAAAATGTAAATTCTCACTCTAAATGTTATTTTAGGCAGGTTGCAAAGTTTCTGTGGTTCAGAGTTCCAGTTATATTCCTTTTCAGACTGGACCACTGTCTCAGTCTGGCCTCTCTCCTGCCTTCACTTCAGGTGGCTTTTGCAGTCTTTCTGCTTGGGCAGACAGGCAATGGAGGGGAAGAGTCCCATTTGCCTTCCTCCCCACCCTTAAATCGGATTTACATAAAGTGGGAATCCTTTGTTTCTCAAACTTGTCCCCCCTCCCTTCCAGTGGAAAGTTACAAGAAGTCCCAGGTAATGTTTAGTATCAGGTGTCAAGACCACCTGACTCTGTAGTATCACAGCGTCCATGGGTCAGTGGCACTATGGAATGTCCGCAGGAAGGCCAAGCCTTTTCACAGTCCATCGATCTCACTGATGGGTCATCAGTCCTGTCTGGCTTTTCCATTGTTGTACCTGAAGTGTTAGCAGTGGGCATCACCCAAAGTAGCATAGTTGAAATACAGATACATAGTCAATATTCCTAATTTCTGATTCAGAAATGAAACAGGCATACAAACTGGATAATCACATTCAGTCAGTTATAACTTACCTTACAAGACCCATCTTGCATAAAGTATATCTCAGTTATGTCATACCCATATTAAAAGCATAGTTCCATAAAGAGTATGGAGTGCAGCATCACAACTTCTCAATGTGCGTAAGGGTGTTTTACAATTGAATTTCTAGTCATGTTGTAACGTGCTAATTAACACTTGTTAGCTAACATTAGTGTAAATTCCAGGACACACAAGTTTGTTGCTACACATATTTAACCAGAAAGAAAAGAGATGGCAACAAATATTTGTGCCTTGCCTACTCTAGCATTTACAATTGTCTTAACAAATGTGCTAAAACATGACTAAAAATTCAAGTGCAGACATACCCTGAAGATATCATCGTATTCATGCCCAAAATAATGTGCAGAGTTATCACATCTTCACAATGCTGTACTCCTTTATAAAATAAAAACAGGTGACAGTAATTTCTCCAAGTACTAAAGTAGCAGTGGTGTAGTCATTTTATACTATTATGTCAGATGTTACCAGCCAGCACTGTTACACATAGTCTTCCAAAAAAAAAAATTTTAAGTTTGTGAGCAAAATGTTCAGTCTTTGGAAGGTGACGGTAGTTTTTAGTGTGCAAGGTTTTGTTCAGAGGCAGTGGTTCTTGGAGAAGAAGCTTGTGCAAGCAGCAGGACACTTTGCTCTCTGCCTTGTCTTCTGAATTTAGTCAATTCGTGAGGTAGAGTTGCTCCCTGGGAACCATTGGTGTTGATCTGATTCCTGAAAGCAGAGGCTGCCCTGCATACTGTTTGACCACCTCGTTTCCAGAGCTAGTATATATGTGTGTGTAGTCCATTGGTTCGATGATGCCATTTTCATGCTCTCTCTTTTTGTGGATTCTGGAGTGACTCTGAAGTCCAAAGCATGATGCGAATGCTCGTGAGCAGATTGGGCAGACAAAGTCCTTGATGAGCGTCTTGGTAGCTATAGCAGTAGAATGATGCTTTTCCCTTGCAGCTAACAGTGGATTATTTCTGTCTGCTTGAAAAGCTCTGAGTGCTGTGTGCTGCCAGGCTGATCTATTTAATGCAGCCTTCTCAAGATCATTCAGTTTTGTTCCACCAAAGTGCATGCTGTTTTTGATGCTGTCCTTGTGGTGCTTTCTGGGGAGGTCTTGATTCCGGTGTCCTTATGCCAATTCTCCAAAGAAAATTTTTCTGGGGAGTCGATATTCAGGCTTCCTAATGATGTGTCCAACCCAGCATAGTTCGGCTTTTATCAGCATGGCCTCGATGCTTCTGGCAATTGACTTTTGGAGAACCTCCAGGTTGGTAATTTTGTCCTGCCAGCGGATCCCCATAATGGTGCTCAGAAACCGCATATGGAAGGCCTCTAGCTGTTTGATATGCCATTTGTATGGTGCCCAGGACTCACAGCCATAGAGGAGAGATGTGAGCACAAAAGAATTATAAAGTTTTATTTTTGATGAGAGGGTTATGTTGTGGGATTTCAGAACTTTGTTACGTAACTTTCCTAATGACTGAGAAGCTTTCTGTATCCTGTTTGTGATCTCTGTCGAGAGATCCATCATGGGAGATGTTGCTGCCAAGATAGGTAGAACTGTCAACTTGCTTTAGTTGGTTTCCACTAATGGAGATGCTGGGGGATATGGCCCGGAGCGGTGAAGATGATTGGTGCACCACCACAGGTTTCTCCAGGCTGATTGTGAGGCCAAACAATTTTGATGCTTCAGCAAAGCGATCTACGATGCACTGGGCGATCTCCCTCTGGGAGGGCACAGTCGTCCGCAAAGAGTGCCTCTCTTATTAGTAGTTCTGTTACTTCTGTTTTTGCATTAAGCCTTGTAAAATTGAAGTCTGAGCTACGGTCATATCTTTGTCTGATGTATATGCCTCTGTTGAGCCCATCTGTAGCATGCCTGAGAACTTGGGTGAAGAAGAGTTTGAACAGTACAGGGGCAAGGACACAGCTTTGTTTGACTCCATTTGAAATGGGAAAGGAGTCAGTGAAATCTCCATTAAAAAGTACCTGACTTTGCATCCCCTCATGAAATAAATGAATGATCTTTACCAGTTTTGGTGGGCAACCAAGTTTGCAGAGGATCATCCATAATTCTTTTCTATTGACTGTATCAAATGCCTTTGTCAGATTGATGAAAACACTGAACAGATTTATGTTTTGTTTGATACATTTTTCTTGTATTTGCCTGAAAATCATGTCTGTGGTGCTACAATCAGGTCTGAATTCGCACTGAGTCTCAGGTAGATTGGCTTCTGAGACAGATACAATCGGTTGGTTCAGGAGGACACGAGCAAAGATTTTTCCAGCAACAGATAGTAGAGATATCCCACGGTAGTTATCACAGACCATTTTACTGCCCTTTATTTTTAAATAAAGGAATAATTGTGGCATCTTTGAAGTCTTGTGGCATTTCTTCACTGTCCCAGATGTCAGTACGGATCTTCTGGAGTGTTGTTACCACTTCTGGACCCACGGATTTATATATTTCTGCCAGTATTCCATCTCTGCCCAAGGACTTTCCTGAGCTCATCAAACTGATTGCCTTTTCTATTTCTTCAAGTGAGGGTTGTGACTCAAGGTGGTGCTGAATAGGCTTTTGAGGTGTCAGATTAATAACACTTGTTTCTGTTGAAGATGGTCTGTTCAGTAGTTGGCTGAAATGTTCAACCCATCTCTGTTCCATGCCATGTTTGTCTTTGATGACTGTCCTGCCTTCAGCCATCATGAGCGAACCTGTGCCCACCTTCGAACATCCATAGACTAGCTTCAAGGAATCAAAGAACTTCTTTGTTTCATTTGTTTCTGCATAAATTTGAGTGTCTTCTGTTATCTTCTCCCACCATTTATCTTGTATCAAGCGTAGTTGCCTTTATGCCTTGCTTTGCAGGTGTTTAAATCTGTCTTTCTTTGAGGAGGACTGAATATCATTTGCCAGATTTGGAAAGCTTAATTTTTTTCTTTGAAGAGTACTGTGATTTCCTCTTCATTTTCTTCAAACCAGTCATGGTGAGCCCTTTTCTTCCATCCAAAGACGTCAGTTGCAAATTTTTGTACTGTCTCTCTAAATTCCTCCCATGAGACAGGGTTATTACCAAGGTTGGTTTCTAGTTCACTTTGTAGCTTGTCTCGATAGGATGCATAATTTAGTTTAACAATATCAGGGGACGTCTTGATTGTTTTGGGGCGTTTCAGGCACGTGAGTACAATATGTAGATTCAGTATTGACCTAATCATTTCATGATCCATCCAACATTTTGCTCCACACATGGCTCTGGTGATCCTGACATCCCTTATGTCACATTGTTGGACAATGATGTAATCTATTAGATGCCATTGTTTGGATCTGGGATGTATCCATGTAGTTTTATATTTGCCTGCCTGTCTGAATATGGTATTTGTAATTGTCAGGCTATGTTCTGCACACTTGTTTAGGAGTAGGAGACCCTTTTCGTTCATTTTTCCAATGCCATTTTTCCCAGTGACACCTTGCCAGTTGTTATTTTTATCTACTTTTGCATTAAAAGCTAATATATACGTGTAAATAAAACATGTAACACTTAGAACGTACCCAGACTCTGCATCATTGATTTCTCCTCCGCTGGGAAGGCAACCTGCAAGGTCTCAGGTGTATTCTACTTCTCAGCAGAGGGACAACACTGATGTCAGAACAGGGCATTGGTGTTGGAAAAAGGGGCAAGAATAGTAATGCTATTATATCCATATACAGTGCCATAGAGAATAAAGAAACTGGCCCAACCCTTATTTCAGCACACTAGGCCCTTATCTTGACTAGAATTTAAAGGTGTGTTGTTAGAATGTGTTAGCGATTACATTCTAGAAGTGTGGTGTAGCAAGGCCGTGTAGACCCAGGGTTCTCAAACTGGGGATCAGGACCCATCAGGGGGTCGCAAAGTTATTACATGGGGCGTCACGACCTGTCAGCCTCCACCCCAAACCCTGCTTTGCATCCAGCATTTATAATGCTGTTAAATATATTTAAAAGTGTTTTTAATGTATAAGGGGGGTCACACTCAGAGGCTTGCTATGCGAAAGAGGTCACCAGTACAAAAGTTTGAGAACTACTGGTGTAGACTTTAACACTGGCTAACCTGGTTGAGTGCCTAATGGGGTGCTAACACACTCTAACAACACACCTTTTAAATCCTAGTCAAGACAAGGCCTCACGCTTTTCAGTGCTATTTTAAATGAAGAAAATCATATCCATCCTCTTTAGAAGTTCTAGGCCTGGTAATGCAGCACTTTACTAGCTTCATTTTATTCCCTCACATATTCCTAAGAACATATTTTGGGAGCTGCACTTGCAGTAATGTGTGCAGATAGGGCAAAATGCTGTTGGGACCTTCCACCATGCAGAAGGGTTCCAAACCATGAAAATGTAACGAGACGAGACTACATCTTATCTGTGATACCAGCACGTGGCCATTACAAATGAAGTCCTTTATTATACGAAAAATGTCCGTCTTCAGTTTCTTATCTAGACAGTTGCAGTTATAGGAGACAACTGCAGCAGCAACACCTTTAAGAGTAGGGAGATATATGAGAGAAAGACAGAGGTAGGAGGGGATTTCCAAGAAGATGGGCCAACCATACAGGTCAGAGTAGCTTGTGGCCTGCTTCCAGAAGGAGAAAGCAAAAGAAGAAGAGGCTTTATGGAATACAATTGCAATTGGTCATTATTTTACTATAATTAAAAATATCAAGGAAATGTCAAGAACCAATCCTGCCAAACCAGCCTACTTTCCTTTTTTGACAGAGTTACTGGCGTCATGGATGGGGGAAAGAGTAGACATGATATATCTCAATTTTACTAAGGCCTTTGACACTGTCCCACATGTATTCTAAGAAGGAAATTAGGGAAATGCAGTCTAGATTAAATGACTATGAAGTGGGCACACAACTAATTGAAAAAACATACTTAAAGAATAGTTATCAACTGTTCACTATCAAACTGTGAGATCTAGTGGGGTCCCACAGGGGGTCTATCATTGCTCCGGTGCTTTTCAATATTTTCATTAATGACTCACATAATGACTTGGAAATGAATTTGATTCTGACTAACAGGGAAGAATTGATTGTGAATCTGAAGGTTGAAGGTAATCTGGGTGAAAGTGATCATGAAATGGACAATGGACTTCAAAAAAGCATTCTTTAATAAACTCAGAGAATTGGTAGCTTAGGTTCCATGAAAACAAAATCTAAGGGAAAAAGGGGTTGAGGAGAGCTGGCAGTTTCTCAAAGAGGCAGTATTAAAGGTGCAACTGCAAGCCATCCTGATGAGAAGGAAAGATGGGAAGAATAGAAAGAGGCCAATATGGCTCTATCAGGAGCTCTTTAATGACCTGAAAATCAAAAAGGAATCCTACAAAATGTGGAAACATACAAATGGTTAAGGAGGAGTGTGATAAATGAAGGGCAGAGGGGTAGCTCCCTTTTGTGGACCCGACCTGAACCAGGCTGGCCAGCACCATCTGTGATTTGAGGGGCGTGTGATAAATGAAGGGGGGGAGGGAGAGCTCCCTTTTATGAACCCAGCCAGCCAGCCAGTTAGCTATTAAATTCCTTTTATTAGCTGTTTTCTACTTGCTTTACCTGTAAAGAGTTAAAAATGTTTAGGAAGACGTGATTAGGTTTATCTCTTTTTATTTCTTTATGGCTTATGAACTCCTCTGTGCTTACCTCAAATGCTTTTGTTTTGCTTGTAACCTTTAAGCTGGACCTCAAGAATGTTATTCTTAATGCTTAATCCTTATAAGTGGGTTTGTTTTTTTAAATCTAGCAATAGCCTAAGTTTCCAGATGTATTTTCTTTCTTTTGGTTTTTAATAAAATTTACCTTTTTTAAGACCAGGATTGGATTTTTGTGTCCTAAGAGGTTTGTGCACATGTTGTTTAATTAGCTGGTGGCAACAGCTGATTTCCTTTGTTTTCTTTCTCAGCTATTCCCCGAAAGGGGTGGGGTGTGTGTGAAAGGGCTTGAGGGTACCCCACAGGAAGGAATTACGAAGTGCTCCTTCCTGGGTTTTGCACTTGGGTGGTGGCAGCATCTACCCATCCAAGGTCAGAGTAAAGCTGTAACCTTGGGAGTTTAATACAAGCCTGGAGTGGCCAGTATTAATTTTTAAAATCCTTGCGGGCCCCCACTTCTGCACTCGAAGTGCCAAAGTGGGGAATCAGTCTTAACAAGGGGTATAAAAGAACAGCAAAAGCATGTAGGGACAAAATCAGACAGGTTAAAGCACAAAATGAGTTACACCTAGAAAGGGACATAAAAGACAATTAGAGGTTCTATAAATATATTAGTAGTAAGAAAAAGACAAAGGAAAGCATAGGGCTTCTTCTTAATGGTGAAGCAGAGCTAACAACTGATGACATCAAGAAGACTGAGGTATTTAATGCCTATTTTGGTTCAGTCTTCACTAAAAAGATAAACTGAGCACAGTTAATTAACAAGTGAGAAGGAAGGCAAGCCAAAATAGGAAAAGAACAGGTTAAAGACTATTTGGATAAGTTAGATGTATTCAAGTCAGCAGGACCTGATGAAATTCATCCTAGGGTACTTAAGGAACTGGCTGAAATAATTTTAGAACCAATAATCTTTGAGAATGCATAGAGGATGGATGAGATCCCATAGGACAGGAGAAGGGCAAACCTAGTATCTATCTTTAAAAAGGGGAACAAAGAGAACCCAGGGAATTATAGACCAGTCAGTCTAACTTCAGTACCTGGAAAGATATTGGAACAAATTATTAAACAATCAATTTGTAAGCACCTGGAGGATAACAGTTATAAGGATCTGGATCTGTGAAGAACAAATCATGCCAAACCTACCTAATTTGCTTCTTTCACAGGGTTACTGGTCTAGTGGATTGGGGGAAACTGTAGAAATCGTATCTCTTAATTTGTGTAAGACTTTTGAGTATGCTTATAAAAATTGAGGATGACACCAAGCTGGGAGGGGTTGCCGGCATCTGGAAGACAAAAGGAGAGTTCAAAAGGAACTTGAAAAATTTGAGAATTGGGGCAAGACTACACTACAAAATTAAGTTGGCCTAAGTTACTTTGATGCAGTAATAAAATTGTGTTTGCATTCCACACTGCACTCCTTGTATCTGTGGTGTGTGTCCTCACCAGGAGTGCTTGTACCAATTTAACTGTCAGTGGGAGGCTTTGTGGGATGGCTTCTGAAAGGCAGCAACAGTCAATGGAAGCAACGCAGTGTCCACACTGACACTGAGTTGACCTAACTACATTGAGACATTTTAGTGTAGATGCTTACTGGGTTAGATCAATGTAAGCTGCCTAAAATGGACCTAACTCTGAGGTGTAGACCAGGCCTTGGTTTGAAATCAACAAGATGAAATTCAGTAAAGACAAGTGCAAAGGACTATACTTAGGAAGGAAAAATCAAATTCCACAAATACAAAATGGGGAATGAGTGGCTAGGCAGTAGTACTGCTGGAAAAGATTTGGGGGTTATAGTGAATTACAAACTAAATATGAACCAACAATGTGGTGGAGTTGCGAAAAAGGGTAATATCCTAGGGTGCATTGACAAGAGTATCATATGTAAGACGTGAGCTAATTGTCCCAACTCTACTCAGCGCTGGTGAGGCCTCAGCTGGAGTACTGTATCCAGTTCTGGGTGCCACACTTTGAGAGAGAGATGGAAAAATTGGAGTGAGTCCCGAGCAAAACAACGAAAACAATAAAAGGTTTAGAAAAGCTAACATATGAGAAAAGGTTAAAAAAAACTGGGCGTTGTTTAGTCTTGAGAAAAGAAGATTGATGGGGCACCTGATAATAGTCTTCAAATATGGTAACAGTCTGCAACTATGTTAAGGTCTGTTATAAAGAGGATGCTGATCCATTGTTCTCCATGTCCACTAAACGTAGGACAGGAAGTCCTGGGCTTAATCTGCAGCAAGGTATATTTAAGTTAGATGATAGGAAAATCTTTCAAACTATAAGGATAGTTAAGCACCGGAAAAGGTGTCCAGGGAAGGTTGTAGAATTCCCGTCACTGGAGGCTTTCAAGAACAGGTTAGACAAACATCTGTCAGGGATGGTCTAGGTATACTTAGTCCTGCCACAGTGCAGGGGGCTGAACTAGGTGACCTCCGGGGTGTTCCCTTCCAGCCCTACATTCCTATGACTCTGTGATTCTGTAATGGAGTGGAAACTATGCTTATAAAATTTGCAGACACCAAACTGGGAGGGGTTGCAAGCACTGTGGAGGACAGGATTAGTATTTAAAGTGACCTTGACAAACTGGAGAAATGGTCTGAAATCAACAAGATTAAATTCAACCTCTTGAGGCCCCTTCCATATATGTATGTATATGTGTATATATTTACACACACATATATATTGGCTCATCCCGTCTTTGGTCCATGAGTGGAGAAGAGTGGAAATGAAAGGGGGAAAAAAAAAACAAACAGAATACCCCTCAGATTGCATTATTTTAAAAGACAATGCAGAAAAAAGCCCTCAGCGATATTTCAAATGTTAAATAATCGACCATTCTATATTGGTCCTGCCCTTAACTTTTTTTTTAAGGCAATAAGTTATTCTCTGACAACAGGAAACAGCTGATAAAAGCAATGATCCTTGTTTTGAATTTACGGGCCATTTCCCATATGTTGTATTTGCTTTGGATCATGTCTCTGTAATATCCGCTGGAAGAGGAGAGGGGGAGGGGAAACCAAGTGTGTTGTTGAAACCACAGGTTCCCCCAACTGCTGTTGCTCCTGTTGTGCTCAGCATTAAAGGAGCAAGAACTCTTCTGAACCCTGATCCTTCTCCCCACATGTATTTAAAGGGCAATTTTGTGAATTTATGAGTGCTAGCAGAGCTTCAGAAAGCATCCAAAAGCTGCTGAGGAATAGATGAGCTGGGCAGCCCTCAAACTTAAAAGGGAAAGAGGAATAGCTTAAACAAACCAACATTAAAATGCTCTGAAGTATTGGTGTGCAACCCTTTATGCACTGTTGCACACCAGCAAACCAAGCATGTGCTTGGGGCGGTACTTTTCAAGGGGTGGCACTCTGGCCCTTTTTTTTTTTTTGCTTTGGTGGCACTCAGGCACTCAGGCTTTGTGTGTGTGTGTGTGCTTGGGGTGGCAAAAAACCTAGAGTCGGCCCTGGCTGGATACGTCATTTCATAAGACAGTCGTTTTCAGCCACCATCACACCTCTGTGACTGGTAATAACTGCCTTTTCCTTCCCTTAATGGCGAGCCTCTTTGCTGTACCCCAGTAAACTATCACTTGCAAGGCTGAGATTTGGAATCGTCTCAGTGTGGGGTGGAGCATTTGCAACAGAATAAGAGTTGGTGGGTACTAGCTGGTACAGCCAAGGTTACAAGGATCGATCATGCAATGTGTTGACACTCCAGCAACTGAGTTTGAGGGTGCTCTGCACCCTTTAGGACTGAGCCCTTAAACTGGAAAACAAAGACAGTGCAAAAAGAACGGAAGGATTTGTGGCACCTTAGAGACTTAGTCTCTAAGGTGCCACAAGTCCTCCTGTTCTTTTTGCGGATACAGACTAACATGGCTGCTACTCTGAAAGACAGTACAGTTGCTTGGAAAGGCTGGGAACTGTTGGCTTTTAAAAAAATGACCTGAAAGAAGGGAAAATGGTTTCTGCCCCCCCCCTTTTTTTTTTCTGTTTTATGTATGCATAAAGAAGACTTTGGGTTTTGGGGGGTTTCTGTTTGGGCATTACCTTAGAAATAGCAGGAATGTC
The DNA here is from genome assembly GCF_965140235.1 of Caretta caretta. Lineage (NCBI taxonomy): Eukaryota > Metazoa > Chordata > Testudines > Cheloniidae > Caretta > Caretta caretta. Next base: position 188,702,457 of record NC_134207.1, on the reverse strand, counting down.
AATTCTTGTGTTGGCTTTTCTGCTGGAGAATCCACTGGAGGTCTCAAAGACGCATACTGTGAGGTTGTGCGTTGTTAGTTGAAGGGTAGAGGTATTGAACTTTAACAAAAATATATTTTCTTTCAGATGGTTTAGGCATTTGAGTTAAATAGGTGTTTACAAAAACAAACAAAAGCCAAAAGTTTTTTTTTCATTCTGAATAAAAAGCGTTTCCTCTCTGAATTAATCAAATTTCACTGCATGGAGTCTTTGGTGTAATAATCCCACTATGTCATCCATAGAGTCTTTCAGGAAAAACAGAATAGACAAGCCATGAATTTCTAATATAAAAAAATTGCCCCCCACACAGGTCTTTGTACATCACATAGGACCCAAAAATGGTACTGCTTAATGCATTTTTTCCCTTTGCAGGTCATTCTTAAGGTGTTCAGAAGTCATCTAGTATAGTGATAGAGTCACTGCACCATGTATTTTTAAATGATCTGAGATTTACATTGAAGGCCCTAAACCCAGTGTTATACAGGGCAAACAAAAATATCTCTTATTTTGACATGTGCTTATTTAAAGCATGTTTTGTCAACATTACCAACCTGGTTATGATAAGGATGTCTTCTAGAAATTACATAATTACTAGCATTAAAAACAAAACAGCACACAAACCAATAATGTTGTACTGGAGTGTGTTTCCCATTGCTGCTGTAGCAACATCATCTCAAAATGTTTCCTCCGGAAAACGTTATGGTGACTGCTTTTCATGGTGATATCAGCACAGAAGTCTGCTCAGCTCCTGTCACTCTCAGTGCTACTAAAAATTAGGCAACAGGAAGGATGCTATTCACTGTCTGCGTCTCAGCTCCACTGTATCCTGCTGAGAGAAGCCTGTGTTACTTTGTTAACTCCAGTTCCTCCAAGCCCAACCCTCACTGTCAGGATTCTAGCGTACTCCAATATAATAGGAGTGAGGATTGGGGAAGGAGGAGAGAAGTATTCCCAAAACATTAGCAACTCCTTTTTGCACATAATAAAATTTGTAAGAAGTTCAACATATCAGCCTGTGCAGGATAAAAGGAAATATTCAATGCCCTTTTTTCCCTTTATCATTGTGGAAAAGAGGTGAGAGAAATTGAGTGGCTCAGAGATTGTTTTTTAATGGGTTGATTTCACGGTCTTTGTACTGCTTAAGTACCATTCATCTTCCTCTAAATCTCTAGAGGGAGTTTCATATGGTTTGGCAGTTCTATTTTCTATCAGCCTACCAGATCTTACAAAAGATGAGATATCTAGCAAATGGGGAGAGGGAAGTGTTAGAGCAAACACCACACCATATCTGTGGGCACCCATTTCTCGCCAAGATTTATTGCATACAGGGGAGCAGATTTCATATCCAAAACACTTGTTACACTTCTCATATTTATTCGGATGCAATCTCAGTATTGATTTGCTGTGCATTTTGTTCTGTTCAATTTACTTCCAACAAGATCTTGCCATACAGCCAAACAGGACTTATGGAAATTTACAGGGTGTGATATACCCAACCACAGCCTGCTGCCACAAGTGGCTTTCAGACAAAAGGCATCCTGCATAAATTCAAATTCAGGTTTAGCTCTTTGAAGTCAGTGGAGATACATTAATTTAGACCAGCTGAGAATCTGACCCTCTGTCTCCTTCTGTTCCTTCTTTGCATCCTGTTATCTTTGGCATAGCTTCTTCTTACCACCTAGCCTTGACTTAGGCTATGGCTACACTAGAGAGCTTACAATGGGGCAGCTGCACTGATGCAGCTGCACTGCTGTAAGCTCTCTAGTGTAGCCACTTTAAGCCGACGGGAGAGAGCTCTCCTGTCGACTTAATTAATCCACCCCAACGAGCGGCAGTAGCTATGTTTGCGGAAGAAGCTCTCCTGCCCACATAGCGCTGTCCACACCAGGGCTTAGGTCAGTGTAACTTACGTTGCTCAGGCAGGTGGCTTATTTACATACCTGAGCAACATAAGTTATACCTAGCGTCCTACTAATTTTATGGCCGTGAAAAACATGTCACGGACTGTGAAATAAGCCCTTTCCCGTGAAATCTGATCTCCCCCCATGCTTCTGGGAGTTCCCCAGCCTGGGGCTCATAGCTGCGAGTCCCAGCCAGGCTGGGGAGGGACAGGACTTGTCCTTCCCCTGCACAGCTGCTCTCGGGGGAGGGGAGCGATCAGACCCACCTCTGGGTACCTTTTGGGTTAGGACCCCCAAGTTTACCACACCATGAAATTTCAGATGTAAACGTCTGAACATGTGAAACTGACCAATTTTAAAACCCTCTGGCCATGAAATTGATCAAAATGGACCATGAATTTGGTAGGGCCCTAATTATACGGACATAAGTAGCAGCGCAGACATAGCCTGAGTGCCAGAGTTTCTGCCTAATGGATTCACAGCAGTGGTCTCCATGGTTAAAGTGCGGCTGTCACTTTTTCCAAACAACTTTTTGAATGCTGAAGCATTACCTTTTGTCAACTCCCAATTGGGTATTTTAATTTTAAAACTGAAACTTTAAAAAAATACTAAATTTGAAATCATTTGAAACTTTCGCCAGTCCCTTCCTCCACTTCTTAGTCTGAGGACTTGTCTTCACATACACTTTAGTGAAGATGCTCCTACGCCAACAGGATTGTTTCTCCTGTTGGCGTAGTTAATCCACCTTTGTGAGAGGTCGTAGCTGTATTGGAGGGAGAAGCTCTCCCATAGATATAGTGCTGTCTACACGGGGGTTAGGTCAGTTTAGCTACATTGCTCAGGGGTGTGGATTTTTCAAATCCCTGAGTGATGTAGTCACAGGTTTATATAGGTCTGTAGTTACTCCTGGGGGAGTTCTGTGCCACTGCATGTGCACAGAATTCATGTCTCCTGCAGATTTCTTTGCTTCCCCACAGAAAAATGACTTTCTGATTGGGAAGCAAAGGGAATTCACAAAAGCGGTCATGTGCCGCTCCCCAGCAGCACGGGTGCCTTGTTTCGGGCATCCGGAGCAGCCAGTGGAGAGGTAAATCAGTGGGGGAGGGAGGAGGCTGGGGATGCACCAGCGGGTGGCTCCTACCCTGTGCCAGGCTCAGCTGCTAGTCCCAGCAGGGCTGGGGAGGACGGGACTTCCTCTTCCCCTGCAAGGAGCGGCCAGGGCTGTGTCAGACCCACCCCCAGAAACCTCTCTGGCTTCAGGAAGCTCCGCACCCCCACTCCTTCCTGTCCCCATTCCCCGTTCATCCAGATTCACCTCATACCCAGATTGCCCCATCAAGCCTCAATCCCTGCACTCAGAACCCACACACACACTGAGCCCCCTGAACCCAAACCCACACCCCAACAGCCTCACCCTCTGCTTTTGGAGCCCCCTGCACTCAGACACCACTGCCAAGCCCCACCTCCTTGCATCTGAACCCCATCCCTGCACCCAGACTGCCCCACACCTACTTGAACTCCCACCCCAACAAATCCTACACCACCTGTACCTGGACCACCCTGCCTAACTCCCTGCACCTAGACCCTCACCCCACTGAGCCTTACCAAGCCAGCACCCAGACCCCCCTGCCACTGAGCCCTCCATACCCACACCCTCCTGTTGAGCCCCAACCACCTTCACCTGGACCCCCCTGAGAGTCCCATTGCCTCTGCACCCAGAGCCGCCCCCCGCCCTCAACGAGCCCCTCTTCATCCTGATTTTGGCACAGAATTGCCACAGGAGTACTGTAGTGTAGACCTGGCCCGAGGCACAAGCTGCTAGGGCTGCTGCTGCTCCTTTGGACTTTACACTCAGTAGCACCAGGATGTGGGAGAAGAGATATCTCCTGCCTCTTCTCCTGAGGAGTCAGTTAGGGGATTGTGGAGACCCAGGGCTTGGTAGAATGAAAAGGCACAGATTCACTGGTATGTTGTATGCGGTAATGGAGGGTATGATCAGGTGAGCTGAATCTGGCAGTGTGGGAAGCAGATTCCCAGCTGCTAGTCTGAGATTCTGTCACAAAGTTCTCCTGCCTCCTCCCTTGAGAGGAAGTCTGGAGCCCAGAGGGGTGCCTTCCTGAAGCCCTCAAGGAATTTCCTCTTTTGCCTGCACCAAGCATGGCTACAGGTTCTTTCCTCAGGCAGGAGCCATATGACCTATCCCACCTTTGGGATTGCTTAAATAGAATTTTTAAACTTGTTTCTTCTGCCACAATAGGCAGAATCAATGGCTTCCAGGTTCCAGCCCACACTGCATCATGTAATGAAGGACTTTGGGTTCAAACGTTAGACATTTGACTCTGGGTCAAATTCTGCCCTCAGAAATTAATGGGAGCCATGCATGTTGTGGTCTAGTGCTCCTTGTCCCCAGTTTCTTGCTCAGCCAATCTCGGTTCCCTTTTCTCAGCTCTTCATCCAGTTGGTCTCTCTCCCCTACCTGGTTCCAGTTACTACCCCTTACCATGTTCCCCATCCTCACTGGCTCCCAGTCCCAATCCCACTCCTTGGGACCCTGATTCAGTCTCAGTTGCCTCCTGCCCAGCTCTTAGTCCTAGTCTCTTTGTTTAGTCAGTCCCAATAATCTCCTGAACCCCCAGCTCCTCATCAGATCTGTCTCCCTGTTCCCTCATTTCCTTCCTACTGGTTTTCAGTCCCAGTCTTTCTGTTCAATCAGTCCCAGTCTCTCCCCCAGCTCCTCACTGATCTCAGTCTCTCCACAAACACTTACTGGGTCCCAGATTTATCTTCCTGGCTGCCAGACCCAGTCTCCCTTCCCCTCCCCTCCCTCTCAACTCCCAGCCCTAGTTTCCCTCTCCCCTCCTCCTGCAGCCCCCCACCCCTTCTTAGCTTCTTGTTCAAATCTACTCACCACACAAGTCCAGCTGTGGTTCCCTCTGCAGTCCTTCTCCACACTGCCTAGTCCAGGAGGGAGGTCACTGGGAGCACAGAAGAGACAGACTCTCTCTTTTCAGTTCAGATGCTCGATCCCAGATTTGGCACTGCCTGCAGCAGCCCAGGGCTGCAATTGCAAGAAATGGAGTCTTGCTCAGCCTTGGGCTGCAGCATGCCCTATATGGACAGAATTTTTTGGACATGTGCAAACTGTGATTTAAAATAAAATAAAATAAAATAAAAAGCCTTAAAATTTGGCCAAATTTGGGGACATTTTCAAGGGAATGGCTAAAGGAAAATTCTGGACACACAAAGGCCACCCCCTTTATCAAATTTCAAGTCTCTGTTTCAAAGCTTTGGGGCAACTAGGCCTTTTTTAAAAAAAAAGTCACCAGAATTTTTTAATATGGGCATAACAATGTATTTTCCCCTGGCCTCATTCTAGGAAATGGCTGAACCGTTTTTCTGAAATTTTTAAATGAAAGCTTTACCATTTCCATCAGCTGTTGCAACAAACAGTTTGCATGCTACAGTCATGTGGCTAGTATTTGATATGGAGCTGAAGGTATTTGAAGGTAGGTCACAGTGTGAGCAGGGCCTAGGAGTTTAAATCCTCTGACATGGTATACCGTTGATAATCCGTGTCTCCTTAATAATATATCACCTTCATATCTCAGGACAAAGCACTGCAAATCTGAGTGCATGACGGTGGAGCATTCAGAAGTTATTTTTTCAGGAGGTATAGTTAGTTCATTTCCAAAGAAGGTCTGCCCCTGCTGGGCACCAGTGATAAGTCTGACCTCTGAAACCAGTGATAAGTCTGACATCTCCAGAAAATGGTTGTCCTGCTGAACGCAGGACTTGGGGAGAAGAAAAAGCTAGAAACAGTGAGATGAGACACACAAATGTTAACCAAACACTAACCCAAAGATGTTCAGTTAAACACACTGAATCTACGTCCATGCTACAAGCTAGAGGGGTGATTCCCCTGCTCTTGTACACATTCTCGTGCTAGCTCTCATTGAGCTAGCATAAGTGTAAATAGCAGCATAGCCCCAGTAGCATGGGTAGCAACAGCGGAAGCATGGCTGAGCCATGCAAAGTACAAACCTGCCTGAAACTAATGGGTATGGACACGCTAGCTCTATGAGAGAATGTGTACACAAGAAGGGGAAGCACAGCCCTAGCTTGTAGCGTAGATGAGCCTGAATCAACCAGGCAATGACATGACGACATCACAACTATAACAGTGTTGCCAACTCTTGTGATTTTGTCATGAGTCTCATGATAATTATTGTTTTCCTTAAAGCCCCAGCTCCTCGAGTCAAGTGATTATGTGATGATTTCAGCCTTCATTCTTAAAGAAAAAGTAAGTTTCTAGCCCTCGTGGCTGTGGAGAAAGCTGCAAAATCTGACCCCAGTGCACCCTAAAGGCTCAAAAAGCAGAAGGCAAATAAAAAGAACACCAAATCTGTTATTCTTACATAATCTCATGATTTTAAAGCCAATCTTGTGATTTTTGGTGAGCCTCACTCATAATTTTTGGACATTTGGGGTTGGCAATACTGTACAGAGACTCTGAGCTGTATTCTCCATTGCCCTGCCGCAGAGCTGGGTGAATAATGGAATTTTGAGTTCACTATCAATTCTGAAAAATTGGGGGGGAAAAGTTATGGCTAAGGATAAGATTATATCACGGAGGTCACAGAAGCCATGGACCAGAGACCTCTGTGACACTTTCCATTTCACTACCGGGGTGGCGGAGTGTGAGCTGTCAACCAGTGGGGGCAGCTCTCAGCCACCGTGAGCAGTTGGAGGGGGACCCTGCAGCTCTTGGCCGCTAAAAGCAGTAGGAGCCTCTACAATTCTCAGCTGCTGGCCCCCAGAGTTCTGAGCTGCCACAGGTGATGGTGGGGACCCCACAGCTTTCAGCTGCCATGGGTGGCAGTGGGACCCGGAGCTCTGAGCCTCCACGGGCAGCAGGTACTGGGCACCCCGTCAGTGGGGCTCAGGCGCCCAATTCCCACACCCCCCCTCGAGCTTCAGTCATCCCCCATCAGCCTCCCTCCACCCCAATTATTTTTAGTAAAAGTCACAGGCAGGTCTCAGGCTTCCATGAATGTTTGTTTATCACCTGCGACCTGTCTGTGACTTTTATTAAAAATAACTGTGACAAAAACTTAACCTTAGTTATTTCAGATTGACCCCAAAACTATTTTTTTAAATTTTCAGCAAATTGAAAAGTTGAAAAAACAGTTTTAATTTGTATAATCTATGTTTAATGCTGATTTAGAGCATTTTACTGTATTTTTTCATTTTTAAAATAAAGTTAAAGGGTATTTCAAAACAAAGTAATTTTGAATAAAAAAAATCAAGATGTTTCTTTTCAAAAATATTAAAATGAAACTATTTTTTTCAGAATTTTATTTTTAGTTTCTTTTTTTTTTTTTACCGAAACAATTCTGTGAAATCTACTCTAATTCACACAATGTATTGGTGTTGTTGAATCTGTATTTTTTGCCCCCCCAAAAGATTTAGTCAAATACATTTTCCCAGCTCTACCTTGCATCTTGTGCAATCATTTTCCCCAGAGCAAAGTGAGAGTGATATGCTACATTCTGGTTTAATAGCATTTTGAACTCATTTTGCACTGTTGTAAATAACTACACAGGGACAGACAATGGAAAATCAGGCCTCTGTCTGGGTTGATTTCCAAAGAACATGTCATGATAATATTTAAATCACGGTTCGCCTGACTCTCATTTACCCTAAAGCCACTTTACATTGTTCTGGTAATGTAAAGGGGTCTTAAAGTGGGTTTAAATGAAATTTACTTCCACTTTAAAGCCCCTTTATAATGCCAGAACAGTGTAAAGTGCCTTTTGCATAAATAAGAATCCAGCTCTATTGATTCATTTTTCTACAGAAAACTTAACAAACAAATGGAACAGGTATTCAGACCAAGTTGATTTGATCGAGAATGTCTTTTCAGTGACTATTCAAAACCCTTTATAACTTCCTTCTCTTTCTTGTACTTGTAAATCTAGCAAAACAGCGGGAAAACTTCAAAAGTTCATAGAAAGTTCACACTTCTTGACACTTTCAATTTAGTTAAATCAGAATGAATGCTGAACGTTATGAAATACCTGTAGATCTCTTGACACAAATGGAGATTTCCATTTTTTGGCTGAAATATCTTTTGGCAATAAATCCCACCTGGAAATGTGCTTCCTCCTCCCCCCCCACTCCCCTTAATTAGCTCGAACAGAGAGATATATGTAACTCTGATCACCATGGGAATCCTGATAACAAAGAGTAGTGATACAATACAGATGAAGGTAGTCCCTTTCAAAAGAAGATTCACTCAAGTGTCATGTTTCATTTTCCTTTTCTGCTGTGGCAGGCATTGGTAGCATGGTGACAGAACTTTGATTTTGCCATGCTTTCCTAAGAAATATTTAGAAGAATATTTCCTTAATAATATTCTAACTTGCCAAGTACTCTACATACATATCAATTGGTTCTTTCTGGCAAGAGACAGAGAACCTGATCATTCAGAATTCATTTTCTCCTACTTTCATAGGTGGGGCCACAGGAGCCAACTTCCTTAGTTCCTAGGGGGGTGCTCGATCCACTGCTGTGTCCCAGGTCCAGTCTGCTCTCCACCCCTTCCCCCAAGGCCCCAAGCCCACCCATCCTCTTCCGACCCCTGCTCTGCCCCCACCCCACCTCTTCTCATCCTGCTCTTCCCACACAGTGCCTCCTGCACACCGCTGAACACCTGATCACCAGCAGGCAGGAGGTGCTGGAGGGGAGAGGGTGGCGCTGATCCTTGGGGCTGCCGGTGGGTGCTGAGCACCCACTATTTTTTTCCCATGGGTGCTCCAGCCCCAGAGCACCCGCGGAGTTGGCGCCTATGAGTGAGCCAGTCAGGAAACTGACCTCAAAGGGCAGCTTGAGCTACAAGGATGGCCACAAAACACATCACTGGCCAACGTGACCCAGTGAGTTCTACATTGTGGATCATGGCCACTCTCATCTTTAAAGGGGACCAGTAAAGAAGAAAAGAAGTGTTGGGTTTTTGCCCATTTTTGCTTCTGTATGCTACATAACAAGGCCTGAAATTATTATTTTTTTTAAGTTGTTTTTCTTTCTTGCTTGTTTTTTACATTAGAAATTCAGGTCTTAACTATTCTGTTTGTTGGAATACTCAGTGGGCTGCTGGAGAAATACTATCACTTCACAAGGGCAAAGGAAGTGAAACCTGAGTAACTGTGAGGAGGAACCTCTAGTTTGTTTATTTGTTAACATCTGTTTAACTTGGACACCCCACAAACAGGAGGGAGAAAAGATCTCTGTGATCAGGTTTACACTGCGGACTTTTGTCGGCGTAACTATCAGTCAGGGTGTGATGAGCCGGGATCTCTGACCAACTGAACTGTGCTGTCAAAAGCCCCGAGTATAGCTGCAGTTACACAAACAAGACTGCGCTTTTGCTGACAGAGTTTGTTTCATTTGGAGGAAGCTGGAATAAGCCATATCGGCAAACGCGCAGCTTTGTCACAGTATAAGCTGCATCTGCATTAGGAGTGGTTTGCCAGTACAGTACACCAGTATAGCTTCACAGCATGTCTATGCTGGGTGGGAGGTGTAATTTCCCATTTGGGTAGACATACCTGCACTAGCTCTGATTGAACTTCCGTGCTAAAAATAATGGGGTAGCCACTGCAGCGTGAGTGGTGGAATGGGCTAGCCACCCGAATACATTCCTAGAGTTTCAGATGTGATTGTATAACTCAGGGTGGCCAGCCCGTGCAGCTGCAGCTACACTGCTATTTTTAGTACTGCAGCTTGATCAGAGCTAGTGCAGGTATGTCTACCCAAGCTACAAATTATACCTTAATTTCCAGTGTAGATATACCCACACTGAAAAGCACTCCTAGTGTAGGCCTACCCTTACCAAGTCACTTTCAGTTACAGGCTGAGGGAGGTCCAAATCTAGTTCCATGGTGTTCCAAGATTTCCAGGGGGGAAAAACAGCGAAGGCAAGTTTAATTTTACTGATATTCCTAATATAAAACTAAACCAATTTAAGAAAAACCACAACAGTCTCTCTGGCTTTCTTTGCACGCTGTAAAAAACCAAAGGGTCACAGGGCCACTTTGTTTTTTCTTTTGCAGGTAATCTTTAGTCCACTGGTAAATGATAGGACCCAGCATGGAATGCGCTGTCTTGGTTTGCGCAAGCAGACAGCTAGCTTATGCTTGAAGCTGCAGGCCGCACCTTTGTTTTACAGATGGGGACAGCTGCAGCTTTTACTTTTATACAAAATAGCTTCATCCCTCCAGCTCCTGGAAAGCTGAAAATGTAGCCCTCAATTAAGCAAAGTGTAGGCAGTCCAGATCTATCCACAGTAGATAGTACTGTCATTAAAGATGGGAAAGGTCTGAAGTACTCAACCTATCCTGGGGGGAAGGGGAAGGAGGGCAGTACAGCTTGGATGCTAAGTACAATATACATATTTTAAATTGCAGCCTGGACCACTACACAGCATGGAGGAAATGAGAGTTTTAAGGGACGCTGAATGTTGTAGATCAGGGGTAGGCAACCTATGGCACGCGAGCTGATTTTCAGTGGCACTCACACTGCCCAGGTCCTGGCCACCGGTCCAGGGGGGGCTCTGCATTTTAATTTAATTTTAAATAAAGCTTCTTAAACATTTTTAAAACCTTATTTACTTTACAAACAACAATAGTTTAGATATATATTATAGACTTATAAAAAGAGACCTTCTAAAAATGTTAAAATGTATTACTGGCACGCAAAACCTTAAATTAGAGTGAATAAATGAAGACTCGGTACACCACTTCTGAAAGGTTGCTGACCCATGTTGTAGATTTTCCTAATATATCATAATTATGGAATCCCCAGTTCTAAACACTGGGAGTGAAATCCTGACTTTAATGAAATCAGTGACAAAATTCCCATTGACTTTAGTGGAGCCAGGATTTCACTTCTAGTGTATGTGTTGGTCTAATATGAAAATTAACATTATTCAATAGATTTCAAAATTTTTCATGTCTGTCATGATGGTTTGGGCAGTCCCACATGTGGATCCCCAAATTAGTTCCATATGTGGCTGGAGCATTATATATGTAAAGATATTGATTCAAGAACTCTTACAGAGCTTTCATAAATATAGCCTATTAGGCACATCTGTGCTTAATTATGCAGTGTATATTTCTTTGTTCCTCCAGAGGTTTCAGAAATGCTTCTAATATCACAAGAACTGGAGACACTACCTGCATGAGAAAACAAAGTTACAAGTCATTCTTAATCTAGACTTGGATTCTGGCAGTCAACTACATTGGCAGATACAGTCATGCCTAAATTCTGGTTTTGCTTCATAAAGATTTATGTGAAAATTATCTTTCCTTTGGTTTCATAAGGGATGACACCTTCCTGGGTTTTGGGCCTGATCCTATAGCTATTTCCACATGTGGGACTCCAACTGGGGGCTCCATGCATGCAGTAACTGCAATATCTGGCCTGTAACTTTGAGTTTTTGGCATATGAAACAGCCAAAGCCCAATTTCTCTAAAAAAACTCTCTGAAAACCACTGAACTTCCCTTGGTTTTGCAGCAAAACTAAGTAAAACTAAGATTTTCATAGTTCTTTGGTGCAAAATCTTTAAATTGACTCAGGTTCACTCAAATGTTCCTTTCCATAAGCTTAGTTTGAGTTTGTAATAAAATACAAAGTCAAATGAGAGTGCTGTGTAGCTTCATTGTGAATGCTTCTCACAGCTCTGTCAGCAAATCAGAGGTGTGCACATAAGCCAATTTCAACCTGGGGCAAACTCCACTGAATTCCATTGAGATATACCAGGCAGGAGTGCTGGAACAATTTGTATTGTGAGGGTGCTGAGAACCAAACAGTAACCCCTGTATATGATGGAAACCACTTCAAGCCAGGGGGTGCGGCAGCGGCCCCCCTCCCACACCTGGTTACAGCACCAGATTTACCAGGGCTAAATTTAGCTTAGTATATGTAGAGATCATGGTAAAAAAATTCAGAAGTGGGTACCTAAAGTTAGATGCCAAAGTCGATGTTGACACACCAAAATGGGTGATCCAATTTTCAGAGTAATCAGTAGAACTCATTGGGAACATTTTTGTCTAAATATTTTTTCATCAGAAAATACCGATTCTACAAAACTGAAACTTTTCATGGGAAGGTATTGGTTCTGACAAAGCTTTTGTTGGGAAGGCTTCTCAGGTCCAGAATGGAGTTTCAGGTCAAAACCAGCAAGACAGAGAGAAACAGAGACCCCTCCAAGAGTAGCCGATAGCATGATGGTTAGCGCACTGACTTGAGAAGTGGGAGACCCAGCTTCAGGCAGAACAGGGACTTGAACCAGGGTCTCCCACATAAGTGTCCTGGCTATTGGCTATTCTGGAGGTGGGTCTCTGGTATTTTTGGTGAAAAATTTCAATAGGTCCTCCTTATTTTGTTCTGCATCGAAACAGAACCAAGTGTCAAAACCTCAACATTTTTCATGAAACAGAATTCTTGTTTTCCTGCCAGTGCTCATACTGAGCACCTACCGCTCCCATTGTTTTCTTCTTGGAGTGACAATGTTCAGCAAATGGTTGGGCAAAGCTTGGCACATTCTATCATGTTATCCAATACTAACTTTATTTTGTTTGTTTGTTAAGGGAAGGCTTCTCTTAGGAATGACATTTCAATATGTCTGTAGCTACTACCTTGAATTTGTGATGAACAGTCAAAATGGCAGACCTACAACGGACTTCTGAGTGCCCCCATTTGGGGGTGCACAAGCTTTTTGTAGCTTGGAATTTTTTTCACTTTTAACTTATAGCAGAACAAATGGCTGGCTAGGATGGCAAAATATTAGGGGTACCAAAATGTTCTGTAACTGCTTGTGTGGCTGCTGTTGATAGAACCAGACAGTCGTCAGTTTAGTTAGCACAGAAAAATCTCTAGAGCCCACCTGGTTAGTTTCTTTCTCTTTCTCTCATTCATCTGAGTGGGAATTATGGAAAGTCATTTGAATTACCAAGCCACCATGAGTGTGCAGGTAGAATAGCATGGTCTCTTCTCCATCTTTGGAAGAAACTGGCTTAGTTTGGCCTACCCTTAGGTATGACTATTAGAGATGGGCCCAAACCAAAACCCTGCATCCAAACACTCCAGAATTTTGGGGAAGTCCATTTGTGGCTAAGTCCTCTGTAGATGATGAACCGTACGAAAGCCTCAGACCTGAATGTCCTCAAATATTGGAGCAGTAAAGATACAAACTTTGTAGCTGAGGCCTGTAACCAGAGGTTACATAAGCACTGTTTTGTTTCCAGTAGTTAACATATCCTTTAACCAGGAACTGAGTCTTTTCTGTTGGAAGTGATACTGTCACAGATGTTGTTTGTGGTGTTAAGGATTACTGCAGCATTGTTAATGTTGCCAGTGCTGCTGTTCTTGGAGTTCTGGTGTTAGTGACCATAGGCGCCGACTTATACTGGCACCGGAGGGTGCTTGACCCCGCTCTGCCCCCTGCCCTGCCCCGACTCCACCCCTCCCTCCCCTCCTCCCCCCATTCCAACCCCTTCCCCAAAGTCCCTACCCCAACTCTGCCCCCGCCCTGACCCTATTCTGACTCCTTCCCCAAATCCCTGCCCCGGCCCCTCCTCTTTCCCACCTCCTCCCCTGAGCACGCTGTGTCCCCGCTCCTCCCCCTCCCGCCCAGAACTTGCTCCAGCTGTTTGGCAGAGGCAAGCACTGGGAGGTAGGCAGAGGAGCAGGAACCCGGCACGCTCAGGGGAGGAGGCAGAGGCGGAGGAGAAGGTGAGGTGGGGTGGGGCAGGGAGCTTGGCTGCTGGTGGGTGCAGAGCACCCACTAATTTTTCCCCGAGGGTGCTCCGGAGCACCCACGGAGTCAGCACCTATGTTAGTGACACTAGCAGAAAGTGTGGCATGTTGATTAAGCAGACGTTGATTTTATTCATAAAGAATGCCCGCAGGTTCAGTTCAGTGATGAAAGCACTCAGCCAGGTTTATCGTCGACAAAGCATAGTACTAGTGCCACATAGGAGCTACAGTACACTAACATTGTATGCCCACAACATAGGTACCAGTTCAATCAACACAGCAGGATGATATCCGGTAGACTTGTATAAAGGTGCCCTTCTTATGACTTCTCCTTTTATACATTGATACAAACAAGTTATGTATTACGTTTCATATGCTTTTTGTTATTATCCTGTACCTTGTACCTGCTAGTTCAAGCAAAACTCCTCATTCATCCTGTCATTCCCTCCTTATCTTTATGAGAGGGTCAGCATGTTCTTGTACCATCTCTTAGGAATGCATTAATGTAGTTACTTGAGCGATCTGTGTGGTTTTGTACCATTCTCTCAGGTCAGGAACATGCTTACTTGGTTAGCTGATACCTAGTGTGTTGCTATTCTGCCAGGACCAATTCTGGCTTATTCTCTTAGTTATGCCTAAGGACTCCAGCATGGCCTACAACAGAATTTTTTTTAATGTATTCACTTTCTAAGTATGTGTCTCCAAGTGCTTCTAGGACATCATCAGGATTGCTAACAGTCATATCTGCAAAATTATTCATTTCTTTCACACTCTACAAAAGGACCAAAACATTCTAGGAAAATGCCACCCACCATACTGTGTAAATAAAACCAGTGCTGTTTGATAGGGGCTGGTGATTCCAACTTTTATGCATTTGTGTGTGTCGTTGATTCAGCAAATCACTGAATCAAACACTTAAGTCTATCCCTGTTCAGCAGAGTATTTAAGAACATGCTTAACTCCCTTTCATGTCAATAGAACTTAAGCATCTACTTAAAGCTGGGCACATGCTTATGCGCTCTGTAGAATCAAGACCTGCATATGGGTCCCCAGATGCTCATGTATGGGAATACATATTTTTTAAATGTTTGCTTTTGCCACACCTTTTCTGACATTTCAGAACTAAAGAGGCAAACTTGATTTTGAATTTTACAAATGTATATTTTGTAGGGCTGTCAAGCAATTAAAAAAATTAATAGCAATTAATCACGCGATTAATCACGCTGTTAAACAACAATAGAATACCATTTATTTTAAATATTTTTGGATGTTTACTACGTTTTAAAATATATTAATTTCAATTACAACACAAAGTACAAAGTGCACCAGTGCTCACTTTATATTTATTTTTATTACAAATATTTGCACTGTAAAAAACAAAAATTATATTTTTCAGTTCACTTCATACAAGTACTGTAGTGCAATCTCTTTATCATGAAAGTTGAATTTACAAATATAGAATTATGTACAAAAAATGCATTCAAAAATAAAACAATGTAAAACTTTAGAGTCTACAAGTCCACTCAGTCCTACTTCTTGTTCAGCCAATAACTCAGACAAACAAGGTTGCAGGAGATAATTCTGCCTGCTTTTTGTTTACAATGTCACCTGAAAGTGAGAACAGGTGTTCGCATGGCACTGTTGTAGCTGACAAGGCAAGATATTTATGTGCCAGATGTGCTAAAGATTCATATGTTCCTTCATGCTTCAACCACCATTCAGAGGACAAGCTTCCACGCTGACGATGGGTTCTGCTTGATAACAATCCAAAGCAGTGCAGACTGACACATGTTCATTTTCATCATCTGAGTCAGATGCCACCAGCAGAAGGCTGATTTTCTTTTTTGGTGGTTTGGGTTCTGTAATTTCTGCATCAGAGTGTTGCTCTTTTAAGACTTCTGAAAGCATTTTCCACACCTCGTCCCTCTCAGATTTTGGATGGCACTTCAGATTCTTAAACCTTGGGTTGAGTGCTGTAGCTATCTTTAGAAATCTCACATTGGTACTTCTTTGCATTTTGTCAAATCTGCTGTGAAAGTGTTCTTAAAACAAATATGTGCTGGGTCATCATCCGAGACTTCTAGAACATGAAATATATGCAGAATGCAGGTAAAACAGAGCAGGAGACATACTATTCTCCCCCCAAGGAGTACTGTCACAAATTTAATTGACGCAGTATTTTTTTAACAAGCATCATCAGCATGGAATCATGTCCTCTCGAATGGCGGCCAAAGCATGAAGGGGCATATGAATGTTTAGCATATCTGGCATGTAAATACCTTGCAACACCAGCTACAAAAGTGCCATGCGAATGCCTGTTCTCACTTTCAGGTGACACTGTAAATAAGAAACAGGCAGCAGTATCTCCCATCAGTGTAAACAAACTTGTTTGTCTTAGCGATTGGCTGAACAAGAAGTAGGACTGAGTGGACTTGTAGGCTCTACAGTTTTACCCTGTTTTGTTTTTGAGTGCAGTTATGTAACCAAAAAAAATCTGCATTTGTAAGTTACACTTTCGTGATAGAGATTGCACTTCAGTACTTATATGAAGTGAATTGAAAAATACTATTTCTTTTGTTTATCATTTTTACAGTACATATATTTGTAATAAAAAATAATATAAAGTGAGCACTGTGCACTTTGTATTCTGTATTGTAATTGAAATCAATTTTAAAAATGTAGAAAAACATCCAAAAATATTTAATAAATTTTCAATTGGTATTCTATTGTGTGACAAAGTTCCTGCTCTACCTTGGTGGGTCTTGCGCTTATTGGTGGATTTGCTCGCCTTGGAACTTCACGGCAGCCCTCAGCTTGGCCGTTTTTCTGAATTCACAGTCCAGGTCGACTCCTCCTGTGTCTGACCAGGAGTTGGGAGGATTTGCGGGGAACCCGGGCCCACCCTCTACTCCGGGTTCCAGCCCAGGGCCCTGTGGAATGCAGCTGTCTAGAGTGCCTCCTGGAACAGCTGTGCGACACCTACAACTCCCTGGGCTACTTCCCCATGGCCTCCTCCCAACACCTTCTTTGTCCTCACCATAGGACCTTCCTCCTGGTGTTTGATAATGGTTGTACACCTCAGTCCTCCAACAGTCCGCGTTCTCACTCTCAGCACCTAGTGCCTCTTGCTCCCAGCTCCTCACACGCACACCACAAACTGAAGTGAGCTCCTTTTTAAAACCCAAGTGCCCTGATTAGCCTGTCTTAATTGATTCTAACAGCTTCTTGATTGGCTGTAGATGTTCTAATCAGCCTGTCTTAATTGTCTCCAGAAGGTTCCTGATTGGGAACGCGACGTCCCTCGCTTGCTCCTCAGCTATCTGCTTTCTATTCTTTCCTAAAGCCCCCTGGCCTGGATTTTTCTTACTTTTTGAGCCTGCCTTAGACCCCCCCACCACGACCGGGCCAGACACTTTTTTGTTTTGGTTTGGTTTTTTTGCCGTTTTTTTTGCTGCCGTTGAGTGCTGGTCGGCTGCCAGCTTGCCGCCAGCACCCCCCCCCCCCACGCCTGCTCTCGGGCGTAGCTATTTGCCCCAGCTATATATGAGGCTGTTTGCCTCAGCCGGAGGAGGGGGGGAAGATTGCCGACCCACTACCCGGAGGGGGGAGTGGAAGCCCCCAGACCCAGCCGTTTTGCTGGCAGCTCAGAATTTACTTCTTATCTCTGCAACATTCTCAGCATGCCGGAAGCCTTGGTACAAAGCCAGCAGAGCTGGAGAAGAAGAAGATAGCAGACAGAAGAAATCACCCAGGGAAGGTACAAATCATCATGGAGGGGGCCGTAAGACTGAGTAATTTTTTGAATTATACTCTCTTGGGGGGGAGTTTGACTGTGGCTTAATTGCGTTTGCGGCGGCACAGGGGCTGTGGCACAGAGCTGCCCCCCGATCCATCAGTGCCCCCCCCACATTATTACAACTGTCACGGCCCCCCCGCCGTCCATCCCTGCTGGCAACCTGCCATCTGCCTCGGATCCAGCTGTTTGCTTTGAACTTTGCCTTTCGGACCGGACATAACAGCCGACCAAACGAGACTCTTTGGACAAACGTGCGTGGGTCCACACCCCTCCCCCCCCGGACTGTTTATCCCACAGCTTGCCCCTATCACTGGACCCCGATTCCTGTTTTTCCCCCCTTTCCAGTCCAACCCATTTTGTACCCCCCCCCGCCTGCAGCCCAGCAGGGAGGAGCGGTTAATTTGCTTCCCCCTCCCCCTCCTCCTTCTGGTGTCTCCCCGTCTCTCCCTGCTCACAATGGCGGGGAATGAGAGGAGCGAGGCCCCTCTACCAATATCAGTTGTTCCTCCCCCCCTACCCAACCCCCGAGCCCCCCCCACCACCACCACTGTCAAAACACCTGCCACCGCCCCCGCTGGGGCACCGGCAGCAGGAGGCACCGGGGCGATTACTGCCACTGCTACGTCCACCGCCCCCCCAGATTCTAGGAACCCCCCCCCAGCTGGCCGAAAAGGCCAGGGCGGGAAGAAAGGAAAGTGCCCCGCTAAAACCACTAGGCCCTCCATGGCAGGGGCTGCCCCCACCGCTGTGGCCTCGTCATCGACCGTGGCGTCCTCCTCTGCTGGTCCCTCCACCAGCTCTGCGAACGTCCCTCCCCCGGCCCCCAGGACGTATGCCTGGGTGGTGGCAGGCTCCCCCCTGCCTGCCGCCTCGTTATCTCGCCCACCCACTGCCTCCGCTACCATCACCAGCGGCCGGGGCCCCTTCCCCACCTTGACCAGGAGGCACGGTGTCCGTTGCCTCCTGATGCCCGCCTCGCCCCACGTGGAGACATACGTACAGGCATTGGCGAAGGTGGTAGGACCCACGGCTATTGTGGCAGCCTCCAAAATGTATGGGAAGGTTGTTTTTTTCTTAGCTTTGGAGGCTGCCGCCCAGGAGGCAGTGGAGAAGGGCCTGGTGGTGGGGGGTGGGTATTTGTCCCCTTAGAGCCGCTAGAAGACTTGGGCGTTCGCCTCGTCCTCACCTCTGTTCCTCCCTTTTTACCCAATGCTGCCCTGTTACCCGCTCTCTCCACCCTGGGGAAACGTGTCTCTGTCATCAGCCCTCTCCCTTTGGGCTGCAAGGACCCCACCCTCCATCACGTCCTTTCGTTCCGCCGGCAAGTGCAGCTTCTACCGCCGGCGGGGGGCGCGTGACGGAGAGGCGCTCGAGGGGTCCTTCCTAGTCCCCTACCAAGGAGCCCGCTATCGGGTCTTTTACTCCACCGGAGAGGCCCGGTGCTACCTCTGCCGCTCAGCGGGGCATGTCCGCAGAGACTGCCCTTTGGCCCAGGGGGGAGGGGCACCTGAGACCCCCGAGACCCGACAGGACATCGGCCCCGTCGTTGCCGACGCCCTTGGCCACCCGGCACCTGAAACCAACCCTCCTCCTACTCGACCTGCCGCTGCTCCCGTCCGGGCCCAAGAAACACCTCCCCTACAACGCCCAGGCGAGCAAGGGAGTCCCACCCTTGCTATTACCAATCCGGCAGAGCCTATGGAGGAGGGTGTGGCCAAGATATTACCGGGTATAGGAGAGGGTCCGCCCCAAGGAGAACCCCCCGCCCCTCATGCTGCCTCACTGTTACCCCCCCGAACCCCTGAACCATCGCCTCCGCCCCCTGACACGACCCCTGCTAACCAACCCCCAGACGACGCTATGGAGGGCTGGACCCTAGTCCAGGGGAAGCGAGGCAAGCGGAAAGCTCGAGCTCCTCTGCACCCAGCCGATGCGGAAGCCCCCCGGAAGACCAGGAAGGGAGGCACTGATATCGAGCCTTCCGCTACGACCACGAGTGAGATCCATCTGCTGGTGTTGGGAGGGGAAGACGGACTGGCATTGGAGGGCAGAATCCCCCCTCCACGAGAGACCCTCCCCTCCGAGACCCCTGAGGAAGCTCCTTCTGCCCGGATACCACCCGAATCCCCTGCGAACCCCGAGGCGACCATTGAGGCGGGCCCTAGAGGAGAGGTCCCCTGGGTAGCAGGAGTTGGCCTCTCCTCCGTGTATGCGGAGATTGAGGCCCTAGATTTGACCCCGGTCACCCAGGGAGAGGATGATCTACTGCCGGCTGGCCTCGATCTGGGTAACCTCACCCCAGCCCCTCTTTCCCCATGCTCCCTCCCCCTAATTGCCTTCCCGGGCGAGCGCCCCGCAGAAGGTGGTCCACCACCTGATGCCATGGCCGCCAAGACCACCACGGAGCCAGCGCCTAGCGTCACTGGGAGCCCCCTCCCTTACCCCTTAACCCTCGACTCTGCTCAGGAGGCACCTTCTTTTAGCTGCTTGCCTCATGAAGTTCAGAGCCTTACCTCTGCCCCTGCCCCCACCCCTGTCCCTGCCCAATTCCCCTCTTCCTGAAATGCTAATGCCGCCCCTGGGGTTATTTCTTTCCCGCCTTTTGCAGATTCCCCCCAGAGAGCAGTCTTTGCACTTTCTAGTCGCGACCCATTAGGAGTTGCAATTTTTTCCCTGCCATCCCCTTCCACCCCAAGGCGTGAAATGGATTTAATAACCCCAGCCTGTCAGATGCCCCGTTGGTGGTCCGCACCCTGTCTACCCGCCTTAGCGGACCACGAGGCTGCATTAAGAGCCCCACTAGGGACTACCCCGGAAATCTCAACCCCACCCCCCCATGAGCTGCGGCATGCACTATGGAAGTTCCTAGAACACACCCGTGGCACCCGCAATAGGGTACAGCTGGCTCTTCAGCTATGGGGGGACTTTGATCAAATTCTCCAGGCCACAAGGGCCCTTAAACAGGAAGGCAGAGGGCAAGGAAAGCGCGGTGCTGCGGCCTACGAGCAGGCCCGCGGCTTCCGAAAAGATCTACTCATCCACGGGATGGGTCACGGGTTGCTGTGCAACCTGCTGGGGGCCACGAACACCCCCACCAATAAGAACCCCCCACCCCCCCAGCCCTCCGCATGACGCCTTTCATTATTGCAACCTTGAACACCAGGGGCTGTAGGATGGCTCTCCGCAGGTCCCAGGTGCTCTCTTACCTTCGGGAAGGGGGGTACTCTGTAGCTTTCCTGCAGGAGACCCATACGGACCCGACCGTCGAGGCCAGGTGGCGGCTGGAGTGGGGGGACGGGGTATACTTTAGCCACTTCACGACTTGGCAAGCTGGAGTGGTGACCCTGTTCTCCCCCACCCTACGGCCCGAGGTGCTAAGGGTCACTGAGGCCGTGCCGGGCCACCTGCTGCACCTTCGAGTCCATATGGAGGGGCTCGTGGTCAACCTTGTTAACATCTATGCCCTGCAAACGAGCCCAAAGTGGCCACAATTCTATCAGCGGGTGTCCGACTTTCTCGGCACCCTAGATTCGCATGAGTGCCTGGTCCTGGGAGGGGACTTTAACACCACCCTCGAGGAACGGGACCGCTCAGGGGCTGAGCCGAGCCCAGCTGCCGCGAACATTCTTCGAGGAATAGTCGAACATCATTCCCTAGTTGACGTCTGGCGAGACCATCACCCAGATGACACTTCCACGTTCACCTTTGTCCGGGTGGAGGCCCTTCGGTCACACCACTCTCGGTTGGACCGTATTTACTTATCCCGTTTCCATCTTTCACAGGCCCACTCCTCCGCCATTCGGCTGGCCCCATTCTCCAACCATCATTTAGTCACCACAATGGTCTCCCCCTGTGCAGAGAGACCAGGGCTGGCCTATTGGCACTTTAACAACAGCCTGTTGGAGGACGAGAGCTTCGTGACATCCTTCTGGGAGTTTTGGCTGGCCTGGCGAGAGCAGTGGCGTGCCTTTCCCTCGGTGCGGCAATGGTGGGATCTCGGGAAGGTGCGCGCCAAGCTCTTCTGCCGCGACTACACTCGGGGCACCAGCCGACGGAGAAATGCGGCGATAGAGCAGTTGGAATGGGAGGTCTTAGAGATGGAGAGGCGCCTGGCCGCCAACCCCGAGGACCCATCCCTCTGTGGAGCATGCCGGGAGAAGCGGGAGGAGCTCCGGGCCCTCGAGGACCACCGGGCCCGAGGTGCCTTCTTTCAGTCCCGCATCTGCCTTCTTCGGGAGATGGACCGTGGCTCCCGCTTCTTCTATGCCCTGGAGAAAACGAGGGGGACCAAGAAACACGTCACCTGCCTTCTTGTGGAAGACGGCACCCCCCTCACGGATCCGGAGGAGATGTGTGGGAGGGCCCGTGACTTCTACACAAGCCTTTTCTCCCCGGATCCGACCAATCCTGGCGCTTGTGGGGTGCTCTGGGAGGAACTCCCCACGGTCAGCGTGGGCGACCGAGACCGGCTAGAGCTGCCCCTCACCCTGGCCGAGTTCTCGGAAGCCCTCCGTCGCATGCCCACCAATAAATCTTCAGGCATGGACGGGCTGACCGTGGAGTTTTACCGCGCGTTCTGGGACATCCTCGGCCCAGACCTAGTCACTGTCTAGGCTGAGTCCTTGCAGAGCGGGGTCCTCCCTCTGTCGTGCAGGCGAGCGGTGCTCGCCTTGCTGCCGAAGAAGGGGGACCTCCGCGATTTACAAAACTGGCGTCCCGTCTCACTCCTTAGCACGGATTACAAAATCGTAGCGAAAGCAATCTCGCTGCGGCTAGGGTCCGTGATGGCGGATGTGATCCACCCAGACCAGACCTATACTGTCCCGGGTCGCAGCATTTTTGACAACCTATTTCTAGTCCAAGACCTTTTGGAACTCGGGCAGAGAGATGGTCTGTCGTTCACCCTCCTGTCTCTTGATCAGGAGAAGGCGTTCGATAGAGCAGACCATGGGTACCTCCTGAGCACTCTGCAGGCGTTTGGATTCGGACCTCAGTTTGTGAGTTTTCTCCGGGTGCTGTATGCCTCCGCGGAGTGTTTGCTTAGGCTCAACTGGACCCTGACTGAACCGGTCAGCTTCGGGCGAGGAGTGCGGCAGGGGTGCCCCCTCTCGGGCCAGCTGTACGCTCTGGCGATCGAGCCTTTCCTCTGTCTCCTCCGCAGGAGGATGACAGGGTTGGTGCTGCGGGAGCTGGAGCTGTGGCTGGTCCTGTCAGCGATGCCGATGACATACTCCTCGTGGTCCAGGACCCGGGCGACTTGGCGCGAGTGGAGGCATGCCAGGCCATCTATTCGGAAGCCTCCTCCGCCCGAGTCAACTGGGTCAAGAGCTCTGGCTTGGCGGTGGGGGACTGGCGACAGGTAAGCTCCCTCCCACCCGCGCTTCAGACCATCCGGTGGAGTGCGGGTCCACTGCTCCACTGCTCTATCTCGGCATTTACCTTTCCGCCACGCACCCTTCCCCGCCGGAGAACTGGCAAAATTTAGAGGGCAGGGTGATAGAGCGGATCCGGAAATGGACGAGGCTACTCCGATGTCTTTCCCTCCGAGGGAGAGCACTGGTGCTTAACCAACTAGTTCTATCCACGCTCTGGTACCGGCTCAACACCCTGGCCCCGGCCCCGGGTTTCCTGACCCACCTCCGGAGATTGATTCTAGAGTTCTTTTGGTCAGGAATGCACTGGGCCCCTGTTGGAGTTCTTCATTTACCCCTGAAGGAAGGAGGGCAGGGCCTGAAGTGTCTGTACACTCAGATCCGTGTTTTCCGCCTCCAGGCCCTGCAGAGGCTCTTTTATAGTGCAAGTAGTTCGGCGTGGAGCATACTGGCGCACGCCTTCCTGCACCGCTTCCAAGGGCTCCGATACGACCGGCAGCTCTTTTATCTTTGTCTGAGAGGTTTTCTGCGAGACCTCTCCGGGCTGCCAGTCTTCTACCAGGACCTCCTCCGGACCTGGAAACTGGTCGTTTCTAACGACCAGGTCCGTGGTGGCCACCGTGGGAGCAGATCTCCTCACGGAGCCCCTGCTACACAACCCCCAGCTCCGTGTGCAGGTGGCAGAGTCCCGTTCGGTGCGCCAGAGGTTGGTCCTGGCGGAAGTCATGAGGGTCGGAGACCTCCTGGACTACGACTGGAGAGACTGGCTGGATCCCCTGACGCTCGCTCGGTGCATGGGGCTCTCCAGCCCTCTTACCCCCCGGCGCGTACTTCAGGAGGTGAAGGTCGCCTTGACCCCCGCTGCTCGGGCTTATGTCAACCGAGCCTTGTGCGAGGGCTCACCACGCCCATCCTCTACCCCAGGCCCGCCAGACCTTTCCATTGGGTCCCTACCGTGCCGATCCCAACAAACCCCTCACCCTTTCACTGCAAGCCGGCTGCATGAACTGCAGCCGGTCAGTTTTCAAATCGCACCATGGAATTATTTATACACACTCACGCTTCACGCCCTTCATGCCCACACCCTGGTGTCCCGCCCCGATACAAAGTGGCAGGACCTCCTGCCACCCTTGGAGGTGAGCAACCTCAGTGGGCCAGCCTGTATTCCACCTTGGTCCCGAG
The DNA here is from genome assembly GCF_965140235.1 of Caretta caretta. Taxonomy (NCBI): domain Eukaryota; kingdom Metazoa; phylum Chordata; order Testudines; family Cheloniidae; genus Caretta; species Caretta caretta. The sequence continues at coordinate 188,678,349 of NC_134207.1, read as the reverse complement.
GCCCGTTGGGGACATCAGTTGGCGGCTCCTTCATGGAGCTGTGAGCACGGGCGTGTTTCTGACATGGTTTACCCCCATCCCAGATACTTGCCCTTTTTCTAATGTGAGGGAAACCCTGGCGCACTTATATTTAGAGTGTGCCAGATTGCAGCCCCTTTTTCGGCTCCTCACAAATATTCTATTGTGCTTTTGGCTTCATTTCTCCCCTCACCTTTTTATCTATACACTCCCCATCCATGGCCCCTCAAAATCGCGAGACCTCCTGGTTAACCTCCTCCTAGCCATTTATAAAACCAGAGAGGGGAGGTTGGCCCATGAAGCGTCCTGCGATTGTAGGGCCTTTTTCCGATCCTCAGTACATTCACGTATCCGGGCGGAGTTCCTATGGGCGGCGTCCACCGACTCCCTTGACGCCTTCGAGGAGCAGTGGGCGCTGTCCGGGGTTCTCTGCTCAGTGACCCCGTCCGGTTCCCTCCATCTGACCCTTCGATTGAGGGGAAGAGAGAGAGACGCCAGCCCCAGCCGTTGCCACTGTGGATACCATCATTACTGTCATCTAGGAGGGGTCCTATAATACATGGGTGTCTACCCCCCCCACCCCTAAACCACCCACCCCACAGCCATGCCCATCTTGCTGGGCACTCTCAGGAGAGGGATAATCGGTGACACTGGGCACGGCACTAGGTAACTCGAGGGGGTGGAAGACCACGAATGTCGAGGAAGCCCCCCACTCTAGGCCACCAGGTAACTCAGGAGGGTGGAAGACCACGAGTGTCGAGGAAGCCCCCCCGCTCTGGGCCCAGGCTAACCTGAACACTTCTCCCTCCTGAAAGCTGCTGTGTTATACCTTCTGTTTGCGTTGTTTTGTTGCATAGTTTGTTTTGTTTCCTTTGGTAATTCTTTGTAAGTGTTACAAATATACTTCTTTTTTGTTTCAAAAAAACCTTCCCTGTTACCTTAGCCAGGGAAAAGGGACCTACTTAGCCTGGGGCTAATATATCTGCCTTCTTTTACTCTCCTATAGCCATCTGGCCCGACCCTGTCACAATTGTTATAAGTGCAATTCATCATGATTAATTTTTTTACCGCTATTAATTTTTTTGAGTTAATCGTGTGAGTTAACTGCGATTAACTGACAGCCCTAATATTTTGGTTTTAGTCTGAGCCAGGAAGAATATGTAGTTTTGTGGATGTTTTCAAACAGCTTTCCCCTCCTGGACAAAAAGCCATTTCCTGTTTTGTGGCACTATTGCCCCCTTCTTTGCAAAGAAACTTTAGGGCAAATAATAATGGAGAAACTAGCTAGTCAGGGAAAGATACAGAATTAAGGTGTCTGGTAAATTACAATTCAAATATCAGCTGATCCCAAAGCATATTACCAGCTTCACAGCATCCCGGTGAGTGAGGCAGCATTATGACCATTTTACAAATGGATAAAAGCTAAAGAATAAAGAGTTTAAGAGATTTTTGCCCAGTGAGTCAGTCAATACAAGAGAACCCAGGCCCTGGTCCTACAAGAAGCTCCATGCAGGTGGACTCCAATCCATGCAAAACCCTGTTGATTTCAATAGGGCCAGGGCTCTGTATGTACAGAGCTTCATGCAGGATCAAGGCCTCATTCCCCTGAACTCAGCATGAGAAATAATATCTCATCAGTATATGGTATACTGATGTTAAATATATCCACTGTCCTCTCCTTCATACCCTGTGTACTTTTTAGTGAACTGACCATGAATTAAGTAGCCTCAATATACATACAGTATGAAAATATTCCTTTCAATATCAGAACCTAAATGAGATATAAATAATTGTTCCCAGTGCTCCTCCCCTCCATCCTCCTTTGGTCGTTTGTATGTGTAACTATGTATTTGGGCATAAAGAAAAGTATAACAAAGAGTTCTAATCTCTCCTCTCAGTGCACACATGGTAATACTCCCATTAATGATAATAGGTATTACAAGCATGGATCGGCAAGAAAACACAATACATCCCCAGACACTAGTTAAAAGACACTATGAAAACAAAACCTCATACTTTTTAATACAACAAAACATACATTAGGAGTAAGTCCACAGGTTTAAAGCATTTTACATCCAGCCAATGCAACTCAGCAATAATGGGGTCAACTTCAATACACAGGAGTTAGTTTTATTAGCACACAAATTGCACAACCCTGCTAATGAGATTACTGGGATTCCAAGCCACTAGCTCTTTAGTGGGAGTTTTGCCATTGACTACAGTGACTACACGAGCAGGCTCAGTATTCCACAGTAATGGCCTAAAATGACATCTTACAGTAGTTCTACTGCAATGTCTCGGGCATTACTGTAAAATTCCATGGTATATTTTTAATAAGGGATTATAAAGTTAGGGCAAGAGGTGACATTTGGATTCTGAAATCTCTCTCCATTTCTCCAACCCAGGTTCAGATTTGGGGTGGGTTTTTTTGTATGCACCCATTGTGATGGCTCTCAGGGCACCCAGGACTGTAAGTCACCCTGTTACCTCCTGCCTCTAGTGAGAGGGAGTCTCTCTTGTGGTATGGGCACTACCAGCCTTTCAACCACTCAGGCACTCTTCTCTAGGATATCACATCCCTAACTTTGCCTTGCAGGTTAACAGTAGCCCCGAGTCCCTTTGAAGCACTCCGCAGTGATATATAGCTCCTGACACTGGCTACACACAGAAATCCCATATCCTCTGCACCCTTTATTATCAGGATACCCATAAAGATGTATGTTATATATCTCCTGCTGTATAAGCTAATTAAGCCAGAACTAATTTTGGGAGGAGAAGGGTAAGAGGTTATTCTCTGAAATGGCTTTTCAACAGTATTTTAGGATTCTGGTTCTGGAATCCTTGGAAGTTGGAAGTTAAATATTTAAATAATAAAATAGTTTAAAAAAAAACTTTGAAAAAATTGATAACAGGGTTAGTTTAAATCTTCACCCCAGATATAAGTTTGCAGCTCAAACCTATCTCTGTAAGGCCTGGTCTATATTTGGGACACTTGTGAAAAATGTTCCCTTTGTTGGGAGCTCTAGTGTAGAGTACCTGTTGATGCCATTTTCAGAACTGTGTCATCTGAGGTTATGTCCACACTACGAGCAAGGGGTATGAAGCCCCTGCTCATGTACACATACTTGCTCTAGCTCTCACTGAGCTAGCTTGAGTATAAATAGCAATGTAGCTACAGTAGCATGGGTAGTGCAGTCATAGGCTGCTGGTTATTAGGTCTCAGGGCTGGAATCAGGTGTAGTGAGAGGGCCTGGGATCCCCTACCAGCCATTGGACAAGGTGGAATGAAGCCCGTGAGAAGGGGATAAGGATGACTGAAAGCCCTGGGAGAAGGGTCTGAGGACCATGGGGCTCAGAGTTGGGGCCGAAGACCTGATACAAGGTCTTGGATTTCAGTGTGTTGGACTTTCTGTTACCCTGGAAAGAGCAGCCTTAAATCATGACCTGGCCAGAGGGCCAAGTCATGGGAAGAGGTGGACCAGAGTGGCTGTCAGCAGGGGGGCACCTGATGGGGAGAGAGCTGCTATGCCATACCAGGCCACAAGGAGATGTTCCACCAATGAGTTCCCCTTCACAGGCCCATCAATAGTTTGGTTTGAGTTTGGCACTTGCAACTGATGAGGATTTGGGTTGGGAGTTCTTATTCCTACTGTACCAGTTCCTCTGTCGCTAATATTAAGTACACGAGAATATATCTAATTCACACTAATGACTGTGAGACCCTTTGTAAATTATCAAATTTTGTGAATTAGCAAATCAGTTGATAATCATGACACAAAAATTTTACTTTGTTCATTTATTTTGACAGGTGTAGCCTAGCTGAAATTATTACACTTCATGCTAATAAGTGTTCTATAGCATGTATGTGCTTGTAAAGTTTGGATTTATTTTAACGGTTATGTCTGCATGGCAATACAAATCAATTAACTACATCAAAGCAAAAATTTCAGCCTGAAAATTGCTACTGATAATTAGTTACATCATTTGATCATTCTAAGGTTCCCTCATTGTCCTATAGGTTTCACTGCTATAATCTATTTTTTCTTTTTCACTATTGTTGTTGTTACTGGAGTGCCCATAATGTGCTAGACGCTGTCCCTACATGGAGGAAGGTAGAAAATGTAAACTCATTTCTTATTTTGGTTGCAATCTGAGACCTCGTTAATTCAGTCTTGTAGCATTGGTGGATTTGGAGATTTCCATCGGCATATAATACATAGTGTTGAACAAGAAATTGGGACACAAATCAATTGGATCATATGAGAGCATGTGGTCCGAACCTCTGGATTAATTCCAGGTAGGAGACACTGTGATGCCAGCTAGTACGCTTTTTTATATGGAATTGATGAGTTTTATGCTCTTCCAATATCTTATTACATCCAAGCACAGTGGACCAAACTATGTTCAGTTAAAGTTGGGCAAATGTACAGCACAGGTGTAAATGTGTGTAGAATTAGCCTGTGCACGACAAATCTGATTTTTCTATAGTACATCTCTAACAAACAGCACTCACATTAACATGTTTTTGTTTCACTTACAAAGCAGTGGGGCCAGATTGTTTGCACATGTAAGCAGCTGTAATTCCACTTGTTAACTGAAGATGCATCAATTTATATGGTAAATTTAGCCTATAAAGTTTAAAATATAGGCCATGGAACATATCAAAGTGCATCATCATATAGGCTATGAATGAACAGTAATCGTATTTGCTAAAGCACATTTCCACCCAGTCACCATTCTTATGGCAGTGCCCAAATAGAACTCCCTTGGCTCTTTTGCTAGCCAATTAATTATCTTGTATATTCTAATAATTCATTGTTCCAAGGCCAGAAGGGACCATTTTGATCATCTAGCCTGACTTCCTGCATAACACAGGCCATGAAACTTCCCCAAAATAATCCATAGAACATATACACATTTCTTGGTATTTTTATGACTATTTATAAATGTTTGACATGGATCTCTTTCTGGATATTTGAAGACAAGGCTTTCAGTAGTAGACAGCCAATTTCTAACTTGTAAATATCAGTTAAAATATGTGACCTGAAATAACATATTTCAAGGTGTTGAAACTAAAAGACTCTAATATAATTTCTGATATTAAATAAATATTTTAGGGAAAAAAATCACCTTTTCTTTCTGTTTGTAGAAGCAGAGTGGGATTTGAAATGAGAAATCTTGGTAACTGTCAATTTCTTCTTCCTCCTCAAAAAGCAAAGAAAATTAATCCCATAGTTTATGATCCACATTTACAGAGTTCTACTTAATAACTGATAACATGATATGGCCTGTGGGAAGAAAATAACAAAAAAGACTTAACTTGAAGAAATTCAAACTAAGACATTTAGGGAAAATAATCCAGAACACAGTTATTCAATGGAAGGAAGAAATGGGGAAAGTAATGCTAAAAGAAGCCATCTGGTGATAGAAGAGAGAAAATTAAACATTAGTGAGCAAAAAAAGGCTAGGAAATTTTGGGCTAGATATTCAGGGACTTTGAAATTATGGAAAAGGGAAGAAATAGCTCCTCTCTCTACAGCTCTGGTGTGACCACACTTATAATATTGAGTTCACTTCTGGGCATCTCATTACCATCTGAAAGAGGGAGTTAAGTGAAGACCAAAACATGTCTAGGGGTTTCAGTGGATTGACTTGTAAAGAAAGATTAAAATAGTTAAGGGTTGGATTGTGACATGTTTTCTCATATTGAGTAGTACCTTACTCCACGTGTACTGCCATTTACTTCAGTGGGACTACTTGTGGAGTAAGGTTACCGTGAGTAACTGTGTTTACAGTCTGGCCCTAAATATGTATAGATCAGCTAAGCAACTAATATGGGGAGACCCAATAACTGTCTATGTATATTGGAAGAGTTATTAACACCAAGTGGGGATAGTTAGCAATGGGATAATATTTTAAAAAGGAAAATTTTAAAAAGAAAATGCAAAACTCACTGTCAGATGTATTAGCCTGGGGATTAATCGCACAACAGAAGTAGGGAAAACTCATGAACTGGTACATTTTAAACTATACTGGACAAAGCAAACATACTTTCTAGGGAACAATGCTGCATTAGCAGGGAGATGGACGAGATGAGCAAGTGGGTCTTTCTCTGACTTTGAAACTTTAATGAGACATAGCAAGTTACAAGAAAACCTGGTAATAAATATGCCCCAGTGTCTCATATATAATTTGGCCAAAGCCCACATAATTTCTACAGTACACCTCTGGGTCTCAAAATGACTCCAACATTAAATCTATTACGGTCCCACCTCTGCCTGGCAGGCCCACTGAAACATTACACAGCATAAATAAGAATTCAATCAACATAATTCTAAACCACAATCTCTAATAGGAGTGTTGAGAGCACACTCCTGGCTCTTCTGCTGAGCATTTTCCATATCAACGGTAGGCATGGCAACAATATGTTTCTTAGTCAAATGTAAAGTCCTAGAGACAGTTGTTTGCACATCTAGTTAGTAGCTTGCCCCTCCCAAGTTTTTAAGCATTTCCTATGGAAACAGACCTCTCAGGGTAGAGCTATAGTGTTATAATTTCAAATACATTCAAGGGTCACCCAGTCCCAAAACCTCTGACCAAGATTTAATAATGGCTCATCACAGTGGCGGTATAATTTAGTAGGCAGGTGAGAGCTGGGGAGGAGGGTGTTAAACCATGTCACCTTTGTCCAGCTTGTCCTTGTCTGTCCCTCCACGAATGCAAGTCCACGCCACACCATTCTGTTCTGTTGCAAGCACATTTTTTCCATTTCTGGCCAAAGAGTTTTGTCATGGGATCAGCCCAACGTGTTTTCGGTTTGCCCAGCGGTCGCTTGTAGTCTCTGGGGATCCAGTCACTGATGTGGGTTGTCTACCTATTGTCTTGCCTGCGGACTACATGACCCGCCCAGCTCCGCTTTGCGTCGTACATCACCTGCACTACATCATTCACCTCTGTATGCCTTCTGATCTCCTCATTCGGTATGTGATCACGGAGCAATATCTTACACATTTGCCTTTCCATTGCTCTCCGGGTGACATTAAACCATGATAAAAGGTTATTTAATGGTAGCCAAGATAATACAATTGGCTGTCAAAAAAATTAACATAACAGGGATTTTATTTAAAACAGAATAAATACCTATAATAACATTAAATAGGTTAAGAATATATATAATAAAAAAGTATACTGCTTCAAATATATATATATTTATATGTATTTTAACTTACTACTAAATGTACTTAACTATATATAACTCTCTCAATAAAGAAATATATCTATCTCTGTATGCACAGCCTATTAGCTTATGCATTATGATTATTATTTTTTTAGTTTAAGGTTCTCCTTTCCCCAAATGTCTCACAGGGTACTGTCTAACACCAAGTCAGTCTTTGAGCCTGAGGTGCCTCTCATGATTTCCTGAAGAGATGGACTCAACTCCAGTGATGCTTGCTTGTAAGGAATACACATTAGACCAGACCCACTGGATCTGAAAGACCGTAGGTTATTCTGTTTCAGTTCTCTGGAACAACAGGAATCAATGATAGGAGGTGACCAGAACTGACGCTCAGGAACGGACACTCAGGAACATTCCATCAAACATAGACTGACTTGTCCAGACAGCCTTAAACTACAGGAACCCTCTCCTGTACATCTGTCCTACTCAATCTCAGTCTCTCCACTTGCTCTTGGTTTCCCTCCATCCCGGTTTCCCTCCGTCTCTCTGGCTGCCCTCTCCCTGTTTCTCTCAGTTTGCTCACAGACTCTCTGTTTCTCTCTGGGTATATCTATACTGCAATTAAACCCACAGCTGGCCCATGTCAGCTGACTCAGGCTCGGGCTAAGGGGCTGTTAATTGTGATGTAGATGTTCAGGCTCGGACTGGAGCCTGGGCTCCCAGAGCCTGGACTTCAGCCCAAGCCCAAATGTCTGACTAGAAGGGCTGACTAGAAGATTATGCCTCATCCAATTGGACTCAGAGTTAGTCATTATGATCCATGCTTTTGTGAGTTCCAGTCCTGCTGGTCTCCGTTCATTATTCCTAGCAATGAAGTTGCTCAGACTGGTACAGAAAGCAGCTGCATGCTTGTTAGCAACACAGGCCACCAAAAGTGCATCACCCCACTGCTTTTAGTCAAATTCCTGGTCTTGGTCTTTTATGCTTTTCTTTTAAATGGAATCATTGCAGTACATTATTTTCCTATGGTACTTACTTACTGGTGTTCATTTCATTTTCCTGTACATTCATGGAGCCACTCAAAAAGATGCACTGCCTGACTGGTGTCAAGTTCTTCTCCCATCACCTTTCATTTTTACCCTGTATTTTAAAAGATGAACTGTAGAAATGGGTCTAACCAAAGCTGTAGATCCCAGCAGCCCACACTTTGGAAAAGTTGGGATCAGAACTCTGTAGATCAGACCCACCGGAAAGGAGTAAGAGATCCAAGCCAGAGGGTTTTTTAAAGGGACTATATGAGTGTTTAAATAGCCTGTTGCCATAGATTCTGTTCAGGGAGTGTGACAAGTCTCAGATTTATGAATAGTCCTCCTTACCCATGTCTCTTATCTTTTCTCCTCACTCTCTCAGTACCCCTTCTCTCTCCTTCTCCTCCTCTTCCATTAGAAATTATTATTTGCAAAGCACCAACAATGTGCAAGTTGCTTTGAAGACAGTCATGAAGAAAAGATCCCTGCCCTGCACAGCTTAATATTGAAATTTCTCACTTACTCTTTTTACCACTCCGTTCTTTTCTGTCTCTCTCTCTCCGTCCCCCACCTCAGATATGGTGCATTAGAAGAAGACACACTAGTTAATACTAGAACAGAAAGAAATTAGGAGAAGCGTAGGGGAAAGAAGAAAAGGAAGGAGAAAAGTAAATCATCCTTCAAAAAAAAAAATAAAATCTATGGCAGGCTCTAATATCCCTGGTGACTGCCACAGCTGTAGAACTGTGTAGAACCACCAACAGAAAGAGTCAAATTTAGTTTAATATAGTTTCTTTTGAGGTTTCATAAATACTGTACAAAGCATAAATCAGTTACAGAAAATTAATTCAGTGACTGTGTAGGTAAATACAGGATACAACGTGTATTAGTCATTTTGCAGACAGCAGTAACTCTCTTAGACACTAGAATCAGTTTTATAGAGGGAATGTTGTTCAGGTTACAAGGGGGTTATCCTCTAAAATGGGTTTTTTCCATGGAGTTCAATGGGCATTGGATCAGTCCCTCAGATGCCACCGAGATCTTTAATTTCCATCTGGACAGATACCAGAATGAGGTTGAATGGAACTTAGTTTAACATCTCATTTTAGGTATGTGTCTTGGTTTTAGTTCGTCCTGTGACAAACATTAGGTCGTCATTTTAACCAATAATGTTTTGAATGTGTATTTTTCACTAGCCAACAGACTGCTAGAATTTTGGACTTTTTAAAGTGACACAGAATATTTACCAGCTTTGTCATCTGAGAATGCAACAAAGGCAGCCAGCTCTACAAATTTGAGAGCTACACCAGCTTCAAATGGTTTTCAGTATATGTTTATTGCATTCTATGTATACATGTGCATGCATATATACATATATTCTTTCTCACACCCATCGTCGTAGTATTTGAAAGCCAAAAACTAGTCATAACATTCCAGAATTGAATGAACTGGAAAAGCAATATAATGTGCTTATGGAAATCATTCACTTTCTATGTCTAGGACCTTCCTGAATGTAAATAAACAATACTTTCATCCATAGATTTCAAAGTACTTTACAAAAATGTAAAGAATCATTCTCTCCATTTTACAGTTGGAGAAACAAAGAACAGACAGTTCAAGTGATCTGCCTAAGGTCACCCGGTGTAAATGAACACAAGCTTCCTCTGCCAAGTCTGACTGTACCTCTCTCTGAGACAGGCTACAAGATGCAAGCAACAACTTTTACATCTGAAACGCTTCAGTGTATTGCCAGCCTCAAGCATTCAAAAATCATGAGTCAGGCTTCAAACAATCACGAGATTAACTTAAAGTTTATTAGATTATTTTTTTCCCCCAAATAATAAATTTTGGTTCTTTTTCTTTGCCTTCTGGTATCAGAGCCTTTAGGGTGTATTCAGGTCATGTTTTTCAGCTTTTCTTTGCAACTATACAGGCTAGAAGCATAGTTCATTTTTTAAAATGAAAGCCAAGAGTCTCACAGTTTCATGATATGGAGCATTAAGAAAAACATCAAATATTGCAAGACTTCCAAGAAAAATCACCAGGGCAGACAACACTAGTTGTATCAGGCACATGTTTAATATTTTAGTGGAGAAAATTGATTTTTTTCTCCTATGGAAAATGGACCTTATATTCAGCACCAGCAGCTACCAGTGACTTTAATTGGATTGATGAGCATTCAGTGCCTCCGAAAACCAGGCCGTCTGGGACTTGTCCAAGACCACACAACTCAGTGGCAGAGCTGAAACTATACCTTGGGAGTGTTAGCTCCTCATGTGTTGCTTGAACCACGAGACCCATGCAACATAATATGGAAATTAAAAATACATGGCTCGATCCAGCTTTCTTTGTGATTAAAGGAACTATTCTCCCCTTAATACATGCCAGTTCCTTCCATTGTTAATAATGCTGGAGGAAAGCATGGTCAGTAAGAGGAGAGCACACATAAGGCTGTGATCTTGCAAACAGGACTTCTGGCAACATAAGGACCATCCTACATGGCTCCCACAGCGGGATATGTTCCACAAACCTATACAGAATAATTCATACAGACCTATCATACATAGCTCATAGCTGTGGAAAGAGAAAAATTCACTACAATTTTTTCTCTTTCCATAGCTATGAGTCTTGTTCCTCATATACTGGATAAACATGTTAATTCACTACTTCTTGTAATTCCAATCCATTTGAACAGTATTTTAAACATACTTAAAGTATTGTACTGTTTTTTAAATGTATTTTAGGGACTCAATAGATGGCTCTACAATAAAGCTTGGAAGAAAGGATACAATATTTTAGAAATGTCATTAAACTCAAGATTTTTTAAAGTCAGACTTTTTTTTAAACGTATCCACATTAGACAACAGCTAGGATCATTTTTATGGTTTTTAAGAGAGCTGGTTTCCTGTTAATTCAAAGTCACTGCTTTGTTCAGTTTCTCTTGTTGTTTTACCTCTTATTATGTTGAAACATTTTGAAAGGTCTGTCTTCCACTTAGAAGTCAGATCCCATTATCTGGGTAGGAATTTGAAAAGGTCAGTATTAAAAAAACAAAAGCTAAAACAACCCCAATAACCCAAACATTCAATACTAATGAATCCATGGGATGTTGATGTTTTAATTATACTTTAAGAAAATGTGCTGACCACACAATGTATGACACACTACTGATAAAGTAACATTGCTTATAATAAATTTAATTACAGTAGAACCTAACTCATTTGCACTAATCATAGGGAGCCCATTTAAATTAATGGCTAGTCTGGCTGGGATTGGCATTAAATGAATAAACACAAAAGAAAACAAAGCTAGCACATAATCAAATGTACACTGTGCCTTTTACTTTTGATAATTATATAGTTCGGTTTTACTTATATAAGAATTCTTAATGTGTCAGTTAATAATTTGTAAAAATAAGAACGTTTTCGTAATGGGGCCACTCACTCCAGCAATGCCTATAAAGTGTGCAGATTAGGGGAGTGATGATTAGTAAGGTTCTGCTGTGAAACATAGAAGGCATTTCAGCTGGTTCATGAAGCCATGGCACCTTTTCTAACAGATCAATATTAGCATAGATATGAGATAATACTCATGCTGGCGAAAAAACAAATAGACATTTCAGAACATAAAATACAATCAAACATCTTATCTAGTTTCTGGAGGGGGTTTGAGCCAAGGAAATTGCATGTTGTATCAAGATATGTGCATTCTAAAAGGTATGTATGTGTGCTGGAGAGAGAAGGGTAAGGTTTTGGACTTGACTGAATTTCTTTTTTAAGGGAAAACATTTGACTATGTGTGCCCCGTAGTAGAATATGTTTTGACAATAAATAAACCAGTCAGAGAACCTAGTTCTTGTTTTCAGCTAATATGATGACAGAGTCTGGAATAAACAATTGCTCAGATTTCTTCATGCTACAGCCTCTGGAAGTGCTAGAAAAGCTTTTCTAAACCTAGAGATGCAATGCTATGGGAATAATAATTTGCCTTTCTAGAATGCCTTCCAGCTGCCTACCTCACGGCACTGTGTAAATATAAACACTCCTCTGATGTTATTACTTATGGCATTTTATAGATCAGGAAACTGAGGTAAAGAGCAGTGAAGTGGTTTGCCCAGATTCACGTAGGGTACGTCTACACAGCAAACGAACTAAAAACAGCGGCAACAAGCCACAAAGCCAGGATCAACTGATTTGGGCTTATGCTGTGGGACTAAGAATAGCCATGTAGACGTTCGAGCTCAGGTTGGAGTCCAGGCTCTGAAACCCAGCGATGGGGATGGGTCTTAGAGCCTGGGCTCCATCCCGATATTGAATGCCTACACTGCTAGTTTTAGCCCCACAGCATGAGCCTGTGTCAGTTGACCTGGGGTCTGAGACTCACTGTCAGGATTTGTTTTTTTTTTTTCTTTTTGGTGTGTAAATGTAGCCTAGCGAGTCAGTGACAGAGACAGGAGCAGCAGCCAGACTTCCTGAGCCTCAGGTCTCTGCTTTAACCTACAGCTAACAGGCTCTTCTGCCTAATGCTAACAAATGAACTGACTTAACTTCAGAGAAACTTATGATCCAATCTGTTATGTCTCATTCCCTTATTTCAAGAAATATATGTCACTGCATCACAATTTCATTAAAACTTTGCTTGCCCGGATAGCCTTGTAAGACGCAACAAAATGAATGACCACGAATCTTCCCACCTGTAGAGGAAAATGCAAAACTCTTCTGGTTGACTGTGCTTTCCCACAATCAATAAAGCAACAAAATCCCATGTGTAGAAGAGAGGGAAGGAAACTTAAAATATAGGATACTTTTGGAAACTTTCTCTTACTTACAAGGCATTCAGAGATGCTAGTGATCAGAGTGGTATAAAATCATAGATAGATATCTTGTTCTTGCAAACATCCCATGGGGACAAATGTCACAATTACTTCAGTATACCTTAGCACAACATGCATAATATAATGCGAGATGCTACAAGAGCAGTCAGCATTGAGCAGTCACAATTTCAATTCAGGCTTCTTAAGATAAGGCATTAAAATAGCTTAAAACCAGACAAAATTGGTGCCAGTTGCAGGTGATCAGAAAACACATCCCATCTATTCAGGATTACAACCCTGCCTGCCTCCCTTTGTGGTGCTTTCACACATCAGACATGATTCAGAGTCAGATGCTGACTGTGGCATGATTAGAAATTAGTTGTATCTGTTACACAAAAAGAAAATATTCTTTTCTTCCTCTGCATCCTCGCAAAATATACTCGTATTAACTCCTTCCCCATTAAGTGAGTGTGCCCTGGTCAGTACAATACTGAAGTAAACAACCGGGTTTGGTACATTAGTTCTAGAGTTTTCCAAGAGCTGCCTGTCAGTGCAGAGCAAAGGAGGGTCTTGTAAGCGGCCCTCCATCTTCTCAACTACTCTTATCTCTAGTTCTAAGGTCATTAAAAACATAGAGAAGAGATTAAGCAGGAACTAGCTCTGAGGGATTATACTATTTGTCAGAGTAATAACAGTGAATTCAATACGTGTAAATCTCTTCTCCCTGAGCAATCATAGTTGTGCTCTGGAATACCAGTGGGACATTGAAAGGAATTATTTTCTAGGCAGCCTGCCTTCTAGAGAAGTTTGTGGTTGATATAGAAGAATCCCAACTTTTCTAAGGACAAAAAAGTTATAGGGGAATAAAATTGATCAGTGCACTGTGACCCCTTTCTGCCAGCACAAAGGGTCCATAAGGACTTCTGGGACAGGCAGTCCTCTGCGGGAGCCTCAGAGCTGGCTCTGCCAACTCTATGGCCTCTCTCCCCAAACAGCTTCCCTCAGTGAAAGGGTGCCCCAGTCTGGGTTGAGAGAGGGAGAGGCCAGTGTGGTCTGATCCCACAGGATTCTGCAATGCTGTAGTAGCCAGTAAGGGCCATTGCTGTGCGGGCTTGAGTTAGGGTAGCCCTGGATAGATAAAAGTGTGAGCTACCACTCCTCTGCCATGGTACCAATGCAGGGATGGATCTGTCTCCTCGTGTTTGAGATTTGGGGCCAGGGCTGGCCATACCATGAGGCGAACTGAGGTGGCCGCCTCAGGTTCCAGACTGTGGGAGGGGGGCACTAGGACCCAGAGTGTAGAAAATTGTGTCTTCTTCTGGTGCGTATGTATTCTCTCTGCTCTAGATGCACGGAGATGGTGGAGTGCTGTGCTGGAGGAAGGAGGGCACAAGAGACATAACAGGCAGGCAGGAGAAAAGGTGAGAGGGAATAACAGAAAGCAGCAGGAGCTGCAGGGAGAGAGAGAAGGAGGAGCCTCTTATGTACCTCTCTAGCACCCCCAGGAGCCTGGACTGATTAACACCAACTTCTCAGGGAGTTTCCTGCTGCTTCCCTGAACCCACTTGAGGAGAACAGGCAGTCAAGGACTGAAGTAGTAGGAGCCAGTTAGGCCCTTAAGACACTGATCTCTTCCCTCACTCAGGCCCTGCTACCAGCCTGCTTATTTGTCCCCTTCAACTGAGTGTTGAGAGCCACTATAGCTGGCACAGAACAGCAGTCATGAGGGAAAGAAGAAAACACCCCTCTGGGGCAGCATTCAGAAAAAGAAAGCAAGCAGAGGAAGCTTTTCTATCTAAGCAGGACGGAGCTCTCCTGAGATACGTAGACACAAATGTTCACGGTGAGCCTTCCGGCCCCAGTCAGGATGTAAGTGGTGAGGAGATGCCTGATCTTCCACTTAGTCAGAGTGCAGGTGACCTGGCAGCTACTGCAGCATCCATATCCCCATCTCAAAAGGGTGTAACCATGCCCATTCCTGAAGAAAAGTGTAGATCAGAGAAGAGTGTGGTGGAGGCGCAAGAAACAGCTGCTGCTCAGTTTAGTTCCTTAAGTCTAGATGATCCAGGACTGTGTTCCCACTTGAGCAGTAGCCTAAGGGACTTCCTTGTACTGCATGGGCCACAGCAAGTGAAAAACTTCGTCTTCCCCAAAGACAATGAAAATAGAAGTTTCCATCCAACTCCAAAGGCTGTTCTGGAATATATGTGCACAAATAAGATGACCAAATGTTTTTGTTGCTCTGCGCATACTTCTAACACTTCCCGTAACAGGTGCCAGTGGAGAACACAGCTTCTCCAAGCTGAATTTAATAAAAACACATCTACATTCCACAATGACACAGAAGAGGCTGGTCGGCCTGGCAACCATCTCAATAGAGCATGAGCTGGCCCAGACTGTGGACCTTCAGCAGGAAACAGTTCAAATCTTTGCAATCAAGAAGGCACAGAAAGCATCACTTTGATTATTCAAACAGATAAAAATGCCAGTGTTTACGATGCAGACAAGAAAAGTTACATTTGCTGTTCAGGCATTTGAAAGTTAAGTGTTACTTAAAATTTTTGAACAAGGCATTTTAAGTTGTTAGTTCTCCTTTATTGGGGTAGGTAGTAGAGCAGTACCATGAGAGGAGGAGAACAGGAAGAAGGCAGAACTGAGACCTTTCAAAGTTTTGGCCTAAGCGAGGGGGCATGGGGGCATCATTTGAGTTCCCAGCCTCAGGTGCCAAAATGTTGTGGACAGGCCTGTTTGGGGCTCATTTCTGCCCTCAGATTGGTATAAATACCATTAACTTCATAAGGACTTATGTCCATTATCTAAGGGCCACACTGAGCCGGTGCTGTTTTTAATGGGATGGAGACAAACTGATCACTGAACAGTGTCTCTCTCTTGAAATATGGACTTCATTTCATTAACTGAGCATTTTCTAAAATGAACGGTTGAAAATTAAGATTCATATTTCAACAGGAAACATTTCCAACATCCTAATGGAAGGGGAAAGGCAGATGACTCCTACTAATGTTGGATTCAGAGTAGCAGCCGTGTTAGTCTGTATTCGTAAAAAGAAAAGGAGTACTAGTGGCACCTTAGAGACTAACCAATCGATTTGAGCATAAGCTTTCGTGAGCTACAGCTCACTTCATCGGATGCATTCAGGGGAAAATACAGTGAGGAGATTTATATACACACAGAACATGAAAAAATGGGTGTTATCATACACATCGTAAGGAGAGTGATAACTTAAGATGAGCTATTACCAGCAGGAGAGTGGGGAGGGGGGAGAAAACCTTTTGTAGTGATAATCAAGGTGGGCCATTGCCAGCAGTTAACAGGAACATCTGAGGAGCGGTGGGGGGTGGGGAAATACACATGGGGAAATAGTTTTACTTTGTGTAATGACACATCCACTCCCAGTCTCTATTCAAGCCTAAGTTAATTGTATCCAGTTTGCAAATTAATTCCAATTCAGCAGTCTCTCGATGGAGTCTGTTTTGGAAGTCTTTTTGTTGTAATATTGCGACCTTTAGGTCTGTAATCGAGTGACCAGAGAGATTGAAGTGTTCTCCGACTGGTTTATGAATGTTATAACTCTTGACATCTGATTTGTGTCCATTTATTCTTTTACGTAGAGACTGTCCAGTTTGACCCATGTACATAACAGAGGAGCATTGCTGGCACATGATGGCATACATCACATTGGTAGATGTTCAGGTGAACAAGCCTCTGATAGTGTGGCTGATGTGATTAGGCCCTATGATGGTGTCCCCTGAATAGATATGTGGACACAGTTGGCAACAGGCTTTGTTGCAAGGATAGGTTCCTGGGTTAGTGATTGTGGTGTGTGGTTGCTGGTGAGTATTTGCTTCAGGTTGGGGGGCTGTCTGTAAGCAAGGACTGGCCTGTCTCCCAAGATTTGTGAGAGTGATGGGTTGTCCTTCAGGATAGGTTGTAGATCCTTGATGATGCGTTGGAGAAGTTTTAGTTGGGGGCTGAAGGTGATGGCTAGTGGAGTTCTGTTATTATCTTTGTTGGGCCTGTCCTGTAGTAGGTGACTTCTGGGTACTCTTCTGGCTCTGTCAATTTGTTTCTTCACTTCAGCAGGTGGGTATTGTAGTTGTAAGAATGCTTGATAGAGATCTAGTAGGTGTTTGTCTCTGTCTGAGGGGTTGGAGCAAATGCGGTTGTATCATAGAGCTTCGCTGTAGACGATGGATCATGTGGTGTGGTCTGGGTGAAAGCTGGAGGCATGTAGGTAGGAATAGCGGTCAGTTGGAGTTTCTCTTAGTAAGGAAGAGATCATAGAGGATTTATGGACAGAAAACATTTCCTCTCATTCCAAAAGAATTTTTCCTGTGGAAAATCCAGAACATATTTATTGTTGTTTGTTATTTATATTACCATAGTGCGCTTACCTCAAGCAGCTCCCGGAAGCAGCAGCATGTCCCCCTCTGGTTCCTATGCACGGCACTGGCTAGGCGGCTCTGCGCACTGGCCAGTGGGAGCTGCAGAGCCGACACTTTGGGCAGGGGCAGCGTGCAGAGCCCCCTGGGCGCCCCTACACGTAGGAGCTGGCGGGGAGACATGAAATTAATAAACCCTGAATAGCAGAAGCCCGAGATATTGACAAATGCTAAATTTTGGCAAAATTATAAGCAACTGAAACCTAGATCTTATAGAAGAAACAGGCAACCTTAACAATATATGGTGCTACCCACCCTGCCTATAATTATTATATTCCTCCCCTGCCTTTTGTATGTCACTTGTCATCTTAGATTTTAAGCTCTTAAGGACAGGGACAGTGCCTTTACATGTGTCTGTATACTGCTAGCAAAACAGGCCCCCCCCAACACTAATTGAAATCTCTGGGAGCTGCTGCAATATAAATATGAATAACAAAAACCAATAGTAATAATAAAAGAGGTGAATTAGCTCTGCCTACATTTAGTGATACCATTGCAATAACGTACACACTACAGTGTGGAGCACTCTTAAAAGAATGCAGAGATATAGGAATAATGTATTGAAATGAACACATTTACTCTACATCACATAGTACCCATTAGGAGACTTTTATGATCAAATTACTATGTGCTTTGTCTTGAAAAAGAGACTTCTCTGGCTTTTCCACCCATAAGCAGAAAAAATACTTACCATACTCATTATCAGTCTCTTGGCTCTGATTTTCTCTCTGATGTACAGCTGCTTTACTTTGGATCTCAGCTCCAATACAATCTATTAGTGCCACCTTTTCTGTAACAACATCCTATAATCCTGAACTAGCTAACGCTATGGATAGTGTTTTTATTATTGGGCTGAGGCAGATGCCTACCTAGAAATCTTTCAGATTAGAGTGGGTTGAATTATTTGATTCGAATATGTGTTATGAATTTAGCCCTCTTTTTGGCTAGAGAATAATTTTAAATTAGTTTAATGAATAATTTTCATCCTATGTGGTTTTTTGTGAACTGTTCACTTTGACCAGTTAGTGAGTGATCACATGGTATTGTTTCTGCTTGATGAACACTTTTTAAACAGATGAATAATGAGTAAGAAAGAACAACAAAAAATGAATTTATGGTACAATTTTTAAAATGAATGAAGGCTTGAGTAAAAATATGTATAGGTTTTGGGTCTCATAATCACTGCCCCTGAATACGCAAGAGTCATCCAACACTTGCAATGGTATAAACCCCCATCACAGAAAACCTGGTTCAGCACTTTTATTCAAGAAAATACTCAAGAATTATTTTGTAAAACTATTTGACCAGTTCTAAAGAATACAGAGCTCTCAAATTATCAGACAGTAGGCCCTGGTCTACACTAGGACTTTAGGTCGAATTTAGCAGCATTAAATCGATGTAAACCTGCACCTGTCCACACGATGAAGCCCTTTATTTCGACTTAAAGGGCTCTTAAAATCGATTTCCTTACTTGACCCCTGACAAGTGGATTAGTGCTTAAATCGGCCTTGCCGTGTCGAATTTGGGGTACTATGGACACAATTCGACGGTATTGGCCTCCGGGAGCTATCCCAGAGTGTTCCATTGTGACTGCTCTGGACAGCACTCTCAACTCAGATGCACGATTGTTTGCCATTGCTCTGACGCAGGGAGGGGCGACTGACAACATGGCTTACAGGGTTGGCTTACAGGGAGCTAAAATCAACAAAGGGGGTGGCTTTACATCAAGGCTTTACATTTCAGGCAGGACTTCACGGAGGGTTCCAATAAGAAATGGTGTACCTAAGTTATTGTTCTTATTAGAACAAGGAGGTTAGTCTGGCCTCTGATTGATACATGGCTAGATTTACCTCGCTGCACTTTCTCTGTGAGTGACTGCAGTGTGACCTAGAGGAATAAGTCCCCTAGACGGGGGCGGGGCAGGGGGGGTTGCAAATAAGTACAAAACAAATCTGGTCTATTTCTTGTTTTGATACGCTCCATCTATCTTTTACATCTTTGGCTAGCAGCAGACAGTGCAGAAGGACTGCATGCCATCCACATCTCATGGCTGCTCGGCAGAAGATGGTACAATAGGACTGCTAGCCATCCTCATCTCTTGCCTTCCCGGCAGAAGATGGTACAATACGACTGCTAGCAATCCATATCACCTGCTTGCTCACCATAAGATGGTTCAATAGGACTGACTGCAGGACTAAAGAGAATGACTTGATCAGGTCAGTCCAAATTTAGTCCCTGCACCTATGTCTGCCCAGGCGCTCCTGATCGACCTCACACAGGCGACCAGGAGCACCTCGGACATGACGATGACGGCTACCAGTCCTATTGCACCGTCTGCTGCCACAAGGCAATGGGTTGCTGCTGCTGTGTAGCAATGCAGTACCGCGTCTGCCAGCACCCAGGAGACATATGGTGACAGTGAGCTGAGCGGGCTCCATGCTTGCTGTGGTATGGCGTGTGCACAGGTAACTCAGGAAAAAAGGCCCGAAACGATTGTCTGCCCTTGCTTTCACGGAGGGAAGGAGGGAGGGAACGGGGACCTGACGATATGTACCCAGAACCACCCGCAACAATGTTTTAGCCCCATCAGGCATTGGGATCTCAACCCAGAATTCCAATGGGCAGCGGAGACTGCGGGAACTGTGGGATAGCCACCCACAGTGCAACGCTCTGGAAGTCGACTCTAGCCTCGGTACTGTGGAAGCACTCCACCGAGTTAATGCACTTAATGCACTTAGAGCATTTTCTGTGGGGACACACACACTCGAATATATAAAACCGATTTCTAAAAAACCGACTTCTATAAATTCGACCTAATTCCGTAGTGTAGACATACCCTAAGGGGCAAAAAGGGTGAATACAGATTGATGCGGAGGGGAGCAAGGAAAAGTGTCATCTCTCCATCATGTAGGTAATACTGATTTTTGTAAAGGCCTTGAGGGGCAGTTTTCATATTTTAGGTACAGGATCAGATACAAATGTCAGATACTATGTGACTCAGACAGTTGAAGTAAGGAAACATTGGAGTCTATCTGTATTTTTATTGTAAGTATTATCATAGAACCATAGGGTTAGGAGGGACCATAAGGGTCATCTAGTCTAACCCCCTGCAAAGATGCAGGATTTAGCTCTCATGGAGAATTGTTAGATGTTTATAGCGCTGAATATTTGGAAATTAAATGGGTCTGAAAGCAAATAAGAGTTCCAGATGTTATTTGCAGATCCACAAGAAATGTTTAGCTGCTCTTTACTGACAAATGCAATTGGTTAACACGTTACAATGGAGAGGTGCGTGCCACCCATCTCTGGTACTACAGGATCAGCAGGGGGACTCTCTCCAACAACAGTGATCTGCAGGGTGGAGTTGGAGAGAGGAGGAAGGTGTTGAGGCCATTGACAATTTGCTCTCCATCCCTCCCTCTGGAGGGGCAGGATGTAATGGGAAGAGGGCTGCTTGCAGCCGGAAAAAAGATCAGGTTTCTGAGATCTTCAAAGGAGAGTCTGTTGGCAGCTGACTCCCCCTTTCTACTATTAGGATTTTTCTGTATTTGCACTGAGGATCCCTACCCCTGCCAGACCTCCTAATTAGCTCCCTCTTCCTTCTATAGCATGAGCTCAGTCATATTCAAGGCCCCTTGTATTGTGTGCCACATTAGACTTAAATTGGGAGGCCTCACTGCATTATTCATGCAGCACAGCTGTACTACATTCTGCACCGTTATGCAGCAATGCTAATTGATTACAAAAATCATTTGATAAACTGTGTGGCTCCTAAATTGGAACTGGGGCTGCGGGTGTGATGGGTGGTGGTCAGGCAGTGGCAAAAGCAGCAAAGCTGGGAGGGATTAAGGAAGTAGGTTGTAGAAGGGAATGGCTGCCATCCAGGGCTTCAAAGTGAGGAGCTGCACTACCAGGGCTTGCCCTATGACACCCCCAGTGCATTTTCCTGTGCAAAAATAAATGTTTGTCTGTTTAGCAAAACTGACATGAACCAGCCTGCAGGCTACAGTCTCAAAATTCAGTGCTGACAAGAGCACTTCTATAGCACCTTTCATTGAAGGACACAACCACACACCACACACCAAAAACACTAACTCAGGAACCTATCCTTGCAACAAAACCCAATGCCAACAGTGTCCACATATTTATTCAAGTGACACCATCATAGGAGCTAATCACACTAGCCACGCCATCAGGGGCTCGTTCACCTGCACATCTACCAATGTGATATATGCCATCATGTACCAGCAATGCCCCTCTGCCATGTACACTGGCCAAACTGGACAGTCTATAAGCAAAAGAATAAATGGACACAAATCTGACATCAGGAATCATAGCATTCAAAAACTGGTAGGAGAACACTTCAACCTCTTTGGCCACTCAGTAACAGATTTAAAGGTGTCAACAGAAAAGCTTCAAAAACAGACTCCAACGAGAAACTGCTGAGCTTGAATGAATATGCAAACTAGATACCATTAACTTGGGTTTGAATAGAGACTGGGAGTGGCTGGGTCATTACACATATTGAATCTATTTCCCCATGTTAAGTATCCTCACACCTTCTTGTCAACTGTATAAATGGACCATCTTGATTATCACTACAAAAGTTTTTTTCTTCTGCTGATAACAGCTCATTTTAATTAATTAGCCTCTTATAGTTTGTATGGCAACTTCCACCGTCTCTGTATGTATATCTATCTATCTTCTTACTTATATGTTCCATTCTATGCATCTGATGAAGTGGACTGTAGCCCATGAAAGCTTATGCTCAAATAAATGTGTTAGTCTCTAAGATGTCACCAGTACTCCTGTTCTTTTTGCAAATATTAGTTACTTAAGCCTCACAATGCTCGTGGAGGTAGGTAATGTGAGGCACAGAGAGGTTGACCTGTCCAGGGTCACAGACTGAGTCAGCAGAAGAGGTGAGAGTAGAACTCAGAAATCTTGAATTCAAGCCCCCCACCAGATGCAGCTTTGTTGCTGACAGAAATTGTTAGCCATTACCAGGGGCCAAATTATCCCCTGCCTGATCCATGTGTGAAAGTGTCCTCTCTGCCCACATCCTCCCCCCTTTTGTAGGCAAGGGAGGACAGCCACTTCTACAGCAATGCCCCTGTGACATTCTGTACCTCGGGGGAACACCCTACACCCCCATGTCCATCCTTATAAAATGACTGTATGGTTTCCAATGCAAAGTTTGTCATATTGGGTGTCTTCGGAAGGCTCATGATGCACTGAGCATTGTTGTTATAGTGATGTTATAGTAATTGTTGTGACAGTAATGTTATAGTAATGTTATAATTTCATGTATATAGTTATGAGGCTGAAAATGTGTCTTCATGGCTTAAAATAAGCCCAGGCAAAAACTCTCTAAGAGCAGAGGAGCAGTTCACACCTCATCAAGGTATGTATGGGACTAACCCAGCCCAGACTCACAGGAACAAAGGATGCTGGCCTAGGTAGCAACAAAAGGACCTGTTGGACTCTCAAGTGAGTCACCCCCCTTCCTTTGGTGAGTTTGGGACTGTGATCAGGTAATGCTCCCCTGATTCTGAAGTTGGAGGTGGGGGCACAAAGCCAAGAGGGAAGAAAGGACATGATAAAAGGGAGAGACATTTGCCAAGCAACTGAAGCGCTGATCAAAGGGGAGAGCCTGACTGAAGGGAAACCAGGAAGCCTGTGGTGAGAAGCATCTAAGTTTGTAAGGGCACTGAAAGTGTTAAGATCAGATTAGAATGTGTTTTGATTTTATTTCATTTGACTAAATCTGACTTGTTATGCTTTGACTTATAATCACTTAAAATCTATCTTTATAGTGAATAAATCTGTTTGTTTATTCTACCTGAAGCAGTGTGTTTAGTTTGAAGTGTGTCAGAGACTCCCCTTGGGATAACAAGCCTTGTGCATATCAATTTCTTTGTTAAATTGATGAACTCATGTAAGCTTGGAGTGTCCAGCAGGCATAACTGGACACTGCAAGACAGTGGTTCCTAGGGTTGTATCTGGGACCGGAGATATTGGCTAGCATCATTCAGTTGCACAATCCAAGGAGCAGCTTACATGCCAGAGGCTGTTCGTGAACAGCCC
Organism: Caretta caretta; assembly: GCF_965140235.1. NCBI lineage: Eukaryota > Metazoa > Chordata > Testudines > Cheloniidae > Caretta > Caretta caretta. The sequence continues at coordinate 188,654,766 of NC_134207.1, read as the reverse complement.
AGGAGTAGGGGTTCTCACAGCAGAGCGGGGTAAGGCTGGCTCCCAGAGTCAGGGATTGGAGTAACCTAGCAAATCACTGGTCCAGATAACACCAGAGGGGAACGTCACAGCCCCCACACCTCTAGACCTGGCAGAGCTCTCACCACAGTCCTCTCACCACGGTCTGTATTGAAAGAGAGGGAGGTAACTGGCTAGGCTGAGGAATTGGTGCCTATTGTCACCCCTTGAGCCCTGTGGGCTTTACCTGGAAAAGCGCATACAAGGCTGCTGAGGTCAGGTGGGTGAATCTCTTGGCATGGATCTGGCAGGGATGGAGACTAGATAGGGTTGCCAATTTTGGTTGGATGTATTTCTGGAGGTTTCATCACGACTTGATCTTTAATTCCTGGTGACGCCAGGACAATCCTGGAGCATTGGCAACCCTAAAGACTAGAGGTGAGAGCCAGTGTAGAGACAAACATTTTTTTTAAAACAAAAAAATGCAACTGTAAACCCCATAAATATTAGCCGGAGACTCAAGGGTAGAAGTACCATATGAAAGTGCTTTTAACTCATTTGTTAATGTTGACTAGATTTCCACTTGACAGTGCCCCTTTAAAGAGAGAAATCACAGAAATGTGTTCTATGTGATGGATGAAATTCAAATAAAGGCTTTTCTTCCTGCAGAAGGACAGGTACCATAGGCCCTGATCCAGCAAAGCACTCACATATGTGCTTAACTGTAAGTATGTGAGTAGTCCACTGATTTCCCTCACTTCTAGGGGAAGGCCTGTTGTAGCTGGTGCTCAGGATCTGGCAGAACTGGGCCACCCTGGTCAATAGTTATAATAAAATTGAATCTTTAGTCACTCTAGCCCAGCGGTTCTCAAACTGTAGGTTTCAGAGTAGCAGCCGTGTTAGTCTGTATTTGCAAAAAGAAAAGGAGTACTTGTGGCACCTTCGAGACTAACCAATTTATTTGAGCATAAGCTTTCGTGAGCTACAGCTCACTTCATCGGATGCACCTCAAGTGGGTTATAACCCAATTTTAATGGGGTTGCCAGGCCAGCATTAGACTTGCTGGGACCCAGGCTGAAGCTCTAGCTCCAGTCCCAGCTGGGACAACAGGGCTCAGGCTGTTGCCCCCTCTCCACCACACCCAGGGTGGCATGACTTGGCCTGCGGTCTCCTCTCCTGCCCCCCCACCCAGGGTGGCCGGGCTTGGGCTCCGCCCCCCTCCTGGGGTCCTGTAGTAACTTTGTTGTCAGAAGGGGGTCATGGTGCAATGAAGTTTGAGAACCCAGTCTAGCCCATGAAAAGATAGTTTTGTTACATACATACAGCCAGCAATACAATGTATGACTGTCGTATCGTCTTGCATCCATCCATTTTCTCTTCCTCACATATATACCTTCTCTTGAAATAAAGAAACTATACACACACATCCCTTTCCCCTCAAATAAATACTCACCATATGTATGCCAATTGCCACTAACACCTGCTATATTTTTCTTTATAGTGACTAGGAATAGGGAGAAAGGATGCTCCATTGATTGGGGTCTAGCCTAGGACTCAAGAGACTTGGGTTCAATGTCCTGCTATGCCTCCTTCTTCTGTGACTGAGCAAGTGATTTGGGGACAGAGTTGTCAAAGGTATTTAGATGCCTAAAGATGCAGATAGGCACCTAGTGGGATTTTTCAAAAGCACCTTGCTCCCTTCAATGGGAGTTAGGCAGCTAAGCCCTTTAGAAAATCCCAACAGGCACCTATCTCCATCTTTAGACACCTAAATACCTTTGAAACTCTGTCCTTTATACCTTTTACACCTAAATACCTTTGAAACTCTGTCCTCAGTTCCCTATTTGTAAATTTGTGTACACTGTGAGGTGCTCAGATACTATGTTTTCTATCTAAGTACTTTAGATAGAAAACAAAGTTACAAATTGTTGACAAGGTAACTATTTCTGCTCCAGAATAATGATAGTATAATTCCTGTTCTTGAATAACATAGTTATCTTTTATTCCTTCAGTGATATTGTACTGTCAGTTTTTAATCAGAAGTCCTATTGAAATCAACTGAAAGCAAAACATGGCCTGCTATTGGGAACAAGACAATATCACTCCATCTTATTTTCCTGGCTAAGAGCTTGATCCTGAATTACTTCCAAATCAGATGGGGTTTTTTGGTGGTGCTCCCAGGATGAAGCCTAACGTTGCCCATGTTATAGTACCAAGTTTACTGTGGGAGAAGAAAAATTATGGACTTGGATTATAGAAATATACATTTTGTGCAGAAGTTTGAGAAAAAGTATCTTGGTTTTTGTTTTATAGAGCTACATATGCAAATTAGTGGTACATTTTAATAAATGGGATAATTCTTTTTTGGAATATTATAATAAACTGTTATAGACATTACCGGAATATCAAAAATATAGGGACTGATCTTGCAGTTGTTACCCTACCAAAATAACTATTGGCATCAACAGAAGCTTGGCGTATGTAAGGACTTAAGAATCAGGCCCTTAAAGTGGATGGGAAGAAGCAGGAGAAATCAAATAGATTCTGACACCAAAGCTTTCATATAAACCAAGAAAATTTCCCTGGTACAGTATATAGATCTTTGAATAACTGATGATTGTAGGTATTTCTCATTAAGGTACTAGGCATACAAATTCTAGTTTAGGCCCTATTTATGCAACCCTTACTCATGTTCACATGAGTAATACAATTAACTTCATCAGTAGGATTTCTCATGTCAGTAAACAGTTACCAATGTGCGTAAGGGCAGCTCATCAGGCCTTTTAAGAATATCTTTTATGCATCAAACCTCGCAGCCAACTCAGAGTGCAGTGCAAGTGGTGTTTCAGCATCAAGGTTCCCTCCAAGTACTCACTGGTAAGTTAAACAAAAATATAGATAAAATCTATGCAGTCTCCAAGAAATTAGTTTTATAGTTCCTGTTAGGATACACACACTATTACTTTTGTTAGATTACAGAAAAAAAATTTTAAGTTTACTCAGTGAATGAGCAATCTATTAAAATACACAATATACAACTCTTTGCTTAAATTACATTTTCAAAAGAGTGCAGTGTACATTGTGGTAATGAAGACAGAAAACTAATTTCCATTAGTAGAATGTTAATGAAGAAAAATCAGCACAATTTAGTTCTAAACTTCAGCCTTAGTTCAGCTTCTTCACAAAGTTTCAGGCAATTACGTCTGTATGTTCTTCTTCTTACATGCACAAAGTTAATCATCGCACTGTGGTGCAAGAATGAAAATGGACAGTTGCTTCTGGGCAGTTTAGCTTCACTCAGCCTCCTGTCCTTGTAGTCTTAGCGTGCTGCAGTGTGTTACTTGGCATATTTCTGAAAGGTACACTACAACCGGCTCCCATTAATACTGTTTATCAGAGAGGAGAGTAAAATTCTTCATCTAATTCATTGCAGATTCTATAAACTGAACAGCAAATACAATTGCTTTTCACTACTATAAAGTAAATGGAAAATATACAAATTTGCATCACTTACTCTTGAGATGCTTACAACCCACACCTTCCCAATTATACATATGCAATATCTCAGTAAGTCTTTACCTACAAAACTCTGGAATACAGAAGGTTAGAGATGATTGGTGTAATTTAATATATAGGTAGACATTACATCTTCAAGCCTGGACATATCACAGGAGCGTCTTTAAATATATATACATTTCTACTAGGGTTTTTTAATTGTCTGTTCCACTTCTCTACTGATGGCTAAAATGTTCAGGGCAGAGGATGGTCTTTGACAACAGGCACACAAGATATTTATAACAACAAGATATTTCACTCTGCATTTTGTTTTAGCATGTGGGGAGACTTGTAATTGTATTCAGACTTGAAATGGTTTGGGTTATACAGTTCAGAGCACAAGCACCTGCAGCAAATTAATTTATTGTAGCACATTAATTATCTCCTAGCTTCTATTTAGGCTGCAGCTGTTGCTATTATGTTAATAATATTTTTATAACCACTATACACAACAGGTTACGGTAATATTAGAAAATTCTTGGGGTGGGGCGTGGGGTTTTTTAATTATTATTTTTCAGAGCAAAATGGGGAACAAAATTAAACACACAGGCATCCATCAGGCATTTAGCGTTCTATTTATTAACTGATTTGAAAGAGAATGGGTAACTGAAATTAGAAAAGAATAACAATAGACAAAGATGGCGCGTGCAGAATTTGTGAAAGCAAAAAAGAAGAAGAGGGGGGGAAAAAAGAGAGAAAGAAACACCGCACACCGCAGTGCTGGGTGGTGAGAGTTCGGGTGGGGGTGGGGAAAATGCTGCAGTTTTCATGAAATAATAAGGTGGAAAAAAAGGCATACAAAGAGTAGGTTTTTCATTGTCTGTAAAATATAAACACAGATGAATTCTGTCTTTGGTTTGTTCATGCTTTTCACTCTGCACAGCAGGGATGTTCTTAAGAACTTGCCCTCTGCGAAATTTCACTAAATGGAAACCGTGGACCCTGCATGATGTGATTATAATCACACCAGCCATTCTTTTTACATAATTTTTTGTTTAAAATCCAGTAATGCTTCTTGTTTTTAAAATATATATTTATATTTATATGGCTGGCTAAAACTACACTGTTTTACGTCCTTACAGCAAAGTGCGAGCTGAAGGTATAACTGGCTATATCCCATCTACAAATCTCAATGGCTCAAAAACAATATGAAAATTTTTAGCTTACAAGAACATGTCTGCTGCCTGCAGTCACTGCAATAGCTCACCATGTTGCCTACTAACCAAAAGATCAAAAATTATCGATTTCATGGCGCTGTGTGCTCGGGATAGGAAAGCTACTTTAAAATTTGCATTATTTAAGAAATGAATTAAGAGAAAAGACTCATGTTTTAAAACACTTTGGAATGTAAAAATGGGTTTATGTTTTAATCTTATCAATGATTTACTATAATTCTATTATTTTTAGCAGCTGGGGTCTGGAAATGATTTTTTTCCGATGAATTTAGGATTTTGCCGCAGTATACATCTGCAGTCCCAGAATCCTCTGGTAAGATAATCCCTCTTGCGATGGGGAACGCCTTTAACCTTTTCGTGAATGAAAAATCTGCAACCATTTTGAAATAAAAAGGGGGAAAGAATGATGATTTCTAAGAGCTGGAACGATATTTACTCTGCATTGAAAGAACACTGAAAGGAAAACATACTGTAAGCGCTTTGTGTCATTTGAGTATCTAGTTGTTGTCTCCATTACTCATACTCTTTCAATGGTGACCGTAAATACTTACTTCTAGAGTATGGTGATAACCATATTTCATGCTGCTAAGAAATTCAGAACCAAGATGTAAGATATATACTGTTTGTTTTGTATAATTACAGACCTGCCATGAACTAATACTGCAGACCCAAATGAAAGTTTTCAGAGCAACTCCCATTGAATTTGCCCAGCGGATTCTTAGTTACTTGCTTGTGTGAGAGTAGCCAACTTTCTAGATTGACAAGAGGTATTTACAACTACTTAGCCTTTGCAGCTGGAAAGAAATCAAAAGATTAAACTGAGCTATGAGATGTACTGCAAATCTGAACTTCTCGTCCAAAAATAGCCTATCTGGAGGTCTGTTAAATGAAACTCTTATCCTGATGTCTAATATTTTCAGATTACATATTAAATTAGAAAAATCTGTCCTAATCACTCTTAAAAAACAGGACTGAAACTGAACTTTTTAAAAACACCAACTCAATTTTTAAAGTGTTTTTCTCTCTGATCACATATAGCGTTCTTCTTTCTACAGTACTGACATTTAAAGGGTTACCCATATGAAAAATAAATGGCTTCTTGTGGATGGAACGGAGTGGGGGAGAGGAGGTAGGTATTGCACCTTTGTGTCTATTGTTTTAGTTTGTTTGCGCTAGTTTTTCTGCAAGGCTGAGTGAACACAGCAATCACACATTCCTTTAAACTAGGAAGGCAAGGTACATAATCAGTAAGAGTCAGGCATATATTTATATACATTTTTAAATAAAAACTTGGGTTCTGTGGGATACTAGATATGACAAAAACAGACTTGTGGATTTCTGTTGGTCTTGATCATAATTATCCATGATTAATATTATAAATGCAAAGCAATTTGTTTATTAATTTGGTTAGTAGTTAAAATATATGTATTTGGTAAGGGCAAAACTTCCATTTCGGTTTGTTTAGTTTTGCAGTATCTACTGCTTAATATGCCAATAATCGGATATTGTGATGAAGAATGCCTCAGCTGCTAAATCAGTTAAAGACTTTTTCAGTTTCTGAAACACATCTGAAATATACAGTTAAACTGCTGTTGGCTTTCAAATAAATTAAGGTGGCTAACAGAAATGTTGCATGTCTCTAGAAGAAAAACATAAAAATGAAAGAATAGTACAGAAAGAACTGTACTGGTCATTGATTACTATTTCTGGTCACTAATAACTATTTCTAATATTTGGAACAACACCTACAGAGTGCTCTATTTTATGTAATTTCAACCAACTAACGAGCTGTTTTGACCTATCATTTTCACACTAATTTATTAATGTTTTACGGTCTGCCTTCATTTCAAGAAGATGATCTACAACTATGATATCTGCAACATTTTTTGTCTCATTATTTTACGAGAAAAGCAAACCTAACCAAGATCTCAAACTTGGCTAATTCTTTATTTTTCTTTCTTGTTTAAAGTATCTGCTAATAGTATTTTACCAAAGTTGGGTCTGGCTATCGCATTTTTGCTTTACTACAGCAAAGTTTTTGTCTTGTATTAATAAAATATATTTCCCAACTATGCAGCAAACATTACATTACTTAATCCTGTGTCTCAAGTAGAATGTTTGAACACTACAAGCATTTGCTTTATTTTTTCTGCCCTTCCATGTGTTCCAGGAAAAGTTCAAATATGTTTTTATACACCGCACACTTAATTTCAGTGGAAGAATTTTTTTTTTAAATGTCCAACATGCTGCATTGTGGTGTTGCTAAACTGAACACATAAATATTAGCATTTTAACAGTATTGTAACGGAGTCTGTAATCTGCACCTAAAACGTGCACAGTTAGAAGCTAATTACTTTTTACATCTGTATGGGAAATCAAAGATTCCGGCCCAGTGACTTAAATATAACGTTAATTGTTCATTCTGCTTTGAGTACGTATTAGTACCACTGCTACTTATTCTTTACTGTGTGCTTTAAGACGACATAGCTATATTCCAATATCCTTAGCAAGAAAGGTGACCAACAAAATTTACCTTTATCCATTTTTTTTCCTGTTTAGCTGCTCCCTATTGTGGTGTGGAGTTAAAAGTTGACTCTGCAAAAACAATGCCAAGGATGTAAAAAAAATGGCTAGGAGATTTGAATCATTATTTTTTAAAATTTAACCAAGAAGTTTTCCTTTGCAGCGAAGATTTCTCACTGCAGAAATACACAATGGTCTTGCTAGAAGACTGTTTGACCTTTTTTTTAAAGAAGTCTGCAGTGTAGTCAACTAACAAACAGTTACCAAAACAAATCTATTAAAGTACTAATCAGGTCTTAAGAAACTTTTAAAGCTATATATATATATATATATATATATATATATATATATATATATATATATATATAATGAATGCTTGTGGGCTGGGAAGACAATAAGTAGACATTGTATATAGTCTATTGTTTATTGTAAATTCATTAACTGAAGCCCTGCATTCTAATAGCCAAGACAAAATGTTTCCCTTTTGCTATACCCTACCCTCTTTTAGAAACATTTGTAATAAAACACAGTGATATTACAAGTTAAAGTAAATTGCAATTGTAAGACTTACATATAGGTATCAAAGCAATGGCTCTTCTCAGCTAGCTCCACAAAACCGAAAGTATCTAGTAAATAGTTAACTGCTCACTAACTAAATAGTGCTAAACCAAACCAAATCAAAATATTAATTGCCTGTGCCTCCATACAAAACATAACAACTCTGAAATAAACCAAGTACAGATTAAATGGCTTAAAATATACAATATTATAACTCCTCTTCAACTCACTATAAGGCAACACAATCTGCTGAAGGCCTTCTGATATTTATAATTTTAAAAAGTTTTTAAACCTCCTTTAAAAGAGGATCATTCCAATGGTCCTCCTCATGTCAAAAAGAAGAGCAGTCCACAGTCCTGAGGCCAGAAGCAAACAGACTACCCTTCCTGGAAAATCCAGGCTCCAGCAGCCCTGTCCCCTCAGGCCTCAGGGGGTAGGACAGCACACAAAGAGACTCTGAAAGGTATCTGGGACCATGCAGTGCATCAAGGGCATTTGACTGATTCTACTGTTGTTATCAAGGACCCAAAGGAATTGCTTGTAGGGAATTTGATAACAACACTTTCACTGAAACAGCACCTTTCATCTAAGAATCTAAAAGGTGGGTCAGTCAGTAATATTATCCCCATTTTACAGAGGGTGAAGCCAAGGCATACATGATTGATACAGGATTTGCCCAAGGTCATGCAGCAAAGCAGTTGGGGGAAAAAGGAGTTTCACAAAGAAGTAAGCTCTTTTGCCTCTAGCCTCCAACCTAACCCCCAAAACCACGCTGCCTTGGAGAGCTATCATAAAGCAGAATGAAAAGACCTGATGCAAACTGCAATGCCAGTAACGGTGAAACCTTTCTGCCTACAGTAGAATAGTTTTATTGAACAATAGAGGCTACCTCCTGCTGGAAGTCAGCCAGAGTCTGAGTCTCAAACCTTCAGGTCATGATCCAAGAAGAATGTATTTTGCCTGATTCTTGTATTTTGTTTCTTATGAGGTTATTGGGGTGGGTCTTTCAGTCAGGATATTCAAAGTAGCTTGCTGTGCAACAGGAGCTATATATTAGCAGCAATATATTAGCTAATGAAAGTGGGTCCCCAGTACTTCCTTAAAATGGGAGGCGTAAAGCCCTAACTGCAGGATTATGCACACAGCACATAGAGGCGAGGAGTTGTGTTTTGGAGCTTGGACAGCTTCTGGGAGAATGGCCCCAACAGGCCAACGGCCGCCAGCGCCAGGCTGAAGATTGTTGCATGCCCTAAAATGGAAAGTAAAAACAGAGGCCGTTAAAGAGCCAATACCTTGAAAGCCCATTAACTTATAACAGTAACTTTAACTCTCCCCCAGGTGAGAAAGCCTCTGCTTTCGTCCTACCCCCGCTCTATTCTGCGGGTGCCCAGCGTTACCTGCCCGGGCAAAAGCGTGCGAGGAGGGGGATGAAAAAAGGGAAGTCGAGGGAGAGAGGAGGCCGCCTTCGCTTCCCCACGTGGCCTCCTGGCACCCAAGCGCCGCTCGCCATTCCAGCCCCGAACCCCACCCCTTGGGATGAGCGAGGCGGAGTCCGGGCGGATGCGACAGGACCCAAGGAAAACACGGGGCCGAGCGGAGTCAGGGACAAGGCGCCCCTAATGACCCGGACGCCCTGGCACAGGAAACGCGAGAGCGGGAGCAGTGGGCGATCCACTTTCGTTCTTTCCTCTGGAGAAGACTTTAAAGCATCTTCCCTTCCGACACCAACAAGCGTGCGCGGTGTGAACGCTCCTCGAGGCGACGCTGCAAACAAAGTCCATATTTAGGCAGTTTTGTTTGCCTGAAATATACTTTGTCGGTGCAAAATCTCGCGTTTGGAGAGATTGCACAATAAATCTCGCCACTGCAAAATCAAGTGCCTATTTAAAACATTCCGCTCGTGCAAGATCCCGCATACAAAGAAAGAGCCGCCTATGTGTAAAAATATGCTTTGCTGGTACAGGATCAGGTAGGAGCAGAAAGAGCCTACGTGAATTATATCCAGTTCAAGATACAAAGAAAGAGGCCCTATTAAAGAGATGCTGCTAGTGCAATATGATGTACGAAAAAAACCCCAAAACCCTATATGAAACACCCCAATGCAACACCGTGGGTACAAAAATGAACACAACAACCCACATAGGTGAAACATAGTTTGCTAATGCAAAACCATGGATTAAAAAAAATTCACATCTTTTCCTAGCCAACTACGGTGTTGTTTTATTTTAACATAAACTCTTTATTTGTAACCGTGATCTTGCACTGGAGTAGGTCTCATATTGGCTTTTTTAAAATATGGGTTTCAGAGTAACAGCCGTGTTAGTCTGTATTCGCAAAAAGAAAAGGAGTACTTGTGGCACCTTTTAGTCTCTAAGGTGCCACAAGTACTCCTTTTCTTTTTTTAAATATGATAAGCATATTCTGCCAGTGCAAGATGGTACATGCCAAAGTGTGTAAAACAGTTTAAGATACACGATCCTGCATGCAGAGGCTGAAATACATGTGCAAGATCGCAGAGTGGTAGCTGTATCAGGAAAAACAACGAGGAGTACTTGTGGCACCTCAGAGACTGACAAATTTATTTGAGTGATCCTGCATGCAGTGGAAAAGCTTGTGTAAGTCATAATATTTTCCTGTTTTTAAAACTCCTTCAGAAGGCGAAAAATCCGAGTTTTCGCCCACAAAAACCATTGCATAACTATGATACTTTCTTTGGCAACTGCTTCCTGACAAATATTTATAAAGGAATTGCAGAACGCGTTTCCGCCTACGTGAATGCGTCTCATAACCACCTTCCCCAGAACTCACTGCCACTAATTGTTTAAAGGAGTGGCGGACAGGAAAGCAGGGCACCCTGTACCTCCACCAGGGCAAAGTGTGTGCGGACGGGGGGCGGGGGGGGGTCACCGCCTTTTTTGCAAGCCTTTCTCTGAAACTATTAGTTCTGTCTGTTGTAAATCAGAAAGTTTTCAGTGCTGCCGGAAACGCAAAGGAGCGGAGGGATTATTATTGGCACTGGTCTCCACAACAAGCATTTGGGAAACACTACACCACTTTCTATGGTTGCATGTGAAGCCCCCCCTCACCCCAGCTCGCAAATTCTAAATTTGTTATGGGGGGGGGGAGTGAGGGGACCCAGATCGCTTGCCAAGGAGTTACTGCCCCTTTAAGAACAACACCACACGGCTGCTTCCCCCACCCCCCGGCAGCAACTTCTCTCCCCAGGCAGGAAGGAACCAGTCCCGCTCCCAAGCTCCAGAGTGAGGTGTCTCCGCCGCCCCCACCCCGGCCTCATCACACCTCCCTAGCTGCTGGATCACTGCTCCCATCCTGCCTTGTTCTCCACAGCGCCCCCCGCTGTGGCCCCAGGCTCCCCCCTCACCCCCTCTGCCCTGCAACTCCACTCGCCTCCCCCCAGCGCCCTCCGCAGGGGCCAGCGACCCACCGCGGGCGGCGCACAGCTGCCCTTCGTCTCCCTCCGCCCTGGGAGCCGGGCACTATTTCTCCTCCCCCTGCCCTGGCGCTGGGTGCCTGTGGAATGCTGCGCGCCGAGCCCGGCAGCGGCGGCAGGATACAGCCGAGCCTTGGCTTGCCTATAAGAACCTCCTTGCGAGCGACGCCATTTTAAGCCTCTCGCTCGGTTCGGCGGCAGAGCAGCGGCAGGGGAAGCGCCCGGCGCGGACCGACGGAGCCGCAGGCAGCGGCCGGAGACCGGGGCTGGGGGAACCCTGCGCTCTTGCCTCCCCGCAGTGTCAGTGGCGCTTTCTGCTGAATTCCCGCTTCCTCCCCGGCGGCGGCGGCGGCACTGGGTTTGCTCCCAGCCCGGCGGGGGCGCTGGTCGCGGGGGTGGGGGGCGCCCGCCGGGGGTGCGGGAGCCGGGGTGGAGGTTTCGCGCTGGGCCCGGCCCTGGGACGGAGGGGTGCCGGCCCCCGGGGGCGGCAAGGGAGCGCTGCCTGGGTGGGGAGCTGCTCGGACGCGGGGGCTCTTGATTTGGGCGGCCCGGACAGTTGCGTGGCTGGGGAGGTAGGCGGCGGCAGCTGCGGCTCCGAGGCGCCTCTCGGGTGGCTGGTGCCGGGTTGTGGGAGGCTGCCGGGGCTCTGCCTGTGGCGGGGCGAGGCGAGTTTCCTGCACCCCGGCTTTGGGGTGGGAGGCTCGTAGCCGAGCCTGTGGGTTCCAGCCGGGCTTGGAGCAGTGTCGGGCCGATTTGGGGAGGCGCTGGCAGGCTTTCGAGCGCGGCTCCGATAGCAGGAGGGGGGGCGGGCCGCGGGTTCGGGTTTGTTTGTACTGTGTAATTATCCAATAACTAATCTGCTGCTTAACTGCAGGGGCTGTTATCTGTTGCATTGTGGGCTTTTGTCTCAGCTGCATGTGTGTTTTGCAGGAGAGGCTCCTGTTCGTATCTGTGCCGCTGCTGGGTGTCTTGAGTTCAAGCTGCTCCGGAGCTGGGTGTAACCAAAGCGAGTTTAAAACACCCCAAGTAGCTGGAGTCTCGTTAAAGAACGAGCTAGGCGGCTTGGGGCTCTCCTACGTGGGGAGGAAAACTTGCTGGTTTTGCACTGGCCCACTTCAGAATATGCAGTGTGTTGTGGGGGTTCGCCTGCAGAGCTGATTCTTCGGAGGGGAGGTGGTCCATGGACCAATTCTACTGTTCCTGGTGGCTTATATGAAACTTCTAAACGCTCAGGCATCTTTCCTGTTCAGAGCTTTGGGCTTTTCCAGGTTGTCTTTTGCCCAAACTGATGTCTGAGTTAGGATTTATTTAAAACGTTGGTCATTCTTGGGACAGCTAGGCTTAAAAAACAAAATTTCACCTGGTCTTGGCTCTTTCATTAAAAGAAACTTGATTTAGTTTAAAAAAAAAACACTTGCAGTTTTTCTAAATGTGTGTTTAGGGAAGAAGTGGATTTCAGTATGATTTTTGGAGGAAATTCTACAGCACCTGTATGCTGTGATAACTGCTTATGGGTTGTGGGTTTCTTGGGGGTGGGGGGGATAGCAACACTTTTTTAATCTTTTAGCTGTATTTTCTTGAGCTCTCCTATATGGAAGGACTCTCTTGTTTTGGTACTCTATATCTTCCAGACATCTGTGGTCCTCCCCTCCCCCAAAGTATGCATGCGAGTGGTGAATGGAAAGAGGCTGGGCTGGTATGCTGAGCCAGTGGAAGGAAATCAAGGAGGGGTTTTAGTAAAATTGGGAGCTTTGTTTATGAGAGTGTAGTAGATGAGAGTATAGTAGACTCGGTTTAGAAAGTGACCAGAATGAATAGGAGAACTTCCTCTAATCTTAAAAAGTTATTGCAAGATGTGTACTCTTCTGTGTTAGGGTTTATCACTTGGCATGCAAAGTCCAATTGACCGCTAAAAGCCTTAACTGAATTTAAGATGTTTGTTTGTTCTGGTTACCTGTCTTAAATGTGGTAAAATGTGCTATAATTTTAAATAGGCCAAGATTTTCAAAAATATGTGACTTATCTTCCAAAAGTACTAGTCTGCAAATCCCATTAACATCAATAGCAGCTTCTGGATGGTGGCACTGTTTGAAAATAAAAAATGTGGCTTTAAGAGCTGAACTGCATGAACTTAATTTTGTTATTGTATACATCACGTGTATGTACTGTAAATGCAAACTATTTTCTTAAATGTAGGAGGCCAGTGTTTGACTTTGCTGTTTTTATTCAAGCAGTCTTCAAAATTTAATAGTGAAGAGGCTTGAGTCTTTAAGCTGATCCTCTTGGTGTAAATGGGTAGTGGTTTGAGGAATTTCACATAGGATTTTCGCCCTCTCAGGAAAGGGCGGGATAGAAAATGGCCTCTAGAATGAGACAAAAAGCTTAAGTAAAGATGTAACACAAGATTTAATACAAGGTAAGGCTCGACCCGCAAGTTAAAAGCACCCTGTCAGTTTAATTGTAACTCATATCTGTTACACCTTAAAACTAAAATTCTAAAAACTTCATACCGTTTATGCCTTCAACTCTTGTGCAACAAAAACTGGAGTTAGCATGTACTACTAGCATAATGCTAAAGTGATTGTTGCAGTGATTACATATAGCAGTCTTTCTGGTATCAGAGGGGTAGCTGTTAGTCTGGATCTATAAAAGCAGCAAAGAGTCCTGTTTCAGAGTAGCAGCCGTATTAGTCTGTATCCGCAAAAAGAAAAGGAGTACTTGTGGCACCTTATAGACTGACAGACGTATTGGAGCATAAGCTTTCGTGGGTGAAGACCCACTTGGTCTGATGCGTGTAGTGTAGTCTTTCTGGGTTAGATTTTCTGAAATTTAAGCTTCAGACCTAACAGTTTTTCTTTAAACATAGGATTGACTGTATGAAATGATTCAAATTAATGAAAGGGAGAAAAACATCCATCAAAGATAGGTTTCAGAGGAACAGCCACGTTAGTCTGTATTCGCAAAAAGAAAAGGAGTACTTGTGGCACCTTAGAGACTAACCAATTTATTTGAGCATGAGCTTTCGTGAGCTACAGCTCACTTCATCAGATGTGATCCATCCATCAAAGAGTCCAAGATAGTGTGGGTTTTTTGGGGGGGGGCAGGGGGGGAATGGACATGGGCAGTACCTAATTCTAAAATGCCAATTCACATGTAAGGCAGCTGGCCCACGTGCAGTAATGTCTTTACACTAGTTTCTACCTACAAAAAAATTAAGTTTATGCTTTTTCAATGTTATAACTAGGAGTCTGACTGCTCATCTGATAAAATTCACTGATAGGGCTCTACCAAGTTTTATCCAACAACAAATTCTTAATATGGTCAGTAAAGCCAGAAGAAATCATAATGCGAGTGCAGACACAGCGATAAGTATAAAGTTGTCCATGCTGATACAGTTTACTATAGTTTAGGCTAATACAGGGGTTGCTGTGACACTGCAGTAAACTGTAGTAACGTGTGCTTCTTGACTTAATTAGAATGTAAATTATTGTAGTCAGGAAATCCAGAATGACTTCATGTATTTCTCATGGCCTCAGTTCAAGACCAGAAGCTTTAAGACCCTATTTCTGTTTTATTAAGGCATGTAAAGTAAGCTTTTTGCAAGTGGTGCCTTTTACAGAACTCAAGATTTGCATTTACTTCTGCTGTTCTAGTTAATTTTTTTAAACTTTGTACTTATTGGGGTATAACTGAAAATCTAGGTAAGATTTGTAAATTTTAGTGTGATAAATGCTGTCATTTGCAAATTAACTCGTCTTACAAAATTCTAATTGCCTGCTGCCCTGGGCTAGTGCACAGTTTTATCAAGTGAAACAATTGTCATAATAAAGGATGGGTGAGGCAAACTGCTTCTCCTTTTAAACTTGTGCATTTCTTGCAATGCTGGTCTGGCTAGACATTGCCATCAAAACCAAATTCTTAGTATACTGCTACCTAAATAGATTAGATTTTATAAGTTTTGCCACATCCTGATACTGCTATTCTTTAATAATTCACAGCATTAGCAAAGCCTGCAAAATCAGTATTTCCAGTACCTGCTATGCATTCTGCTCCAGACTTTTTCAAAATAAACTCCCAATTAAACTAACTTCTGTGTCAGAGGTTCAAAACCAGTTGATCTGCTTTCATGAGTGATTCATGCAGTGTTAACGTTCTTCCGCCTTTTTTGTCTCTGGTGGTGCACTGACTAGAAAAATTGATTCACTTAAAAAGGGAATAGTGATTAGAACACTGATCATACCCAAAATAATGTGACTGATTTAGAAGTTGATAGGGATAGTTCAAAAATTGTCTTGTGTGATGTACTAAACTTTTTCAACATAGTACAGTGTGAATAGATAAAAAATCCATGGTAGCTTGGTAAAACTGTGCCTTTGAGTCTACATTAATGTCTCCCAAGCAAAGCAAGAGAATGAAGTAAATTGAATTAACAGCCAAGTAGACTGGACACTGTTGCTTCCTAGTGGGCACAGACTGCACTCCACAGTGTCACTGACACAAAACTAAACTCTGAAACAGCTTCAGTCTGTTTCAGGAAATTATGAATAAAATGGGACTAAGTACGTATTGTTTCAGATGGAGCATTGTCACTACATTCTCTATCATACTGTACTGAATGATAGGCAGTTCCCTGACCAAACTAACATTAGAACAGGTCTGTCTAGGTAGATTTTTGTTTTAAACAGTCACTATATTTGTGTTGAAAATGTGAATCAAAATGGAAGAAATTTGTTAAACAGTGTGATAATGCTATTAAATTTAGCATGAATTATTAAATATAAAATGTACCCATCACATACACTCAGGGCACACTTTTATCAACAGAAGATTAACATAGAGCTAGGTGTTACAAGAAGAGGTTGTTTGCTACATTGGAGTACTGTCCCATAACATGTGTAGACGTCTAAGGGAACATTTGAACTCTAGTTCTTGTACATCTTTATATATTTCTCATTGATTTAGCAACAATACAGGTCCCATCAAGTGGCCAAAAATCTAAACATCGCACATCAAGATATGCAAACTGACTAGGTTAAATGAAAGATGGTGTTCAAATTTCCTTTCGTTACTGTAGTGTCAAACTTCACCAATGTCCAGATTGCCTCCTTGTGACTTTGTAAAGTACTGAAGTAAGTTTTACAAGAGTGCTTATATTTCCAGATTATTCCATTCATGGAATCGGACTGACCGAGCAGTGGCTGCTCTAGCTGTACAATTTCTGAGTGTTCTGGTGTTTCATTTAGTCTATATATAAAGTTTATAACTGCTTAATTTCTTCAATTTTAAGCTGCTGAGACTAATGGGAAACATTAACTACTTTTAAATAGTGTAGTTCAGTTCTGCCTTGGATTCTCTCATAGGATTGAGAGGTTATAGACTTGTTATGCAGAAGTGCTGCAGCAGGGCTTTGGTGCAAGGTATTAAAGTGGTGAGCTGCTTTACAGATGAGGACCTAGGTATAGAGGTGTTGGGAGAAAGTAGACCTTTCTTTATAAAGCATAAAGTTCTGTGTACAAAGCCTTGTTAAATGTTTTCTCCTATACATGGCAATTTAGGCACAACTCTTGGCATGGATGTCCAGTCTTAGGTCTGGAATGTCTTAAATTTGGTCTTTGTATATGTGGTGATACTTCAGTGACTGGAGCATCAAACTTAAATTGATTCAAACTTTAAGGGATTACTGCTCAATACTGTGAGACCTTTACCACAGTAAGCAAAATTACCATATATACTCGTTCATAAGCCTCCATGCCTTCAGACACTCCAGGTAAACAAAACGTCCCAACCCTCTAGTGGCTTACCCTAATGGGCCGGGAGCCAAAGTTTGCCAACCCCTGAAATATAGGGTTGGCTTATAAAAGGGTCACACAGTTTTTACTATTTTTACCTATCCATTGGGGGGGTTGGCTAATAAATGAACAGGTAATGAACAAGTATATACGGTACATGTAATTAACCTCAAAGTTGTTAAATTCTTGGTTGAGGGTTTTTGGAGGGCAGGCATATAAGCAAAGGCTTCACAATGTGTGGCATAAACCATTCCCACAATAGTTAAAGTAGCTGGAACTGTGAACGTGTTAGAACAGTGGGGGTGCAACCATAGGACTTGTCTTACTTACCAGGGTAAGTTGATCTAAGTTACACTATTCCAGCTATGTGACTAATGTAGCTTGAATTGACCTAGCTTAGGTCCACTTATCCTGGTGTCTTCACTGTGCTGTTTCATTGCACTCTCCAGTCAACTTACCTTACTCTTCTCCGAGAGCTGGAGTCAACTGGAGAGCGCTCTGCTGTTTTAGCAGGTCTTCACTAGACCCACTAAAGTGATACCTGCTGCATTAATTGCAGCAGCATAGATCTCCCTGGTAGTGAAGACAAGCCCACAGTATGTTTGGTTGCTGATAACAGTTTATTCAAGTTGCTAAAGTATATAGTAATGTCAGAAAGCACTGTTACTAAATTCAGTTTCATAAACTAAGAAGCAAACTACACAATAATAAAGCACCTCAACCTGATTTTGGCTGCATCATGTGCATTACTATGGTGTATCTGGAAATACCAACTAACCTGCACACTTCAGATTAGAATCTGCCTCAATATAGCTGGTCACAAGTTCTAGGCAATTGTATCATCTGGGGCTGGCATATAGATGCCCATATGTAGGTTGTAAAATTGGTTACCATGTTTACAGTTCCGATATTGCAGAGCTTGGTAAAAATCCCCTTGAAAGTGGAAAGCTGACCCTCATGAGTATCCGTCTTCCAATTGAGAACTTGTATAGTGTTTCCTTGACGTCTGCAAGCACTTTCAGTGCTGCTGCTTATTGCTTTGGCAAACTACTACAAGTTAACAAGACTGTTCATGTACCCAAAATTACATGTTTATTGGTGCTGCCTATAGCTTTCCCCAGGCTGTGGCCATGATTGTTCCACACTGGGAGAAGGAGCCAAAAGAGGAGGCTGACAAAGTGGTAGAGTATCTGCATCTTGACTTCACACTAAGCAAGTGGGGTAAAAGACAACTACTTAGTGACAGCTGGGTAGTCTGCAGAGGGAGTTTTGTACCTTTGGAGCCAGAGGCTGATGTGAAAGGGGAATCCAGGAATAACTTGTTAGTGGCAATCTCAGTAGCTGAGCGTGGGTCTGCCTTCATTACCAAGATGTTGTGTCTGGACCTTGCTACACTGGAAGGACACCACCTTTACTTGCTTACTAACCAAAGGTAGATAAAAATATCTGGCAGACATCTTCTAGCCCTGTAATACTGATTTGGCTTGAATGGTGCATAACAAGTGCAATGTTATGTAGTATAGGTATGGTCAGTCTTTGTCTTGGTAACTCCTAAAGAAAATGTGGTCAAGTTACACAAACCTACCATGATGCAGTTTCTAGACACATTTTGAAGTATAACACCACTCTGAAGGCAACCTGCAGAATCTCGAGGCTTCTGCTTGTCAGATACCTTTTATCTTGATTTACTGGAAAATATTAAGCATAATTGAAGGGGGCAGAAGGGATGCAGCTTTAACATACAGTAACCATGCTGTGCTGTTTTCACCTCTTTGTGGACCATGCTTTTTCTTAAACTACAATGATCTGCAAAGGGCCCTACTTGCTGTGTATGAACCTGCTTGGAAGACCCTCTAAATTTTCATAGTACAGCTAATCCAGTTTTAGAAAATGTAGTTAAGGCTACTGTAGCAGGATTTAATTATGGCTTTAAAGACTGTCTTGTGGATGGGAGTAACCCAGTTTTCTTGACGAAGCAAAGCACTCTTGTGCTGTTGCTGTATTTGCTAAGATTAGGTAACAAAAATATGTGAACAAGAATTGTAAAATCTGACTTTACAATTTTAGTTTTTAGATTGCTGGAATGATGGCAGCTTTAAACCAGTTTTATTTGCAATGTTGTGGACACCACATCAGAGACCCTTTTTGGGGTAGGGAGGAAAGTTTTGTTCTGAATTTCTCCATTAATAGATCTCTTCCACATATTCGGAGGAGAAGCAAGGACTTGGAAGCCTGAACTGTTAGTGTGATAGCAAGCCATTTTCCAGTAGGAGTTCGGTTCCATGCAGTGTAGAAAAGTCTGTTGTTAGTGGCTTCAAACAGCAGTGAAACGTTTCTGATAAATGCAAAGTATACTAATTAAAATGGGAACTGCATTTTATCAGACTTGATTACAATTCTCATTCTGCCCAAATAACTATGGGAGAAACCTATGGAATGACTGACTTCTGTTAATACAGATGCAGAACTGGAAATTGAGCTCTTGGATAATTAGAAGCTTAACTTCAAATATGTGAGGCAAAAGTTCTAGAGGAAATGTAGCTATCAATGCCCCCTTCTCTTGCAAAGCTTCAGACTGGGTTTTCTCAAGCCTATATGTATGTTCTTTGATTTCAGAGAGTTGGTATTGACCTCAAGTAGTCATATATTCAGTGTGAATCTAGAATGACAAACAATGTTAATCTGCAAAATTAAAGAACTAGATATTACTGGTAGAAAACTGCTTTCAGTACCAATCGGTTACATAAACTTGATTATGAAGTCTGCTTTTACGCTATGTATTGACTAGCTTGTACCAAGTCAGTTTTTGGATAGCTGCCTCTTAAATACTTCTAGTGTAGTCCAGCAACCAAATCTGAGGCTGCGTTAGGCGTTGGCAGGATCAGAATGTTCATGTATTAGCTGGCTTAATGGCTTTCCCTCCAATCATTGGCATCAAATGTCCTTGTAATGGATCATGCTGACTTTAAACTGAAAGTACTTTCCCAACTTTATGAAATACTATAAAGTGGTCATGTGGTGACACTACTACTTCAGTTATTCCAGATGTACAAGTCTCCAGTAGGATAACAACTGTAGTGGAGGAAGACCAGTCTTACTACTTGAAATTTTGTAAGCAACCAACACAACAAACTGTTCCATTTCACTTTAACATCAGTAACCTTGCTTGCATAGCACGGAACTAGAGTTCACATGTTTCTCTGCATAGTAGACTCAAGAATTGGCTTGCACTTCCAATCTGGATGGAAATCTGTTATTGACTAATAGTATGCAGTGTTGTAGCTGGGTTGGGCCCAGGATTTTAGGGTTATCCTCAAAGGAGCTCTGTGTAAGTTGGAAAGCTTGTCTCTGACCAACAGAAGCTGGTCCAATGAAAGATTACCTCACCCATCTTGTAGCTCCAATTGACTAACAAGGCTCTTAGCTTTAAATGTCAGCTTAAATTCTTAGACTAAAAGCATCAGGTTTAAATGAGGACATTTTAGACAAATGGTGTAAAAGATGCCATAGCAAACTTTTCTGAGCTGCTGTAATGCCTTATCTGTAGCTTTTCATCACTTATGTGAGTGACACTGGACTGAAACTATGTCGTATATATGTGTAAATCCTGCCATGATTACTTCACTTGTCCCCAACTTGCTTTGTTGTACAAAAATCTGAAGGAATGTAAGGGTCAAGGAAGTTGGATTTTTTCCCCCCTCAAATTGGTTATCTTACATTCTGAATTACCAGTTGAATGTTATCAAATATTAACTAAATAAAATCAAGGTTTATTAAAACAGGCTTCATTTAGTTATATTTAGGTCCCTACCAAATTCACTGTCCATTTTGGTCAATTTCAGTGTCATAGGATTTTTGAAATCCTAATTTTTTTGATTTCAGCTATTTAAATTTGAAACATCAGTGTTGTGATTGTAGGGAATTGTGTGTGTGTGTGGGGGTGCAAGATTATTGTGGGGGAGGGTAGCAGTACTGCAACCCTCCTTCTGTGCTGCTGCCTGCAGTGGCTCTGCATTCAGAGCTGAGCAGCTGAAGAGCAGCACCTGCTGGCCAGGAGCCCAGCTCTGAAGGCAGAGCTGCCAGCAGCAGCACAGCAGTAAGGATGGCATGTAAGGGTGGCAGTACCATATCTTCTGGGCTGCTGCTGCCAGTGTGCTGCCTTCAGAGCTGGGCACCCAATCAACAGCACTGCTTTTCAGCTGCCCAGCTCTGAAGTCAGTGTAGAAGTAAAGATAGAATACCATGACAACCCCCCCCAATAACCTTGTGACCCCCCCAACTCCTTTTTGGGTCAGGACCTCCCCACGCTTGAGAAATGCTGGTCTCCCCTGTAAAATCTGTATAGTATAGGGTAAAAGCATACAAGATCAGATTTCCCAGTCCGTTATGCAATTTTCATGGCTGTGAATTTGGTAGGGCCCTAGTTATATTATCCTATTAACTATAGCGGAGGAGGAGTTCATACCTCTAAATCCTTAGTCGTTGTAGGTGATCTCTAAATGAATGTTTAGATAACTTGGGAATAATATCCAATTGCTCGTATCTTCAGCCTCTGAAAGCTTAATGGTCTGCAACTCAGGAGTTAGTGTACAATGCATAGGTCAGGGTGAATTGACTGAAATTGGATGGGGTTAAAACCAACAGGTGAAAAACGTGTGCTATTACAGTACTAATGAACTAAACTGTAAACCCCTGTATTTTTAAATGCCACCACTGTTGAGGTATTTTTATTTGAATCTTACAAAACTGAGAAGGCAACAGAGTTGATGGTACTGATAGTGGACACATTTCAGTAGGAATGTAAGTCTTGTATCAACAGTCCTATTGACTTAAAAGGGAATAATCACATGTGCAGCAATGGTGGCTAAAACTGTTTTTTGTGTAAATTTTTTCCTACAGGCAAATCTGTCAAACTTGTTTCAGTGATGGTAATGAAAAGATATTTAGACTTTCAGTATCTAGGCCATAATTTTCAAAAATAGGAACTTAACTTTTAGGATCAGATGGGATTTTTCAGTCACCTAAGTGACTTAGGAGCAGAAGTCCCATTGCCTTCAAACAGCAAACTTTGTATAGCCTAGTCAGTGTCTTTTCTTCTTGAAATTCAATACTTTAGAAGGTGGCTTTGCATGGTGTTTGAGTCTTGTAGTGGTTTCCCAATAAGCATATTGACGCCCTGGAATTAGCTTCAGGCATAGATGAGTATTAAGTGTGAAACTTCTTAATAGAAAATCTTTTTAAAATCTGAAACTCTAATTAGGAAACTAAAATGTTTTGTACTTCCCATTTTACAGTCTGACTCTTATCCACCCTAGTTTCATAGTCTCTCAAGCTTATGGAAACACCTGCAGTTCTAGTTAGCTGGTTTTGTGAGTGAAGAAACTGTTAATCTTAACCTCTAAAAGAAAGGTATTAAGTTTATAAAGGCTACTGCAATGACTTCAGTGCACTAGCCTAAGTAGCAGTGTTAAAGTATTGCCCTTTCTCTTGGAGCCAGCTATATGTAGGCAATGGACTGTTGAACAGGTATCTGTAGGACTTCTAAGCTAGAGCAGTAGATTGTTTTGTATTTTGGTTCAGAACAAGAACTAGAGATACTTGGAGAGCACCACAAATAATCCTGCATCTTTCCATATTTCCCCTGTATTTGGCTTTTGGTAACGGAGTTTGTTATCCTAATTTTTATGGAATTATGTTTTAGGTACTTAAGCAGCCAGTACTGGCAAAGAATGGCAAGTAATTCAAAATTTGACTCGGTTACTGTCTTACTAAGAACTTTGTGTACTTCAGCCATTTGGCTAGAATACACTACTTGCTCTGCCTTAAACCTTGATTCTTCATTCATTGTGACTCCCTGCTTCCCCCCAACCTTGTCTGTACTAGGGAAATCTACAGAGCTCCTAGCTGTTCTAGCATGGGTAGGATCTATACCGGGGTGGGCAAACTGCAGTGCTCGAGCAGCTTCTCAGGCTTGCCCCGCTCAGGGTCAGGGGTCGCTCCATGCAACTCCCAGAAGCCGCAGCATGGTGCTGCCCTCTCCTACCCCCCCAGTGCTCCAGCCAGGGAGTAGGGTTGGGGGGGCTGCTCCACACTGCTCCTAGAAGCAGTGGCATGGCCCCTCTCTGGTGCTCCAATGGGAGCTGCAGGAGCAGTGCCTGCAGACGGGGCAGCGTGCAGAGCTGCCTGGCTGCGCCTCCACATAAAAGCCAGAGAAGAGATGTGCCACTGCTTGAGGTAAGCGTCAGCTGGAGGCTGCACCCCAAGCCTCTCCCCAACCCCCCTGCCCCACCCCGATCCCCTTCCTGCCCTCTGAACCGCTGATCCCCCTACCCCACCTTCCAAACCCCTCAGTCCCATCCCAAAGCCTGCACTGTTGCCTGGAGTCCCCCTCCATACCCTGAACTCCTCATTTCTGGCCGCACCCCAACCCCAATTTTGTGAGCATTCATGGTCCGCCATGCAATTTCTATTCCCGGATGTGGACCTCAGGGCAAAAAGTTTGCCCACCCCTGAGATAGTAAGATTTTTTTGTACCTACTCAGTCCTCCTGCCCTTTCAATTCTAGCCTCTGAGACCACCTCTGAAGCCCCCTCCCCCCCACAAAAAAGTCATTCCCCCTTTTGACTTGTGAAGTCACAAACCTACTAACTCAAGACAGCCATGGAGTTTTACATGGGAGGTACTGGGTACATCCAGATTTCTAATGCAAGAAGTAGTTTTATTAACGCTGCATCATAAACATTAAGGATACAAGTCTTTTTCCTTTATGGCAGGCGTAGTCATATAATTTTTTTGGCCAAGGACCTGAGAAAATAAAAAACAGCAAGTAAAAATTTCAGGGTCTGTTTTAAAGCATCTGGGGGTCTACTGACTATGCATGCTTTAGGGTATGACCACTTTGCAGCTGGGAGTAAGCCTCCCAGCCTGGGTAGACAGATTCTTTCTTGCTCAGCTCCAGCTAGTGTGCTAAAGATAGCTGCGTGGACACTTACAGCTGGGGCTCTCAAGCTCACCCAGTCTCCTGGATCTAAGCAACCTCCACACTACTACTACTTTAGCACTCTAGCTTGAGCAGAGCGAGCATGACATCTACCCATGCTTGGAGGCTCACTCCCAGCTGCAGTACAGCATACTTGGGAACAAGTCTATTGGCTTTAGGACTTTGGAAAACCTTTTTACAATGTAAGGGTTTTGACAGTTTGATACGAGTGTCCCTTGATTTCAGTTCTTTCTAGCTAGTGAGAGGCAACACCACTAATACGCAAAGTAAGATGTAGCCTCACGTTGACCAGTCAACAGCAGTTTGTCAGTGAAGTTGCATTTAGGAAGACAAAGCAACTTAGATAGGAATTAGCAGAACTAAGCCTACTTACCATGAATTACAACTACCAAGGCTTTATTCCCCCTGTATAAATCAACCACACACCCCAAAAATGCAATACACTGAATAATGGTGGGTCACTGACATGTTTCTAGTTGATCAGTTTTCTGACTGCAGGAGAAGAGATCAGCCGCTACCAGAAAGCAGTCCCTGGATCCTACTTGGGGTTCCATTTTTGGATCAATCTCTGGATAAGATCTTCCACCTCCATTTATGGGAAGCTTGGTTTCTTCTGTTTCCAGAGCCTCCTTCCTGCTCTGAAGTTGATGTTTTTTTTATGGGGCCCTTCCACCAAGAAGGACCCAGTTATTTGCCTTCACTACTTAGATGGTTGAGCAACTGCAGTGATACTGACTGACCTTGTTTCGTGCTGCCGCTGCAAGCAAAGTAGTGAGTGGTGCTGGTGCTGGCTGCATGCCTGCCTCAAGGCACCAGAGCAGCTCTATTTTGAGTGCCCTCCTTGCAACCATAAGGGCTCACCACTTTTTGAATGAAAGATTAAATATGGTAGGAACTGTTGATTTTGCAACTCCCATTTTCCCTATTTTTCAGGGAATGCTCTGCTGATCTTTGATTTTGAGTTCTGTAGATGTGTATTACTGTTACAGGACCCAAGTACGCACCAACTGGAAATAATTAATATTATGCTCAGAAGTGTCTGAGTTGATGTATTTCTCGAATACAAAAGAAAGGTATGATCCCTTATTGGCTGAGTTTATTAAGGCAAAATACTAACCCCTTTCTAAGTCCCAAGACTTACCACTGACTCATACTGTCCCAAAATAAAGGGCTTGTCTGGCTGCCACATCCTTAACTATTTAATTAAGACTGCCAGAAAACAAGACTATTTAGAACAGCAGTAGAACAAGCCCAGCTGCAGGAGCCTTGTCCATAGTGTAGATCAGGGGTTGGGGTGCAGGAGGGAGTGAGGGCTCTGGTTGGGGGTGCAGGCTCCATGGTGGGGCCAGAAATGAGGAGTTCAGAGTGTGGGAGGGGACTCCAGGCTGGGGAGTAGGGTGCAGGGGGGTGAGAGCTCCAGCTGGGGGTGCAGGCTTTGGGGTGCAGGAGGGTCCTCAGGGCTGGGCCCAGGGGTTGGGGTGTAGGCTCTGGAGTGGAGCTAGGGATGAGGGGTTTGGGGTGCAGGAGGGTGCTCCAGGCTAGGATCAAGAGGTTCAGAGGGCAGGAAGAGGATCAGGGCTGGGGCAAGGGGGTTAGGGCATGGAGAGGCTCGGGGTGCAGGCTCTGGGCGGCACTTACCTCCAGCAGCTCTCAGAAGCAGCAGCATGTTCCTTCTATGTGGAGACATGGGCAGGTGGTTCTCCACTCTGTCGTGTCTGCAGGCACTGCCCCTGTAGCTCCTGTTGGAGCACTGCAGTGGGGGCTGTGCCACTGCTTCTGGGAGCCGTGTGGAGCAGCCCCCAACCCTACTCCCATGCTGGAGTGCTGTGGGGTGGGGTGGCAACACCATGCCACAGCTTCCAGGAGCTGAATGGAGTGACCCCTGACCCTGAGCAGGGCAAGCCCCAGACTCCACTCCCCAGTGGGAGCTCAAGGGCCAGCTTAAAACAGTTGGCAGGCCAGATCTGGCCTACAGGTCATAGTTTACCCACTCCTATACTACCTTCTGATCAGAACTTTTTTTTTTTGGGTAAGCTTAAAAATGCCTTTACACATTACATGGTATTAAGGACAGCTAGAAGTACACTGAATATTCTAGACTAAAGGAATTGCTTACATGGAATATAAACAGGGATATTGCACAAGGGAAGGAGAGCTTAGAGCTTCCAAGGTGTGGCACATCCTAGGAAACCCTGTAGTGTGAGAATGGTATGCATATGTCTCCTGTAGTCACAAAGTAAAACTGACTGGTCCTTTCATTGCTCAGACTGAGAAATATAGTCTCATCAAGGAAATAAATGAAACTGAAGTCTCGCCACCCTAATGTTAATCAAAGGCTTTCTTGAAAAAGGTTTGTGAATCAATGTCCTGTAACTCCTGGTGGAACATACTACTTTGGACAACCAACAGAACATCACACTTGAAAAACTAGAACTTGTGAATATTCAGCACTTGGAATATAAGATTATTGGGAAGAGTTACTAAAGAGCTTGCCTGTATGCTAGTGTTAAACTTGAACATGACACTAGCTATTAGTAGGAAATGTTGAAAGTTTTTGAGCGCTAAAACTTTGTACATACTGCTGAGCTTCATTTGCCACGAAACAGTGAAATGAGTGTACTCAGTGGCATCTGATATGAATGGACATTAGGTTTGAAGTTGCTGGTGGGAGCATCTGCTGCCCAAATGGGATCCATAGCAGTCCTGACTCTCTTGATGTAGAATGGCAACTTGTAGGATTGATTCACTGCTCACTAAAATACCAGAGGAAAATAGAGGAAGAAGTAACCAGGAATAACTCTTTACCTGTGGAAGCATTCAAAACAGATTGACTCGTTCAGCTTCAGTTGTGGTGATTCTCTACACTCAGCATAGGAATGCATGCCACTTCCCTCTGAATTTTACATAGCAATTCGGGTTGCTAGAAAATATTTTCATAATTGGATGTATAAAGAATGCACAGTAACTAGTTCAGCCAACTGTCACAGACCATTTATGTTGGTCCTGTATGGCTGAAACTTGGAAGCAAAGACTATTTATTTAACAGCAGTGTGGTATGTAGAGCTGTATTAAGGATTCATAAGAATGGAGGGAACTTCCATAGTTGAAATGGCTGTCTTGTAGAGCAGTCAAAATAGAGCAAAACCATCATGCAATTTAGTAGATAGCAAGGACTTGAAGTTTTTTTCTAAAACGGAACACTAACTAAAACAGAAAAGACTAAATCACTGCCTAGACTGTAGGATGGATATAGCTAAAACTCAAGCATTTAACTATTCAAACTGCAGGTCTGATCTTCCTTACCTTTATGCTCAAACTGTCAGCATCCTTGCTAGTTCAACTTCCACTAAATGCAGTAACCCTCAGTGTCTTTTTAAGATGGACAAAGGCCTAGATTTTGTTATTTAGGCATTGCTGCTATTTCAGTGTGTAACTGATTTAGGAGTTTAAGCCCTCTTCCTAGGGATTTAGGTCTCTCAGATCAGTTGGGTGTTTGCAACTCTGAACTTAGCAATGCCTAAATACCTTTTTAAAAATCTGGGTTAAAATTCCTGGCTTCACTTTTGACAAAACAATTAAAAGGGGGTATAGTATAAAAAGGATGTCAAAATTCTAGATACTAACATTACCATTAGTTTTTGTATGTAGAATTTTTCACTCAGCTCACTAATAACACTTTCTGCTTTAATTCAGCTGCTGTTCTCTTTTGCTTTTAAAAAAAAATTTTTTTTACAGTAGTGCCTGGGGCAAACAAAAATGAGGCTTCATTGTGCTAGACACTACAAACTGCCACAGAGCTGTTCATCTAAATCAGGGGTGGCCAACCTGTGGCTCCTTGTATAGGCACCAACTCTGGGGCTGGAGCTACAGGTGCCAACTTTCCAAAGTACTGGGGGGTGCTCACTGCTCAACCCCTGGCTATGCCACAAGCTCCACCCCCACTCCACCCCTTCCTGCCTCCTCCTGAGTCTGCTGTGCCCTAGCTCCCCCCCCCCCAGCCTCCTGCACACCACAAAACAGCTGATCGGGAGGGAAGGGGAAGTGGTGATTGGCGGGGGCTGCTGGTGGGTGGGGGCAGCTGATGTATTACTGTGACTTTTTGGCAATGTACATTGATAAATTCTGGCTTCTGCTCAGGTTGGCCACCCCGATCTAAATGGACAAGACAAAGGGTAGGGGGAAAGAATCCATTGCTTTGTTTAAATGAAATATCACTGTTCCATGTCTATGCATTTCAGATTTTCAATAGTAAAGGTTAATCCACCCTGATTTTTGGAAGATGGGCTTCTAATTCAAAACTTTCTTGCTGACTGGCAACATGCTACTGCTCAGAGGCAAACTTTTAAGGCCTTATCCATACTAAAAAGCAAAACCAGGTTTCTGTAACTAGTTCATGATACTGATTTGGCCATTTAATAAGCACTCTTCATGCAACAGTGCCCTAACAGAACTATGTAGTAAAATCAAGGTATCCTACCTCCCTGTTCCAATTCCACAGGGATAACTCAACTGGGCTGTGCCCTTAAGAGGCCTCTTCCTCTTACCATGCTGCTTAGCATTTGTAGATATGCATTCTAGGAAAAGATGGACAATAGCATTTCAGTGCTTCTGCAGGGGAAAGTGCCTGGAGTTTAGTCAATGCCAAAGCAATACATGAGGTGGTGAACTGTGTCCTATCTCAGAGGTTTAATTAAGGACTCCTTTGCAGAAGCCAGGGTGGTAACTAGGCCATTGGCAGAGGATTGTTTGTTTGGGTAACCTACGCTGTCAACAATGTCTTTCTATAACAAGTTCAGCACTTCATGCTAACTGCTGTAGATACTAACTACCAGCAATATTCATATCAATTTAACAGAATTGGGGGGCAGAGGGCTTATTGCTGCCTGACCTATTGCCTCTAACTGTAGTTTAAACTAAGGAAGGGTGGACAGTTCTGGGCTGAGCAGGTTATCTGATCTTGGCAGAAGAAATGCCATTCTGTACCAATTTCAAGCATGTGATATTCTTTCACCTATTCTAGTTCATCTACTGATACAAAGATGTTTAGGAGGAAGAAGTTGGGACAGATGTGCAACAAAGTAACTTAAAGATCTTGGGTAGAACACCTTGCTGCTGGCACATCTAGAAAACTAGTCTTAACTAGCTCTCATTTGTTGCAGTTAAACTTTAGAAGTGATCAGCAAAATACATACTAACTTAATTATACTATACATTTATCTAGGCTTATGTAATATAAAATTCTAGCATGCATAAGCATGCACTCTACATTGTAGCCACCCGTCTTGCTTTTGCTTTCCTGAATCTTTAACTCCTTAGTTAAATGAAATTGTAGGGACTCATTGCCTGGTAGTCAAAGGCTTAGAGGTAATAAGTTGCCTCAATAAAACAGGCACAACATGCTGCAGCTGCTGATCACTAGTGTTCTTGACTGGTTAAATACATCTGCCAGCAGTTTTTCAAATCTTGAACATAGTTCCTGATTGTTTACTTGTAGATGGTTTGACTTAGACCTCTGATCTATGCTAAACATTTTATTAGGCTTGTCCGTTTTCCAGATACTTTAACATATAGCTTCTCCTATTTCTGAAGCTTCAACACTAAACTTGATTAGATGGAAAATGAGACTGTTGCTGGACTAGTCATTCAGGCTTAACTTGTATTTTAGATTCTATTCTTGTCTTTTGGAAATAAGTCTGAACACCTACCAAAATGCCATGCAACATCAGAACAGTAGACTTCCTGTAACAGAAGCTTTACTTTGGCTGGGGGATCTGGCAGAAGGCAGAGGCTGTGAAGCTCCCTTCTTGTGGGTGCTTTCTTGCATGCACTTCAGTTTTATTCAGTCTTTGTAAAATACTTTAGCAACAGTTGTCCAGGGAAGTTTTAAAATACAATCTTCACACCAGATGCAAAACAGATGTAGCAGTCTTTCAGAAGAAAGAAAAATGTGTGGTGGTTTAGTGCTCATGTAGGTATCTCCAATGGCATAAATAAATCACACTGTGCTTAGCAGTAATGAATACTTGAAAGCAAAATGCTTTCAAGAGTGTATTAAAATTAAGTTCTAAACATGGTCTACTTGCATCAAGGTTAATAGGATGGAATTCCAGGAGCCGGTGAAGTTTTGAATAATTTAGGAGTAGTGTAGACTAGTGGCTCTCAACCAGCGGTCTGGGGGGCCACAAGCAGGTCTGAGGGGGCCCACCGAGCAGTGCCCCAGCATTAGACTCGCTGGGGCCCAGGTTAGAAAGCTGAAGCCCCACCACATGGGGCTGAGGACTTGAGCTCCACCACATGGGGCTGAAGCCAAAGCCTGAGCAGCTTAGATTCCCAGGGGCCCCTCTGGCATGGGGCCCCAGGCAGTTGCCCGGCTTGCTACTCCCCAGTGCGGGCCCTGGCTTTTATATGCAGAAAAGCAGTTGTTGAACTCCACAGGTGGGCTGTGGAGTTCTGTAGCATGTTGGAAGGGGGGTCTCAGAGAGGTTGAGACCCATGGTGTAGGCTTCCATTTATGGTTCCTGTGAATTGCATTGCTCTTTTGAAAAGTTGGTGCTATGTTCAGTGTAATCACTTTTTGGTAACCAGCTGTTTAAGAGCTAATCTACATGTGTGTGGGTTTTTTTTACTAGTATAAAAGGAGGTCATATGTAAGGTTTCCTCACTTATATAATGTAAAAGATCTCTTTTAGCCAAAAACTGGCTGGGTGGACTTGACTTTTTTTTTAAACTGAATTTAAGATTAATAGGTCTGGACATGCTTTAATCTTTCACTATTGGATGGTGGTCCAAATTGAAGAGTGAAATATTCTCCTCTAATATCAAGGAGAAATGACAGCCCTATCTCTTGTGGCAAACTGAAGAAGTGTTCTAAGTAGCTTTACCCATATGAATAAGCTCTCTAGGGAGGGGGGGAGGAGGAATTCAGTTATTGACCACCTAATAAGTTTGTGTACACTTCAGGAATAGATGGCTGCCTGTCAAGTAGGGAAGCTAATCTAATTTTAAACTGGGAATGGGGATTATGGAGCAGTACAAGCAGATATTACATAAATTTTTACCATGCCAAACTCAACTAGTGAGCACTTTACCTGTGTGTCTAGTTCATCTTCAGTCAACACTCCCTTCTTGACCTTGGGAATAGGTGGGCTTAATGTTTCAAGCCTCGTTAGAATTTATGGGGTCTAGATCAAGAATTGTCTTGACTGACTGCAAAATGAGAATTTAAACATCCAGTTTGTGATTCTTCAGCATTTAATTTTCATGCAAGTTTGTTGTCTACTATCAAACTTGTTTTCACAGCAAACCAAATTGAGGTGGGGAGTGGGCAGTATAAATCCTAAATCTGTGTGCTACTCCAGTGGCACAAAGCAGACTCAGACTTGGCTTAAATGATCAGTTGAGGATTCTGGAGTGGGGAAGTCTCTGGGTGGCCTAGGGATGCAGTTAATGGCTTCTCTCCACCCATGGAATGGCAGGGAAGGATGGCCAGTGGGCTTACAGTGGGTCTATGCATTTTCCAGGTCTGTAGCCTTATCAGAGGTTAAGGCTCATGTAGTGGCTCTAGGATCAGAGCTGGAAAGGTGTCCGAGTACTTCCCAGTGCGCCCCCCCCCCCCGCATGATGTTAATCTGGTTCCAGTTTATAGCTGAGGAATAGAGAAATGCAGAAAATGGTTTCAATGCTGTCTGTCCTCCATGCTTTTCCTCTTGGATTTTTAAGAAAGTAAATGTTTTGAGACTGCCAGCAAAAGCCTGGATGTGTATTCCCTGATGTTCTCATTCTTAGATGAGAGGGATTGCTAATGAGTAATTGGCTGCATTGTATACAGGCTTGATGTGTCTCCTAACCTGTATGTTCTCAAACTGGGGGTTGGGACCTGTCAGGGGGTTGGGACCTGTCAGCCTCCACCTCAAAGCCCATTTCACCTCCAGCATTTATAGTAGTATTAACGATTTAAAAAAATTATGGGGGGGCGGGGTCACACTCAGGCTTGTCTTGCTTGAAGGGGTCACCACTACGAAAGTTTGAGAACCACTGCATGTAGACTGAGATACAGCATTAACATGCTAGGCTGATCCCATAACTTGAACTCCTTTCTCTTACTGGAAACTAACCAAAGCTAGCAAGTTCGTAGTTCTTGACTTTTTTTGTGTGTTTTTTTTTTTTGTTTGTTTTCTGGTTAAGGTTTCTGAAGTTCTGCAGGCTATAGTTCTGGGAGCCCAGCAAGGAACATGGCAACCCAAGGTATATCTAACAGACTGAACTTTGCTTGGCTCTGACAAATATTGCGGGGGCTTCTTAAGCTTTTAGCTCTTTTTTTTTTCTTCCCATTTAATCCCTCTGGGACTGTCTAACTGTTCCATCTACTGCTAAATATTTCGTGCATGGAAAACTGCTCTTTAGGAAGAACATAAACCTGTAGACATGCATTCTTCTCAGTCCGGGAAGTGCCAACAAGGTCCCTTCTTCCTCTTCTCCCTTCCCCTTCCCTTCCCCCCCCCTCCAAAAAAAAAAAAGGGCATAAGACTGGTGAATTAATCCCTATATGTCCTGGATGCACCACCAAGTGTTCTATTGCCCAGTTCTGTTGGGGCTGCCTGTTTCTGCTTGGGTCTTGAGCTAACTGAACTGGCATAAAGTTAAAACCTCATAGTCTGAAGCAACTGTCTCCGCTCTTTCCAAATTAAATACAAAGTTGTAACAATTCACGCTGCATCTTCTTATGACTAAAATTTGCCTAATAAACAAGTGGTCTATATATTCAACACTGATTTCTTGCAGCTGACTTGATGGAATTGGATATGGCAATGGAGCCCGATAGAAAAGCAGCAGTCAGCCACTGGCAGCAGCAATCCTATCTTGACTCTGGTATCCACTCTGGTGCCACAACAACAGCTCCTTCTCTGAGTGGCAAGGGGAATCCTGAAGAGGATGATGTTGATACCACCCAAGTTTTGTATGAATGGGAACAGGGGTTCTCTCAGTCCTTTACCCAGGAACAAGTAGCTGGTAAGGAAAATTTCCATTCTGTTGTATTAAATTGTTTGTTTGACTTGCAAACTGACACTCATCTAGTAAAGTCAAGATTCCTTAATTCTACAAATTTAAATACTAATTGGTGTCCCTTGTCTTGTTAGACTTCCTACTCTTTCTTTTCTATTCTGTCCAGTCTTAAGCAAAGTCTATTTACCTCTGTTTCAGACATTGATGGACAATATGCAATGACTAGAGCACAGAGAGTGCGTGCAGCTATGTTCCCTGAAACACTGGATGAAGGCATGCAGATACCTTCCACACAGTTCGATGCTGCTCATCCAACTAACGTGCAGCGCCTGGCTGAGCCATCCCAGATGTTAAAACATGCTGTTGTTAACTTGATAAATTATCAAGATGATGCAGAACTTGCAACTCGTGCCATCCCAGAACTGACCAAATTGTTGAATGATGAGGACCAGGTACATGTGTAGGCTCTAGGTTAATGTAACCAATTTGCAGGGTGTCATTAAAATGACTAGCTAAAACTAAAAGCTTGCTTCATACTTTATATAGGTGGTGGTGAACAAGGCTGCAGTTATGGTTCATCAGTTGTCCAAAAAGGAAGCCTCCCGCCATGCTATCATGCGCTCTCCTCAAATGGTATCCGCTATTGTGCGTACCATGCAAAATACAAATGATGTGGAAACAGCTCGTTGCACTGCAGGTACACTACACAACCTCTCACATCACCGTGAAGGATTGTTGGCCATCTTCAAATCAGGAGGCATTCCTGCTCTGGTTAAAATGCTTGGGTATGTGGACTACCATTGCAACACTTACCTGTATTTAATACTGATAGGTGTAGGTGCTCACTTCCTTTGTTTTGTTTTTTTAGTTCCCCAGTGGACTCCGTGCTGTTCTATGCTATAACTACTCTGCACAACCTCCTGTTGCATCAGGAAGGTGCCAAAATGGCTGTCCGTCTAGCTGGTGGGCTGCAGAAAATGGTTGCCTTGCTCAACAAGACAAATGTTAAATTCTTGGCCATCACAACAGATTGCCTTCAGATTTTAGCTTATGGCAATCAAGAAAGCAAGGTAAATGAATGCATCCAACTTTTTCGTGAGCAGATGCACTATTAACGGTCAGTCTCTGGGCTGTCGGACAGATATGACACTAGTGTCGTCATGGCAGATACTTATCAAGAACCTTCACATGTAGGGACCAACCACATCTAGAGGTGAAAAGATTTGCTTCAGCAAGGGTGCCAAACATTGTCTCCTAGAGTATAAGAAACAAACACTTAGAGGCCATTGAATGGCTATTATCCATCCAGGTTATTGCCCATGCATGTGAAGACTGAATGAATGACCGTGGAAAGACTGGGTTTCATAACTTTCATCTTAAGCTCTAAATAAAACTTCCTTTGCAGTTGATTATTCTGGCCAGTGGTGGACCCCAGGCTCTAGTAAACATAATGAGGACCTATACATATGAGAAACTACTATGGACCACAAGTAGAGTGCTGAAGGTGCTCTCAGTCTGCTCTAGTAACAAACCTGCTATTGTTGAAGCTGGTAAGTGTCCAGATTAGCTGTATCCATGCTAATGGCTGCATGTGAATATTGTACTCTAGTACCAATACATGCCATCCCACAAGGATCTGAATTGATGTTCTGGAAAGATTTACACAAACTAAGTGTAAAATGCCTCTCTCCTTAGAAATTAGTAGCTTAGATTAGAGCTGTAGCTCTTGTAGGGCCACCAACATAGCTGAATATGAGTAAACCCCGGGATAGCTTTGATTTCCCGACAGTCGCAAGACAAGTATTCTACAATAAATGACTGAGTAGTCCATAATAACATACTATATGCTGAGAGTTAATTCGTCTGCCAGAATTAAAGTGGCTGAAGACTCATAGTTAAGTGTATGGACACTGTTTAATGAGACTTAAGACTTTTTTGTGTGGCAAACTCTTCACTGTTGCAGTATAGAAATCTTCATTATGACGACGCTGGAGGTACTTGCAAAGTACAGAATGCCTTCCATTACCTCTTAAATTCAGGTGGATTTGAAGGTGCTCTCCATCTTATGAAGCTACTCAGCCCTTTGCAACTACTACAGAATACATAATACAGAACTACTGCCTCTGAAAGGCTGTAGGCTTAACACTGAAGAGTTAACTTGCATCTTGTTCTAGGTGGGATGCAGGCTTTGGGACTCCACCTTACAGATCCAAGCCAACGTCTTGTTCAGAATTGTCTTTGGACTCTCAGAAATCTTTCAGATGCTGCAACTAAGCAGGTAAGTGGTTCTGCTAGGGATCAAGAACAAAACCAACGCTGGTTGGTGGTAGTTTACAACACTTTCTTTCCCTCTCTACAGGAGGGCATGGAAGGCCTTCTAGGAACACTTGTTCAGCTTCTAGGGTCAGATGATATCAATGTTGTAACCTGTGCAGCTGGCATCCTTTCTAACCTTACCTGCAACAACTATAAGAACAAGATGATGGTATGCCAAGTTGGGGGTATTGAGGCTCTTGTGCGCACTGTTCTTCGGGCCGGTGACCGGGAAGACATCACAGAACCTGCTATCTGTGCACTTCGTCACCTCACTAGTAGACATCAGGAAGCTGAGATGGCACAAAATGCAGTACGTCTTCACTATGGACTTCCAGTGGTGGTTAAACTCTTACACCCACCATCTCACTGGCCCCTGATCAAGGTAAACTTATAAACTTAAGATGGCACTTGTTGCATATGTAGCAACATGTTTAGTGAAGTGAACAATGTATTAGTAGAATGTGGTGTATTCAACACTTGAGTTTTGAGATTGCTTTGAACCTTGTCTTCAAGCTCAGCTACAGGAGAACATCCAGGTAACCATGTCTAGGATGGGTGAGAAGACTAACCGTAGGGTATGTCTAAACACTGACATTAAAGAGCTCTCCCAGCGCTGTAATAAAACCACCTCCGTGAAGGGAAGAGATGCCAGGACTGGGAATGCGACTCCCAGTGCTGGAGCACTGTCTACACTGCCACTTTACTGCGTTGAAACTTGCATCACTCAGGGGTGCTTTTTAACACCCCACTAAACAAAGTAAGTTTCAGTGTTGTAAGTGGCAATGTAGACAAGGCATTAAACAGTTTGAAAATAGCTCTTGCAAGGATTTGCTCGCTACAACATCAGAATTAAGACTCACTGCTGTAAATTCTTAATTTCTTTTTCTTCCCAATTGCAGGCTACTGTTGGCCTGATCCGCAATCTTGCTCTCTGTCCAGCCAATCATGCCCCCCTGCGTGAACAAGGTGCCATTCCAAGGCTAGTTCAGTTGCTGGTTAGAGCACATCAGGATACCCAGCGTCGCACATCTATGGGTGGAACCCAACAGCAGTTTGTGGTACGTTACTAAGAGGTAGTGGCGAAACAAGACACTGTTGCAGGATGTTTTCCTCTTGGAAGTCAAGGCATGCTACTTATGTCTAAGCATAGCAGAAAATGAGGTTTTCTACAACCTTAAAATGACTTGCTGTAAATGTTAAGATTAATTCACTATTAATTAGTCTAACAAGCACCTACTTTCTGCAGTCCAACTAGCATTTTGGACAGATCTGGATAAGTCATGTATACGCTCTTGCACACCTTGTCCAGACAGTCTCCCCTAAAGCTGAGGATCCCTGGGGAGTCTGGGAGAGCCTGTTTAATTCATTTACTGAGCAAGAGATTCTTAGTGTAAGGTTATTAGGTGTAGACTGTGCACTTGTTTCCTAATCGGGGGAAGAGTAGAATTTCTTTTTCCAACTAACCAGAGGTAGGGACATCACCTGCTACTCAACAATCTTGTCTTACCAGAACTATGCACACACATGCACCAAAATTAATCTGAAATGTTGAATAACATCACTGACCGGTATATGAACTTGAGTGCGCACTAAACACTTCTGTAACTTGAAGATTCTCTGCCACTAGAAGATCTGTATATGCCTCTCCTCTTCCCCTGGCCCTCTATCCCTGTCTCCCAAGATAGGAGAATTAATGCACAAGTCAAGTAGCCTGGTAAGTTCACACCAGTAAGCCTGCTGTAACCAATAGATAGACCACAGACTGCATTAAGTGCACACATTAACTCTCAGCCTGGAGAGAGGAGTTGTCATAGCACCTGCCAGTGCAACAAACTAAACGAAAGCATACTCAAACTCGTTGAGGCCCAGATGGCCCCCTTAGACGACAACGCTACAACAAACTCAAATCCTAACAGTTTAAAATCTTCCACCTCTTAAAAGTACAATACTAGCCTTTATGCATATTTCCCTATATAGGAGGGTGTGCGTATGGAGGAGATAGTTGAAGGCTGTACTGGAGCCCTTCATATCCTTGCACGAGATGTTCACAATCGAATTGTAATCAGGGGTCTAAATACCATTCCACTATTTGTGCAGGTAAGTGATAACTTTTGAGAGTTGTCTTCCTGGCATGAAAAAAGCCTTAGGACACGAACTTTTAATGTTGTATCTGGCCCATCAATTCAGCATTATACTGATGAGCCCAGATCAGTTGCCTGTGTGACTAAGGAAATGATCCCAGCACTCCTGACTAACAGGGAACCAGATACATCCTGAAGGCTTCTATTACAGTGGGATGGTGGCTGTGTTCTGCCAGAATACTCATTTTGTTCTGTTACCTGGCTCACCTCCTTGAAGTGAACTTTTGGCTCTGGAACTTGCCCTCTTGCAGTCTACTAAAGGCAGCTTGCACCTCATCCTTGTCAAGATTTAGCTCAATATTGATATTAAGCTAGCTACTTATTGCTGGGGAAAGGAGGATGGCTTACCAAATTGGTTAGACCCCTTTGTTTAGTAGCACTAAAGTAGTTACCTCTAGCCACTATTCTGTAGCTGTCCTCAAAATGGCATGTTTATCAAAGTCCAAACACTTACACTCACATACTTGTGTGGTTATAGTTGCTGTATTCTCCCATCGAGAATATCCAGAGAGTAGCTGCAGGAGTACTCTGTGAACTGGCTCAAGATAAGGAGGCAGCTGAAGCCATTGAAGCCGAGGGAGCTACTGCTCCTCTAACGGAACTGCTTCACTCTAGAAATGAAGGTGTTGGTAAGTGAAGAAAAATAAGAAATAAGAAAAATAAGCTTAATCATTGAAATGGCAAGGGCTGTACCAAAATCTATTGCTTGCTTTCAATAGCAACATATGCAGCTGCAGTGTTGTTCAGAATGTCTGAGGATAAACCACAAGATTACAAGAAACGGCTTTCAGTTGAGTTGACGAGCTCTCTATTCAGAACTGAACCAATGGCTTGGAATGAGGTGAGTTATAGCATCGTTTTTTGTTCCTATTCCTATAAAAGCCTTCACTCCCATGTGACCTTTCTGATGCCATCAGATTTTTCTCCCTTTTGCTACTGGAGAGCCTTCTAGACTGTTCAGAACCAGGCTGCATTTCCCCTGTCTGAGCACAGCACATCCAAGAGCAGGTTGTGTTTTTTTGTTCTTTTTTAAAAGGGAAAAAAAAGGCTTAAGTGTGTATACTGTGGTGACCCTGTTTTTCCTCCTCAAGCTGGAATTGGTTCTCTCCTTTCCTTTCTTCCTCCCCCAGCTCCTCCCTCCCCCCATCAGATATCCAGAGTGACTTGGCCTGATCTCTCTCCTCTTCCTCCCCCTGCTCCCATCCCAATAAACACAAACTTGACCTAGTTATCATGGTATTTGTTGTTGTAACTGTTTCTTTTGAGAAACACTAATGAAGCAACTGACTCAGTCTTTGCTTCCCTAGGTATACCTTGAAGGGATATTGTCAGACCAGATTCTAAAGGCCTCTGTACATGTGTGTGTAAAAAAAAAAAAAAATCTTTACCAGTTACGTAATTCCTTTCTTAGTCTATTCTGTATTGTGGTTTAGGTCAAGTAACTTCTTGGCAAAACTGCTTCTGCCAGCTGTATAAGCTGCAACAATTTGGCCAGGCTGGGCATATTTATTGACTGTTTTTAAAATGCACTGCCCCTAACAAGATGAAATTGCACAGTTTAGATCTGGTAATTAATGTAAAAATGTAGCTGTAGTTCTCCTCTTAAAACTCTCTTCTGGATTATTCACTTACAAAGGACTGAGATGAGCACTCAGTCAC
This sequence comes from Caretta caretta, assembly GCF_965140235.1. NCBI lineage: Eukaryota > Metazoa > Chordata > Testudines > Cheloniidae > Caretta > Caretta caretta. Next base: position 188,615,599 of record NC_134207.1, on the reverse strand, counting down.
AAAGTAACATGCATCATCTAAATAGTGTTACAAGTATAACAGTTTCACCCACACGCATTCTCTATTTTAAAGGCTTTTGGCTGGTGTAGTGCTTCAGAACAATAAGTGAGTGGCATGTTAAAGTTCCTTATTTTGGGGTTCTTCATGGTGGTGCCTGCTTTTTTTTTTTCCCCCCAGTCTGGCACTTCGAGTGCAGAAGGTGGGGGCCCGCAAGGACACTAAAAATTAATGCTTGCCACTCCAGCCTTGTATTAAGCTGTAAACTTGAAAGTTTTGGTGTGGTTTTTTTTTCTGACCTTGGATTGGTAGATGCTGCCACCACCAAGTGCAAAAACCCATTGAACCCAGGAAGGTGCCTTTGGGAATTCCTTCCTGTGGGGTACCCTCAAGTCCTCCCCCACCCTGGAAGAGCTGACAAGGAAATCGGCTGTTGCCACCAGCTAATTAAACAACGTGCAAAAACCTCTTAAGACACACATCCAGTTTTTTTTTAAAACAAAAGGAAGAAAATACATCTGGGAACTTAATCTATTGCTAGATTTTTAAAAAGACCAACTACATCCGATGAAGTGAGCTGTAGCTCACAAAAGCTTATGCTCAAATTGGTTAGTCTCTAAGGTGCCACAAGTACTCCTTTTCTTTTTACAATGGTTAAGCATCAGTTTCTTGAGGTCCAGCTTAAAGGTTATAAGCAAAACAAAAGCATCTGGGGTTAGCACAGAGGAGTCCACAAGCCATAAAAAAATTAAAAAAAGATAAAACCTGATCGCATCTTCCTAGACATTTCCTGATCTACTTAAATATCTGGGGTTTCAAATGAGTAGTTTCTAGGTATAACACAATGATTTTTGATACCTGGTCCCAAGGTATACAGCGCACAGTCTGAAGCAGTCTTGACTGTTTAAGGACAGGGGAGCATGAGTGGTCCTGGAGAAGCTCTGAAGGTTCTCGAGATGGTACTGCCCACAAGGCATTTTTTTCAGAGCAATACAATGCCCAAGGCTGGAGCAAAGGAGAAACAACACTGAACCTGCAGTAAAGGAGATGCTTTATACTGTAGCTGCTCCTTACTGCTCCCTGTTGATCCCTCTGTAAGGAGAAGGGACAAAATCAGACAAAGCTCCTCTGTGACGCTGGTATAGGATAAACTTGAGTGGCCACTCAAGATCTTATTATGGATTAGAGCAGTGGTTCTCAAACTTTTTTTCATGGACCACTTTAAAAATTGCTGGGGGTCTCGGACCCCTTAATCTTGCCAAATGTTTGTACTGTTAACTGTTAAGCGCTTTGGATAAAAACGCTATATTTAAAAAACCTTTTTTTGTTATACCAATAAAAGCACACAACTCATATTTTAATATCGGTAGTCTTAATTTTCTAATGTGATGGATGTGCCCTCCTCCCTGACCACAGCAGCCCCTGAGTTGGGCTGGGAGGAGGGATGGGTCTCTCCCCAGCAGCTGCATCCCATATCTCCTCCTCCTTATCACCTCCCTCCCCTTACATATGCATTTTCTCCAGGGTCCAGGCATTCCCTCCATTCTGGTTGCCCTCCATTCTCTTGTGTGGCCATCCAGGCATACATCTTAGAGGGAACTATCCATGGACCACCTGAATGGAGCTCACAGACCAGTTTGAGAACCTCTGGCTTAAACCACTGAATTATTACTACTTTAATGAATAATAACCTTCTTCTGTTTGCAGGACTCTCTATTTCTAACCAAATACTATAAAATCTGCAGGTCATTGCATTTTTCTATAGTGGGTATATTCATAGGTGGTCAAACAGTGTATGGTGTGGTGTTTGGGGGTGTGTGTGTGTGTAGTGTGTTAGACTTTAACGGCCCCCAAAAAACCCCATCTTCAGCATGGTCTGTACTTAAGCTGAGTTAGCTATGTTGCTAAGGGGTGTAGTGTTCCCCCCCCCCCACACACACACCCCTGACCACTGCAGTTATGCCAGCCTAACCCCTCAGTGTAGACATTGTCTCCATCAACCTTGGCTTTCTTGTGTTGACCTAGCCACTGTTGCTCAGGGAGATGGAGTTGCTACATAATGGAAGAATCCTTTCTGTTGCTGTAGTGTGAATCTACGCTGTGCAGAGTGCTGTGGCATCACTGTTATGCCACTAACTCCATAGCATAGACAAGCCCTTATATGGCCCTCAAATTATAGGGCCTGTAACTTTTTCTGGTTCTAAGCAAAACTATGCTGTCGGATTTGTGGCAAACAGGAGTGTCTGTCTGAAATCCAGCTTACAGGGAGATATCAGGTTGGTAAAACTCTAAACCTAAATATTGGGTCTAAAATTAAATAACTGCCTACATGTGGTACAACTCATGGATGAAAGCTTGTCACTGAAATTTTAACTCTCCCTCCTTTCTTGCTTTTCACACTCCACATCTTCTTTAGACTGCAGATCTTGGACTTGATATTGGTGCCCAGGGAGAGCCTCTTGGATACCGTCCAGATGGTATGTCTGTTCCATTTCCCTCATTTCCTAATAAACTTAAGCCTGGCTAAATTCAGTGCCTTTAAAGGAGAACTGCAAGTAATACAGGAGATGCCAGTTGAGAAAAGCAAATCAATCGCTTCACTTCAATACTACAAATTGGCAGTCAGATGGGAAACTGCCATCTTGAATAGCAAGTAATAACTAGCTTTGCAACATTCTACATCCTGTTCAGTTAGTTGTATTCTCTCTTAAACAGAAAACTGGTGGTCCTTGTGCTGGGGAGTCTCAATGAGTATCCTCTCTATGAAGAGTAACAACACTGGGTGTTTCTGAACATTCCCATTTACTCTAAATATGAATTAAATTACAGTTTTCCTTTAAAACAAAGCGTGGTGTTTTGTACCCTGGTAGTCTACAGCTTTGAAGAACGCTATCATGTCTTAAGGATTGTAAGCCATTTTGACTAGCAACCTAAGAAGCAAATCTGCAGTTAACAGGCTTGTTCTCTTGCAGTATTGCTGTGTTGGGTTTCAGTACTGTTTATGCAGACTACTGGCTTGGCTGGAATTTGCTCATGCTTTTGACTGCAGTATGCTTTGTCTGCAGAGCCACACTGAAAGGCTGTCTCATTCAATTGGATGGGTATTAGACCAGGCAATAAATTTGTGTGTTCAGCTGGGCTGAACTAGAAGAAACTAGATGGCTACAACAATCTTCTCTGTCCCTGATATTTGCAGCTTTTGATGCATCTAACATCTGTTAACATTCTGCTTTTTTCCCCTCCCCTGCCACCCTTAACTCTTAGATCCTAGCTACCGTTCTTTCCACTCTGGCGGATATGGTCAGGATGCCTTGGGTATGGACCCTATGATGGAGCATGAAATGGGTGGCCACCACCCTGGTGCTGACTACCCAGTTGATGGGCTGCCAGATCTGGGACATGCCCAGGATCTTATGGATGGGCTGCCTCCAGGTGACAGTAATCAGTTGGCCTGGTTCGATACTGACCTGTAAATCGTCCTTAGGTAAGAAGCTCAAACTTGAATAAAACAACCTTGTGAACTGAGGACTTGGTTGGCAGGGAGGGAATGGCTTAAATGGGTCCAACTCCTATCCAAATACTGAATTTTGAGTATGTTGAAGCTTGTACTTTCTGTGCACTTGAACTGACTCCTGCTGTGAAGTGTGGAAGTGATTAACTTCAGTGTGTTGTGCTCCAGCTTTATGCAATCTTAACATGTGGGCAAATAACTCTACAGCACTGACAGGTCCTTGTTTTTCTTCCTACACAGCTGTATCGTCTGAATGAACTTGCATTGTGATTGGCCTGTAGCGTTGCTGAGAGGGCTCGAGGGGTGGGCTAGTATCTCAGAAAGTGCCTGACACACTAACCAAGCTGAGTTTCCTATGGGAACAATTGAAGTAAACTTTTTGTTCTGGTCCTTTTTGGTCGAGGAGTAATACAAATGGATTTTGGGAGTGACTCAGAAATGAAGAATGCACAAGAGAATCACAAGATGGAATTTATTAAACCTTAGCCTTGCTTGTTAAAAAAAAAAATATTTTTTTTTTAAAACCTCTGTAATGGTACTGACCTTGCTTGCTTTGAAAGTAGACTTTTCTTTTTGCTGTAACTGTTAGGATTTTTTTTAAAGTCTCTTGTAGTGTTTAAGTTATAGTGAATATGCTACAGCAGTTTCTAACTTTTAAGGATCGAGTAATGGTGTAGAACACTAATTCATAATCACTAATTGTATTCTGAATAAAGTGTAACATTGTGTAGCCTTTTTGTATAAAAATAGAGAAATAGAAATGGTCCAATTAGTTTCCTTTTTAATATGCTTAAAATAAGCAGGTGGATCTATTTCATGTTTTTGATCAAAAACTTTATCTGGGATGTGTCTGGGTAGGGGCCAGTAAGAACTGTTGGTTCGGAACCTTGTGTTGGACAGTTTACCAGTTGCCTTTTATCCCAAAGTTATTGTAGCCTGCTGTGACACAGATGCTTCATGAGCAAAAGTGGTTAAAGGATTAAAGTAAACTTTTAATTCACTCAGCTGTCTCAGATTATTTGAAATGGGAAACATATAGCTTAATCTGCAGGGTGATTCCCCCCCAAACTAACTTCCTACAGCAATTTGCATATTTTGCATAGGAAGGGGTGGCATGGCACAAATCAAACAGGACTGAACTGCAGTCCAAAAACAAAGCAACTTCAGTAGTCTCTTCAGTTTAGAAGAACTAGTGCTGCAGGCCAAATCATGGAGATTTCTTCTTTTTAGCAGAATTAGTCGAGTGTGACTAAGCAAACTATTTGCAGTACTCCCCTGAGTTAACTTACCACTGCTTAACAATCTTGATACTTGTGTATATACACAACACCATCATCAACCCTGAAACAAGTATCCAATCACCTCTGGCTTTAGTGGGTTTTTTAATTACTTTGCTCTAGCAAATGGTAATACCAAGCACATGAAGAATTATAGATTCAAAGGTACAATGTTGCTAAATGAACTGAGCCTGTGTCAAGCATAAACTTAAGGACCAGCCCCACAAGCATTTGGCCTGTGCCTAAAACCTGGCTTGCCATATTTCAGAGAATATAGACCACCTACACCAAGAAGCAAGTATCATCTAATAAGGATATTCTTAATTCTGCATGAAAAAAAAATCATGAACTGTAGAACACAAATCTTTCATTCAAGGGAAGAGAGCTGTGGCCTAATTATGCCTCTGCCTTGATCTGAATTTAGATATCTGCTTCCTCTGAGGATAGAGCTACTTGCTCCACTAAAGTTTTTGTTACAGATTTCAGTTAACTTTTCTATGTAAATATTTGTCAAACAAAGCTGACAGGAAAATATTTCAAAGGTATTTTACTATCAGATGCTTTGCACTATTGCAACAGGCTATGTCCTTTGCTATCCTGTCAATTCTCACACTCAGGCACTACTCCCATCTACAGCACACACATGAGAAACACCCCCCCCCAACTGCCTGAAGTGTGTACTTGTGGCATTTTTCCCTTCCCATTGTGGAGTCAGCAAAATAAGTCTACACTAAAAACACCTCCCATCTTGCTCAAGGTACAGAAAGTTGGATCAGATCTTACCCAAGCACCTGTATTCATAAACCTGTGAGTCACTCTTACCAAGGGTAAAAGAAAAGCAGTACTTGTGGCACCTTAGGGACTAACCAATTTATTTGAGCTTACATCCAATGAAGTGAGCTGTAGCTCACAAAAGCTCATCGGATGTAAGCTCATGCTCAAATAAATTGGTTAGTCCCTAAGGTGCCCCAAGTACTCCTTTTCTTTTTGCGAATACAGACTAACACAGCTGTTACTCTGAAACTTTCCAAGAGTATACATCCTCCCCTACAAGTTAGTTAACTGTAAACTGCTGCATGCTCTACTCATTTAAATTAAAGCTAGAGCTTAGGCTACTACCTGTACAGGCAGTAAGCTTGCTTTTGATTGGATAGGTAGTTTGTTTACAAGCTACTGGAGCACACTTCTCCCAGAGCTGTGGATGGAAACACACACACTCTTACTGTAGAGTATAACGTGCTGCAAAATGACAAGGGGGCTAGCAAGCCCATAGCTGAGGGACAAGTCTAAGCTAAGGTGTTTGCAGGGTTTCACCCCATAGTCTGCCATTGACCTAAACGGAGGGATGTAGTTTTAAAAAAAAAAAGTCCTCTCATTCCTTTCTTAAAACTAACTAGTCTGTCAACATTTTTCAGGGGTAATCTGCAGAGGATGTATGTTACACAAAGGGGATGTTTGTGACTGCATTCTGTATGAGTCTAGCGCTTTAACACAAGCTGTGAAAGCTTGTGCCTTTCACAGTGGATGCCTTCAAGTCCTTGTCAAGAGGGCAGCTGTCACCTACTGGTAGGTTGAGAGGTATAATTTATCCACTGTCAGGAAAGGGACACAGTAGTAGGCAGACCTGCTGAGGGAATGCTGGTATTGCAGCCACTCAGGACTGTTTCCAGAAATCCATGAGAGGTAATGTTTTGAACAGATTTCCTCCAGTTGACTGCAATTAAATATGAAGGGTTGCTGTTGGCAACTTACTTTTAAGCAGAGATAAAACAGGCAACTTACTGAAGAATGTTACTACCTATTACCCCATGTAGGGGGTCAGGATATGCTTCAGTGTCACAATTTCTCTGATTCCTGGTAGCTACGGCTCCTGTGAGGGTAGCAAGCCCCTCTCTGTGGTATGCTAAAGGAGATGTATATATTTAAAAAGATGGGGGTCAACTAGCAAGCTGCATTTAATGTTGCATCAGGACCTGCTCCAAAACCATGGAAATTAGGAGTCAAACCCTGCGTTTGGAAGCATCTAGTCCAGGCTTCAGCAGTAAAACAACTCAATATGATTGAGATGAAGAAAAAAGCCATTCACTTGAGCCTGCAGAGGCAGCAAACTTGAGCCCAGTGCACATTAGTGTAAGGTCAGATCAGATGGTTTGAAAATAACCTTTTCTATAGAATCTTTTAATACCCATCTAAAATAGCATAGGTTAAAAAAACTCTAGGGTTCATTCTAGCAAATCAGTTACACTAAAGTGACAAACACAAGAGAAATCAGCATAAATACAGGAGCTGCCCAGTGAAACATAATAGGTACTAACAAGTCAGTTTTGCAAGTGCTAGCCGCTTAATGCAACCTATACATGTCATGGCAGCCTGCTAGGGCATGGATGCATACCTGTCAGAACACAAGGCTGGGCTTCAAATGTACTTTCACTAGTTTAAGGATACACTGTAAGTCACTGAGGGAGGCACTGGGAATGGCATAGACCAATGAAGCACTCTGGCTAGTTATCCAGTCAGTAGTCACCATGTACATTTTGAAGGACTCCCAGTCACTTAAATAGGAACTAGACTAAAAACAAATCTAGTGACTTACGCAACATTCTTAACCGTTCCTGCCATTGTAAACAAGCTATTGTTAATTAAAAAGAAGTGATTATAATGTGTAGGGTGTGATACTTGCACTGATCTTTCCATGTCTAACTCAGAGAATTTCAAAGCCCAAGAAACAATATCTGTATGGGAGCTGCTAATGTAAACAATTGCTAACAAGCTGCAATGCCTTATCTAAATTCAGTAGCTGTTCTACTGCTTTACTTTTGCAGGCAAATGTCAGAGTAGGCATTTAACCCTCCTGTGAAATTAATGCTAATTTTGTAATGTTATAATCATAACTGTGGCAAATGTGTCAAAAGGAGCACAACTTTGTGGAAAAATTAAGTAGGAGAGTGAGGGAGGTAGCTTGGTCTTCCCCAGTTTGAAATTTTTTAATTAACAGTATTTTCCTTATAGACCAAACAGAATCTGGAACATACTGAAGTATATCAAAATAGTTTAAGAAAAGTGCCACAAGTTGACTTGTGTGTAAGGCAATGGTTAACCAAAAATCACTGCAATATAGAAGTGCAAAGTCATTTATTGTACCCTTTTAACTGGAACACTGTATTTGGTTTTGCAAATTGCCTTTAAACTACATGACTAGTGCCAGAAGATTTGGGTTCTGTTCCTGGCTCCATCCCAGACTTTCTGTGGGACATTTGGAAATCACTCACTCCCTGTGCTCATTTTCCATCTGTAAAAGGGGATGATACCAACTCCCTGCAGTGTTTTCAGATTGAGTCATTAACATTTGCAAAGCACTTCAGAAATCTTTACATGTGCAAAAGTATTCTACAGTTTGTTATAGGTGATGTTTCAAATGAGGATCATCAGCTAAGGCATTCTATTTCTGATCAAAAACTTGGCAAATGTACCACAATTCAGGTGGAATGAGAAATGTTTCTCCCCTAAACATATTTGTGAAATAATTAAGAAATAAAATTTTTCTAATTTATATTCTTCAAAACATGGCTGTAGGACACTTAAAAAAATCCCCTCAAACCATAGGTTGTGCTAATGTAAGCAAGATAATGGACAAATGCTTATTCTTTTAATAGCAAGTTTTCCCCGCTTTTTCCTTTTAAATAGATAAGCCAGTGAATACATACACACAATAGTTTTCTTATCAAATTAGGACAACACTCATTCAAAAACATCCTACAACAAGACTGAGGAATTCACAATGCCAGTGTTTTGTGCACAGTCAGGCCTGTGGAGTGATGATTGATCTGGTAGCCTTCATCTTTTAGCGTCCAACTGTTCTAAGAATTTCAAAAGCCAAGGCAGCAACAGCAATATCGGCCTGGGAGCTGGGAAAGAAGAAAACAAAGACAGTAATCTTCAAGGCAAAACACCTCATCTAACTTCTGTGGTTGTCCTACACATGAGACTTTCACTTGTGCTGGAAAGTGCCTGATGAGGGAATCCACTTTGGATAACTCTGTGTAAACCAATTTTCTGTTAGGATACTGTGGATATTTCAACATGGAGCAAGGCATGCGTATCAATGTGATCCCTTGAGTTCATGTTTACAGAACTGCTTGCTTGGGGCCCTGCTAAGTCTCGCTCTGAAAAAGGAAAGACGTAATTATTACATTTTCTTCAATAGTTTGGTGGAAAAATGTCTCAAATCTTTGGCTTCTTTTCAATGCACATTCCTTGGGGGGCGGGGGGGGGAGAGTGAGTTTGTCAGCAGATGAAGGCAACTCTGCTGACGTATCTTTTTTTTAACCTGCTACAGGAAAGGTAGAATTGTCCTAGCTGTACATAGCACTGCACTTTTCAGACCCAGTTCACTGCCTCCATCAGTGAGTGCAGTGGTTTGCTACCTCTCTTGTCTGCTAATAGTTTTCCAACCTGTGATTGGGTGTTCACCCCACACAAACCACTGCTGGTCTAGTGAAACAATTACTGCAACTATGGGCTATCTTGACCTAAGAACGGCCATACTGGGTCAGACCAAAGGTCCATCCAGCCCAGTATCCTGGCTTCTGACAGTGGCCAGTGCCAGGTGCTTCAGAGGGAATGAACAGAACAGGTCATCATCAAGAGATCCATCCTCTGTCGCCCATTCCCAGCTTCTGGCAAACAGGCTAGGGACACCATCCCTGTCCATCCTGGCTAATAGCCATTGATGGACCTAGCCTCCATGAACGTATCTAGCTCTTTTTTGAACCCTGTTATAGTCTTGGCCTTCACAACACCCCCAGGCAAAGAGTTCTGTTGTGTTGTGTGAAGAAATACTGCCTTTTGTTTGTTTTATACCTGCTGCCTATTCATTTCCTTTGTTGCCCCCTTGTTCTTGTGTTATGAGAAGGAGTAAATAACATTTCCTTATTTACTTTCTCCACGCCAGTCATGATTTTATAGACCTCTATTATACCCTCCCTTAGTTGTCTCTTTTCCAACCTGAAAAGTCCCAGTCTTATTAATCTCTCCTCATATGGCAGCCATTCCATACCCCTAATAATTTTTGTTGCCCTTTTCTGAACCTTTTCCAAGTCCAATATATCTTTTTGGAGATAGGGGCGACCACATCTGCACACAGTATTCAAGATGTGGGCATACCATGGATTTATATAGAGGCAATATGATATTTTCCGTCTTATTAGCTATCTCTTTCTTAATGATTCCCAACATTCTGTTTGCTTTTTTGACTGCTGTTGCAGCATTGAGTGGATGTTTTCAGAGAACTATCCACACTGACTCCCAAGATCTTTCTTGAGTGGTAACAGCCAATTTAGACCCCATCATTTTATATGTATAGCTGAAATTATGTTTTCCAGTGTGCATTACTTTGCATTTATCAACATTGAATTTCATCTGCCATTTCATTGCCCAGTCACCCAGTTTTGAGAGATCATTTTGTAGCTCTTCACAGTCTGCCTGGGACTTAACTATCTTGAGCAATTTTGTATTGTCTGTAAATTTTGCCACCGCACTGTTTACCTCTTTTCCAGATCATTTATGAATATATTGAATAGGACTGGGCCCAGTACAGACCCCTGATGGACACCACTATTTACCTCTCTCCATTCTGAAAACTGATAATTTATTCCTATCCTTTGTTTCCTATCTTTTAACCAGTTACTGATCCATGAGAGAATCTTCCCTCTTATCCCAGGACAGCTTACTTTGCTTAAGAGCCTTTGGTGAGGGACCTTGTCAAAGGCTTTCTGAAAATCTAAGTACACTATATCCACTGGATCCCCCTTGTCCACATGCTTGTTGACCCCCTCAATTAGTAGATTGGTGAGGCATGATTTCCCTTTACAAAACCCATGTTGACTCTTCCCCAACAAATTATGTTCATCTATGTGTCTGACAATTTTGTTATTTACTATAGTTTCAAGCTTAGTTTTGCAGTTGACCTTTAGTTTTTCCTGCCTTGTGAAAGTGGGTCAATATGGATTCATTGGTTCCTTGGCTTCAGCTTGTGACATGCATCAATTGAATGACTAAGAACATGTATTTGACCACGCTGCTTGAGTTGTTGATCCATACTTTCCTTTTAGAAGGAGTTTCTTACTGAGCAGCAGTATAAACCAGAAGCCTTATTACCTGAACATCTTTCTTTAAATTAATTCATCCTCTGTATTGGAAAAGTGAATAGCAAAAAACCACAAATCTTGAAGTGCAAAATGAAGAGATGAAATGAATTCTATGTGGATTATTTAAACATGACATACATGTTATTTAAACATGACATACATGTTATTCTGTTGGGACCTCTCTCATTCCCTCCACTATAGTGGGAGATTTCGTAAAGGACTACAACTGGACTTCATGAAATTGAAAGGCAGAAGCATTCTTATATCAGCTAAATCTCGTACATATATATAGGAGAGGTCTGGCAGCTAAATTTAGACTATTAGAAAAAAGGCATAGGTCCAGGGCATTAGTGGTAGCTTTCTCTGAAATGCTTCCAGTTTGATGCACAGCCCAGCTGGGCAGAAGGAGCTTGGAGGTTTCAATGAATGGTTGAGAAGCTGGTGCCAAGTTTATTAGGCACTGGCAAACATTTTGGGAAAGAGGGAACCTATACATAAGAGACTGCAGAACCCCCTAGACTCAAAAACACCATTTTTGAAGGGGTTTAGAGCCCACAGATTCTCAGGCCCTTCCTGTTGCTCCACCTCAGTTGTAGCAACTTAGAGTCTAGACAAGACAGCATTAGCCACAAGGGTCCCAGAGAAGCAAATTCCACAGAGGACAGGGAGAGGACTTCATTTCCATGAGCTCCCATTGACCTGTTGTGGCTGCTGCAGGGCTAGACCATGGGGCAGCTGAGGAGTTGCTCCACAACTACAGTGCCAATTTGACCATCCTTGGGATTGGTCAGGCTGGGTAGGAGCTTCTATGCTCCTTAGGATTTAGCCCAATGGGCATTTTGCTGGAGCAAGGCGCACAGAGGAGGGCCCTAAATAAACAGTTGTGTCTGGTTTCTTGTGTAAAGAAAGCTTAAAACTGTAAACAATTAGAGGAAGCCAAGACAAAGATTAGAAAGGGTTAAAGGAGTGAATTATAATTCCTTAGTTAACTAACTAAATAATGCTACAGCAGAGACTGAAAAGGAATTTTAAGAACTTGTCACTGTCTTTAGCTGATGGTGCTAGTGTCTCTTTTAGGGGGATCTGCCATTTTATTTTACTCTGGTAATGTAGTTGATAACAGGAAATGCAACTCAGCACTTGAATACAGAAGAGGGAAAGCAGATTTCTGAAAACTTGATTTATGGAAAGCTCTGTCTCCTTCTCCACACCACTTCTATCCCACAGCTTCACAAACCCCTCCATCACGGTACCAGTGGTTGTTACATTTCCTCAAACATCTCCCCCCTTCCAAAAAATAATACAACTTACTCTACAATAGAGTTGAGAGGCCAATTTTCATAACTCCACACCTGAACAGAGCCTACAACATTGACTCATACAAAGCTTGTATTTATGTGCACAAAGGATACCAGGAAGATTCCCAAAGCATTGCAAAAAATCATCTATAAACTTTACATGGGAACCATTTCACCCAGCAGTGAAATGCAGCCTAGCAGTTCACAGCAACAAAGAACAACATTTTAAGGGAAAGAGAACAAAAATGTGTCCATTTGAGAGTGCAAGGGGAATTAGGTAGGTAGAGTGTTGGGATTTGACCAGGCCACTGGGATTAACACCTCTATTCTTACAAAGAATGCCAAGATACTTTTCAGAAGTGGTCAGGACCTCAGTTTTAAGTCTTAGTTGAAAGACATTCGGCATTCTTAGAAGAATATTTCTTGTCCTCCTCAGCTGTGCATTTGAAAGGATTTTGCTTTTACCACCACCATTACTTTGAGAAAGGGCACAAAGCCATGTTGTGCTGCCAGTACACTGTATGGGGGAACAATAAACCAGTATCTGGTTATGAAGAGGTGAGCTGTTTAAAAAAAAAAAGAAAGTGTCTGACATACCTATGGCCTAGCCACATCTGGGATCAAAGTACACCGCAACAGCAGCAACAAAAAAAGCAAGAAAACTTTGAATAAAGGGAGTTTTGAGGACAGGAGTGTATGGGAGGGGAGGGCTGGTAACAGGAGAAGCTTGTAGTGCACATGAGGTGATTACAAGAGAAGACCATCTCAGACAAAAGGGGAGGGGAGTGCTCTCAGCCCTGGAAATTCCTGAAAGCCTGAGGGAACTCACCTGGCAGTTTGGGCCAGTCTCTCTAGAATTTGGATAAGACTGTCACCATCATTCTTCAGGCTCTCGGAGTGCTTCTTGTTTGAAGTTATCTGGAATGAAAAGAAAGAACAGTTATCAAAGGCTTAGGGAGAAATTCTTCTTAGTCTTTTTTTTTTGTGTGTAGGGGGGGGCGGAAGCGGCGAGGAGGACAGAAACAAGTCATAGCAATTGTTACAGTTTTAAATGGAATGTGGCATTACACAAACCCAACAAAAGTAAACCCCTTTACTGAACAAGATTGGATTTTAACTGCAGAATTTCTAAAAAAGAAAAGGAGTACTCTCTAAGGTGCCACAAGTACTCCTTTTCTTTTTGCGAATACAGACTAACACGGCTGCTACACTGAAGAATGTCTAAAGTGTCTTAAATAAGATTCATTCTTGTTCTGTATCCCTGCATGTGTGAAAATTCACAGATCACAGTCCACTAACCCTGAGTAACTGGTTTTCATTTTTACTATCAATGCAACTAAGAGCATATCCATTTATTTTGAACTTCAGGGAAAATTTCAGGACACAATCATTTTTTTCCCCCACTTGAGAGGAAAATGAACAGTCAGCCTTGTATCAGTCATCCTTCAGGTTACTTATCTGGATTATAAAATGTCAGGTTTGTTATGAGCATATCGAGGAGGCTAGTTTAACATCACTGCTTTGTGGGAATTGCTCATACAAGTTGTTCCTTCCTGATGGGACCATTACCACTTATCAGATACAAGAAACACTAAATGTACAGGGCAACAAAATTACCTTACTGTTTATACAACATAAAAATGAAAGGCAAATCCTGCAAGCCTTTCTATGGTGGATTAACGCTGGTTACAGCTGACCTTGTAACGCTTATATGTGTTGTACCTGTTTTATCACAGTGCTCTATAATGACCAGTTTACTGTTCCCCCTCCCCAAGAACTATAACTACTGATGTGCCAGGAAGCTGCAAGTGGCTTCTCATTTCCTGATCAGTTAATCATGCTGATGGGAAGATCAAAGGGTGACACAAAATGGAATCACATGCTTCACATGGTGGACACTGAATACCTGACAAGTTGCTTAAGCAGCACTATTGGTACATTCCACATACATCCCAGGAAATTACTAAAATCTGGATATGGGTTGCCACCTGCAAAGGATATGGGTTGGCCATAGAGGGAAGGGTAAGAATCAGAAACAATGGTGATCATTTACTGTTGGCTAGCTGAACATTCTAATAATTCAGAAGTTACTGCTTGAAATCACAATTTTGAGTCCTAAAATTTGGCAGGGAGCTGTAACTTCTAACATCCCACGGCTGGCCCTATTTAACACTGATCAGGCATAGGCCAATATGCCTACAAATATTCTTTTTTTAAAGCTAGAGAGAAGCTGTATTTACTGCATGCCACCAGAAGCTGTGCCAGCAGTTATCTTACTACACGAGTGCCACTTGCACTTGTAATCCAAACAGCCTATAGCTACACTATACAAAGAACGGGGTCCTCTTTGCATTAACTAAAATCTTTCCTACTAATTGGACAAAACAGTAAATTCATTATCTATGTATACATCCATGCTTAGGTATTCATGCTATCACAAGTACTTCAGCCTTTCTACACTCCTGAGGTTTATATCAGAACATCTCAATTTACTGTTCAATAATCCACCTCTATTTCTCAACCTAGAGATACAGAATATTTTTGTAGTTTGTGTTCTGAATTATAGAACTGTAAACGAAGATGACACACTGGACCAACCAAAATTATAAAACACTTTTCTCGCTCTGAACAGCTTTAATCACAAGACCATCCTTTCTCTTCCTGCAATCCCCTCCCTCATTCACTACATATTTTCCAACTTCTGCAACTACTGAGGCAGGGATCCACAGGCACCAGCCTCATTCACCACACAACCCTAATTCAACCTTAGAGCAATAACCATCCTATGCACTGAATGAGGCAGGGGTCCTGTGGGGAAAAACATTTGTGATCATGTAGGGAAGGCTGTATAATCATCCATACACAGGAGACAGATGAATTAAGCTTGCATGGGCACCATACATTCTGGCATTTCCTAACATTTGAGTGTTTGACCTTGCAATCTTTTCACGTCGTTCAGACTAAAAATGCCCAGTTTTTTTTAACCTTTCCTCATATTTTATCATTTTTGTTGCTCTCCTCTGGACTCTATCCATTTTGTCCACATCTTTCCTAAAGTGCGGCACATAGAACTGGACACAATACTCCAGCTAAAGCCTCACCAATGCCGAGTAGAGTGGGACAATCACCACCTGTCTGTTACATATGACACTCCTGTTAATACCCCCCCCCCCCCCCCGAACATTAGTATTTTTTGCAGTTGCATCACATTGTTGGCTCATATTTAATTTGTGCTCTACTGGAGCTCCAAGATCCTTTTCAGAGGTATTACCGTCTAGCCAATTATTCCCCATTTTGTAGATGTGCATTTGATTTTTTCTTCTTAAGTGTAGTACTTTGCATTCGTCTTTATTTAATTTCATCCTGTTGATTTCAGATCAATTCTCCAATTTGTCAAGGTCATTTTGAATTCTAATCTTGTCTTGAAAAGTGCTTACAACTCCACCCAGTTTGGTGTATCCAGCAAATTTTATAAGCATACTCTCCACTCCACTATCCACGTCATTAATGAGAATGTCAAATAGTATCAGATCCAGGACAGACTCCTGCAGGATCCCACTAGATACGTCCCCCCACTTTGACAGTAAACCATTGATAATCATTCTTTGAGTATGATCTTAGAATTACTATAAGGTAGGTGCATAACTGGCTTAGTCTAAACCATGTTTCCCTAGTTTGCTTAGAAGAATGTCATGTGGGACTATGTCAAAATCCTTACTAAAATCAAGATATATCACATAGCTTCCCCCCATCCAGTAGGCCAGTAACTATCGAAAAAGGAAATTAGTCTGGTTTGGAATGACAAATCCATGTTGGCTGTTACTTATCACCCTATTTTCCATTAGGTTCTTATGAATTGATTGTTTAATAATTTGTTCCAGTATTTTTCCAGGTATCAAAGTTCAGCTCACTGGTCTATAATTCTCTGGGTCCTCTTTTTAACGATAGGTACTGTGTTTTCCCTTCTCCAGTCCTCTGGGGTCTCACCCATCTGCTCCATGAGTTCTCAAAGATAATCACTATTGGTTCTGAGATTGTTTCAACTAGTTCCTTAAGTACCATAGGGTGAATTTCATTAGGCTTTGCTGGTTTGACTACCTCTAACTTATCTTAGTATTCTTTAACATGTTCTTAAACATGTTAAAGAATACTAACATGTTCTTTTTCTTTTCTTTAACATGTTCTTTTTCTTTTCTGGCTTGTGTTCTTTCTGTTCATATTGTGTTAAGCAACTGGTCACAATTAACTTTTTTTTAGTGAAAAATGGTTAGCTTTGTTAGTTTCCTATATACATTTTAAATCGAGACCAACTAAAACAAACAAATTTAAGGGACAAATTTTCAAAGAGGCTTCAAATAGATTTGGGAAACATACATGACCAATTTTTGTGCAATAGCACTTGAGTGTACAGATTTGCCCATGCAAATAGGGTTTCCATGTCTAAATTTGATCATTGGAACACAGAATGATGTGCTTCACCCTCCATTAGGAAATTTACCCATGTCATACAACTAGCTTGTGAGAGGATCAATACTGTAACAATAAAGAAGTTGCAGATCAGATGTGAAGTGAGCTGGCTGAGCCGTGTGGTGCACCTTGGATAGCACTTGCCAGTATTATGGCTATCTTTTTGCCAGTACTATCTTACTTATGACAACAAGCAATACCATTTGCTTTTGCCAAAGTGTTTTTGTTTTTTTTTTAAGTTAAACTGATTGGTAAAGCTTATTGTTCCAAGAGTTGCTTGAGGGCTGCTGAGACATAAGACTTTAGATCTCTCCTAGTGTAAAGGCTATGTAGAAAAAACCTGGTTGAGCTGAGGAATCATTCTTTAGCTAATAGAACCAGGACAAAAACAATTTAAATATACTGTACTCTTATTGAAAAGTTGATGTATAATCATAATCTTTTGTCTTCTGTGTGGTTTTCAGATGACAATAAATATTAATACAATATGTATAATAAGAACCTTACAAGCATTTTTTCACACATTTTATTCTTTCTTCTATAATACATCTCCATGTGACTTGACCTGTTTTATTTTTAAGGGTTTCATTATGTTCCTAACAAATAGTTTGAAGGTCTCTTTTAATAATGGTGATTTGTTTTGGTTGGTTATAAAACATTGTTCAATAACTTACAATCAGTAGTTGTTCCTTTAATTAAAAATGTAATTAAATCTCAGTTTAGTTGTACATTCATTGCGATTTAATAAGAATTTCAAAATGACTTTTTTTATGAAGCTAATAACCAAACAGCAGGCTTTCTCTGTTCAATTCTATTAAGCAAAGATGAGTCATAAAAGAACAGCATAATTGATATGTAAATATCATTATTCCCTAAAATACTGAATAGCTGTTCAGGTAATACAGTGCTGCTAAAGACAAGTGCACTTAGCATGCAGGAAAATGTATGAAATACAAAAATGACCAAAAGCACTTTATTACAGTGCTAATGAGCTGAGTGGAGCTGGAGTTCTGATTTAACTCACATTGATTTTTGTCCAGTTTGATTCTCAGACAATTGAAAAAACTGGGCATAGTTTTACACTATCTGGAAAGATCAGGAATCTTTTCTCTTCTTAAGGTCTATGGCTTCATGACACCGAACTGTTTTCTCCAATTTTTCACAACTTGCGACTTTTAATTGATGAGTCACTTCAAAATCAATTAACCTCTCTTTTGAAGGGGATGGCTTTCTCCTGCCATGTTCAGGTTTAAAGTGAGTTACAAGCTTGCAGTCTGTGTAGGAAAATTATATCGATATGGTGAGAAAATGCAAAATTGTTAATTGGGTAAACAAAGAGGGGCCTTTTCACACTAAAAATTTATTTGATCAGCTTTTTTTTAAATCAGAAAGTAAGAAAGACCCCAGAACCATATTCAGATGCACTCTCAAATTATTTTCACAAGTATGGATACTGTGAGTGCAAATAATTGCAAATACAAACAGATATTTAGGTGTCTAAGTACTCATTTCTGTTGCCAAATGACTGATTTTCACAAGCCATTGCAGTAATTGTATACAGAAATATAAGTGCACCATTGCACATGTACCTTGGACTTCTCTTTTTACCAGTTTGGCACTTTATGTGGATCCCATAATGGTATGTCATCTTACTTTTTCCTTGAGGTCTGATATAACTACAGATACACCTTCACTGTATGCGTCTGATATAACTACAGGTACATGCTGCCCATGTCACACCTACCTATGGAAACTACCGGTATGTTATTCAGTCTCCAAGGCTGTCAGTCCTGCATCTTCTCATAAGCACTACATGAATTAAATAAAAGCATATCACCTAATTTGCCACTCACAATTCATATGGAACAGGGTTAGAACCACTTTGCTTTTCAGTCTTATAGGAAACCACATACATTTATAGAAAATGGAAATTGATTAGTCACTTGATCTTGCCCATATTTTTTATATACATATAAATATTCCTCCTTTCTTCAGGCCTGTATAGTTGGTGTTATGATGGTGAGAGACCTTAAGTTTGCATAATCATTTGTATTACAGTATTCCTTAAAAGCCCCAGACAGAATGGGTGCTAGACATTGTACAAACACACAGCTTATGACCCAAATAGCTTGCAATCTTATTTACATTGTTGTTACCCTGACCTTTCCCTGTCCTCTCCACCTGTTGTACACCTTGTCTTAAACTAAGTTTTTGCAGAGACTAAGTGTGTTCCCAGTTTGTCAATAAGTACAAGGCCAGGTTCACAACCCTGATACAAGTCTTTGTGCTGCTCCAGGGGTGGAAAGGACCTGTAAAACTTGCCCTAACTAGGTAACTGTGAACTCCCTGTGTGAATCTGTGGGTTGCTTGGAATCAGCATAACCAGTTCTGCCACTCCATCCTGGTCCCTGCCCAGGGAAGAGGTTGTCAGTGGCATGGCCACTGCACTCCTTCGACACCTGACCAGTATAACAGCCCCTTGGAAGCTGTTACTGTGGGCAAAATTTTCAGCAGTCCTTGTGGCTTCAAGATCTACTTGTGTCAGGGCCCAGACTGCCCCCTGGCAGCTCCAGGAATTGAGGAACAGGAAGGATGAAGTACAATGTTTGCAAACACGTCTCATGCTATTTTATTTATTGGTAGATATTTCTATTTGCATTTTCTCCTACCATGAGACAGAGAGAACTGCACATACTATGATTGTTCTCACCATAGCCTTCAAAAACCAGTAGCATTTGTTTATTCAGATCAACAACAAACCACGTCCCTATGGTTATAATTTTAAAATGGTGGTAGAGAGGTCAACAGCCTATGGAGATCAGCAGAGGGAGACTCTCAGACACACTCAATTACTTACTATTTAAAGAGAAAAAAACAAAATTCTTAACACACTATAAAATTTTACAAACATAATGTACAAACTGCATGTACTGTCTGAAACAGAACTCATTGGGATGGCCCACATTTGTCTTTACTACCTCTGATACAGGGAAAACTAATTTGGAACTTGAGAAAATATTTCTGATACTTCCCTGCATCATTATGTATTTTCTTACTACTCTCGTCTCTGTTAATATTTTGGATGGGGAGAGAGATATACAAATGCATGTGTGGCAAGAGCAAAGCAAGTTGAGCAGGTTTAGTTTGTGTTACTAATTGCCAGCTTCTATGAACAGGCCTGGGCAATGCTGATGGACGTAAAAACAAGAAATGAAAATTATAAAAGCATGAGTGTTCCAGGTGTTCTTTGGCACACATCATTATAGGCATGTACTCCATCTACACAGATTAGAAAGACTTTGTGGCTTTCAGATCTTGTCAATACATGCAAAAACAAGCCAGTATCTGTGACAATAACCTACATCAGAAAGCTTAGCTTCAATAACTCAAACACCTTTTTTGCTCTTTATTGGTGAAATCCTGGCCTCATTGAAGTCAATGGCAAAACTCCTTTTGTCATCAATAGGGCCAATATTTCATCCTACCTATCTTGATTCCTTTTCATTTATGCATGTGTGTATGTGTGTGTACAGTAATCTTTATTATGAGTTCAAAGCAATTTCCAGTGGTAACTTGTGACTATAGCAGCTCCCTGACATTTTGAAAGTCAGATGGACTTTGGGACTGTTGGGACTACACTTGTGAATGCTACTTCACCTTGGATCTTTCTTTGCACCCTCCAATTTGAATGTATCCCCTCTTCCTCAATATGCATAAACACATACACAGACTAACCTCACGGTTATTGCAAATCTTGAAAAGTCAGAAAATTGCTAACTGGCAACTGTTTTCAACTCTCCTTCAGGAAGTACAAATGTCTTTATTACCCAGAAAATATCCATCATTACTGCAGTTTCTGTCCATTATAACAGTGAGTTAAAAGTGTTCAATTTAATGTAGTTGGTTAGTGGAATCTCTTTGTGTCTCTTCTTACCTACTGTCCATAATAACTGCATCCAATATAAGTGAACTGCAGTTGTTAATTGACAAAAAGAATCTGAGGTTTCCTGCTCATAGTAGAAATATATGTTGTTACAGACTGTCTAAAGGGGGTTGTAGGAAACTCCCATACCATGGTGCAGTGTTCCCTAGTATACATATAAAGGAGTAATATCAGATTAAAAAGTCAACATTTGCCACCCTGTCACTGGGTGATCTCATCCACAAACTTCAACTATCATCTCTATGCTGATGACTCACAGATCTACCTCTCCACTTCAGACTTGTCTCCTTCTATCCAAACAGAGATCCCAGCCTTTCTTTCTGATGTCTCCTCATGGATGTCCAGATGTCAGTTTAAACTCAACATGGCCAAAATACAGCTCTTAATCTTTCCCCAAAAGCCCTCCTCACTCCATCCTTTCACAGTCACTGTGGACACCACCACCATCATTCCTCTCGCTGAAGCCCATATCCTGGGTGTAATCTTCAGCTCAGCTCTCTCTCTAGGTCCAGGCCAAGTCTAAATTTTATTACTTTTTTCTGCAAAATATCTCTGAGATCTGGCCTTTCCTCTCCACCCACACAGCTAAATCCCTCATCTTCTAGTGTCTTGGTTTCTGCAGCCTCTTTGTCCTTGACAAATCTCATCTTGCCGCACTTATCTCTAGTCAAAATGTTGCTGCAAAGATCATTTTCCTGGCTCATAGATTTGACCCCATCGCTTTGAGTCCCTCCACTGGTGCCCCCTTCTCCATTGCATCACACACAAACTTCTCATCTTCGTTTTTAAGGCCCTTCACAACCTATCCCTGCGCTATCTACTGTCTTTTATATGATATTGATGTTGACTCCTGTATCTATTTGACCAATGATGGCAACCTTCAGGTCCCATTTGTTAAATTTTCAAATAAGACTGTCATGCGTTCTCCCATGCTGCCCCTTACATTTTGGAAGAGTTTCCTGTAAACATCTGCAAAACCACCTCATTGTCCTCCTTCAAATCTCTCCTTAAAAATCTCCTCTTCTGTGATGTCTGCAGAAAAACTGGAACTTGGTTAGGTAGCTCATGTGCTATGACCACTGCTAATTACGTTGATTCATTCTGTCTCATTGTTACCTTATGCATTCCCTGCCTATATGCTGTAACCACCTACTGCCTTTTGTCTCATACTTAGCTTGTAAGCTTCTGGGAGCAGAAGCAATCTTTTTTGTGCATTGTACAGTGCTTGGCACAATGGAGCCCTGATCCATGACTTGGTGCTACCTCAATACAAATAAACACATACAATAAATAATAGGAATAACCATTACCAGACAGCTATGACAAAATATCTCCTATTCTCACTGTAGGAAAAGACAATGACAACCTGCACATTCCATTGAGTGGTAATTGTTGGAAAATGCTGACTTTTTAATGATGACTTTTGTACTGTAGGAGTATTCAAGTGACTTAGTGATTAAGAAATGCTTATGTATCTAAGGACAACAGTATCCAAGAGGACATTCCTGTGCTACACAACAGACCCAGACAAAACTCCAAAACTATAGGGCAGTTGCAGTTTGTCAAGGAATCTAATACTTCTCCAGCTTGGCATCTTCCTCTCTCTCATTTTGAAATGCTGATTTGGCACTCATGAAAGTGAGGGACTAATAGCACTAGCTTCAGCAGGGCATAGAGTGACCAGCTGCTGTGCAAGCTTCCCCAGTGCATTTCAAGCCTGATCTAAATCCTTAGCCTTTCCTGAGCAGAAAGTCAAACTGGCTGAGAGTGAGTGGCAGTTCTGTGACATTATTAACATTCACTAGGGATGAAGATCAATCAGAAAACTCATTTTCACATGAGTCCTAACCTGGATTTGAACTCAGGACTCCAGAGCTAAAAGCTTGTACATTAACTTGACTTGACATTTTAGGTTTACCATCTAAAGAGGAGTAGAAAGATGATGAGGCATGTTGAGAACTAAAGATTATGAAAAATATATATGCGTGGGGGGGGGGAAATAAGAATAACAAGAGTGATAAAATCTGTTAGAAAATCATTGTGGTCTATGATTTCGGGGCTAAATATTAAAAGCATTATACACTCCTTTCTCAGTAGGATCTTTAGAAAATATATGTACATTCCCTAGTTTCCAAAGGCTCATAAAACTTGGAAATAGAACTCCTGAGCTTTTCATTAAGTACCAAACAGAGTCCTTTAAAGATTTTGATAAAAGGACAAAACTTATGTCTAAATATTTTCTTAAAAATGTGATTAGATTTGTGCTGTTTGTCAAAAAAAAGAAAACAAACAACCCAAAAACCAACTAAATATGGAGATGAGGATGAGGGATATCAGTCTCTAAAACACGAATTTCTGAGGAAAATTATATTTTATGTAATGGTCCAATTTCCATAAAATTGTGAAAACGGTCATAAAAATAAATGGAGTCTTGAAAACTACTCTTGTTTATTGTCATGTGTTTATTCTTTGTCTGGCTGGCAAAGAATAAGCAGGTAATCATTTGGTCTTGACTGACCTTTGAGAGGACTATTTTGGCTAATTTACGTTTTGTTTTGAAACAAGTCAAGTTGTATTTAGATACCTTTACAGCAGCCAGTAAACCATGCATGTGTAATTACAGAGAAGCGGTCAAAAGGAAGTAATGGTGATGGGCACAACAAATAACACAGAAAGGCAATCTCAGCAGCGTTTGTACTATGTAAAATTACAGTGCAGTGAAACACCAAATGAACATGGCAGACCTTTTGTTCCCACAGGGGCACTGAATCAAGGCAAGAAGTGCTCCACAACAAAAACAATTGTGATAGACACAGGGATGGTTTCAGAATCAGACAGTTTCACTCTACAACCCAAAGTAAAACATTCAGCCAAGAAGAGAGAGACCATATTTCTCATTGCTGACAACGTCAGTGCTGCTTTGTGGGCCAGCTCTCATATTTACTTACAACCACACTGGCTCCCATTATTCAAATGCCAGAGCAGTGCCAACTCATAGAGGGCTTCTGGAAAATGAATGCATTCCAAACAAGTGGGCAAGGAATGGCAACTTCTACTGGAACATAAACCTGTAGTATTCCAGCTACGGAAATAAAGACTGCTTTTTACTTCCTTGTTACTCTGTGAAAGTAGGATAAAGTCTCCTTCATTTGATTCTTCCTTAGTGTCATAAATTAACGGCAGCCTTTATACATGAATTGAACTCTTTCAATGTCAATACAACTTGGTAAACAAAGAAAGATAGAAAGCAACAGCCCAGTTATACACAGAAATAGATATATCTCCACAGATACAGCACTTATGACAAAACCGTGGACAGTGTCCTGTCAGAATACTTGATGTAATATATCCAGCAGAACAAGTAGGGCAACGGGCCAGGTTGCAGCCATGTTGTTTCACAGCTACCACAGAGATCATTAAGTTTTGTGTTGACTGTGCTTGCCCTCTCCCACATCATTGTCATCCACAATATCAGCACATTCCACAAATGATTCTTCTCAATATATTCTGTGGAAAGAGGTCCACAGCCATTCTCTTCCCTTCTTTTTCTCCCCCACACAGCTAATTTTATCACAGTTCCAATCAGTGATTGAGAAGAACAGATTTGCCGGTGGCTTTTCTATGCCTTTATCAGTTAGCTGAGTCCTAGCTCCAGGCAGTTCTCAGTCTGCATAACTAGTGAGGACAGGAAAGACAAATCCATCCAAATGCCACAGTCTTATTGACCTCCCACTATTGTATCCAGTGTTTGTTGTACCCGTGTCAGTACTAGGATATTAGACAGTCAAGTTGGATGATGTATATCTTTTATTGGACCAATTACTGTTGGCGAGAGACGCTTTCAAGTTTTACACAGACCTTTTCTTCAGGAAAACTTAGGCTAGACCTACACTACAGACCTATATTGGTATAACTACGTCACTCAGGGGTGTGAAAAATCCATGCCCTTGAGCGACATAGTTATACCGACCTAACCTCCCCATGTAAACAGCGCTATGTCAGTGGGAGAGCTTCTCCCATCGACATAGCTACTGCCTCTTGGGGAGCTGAATTAACTATGCCAATGGGAGAAGGTCTCCTGTCAGCATAATAGGGCTGGTCTACACTACGGGGGATGGGAGGGATCGATCTAAGTTATGCAACTTCAGCTACATGAATAACGTAGCTGAAGTCAACGTACTTAGATCTATTTACTGCGGTGTCTTGACGGGAGATGCTCTCCCGGCGATTCCCCTTGCATGTCTCGTCGAGGTGGAGTACCGGAGTCGATGCTAGAGCGATTGGCAGTCCATTTTTTGTGTCTATACTAGACACGATAAATTGACCCCCGCTGGATCGATTGCTGCCCATCGATCCGGCCGGTAGTGTAGACAAGCCCGTAGTGTCTTTACTAAAGTGCTACAGCAATGCAAAATTATGAAATTAAGTTCTCAGGCTTATCTTTTGAAAGTGTTGTGCAGGTTTCCTTTGAAGATGAGGACTGATAGGTCAGATATAGAGTGATCGCTTTGTGGGTGTACTTATGAGCCTGGGAGCTTAAATTCATAACTTTGTTAGACACTAAAAACCATGGTCTGAAGAGAGACACTGGATTCATGGCTTACTACAACAATCTATAGCCAATTAACAACCTGCCTCCCAGCCGCTCTCCCTCCCCCCCTCCACTTCCTTCCCTACCTATGAGCCACTTCACCTTGAATGGTCTCTTGAAATATGTGTTAACTACTTATGCTAAACAATCTGTTTCATCTTGTATTTAGCAGTGATGCTCTGAAAATTTTCCAGACCTGAAGAAGAGCTCTGAGTAAGCTTGAAAGTTTGCCTCTCTCACTTAGTGGGGTTCATTAATCTAACTAACTAAACAACTGAAACGTAACCACAAACAAATAACTAGAATTATGTACAAATAGAGAAAAAAAAAAGTCCACCGAGAGGAGTACTTGTGGGAAAATTCCAGGATGAGCTGAAGTTCCAGCAACCTTCACAGGTAGTAAGAAGGAACTGAGGGGGCAGCTGGGCAGCAGGATCCTTTATACAGGCACTATGGGAAAACGACTCCAGTGGACATTGGAGCCGACCCGGCAGATACCACTGAGGTTAAAAACACCCCTACATAGGAATGGACATGAGCAAGCACTCGAAGAAGAATATTTTTTCTTATTTTCTGTATGCGTGGACTTTTTTGTTTTTATTTTGTGGGTGAATTTAATTTTTATGAAAGTGAGGGGCTGATGATACTGGTTTAAAACAATCGTAACATATATAAATGCTGTGGCAAGCTTCTCCCACACAGCTCTGGTAAGTGAACCTCACTCATAACATGCAACACTACCATTAATGCAATCTTGGGCTTCAAATGAACAGAGATGGACAATTATGCTGAACTACGCACAGAAACTGTGATGGCACCAAAAGCCCTGCTTTCAGCTGCAACTTAAATCAAGTTGTGAATGAGGTACTTTTTTTCCTTCAATTTTCTATTTGTTAGGAAAAAAACCAAAAGTTATAACATGAGGAATACGCCATAATAAATATGTAGAGATACTGAATAAAGCATTTTTAACATATAAAATAGTTTTTTTTTTTAAAAACAGCTTCAGAATAAATTGCTCATGTAAAGACATTTTTGCTGAGGTTTAGCTAATTGTAGCATGGTTTTGTATTCATTATTATACAGCTATTATGAACAAGGTGGTCCTATAAACGAGAAATGGCAGTTTAGTCATTTAGCCCAATTGTATTAATGATTTAAATACTATCATGGTTATAAAAATGAGACCAGAGGGACACTTGGATGTAAATAGTCTTTCATCCTCCACTCTTAGAAAACACTTAAACCCTCATTTATAGACATGGGACAAACCTTATTGGACCCCAAATGGGTATTTGGAGATCTGCCAGAAGATCCTGCATTTTGCTCCTATAACCATGGAAGGATGACCATTTTTGTAACTTTGCCCTCTAGAACAAAGCCACTGTGTCACAATATAACATCATGTCAAGATTATTGACTGAATGTAATGATATCACTATTGTGCCAGTCAGAGGCTGATGAAACAATGAGGAGACACAATACTTGCAACAAGATTCAAGAAGGTTCATCCATCACTGTTAAGGTGCACCTTATGGCAAACTGAGCAGTTAGAGATTACCTGTAAATGACCAGGTCAGGTGATAGGGAGAATAGCAAATGGAGATGCCCAATCCATGAAGGAAAGTAGTCAGACAAGCAGCAGTCACACTTTTAAAAAGAAGCTTAGTAGAGTCTCGGGGCTTTGTTGTCTGATACTTAATTAGCAATTTAAAAGAGTTTTGTGATTTTACCAAGTCTGTGATCCTTCTCCTTGGAGCTAAGGTACCTGGAAGTATCTTTATGACAGGTTAGAAATAATTTTGTACATTAAAGAACAGTTTTATAGCACTATTTCAAGTGTTCAAATCAATCAAATTTGGCTCTGAGTTTCATTTTTGAAGACATTAATCTTATTTTACATACTATTTGGATTACTTTCTGGCATACTATCAGACTTGCAAAAAGAAAATCTAAAAAGACTAGATCTGACTTAAAAAGAATACCTATATGATCAAAGCCTCTAGCTCACCTGTTTTTATTGAAGAGCTAACTAGCAGAAAAAGTCTTATCTTCTAAGAGACGTAATTAAGACCAATTGCTTTTAAAAAATTGAAGAAAGACTGGGATTAGGCTCCTAAAACAGCACCCAGGGGAAAACTGGGTGGATCAAGGGATTAATAATGAGATATTGAGTCTTTCATTTCTAAATTGCTGATTCCAATCCAATATGATAGTGATCCGAAGTACCACCATCTGATGACCGTTTGATGTCCTATATGAAATTAGGTGAAGGTCTCATTCCAGTTCTTGTCAACATGCATAGTCAGCACAAAACCACTAATAAAATGGGCACTTTTAGAAGAGAGGCCAAGGAATGAATAGAGATGAAACCTGAACTAACATGTCACCACTAAAGATAGTCCTCTAAGTCAAGGTATTTGGCACACTGGCAGCACAACGTGGGGAAGCTTGTACCACCACTACTCCTGTTCTATCTGTTTTGTCTAACTCATCCAAAGAAAAGGTTTAGTAATGTTACCAGGTCAGCGCCTTGCACCAGAATTAAACTGAAAAAAATCATTTTAGAAAGAAAAAAGTTACATCCAAGTTCCAGACTAGAGATATTGGACCTTAATTTCTTCTACATTTATACACATGGCAGGGGGAAAAGGCTAATAAATGACTAAATAACTTTGTTTAATTCTGCATTTTTGTAGGGACAGTCATTGTCACACTTTAGGGGCCTCAGAACTTGGAGCTCTTCTTTGGTCTTTGGTAGAGCTGGATGAATAATTTACAACTAATTATTTATTCAGTGAATTTAGCTCATTGTTTCATTATCTGTGAATACATTCTTTTTATTTATAATTTATCACTATTCATAATTTTTCAACAAATGCTTTGTACAAGCACATTTTAGACTATGGATTGTTCGTGATTTTCTATGTTGCCTGGCCACCCAGGCAACATGGTAACTTTTTTCTGTTCTCTGACAGGATGACGTAAAAAGCATCATAAAACTTCTACTGAAAGAACGTCAATAAAGTGACTAGTGTGTTACTTTTTCATTACAATAACCTTTCCTCTTTCTGCACAAGTGGGAAAATTTTATTATCTCATCTTACAATAGGAGGTTGGATGAGATATGCTAGTTCTGTGTCTAACTGTAACTTTTTGTGACTAGCGAGGAATGATTGCCTTCCTTATGTTGTTTTTCCCTTCGTAAATTGATGAAGACATCTGCTTCTGAGGACTGTCTATCACTATCAAGAAAGATGGAAATCTCATACAATGGCTATGATATTCCTCAAAAAGTATATAGATTACAACCTAGATGATGGCTGTGTTAAACAACATATTTCCGGCTTGCTAGAATTGCACCAACCATTCTTCAAAACTACTGCTATGGACTTTTTAAAAGTCTTTGGAATCTGGCAATTTCTGCTTAAAATGCCTGTGTACACTGATGCAGATTTTCCAAGGTTAACAAGAGAGCCTGAAAACATTCTGAGATCCTCTGATACAATGCACTGACACAAACTTTCTTTGTGGGGGTAGTATTCCCATAACTGCATAATGTAGGGTTTTCTTGCACCTTCCACTGAAGCATCTAGTGCTTGACACTGTTGATGAGAGAACACTTGACTAGATGGACAACTGGTCTGAGCCAGTATGGTCAATTCCTCATTTCCTAGTGCTTTTGAGTATTTTGAGGAAATTTGGATGGTTAAGTTTGAGCTATATACCATAGACCTCTGAATAACCATGAACAATATTGCAGATTTTCCAAGGTTAAAAGAGACAAAATATTATTTAGATTATGGTGGTACCTACAATGTGCTCAGGGACTGTACATACATATAACAAGACAGGGTCCCTGCCCTAAATAGTATACAATCAGGGATCATATCTTCTTATATGTAGGTACAGCCCCTAGCACACAAATAAATAATTACCACTGTACTGAAAAAATGCCTTCTGGGCTATGCCCCTCCTGACCTTGGAAAATATTTTTAAAACATATCCCAAATCTCATTCATGTCCCACTGGCAGACACTTTTCATGATGGAGACGGGAAACAATGTCCTAAAAATAAACAATTTTGAGGTATACTCTAGCTAGAAAACTATTACATTTGAAGAGGGATTGCAGCCTCTTTAGCCCACTATCTATGCCAGGGGTGGTCAACCTGTGGCTCCGGAGCCACATGCGGCTCTTCAGAAGTTAATATGCGGCTCCTTGTATAGGTACTGACTCCGGGGCTGGTGCTACAGGTACCAACTTTCCAGTGTGCCAGGGGGTGCTCACTGCTCAACTCCTGGCTCTGCCACAGGCCCTGCCCCCACTCCACCCCTTCCGCCCCCTCCCTTGAGCCTGCAGTGCCTTCGCTCCTCCCCCTTCCCCCAGAGCCTCCACACCAGGGAACAGCTGATTGGGAGGTGTTTCCTAAGAGTGGAGGATGAAAGACTATTTACATCCAAGTGTCCCTCTGGTCTCATTTTTATAACCATGATAGTATTTAAATCATTAATACAATCGGGCTAAATGACTAAACTGCCATTTCTCATTTATAGGACCACCTTGTTCATAATAGCTGTATAATAATGAATACAAAACCATGCTACAATTAGCTACACCTCAGCAAAAATGTCTTTACATGAGCAATTTATTCTGAAGCTGTTTTTTTTAAAAAAAACTATTTTATATGAATTTTTGTGTAAATCACTTGGTTGTGGCAGCAATACCATCCAAGAACAAGGAAAAGAATTGTACCTTGGGGAAGTTTTAACTTAAGCTGGTAGAATATAAGCTTAGGGGGTCTCTCGTGAGGGTCCCCACATCTGTACCTCAGAGTTCAGAGTGGGGAGGGAACCCTGACAGAACTGTAAAAGCTTCTAATAAAGATATTAAATAAACATAATATATTTCATTGACATCTCTATGCTTGGACTTAACAGATCAGAACAAATAGCAAGGCCTGGAAATTAGTACAGAGACAGATACTAAAACTAGGATATCACAGTATTTTTGTGATCAGCAGGAATTCCAGGGTTAGAGTAAAAAGACAAAAGAAAAACACAAGACGACTAAATTGAGATTTAATTAGAAAAAGTTGTAAAATCATCTCTAAACACATAACCAAAGTGCTCATGAGAACAGCCAGCTTACCATGTTAGAGGATGGGTAAATTGGTATAATTAAAAGGTATTAATAATTTATGTAATGCAGGTGAAAGAGCTGAAATACCATACCATTGTAATTAGCTGAACTAGTTTGTCAAGTTTCAGAGTAACAGCCGTGTTAGTCTGTATTCGCAAAAAGAAAAGGAGTACTTGTGGCACCTTAGGGACTAACCAATTTATTTGAGCATAAGCTTTCGTGAGCTACATCCGATGAAGTGAGCTGTAGCTCACGAAAGCTTATGCTCAAATAAATTGGTTAGTCTCTAAGGTGCCACAAGTACTCCTTTTAGTTTGTCAAGTACATTTTTAATTGGACTGAAACGTTGCAGACAAGTCAATGGCATTTACACCTGTACATATGACTAAGGTGACTAGATTTGGAAACTAAAAATTGAGTTGCCTTTCTTGCCGTTTTATCAAGGGGTTGATCACAGATGGGAATGAAAAACGCAAGGTTTTACATCTAAGTAAATTTTGGAACGTAACGGAGTGCGTAAACTATCCAAGAAGATCACTGAGGATTTGGCAGCAATATCTAGGTTAGGGAATACATCAGAGGGGTATGGAAACATGGGGTTCCATAGGCTGAGAGGTGCACAGTACAGTGACTAAAAATGGACTTTGATAACTAAGAATATGGTGGGATCTGACAACTAGGGGAGACCAGTGGGATTGGAACTGTCCTAGGGATGTGGAAAAGTTTAGCAGTTGGGGGTGATGGGATAATTTTCCTAGCATCACAGGAGGGTTTGACAGTTGGGCAGGGTTACATTCAGAAGGTATTGTCTTATGGGGGAAGGAGGATTTTGAAGCTGGAAGAGAAAGTCTGATTACAGGGTCTTGCAATAGTAAATGTAGAAGGATTTTGCAGTCGAGAGGGGAGACGGGGTCTGCATTAACTGCCCCTCCTCTCCCTCCATACTTAGGAACTCAGAGCTCCGTTGTCTAAATGTGGGGCTTAGGGGTGTTTCTTACATGATTGTGTGCCGTTATTTATTTGTTTAGACTGAATCATAATATTCATATAATGGGTCGGGTTCACACATACTCTAATACTTTTAATTATTATCCTCAGCACTATGCAAGATATAGGTAAAGACAGGCCCTCTTCTTAAACAAGTTGCAAGGTAGAAAGAGGGTGTTTTCTCCAAGTTCTTATATTGATGCCCATCACCATAATATCTATTAATATCTGTGTGCAAATACTGGGTGGAAAGGGCAATTACCTAACATGGGATTATGTCTGGGGACTATTCCTTCCCCCAAAAGCCTGGAGAACTGATAGGCTTCACAGCAGAACCTGAAGGTCCACAAAGTCACACTGGTAATTGGTGAACTAACATGGGAGATCTCATTGAAAATGCACTGTCTTCTGTCCCTGCATATTTAACCAGGAAGTCTGAGCCTCTCAGATCATATCAGTGTTGAAGTGCGACACAAGGGGAGAGGTAATCTATGAGGTAGCCGCGGGCCCAATCCATTTAAGGCTTTGTAGGTTAAAAACCTGCACCTTATGTCACACTAAAAAATAATTTGGACACTGATGCATCACAAGGCACAAGTGTAAATATGCTCCCTGCGTGAAACACCCCTTAACAAATGGGCAGCTGTATTCTGCATCAGCTGGAGTTTCTAAGTGGATTTTAGGTGCAGACCCATGTAGAGTATGTCACAGCATTCTAATCTCAATGTGACAAAAGCATGGACCTTTATACTAAGATCTGCATCTGAAAGAAAAGATTGCCAATTTCTTGTCAACTGTAGATAATAAGAAGTGTAGCAAATTTTAGTTAAAAAATAAACAGTTTATTTATTTATTAAATATCAGTTCCTTCTTCAGTCAAAGGAACGGATATCAACTCCCCAAGTTTTTTCAGTTGCTTTTCCCGGTCTATCAGCATTACCTCAGTCTTATATGGACTTATCCTGCAGCCACTCACCGTCCTCTAAGCTCTGAATCTAACTAAACACGAACTAAGATGATCATCTGTATCATTCAGATCTGATAAAGCGGACATGTAGAGCTGCATATTGTCAGAATTACTGGAAACACAGCTGCCAATAACACCATCACTATCTCCCCTAACAGCTTCACATACATGTTGAATAGGGGTGATAAAATGGAACCCTGAAGCATCCCACTTGAGGGAATCCTTAGAACAGCTTCCTTTTGGATCCAATAATAAGTATTTGTGATAATCTGTTACTATCTCAAAGTAACTTTAACAAATGTGTATGATGACTGCAAGTTGTTGTTTTTTTTAACTGTGTTTAAGTTTAACTGTATCAGACTTAATTATTTTTAAAGATTGTTAAAGCAAATCCATAAGGTTTTGTTTTTTAACAATGAAGAAAATGTAGATCTCTTGGGCAGAGGAAGTAAATGAAAAAAAATTTTTTTTAGCTTGCTTCTATTAATAGTTAGCACTTACAGGAGAACTGAATAAGCTGAGCAATGGATAGAGTCAAAGATTTACACCATTACCGTTCAAGAGGAAGTATATCTATCCATGTCTGATGCTTTTTCTACTGTATGTAAACCAACTGAACCACAGGAAACAATTTTCCTTAGTTATGTCATTTGTTCCCTTAAACAACTAATCACAAATTTTATTACGGCATTAATGTCAGGATAAATGACTGAGTTGAACTTCAGTTCTTAAGAGGAAAATGTAATCAAATATTTTGGTAGGTATTTTGATTTATCTTGAAGCACAATACAATTCTTTGTATATGCTGGATTTCTGCAACATGCCAAAACAAATTCCAGTTACTGTAGGTTGCGATCATCAGATTTATTTTCTGGTTCTAAAGTTGAGAATGTAGATGCCAGGAAGTCTTCATTTATATCTATTTACAGTAATCTTACTGTGACTGAGGGAAATTAGTTAAAAGATCCTTCTCCCAAAGGGATGCACAGTTCTTGTCACTTTACTATAATAGGTTGTTTTTAATACTACTGTCACTGTTTAGGGTGAATTATTTATGAATTCAATGGAAGTTCTCTTTCTCTCTCCCCTTGAGGGTCTCTAACTAGGGACTGAGAGGTCACAGAATGGCATATTCTAAAATGTAGCACTTTCTTTAGCGGTGTTATTTAGTAAGACTTCTAAGACACCAAGACGGCCCTTCACTAGTTAGAATTTTCTGGAATAACCAGTTAAGGGAATATTTTCCATAACATCATATTAACAATGAGAGTTCACAGAGTCCACACAATTCACACACAGTTGAAAATGCATGACTAAATTTCCTGCATATTTTTGACCTTTAAAAATGAAATTACATTTAAAAATTAATTTAAAACTAAATAATCTTCTCCTTGCTGGCTGGGAAAGGGGCTGGAAAAAATAGTCTTCAAAAATAAAGCTGCCCTGAGTTGCTACTTTCTTCGGTTTTGGGGGTTGTAGTCATGGGGAAGAGAAGCCTTCCATCTGACTGGGGGGTTCTGAAACTGCTGCCCGTATGCTGCTCCAAGGCGGGAGGTGGAGAAGAATTAAATCAAGTGTCTCCAGGTTGTCCCACTCCCACCAGGAAACATGATGGAGCAGGGCAAAATATTTTATAAGTGCAGTAAGACACAACATAATGTGCATTCATCAGCCAATATACACACACCCTGGGTGTGTTGTGACCCTCAGCAGTGCTGCAGCCACAGTACACCGAAGGTGTGCGTATATTAGCTGACAAAAGCACATCATCTTGTGTGTTATTGCTTACATAATACACGATTTAGCATATGTAACTGTGTATTAATGACACACCTTGGTACATTGCAAGCTGGAGACTATGGCTATGTTCCACCAAGTGCTTAGGTGTGTGCTGTATTACAAAGTATAAAATTAATTAGGAAATCCTGCATTGCTATTGGCAAATAGCTGTGGTAATATCCTGGGACAATACCTGGTACTGAGACTACTTCCTTTTACTGATCCACTTTGATCCACTTGCTGCTCTCAACCCTTCTCCCCACCCCTTTTATTTTTCCCCCTCCCTCCCTGCAATCCCCTTTCCCCCCCATTGCTCATGGCACTCTCTTTTGGTCCCCACTGCCTGGGCTATTAGGTTTTCCTTTCCCTTCTTGTTTCCTAACTTCTCCTCTCCCACTGAGGTATTGCTAGGTAGGAGTGGCTGGCACTTCACAGAGGAGAAAACCTCTCTATCTAAGAGAGAAAGTTGGTGGTGACTCTGCGACCCTGCACCATGCGGGTGAATGGTCTCAACAAGGCACAGCTTCAATGGGAGTGGGCAGGAAGGAGCAGGAGAAGAGGAAGGACAGAAAAGGCTTAAACATCTCCTGAATGGGGTAAAGAAAAAGGGGAGTCAGAGAGCCAGGCAGAAGAGAGATCAGACTGAGGGTTTAGAAAAGGAGTATAAGGAGAATAGATAAGGGAAGCCCAAAGAATGGGTTCTAGAACTAGCTCTGCTACCGACCTGCTGTGTGATACCATGAAATCACTTAGCTTCTCTGGGCCTCTACTTTTTTACAATAATTTTAAAATGCAACTGGTATCTTCTTTAACTTTGAACTATTACAATACCTAAACACAGCATTAACGGTTAACAACAATAAAATGATTCAGGAATTCATTATAACACCACAAGCTCACTATAATCACAATAAGACACAATGTCTCACATGGAAACATGGCGGACACTTCTCAGACGGTTGTGGCTCTGGCCTTTAGCATTGTGCCTCATAATGCACCAGAGGAAGAACAATATCCCATCATGACACATAGTCCAATACATCTTACTGACATGGGTTCTCGTATGTCTCTATGACAAGCCCATAAGTGGAAGAGAATCTTTGCAGTATATTTAAAGTATTATTTTAAAAGAGAAATGTAAGACCCGACAAGAGCCTAAAATCCTGTAGCTGCTGACATGATACTGGATTTTCAGTGTCAATTGCTCAGACTGTACCTACCCCTTTATACAGAGCATCTCTCAAATCAGCTGTCCTCCGGCTTAGTTTGAAGATCCAGGGCCAACTTCCAAGATGGTACAAATCAGTGTTGCTCAATATCTATAATAAATCTGCACCAAATCACACCAGCCGAGGATCGCCCCTAGTATTTTAATACTGCTTTTCCTTCACTGCCCTGTTTTTAATGTCTTAAAAATTTCCATGGACATTAACTGAGCTCTCCCTCAGCTCATGATTTTTTTTTTCTTTCATGCTGTAAAAGCTTGCTCACCAGGGGAGTTTTTCTCCAAGCTCCCACAGCTCTATTACCTACCCTACAGGCTCATTTGAAAGAAGAGGAGAGGTGTTAATTAGGACGGTAATGGCCACAGAAACATCTTTTATCATTTAAAGAAAGAATCAGAGACTGCTGGAAATTCAGCATTCATTTCAAAAGTGCTAGACTGCATAAAAAATTCAACAAACAAATATGCTTTTACTCTGCACACCCTTCCTTCAGTGTAAATAGTGCTTGCCTCGCAATAGCTGCAAATTACAACTCCAGTTTGTCTATCTCACCCTTGGTTTGGAACCATTTTGTTTTGACTGTCTTTTCTTCTAGGAGCTGTAGGGTTGGGCATTTGACCCATCCAAAAATAACTGGTCAACTGACTTGTCAAATACTGGCCAAATAGTCAAAAATGGTCAACATTTTTAAACCACTAATTTATTAGAACAGCAACAAAAAAGAGTAAGACTTTATGGTCTCAAATACTTAGATACTTATGCCTAATTACAAAAAAAGTTACTTAACTGAGTTACTTTAGTTCAGAAAAAATGTAAAGCACAATGAAATGAAGTTCTAAAAATGAAATAATTATTATTACCTTTTTAGCAATATTAGGTTAACTTCTAAATGTGAATGTTATTGAAGATTGAACAGTCACAAAAGAAAAATGAAATTAAACAGAAATAAAATAAGTATTTAGTATCTGTAAAAAAAAATTATTTTAAAATGCACTTATGCCAGATTAAAGAGAGTCTAAAACCAAGTATTAGAGCTGGAAAATGGATTTTAAATTATTATGCAAACCACATATTTTCTATGCAAATTCAGGCATTCAACTTCTAGAATCTGAATTTTATAACATAATTTGATGTTTTGATTGTAAATTATTTCCCCCCCTTTCTGAATGTCACATTAAATTACAGTGTGCATATGCAGAAAGTGTGGGTGGAAGGGATTGGTATGGGGGAGGAATACATTCTTTCGAAAGAATAAAGGTTTTTCTGAAGGACATTTTAAGAAAAAACACCTAGCACTTTCATTAAAAAATGGAACTCAACATTGTTTGTAAACATGTCAGCATTCAAATGAAATAGTGCTACTTGTTGGGCCTGAGTAGAAAGGACATTTGATTCAACTTGTGTAGATCACACACAAGTAATTTGGTCTCCCAGGCCATGGTTCACTTCTCCTCCTCCTTCTTGTCCTTCCAAGTTAGTGCTATTCTGATCACAGGAAATACCACAACGCCTTACAACTCAGTATGGACAACTCTTCAAATCAGGTTCCTGAACAAAGATTTACAGATAATTTCCTACATGGATTTCATTATTAACTGAAGTGCAATTTAGATCTACTGATTGAAACGCTTGGCTTCTGTAATTCCCATTTCACTTCATCAACCAGATTAGCACAACATCTGCTGAAAGCCCTGCATATTTAAAACAATTTTCTGCACATATAATTTATTTTCAGTCTATGTAGCCAAGATACTGAATAATGAGAGATAGAATGAAAGTTGGAATTCACTCCTAGGTATAGCAGGTTCTACTGGAACCAGATTTAATTTATACAATTATTTCCTCCCTTCATTGTTAATGGATTACTCTAAATTAGCATAGATGAAAGATGGAACTGTTGACTTTTCTGGGCCCAACCAGGAAAGATGCAGAGCAACCACAACTCCCAGTAACTTCAACAGGATTTGAAGGTGCTAAGCACCATGCAGTTTTAGACCCAAAAGGCTATGCCAATTTACACCAGCTGAGAATTTGGTTCCATAGCTATAGCTAATTCTTCAAATGCTTAAGGAAAGAAAAAAGATATTTTACCTTGTGCAAACTGGTTTTGGTGGTCAATTGTAAACTTGGCGGTACAAAGGCATGGAAGAGCAAATGCAGCTGTTTCTGAAAAAGCTTTAATGATACTTCTGATATTTATACAAAACCCCACAATGCAATATAGTCTCTCTTTCTCTTTGTCTGTAACTCATGACATAAGGATGAAGGAATCTCAGCAAAAAAATGCATTTAGAATAGTTAGACTAGACTACTGCATTACAGTACCACAGCACCTATTAATATCCTGAATGGCCTTTCCTCCAATACCTTTAGAATTCTTCAGCACTCCCAGAGCAGCACCAAAACCTACAAGCATCACATTCTCTGCAATAGCTTTATAGCCTTCCATAGGCAGATGTTAAAGTGGTGAAAACAAAGATGACCATAACACAGTTTGGAGAGATGAGTTAGGGTGTGTTAACCTATTCAGATTTACTGCTAACATATTCCTTTTTTTAATTAAGCCAACTATATTTTTGAATGATCTAAGTATTTTGCCTCAATGGCCATTTATAAGTTACTACTTAAAGGAACTGTGAACAAGCTCATTTCCTTCTGTGCACTCTCACTCTCCCTCCTTCCCCCCTGACTTTTCCATACTTAAATTGAGAACAGACCTTTTTGACTGATATCATATATAGTAATTACAATTCTATAAACTTCAAAAAACTCTGCTTCCTATATGTCCTTTTCTTCTTCTAATCTATGCAGTTATGAGTTTTCCTTTGACAAGGCAGCATTTTCCACTTGTCAGACAACAGGACTGGAAATCAAAATGGGGGGTTTACTCCCAGTGCTATCACTGGCGATCTTAGGGAAACCAATAGACCTGTTTCTGCCTCAGAATCCCAACCATTACAGAGCACATTTGTCCCACATTTTAAAGGTATTTAGGCATTGCAACAATGAGCAGAGCAATACCTTAAAATCTGTGCCTTTGCAGCTGTAGGATGAAAGTATTATTATTGCTACTATTATTTAGTATTGGAACAGACTAAGTTACCCTTTTCCCAATCTTTCACAATGCTGCAATTAAACGGACATCAAAAAATAACACTTCTCTCTGAAAAGTTTTGACTAACTTTTATGTAACTGCTACAATTACTAAAACTGAAAGAGGATAGTAAAAACAAAAATCCTTTACTTTTTCAGCTGACTTATTTTGTGCCTCTCACGAGACTTTGTTTGTAGTCAGTTGTACTGTTTCCCTGTACAGTCAGACAGCTGTCCCTCTATGACAGGTTTCAGAGTAACAGCCGTGTTAGTCTGTATTTGCAAAAAGAAAAGGAGTACTTGTGGCACCTTAGAGACTAACCAATTTATTTGAGCATAAGCTTTCGTGAGCTACAGCTCACTTCATCGGATGCTGTAGCTCACGAAAACTTATGCTCAAATAAATTGGTTAGTCTCTAAGGTGCCACAAGTACTCCTTTTCTTTTTGTCCCTCTGTGTTTGTGTGGATTTTTCTCAAAGTAATAGGGAAGAGTAAAACACCAAATATAAAACAGAAAAGTGATTGTAAGATCATAACAGTTGGTAGAGGTCTCAGAGTACAGTACCAGAAATTACTTTAAATTCATTTTTTTAAATTGCCTAGGTTTCAAGTTGATGATGTCTCTTGTGAGCAAATAAGATACAACTAAAAATGCAGTTCAGCTGGTGTCAATGATGCAAAATGGCAAAGACGTACAATGACAAAGGTCCCCTTCATCCCCATGGTATGTTATTTGTGTATCTGAGGATTAACTTGGTCTTATGTCTGTGCTGAAATATGGACTGCACATTGACAAATGGATAATTCCATTCCCTATGTTCCCGCAGATGTACTGTGGCCGCTTTTCTAGGTCCTTGGGTATAACAGGTTGGAAACGTCTATATTTTCCCAACAGAGTATTTTTGACCAAGGTCATCCTGAACTGATGCTTTACCACCATTTTCTTCGGAATAATGAGAATATATATCCCACATGTAACAAAATCTGAATTGTGTTCAGACTGGCAGGAAGACCTCTCCACAATCCAAAAGGAATTTTATTAGACAAAGATCCAAGCTGCAGTTGGTTGAACAAAACTCAGCAACTATACTGGCCAGCTCTGACCAAGCCACTGTAACCTGCTCCTGCCCCAAGCAAACAGTGGAATTTGTAATATTATGGTCCGACAAGAGCCTCTTCAACTGTAGACTGAACCTTAGGTCATCTTCTGTGTGCTATGAGGTTTATTTAATTAATGTTTGCACAGCTTTTTGAACGTGTAAAGGGCTATAATAAATACAAAGTATTTTTATATTTAAAACAAGGAGAAAACAGCTGACATGTCACCAAAGGGTAATAGCAGCTGACTGAATAATACTACCCACAACTTGGAATATGACAAGCATGTGGTTTCTTGAGCAAACTATTACCTCTGCAGAGTAAGGACATTTTACAGCGCTGATGGTTCCTCGCTAATGGAATAAATGATACTCTAGGG
Source organism: Caretta caretta (assembly GCF_965140235.1). NCBI lineage: Eukaryota > Metazoa > Chordata > Testudines > Cheloniidae > Caretta > Caretta caretta. The sequence goes on along the minus strand of NC_134207.1, from coordinate 188,575,697 downwards.
TCAGAAACCCACTGACCTTATTCATAATAGATGACATCAAGAAGGCTGAGGTGTTTAATGCCTATTTTGCTTCAGTCTTCAATAAAAAGATAAACTGTGATGAGATACTTAACACAATTAAGAAGGACAACAGGAGGAAGGAACAGAGGCCAAAATAGGGAAGAACATGTTAAAGAATATTTAGATAAGTTAGATGTATTCAAGTCAGCAGCACTTGATCAAATTCAAGTAAAGAATTAGCTGAAACAATCTCAAAACCATTAGCGATTATCTTTGAGAACTCCTGGAGGATGGTGAGGTCCCAGAGGACTGGGGAAGGGTAATCATAGTATACCTGTCTTTAAAAAGGTAGAAAAAGAGGACCAGTGAGCCTAATTTCAATACCAGGAGAGATACTGGAACAAATTATTAAGCAATCAATTTGTAAGCACCTAGATGATAATAGTGTGATAAGTAATAGCCAACATGAACAAATCATTCCAGATCAAACTAATTTCCTTCTTTGACAGAGTTACTGGCCTAGTGCATGGGGGGAAGCTATAGATGTGCTATATCTTGATTTTAATAAGATTTTTGACACAGTTGCACATGGCATTGTCATAATCAAACGAGGAAATGTAGTCTAAATGAAATTACTATAAAGTGGGTGCATAACCGATTGAAAGGCTGTACTCAAAGAGTGGTTATCAATGGTTTGCTGTCACACTGGAGGGACATATTTAGTGAGGTCCCATAGGGTTCTGTCCTGGATCTGGTACTATTCAACATTTTCATTAATGACTTGGATAATGGAGTGGAGAGTATGCTTATGAAATTTGCAGATGACACCTACCTGGGAGGGGAAGCAGACATTTTGCAGGATAGGATTAGACTTCAGATGACCTTCATATTAGAGAACTGGTATGAAATCAACAAGATGAAATTCAATACAGACAAGTGCAAAGGACTACACTTAGGAAGAAAGAAATAAAACGCACAGCCACAAAATGGGGAATAACTGGCTACACAGTAATGACGCTGAAAAGGATCTGGAGGTTATAGAGGATCACAAATTGAATATGAGTCAACAACGTGATGCAGTTGCAAAGAAGGCTAATATCATTCTGGGGTGTATTAACAGGAATATCGTATGTAAGACACAGGAGGTAACTGTTTCACTATACTTAGCACTGGTTGAGGCCTCTGCTGGGGTACTGTGTCAAGTTCTGGGTGCCACACTCTAGGAAAGATATGTATAAATGGGAGAGAGTACAGAGGAGAGTAACAAAAATGGTAGAAGATTTAGAAAACTTGACCTATAAGTAAAGGTTAACAAATTGGACATTCATTCTTGAGAAAAGAAGCTTGAGGGGGCACCTGATAACAGTCTTCAAATATGCTAAGGTTGTTATAAAGAGGATGGTGATCAATGTTCTCTGTGTCCACTGAATGTAGGACAAAAAGTAATGGGCATAATCTGCAGCAAGGGAGATTTAGGTTAGATATTAGGAAAAACTTTCTAACTAGGATAGTTAAGCACTGGAATAGGCTTCCCAGGAGGTTGTGGAATTCCTGTCCTTGGAGGCCCTTAAGTACAGGTTAGACAGATATCTGTCAGGGATGGTCTAGGTTTAGTTGGTCCTGTCTCTGCGCAGAGGGCAGGACTAGATGACCTCTTGAGGTTCCTTCCAGCCCTACATTTCTATGAGCCTATGATTACTTATAGTAATATCAAAACTATACACAATACTTTTTTTAGGAATGGAATTTACTATTTAAAAATAGAGTTTTGTGCTGAAAAAGAGAACTTTATTTTAGAGAAGCAAAACTAAGGAAAGCTAAAATAGATGCTTGTAAGGGCCCAACTACTACTATAGATAAATACTAAAATATGTTTTCCCCACTATAATGATCACACTAACTATAACAGGACAAGAAAAAATGGTTCCCTACTTGTACTGTAACTCTTGGCCAAATGAGTGGACCTAGTAGATGGTTTTCTACAATTAAGCAGAATTTCCTCAACTGCTTGTGAGCTTCGCCCTTCTTCATCTTGCCAGGCACCAACAATCTCGAGAGCTGTAGACTGCTTAGCGCTGTATGCACAACTTGACTATGGTGTTGAGCCAGTAGGTTGGGCAGTGGAGGAAGGGATACGGGAGGTTGCACTGACAGATTAAGGAGACTGGAGAACAAGCACTGTCTCGGGCGAGCCAGTGCAATGAGAATCAGCTTGGCCTAGTCCAGCTTCAGCTTGAGGATCACCTGAGATATTGAGGGGAATAGGAGGGAATGTTGCTGCCCATAATGGCATCTTTTAACTGCTGGGGTATTAACTCCTAAGGACAGTAATGCAATCCTAGAGTCTTTAAATAAATGTAATGTCTCATCCATCCACCAATCGGTAAGTTTTCTATCATTTGCTGTATATCAGAGACAATAGCAGAATTTTACAGTCAAGATGCCTGGCTCATGGTTATAGCAGAGGCCATGGGCCTGGCTGAGGTGATTGCTACATCAAGTTCTGACTGCAGTGAAGTCTTTGCCACCAGATGGCCCTTCACCAGGAAAGCTTTAAACTCCTCCCTAGCATCCTCCAGCAGCTTCTATGTAAATCTGGATAATGAATTTAAATTAAAAAAATCATATTTAGACAAGAGGGCCTGCTGATTAGCAATACACATCTGTCAGGATGAGGTGGAATAAACTTGTCTGCCTGTTAAATCCAATTTCTTGGTCTCTTTATCCTTTGGGGTAGATTTATATCTGCCCTGACACATCCTCTCATTGCAGCAGTTACCACAAGTGAATTGGGAGTGGGGTGTGAGAAGAAACACTTGAATCACGCATGGAAACACAGTAATGTTTGTCAGTACATTTTGGTGTAGGAAGCACTGTTGCTGCATGTTCCACAGGGACTTTCCTTGTTCCAAGAAGGCTACTGTTCCTGGAACTGAAGGTTGCAGAATGCTCAGCAGTTTATTGACATTCTCATGGACAAACTCAGCTTGGATACCCAAAGCTGCAGACATCCTTCTTAGATGTTATTGATAAACCTTAAAGTCCTCGGAATTGGAGAGGATGAGTCCAGGACCAAAGAATTATCAGGTGAAGAGCATGATGGATGAAGGAACAAGAAACCCCTCCTGAGGTAATGGTTGTTCCTCCTGTTGCATTGGAATTTCTGCCGCCACCACATCAGCCTGTGCCTCCTAGCTAGGTGGGGCTGGAAGTGAAACAACTGGCCGGCTCAATGACCGTGGTACAGAGTGAGTTGTTGACCTGGACTTCAAAGAAAACAGGGCACCCCATGGATTCCAAGGAGGCTAATCTGGAAATGAGTACAGCAGCAGAAGCCAACAGGTAGCCATATCCCCAGAACAATCATGGCACAGAAGACAATCCTTCAAAAGAGGATCGAGAGAATTTGTAAGACTATGCTCTGGAAGGATAAAGAGAAGAGGCTAATCCTGATCTCGAGAATGAGGCTCCTCCTGAATAGCCTGCTGATAATGGTGGAGCTATCCCTGCTATGGCTACTAAATGACCTGATCTATCAGCAGTCCAGCGCTGCATCGGAGTTTCGGCTGGCACTAAAGGTTGCACAATCACTGATCAGGTACTTGAATCATAACAACATTTGATGGTAGGAAAACCATCAGCACTGAGGTCACCATCAGTGCCAAGGAGGAAATTGGTGCTTGACTGGGAGCTGGCCGTAGAGACATTGAGTGGATTAAAGTTCTGGGTATTGATAAAGGCATCAGTACTGTAGACAGAAGTGTTGGCATGGAAGATGGGACCAAGCTCTCCTGTCTGGTAGATCCCTGTGAAGTGATGGACACAGAGTGCCAGGACCAGGCCAGTGCCAATGCCAGGAAGTAGCACTCCATAAGAAGACTCCTGAATCAAAGGAGAGTCTGGGACTGACAGGCAGAGTAAATCCGCTGTTGCCTACTAAGCAAGCCAAGGTCAAGGCCCTTGGAGCTGAGATGGACATTGGTACTGGAATCAGCCGTTCAGCAGATGGTGCCAGATTTGATGGTACGGTGCCAGTCTGATTTGGCATTGGCACCAGAGAACAGGTATACGACACTGCTCTATCTACAGGGAGAATTAGGGTGATGGCCCTCATTGTGTCTAGAAGCGGAAAGAGTCTCTCTGAGCTCTGGAATGGCTTACATTAATTTTATGCATCTTCTTCCTTGGAGGACCAGAGGAAAGGAACCAGTCCCTTCTTCTCCAAGGAGACGAGTCTACCTCAGGTGGCCTCTCAGGAGTCCATACTGCCTCTAAAGACTCACAGACCTGACATTCTACAGAGGTCTCCATGCCAAGTCCAGCTTCACAGCCTGCACCATGAGATGCTAGCTCACGAAAGCTCATGCTCAAATAAATTGGTTAGTCTCTAAGGTGCCACAAGTACTCCTTTTCTTTTTGCGAATACAGACTAACACGGCTGTTCCTCTGAAACCTGTTTTAAGTGCAACTCTCAGGCCACCTGAGTCCTCTTTTTAAAGGAGTGGCAAATAGAGCACCTTCTCTTAATGTGCCCCTGTCCTAAGCACAACAAACAGCACATATGGGGGTCGTTATTAGGAATATACACCCCCCAAGAAAGACAGTGCTTAAATCCTGGTGAGGGCAAAGCACCATATAACACTAACACAGACGAAAGCTAACTAACTACTAATAATTCTGATATAGTTAAAAAACCATGAGGAGCATGGGAAGCACTGACTCTAGCTACAAGTGGCAAGAAGGAACTGAGGGGGGTCAGGGTGCCCCTGCCTGTATATAGCCATGGGAAGGGCTGAGGGCACAAACACTGCCCCTCTGGGTACTGCTCAGCAAAGTTGTCTGGTTTTGGTGCACTGGGAAAACGCTCACCGGAGTGGAATAGAAATATGCAACCACTAGCAGAAGAACACATCTTTACATTTCCCATAACTCCTTTTGTATCATATTAGGCCTGATTCTTCACTAATCATTTCTATAAAGGTGCTTTAAAATAGAAATAAATTATATTTACAACCCCTTTACACTGATACAGCAGTATAAATGAGAATCAGGCCCACTATGTCTGAATGGTAGGCTTGCCAAATTATTTTGCATAAATAGGGTATAAAACACATCAGCTATCATCTGCATAAATAATTATAACATGAAATATATAAATTTAAGATTTTTTTCATTAACTGTGTTCTACATCTCTATAGCTAAAGTTAAGGATGAGAACTGAAATTATAGTTTAGACCATGTAGTTGTAAAGAAGAATCAATATCTGGAATCTCTTCAAAGTATGGATTACAATAACTAACTACTATTCCTTAATTCCAAATTTTACCTACCAGCAAGGTGATAAAAATATCAGTCACAGCAACCAAACAATTATTCCTTTCCAATAATTTTTCATATCCACATTCAAAACAGTCATCCAAATATATATCAAATGCAGTAATGAGTGACAACACATGTCTTTACAAATGGACAAGAGGAAAGGGGTTTTTTTGGATGCCTTTATAACATGATCACCATTCACTGGTTTGTATAATAATAGCTGTGAGAAGCTCAAGTGGTTTTGAGTTTCATTATAAACCCCAGACTCAAGACAGAATTGCTAATCTTGTTTGCCAGTGCTTTGGACAAACCTGGCCATTTTATGGTTTTGGGTAGTTTTCCCTGGGTTTAACTTTATGGCTGTAGATTCAATCAAACAAAAAAACTCAAAAGGAAATTCAAAGATGTAAAACACATGAACAAAACCAAAAAGTTTCCACGCACCCTATGTGAATGAAAACTGCTGAGATTCACACAGCTCAATACCTCTTTGCTACCTCTCACATAGTCACCGGTTTGTTGTTAAGAGGGTGACTCGACTTGAGTGCTGGGGTGTTCAGATCAACTCATTTTTTATAGCATAGATGCAATATTTTGAGGAGTTAAAACCCACCACACAATGTAAAAAACAAAACAAAACATGATTTTTGCAAGTGGAAATGTGAAAAAAAAGTAATTTAAGTTTTAACTGATATTGTTTAAAATCGTAGTCAGAGTTTTCAAAGGAGCATAAGGGAGTTAGGTGGCTAGCCCCTATTGAATTTCAGTGAGATCTGGATGCCTAATTCCTTCAGGTTTATTTGAAAATCCCATCCTGTCCTTTTATTATTGGATGCATCATGGCTGTCTGTCTGTCTACCTATCATTTTAGTACAAACTCAATGATACAGCAATAGAATCCCCAAAAGGACTCTGCTAGCTACTGCTAGGTTTAGTTGCTCTTGCTTAGTGGGTGTTCTTCTGTGTTTGTTTATTCTTCCCTCTCCCTTAATTCAGACCATAATTGTCCTTTGACCCTATGACTAATTTGGCATGAGTTTGTGTTCTAACTGGAAATGTTGCAGATTATTTTTACCTCATTAGAGTTATTTGAAGTATGATTGGCCTTTTAAAGCTCAGTTTTCAAATTCTGAGAACAGCAAAATGAAGGTGTCCTTTTTCTCTTTGGGGATTCACTTGGGTGTAAGATTATCACGAACTATTCCATCTTTTAAAATTAATAAGCAGACAGAAATAAACTGTGACAAGCCAATGATAATTTCATACATGAGTCTCTGCCCACATACTTAACCCAATGCTGTGAAGAACGGAGGTGGAGTACTCAGTTGCTATAAGGAGATGATTGACACTATGAATAAAGTGTTATGGTTCTAAAAGATTATCTAACTCTTTAGAGCAACTACAGATCTCATGGCAATAGGCTATCATGATATTCTTAAATAAAATACCCCTATATAAATTAAGTAGTTAATAATATCTACATATGCAACATTTTAATTAATGTCAATGATACACTGTTATCAGTGTTGCTGTGCCTAAAGAAAAAGAAAATAGCAAACACACATGACATTAAAAACGGAAGTAGTTGATCCAAGACCACATTTTGTTCATTGCTACTGGGCATACATGCTGTGCTTTTATACTTGTATAGAGCAATGAGACTTCACTGCATCACAAGAAATTTCTCTGCAAAGGACAGCACAGTGGAAGCAACAGGAAAATGTGGAAGAACAGAGGCCTCTTCTATTTATCAACTCTCTACAATATTTGAAGGAGAGGCAAATAAACCGGTTATGCTGAATGTGGCAATGGAAGTCTAATCATTGTATTTATCTAAATTCTCTGTTTCTTTTCCCACCTAGCCTTTGGAGAAATAGCTTGATTAGTTTATATTATGCATGTGTGAAAAACCTTTTCACAGAAATCTAAATCATAGAATTTTGCATTTGGATCCTGGTTGAGAAATCCACTTCTACTCAGGAAAGTACTTACAAGGACATACTTAATTCCTGTTGATGCTAATGTGCTTGAAGTTAAACACATGCTTAAATGCTTTCCTGAAGCAGGGCCTTACTTTGAACATGGCTGAAGTCTATGGTCATTCTTCTCTCTTCTGGTAGTGAGTTCCATAATCTAGGCCCAGCTTCTGTGAAAACTCTGTGCATCAGAATGGCAACTCTATCCCGATAGGCACTCATGTACCATGTTGATGAGTGAGATAATAAAGACCTACATAAACATGGAAAAATGACTGAGGGGAAGATACCCTCTTCTATGCAACCTATGAAAAGGCAGAGTCAGTCAATTCCTACCATTTCAAAATGAGTAAACATGGTAATCAGTAAGTAGAATTGCAAACAGTGACTGTAAGAAAGAAGGTAAACTTATGGAAATGAACTTGATTTTGATCTTTTTCCTACTGTTTTTGTGAGCAAGTGGTACTTTAACACGTCAGAGTCTCAATTATGCCGTCTAGGCACACCCTCGCATTGGAGCCCGAGCAGTTCTATTCAATCCCAGAAGGAACAATGGGAAGCACTCTGATTCAGAGTTCCTAGGCACCTGCTATTATACCCCTTTATGAGGTCCAGTTTACTATTTTACATGCTTCTGGTCAGGTCTTCTGGTGACTGTGAAGCCATTGTTCTGACTCCTGCCCACCTCAGCCTGGCCTACTTCTGGGAGTTGTGTGCCACTAGGGACAGTGAAGCCCTGAGTTTTCTTCAATGTAGGTATTTCAATCCTGACTGCCCTCCTTACGAGACAGTGAAAAGGGAAGGGAAGACGATTTATAACCTCCCTGCACTATGCACTCATGTAATGGCCAAGGAAAATCTGGCTCGCTATTAACAGGTTACATAGATTACCAGTCCCAAGAACCCCTTTAAAAAAAACTTCATAAACCCAACCATAAAACAGAAAAGTTTCTACATAATGATATAGAATTAGAAACAAAATCCATATGCATTTTCCTGTCAAGTTTTCAAACTGAGGCATGGTCTACATTGCAGAGTTAGGTTGATGCAAGGCAGCTTACATCAACCTAACTCTGTAAGCGTCTACACTAAAATGTTGCTGCTGCCAATGCAACTTGCCTGCTATGCCGACTTAATAACTCTACCACCGCGAGAGGCGTAATACTTAGGTCAACGCAGTTAGGTCGACGCAGTGTCAGTGTAGACACTGAGTAACTTACGTTGACTTTAGTGGCTTCCAGGAGGTGTCCCACAATGCCCCACTATAACAGCTCTGATCACTGTTTTGAACTCCACTGCCTGGCAGCCAAGTACACAGATATACATTCCTCTTCTCTAAAGCTCTGCAAATTTTTGGAATTCCATTTCTTGTTAGCTCGGTGGGGAGAGCTCACCTTGCAACTGTCCAGCTGACCATGCCAGCTTCACGCTGCAGATGCACTCCTGCCGGAGTACACAGGAGGTGTTGGATCTCCTGGGTCTGGGGGAGAAGAGGCTGTGCAGCCACAGCTCCAATTCAACTGTAGAAATGTCAATATATACGAGCAGATTGCTCGGGGAATGGAGGGTCCCGTAGCAGTGCCGCACAGAAGCCAAGGGAGTCTAACAGTCATTCTGGTGCATAGCCACAGACTTGCCATTTTTACAAAGAGCTGCATGCCATCCTTGGAGGAGACCCCTCGCCCCCGAGCACTATGGATACTTCAGAGGAGCCAGAGTCACAGTTTCCTGGAGAGAACAGTGAGGAGGTGGTGTTGGAGGAGGAGGAGTTTAGGAGACAGGTGACTGGTGGATCCAGTGGCACAGCAAGCCAGGACCTGTTTTTGACTCCAGAGCAGTCAAGACAGACCCTACATAGGTGAACCTGATGCAGGGGAAGGAACCTCTGGGACGTATGCAGTTTGCTTTGATATTGCAGGGAGACACGTGTTCATTTACTCTTTTCTAACCATGCTAGAAGAGGTGGTGAAATAACCAACAGAGGTAGAATTGCTATCTGCTTCTCATTCCCCTGTACAGTTAGTCCAAGGGGGTCCTGCAGAACAGTTTGCTTATGTGCAAAAGGATGTCCTGTGAATCCTCCATAGAGATCTCGAGGAAACTTTTCTGCAGGTAGTATGCAATCCTCTGGCAAAGGTTTCTGGAGAGGGCTGCCTTGTTTCTTCTGCTTTCCCACAACACTCAGCAATTACTTCAGCGGGAACCATTGCAGCACACAGGGTACAGCATATGGCCCCGGTCTGCAGATGGAAGTGTCCAGAAGCTGTTCCGTTTCAGCTTCCGTTACCCTCAGGAGTGAGATGATAGCTAAAGTCACCACTGCATGTGGAAAATGGTTCAACTGCCCTATCTGTATATACTCATGCCCATGAGCTACCTCTCCCCCTGATAGTCCTCCCCCCGCACCAGTGGGAGTGCCAGGCTGGACGCCGCTGCCCGACCCCCAGCACAGTCCTGGGCCACCTCCCCCAGCACCTGTGGCCCCCTGCCCAAGTTTTAGTTAGGGGTATATAGTAAAAGTCATGGACAGATCACGGCCTGTGAATTTTTGTTTACTGCCTGTGACTTGTCCATGACTTTTACTAAAAATACCCGTGACTAAAACGTAGCCTTATTCATGAGCCATGGGAGCAAGGGGTAGGCTGGGTCTTCCATGATCACTATTGGAATTTCAACATCCCCAATGGTAATCCTTTGGTCTGAAAAAAGTCCCTCCTTGCAGCTTTCTGAACAGCCCTGTGTTCTTAAAGATGCGCACGTCATGCTCTTTTCCCTGACCATCCCATACTGATGTCGGTAAAATGCCCCCGGTGATCCATCAGTGCTTGAAATACCATAGAAAAGTAGCCCTTTCTGTTGATGTATTCTGTGGCAAGGTGGTCTGGTGCCAAAATAGGGATATGCATGCCATCTATCACCCCACTGCACTTTGGGAAACCCATTGCTGCAAAACCATCCACTATGTCCTGCATGTTGCCCAGCGTTACAGTCCTTCGTAGCAGGACACGATTAATGACCCTGCACACTAGCATCAGAGCAACCCCCATGGTGGATTTCCCAACTCCAAATTGATTCCTGACTGATTGGTAGCAATCTGGTGTTGCAAGCTTCCACCCAGTGATCACCACTCGCTTCTCCACTGTCAGCGTCGCCCTCATTTTGCTGTTGCTGCACTGGAGGGCCTTGCGCATCCAAAAGTTCTGCAGCCACTGCTCGTCATCCCAAATCTGCATAACAATGAGATCCCACCAGCCAGTGCTTGTTTCTAGGGCCCAGAACTGGTGCTGCACCATCTGCCAACAACAACCTTGAATTGTTTTTTTCTAGGTCTCAACAGCAAGCCAGCCTCCAAGAAACTGTCATGTTCCCTGCGGCTCCTCTGACAGGTCTGCAAATACTGCAGGATCAGGCGCCCCGTGCTCGTAATGCTCATCAGAATAGTGCAGAGCTGTGCAGGATCCATGCTTCTCACACAGATGGCAGATGCACAGGTTTATGGGGCTTTTCAAAAGAAGTGTGAAACATTATGGGATGCAGATAAAATGATGGGATGGAGAAAACTGCATCATGGGATGTTGAAACCATGTTCCCAGTCACCCCTGCATGACTCATTTGACCCCATGAGGCATTGCAAACCTTTCCCAAAACAGCCTGCGCCAGATGATGGCAAGTTGCTACCCACAGTGCACTGCTCTCTGCATTGATGCAAGCACTGGTAGTGAGGACGTGCACCGCTGACGCAAGGAGCATAGTGTGGACACGTAAAAGCGATTTAATTACTGCAGTGGCTGTATGTCAACGTAACATAAGGTTGACTTAAGTTTGCAGTGTAGACTTGCCCTAAGTGTTTGCTTTTAGATCTATTTAGTGCTGCCATGCAGATAAACCTCCTGCAAGGTGTACATTACCAACTTTCTACTCCAAAGAATGGGATAGGGAGGGATGGGAAAGGAAGGTCAATACTTCTTCAATATAACCTGAGAGCCAAATTTAGTTGTTTTAATTCTATTGGATACGTTTTTTCCTTTGTGCATTTTGTAGTCAAACTGGTTTGGATGGGTCTAATAATAAAGATGTTGCTACTGTTATTATAGTTAAGTCAAATAAAAGCAGGTGAGCAGCTTTGGCCTAATAAAGAGTCAGCTGAATAAAGAAAACCGCTGACAAGCTGTAGTCTTGTTTTAATTTGAATTCTCATGAGCTCACATCACATTTTTATTGTACACAACAATAAACAAGCCTCTGTCACTAATAGTTTCTCATAAAACAGGCTAATGCTAATGATCATTCTATTTTCAACCACATGCCTTTAGTGAAAAGACTAACGACAGAAAAATAGAATGAAAATAATGAGCTTTGCAAGCCACCTGAGTGGCAGAAAAGTTGATGATTTTCCTTATTTGATTTTCCTAGTTTTATGTAAAGATGTTATCATTCTCTTATATGACACTTTAAAAATCATAGCATTAGTTTCGTTAATGTGTAAATTTCATAAGAATATGTTTCTCTTCCCCCAGATTTTTTTCAAGATTGTTGTATAAGTGGTATTGAAAGGCAAAATGTGCCGATCTTGGTCATTATCCCTCAATCTGAAAGTTAGCCTTTCTTGCTTCTGGAAATACATAGATATTTACAATGAGCATTTCCACCCCCAGTTCTGATCACTGCTCAATGGCTGATGTTAAGAAAAGCTTATTTGTCCTGAAATTATTCATAGTGGTTTCTCAAAGTAATTCTAGCCTTGGCATATGATAAGGCGCTAGACCTAAAAGAGTGAGTGGATTAAGAAAGAAGACCTTGGGACATTAAAATGTCAGGTCCTCATGCACAAACTCTTCCTTTTCATGTTCTACTCTTCCATGTCAGACTATTCCTCCTCTTATTACTTCTACTGCAATGGTGCCCAAAGGCTTCACTAAGGATCCTGGCACTGTGCTAGGGACTGTTCTAACACAAGGTTAGAGACAGTCCCTGCCCCAAAAAGTTTACAGTAGTACAGCTGCTCCAAATCCCTTGGATTCTTTTCCTCTCATATCAGACAGGCTCTTCTTTCCTTTACATCAGCGGTTCTCAAACTGTGTGTTGGGACCCCAAAGTGGGTCACAGCCCCATATTAATGGGGTCACCAGGGTTGATTTAGACTTGCTGGGGCCCAGGGCTGAAGCCTGAGCAGCACTGCCCGGGGCTGAAGTAGAAGCCTGAGGGGTTCAGCCCTGGCTGGCGGGGCTCAGGTTACAGGCCCGCTACTTGGGGCTGAAGACCTTGGGCTTTGGCCCCCCCTGCCCTGGGTGGAGGGGCTTAGGCACGTTCAGGCTTCAGTTCCCCCTCCTGAGATCATATAGTAATGTTTGTTGTCAGAAGGGGGCCACGGTGCAATGAAGTTTGAGAACCCCTGCTTTATATCTTTCAACCATACAATTTCCAGCCTTCCCCATCTCTCACTAACTCTTTCCTGACCTCCACAATTTACAGCCTGTACCACCTAGCCCTGCTCCTAAACCCCCCATCTCTCACAGTGATTACATTTTGATTCTATTTTCTTATCCAAATGCATCTAAGAGTTTTATTAATTTTAAAGTTCTTTAAATGTTCTAAAATGAACACTCAGCAGAAGTTAATTAAAACAACTTTTTTATAATTGACCTTTGGTTGCCATTATTTTCCAGTGGAGATGGGCAAACTTGTTTTGCCTCATTTCAAAGCCAGTAGAAGATTGTGGGTCAAAAGTTTGACTAGAGCATCATTGGGTTCATGTTTAAGGCTGTGAGTTTGTCATGGAGGTCACGAAAGTCATGGATTCCATGACTTTCCGTGACCTCCATGCCTTCTGCAGTGGCTGGTGCTGGCTCAGGGGCAGCCCCTGGGCCAGCAGAAGCAGTTTGGGTATGTGGGTGGGGGCTCAGGGCCAGAGGAAGGGAGCTGGGGAGTGTGGGGGGGGGCACTTACCTTGGGGTGGGGGCTCCCCCACTCCCACTGGCATGGCCCTCCTGCAGCTCCTAGGTGGCGGAGGGGGCGGGGGAGTCTCCACGCGGCATGCTGCCTGCGCCTGGATGCCCCGCCCCAGCCAATGGGAGCTGCGGCAGCCAGTGCTTGTGGCGGGAGCAGTGGAGCCTCTGCCCTTGGCCCCTGCCTGCCTCTGCCGTCTAGAAGCTGTAGGGATGCGGAGCACCCAGAGCACCCATGGCCCCTGCCCAGGTTTTAGTAAGGGTGGGTATTTTTAGTAAAAATCATGGACAGGTCACGGGCCCGTGAATTTTTGTTTATGGCCCATGACCTGTCCACGACTTTTACTAAAAATACCCGAGACTAAAACGTAGCCTTAACCATGTTCTATTTAGAAGAGACTGTGGAAAAAGGAATGGGGTGAGGGCAGAAAGAAAAACTCAAATGAAAAAGACAGGCTTAATACAGATCTAATACTTGTGCTGTCCTAGCGTTTTGGAGGGACTAGTGGCCTTCTTTGTAGCTTATCCTCACAGCACAGCCTTCCTTTTAGCCATAACATTTTTTAAAAAAAAAACTACCAAACTCTTAAATTACAGAGGAAAAAAAGCTTGTGAACTTGCATAAGTTTTGCAAATCCCTAATGTTATTTGAGAAGTTTGCAAAACGTCCAGTCTCCAGTTGCTTCATCTATTGCTGTTTTTCAACCTCAAGTAAGAGAAATATATAATTTTTTACCCAGTATTTTCAGAAGTGACTAGTGCTTTTGGGTGCCGAACTGCAGACATTTAAAAAAGGCTTAATTTTCAGAGTTTTTTTTTTTTTTTTTTTTAATTTGGCTTCTTTAAGGTTTCTCGGAATGGACACCCATAATAGAGGTACCCAAAATCACTAGTCACTTTAAAAAAATTTAGCCATTATGCATATAAAATGCTAAAATAAGGAAAGCTCTACTTATATTTAATGACATAATTAAAAATTGATTACAGAAAAGTATATAACCCTACACACATGTACACATACAAGCACATAATATTATGTACATTTAATTATGTACTCTTGAGATTGTAAATAGTTATGCAAAATTAAAGTACCAAGCCTGGGAGAAGGAGAAGAGGATCCTATTGAAACTTGCAGTGGTCAGAATGAAACACAAGAGAAGGTATTTTAGTATTCAAGATGCTGCAACTCTAGCTTCCAACAGCAATTTCCACAAAGCTTCCAGTTTCATTTAGAAAATATTTAAGTGTGGGAAGATGTCAGGAGTGGCTGGGGCAGGGGTTTAGAGGAGAATCAGAAAGATGGATGGCAGAGGAAGAAACGTAAAACAAAAGACATGGGATGGGAAGGGAGGAAAAGAGAAGAAACCTGATAAACAGAAGGGGTAAGAAGGGAGGACATGATGTACATTAGGAGATATAAAAATAATTCATTATTAAACAACATCACCCCAAAATATAAATAAAATCCCTCCCCCCATAATTCCATTTTTGGATTCTGATGGCATAAACAAACTACATGAGCATCTCTCTATGATGTCCCCAGAATCTCTCAATGGAATTTCAGGCCTTACATGCAGACTTAAATATGTCAGTGACGGTCATAATTAGTCTTTAAGTAATAATATTTTCTCCCAGAAGTAAAAGAAAGATCACTACATCAATGGTGTCAAGACCACACACATCTTACTGATAAATGTGACATGGACTACTTTTGGCCAACTTGCAGTTATGGACTATGGAAATAAATTTTGCATGCCATTTCATGAATATATCCTCATTCATACTGCAAATACATAAATGTTACCATTTAAGGGTTTACAGTGATAAATGAGAGTTCTAAAAATTTGTTTAACAACAAAAGTCCTATTCATGTTTCATGGAAACTTATATATATATAAAATAAAATGAATTTTTAACATGTTTAAGAAATATTTGTACTTTGAAGAAAAGTAAATTCTTTGCTACACTATTCATTTTTGCCCATATGATTTTCGTATACATGTTTTTAATGTGCTGTTGGTGCTGGTGTCCTCCATGAAATCTTGCTGTTATAGCTTTGGAGCACAATAGTGGGAATACACACTATGCTTTGGAGCATTGGAAACACAGTTGCCAACTTTCACGCGGTAAATAAGCACCCTGACTTTCACAATAAGCCAAAAATCAAGCTAATCCCATTTCAAAACAAGATCAAAACAAGCCAGTCCCTAAGAACCCCAACACTCTATGTGACTATCCCCCTGGCATGCAGTCTGGGACTGTGGTGGGCACGCTGTGCACCCCTGACTCTCTCCCCTCCTTGCCCCTGCTTGCCGGGAGCCAATCAAAAAAAAGAAACAACAAGCTACATCAAGCAACAAGCCAAACAAGCAACAAGCTACAAGCCAAAACTTAGCCAACGAGCAACTCACAAGCCAATTAAGCCAAAAACAAGCCCAATTTCTGTGATTTTTTCACGGGTTTGGCATGTCTTATTGGAAAAGGTATCTTGTATAGATCCTTCATTGGAAACACTATCCCATTAAATAAACACCCATGAAGGGTGCATGAAATTTGTATGAAGAGAATATTTTACTTTGATTTTATTTCTTCATTTTTTCTGACTGGGACAATACCCAACTGTAGCGTACAAATCTTGCAGCTGTATTTGTACTCTTGTTTAGCTTCATGCATCCCACCTCGATCATACATATTCCATACCATATATACTTGGCAAGTTTGTTCATAAATTCTTAGTTACACTGGTATAAATCCAGTTCCATTCCAAACTGCTGTACAGTATTGCACACTGTGGATCAAACTTTGATCTCACTTGTGGTGGTGTAAATCCAGAGTAACTCCACGAACTAGACAGAAATATTGAGGTCAGAATTCGATCCATAGTGTGGTTTATATTATACAGCAGTTTGGAATAGAATACATACCCTTTTTTGGTGTTATACTTATGTATTATAATTGCCATTGCACAGCTAAAAACCTTGGTACTGTTGTTGAAAACATATCTTAAATAATTTGGACTGACTTTTTAATACTGGTAAATAGCAATTTTGTTAATGCATATCTAAGAAACCCTATTATACTTGACTGTCTATTACGAACACCTGGAGGGGGTACATTATTACTTATATTCAAAAGGTTAGGCAGTCAGCTCCTGAAAACAACAAGAGTTGTATGTCAACTTCATTGCTCTGAAAAAGTGCCCTGAAATGTCTAGAAAAGCAAACTGTATAATCAGTACAGAACTAGTATGCAAATTATGAGATATATTTGTACGATGCATCATGTGAACAAATCAACTAGACATTATATCCCAGAGAAAGCATCTGCTGTGTGAAATTTAGGACAGTAATTCACAGCCCATAGAAGAATGCATCACCACACAAATTACATTTGTTATAAATGTATAATGATGTTCACATAAAAACACTACCTTTTAATGTTTACAGAAACAACAGCACTGGGCACTTCTATAAATGTTTAACTAGCATAGCCTTCATAATTCAAAATGCGTAGGTTTCATCCCTGAAGATGTTGGACAGAAACACTGAACTTGAAAAAAAGTCAATTACCATAGAAGTCTACTGAAAGCACAAACTTAATGGACATAAAAGCTATTTTTAAACATAACAACCTCATTTCCAGAATACTAATATGAATAAAGGACTCATTTGAGCTTGTGCACCACCATATTCTAGATACACAGGCACATGTATAAATGCCAGGCACTGGTGTATCAAAATGGATTCCTTTCATGGGGAACTCCAGGAGCATGCACTTAGTGCTGATGAATACTTACGAATTCTGAATCCCATAATCATCAGATGCACGAAGCATCCAAGGAAAAAAACACTCAAGAAGTTCTATATTTCTTCATCCTATGAAGCGTGCCATTCTACTGATATTTCTAAAATAATTTTCTTCTCCTATCATTCCAACACCCCCTGCCTCTTTGAATCCCTTTACTGGTTTCCTTTTACTGAAAGAAACTTCAAGTTGTTCAATCTGCATATTTTTACCTTGTCTTTAGCTCTACTCTTTTTCTTCCTCGTGTTCCTCTAACTCCCCAAACTCTTTCAAATACTCTCTCAGTTATAACATTTATCTCCTTCTCCTACTCTTGTGCCTACTATCATGCCTCATTGCTTGGTGCCAAGCACCCTGACTCTCTCCTCCTTCGAAATTCTCCTTAAGACTCTCCAGCCATACTCCCTTTCCCTGTTTGCACGCCATACATTAGGGCTGCTCTGTCAGCTCTGGGCCATCTGGGGTTTCCCCCATATCAACTGGAAATGCAAGGTGTCTAGTTGTTTTGTGCCAGCAGAATAAGAAGATGGCAAGTATTAGACCCTATGTCTGTGTCTGTCAGGTGTTATGCAGATATATATATCTATATATATCTGCAGTGAATACTACTAGTAGAACCAGCAGCCAAGGGAATAATGGAACAATGACAAGCAATAGGGACCGTAGAAACTTTTAAGGGGGAATAAGAAAAAAGGTTATCTAGTGGAAGAGGTTCATTTGCACGAGTCATCAAAACTTTTTCAAGGGTTAGAAATACAGAAATCTAGGTATTGCTCTACTGGATCACACCCAAGATCTACCTAGTCGAACATTATGTTTCTGACAGTGACCAGTACCGGATGCTTCAGAGGAAGTTATGAGAAACCCACAGTAGGCAGTTGTGGGATAATCTGTGCCCCCCTGCTCCACACACACATTAGATCTCATCCTGATCTCTAATAGTTAAGATTTTGACTTAGGTCCTGAAGCATGGGATTTACTATCAAAATAATATTTTCTGTATTTTTATCCATCCTATTCTTTATGCCTCCTAACATCTTGTTTGCTTTCTTGACCACACGTGCACTTGGAGCAGAGATCTTCATTGAGCGGTCCGATTGATGCCCAGGTCCTTTTCCTGAGTTGATATTTGTTTGAAGCAACTTTGACAGACTTTTAGTTCAACACAACAATATTATAATTATTACAATGTACAGAGTGCAGAAGCATATTATACAAGGCACTTTACAAAAGTCATAAGAAATATATGGATCTTTCCTGAAAGAAGCACCAATTGCACTCAAATATGATACATAGGAGAATAGTTAACATGCAATAAGTTTGTTAGTGAGGAGATCAACGTAGAAAGAAAGAAGTGGGGTTTTGTTGAGGGATGTGTAAAAGGGATTTATAGAGAGTCACTTGGAAGCTGGTTTCTATGCTTCTGTTTCTCCCTTCAATGTATGCATCAAAAACTTTCACTTGGTTGATTTCTTCAAAGCTTCTGTAGTTTCTAGGGGTGGCCACACCAGACAAAGTGCAGCATATTCTGTTCTCTATGAAGGAAGCACTTGATACTTTAACAAACTAAAATAAATAAATTAGTCAGCAAACTGGTCATTGTGCTGAAATGTTTGGATCAAGTAGAACAGAAAATGCAGATTAAAATTAGCATGGAGGTCCCAGGCATAAAAACAGCTTTGACACAGAAGGATCTCAGATCAGACCAACAGCTGGAAGCCCTGGAAAATCTTACCTGGGTCAAACCTATCTGAAATTAAGGAATCCTGAAAATGTGGAATCAACCAAATTATCTGAGTTAGTCATGCACAAAAGTCCACCTCAACTATGGTGAAAGAAGATGATCCTACATATGCATGGTTACTAGCTCACATGCTTTTATCACTAGTCTTGCAACATTGCAGGGGGTATAATTCAGCCTGAATTTGGCCCTAACCCGTTATATAAACTATACACACAGATCAACTACAAAGATGCGGCCACCTCTGCAGTGAAAGAGTATTTACCATCAAACAGCAGCAGTATGCAACAGTTTAGGACAAGAAGCGAAAAACACCATATCCAGTGGAAATTGCAGGCTGAATTTAGGGAGGCAAAACGTAATTAGCCAAGTTGCCATTAATTTTGCTTATTCTTACAAAGAGCGCAATAAGATCTTGAGTGACAGTTAGAATCTCCATTTCAGAATCCGAGATTGTGAATACCACCTGATATAAGAACGAGGTCCATAAACAGTACTTTAGAATAGTACTTTCAGAAATGCTGTGTTACACTTAGACCTGAGTGAATAATTTATACAAAAACAATTCATATTTGAAGAATTTTGCCTCCCTTGCAGAACTCTGAGAACAGTTTGGGATTTTCTTGAATTAATTTTTCAAAATTATTCATTTTTTCCCATTTTGTTTATTTATTTATAAGTGCTATGCGTTGCTTAGTTGTGAGTGGTCAAAAATTACAATTTTATTTGTTCCTTGATTGGATGGGCTCTTATGGGTGCTGTTGATAATACTCACGGTGACTTTAAGATAAACTTTCCAATATTTGATTAAGGGATCTTAAAATTTGCTTTCCATGAGAATTTGTGCTAGTAGAACTGAGCTGTAGCTCACGAAAGCTTATGCTCAAATAAATTGGTTAGTCTCTAAGGTGCCACAAGTACTCCTTTTCTTTTCATGTAAACCAGTGGTTCTCAAACTTTTGTACTGGTGACCCCTTTCACATAGCAAGGCTCTGAGTGCAACCTCCTTTATAAATGAAAAACACTTTTTAATATATTTAACACCATTGTAAATGCTGGATGCAAAGCGGGGTTTGGGGTGGAGGCTGACAGCTCGTGACCCCCTGAGGAGTCCCCACCACCAGTTGGAGAACCCCTGATGTAAACTGATGTGGAAGGGTGATAAATACAGCAGAAGCAAATTTGTTTAAAAATTCAAACAAATATTCTCGTATTTACTCAGTTTTTGGCACACTGAGTATCAGAACAATGTTATAGGGGCTGCAGTGCAACAGAAAATTGAGCTCACTGAAATCCAAATTTGTATAAATTATACTACATTGCTTCTTACACTCAGCAACATTAGTTTTCTTATCAAATTAAAACAGTTTTCTTCACTGCTGAATTTGACCCAATACATTGCCTCTTGAGTGGAGAAAAAGGACAGCAGGTTTGTAACAGATTCAGTATTGGTTGTTAACATTATTTAGGAATATTATCTCTGCTTTTAAAAATAAAAATATTATGTCTGCTTTTTAAAAATATCATCTTAAAATGTATTCCAACCACGACACATTCAGCATTCAGGAGACAATACTTAAACTTACTTTGTAGACTAAATTAAAATCCAGCAGTGAAATGGAAAAACAATCTTTTACCACCCAAACACTCATGGAGTACAACCTTTAGAAAGTGATTATTTCTATAACATTTTCATCAGGGACTGGCAAAAGAGCAGTATATCATCTTATTACAGATACTGGAAATGTAATGGCTTAAGGTTGCTAAGCAACACCACACTGTTAAAGGCCTCTATGTCTGTGATTTCTAGAGACCCTCTCAAATTTCATTAAAACCTGTCCATAACTATTACACAAAAGGTCTGCCTGGAGTTTATAAACAGACTGAGCTTCTTGACACAATGGTGAAAGGATAAAGAAAAGAAGTGGCATTAATACTTTTATTGTATTTGCTACACAATAGTTTGGGTAAAAAGTCCTGTTTCTGATATGCATAACACACCTTAGCATTGACTGGCTTTTCATTGTTGAAGAAAGCATTAGTAATTGATATAAAATAAAAATGTTTGATCATACTGAAGAAAATTCTATTAGAGACTGTAGTCAATAAAATAAAGGCATTCTGTATGACTGCCAATAAAGGACACAACAATGCAGTATTAAGATAGTTTGCTTGGTATCAGAAACATACACTCTCCACTTTAAGGATTGCATAGCAACAACAGGTTGATTTTGATCGAAGTAAGAACAAATATACATGTCAGCAACCTACATCTACAAGCATCTTAACAACTTAACAAGCATCTCTTCTGATCAAATTACTATGGTGGCCCATTTTCTTCCATTGCTTTCAGTAGAAATTTCATTTATGCATTTTAAAGGTCAATACAAAGAAAGAATATCGCCAAGAATAATTCCTTCTCCCTAGTAACTGAGGTTCTTTGAGAGTTGGGGGGAGGGATAGCTCAGTGGTTTGAGCATTAGCCTGCTAAACCCAGGGTTGCGAGTTCAATCCTTGAGGGGGCCATTTAGGGATCTGGGGCAAAAATTGGGGATTGGTCCTGCTTTGAGCAGAGGTTGGACTAGATGACCTCCTGAGGACCCTTCCAACCTTGATATTCTATGATGCCAGTGCACAATCATACTAGTGGGATATGCCAACAGGTCCATTAAGTTTTACAAAAGTTCTAGAAAAGCAGGGCCGGTTTGGCATTGCACCAGCACCTCCTTGTGGCTCTGAATATTTGGAGCTGAGGTTACAAAGGTAGCACTGTTTAAGAATCAGAGGCACTATAGTAACTAATCGTTTTCTCTTCTTCCAGGTGTCCTCTGCATAGTGAGTCTAGTGACACGTTTAACTCCCACTGAGGCAGAATGAGGAATTCTATTTAAGGATTGCAGAACTGACCTTGTAAAGCAAACATCAGTTTGACTTAGACTGTAAGCTTTCTGGTGCCAGAACTGTCTTTTTGGTGTTTGTGCACATAGTGGCTAGCACAATGAGGACTGATCAGGTTCTACAGGAGCTACTACAATAATAATAAAAAATAAAAGCCAAGTCAAAAGAACAATGCTGAGTAAATGTGTGTACAGAACTCCACTCCACTCCATGTGTGTAGCAGTCCTGCACATTTCTATGAAGGAAGTGTGCAAAAGCATGCCACTGATGCTGTCTTAGCCCCAGCAGAGTAAGCCCTTAGGATACTGAGGGGATCACCCTACCTAAAATTAACATCTTAATATAAGCCTAATCCACTCAAAGATACTTTGGCATTGATCCGAAAGCTACCATAAATCTAGGAGGATTGCTTAACGTCCTACATAAACAAGAGCTAAAGTACCTTTTGTCATCTATGGTGTGGAATCTAGTTTCTGGCAGGTGAGAAAGAGGTGCTGGGAAGAACACCACAAACAGATTGAAGTTCTGATTTAGGTGGAACTCAGACACCACTTCTGGCAGGAATTTAGGATTGGGATATAGAACAAATGTCTGTGGAATACAGTGACGGGAGGATCTGCCATTAAAGCCTGCAGTTTATTCATTCTTCTTGCTACAGATTTTTTTGTTGACAAGCAGAATACAGAGCATTCTCTCCCTACGTTAAAGGGTGCAAACATTACCTTTCTCACCAGCAAGCTGAGATCTCACATTGCCAAAGATTCTCTAACCAATGGAAAGATGTTGATCAGTTCTTTAAGGAATCCTGTGATGGTGGAATGACTTAAAACTGCAGCACTGGCCACTGGAAGATGGGAAAGTGAGATAGCAGAGAGGTGCGCCCTGACTAAAGATAAGGAGAGGCCAAGAAATTTTGAGTAAAGCAAACAGTCCAAACAAAAATGATTTTCTCCCATAGTGAAAAACTTTTCTACTTTTGGGTGGGATGTTTCAATGTAGATGATTTCCTGGACTGTAGGTAAGGTATTCTGTACCTTTGCAGAGCAGGCTAAGTCAAAAGATTATCAGCATCCTTTAAAGCAGCAAGATGAAATGATTTTGGAACTGGTATGCAAAACAAGCCCACTTTCCCAAATCAGAAAGTTCTGATGGCACTGGCAGATAATACAAAGGGTCGTAAGAAAGATCTTGGAGATCCAAATGCCAATATTGCCTATCCCAAGCTGAAGCAACCAGAATGACAGTTGTATAAGTATCACTAGTGCAAAATCATACTGCATTTCTTTGTGTCAGGCCAATATTTCTTATTCAGTTTCTGACCATTCTTGCTCTGGAAACACTAATAAATCATCTCAGAATAAGGCTAGCCAGTGTGTGCGTCAAAGGGCCAAAAATATAAATAGTTTTAAAATTTTGAGTGGGGTATATTTTCCTGTTTTTCATTGCTAATAGTTTCTATTTACAATAAAATAAAACTATAAACAAGGGATTCCTAAAGAGTATGTACAGTCTGTCAGATTCAACTAATAAGTCTGTCCTGGATATTTTTCTTCTCTTCATGGTTTTTTTGGGGAAAAAATCCAAATAAATTAAGATAGCAAAAGTTCAGTCTGAAGCTCAATGGAGAAGGGCAGTCCTAAAAAGGAAAATACCTATCACAGTCCCATCACCATTCAAAGCTCTTGTAAATGGTCTAAAATTTTCTCCCCTAAAATCCCAACTCTGTCCACAGTATGTGCACTATGTGTAGAAGAAATGTTTTTGAGTTGATATTATTAAATGAAAGGCACACAAATGCGTTTTTCTCTCAAACAGTGGCTGCCCAATAAGGTAATGATTTCATTCACATATTCTGAATCAAAGATTTTAGAATTGTCGTACTAATAGTGTAGTACCAGGCACTTGCTGGAGAGCTAGCTAGTCACATGGCACTAGCTCTTCCTCATTTCCAGCAGATACACTATATTAAAAGAAGCCATACAGGAATACATTAATACTTCTCTAATATTCCTTGCCTATGTAAGCAGCAACTATGGATGCCACAGGGATGCTCTGCTATCATAGATGTAAAAGTGGTGGTGGTGCAAGCAATTCTGAATGGGATGGGAAGCTGGTGCACATAATTTCTCTATTCATATTTTGACCAACTATGAAGAAGTCTAAGAAACTCTTCTCTAGGCTACAAAATTCACCATAAATAATTGAAAGTGGGCTGAAATAACCGCAAATAGATCTGATAATATTTCAGTGTGTTTGATGATTACTGTAATTTTAACATAATGATAATCTCTTGTGAACAGGAATTTTTAAGGTTCACAGAAATAATATAAGATTTACTATATTGTCAGTCACTTTACCTATAAAACCTGCTTTCACTGCTTTGAGAGGAAATCCTAAAATCTCACTAAAATAATTACAGATAAATAGCAAGTACAACAGATGGAAAGGTAATTATCCAAGCCTAGCAGTGAGTCCAGCCAAAGGATCTTTCAAGAGACTTCAAGATGACAAGCATGGTGGGACTTACAAGAAAGTTACAAATCATGTGATTTGCCAGGCATATCATTAATCTACTTCTGAGAAACAACACTGCCATCTGTATTGACGAAGCATGAGAGGAACTGAAGTCATTACATGTCAGTAACTTTTCACTTACTTAAGGTGAAGTGCTTGTGTGATTTCTGTTGACTGATAATCTATGTTATAACCATTCCACCAGGAGTAGCCTTTACCACTTGATGAGAATGAACAATCAGTAGTCTATATAAAAGTTTGCTTCAACTACAAAACAGAATTATCAGCATCTGACATGAAATCAAGCACTATAAGTTTCTGAGTAGCAATTTTTATTAGAAGTTTAGTGTTTTTGGAGGGAATTCAAAATAATTTTCTATTATAATTCTTAAACCCAAGGTACTAAATATCTATATAAACAATTAAAGCTTTCTATGAAAACAGTCAAATGGTTAACTGAAGGAAAAACAGTCTTTTTATAGAGGTTCTAAATGTTGAAAATAAAACAGGCATGGGTCCAGGTGCTGACATTTTCTTCCAAAGAAATTAAAATGGATTTAAAAAAAATATGAATACTAATATTATGGGATTTTTGCTTCTTTAGAAATTGTGTATATTCTTTATAAAAAGAAATGTTTACTTAAAGGGGAAAAACAGGTCTCAAAAATGTTTTTATACAGGGGATAGTAGAGCCTAGACAAACAGTTAAATTCAAATTCTGGATGGCAAGAAGTTATATTTGTTTGACTCACCAATCTTTTGATGATTCTCAACAAAAGCTTCTGCTGTTTTAGATCCCTCTTGGACTTCAATACTTCAGCAAAGCTGTCCATGTTTTCTGGAGACATACTGTCCAAGTTGTCTCCTCCGTACAGCTGAACCAACAATGACAAGCATTGTGATGCAGTCTCATATATTTCAGCGTCGTCACTAGGAAGCTAAAATAAACAAATAAATAAGCTTAAATTTCATAAAATTCTGTACCACTGGGATCTGGGAAGAGCATTAAAATTTCCATTGTGGTAGGAAGCAAAATTTTATAGTCATCCTAATTAAAATCACATTACTAAACATCAGCAAACTTTTAAAGTGATTGAAAGACATAACTAAAATACAGCTATTTTTGATCAGCAGTATATAAGTGTCTACAGTATGCTTGGTTTATTTCACCTAGTTAACCTACCTACAATGGCATCAAAGGACTCTTCACATATTGCTACTGTTTCTGTTTAATATATTTTATTGCTGACTTTTAGGACTGTGCAATTTTGCTTCAAACAGCATGAATAGAATTTAAGATTGATCCTCTAGTCTGACCTCTTGCATAATACAGGCTATGGAATTTCATCAAGTTTTTTCTGCATCTAGTCTGTAACTTCTGGCTGAAAGACATCCAATCTTTGTTTAAAGACTTCAGCTGATGAAGAATTCACCACATTTCTTGGAAAGTTGGTCCATCTAGCCATTGGTTATTGTTATGCCTTAATGTACTAGATTAAAATGCCACCTAATGCCAGATATCTTCTCCCCATGCAGGTACTTATGGACCATAATCAAGACACTTAACTGTGTCTGGGATAAACTCAATAGATTGAGCTTCTTAAATCTCTCTCTAAGGCAGGATTCCCAGACCTCAAATCATTCTTGCAGCACTTTTCTGAACTTCTGCCAAATTTTCAAAATCCTTTTTGAAGTGTGGATACCAGAACTGGACACAGTATCCCAGTAATAGTCTCACCAATACAGTATATCGAGGTAATGTCACCTCCCTACTTCTACTCAATTATTCCATTCCAATAACCATTACTCAGTTTATCACAAAACTACTACTAAGGCCATGTCTACACTATGAAAGTGCTCTGATTTTATAGAAGTCGATTTTTGGGAACAGATTGTATAAAGTCGAGTGCATGCGTCCACACTAAGCACATTAATTCGGCGGTGTGCGTCCACAGTACCATGGCAAGTGTCAACATTCCGAGCAGTGCACTGTGGGTAGCTATCCCACAGTTCCTGCAGTCTCCGCTGCCCATTGGAATTGTGGGCTGAGCTCCCAATGCCTGATGGGGCCAAAAATTTGTCACGGGTGGTTATGGGTAAATGTCGTCAGTCAACCCTCCCTCCCTCCATGAAAGCAACAGCAGACAATCATTCTGTGCCCTTTTCTCTGGATTGCCCAAGCAGACGCCATAGCACAGCACGCATGGAGCCCGTTCAGCTCACCGCAGCAGTTATGACCATTGTAAACACCTCACGCATTATTGTGCAGTTTATGCAGAACCAGCAGGCGAGGAGGCGACGGCAGCGCGGTGATGAGGACATGGACACAGATTTCTCTAAAACCGCAGTCCCCAGCAATTTGGAGATCATGGTGTTACTGGGGCAGGCTCATGCCATGGAAGGCCGATTCTGGGCCCAGGAAACAAGTATAGAGTGGTGGGCCCGCACTGTGTTGCAGGTTTGGGATGATTCCCAGTGGCTGCGAAACTTTCGCATGTGTAAGGTCATTTTCATGGAACTTTGTGACTTGCTTTCCCCTGCCCTGAAGTGCAAGAATACCAAGATGAGAGCAGCCCTCACAGGTCACAGGCGAGTGGCAATAGCCCTGTGGAAGCTTGCAATGCCAGACAGCTACCGGTCAGTCAGTAATCAATTTGGAGTGGGCAAATCTACTGTGGGGGTTGCTGTGATGCAAGTAGCCAACACAATCATTGAGCTGCTGCTATCAAAGGTAGTGGGAAATGTGCAGGTCATACTAGATGGCTTTACTGCAATGGGATTCCCTAACTGTGGTGAGGCTATAGACAGAACACATATCTCTATCTTGGGACCGGACCACCATGGCAGCCAGTACATAAACCGCAAGCACTGGTGGATCACAAGGGACGTTTCACCGACATCAACGTGGGATGGCTCGGAAAGGTTCATGACACTCGCGTCTTCAGGAACTCTGGTCTGTTTAAACGGCTGCAGGAAGGGACTTTATTCCCAGACCAGAAAATAACTGCTGGGGATGTTGAAATGCCTATAGTTATCCTTGGGGACCCAGCCTACCCCTTAATGCTCTGGCTCATGAAGCCGTACACAGGCACTCTGGACAGTAGTAAGGAGCTGTTCAACTATAGGCTGAGCAAGTGCAAAACGGTGTAGAGTGTGCATTTGGATGTTTAAAGGGTCGCTGGAACAGTTTACTGACCAATATTCCCATTGTTATTACTGCTTGCTGTGTGCTCCACAATCTCTGTGAGAGTAAGGGGGAGAGGTTTATGGCAGGGTGGGAGGTTGATGCAAATCGCCTGGCCGCTGAATACGTGCAGCCAGACACCAAGGTGGTTAGAAGAGCACAGCACGAAGCGCTGCGCATCAGAGAAGCTTTGAAAACCAGTTTCATGACTGGCCAGGGTACTGTGTGACACTTCTGTTTGTTTCTCCTTGATGAAAATCCGCCCCCTTGGTTGCCTCTAAATTCCCTGTAAGCCACCCACCCTCTACGCTTTGATCACAGCTTGCTTGCAAAGGAAATAAAGTCACTATCATTTTAAAAACATGTATTCTTTATTAACTGATTATAAAAATAGGGAGATAACTCACAAGGTAGCCTGGGTGGGGTGTGGGAGGAGGGTAGGAGGGAAGGAAAAGGTAACTTTAAAACTTCTTGAATGATAGCCTTCTGTTGCTTGGGCTGTCCACTGGGGTGGAGTGGTTGGGTGCCCGGAGCCTCCCCCTCCCCTGCGTTCTTGGGCGTCTGGGTGAGGAGGCTATGGAACTTGGGGAGGAGGGAGGGTGGCTAAACAGGGGCTGCAGTGGCAGTCTGTGATCCTGCTGCCGTTCATGAACCTCCACCCAACGCCGGAGCATGTCCGTTTGATCCCTCAGTAGCCCCAGCATTGCCTCATGCCTCCTCTGATCTTCCTGCCGCCACCTCTTCTCATGTTCATCGGCCGCTTTCCTGTACTCTGCTATTGTGTCCCTCCACACATTCTGCTGAGCTCTGTCAGTGTCGGACGACTGCATGAGCTCAGAGAACATTTCATCGCCCGTGGTTTTTTTTGCCGCCTTATCTGAGGTAGCCTTTGGGATGGAGGAGGGAGGCTTGAAACATTTGCAGCTGCTGGAGTAAAAAAAAGGAGTGAAGTATTTTAAAAGATACATTTTACAGAACAATGGCTATACTCTTTCATGGTGAGCAACATTATTCACATAGCACATGTGATTTTGGTACAAGGTTGCATTTTGCATCTTATCTTATATTGAGTTCCTGTGGCTTTGGTGTTAGAGATCACACACGCAGTGCTGGGCAACAGAATTCGGCTTGCAGGCGGCCATGGTAAGCCATAGTCTTTCGGCTTCTGCAACCTTCATAACAGCAGCGCCCTCCTCTCCCGTACCAAGCAAAGCACGTTGAGTTGGCCATTTAGTGCTGCGGTTTTCCTGTTAACATGAAGCAGCAGAAACCAAACTAACCCCCCACCCCAGCCCCATCCAATTCTCTGGGATGATCACTTTACCCCTCCCCCCATCGCGTGGCTGGTATCAGGGAAGATCCCTGCTAGCCAAACGTGAACAGCTCAGCGCCAATGCCCCGCCCCCCCCGCTCCCCCGCCACTCACCGCGTGGTTAACTGCGGGGAGGATTTCTTTTCAGCCACAAGCAAACAGCCCAGTAGGAACAGGCACCTCTGAATATCCCCTTAATTAAATTCCCCTATTTCAACCAGGTTACCATGAACGATATCACTCTCCTGAGGATAAAGAGAGATAAAGAACGGATGTTGCTTGAATGCCAGCAAACACCGGGACCATACGCTGCCAGGCTTTGTCATGCAATGATACCAGATTACTTGCTACTAGCATGGCGTGGTAAAGTGTCCTACCATGGAGGATGGAATTAGGCTTCTCTCCCCAGAAACCTTCTGCAAAGGCTTTTAGAGTACCTCCAGGAGAGCTTCATGGAGATGTCCCTGGAGGATTTCCGCTCCATCCCCAGACACTTTAACAGACTTTTCCAGTAGCTGTACTGGCCACGAATGCATCCCAAGTCCTCAGGACTACTTAATCATTAAAAAATGCTTGCTTTTATAACATGGATTATGTTTAAAAAAGTACACTCACCAGAGGTCCCTTCTCCGGCTTCATTGGGTTGGGAGGGTATTTCAGCCAGGGTGATAAAAAGATTCTGTCTGTCGGGGAGAATGGTGTGCTGTGTGCTCTCCCCAAGCTCGTCCTCCTCCTCCTTATCTTCCCCATCTGCAAAATCCTCAGGAATGGCGAAGAGTACTCCATCATCGGAGTCCATGGACAAGGGTGGGGTAGTGGTGGCGGCCCCCCCTAGAATTGCATGCAGCTCAGCGTAGAAGTGGCACATCTGGGGCTCTGTCCCAGAGCGTCCGTTTGATTCTTTGGTTTTCTGGTACGCTTATGTGAGCTCCTTAAGTTTCATGTGCCGCTATGTTGCGTCCCTGATGTAGCCTCTGTCCCTCGTGGCCTCTGAGATTTTTTGAAATGTTTTGGCATTTCGTTTTTTGGAACGATAGCACGGATTTCTGATAGCACGGATTCCTCTCCCCATACAGCGATCAAATCCAGTACCTCCCTTTCGGTCCATGCTGGAGCTCTTTCGATTCTGGGACTGCATGGTCACCTGTGCTGATGAGCTCGCCTGTCCAAACAGGAAATGATATTCAAAAGTTCCCGGGGCTTTTCCTGTACACCTGGCCAGTGCATCCGAGTTCAGAGTGCTGTCCAGAGCGGTCACAATGCTGCACTGTGGGATAGCTCCCGGAGGCCAATACCTTCGAATTGCGTCCACACTAATCCTAATTCGAAAGGGCGATGTTGATTTCAGCACTAATCCCCTCATTGGGGAGGAGTACAGAAATGGGTTTTAAGAGCCCTTTATGTCGAAAAAAATGGCTTTGTTGTGTGGACGGGTGCAGGGTTAATTCGATGTAACACTGCTAAATCCGACATAAACTCGTAGTGTAGACCAGGCCTAAGGGTCTATCTGGATATAAGAGCTGCCTATTAAGCACTGTGCAGGCGCTCAGGGCTGCGACAGGGAGAGATGCCTCTCTCCAAGCCCCTGGGACCTGTCGTGGCACCCTTCTCCTACCCCTGACCCCGAACGTGCTGCGGCCAGGGGACAGGCACCCCTCCCCCAGCCCAGCCCCGAACCTGCTGCGGCCAAGGGACAGCACCTCTCCCCTAGCCCAGCCCGGCCCGGATGCGGGAGAGGCGCCTCTCCCCCCCAGCCCAGGTGCTGCTGCAGGGGGAGAGAGCTGAGGGGGGGAGTCCTCTCTCCCCACTGTAGCCCCAAGGAGCCCAACTGCACTCCAAACCCCTCATCCCCAGTCCCAACCCAGAGCCTGCACCCCCAGCTGGAGTCCTCCCCTACCCCCTCCTGCACTCCAACCCTTGTCCCAGTCCTGAGCCCCCTCCCACACTACGAACCCCTCGGCCCCATCCCGTCATATGAATTTTGTTATTCATTCCACACATGGGTGGGAAAAATTAGAGGGAACGCTGATCTGGATGAATCCATGGAGGAAAAGTCCATCAATGGCTGTTAGCCAAGATGGTCAGACATGCAACCCCTGCCAGAAGACAGGAGTGGAAGACGGGGTGGATCACTCCATAGTAGCCCTGTTCAGTACATCCCCACCTCCCAAAGTTCTGGTATGGACCACTACTGGGGACAGGATACCGGGCAAGATGGACCATGGTCTGACCTAGGATGGCAACTCTTATGCTCTTATACCAGTACAAGGCAAGAAATATATAGCAAAGACTGAAACTTAGACTTTATATTACACCATGGATAGCTGTGCCTGGGGAATGAAACTGACATGGTTCACTTTTGGGAACTCGGAGAACTTTACGTACTAGGCACCTACTCATGCCTAGGGACAATCATTAGAGTCAGTGATGATAATTTAGTAAAGTCTGAATTTTCTGACTTTTTTCAGTTTAAGACCAACCTTTTCTCTCATTTTAACATAATTTTAGTGTGTAAAGTTTGACATATTACACTCCTTAAATATCCATGTAGTAATTCTTCAGACATCCATTAGCAAACAAAGCTGTCTTTCTTTATATCCACACAGCTCTTTTCATAAAACTGCATTAAAATGGAAGCTATGGATTAGAATCCCGAAGACATATGACATCATATTACACCGAAACATGAAGAACCACCTAAGGCACAACTCCTCCTGGAGTTTCTCCTGGGGTACACCTCTTTCAATGAAGCTAAAACGTAATAAATGCAATTTTACCCAATATACTTGATTCTTAAGGAATCCAAATAATAGTTTGGAACCAGTATTGTCTACATCTAACACATCAACAGTGATATGGGGGGTAAGCACAAAAACATGACATCGCTATCTGTCTGCATCAGCATTTTTCTTCATAATTCCACATTGCACTACTACCAGTAGAGTTGCACTGATCGGGCACTAGTGTAAAGAGGCCATTGGCGATATCACTATACTATTTAACACTGGCTGCCAGCCTGCATTTGTGCTACCACTAGTGATAGTACACAAGAGGGAAATTTGAAGAAAAATGCTGATGATGACAAAGCCCTGAAAAGCATAAAAAATAAAAACACAAAACTGTAAAAGCCAAAAAATGAAAAGCTGATTTTTGGGTAAGCAGCCTCTGATTTAAAACAGGAATAGGAAAGTTAATGTCATGTTGCTAGACAACAGTATACTGATAAGGCAGGTCATCTCCTTTCTGAATAAGGTAGAAGAGTGTTCTGATTTATTTTGCTAATTGGACAAATTCTGTGTGCAATGCGTGTGTTTTCATGTGAAAAAAAATATGTATCTGAATGCTGTTTAGGTTTTCAAACCAGAACACATTTATTGCACAAAGAATTTGATCAGACAATGGGAGGGGGGATATCAAAAGAGCTCTGGGCCTTTAGGAAGGGAAAGGAACTCTACACTAGCATTCTATCAACATGATGCCAATTCTCTCCTTTTCTTACCCATAAAACATCTCTAATTGACTTTTCATTTTGTTTTTTCAGTCTTCCAGAGGTTTGTGTGTTAGGCCTCTTGACCATACAGGAGTATTAGATTCCCCCCCCCCGCACGTGGCTGTCACTGTTCTAGGCTGCTGACCATTTGGATTTTTAGTACAGGATCCAAAATCGTACTCGCTACACTCTCAAATGAACTCACACAGGAAAATGATAAAAGACAAAAATACTCTATCACCTGTTGGTGAACACTTTTCACAATGCGATTACTCTCTATCTGACCTACCAGTCCAGATCTTCAAAGGAAACCTGCACAGCACTTTCAAAAGATGAGCTTGGAAGCTTAAATGCATTACTATGCTAGATACTAAAAATCATGGCCTAAACAGACACACTGGATATATGGAAAAAGAAAAGGAGTACATGTCGCACCTTAGAGACTAACAAATTTATTTGAGCATAAGCTTTCGTGAGCTACAGCTCACTTCATCGAAAGCTTATGCTCAATTAAATTTGTTAGTCTCTAAGGTGCCACAAGTCCTCCTTTTCTTTTTGCGAATACAGACTAACACGGCTCCTACTCTGAAACTGGATATATGGTTTATCACAAAAATTTGTAACCCACAAACCCCTTCTATTTGTCCTATGACTGCAGAGGTGTTAGTGGGCCACTCTACCTTGAATGGTCCCTTACAATGTGTGCTAACTACTTATGCTAAACCTGTTCCCCCTTGCATTTTGCTGTGACCAGGGAGTACCTTTCCAAACCCAAAGAAGAGTGAGCGCTATGTGGCTCGAAAACTTCTCTTTTTCACCAACAGAAGTTGGGCCAATAAAAGATATTACCTCACCCACCTTGTCCCACTACTTACAGAAAATGCACATTAAAGTAGCTAAAGTTATAAGAGTGCAAAAAGTATAACCCTCCCCAAAGATTTCTTATTTTGGGGTGAAATTTGTAAAATAAAATAACTTCTTGTTACAATCTTGATGCCCAGTGCGTGTCAAGTTTCAGCTTAATTAGTTTTTATGGTCGTACTATGATCTCCTGAAAACAGGTTCATAAGGTAAAATCTGAACTGTATTTAGTTCTATCTGGCACAGGTATTTACTAGCTCCATGTAGTTTTATACTTGATTAAAATTAAACAGGAAGTTTTTTTGTTATTACGGTCCTATACTTCACAATTTATTACCAAAATATGTCTTTATTTTGAGGCCAGTTACACAGCGTTCATTAATTGTAAACCACTGCAAGAAATATGTGAGATCATTTGAGCTGAAGTGGCAGTTTTCACACCGATGGAGTTGTTAGGGCATCTAATTTTAGAGCTACAATGAAACTGTCTGGAATACCCTGAGGGAACACTACTTCAGCACTTTAATGAGGTTATACACAAAGAGAGTTTATTAAGATAAGAGATAGATGTTCATTAGATCAGTAATATGATTACAGAACATGCTGTACAGGAAGGGGCCATTGGGAGCTATAGGCAAGATGATTTAGCAAACATTATACAAAAGCAAAACAGCATTATTATACTTATTACTAAATATGCACACTTTAAAATAACATGTACTACATACCACTATCTTTTGGCTTTAAAAGTAACTTATAGACTTTCAAGCCAAGGAAAAACACATTTTAGGAAGCACTGTTCTCAGCTCACTTTAAATAGTCTAATTGTCAAGAAATCAAAGGCACCATTCTGAAATTTTGTACTTAGGACAACATATCCTTATTTCCCCTGCAGTTTCTTTATGCAATTCCACCAAGGACAACCAGCCAGTATTCAGCCCTTTGGACTTCAAAGTGGGTGCATACTGACACAGGAGTTTATACAAATTAATAAAAAAGTGATAAAATTTCAAGCAGGATCATGGAAATTATTCCTTTTCTCATTGCTGCATACTGTACAGAGAAGAAAGCTTTATGTCCGGCCACAAATAGCTAACATCTACCAATAAGTAGTGTCTGAGAACTGTCTGCATTCATAAGAAATGGGTGGTAGTCTATATATGTTGATACTGTTTCTGCTGACATTTTTGATGCTTCAGAAGCAAATGCTTTCCAATGCTTTGAAATGGAAGCAACAGCACAACCTTACCAACTCGATATGCTGTAAGAGGGACAGAAGGGAAATCAAGCATCCCCAAAGAGATAAAGACTGTATTATGGGTAGTTGGGAGAGAATCTATTCAAGCCAAATGTTAAAGAAAAGCCTGTTCTGTCTAATCCACTCGGTGGCTATCTAGGTACTTATATGACCCTCATCTCTGTAGAATATGAGCACCACCCAATTCAAAAGAAAAACAAAAATATTCCCTGCCCCTTTCTGTAGGGATAGCTGAACGGTGTAAGAATTTTCTTCTTTTTCTTTGAATGTATGGAACACTTATTGAGGAAATGGATTGATGCTACATTATCCCTTGCAATTGGAGCTCTCTCACTTGGCAGCCATCACAAGCTGCCTTTCATGTGCTAAGGCAGACCAAGAATAAGGATTTATGGGAGCCTAACTAAGGAGAAAGTTAAGTTACTTATTTCAAACTGAATTCCAAATTAGAGGCTCATTCTTGGCCTGGCTTGATAAATTTTTATTTTTGGAGGTGTGTTTATATCAGCTTACTTAATTTAGAATAGTGGTAATAGTTAACTCATGTAAAAACAACATCACATTAGTATAGCCAAGACCAAGGAGATTTAGCATGATCTACTGTACTGCATAAGTGCCAGTCCTATTAATTAATGCTTCCTCCCAGTTTTGGAAAGATTCTGAAGAGCAGTCCAAATTTTAGTGAGTATTATGTTTGCAAAAGCAATGTTATATCAGCTTTTCCAAATCATGCAAATATTTGGACTTCATGAGGCATAACTAACATCAGAATAGTCTAAATATTCCATTTGGTAATTTCTGCAAATCCTACAAACTACAGGTGGAATAAACAATTACAATTATTTTTAAATACAGAAGTACTGGACAACAAAAATGTAGGTGGAATTGGTTTTTAAGCAATACACTTACCAAGAAGAATCTAGTACTAAATGGTCAATCTATTTTGCTTTGATTCATCAATTAAGGACAACACTGATCATGGGATTAAAAGCTGAATTTTCTATATTTGCAGTATTTCTGCATGATGGATTTTGTAATTATCTCCGTTTCCATGTTCTTAAGAACTGAGTGGTTTCATTTACATGCAGTCTGGGTGTCTTATATTTGCTTCCGTGTGTCCTAAATGATGGACTAAATAACAATTACAGAAGGGAAAAATTGATTCTAAGTTTTTGACATTTTCAAGTTTAACTCATATTGATTTAAGAGGGACTATTAAGTGAACTAAGCATATAAGAACTTGGCTGAAAAAATTAGTCAGTGGGGTGCAAGACACACAATCATCTACTTGAAGAATTTAAACACCAGAGAGGAATTGTTCAAGGTAGCCCAAGAAGTTGTAAATATTGTAGGTGTAACAGGATGAAAATACAGAACAGGATGTCAGGCCCTGCAGGTCTCACATCTGGGGCTGTGGGGGTCCTGGGAGTCATCATACTTCAATCCTCCACCTGGCAGCTCAGATACAGCAACTGGAACCAAGGTTCATGAAGCCCAATAGGGTCACAAGCCCTGCCTCTATGTTCTGATTGGGCCAGAGCCCCTATTAAAGCCAGAAGAAGAAACAGGACATTGTCTGTACAACTGGGCTTCACTCTGCCATGGATCGCTGGTCTGGCATTTATCTGTTCCTGCCTTCCAATCCTGACTTGGCTTGACTCTTGGTAACTGACTCTTGATCCCTGCCCTTGGTTTGTCCCTCGATTCTGATCTCCTGGCATTCTAACCTGGCCTGATTCCTGGCAATTGGCTCCTGGCCCCTTGGTCTGCACCTGACATTAACTCCTAGGCCAGGACACCCATGCCCCGGCCCTGGGACAGGGAAATATAGGTTGACTATCAGGGAAAATGTCTATCTATCAGACTAGGTTAGTCTCCTATGGGAGATGGAAGCTGTGACGTTGCACTCTATATGATTTTATGAAAGTATGCTGATGAGTGTGAATATCATGTAACTAAAATATGCTTCATGCAAAAGGTCTCTTGTAAGGTATCATTACAAAGCTTATCATCTACTGAGTGCGGTCATCCTATTTGTATAAATGTATCACTCTTGCATCTGAAACTAGAAATATGAAATATAACTCTGAGGGCCTATTGTAATTATGCAAAGTGTGGGCCATTAATGGTGGTTTGGAATCTTGATGGCTCCCATCAACCAGGACAATTGACTGTGGATGGCTCTGTTTACAGGCAGGCCTTCCTGTGAGTCAGGCTGGGAGGAATGAAGGCTTGGGGTCTTACAGTGACATGTGATCATGTCACCTGAACTGGAATCCATCTTTAACCTGGTGTTTTTCCATTGAGAAGGAGGGGTGGGAACCCAGAGGGACAAAGAATTCCCGCCTTAAGCAAAAGAT
The DNA here is from genome assembly GCF_965140235.1 of Caretta caretta. Taxonomy (NCBI): domain Eukaryota; kingdom Metazoa; phylum Chordata; order Testudines; family Cheloniidae; genus Caretta; species Caretta caretta. The sequence goes on along the minus strand of NC_134207.1, from coordinate 188,539,035 downwards.
ATATAAGTGGGTGGAACAGAACAAGGGGGCAGCCATCATGAGAAATCCCCTAGCTACCACCTGAGCTGGAACAAGGGCTGTATCAGGGGAAAGGATTGTGCCCAGACTAGAAAGGTGTCCAATCTGTGAAAGAAACTTATTGAAACATCTCTAAGGGTGTGATTTTATCTGTATTCAGTTTTTATTACTGTACTAGACTTAGACTTGTGTGTTTTATTTTATTTTGCTTGGTAATTCACTTTGTTCTGTCTGTTACTACTTGGAACCACTTAAAATCCTACTTTCTATTTTTAATAAAATCACCTTTTACTTATTAATTAACCCAGAGTATCTATTAATACTTGGGGGAGGTGGGGCAAACAGCTGTGCATATCACTCTATCAGTGCTATAGAGGGCGAACAATTTATGAGTTTACCCTGTATAAGCTTTATACAGGTTAAAACAGATTTACTTAGGGTTTGGACCCCATTGGGAGTTGGGCATCTGAGTGTCAAGGACAGGAACACTTCCTAAATTGCTTTCAGCTAAGCCCACAGCTGTTAGGGGACATGGTTCAGACCCTGCAGCAGACTGGTGTGTCTGGCTCAGCAAGACAGGGTGCTGGAGTCCAAAGCTGGCAGGGAAAGCAGGGGCAGAAGTAGTCTTGGCACATCAGGTGGCAGCTCCCAGGGGGTTTCTGTGATTGAACCCATCACAGAAGCCTCACCATTTGGGCTATTTAAAAATTAGAGTGGAAAAAGCAGGAACTTGTACAGGGAAGGTAGAATGAAGAAGATAATCTACTAGGTCTTTTCATCTCTTCTAGGATTTAAAGTTTTGTTCTCTGTCTTTAAGAGTTGCTACCATAGGTACATTTTTTAAAAAAACTTGACAGGAGTTAAGCCTTGCTTTTACTTTAAGTGGGATGGATAATGTGACCTGCCCCAACTCCAATATTAGCTCCAAGTATGTCAATATTCTCTTACCAATAAGTTAAATTCTGATATGCTTCTCTTTACAGTTTCACAGCCAAAGATCACTGAGACATGGGGGACAGACAGTTAGGTGGGGAAGCAGGGAAGTTACAGGATGATATGGTTCATCTTAGACAATCTAAATTGCTTCTGAATGTGTACTCCATCTCTGTCTGGAACCATGCATACCTACTGCCTCAAGGAAAATAAAATGCTGTACATGTGCATTATGTAATTGCTAAATGGCTTCCAATGTTGTTCCTTTCAGGTCACAAACCTCACTGAGGACAACGTCTTTGCCAAGTTTGAATCTGAATTTGAGATGAGCACAAAACCAAAACCACACCCACAGCCTTTGAAAGCAGAACACATTTTCCCCATGCTCGTAAAACTCAAAATCAATTCTAATTTATAACAAGTTAAAAAATTCACCTTTAAACTGTGACAAGGATGAGAAAATTCAACGAAAAAGGAACATTTCTGAAAAGATTAAAAATGACTGAAAACAGGAATGCAGTGGCTCTTTCAACCTTAAATACAGTGGAGCTATCATGGCTCTATAGAATGGCTCATAGCAACATATACACTCATCAAAAAACAAGATGCTAAATTCTGCTAAATATTATATATAAGAGGGTATATTTTTGTCAGTGTTTAGTCCTATAAACTTTGTCTGTTTAGTCATTTGCATTGTATTTTCCAGGTTGCTTTTGATTTACAGCTTTAGTTAACTATGATAAAATGGATGACTCTGTGTCACATTTGATTCCAAAATTTTAATAGTTTTTAACACGTCTATTGTTCTTGAAATGTTGAAAGTTTGATGAGTCAGCAAAGTGGATAAGCAGGTAAGTATGTGGCAGAAGAATGAACTATTAAAGTTCTTAAGAACTTCTTAAGAAAACAACCCATAGGATTAAATGAGAGGCTACAGATAACAGGGAATCAAGATGAACCAATACACTGAAGAACTCAGAGAACTAGTCAAAGTGGTTCGCAAGTGGGGAGATGTCCCAGGAATAGACCAATAGGCCAATAGGAGAGAAAACAGGAAAAAGCAGTGGCGAAACAAGATGATGTTTGTGGGGTGGTATTCCCTGTCTACCATAAGGGATATGTAAGTGGGAATAAGGTAGTTGCTAAGTACCCAAGAGATTATGCAATGTTCACCATTTCCCACATAAGAAAGAATAAATGTAATGGGCCTGGTTCTGCAAAGATTGTTTGGTAATTATAAACCATGATTAACTTTTCATACATTTTTTCATGATTTCTCCGACTTGTGATAGTTAAGCCAAACTGAGAGGGATGCTGAGCTGCATCTTCCACTGCAGCCAAATGCTTTGTACCTACGAGGATCTGACCCTTCGTTACCATGACTTCCTCCATGACTTTCTTCAAAATTTGATAAATGTACAGCTATGATTCACAGCACTATTATCTCATATAATAAAAGGCCCACATTCAATCATGTGTTACTTAACTACTAGTAAATGTTATCTTCAGAGGGGTAGAAATGATAAAAATAATCTGTAGAATTAAGGTCCAATTCAGGCCTTGAGCTATACACAAAGGTGCATACTTCAAAAAATATGGCCAGAAGTCTTTAGTCATGTCCCAGAACCAGTGGAGTTCACAGTCTACACCCTCCAACCTCTAGTTAAAGGATGTAGTTTACAATGTCAGTGGTACCCCCTTATCTCCTACTCACACTGCTCTATTAGGATTAATCATTATCCCTGGAACATGTAATGGGTGGCTGTGGGCTCACTCCTGGGCTGACATGATTGTGTGTTAAATGCTGCTTTGCCAGAGATAACGTATGCCAATATCAGCACAAATATTGCTTTTAATTTTATAACAAAGGGTTCAATACAGATACCTTTACTAATAAGCAATTGATACAAAGTTCAAAAGAAAAAAAATAGGTGAGATAATTTACATAAACCAGTGCAATTATGCATTTATGTTAAGAACTTGCACCTCTCACACAGGATACAAGGGAAGATTTATCACTGTAAAAAATTTTTTTTCAAGACTCAAAAGAATAAATACGCATGGTTATGCTTCTTGATTTATATATTTAAAACAGCAAATACCAAGCCACATGGGAAACCATCTTCAATAGATCAGAATATTCAGAATAGTGGAACAAAGTAAAGCACAGCTGTAACTGAGGATGCTCTGATGAGATGTGGAGGAGGGTGGGAACATATCAGTACATGCTAACTATACATCTTATTCTACCCTTTAATTAGAAAGTTATAATAGACTTCCAGGTGGTATAGACTGAGTAAAGTGTGGCTACTATTTTTCTGTTCTTTAGGGAGCTAATGAAATTTAAGTCTAAAGGTTAAAAAAGTAAACATTTGTCTATCTCCAGTTTTGCTTAAAAGGACATTGTGAATCTGTTTAGTTTCAAAATTTACCATATACATAGATTTTTAAATTGCTTAACAAAATATAAGGGTTAGAATATTATGTAATCCAAATTTGAGCACTCTCTGATTTTTGTTGTAGGGGCTTGAGTGGGGATTTCAAAAAGCTTTTATCAATTACTGGTACAAGTAAATCCAGTCTAGGTAATGTCTATAGACAAGTCTAGTACAGAAAATTACAAAGAAAGCATCTGGTAGAATAAAATCAGGTCATCATTAATGTCTGGATACATATAGATTTGTTTAGCCAAGAGTGGAACCTTTTACCTAAATTCTTTATTACAAATGTTCAAACGCCAAATAGAAATCAGATTTGAAAAACAAAGAAAATGGAGAAAGGAAGGGACCAGGTACTTCACTGGAGTCTAAGTTAGGATTTGGCATTTAGGCATGAATGGTTACAGTGGGGACAATCCTCCAACAGAGCCCCTATGAGCACTATAGACAGAAGTTAGACCCAATGAGTGCTAGCTGAGAGAATGTTATTTATCCTGTCCTGAAGAAACTGCAGACCCTAGGACAGGGCTCATCTTAGCCAAATTCCAGTAGGACATGTGCTGCCTTTTTCACTTGGGGGGCCTGGAGACAAACCACCTGGAAAAGGGAGGGCATAGCACCAGGGTGAGACCCTAATCCCTGCTCCAGTCTCTTTTTGCCAGGTAAAGGGGCTGGAGCACCATAAAGGGATCCTAAAAGCCCTTTATCTGTCCAAAGGAAGATATCCTTGGGGTAGGTGCTGTTGTAGGATTGACCTCTGAAGACCTCTTCACAAGCCCTGGCATAGTGGGTGTGCTGGGGGCAGGTCATAGCACACAGCCCCAGAGAGACTACCATAACTTAGACAGTGCTCTGGAGCTGCTTAGGTTACATCAGGGCCCTCTCCAACTTCTAGAGCAGTCTAGGGTAAGGAGATTACAAAGATGGATTAACCCTCCTCAACCCTCCTGCTGTGCTGCTGTCACAGAATCTAACCCAGACCTCTTGCTTCTGATTGGTTCCTTGCTGCCTGAATGACACTACAAGATAGGAACTATACATCTGCATATGTGGAGGTTAAGAGCCCAAATCTTGAGAGTCTCTGTTTTCAGGGCGATCTTAATGCCACCATGGCTGTGGCCATGCCTCATGAAAGTAGTTTCACAGTACGTCACTTCATATACTCCATATTTCCGGAACATGGTGCATGATGTGCTATCCTTCATGAACTGCTCTAAGGCATTACCTGGCATGGATTCCATGGATTGCAAGTAATGTAACCTTACCATGGCTAACTGGCATGTCCAGCTGCAAAGCATTAGTTTCACAGATTCTAGATGCAGTGGCCAATGTCCTCTCTCTGCTCTGACATATATCATTATGTCTTGGTTCAGGGTCAGGGGTACTAACAAGCTATATGGATAACACAGATACTAATACAGTCATACCATGTGTACCTCCTAACTAACTACGTTCCATAACAAAATATCAGTGTGACATTTTCATTAAAAATAACTGAAATTCAAGGAAAGTGATTTTACTGTCACCTGATATACGAATCAGGAGGTGGGTGGTAATACGTGCTCATATTTCAAAACGCTCAACAGTAACAAGGTGTTGTGAGGCAGTTTCTTTGAATTTAGGGTCTTGAAATTCAAACTGCCCTCAAAAACTTGTATGGACATTAAAACAAGGTACTGCCAAAAACTTGCATTTGACTACCAGACTAGAGGAGTAATTTCAACTTTAGTAACATTCTAAAAGACTTACAAACAAGCAAGCTCTTACCAGCTGAATCAGCAGGCTAATTAGGTCTGTCAGGGGTTTATTGATAAGCAAAAGGTCTTCAGCAGCCTGGGTGTCCCCTCCTGTGCCAGATTTCTGTGCCTTAATGAGACAAGGAAAAATAAAAAGGGGTCTTGGTGAGTGATCAGCTTTGAGAAACAAATAAGGTCCATTAGGCAGTACAAATTTGAATGGAAGTTCGAAGGAGGTGTTCTTATACTCCCTTTCCTAGTTAAGTATTCTGAGATCTCTGTGAGAAGTTATAGTCTGATTGTGTCTGTAACAATAAGCACAAAGCAAAAGGGACTCATGAGGTCACATCCACTCTAAACCGATTTAATATGCTGACCTACGTGACATTTCTTCAGCAAGATACATACCTACTATATGTATAATATATATCTCTATGAACTCATAATAAAATATGTCTATCTACAATCTATGTTTTTTGTATATATCCTCTCTCCACACAAATATATGACTTCTTTATTTTAATGTATAATAGTTCACTGTAAGTCTCCAAAGATCACCCTCTATTTTATAAGAGATGATTTTAAATACAATTCAAAACAAGAAAATCAAGATGATTCAAAAGTTAAGACTTCCACTCCTGCCCTCCTGACTTGAATTTCCGAAGTGGAATGATGTAGTGGAATTTGAACTTCAGGTGCTTTACTACTTTTAGAAAATGCCTGATGAATAAGATTCCACAGGGAAATGGTCAGTAGTCCTCTGAAAACACTAAACATAGAAGCTTGGCCCTTTAAAATACAGAGGCAGATTTTTCTGTAGCAGCATTGGAGAAAACTAAGAAAATCAGATTTCTGGTACCTAAAATAAGTTCTCTAGACTGCCAACTAGTCATTGGCTACCAAACTTCAGAATTTAAGCCTTAGACTCAGTCAATAATGGTTGACACATGTAAATGAGGGCAGAATTTGGACCTACGTATATCGATTTCAGTTGCATTTCTCTCTCTTTTTTTTTTTTTACCAGACTATGTAATGAATCCTCTCTTCTCCTAGATGCTTATATGGAGTCCTAATAACAAAATTAAGATGTCTGTACACCAATGCAAGGAGCCTAGGTAACAAAATGGAGGAACTAGAGCTACTGGTGCAGGAAGTGAAACCAGATATTATAGGGATAACAGAAACATGGTGGAATAGTAGTCATGACTGGACTACAGGTATTGAAGTGTATGTGCTGTTTAGGAAAGACCGAAATAAAGGTAAAGGTGGTGGAGTAGCATTATATATCAATGATGAGGTAGAATGTAAAGAAATAAGAAGCGATGGAATGGATAAGACAGAGTCCGTCTGGGCAAAAATCACATTGGGGAAGAAAACTACTAGAGCCTCACCTGGGATAATGCCTGGAGTGTGCTATAGACCTCCGGGATCTAATTTGGATATGGATAGAGCCCTCTTTAATGTTTTTAATGAAGTAAATACTAATGGAAACTGCGTGACCATGGGAAACTTTAACTTCCCAGATATAGACTGGAGGACGAGTGCTAGTAATAATAATAGGGCTCCGATTTTCCTAGATGCGATAGCTGATGAATTCCTTCATCAAGTAGCTGCTGAACCGACTAGAGGGGATGTCATTTTGGATTTGGTTTTGGTGAGTAGTGAGGACCCCAGAGAAGAAATGGCTGTAGGGGACAATCTTGGTTCAAGTGATCATGAGCCAATTCAGTTCAAACTGAATGGAAGGATAAACAAAAATAAATCTGCAACTAGGGTTTTTGATTTCAAAAGGGCTGACTTTCAAAAAATTAAGGAAATTAGTTAGGGAAGTGGATTGGACTGAAGAACTTATGGATCTAAAGGCAGAGGAGGCCTGGGATTACTTTAAGTCAAAGCTGCAGAAGCTATCGGAAGCCTGCATCCCAAGAAAGGGGAAAAAATTCATAGGCGGGAGTTGTAGACCAAGCTGGATGAGCAAGTGTCTCAGAGAGGTGATTAAGAAAAAGCAGAAAGCATACAGGGAGTGGAAGATGGGAGGGATCAGCAAGGAAAGCTACCTTATTGAGGTCAGAACATATAGGGATAAAGTGAGACAGGCTAAAAGTCAAGTAGAGTTGGACCTTGCAAAGGGAATTAAAACCAACAGTAAAAGGTTCTATAGCCATATAAATAAGAAGAAAACAAAGAAAGAAGAAATGGGACCGCTAAACACTGAGGATGGAGTGGAGGTCAAGGATAATCTAGGCATGGCCCAATATCTAAACAAATACTTTGCCTCAGTCTTTAATAAGGCTAATGAGGATCTTAGGGATAATGGTAGCATAACAAATGGGAATGAGGATATGGAGGTAGATATTATCATATCTGAGGTAGAAATGAAACTCGAACAGCTTAATGAGACTAAATCGGCGGGGCCCAGATAATTTTCATCCAAGAATATTAAAGGAATTGGCACGTGAAATTGCAAGCCCATTAGCAAGAATTTTTAACGTATCTATAAACTCAGGAGTTGTACCATGTGATTGGAGAATTGCTAACATAGTTCCTATTTTTAAGAAAGGAAAAAAAAGTGATCCGGGTAACTACAGGCCTGTTAGTTTGACATCTGTGGTATGCAAGAACTTGGAAAAAATTTTGAAGGAGAAAGTAATTAAGGATATTGAGGTCAATGGTAAATGGGACAAAATACAACATGGTTTTACAAAAGGTAGATCGTTCCAAACCAACCTGATCTTCTTTGAGAAAGTAACAGATTTTTTAGACAAAGGAAACGCAGTGGATCTAATTTACCTAGATTTCAGTAAGGTGTATGATACTGTGCCACATGGGGAATTATTAGTTAAATTGGAAAAGATGGGGATCAATATGAAAATTGAAAGGTGGATAAGGAATTGGTTAACAGGGAGACTACAGTGGGTCATACTGAAAGGTGAACTGTCAGGCTGGAGGGAGGTTACCAGTGGAGTTCCTCAGGGATCGGTTTTGGGACCAATCTTATTTAATCTTTTTATTACTGACCTCGGCACAAAACGTGGGAGTGTGCTAATAAAGTTTGCGGATGATACAAAGCTGGGAGGTATTGCCAATTTAGAGAGAGACCGGGATATCATACAGGAAGATCTGGATGACCTTGTAAACTGGAGTGATAGTAATAGGATGAAATTTAATAGTGAGAAGTGTAAGGTCACGCATTTAGGGATTAATAGCAAGAAATTTAGTTATAAGCTGGGGACGCATCAATTAGAAGTAATGGAGGAGGAGAAGGACCTTGGAGTATTAGTTCACCATGAGCCACCAATGTGGTATGGCCGTGAAAAAAGCTAATGCGGTCTTGGGGTGCATCAGGCGAGGTATTTCCAGTAGAGATAAGGAGGTTTTAGTACCGTTATACAAGGCACTGGTGAGACCTCACCTGGAATACTGTTTACAGTTCTGGTCTCCCATGTTTAAGAAGGATGAATTCAAACTGGAACAGGTACAGAGACGGGCTACTAGGATGATCCGAGGAATGGAAAACCTGTCTTATGAAAGGAGACTCAAGGAGCTTGGCTTGTTTAGCCTAACCAAAAGAAGTTTGAGGGGAGATATGATTGCTCTCTATAAATATATCAGAGGGATAAATACCAGAGAGGGAGAGGAATTATTTAAGCTCAGTACCAACGTGAACACAAGAACAAATGGATATAAACTGGCCATCGGGAAGTTTAGACTTGAAATTAGATGAAGGTTTCTAACCATCAGATGAATGAACTTTTGGAATAGACTTCCAAGGGAAGCAGTGGGGGCAAAAGACCTAGCTGGTTTTAAGATTAAACTCAATAAGTTTATGGAGGAAATGGTATGATGGGATAACAAGATTTTGGCAATTAATTGATCTTTAACTATTCATGGTAAATAGGCCCAATGGGATATTAGATGGGGTGGGCTCTGAGTTACTACAGAGAATTCTTTCCTCGGTATCTGGCTGGTGAATCTTGCCCATATGCTCAGGGTTCAGCTGATCGCCATATTTGGGGTCGGGAAGGAATTTTCCTCCAGGGCAGATTGGAAGAGGCCCTGGAGGTTTTTCACCTTCCTCTGTAGCATGGGGCACAGGTCACTTGCTGGAGGATTCTCTGCTCCTTGAAGTCTTTAAACCATGATTTGAGGACTTCAATAGCTCAGACATAGGTGAGAGGTTTATCGCAGGAGTGGGAGGGTGAGATTCTGTGGCCTGCACTGTGCAGGAGGTCAAACTAGATGATGATAATGGTCCCTTCTGACCTTAATATCTATGAATCTATGAATACTGACTATTCAAATTGTGCTCAGTCAAGGAACACTTATTCTTTAACAACACTTTCAAAAATATTTGATCCCTTAGGAAAAATACACCAAAGAAACACTATATACTTTACATATTTCCCCTCTCCCCCTCCCCTTTGCTCTGGCCATTAACATGAGAAAAGGATTTTTTTCTGATTTACATGAAATCCCCTGCTTTTGTACAACAAAAGGTACTATCAAAAGTCCAATAAAAAAATATTACCTTGTGACTCTCATATCCCGGGACCAAAATGTCTAAAAAATACAGCAACTAATTTTATTGATTTTTTTAGTGGGGAATTCAGTATAGAGGATAATAGGAAAGAGGCTAAAATTTTTTACAATGGCCTTACTCTACCCAAAAATAGATTCCATACCTGTAAAGTTAGGCGGATGATGTTTGCTGTATATATCAGCATGCAACGCAAAATGTCAAGCAAGGACAGCAACAGTCCATTAGCTGTCTTGATGTTGCTTTTATCATCCACTTCTAAATACAGAGCTGAAGTTTCTATTAAGAGATTACAAATGTGATGGACCAGTCCTAAGCATACAGAAAAACAAAATAAATAACACATGGTATCAGAAAAGAATATCAGTTTGGAAGGTATCTGTATATAAAGAATAATAGCTCACCGGAAAGTAAGAATTTCATATGCTGAATATTTATCAAACGCTCTTCTTTTCTCCCTCCACTTTTATAATTAATATTTTAAAATATAAGATTTTAATTGAGCTCTGTCTGTGTGGAGCAGCTTGCAAGACTGGTGCCTAAACTGTTAAAATCAACCATTATAAATGCTTTGAAAGTCATATAGTATCCACTGAATAAACAATTAGTAGTTACTTTAAAGCAATGCATAATATGCTGGAATATATAGTCTATGGACAGCTATTGTTTACAGAGCCCTTCCTAGTGGTTAAGAAAATTGAGTGACTTACCTAAGGTCAGACAGTGAATTACTAGCAGAGTTGAGAATGGAACCCAAAGTCCCCGGCAAACTGTTAATCCCATTTCCTCCCCAAAATGCTGTGATTTGTAAAAGGGAACAATACCAGGCTTAATGTGAAATATATTTGGTATAGCATTGTACTTTTATAATCGAGAGAAACATTGAATATTACTCTGGAAAACTGCCAATATTTGCTTGACTAACACTAATAAGACTCTCCTTGAAAATGCCTTTTTTGCTTTGACATTTTCTTTCTGCACCTCTGGAATTTCATGTTGCTAGTCAAAATACCACTTCACCTGGCTCATATAAACCATAAATCAATGTATGTGTCAGGAAAAACAAACACCCATACTAATCAATTTAAAATAAACAAATCAATTCAGAATCCTAGCCACGTTCAAATAAAAAGTGACTGAATTAATTATCTATCAACTTTCAAAGTAATTTCTTTTAAATTAAAGTTTCATAAAGAAAGATATGTTATTCCTAGCTGATGAACACAATTATGTTTACCAACAGGGTCATCTTTAAGGTGGTAATGGAATTTCATCCAGGTTGAAACTTGGGTTCATGTGCTAATGCTGCAGTAAATTAGTATGGAGATACTGTACTGTTAGAGGTGTGACTCTTCATATGAGGTGCTAATCTGAGGTCCTTTTTCCAATTTTCTGGTGGCTGTCCAGGATAGAGTTAAACATTTTATAGCATCATTGAAAGAGAATAGAGGACAATCTCTGTGTCCTCTCTTCAGAGAATATTTCTTAATATTTCCTCTCTTAATAGAAGAAGTTTATATACTCATGGCTTTGTGAGCTATTGTTGAATGCATAATAGCTATTGTATTTGGTCACTGCACTGCACAGGGCAGGTGACCATGACAGAAAGGACATCTCTCTCTTTATTTAGTGAAATGGTTTGGGATACTATCTTAAATATGACAGGAATTATATGAAACCAAATTCTTTTTTATGAAAGCAGAAAAATATCCTTGATTTCTGAATTTGGCTGATGACTAAAACAGCTTTCATACGAAAAGAAAAAAACCTGAATTTATAAAGTAGCATAATCATTTTAGGTATATTAAAAATTGAGAGAGAAAGAGAAGAAAACTGATGACTATAATAAAGTTTTAAAATAGGCCACATCACATCTCCTCAGTCAAGTTTTTGTATACTTTGGAAGTAAGCATATTTTGTTGCACCCATAAAAGCTCAACAAAAACACACAACATGATCAACTAACCAATCAACTTCTGAAACAAACTGACTGCAAAAAACTACAACAAACAATAAATTAATACAATTAAAAACAAACAAACAACAGCCCTACACCAGAGTTTTACCCACAAACAGTAAAAAATTACAGGGATTCCACAACGTCCACTAAGGCCTTCGCTATTGCTATTAATTTTACATGAAAAGCACTCAGGTACTATGGTGATGCACTGCACTATTGGATGGATCAATGGAAAGAAAGAAAGAAAGAAGAAAGAAAGAAAGAGCAGCATTTTTGATGCACTAGTGTAGAACTAATGGAAATGAGTAGGCACCCTAAACGGCTGTGGAAGAGGTCAATGAAGTGGCTCTCTGTCCTGCAACGTGGAAGGGATGTGGAGTGGGCATAATGAGACACTGGTATTGGGTTCACACAAAACAGAAATCCAGAAGGGTCAAACCATTCACGCAAAGGATGCTACAGGCCCTAGTCCAGCATTTAGGGAGTTAGCCTGGGATTTAGGAGACCTAGATTTAGTTCTGTGTTCTAAAGACCTTTGACAATCTGGCCGTTATTCTCCATCCCCCAATTCTCTATTTGTACCTCCCAGGGGTGATGTAATGACAAATGCACTAAAAGGTGAGGATGTTCACAGACACTACAGTAATGGGGCCACATAAGTAACCAAGATAGATACCTTGAAATGTCAATTTGCAGGCCAACATTGTTGGTGAGAGGTTTTGAAATGTCCATATAATATACACTACTGTGGCTGACTATTAAAATGGTATTTTAAGGCCTCCCTCAGCCTTATAGCTTCACAATTATTTTTTCCAATAGCTCGTGTTTGGCTGTTCAAATTCTGCAGACAGCCAGTCCATCTTGCCCCTCCACCCTAGTGGTAGCTTTTCCCTCTTTGCCTCACGGACACAACATGCAGCTACAACAGTGTAAACAATTACCTTTCAGTCTATCAAAAGAACATTCAACAGTCATTCTGCACCTGCCTAGTTGGCAGCTAAATCTTTCCTTGGTGCCACTGAGATAGCAAGCGTTTGGCTTCACGAGCAGAGAAGCAACGGCTAGGATGGGTCCCTTAGAATCACAACTGGCATTCTCACATCGCTGGTAGTAACATGCTGGTTGGGGAAGAATGTCCCTGCTTGCAGCTTTCTGAAAAGTCCTGTGTTCTTAAACATGTGAGTGTCACGTACCTTTCCTGACCAGCCCACCTTGCTACCAGTAAAGCGACTCCAGTGATCTACTAGTGCTTGCATAACTATGGAAAAGTATCCCTTTCAGTTGATGTACTGTGTGGCAAGGTGGACTGGTGCCAGAATAGGGATAAGCATGTCATCAATTTCCCCACCACAGTTCAGGAACCCCACTGGTGCAAATCCATTCACTGTTTCCTGCACATTACTGAAAGCCACATTCCTTTGTAGCAAAAGATGCTTAATGACCTTACACAGTAGGATGACAACAGCTCCCACTGTGGATTTTCCAACTCCAAACAGATTCCCCATTGACTGAAAGCAATCTGGCATAGTGTAAAATCTCCTGTCAATGCAGCTTTCATTTTGATGCCTTTGTGTTGAAGGTCTGGGTTCATCCAGGAATGTATCCTTTTGCATCCAAAAAATGTACAGCTACTGCTCATCATTTCAAACCTGCATTACTGTGTGATCCTACTCATCAGTGTGCGTTTCTTGGGTCCAGAAGTGGCAATTCAATGTGTGGAGCTGCTCCATGAATGCCAGCAAGAACCTGGATTTTTTTTTTTTTTGCTGTGTCCATCAGCAGCCAGTTACTGTGTTTGAACATCTCCACACCTTCCTAGTTGCATTCCTGGTTGTAGTAGTACTATTTCAAGTTCTGTAAATAAATGAGAATTGTGCATCCTGTGTTAGCAACGCTCATGAGGGGGGCATGGATCAGAGTTCACATCACACTCCTGACAGTATCCTGCCTGGGGAAGCTAATGATCCAATCAGTGGACCAAATTCGGTGATAAATCTTGGTCACATGCCACCTGAGGCATGGTACGCATGCACTAAGAAGAACAACGCTCACAAGAACTGCATTGAGCTGTGCAGGGTCCATGTTTCTGCTAGAGCGATGGCAGAGAATGAAAAAGTGGCTAAAAATGACTGTGGGAGTTTTAAAAAACGGCATGAAAATTATGGGATGGAGAAAGTGGCATGGTGGAAATTTGACCTTTAGCTCCCAGAAACCCCTGGGTGAATCACTGGTATCCCAGAAAGCACTGCAAAAATGTCCCACAAGATATTGAGCTGAACACCAGTGCAGGGCCCTCTAGGATGCCTACCTGTGGTGAGTATGCACAGTGAAGACGAAAGCACCCAAGTGTGTACTTGCATCAACTGAACTTTGTGGTATAGACATGGTCTTATTCACAGGATGTGGGGGTGTGAGCGATGGGATGGAGTGCAAGGGTCAAGAGTTACTCTCTATGGAAAAAAAGTGCTTTTTCCTAGACATGCTCTAAACATAACTGTATAGAGCCATTGAAAAATGCATTTGGGTAACAAAATATATAAATTCGGGGAATAGACCCAATGTTGCCAACTCTCATGATTTTATTGTGAGTTTGCAATATTTGGTGTTTTTCTTAAAGCCCCAGTTCCTGGAGTCGTGGGATCACATGAAACTCTCAGCTTTCTATTTTTTTTTTAAATGTTGCTAGTCCTTACGATTCTAAAGCAGAGCTTCTAAACATGACCAAGCATACCCTAAAGGCTCAAAACTCTGAAGCCAAATAATGAACCCATATATATCTGTATCTACATCCTTATTTTTTAAGCCACTCTCTCGTGACTTTGAAAGGCTGTGGTTGGCAATACTGTAGACCACAAATATAATTATCTGAAAAACACTACACATACCAAAATATAGAGCTGATTTTATAAATAATCCTTTTGAAAATAATACTTTCAAAAGCTTAAGTACAACATTAAAATAAATACTATACACAATGGGGGACAATTAAATCAGTAAGCTCTCAAGTAAAAAAAAACAAAACAAAAACACAAACCCTTACGGGGTTCCTGACACTTCTGCCTTTGAAAACTGTCCCTTTAATTTACTGATCCACAACAGAGTTCTTTTTTCTCCTATTCTCCTCCTTCCTGGCTTCCCTAAGGTAATTAAATACAAAATTCTACTTTAAAATATTGTTAAGGGTTGGGATTGTTAAGGCACACACTCCAGCTGTAACTCATGCCATTGTGTCTTTTTAATTATTATTTTTACACAATGATTTGCGTTAAGGACCAAGTATCAGGCTAAACTTTGAATTTCCCATCTTTTGTCTGCTTAAGCCAGACTCTCAGCATTATTTAAGTCTAATCTTGTGCATTTAATTTCCTCTTTGTTTCTGCTAGTGTTCTGAATACGTCATACAAAAATGATACTGTGCAGAGACATATTCAGGTGATGTCCCCACTATCCGCCATGAAGAAAATGAACAGGCATAACTGCACATCTACACAATACAAAACTTGTGGTCTCTCTGTGCCCTTTTTTCACTAAATTATAGGCTAAATTATAACAAACCTAATAAAACGATCCAATAAAAGTTGGTCCCTATCAAAGCGAGGTCTGCAAACTTTCATGTGGGGAGATGTTCGAGTATACCCTGTTTCTGCCTGTAGGTAATCACTAAACCCACGGACCACATCAAGCTGAATGAGTCACTCTTATTTTTTTGATGGTTTGCACATAATCTCTGAGTGGCTGCCTTAAAAGTTAATGCTGTGAAAGACTCTTTCTAATGCAGATATGGCATGGGCAGTCAAGAGATTTTGGCAAACAATCCCCCTAGGTAAATAACAACAACTCTGCACTGAGAGCATTAAAACAGTGAATGAAAAACAATCAACAAAATAAAAAAAGATAATTCAATGTAATTATATAATTTTCTGAAAGCGTGCTGAGCATTGGGCAAAAAACATCGGCCACAAACTGTGACTTCATTTAAAGATAAGGAATACAAAACAGAAATCAGACATACATGCCAATATGAAAAACGTTCCATTACAATTAGAGCTTAAAAAATAGACTGAGGACAGAAGAATTTTGATAAGGTCACAAAGTGGTTTTAAAAAAAGACTATTTGAAATATAACATTCTATAAAACACAGTATCATAGCATTTCTTTCAAACTACAGTAGATACCCATTACCACATTATATTAAAAATCTCTGCTTAGAAATGATCAATTATCAAATTATCCTATGACACAAATTTTATATCCTACATTGTATATGCACATATTATTATACTGTTACCCCTGTTTGACCAGAGTGGATAGCCAAAGTTTCAGGCTCTGTGGGTTGTTTCCACCAGGAGGAGAAACTAATGATGAAGCAAGATATTTCAGATGCAATTTATTAAATTTATAAAAATTATACACACAGTCCTGCTTCCCTGCACATGCCATGAATCAAGCAGGTACCCTAACCCTAGGGCAGAGAGCCAAACCCATTTGACCCTTATTCCTAGGGAGGGGAGCCATACCCATAGGAACCCTAACCCAAAGACAGGAAGCCCTACTCATAGGAATCCTAACCCTAGGGCGGGGAGCCCACCCATATTAACTCTAACCCTAGGGAGAAAAGCCCTACCAATGGAACCCTAACCCTAGGGTGGGGAGCTCTACCCATAGGAACCCTAACCCTAGCTCCAAGTGCCCTACCCACAGGAGCCTTAATACTAAGGCGGGAAGCCATACACATAGGAACCCTAACCCAAGTGCAGGGAGCTCTACCCATAGGAACCCTAACCTTAGCTCCAAGTGCCCTACCCACAGGAACCCTAACCCTAGTTCCAAGTGCCCTACCCACAGGAACCCTAACCCTAGTTCCAAGTGCCCTACCCATAGGAACCCTAACGCTATGGCAGAGAGCCATACTCATAGGAATCCTAACCCTGGAACCCTAACCCTAGCTTCAAGTGCCCCACCCATAGGAACCCTAATTCCAGCTCCAAATGCCCTACCCAAAGGAACCCTACCATTAGGGTGGGGAACCCCACCCACAGGAACCCTAACCCTAGTTCCAAGTGTCCCACCCATAAGAAAGCTAACCCTAGATCCAAGAGCCCCACCCAGAGGAACTCTAACCCTAGGGTGGGGAGCTCTACCCATAGGAACCCTAACCCTAGCTCCAAGTGCCCTACCCACAGGAGCCTTAATACTAAGGCGGGAAGCCATACACATAGGAACCCTAACCCAAGTGCAGGGAGCTCTACCCATAGGAACCCTAACCTTAGCTCCAAGTGCCCTACCCACAGGAACCCTAACCCTAGCTCCAAGTGCCCTACCCACAGGAACCCTAACCCTAGTTCCAAGTGCCCTACCCATAGGAACCCTAACCCTAGTTCCAAGTGCCCTACCCATAGGAACCCTAACCCTAGCTCCAAGTGCCCTACCCACAGGAACCCTAACCCTAGCTCCAAGTGCCCTACCCACAGGAACCCTAACCCTAGTTCCAAGTGCCCTACCCACAGGAACCCTAACCCTAGTTCCAAGTGCCCTACCCACAGGAACCCTAACCCTAGTTCCAAGTGCCCTACCCATAGGAACCCTAACGCTATGGCAGAGAGCCATACTCATAGGAATCCTAACCCAGGAACCCTAACCCTAGCTTCAAGTGCCCCACCCATAGGAACCCTAATTCCAGCTCCAAATGCCCTACCCAAAGGAACCCTACCAGTAGGGTGGGCAACCCCACCCACAGGAACCCTAACCCTAGTTCCAAGTGTCCCACCCATAAGAAAGCTAACCCTAGATCCAAGAGCCCCACCCAGAGGAACTCTAACCCTAGGGTGGGGAGCCCTACCCATAGGAACCCTAACCCAAGCTGAAAGTTCCCTACCCATAACAACCCTAACCCTTCGTTGTTCCAAGCCTGCGTTTTCAGTCAGTATTCTGTGTGATGAAAACTTCTCTCTTTCTATCAGGGGTGCATTACCAGCATTTCCGTTACTATCTGCTTGGCTTTCTGGCTGCTTCTCCCCCCCACCCACCTCACCCTTTCTCTCATACACACACAGACAGACAGAGTTCCACCACCAACCAAAGTCCGCTCCTTGCATTTGAAACCTCTTGGGCTTGTTCCCAAGTTTTTCCACGTGCCTGTGCTTTGCATGGTGCTTCTACTATTTCAACCACTTTACATTTATGTTGAATGAAAAGTGACTATTACGCTCAATCCAGAACAACAAAGTTTAACCCAACCCACAATATATTTATATGTAATATAGATGAGATGTGGGAACAAGGATCAAATTTTCTTCTATTCCATCACAGGTCTAGGACTATTTGTTAGAAACATTTTCTGGTTCTGAAGAAATTTGCACTGGCGAGTCAAAATGTTTCTAAGTCCTGTGAGTCACGAGATAACCTCCTTCAAATCCTTCCCTAAAACTCTCTTTTGCCATGATGTCTACAAAAATCTTGACAACAATTAAATTATTAAGGCCACTAGCTATCATGCTGACCAATATTGTCTCATTGTTTCCTTATACTCTCCCATCAGTCTGTCTGTCTCTTGTCTTATACTTAGATTGTAAACTCTTTAGTAGTCTTTTATTCTGTGTTCTTACAGCACTTAGCAGAATGGGGGACTGGTCCATGACTGGAGTTCCTAGGTGCTAATATCATATTCTTATTACAGTCCTGATAAACTCCTCACTTCAATTCCACCATGATTTTACAAATGATATTTTATGAGTTTGCAGAGTTAGCGATAATGGGTGGGATTTTCAAAAGCACTGTGTGTTGGCCTAACTCTGCTTTCATTGAAGTCAAAAAGAATTTTACCATTGACTCCAATGAAAGCAGAGTTAGGTAATCGTTTAGAGCTTTTGAAAAGCAACCTTAATGCTTTATCCCATCAGAAAGCTAGGTCCCAACATTTAGATTGGTAATAACTACAGCACTAGTTTCTAGCTCCAGGAGCAGTTCTTGAGACAGCTGCCTCTAAATTCATACAGAAATTGAAATGGGGGGAAAAGCAAGGTAATAGTCAGAAATACTATGTCATTTTAAGACCTGCTAACTTACAAGCTGTCAGGGCTAGGCACCATTGCTAGATACCACTGGGGAGCTGGACTTCCCAGTTTTCTACCTTCTGGTGCTTCCTTATGCACCAGACTCTAAAAATGTTATTGGGTCCTCTGACAAGCAGTGCTTTCCTGGAATGGTCCACGACTGAGTCTAATATGCCATTTTCATTCTCTTTGGAATTGTTTTGTAGTTAAAGATGATTTTAAAATTACATCTTTTGCAGAAGACTAACCTGACGTTTAGAATTCCCATAAAGCTCTATACATAAATAAATAAAATCATTTTATAGAATAGGCACAATACGGATAATTAGTTTTTTAAAAGAAACCACAAAGGTGCCTCATGTATTCCTCCAGTGTAAAATCTGGACTAGATTGAGATTTTTATGTCTGACTCTTGGTAAGGGGCAGCATGTGGCCCAGGGAAGGAGTTGACAGTTCCTTTCTTAGTTCAAACCTTGATCTGTGAGCGGAGTGATCTGCTATTTCCCTGGACCAGAAGCAGATTACAATTCCTTTTCTGTTGGCCAGTGCATTGAGGAAGTGGAGACAAGGTTCAACCTACTCCTCACCCACCCATTCAGGGGGCATAAATACAACAGACCCAGAGCCTGCTCACCCCACACATGACCCTTGTAGAGCACACAGAAGAGGATGCAAGAAGATGAAGAACTTCACTTCTCTTTACTCCCCACACAGAGTAGTGGCAATTTTCAGCTGAATAAGATACCTCAAGTAGATTAAGTAAAACTCTAATTTATGTTGTTTTGGCAAGTAGATTAAACACAAAATATAACAATAAGAAATATGCATATTTGAACATAAACATTTTCACACTCCTAACTTACGCATGTGAATACCTGATGTGTACACAAACTGGGTATTTGTACACGCGTATATTTGGTCAAATATCAGGATTAGTGCACATAAATTAGACACGTGCATTTTAATTTGGAAATTCTACGTATTTAAATATCTTAGGAAAATATAACACACCTAATCTTACTAAAAAGATACCTAAAATAAAGCTCCTTCCTAAACTCTTCCCTGACACTTTGTATGATTCATACAAATTAGTCCAAAATCAGACACTGTTTCAATAAAAGAGGGTGGATGATTTTAGAGAATAAAATTCTAAAAGTAGAATATTTTAGTCACAGGAAGAATCATTTAAAAAGTGTGTTTTCATATCTAAATTTTAAAAATGTCTATTGTGAAGCCTTTCTATAAAATTTTAGTAACTATGTAAAATTTATAGATTAAATGCTCCAGTCATCTGTGATATTTCCAGCCTTAATTTTCAAATGAACCTAAATATTTGCATTCAAAAAACTGTATACAGTTCTAATCAACAATCAGAAGAAACTTCTTTCTTTTGTAGTATATTTCAAGAGTTTATTTAAAAGTAGAGTGGACAGTGAATCAAAAGCCTAAATCCAAGCAGTACTGAACTTTGGAAAATATTGGATCCAGGATCTGACCTCTGTCGGTTGATCACATCTCTAGTTTAGAGTTAAATTGGCATGAACTGTGGGAGATGGTTCTAGGGAGAACAGCTGTAAGCTGTTGAGTAAACTGAGCCTTAGCTGGCATTGACTCAGACCCCAGTTGGAAGTGTGGAAGTTTAATGACAGTTTATACATAGTGACATAATGTTTCATGGTTTCCTCTCTTTAAGTTCAGTGTTTCTAGTTTAAAGAGTTCAGCAGAACCTCATTAATTCTCTCACTGCAGATTGCTTATTCTGCTAATTTGCAGAGTTCAGCAAGCAAGCACACAATTAAAAAAATAAAATAGAATGGATCATAAAATGTACTTTGTTCATTTATGTTTAACAAGCAAAGCTGAGTTTTAATAATTAAGATAATACTTCATAGTACACTAATAAATGTACTGTTGTATTTCGTAAAAGTAATCTTAGGAATCTTAGTAATATCTACTAAGTAAAATCTTAGTAATATCAGACCACAGTGCAACTCTCTCCAATTAAATCGGCAGAAAAATGAGGTAAAACTGCTGGATTTTGCATGTGTGAGAATCATCAATTTGCAGATTAGCAAAATTAGAATTAGGATGGAAACTGTTCTAATTATAATTCAGATTTCATTATCTGATTTAGAGGGATGGAAAACGATAACCCAAAATTCCTACTGTCATTCTTAAAGAATAAGATTTTTGACTTACACAGGGTTCTCCATTCTACTCATCCCAAAAAGTGACCTCTGCAATGTATTGAATGCCTAGCTTCTACTGTTTTATGAATGTGGACCATGATGATCATACTTGACAAATCTCTTCAGAAGATACAAGTGACCTTTTTGCCTTCGATACAGAAACTGATCTAGTAAAATGTGCAATGATAGAGTCATAGAATCATAGACATGTAGGGTTGGAAGGGACCTTGAGAAAAGCCATCAAGTCCAGCCCTCAGCGCTGCGGCAGCATCAAGTAAAGCTAGACCATCCCTGACAGGTGTTTATCTAACCTGTTCTTAAAAACCTCCAATGATGGAGATTTGACAGCTTCCCTTAGAAGCCTGTTCCAGAGCTTAACTACCCTTATAGTTGGAAAGTTTTCTCTAGTATCTAACCTAAATTTCTCTTGCTGAAGATTAAGCCCATTACTTCTTGTCCTATACTCAATGGACTTGGAGAACAACTGATCACTATGCTCTTTATAGCGGCTCTTAACATATTTGAAGACTGTTACCAAGTCCCCCCTCAATCTTCTTTTCCAAGACTAAACATATCTCATTTTTTTTAACCTTCCCTCAGAGGTCAGATGTTCTAAATCTTTTATCATTTCTGTTGCTTTCACATAGACTCTCTCCAATTTGCCCACATCTTTCTTAAAGTGACATACAGAATTGGAGACAGTACTCCAGCAGAGGCCTCCCCAGTGCTGAGTAGAGCAAGACAATTACCTCTTGTGTCTTAAATACAACATACCTGTTAATGAACCCCAGAATGACATTAGCCTTTTTTGCAGCTGTATTGCATTGTTAGGCTCATATTCAATTTGTGATCCGTAAGAGTGGCCATACTGAGTCAGACCAAAGGTCCATCTAGCCCAGTATCCTATGTTCCGACAGTGAACAATGCCAGGTGCTTCAGAGGGAATGAACAGAATAGATAATCATCAAGTGATCCATCCCCTGTCGCCCATTCCCAACTTCTGGCAAACAGAATCCCTGCCCATCCTGGCTAATAGTCATTGATGGACCTATCCTCCATGAATTTATCATGTTCTTTTTTGAACCCTGTTACAGTCTTGGCCTTCACAACATCCTCTGGCAAAGAGTTCCACAGGTTGACTGTGTGTTGTGTGAAGAAATACTTCCTTTTGTTTGTGTTTAAACCTGTTGCCTATTAACCCCTATGATCCACTATAACCCCAAATCCTTTTTCAATGGTACTACTACCTAGCCAGTTATTCCCATTTCGTAGTAGTGCACTAGGCTTTATTGAATTTCATATTGTTGAATTCAGAGCAATTCCCCAATTAGTCAAGGTCTTCTTGAATACTAATCTTGTCCTCCAAAGTGCCTGCAATCACTCCCAATTAGCTGTCACTGCAAATTTTATAAGCAATACTCTCAACTGCATTATTCAAGTCATTAATGAAAATATTGAGTAGTTCCAGATTCAGGACAGACCTCTGATGGACCCCACTAGATACATCCGCCCACTGATAACTACTCTGAATATGGTCTTTCAACCAATTATGCCCCCACCCATTGAGTAATTTGATTTAGACCACATTACCCTCGTTTGCTTATGAGACTACCACGTGGGACTTTTTCAAAAAGCCTTACTAACATCAAGATATATCACATCCTATCCAGTAGGCCAGTAACACTGTCAAAAAAGGAAATTAGGTTGCTTTGGTATGATTTGTTTATGACAAATTTCTTGGCTATTGGTTATTTCTTATCACCCTCTTATGCTCTAGGTGCTTACAAATGGATTGTTTAATAATTTATTCCACTATCTTTCCAGGTATTGAAGTTATGCTGACTGGTCTATAATTCCCTGGGTCCTCTTTTGTTCCCCTTTTATGATATGATTTAAAATTTATTTTTCATAAAAATGTATTTATTTGAAAAACAATGGTGTGCCTGCATACACATTCTTCTTTAAAAACTTGAGAGAGGCTTGAGCTGCAATGTTTGGGTCCAGATCTAAATATCCCAAAGTGCATAGTGTTGAACAGTAGAATGTAAATGACCGATAGTTGGTGCTGTGTCAGGTGTAGTGACAAAAAGGAGTTACTGATAGAGTGACTTTTTTTTACAATGTATTTCACTGTCTTTACTATATTTTACATTTATAACAATAATTTGAGTGTTAATACTATAGTATTCCAGAGAGATTAAACATAAAACTGAGAGATTATTTGATCTGAGAGAAAAGCAAAATATGGGGTTTCTTAGATGAACGCATTCAGAAGGCAGAGTGTAGGGTTGTTGAGAATCTCAGTAACAAGATTGCTGCCTTGAAAATTAATCTTCACCCTTTGCTTGACAAAAGAGAATGAATGTAGGCTAAACAAAACATTTTGTATATGTATTCTTGCAAATGAAGTGTCTACATAGAATTATTCAACAGTCTATTGGTATTTTTGGGACAACTACTGGTCATCCCACACCTGCATGACAATGTGATCCCACCAATCAGTGCTTGTTTCCCTAGCCCAAAAGCGATGGTCTACCGTATGCAGCTACTCGGTGAATGCCAAAAGCACTGATAAATTGCTGCAGTTCTTATTACACTGGGGTGCCTGTGATTCATCCTCTGTCAGTAACTTTGCGAGTAACTCTGCTGCCATGTGCAATGTTCTCAAGACAGTTAACAGCACATAGGAGAGAAGTGCGGGATCCATCCACTCTCACTGCAGATGCTGGCGCACACTACAAAGACTGACAGTTGGAAAAACGACACAAAAATAAAGCCAGAACGACACTAAAGGAAGTCTGAAACCATTGGAGGGCTGGGACACAAAGCTGTGCATCATGGGGCATTTTGCATGTCCCAGGATGCACCGCGCTCCATTTCACCTTCCCACAACACCTAGTGACAAATGGTGTCGCCAGACACTGTGGGATACATACCCACAGTACATTGCTCACGCTGTTGACAATGGTGCTCCGAATGTGGACACGATTGTCAACAGAGGGAGCAAATGTAGACTTGCTTTGGCGACTTTGATTTGGTCTTTTTTTCGTGTCAACATTAGTTTAATCGACAAAACTTGCCAGTGTAGACAAGCCCTTAGAGAACCTGAGAACACTCCAATCAGACAAAGAATGTGGAACTGATGGCCCCATAGGGAGTTGTCAACCTTTTCTAGGCTGGAGGGAATATTCATGAAGGGGCATACACACAAACATGCACCCTAAGCCAAAAAATGTAACACTCAAAGTTACCAATATGTTTCAGAATTTGTTGCTGAAGACTTATGATAAGAGATTCATTGACTCTGACCAACAACTAGTGATGTTCCTAAAAAGATTAGTCATATATAATTGTGTTTATATTACAAAAAGATCATTGGTAATCACATCCAAAGAGTAAAAACCAGGAGATATTTAAAAAAACAACAATCCAAACCTTCAAACTGGATGGCTTGGGGAACTAGGAAAGAGACAACCATTCATGTTTAAATCACCTATTCAAATATAGTTCTGCTGTCTAAAGACTGAATTAATTTAGTCCAATGGCCTATATAAAATCAGCTTCAAGTCTAGCTCCCAGTGCAGAGACAGGTTCTCAGTGCTGAAGACTAATCCAGATCACAAATGGGATCCTTGTTGGCAGACACAGAAAAGCACAAAGCACTACATAAGTATTGTGACAGGATTGGGCCGGATGGCTACAGGAGAGTAATAGACGGCAGATATATTAGCCCCAGGTTAAGAGGGTCCCTTTTCCCTGGGTAAGGTAACAGGGAAGGTTCCAGAACAATCAGGAACCTTCTGGAGACAATTAAGACAGACAGGCTGATTAGAACACCTGCAGCCAATCAAGAAGCTGCTAGAATCAATTAAGGCAGGCTAATCAGGGCACTTGGGTTTAAAAATGAGCTCTCTTCAGTTTGTGGTGTGCGTGTGAGGAGCTGGGCGCAAGAGGCACTAAGAGCTGAGAGTGAGAACGCATACTGTTGGAGGACGGAGGAGTACAAGCATTATCAGACACCAGGAGGAAGATCCTATGGTGAGGATAAAGAAGGGGTTGGGAGGAGGCCACGGGGAAGTAGCCCAGGGAGTTGTAGCTGTCGCACAACTGTTCCAGGAGGAACCCAGATTAGAGGGCAGGCCTGGGTTCCCCCCAAACCTCCCAACTCCTGGTCAGTCCTCCTGTGACCTGGACTGTGGGTTCACGAAAATGGCCAAACTGAGGGCTGCCGTGAAGGTGAGCAAATCCGCCAATAAGCGCAAGACCCACCAAGGTAGAGGAGGAACTTTGTCACAGTATGAAGACTAAATAATGTTATCATCTGAAGAGGGGCTTGACAGAACATTATAGGATACTGACTTGTGCTGTTGCTACATATGTTGACACATTTCTGTTGACAGAGGTCTTCAGTCTGACAATCTTGCCATGTTTGCTAAAATTAAAATAATACTGCGGTAGAGTGCACCCCCATATTCACACCCTACACACTATTGTAATCATCTTTGTATAAGACATGCCTTGTGAGGTATCATTTGAAAACTCAAAACTTGCTGATCAATAATATCATGGTAAAATGCTTTTAGCAACATTACGCATCAAGGTATGAACGAAAGCTGAAATTATGACTGAAGTGTGTTTCCCAGATTAATCTGGGGAGGGGCTAAACCAGTTTCTCAAAGACAAAGGGCAAGCTGACGCCCCAGCCCGCTGTTAACAAAGCCATCACCCATCAAATGGCAATTCTTTAGCAAGTAACGGGGGGGGGGGGGGAAGAAAGAGATCTGCTTCTTAGCAAAGAAACAGCATGAGATCTCCTTCCTCCACCAAAATCCCTGTCTCTTGTGTTCTGTCTATGCTAGCACTTTTGTTGACAAAACTTTAGTTAGTCATGGGTGTGAAAAAAAAACACATCCCGACTGACATAAGTTTCACTGACAAAAGCGCTGGTGTGGACAGCACTATGTTGGCAGGAGATGCTCTCCTGCCAACATAGCTAGTGCCGCTTGTTGGGGTATACAATAGACTTCTTGTATTGTTTTATCTAATCCACTGTGTTTAAGTTAAATTGTCTAGGTAACTCCATTTAAGATAGCTGGTCTCTATTATTCCTTTAAAGGAATAAAGTCATAGTTTTGGACTATCTAGGAAAGGGCTGGGCATACATTTCTGGAGGAAAATCCAGGACTGTGTATGTTGGGGTCACCCTGCAGTATAACCAAGACAGGTGAGAGCCAAAGTGTAACCCAAGTGTGGCTGCCAGGCTGCAGTTACACACAGACACTCGGGGGTGGGACGCATGCTGAAAGTCTGTCTGTGAGTGGACCAGGTGGGAGCTACTACCAGCAAGGTATTGTAAGACACCCAAGATTGCAGGACAGGGGTGACACAGTCCTTCACTGATCTGGATAGCACCCTGGTATGTCATAAATACCATTTATCCAAATCCTAGAAATTTCAGTTTCCAAAAAAGGAAGATTGAATTAAAAAAAATAAAAGTTTGTTGTCAGAATTCACTACTTTTGTTGATAATATCCAGTATAGTAGGCTTTTTAGTAGTTCTTCAGTTAGAATTTTTTGTACACATGTGCATTTCAGAAATATTCAATTTTTTCACATTTAAGAAAGATTTCCAAAAGATGGTGATCCAAATATTTACTATATAGCGACATTTACACCTTTGGTATTTTCCACAAGCTCCTCAATTACCTATTCCTGTTCTAAAGGCAGCAGTTGCAAATGCTCCAGTAAACAGCCTGATGGTCACAGACACCTGTATTCTAAGTAATTTCTATGTGCTGAGTTTTTAGAAAAGTGCTGCAGGTGCTGCCGCGGGTGCTGTGATGTGCATTCCACAAAATACTGTATTTGCATTCAGATACTGACAGACATTAATCTCAAACCCTTTATACCCTCCAACACAATAAAAATGTGGAACAAAATTCCTATTATTTTTATGAGCTAGAAATCAGATATGATTACGAACTTTTCAAATAGAACAGTTGCTTTTAGCTTCCCACACAGGAGAAGAAAACACTTGAGCAGGTCTCCTATAACAGCTTAACCTTTGGGAAGAACCCTTCTTTAAAATCACCTCTATAACTCGATTAAGACTCTATGCAATGCTGTTTTGCTTGGGCAGATTTGTCTCACACTGATATGGGAAGATTTAGTTTGTGTTCTGCACATTAATATACTGTAAATGTAGATGTTTATACAAAAGCAAAGGCTGGAGGAAGTTGTCAAATTAATGGCAAAAATAAGACAAAAAGTTCTTCATTAGCAGGCTCAAACCTGCTCATTTGTTTTAGATCAGGAAATTCTTGGTGTCAACAAGATTTTCAGAATTTTTTTTTGTTTAATGCTCAGAAACATCAAGCCTGCAACAATTACCATGTGATATAATATAGAGGAAGTTGTATCCTGGGGTTAATTTAGAACTAGAATGCTCTGAGTGAGTGAGAGAGAGAGATAGAGAGATTTTAATAACAGACTGTCACATAAAATTAATCCTTGATTATCTGCTTCAAAAATCCACACATGCCTTTCCCTTTTTACCAAAATCCTTGAGACACTATATTGAAACTCTGAAAGCTGCCTTTTGGACAAAACCTGAAAAATCCAGATACGAACAGTTTCAGAATATGGATGCACTATTAAACTATTTGTCACAAACTGTCAACATTCAGTGCAGCAGTCAACAGCATTTAAACAAAGTTAGCAGCACTAATTGCTTCAGCTGAGCCTTCAAGAGTCTCTGGACTGAGAGTGATAAGGACCAATGAACCTTGGCTTCAGACAACTCTCTAAAGCTTTTAAACACTTCTAAATTGCAGAAATAAATACAGTTGACTAATGTTCCCATAATTTTATATTTAGTAAAAGATAAGTACAAGAACTTCAAACATATCCCTATTGAGAAGTCACCCTCTCTAAGAAGAGACATTTATTCCTACTCCTCTTGGTCCATTCACATGTCTATGGCAGGATCATCAATTCCAGGGTGAGAATACTTTGATTTTAAAACTACAGAATTGTTGCAGCTGCAACATTTGGCAAAGGACACAATATTATACTAAATGGAATCTGACATTGTACTAAATTGAATCCATGACAACAGACAGTTTGCGATAATGTTAATCATTATTGATTGATAAAATTTAATATGAAAATGAAGGTTAATTACCAGTATCTGGAGTCCTTTGAGATGAGTCTCTGCATATTCATACATGCAGGATCAAAGCACCTGCACTGTGTGCCATCAGAATCTTTGGGGAGCAACGTCCACTGGGACCACTCACCTCTCCTTGCCTATCCCCATAGGGTTAAAACCTGGGGATTGGTCTCAAGCACCCTTTAGTTTCTCTAATCATCAAAGGTGTGGCAAGTCTAGATTGCACACTGTGTCCTACATGCTTATCTCCATCCATTTTCTGCCCTGTGGGGAGCTACCTTTGTTTGTAGCCAGTCAGCTTTTCTTTAGAAAAAGAAGAGGACGGCACTCACCCAACGTGGAAATCATCTTCTCTGGCAAAGTCATGAGGGCTGCCTTATACCCTTACTGTGGGTGTGGAGGGAGGCTCTCCAAGCCCTGGTGATTATGTCTAGCAGTCTGGCAATTAAACTTCAGCCAGGAAGAAATCTGCTTACACATAAAAGTACAGGTTTTTTTTTATTTAAATATATTTATATATAAACTGGTCCATGACTAGCTGAGGCTAACAGGTTTGTTCTCTAACACAATCAGAATACAGCAGACCAGTCATTACAACAACCCTGAATACCTATCAGGTTTATTGCATCAGCACAGCATCCATCATGTAAGATTACTGGACCAAATTCTTTGGCTTGACTCCATGGGAAATTCTGATACGGTATACCCCCTTCTGGGGATTCCCCTATGAGTCCCGACCAGTCATAGAACCTGCATAACTGCCTTTTTTTGGCAGGTTCTTTCCTCTGCAGCCCCTGGTGTAGAGGACCAATAAAAGCCGTGGAGGGCCATGTCGGGGTGGAGTTGCAGTGCACAGACAATGCAGCAATCCATGGCTGGTGGGCACAAATTAGAGCAGCCTGAGTCTGCCCTAATCTACACGAGGTCAGCGTAGGACCTATTCCAGAATCAGGAAGCTGTGATTGGTTCTCTTTTGACCCCCCCTCAGTGCAGATAAGAATCTGGCCCATTAAATTTGCATAAATTACAATGTTGATATAATAAATATAAAGTCAGTGCAATAGAAAAGTGCCACAAAAATCAACGTTTTCTACTTTGAAAATAAGATTCAATTTTTTTAAAGAATCTCAAACATGCACATGCTGGAACTTTTAGGCACAGATAAGATAGTACCAATTTTCAAAGTTGAATGCATGGATCTAGACAGGCTGAAAATTAGGCCAGAGCTACATATGGCCAGTGTCTGAGCATGCACATGGATTCCAAAACGGCAAACAGCTTTGGAATTTTGAAGTGAGTCTTCAATTCATCATTCTGCTATACTGCTCACACGGAGACAGCTGCAATTCAAAGCTGCAAATTCATCATCTCTCTTTGCAGCTTCTGGTAAACCGGAATATCAACTGTAACAGTGGCCATGTCAGATGTGGATGACACAGAAATCCTGTGGCAAAGCTCAAAGAGTGGACTGTAAAGCATTTTACCACACTGATGACAAAGACTGGAGAAAGATAACACTGAAGAAAAATGTTGCCATGTGCAACACACATTGCTGGCCATTTGTACCTAATACATATTTGTTAAAGAAATCTTATCCTTCCCTTCCATATCTGCTGCCAAAATCCCTGACCATGCCTTGATAACCTATCACCTTGACTCCAGTAACCACCTTCGCCACAGTTTACTGACAACCTTCCCTTCCAGTAATTCCAAAATACTACCTCTAAACTCACTTTTCTAGTCCACTGCAACAACCAGATGCTGTCTGAATTCACTGATGTGTGATATAACCAAGACTTTTGTTGGAAAATACAGAGTAGGTAAAAGTACCGTAATACTCATGCAATATATATAAAATGAAATCATGGCATAAATCTGCACATTACAATGAGTTCTATGATAATTTACTGATGTATCCTGGTGATCTTTGTGTCATTCAAGGTTAGTTTTGTTTTTGGGGCCACACGATATACCATAGCGGTCTACATTTAGAAAGGACAGGGCAAAAGTTTTCAAAAGTTTTTGGGGCCACACGATATACCATAGCGGTCTACATTTAGAAAGGACAGGGCAAAAGTTTTCAAAAGTTTTTCATAACAAGAGACTAAGGTTGTCCTGTAAGCACGTAATGGATAATTTCACTAATAATTATTGTCTATGTAGAATGATGAGTATAGCAATAATGCCACTGTCAGTGAAAAGTCATATTTCATGGCTGTCATCTTCAAAAAGCTACAGTTGAACCTCGGGAATGGAGGTTGTTCACAACTCTGAAATGTTTCTAACTCTCACCAAAGCATTATGTTTGTTCTTTCAAAAGTTTATAACTGAACATTGATTTAATACAGCTTTGAAACTTTACTATGTGGAAGAAAAATGCTGCTTTTAGCCATCTTAATTTAAACGAAACAAGCACAGAAACAGTTTCCTTACCTTGTGAAATCTTTTTTTTTAAACTTTCTTTTTTTTTTTTTTTTAGTAGTTTACATTTAACACAGTACTGTACTGTCTTTGCTTTTTATTGGGGGGTGTGGGTGTCTCTGCTGCTACCTGATTGCATACTTCCGGTTCCAAATGAGGTGTGTGGTTGACTGGTCAGTTTGTAACTCTGAGGTTCTACTGTCTATATAACACTCTGGGTAAAATAACTATGAAATATGACATTTTAAAAGTATGAATAAAGCCATAAACAATACTTCAGCTTTTAAACAACAGAATGAAAGAGAAACTTAATGCAGGGAGCATATGTAGGAGGTTTTTGAGTAAGTAACCCACCATATGGCAAAAATGAGAATGGCCTTCAAAAAGCTTTAGCAAAGCTTTTGACACTGTCTCCCACAGTATTCTTGCCAGCAAGTTAAAGACGTATGGGCTGCATGAATGGACTATAAGGTGGATAGAAAGCTGGCTAGATTGCCGGGCTCAACGTGTAGTGATCAATGGCTCCATGTCTAGTTGGCAGCTGGTATCAAGTGGAGTGTCCCAAGGGTCGGTCCTCGGGCCGGTTTTGTTCAATATCTTCATAAATGATCTAGAGGACGGTGTGGATTGCACCCTCAGCAAGTTTGCAGATGACACTAAACTCGGAGGAGAGGTAGATATGCTGGAGGGTAGAGATAGGATACAGAGGGCCCTAGACAAATTAGAGGATTGGGCCAAAAGAAATCTGATGAGGTTCAACAAGGACAATTGCAGAGTCCTGCACTTAGGACGGAAGAATCCCATGCACCGCTACAGACTAGGGACCGAATGGCTCGGCAGCAGTTCTGCAGAAAAGGACCTAGGGGTTACAGTGGACGAGAAGCTGGATATGAGTCAACAGTGTGCCCTTGTTGCCAAGAAGGCCAATGGCATTTTGGGATGTATATGTAGGGGCATTGCCAGCAGATCGAGGGATGTGATGGTTCCCCTCTATTCGACACTGGTGAGGCCTCATCTGGAGTACTGTGTCCAGTTTTGGGCCCCACACTACAAGAAGGATGTGGAAAAATTGGAAAGAGTCCAGAGGAGGGCAACAAAAATGATTAAGGGACTTATGAGGAGAGGCTGAGGGAACTGGGGATGTTTAGTCTACGGAAGAGAAGAATGAGGGGGGATTTGATAGCTGCTTTCAACTACCTGAAAGGGGGTTCCAAAGAGGATGGATCTAGACTGTTCTCAGCGGTAGGAGATGACAGAACAAGGAGTAATGGTCTCAAGTTACAGTGGGGAAGGTTTAGGTTGGATATTAGGAAAAACTTTTTCACTAGGAGGGTGGTGAAACACTGGAATGCGTTACCTAGGGAGGTGGTGGAATCTCGTTCCTTAGAAGTTTTTATGGTCAGGCTTGACAAACCCCTGGCTGGGATGATTTAGTTGGGGATTGGTCCTGCTTTGAGCAGGGGGTTGGACTAGATGACCTCCTCAGGTCCCTTCCAACCCTGATATTCTATGATTCTATGAAAAAGATATGGACAAGCTGAAACTGAATGGATATAAGTTAACAATAATTTGCGCTGCATTTTTTCATCTTTCTGAAATATCACATGGCAGGTAGAAGCAAGAAAAACAACATTTTCCCTGCTTTTACTATCCCAAAAGAGAGAGAATTTTTGGTCACAGGAGTGTAAAACAGCAGATCAAAATATTTAGTCACAGATGCTGTTTAAAAAGACTGGGACCAGACTTTTTTTTATCCAGTTCCAGTAGAAACTTTTGTATAAAAGCAGTGCCCTATTTTTCTTCCTACTCATCTACAAAATGTCAAGTGAAACACGGACTTTCTGTTGAACAAAGGAAAAGAGCATCTCAAGTGCTTCAGCCAACCAATTACGTATCTATAGAAATAACTGTATATCATCTAAAAGTAAAGGTTTCCACAGAGAAAGCTCTATCTGAAAAATAGAGAAAGTGATGTCTTCCAAATTAGGGCTTAATGGCATGCAAAATTGCAATGGTTTAACTAAATATGAGGTTTTAAAATTCATTTAGTTAAACCCATGCAAAAGGTTTCGTGGAGACTAAGTATATTCATACCTGGTTTATACGAATTTAGCTTAAATCAATTAGGAACAAGTTTAAACTAAAATGAAATAAGCCATTCTTAAACCAAAGTAAGACTGTTTACATAAGGTTTTGCAGGGGTTTTCCTAAATCAGTTAAAAAGCTGATTTAAGTTAAACTGGTGCAACTTCTGGGTGTAGATAAGGTTTTAGACTCCAAAATAAATTTACTCAGAGAAAAGGATTACACACACACACACACACACACACACAGAGAGACAGCATGGTATTTCTCATTGTACCCAATGTACAGATTGCATCCCAAAATGGTCTACTGAGTTAAATACAGTTAGAGAGTAGCAATGAGAGAGAGAAGTAAAGGTTAGAAATAAAAGGTATGTTTTTAGGTGAAACTGAAAGTAGATATACTCATGATGGACAGCTACAGAAAGGCTATTCTAGATGGCAGGAGTATCAAAGCAAAGACTTTGACCATTAGAACGATATTTTGCACTTCTATCTAATCTCAAAGTGATTTACAAACTTTACTGAATTCAACTTCTCAACATTCTTCTGAGTAGGTAAATATTATCCCCTTTTACAAGTAGAAAAAGTAAATCACTAGGGAGGTGAGTGCAGAATAGAACCCAGACTGCCTAAGTCTTTGTCCTGAGATGCTCTCTTGCATGAACAATGGAAGGGTGGAAAGTGAGCCAGGAGGCCAATGCAAAGTGAGCAGTCAGCGGATTGGATAGAGGCAAGGTGACTTTACAACCATGTAAAACAGTTCAAGGAGTAAATAAAAATGTTTCTAAGTGTTTCTGGTGTCATCATCTGTTGCAGGGAAAGCATAGAACCTTAATTTGGATCTAGATTGCTAAATGTAAGATGAGCTACTTTTCCACTGTTTCGTTTTAAAATATAAACAGATTGGCAATTTTTAAGTTTTGCACATGTATTCTGTTATGATATAATGTCCTTTCTATTTTAGGAAAGGAGAAATGTATTTGAAAGTTTAGATTTCTCTGGGCTGCTTAAATTGCAAATTAATTTGCATGGGAAGCACATTTGTTTAGTCCACAGTTTTTTCTGCAAATAACTTAGAAGGAAAAAATCTTCTTGCCCGGAAGACAGGCGTAGCCACTGGGAAAATGTAACAAAAACCTCAAAATGAAATAAATTCCTACAAATGGATGCACAGGACAGCTGTCCACTGCACTGAACTGGCCTTTCCAGCAGCAGCACTTGATCTCAGTGATTGACAGAGTGCACTACTTTCAGTGGAGTCAATTAAACATAGCAGAAGAGGAATATTGGCTCAATGGTAGAATAATGAATAATATCACTTAATTCTTACTGTGTATAGTACTTTTCATCTTCAAAGCTCTGTGCAAACTTTAAATTGTCAGTCACATATTGATTAGACTGAGACTATCTTTCAGCTAGAAATAAAAAGAAATACTGGCTGCTAAATAATACACAGAATACAAGGTGATATCTGTTGAGATCTGTGTTTTGAATTTCACTCTCTACAACCATCCAGCAGCTTACAATTTATATCTTACAAACTACGTAGTGACATTGTTGTCATTATACCTTAATTTAGCATCTCTAATCACTTTCATAGCTTGTGTCACTAATGGCACATTGTACTTAATATAACAGCTACACTTTCATTACAAAGAAAAAAATCATTTTACCTGGTCATTTATTTTCTCCAAAAATGACATAGCCACAAATCCTGATATGTGGGTTGGGTTGTATCCTGCCTCACTGTAGTAACAGGGAAAGGTATAAAGATGTCACTTAAATTGCACTGCAGGAGAAGGACCTTTTAAAATGAATCTGAAATCTCTAGGGATCAGGATATGGCCATCCATCATATGGATGAGTGACAGGGTAACAGTTTGAGGACAATTCTCCCTTTTGCAAGATCACCTGCTTTCTCCATGTGGAGAATGAAAGAATTATGTGTAGTATTTTTTATAAATATCATCTGCCCCTCACATTATCTGTTTGATATTAAGCTGCCTGACTGCCAAGAGTTAAATCCAAGGAGGCTGTTAAAGGAGAAACTAACAGGAATAATGGCAAAGACAAGACATCTTAGGTAAAGGGCTCCAAAGGAGCTAAGATCACAATGCAATTGGGAAGTAGCTACTGTCAGGGTTTCTTCCCCACTCTGAACTCTAGGGTACAGATGTGAGGACCCGCATGAAAGACCCCCCTAAGCTTATTTTTACCAGCTTTGGTGGAAAACTTCCCCAAGGTACAAACTTTGCCTTGTCCTTGAACAGTATGCTGCCACCGCCAAGTGTTTTAAACAAAGAACAGGGAAAGAGACCACCTGGAGATGTCTTGCCCCCCTTAAATATCCCCCCAAGCCCTACCCCCCCCTTTCCTGGGGAGGCTTGAGAATAATATCCTAACCAATTGGTTACAAAATTATTAAAGACCCAAACCCCTGGATCTTGGAAGAATGGAAAAATCAGTCAGGTTTTTAAAAGAAGGATTTTATAAAAAAAAAAGCAAGATAAAAATCATCTTTGTAAAATAAGGATGGAAAATACTTTACACGGTATTCAGATTTAAAACACAGAGGATCCCCCTCTTGGCAAAACCTTAAAGTTACAGAAAACAGGAATAAAACTCTCTCTTAACACGGGGAAAATTTACATAAAACAAAAGATAAACTAATTCGCCTTGCCTGGCTTACCTATACTGGTTGCAATATTGGAGACTTGGATTAGGATGGGTTGGAGAAGATGGATTTTTGTCTGGCCTCTCTTAGTCCCAAGAGAGAACAACCATGTAAACAAAGAGCACAAACAAAAGCCTTCCTGCCCCCAAGATTTGAAAGTATCTTGTCCCCTTATTGGTCCTTTGGGTCAGGTGCCAGCCAGGTTACCTGAGCTTCTTAACCCTTTACAGGTAACAGGATGTTGCCTCTGGCCAGGAGGGATTTTATAGCACCGTATACAGAAAGGTGGTTACCCTTCCCTTTATATTTATGACAGCTACCTATGTGGCTCTCTAGATTTACATATTCTAAGGCCAGAAGGGACGATTGTGATCACCTACTCTGACCTTCTCTGTAGTACAGGCCATAGAACTTCCACAAAACAATTCGTAGGGCAGATCTTTTAGAAAAAACACTCTAACTTGTTTTAAAAATGGTCAGTGATGGAGAATCCACTACGACCCTTGGTAAATTGGTCCAATGATTAATTGCTCTCACTGTTAGGCTGACAGCATATGATCAAAGGGGACCCTAAACCTCAAAAATGCTTACCTTGGTGGAGTGGGTTTATGCTGACACCCAATAATGGAAGACAGGGACTTCCATTACTAAGGAGGCTGACTCTCCCAACACAGAGACGGGAATAAGTTAGACCTACCTGAGCTATGATTTAATCCACCTCAGATCACAGCTCCCCATGGTTTACAGGTGCCAAACCATCCAAACCTGTCAGACTAACATGGTTGGTAAGCAAGGGGCTGAAGCCCAGAGATCCAATCTAAGAGTGGTTCGACTATGGGATTCCACCTAGCAAGAGGTGCAGGATGCGAGGCCTGTCACCTGAGGGGTAAATTCAAGAGGGACAAAAAGGGGTCAAAAGCACAGTTCTCACCCTGTAATCGTGAGAGTCAGCCTGGAGGCTATAGCTCTTGTTGAACAGCCATCACGTGGGCAAATGCTGATGGCAGAACCTATTTCTTTCACACACAGGCAACAGATGCATTCATACCCTCAAAAATGTTCACCAAGAAGTTTGGTGGTGATCGGACATCTAGAGTAATGAATGCCAGTGAACATGAGGTAGGATCAGATGAGGCTAAAATAGGGAAAGAACAAGTTAAAAATTACTTGGACAAATTAGATGTCTTCAAGTCACCAGTGCCTGATGAAATGCATCCTAGAATACTCAAGGAGCTGACTGAGGAGATATCTGAGCCATTAGCGATTATTTGAAAAGTCATGAAAGACGGGAGAGATTCCAGAAGACTGGAAAAAGGCAAATATAGTGCTCATCTATAAAAAGGGAAATAAGGACAACTCAGGGAATTACAGACCAGTCAGCTTAACTTCTTTATGCTGAAAGATAATGGAGCAAATAATTAAGCAATCAATTTGCAAACATCTAGGAGATAATAAGGTGATAAGTAACAGTCAGTATGGATTTGTCAAAAACAAATTGTGTCAGACCAACCTGATAGCTTTCTTTGACAGGTAACAAGACTTGTAGATGGGGGGGAAGTGGTAGATGTGGTATATCTTGACTTTAGTAAAGCTTTTTATACTGTCTTGCATGACCTTCTCATAAATAAACTAGGGAAATGCAATCTAGAGGGAGCTACTATAAGATGGGTGCAAAACTGGTTGGAAAACCATTCCCAGAGAGTAGGTATCAGTGGTTCACAGTCATGCTGGAAGGGCATAATGAGTGGAGTACTGCAGGGATCAGTTCTGGGTCCGGTTCTGTTCAATATCTTCATCAATGATTTAGATAATGGACTACAGAGTACATTATAAAGTTTGCAGATGATACCAACCTGAGAGGGATTGCAAGGGGTTGCTTTGGCAGATAGGATTAAAATTCAAAATAATCTGGACGAACTGGAGAAATAGTCTGAAGTAAATAGGATGACATTCAACAGGGACAAATGCAAAGTACTCTATTTAGGAAGGAACAATCAATTGCACACATACAAAATGGGAAATGACTGCCTAGGAAGGAGTACTGGGGAAAGGGATCTGGGGGTCATAGTTGACCACAGTCTAAATATGAGTCAACAGCGTAATGGCTGTTGCAAAAAAAAGCGAACATCATTCTGGGATGTATTAGCAAGAGTGTTGTAAGCAAGACACGAGAAGTAATTCTTCTGCTCTACTCTGCTCTGATTAGACCTCAACTGGAGTATTGTGTCCATATTTCAGGAAGGATGTGGACAAATTGGAGAGAGTCCAGAGAAGACCAAGAAAAATGATTACAGGTCTAGAAAACATGACCTATGAGGGAAGATTGCAAAAATTGGGTTTGTTTAGTCTGGAAAGAGAAGATTGAGAGGGTACATGATAACAGTTTTCAAGTATGTAAAAGGTTGTTACAAGGAGGAGGAAGAAAAATTGTTTTTCTTAACCTCTGAGGATAGGACAAGAAGCAATGGGCCTAAATTACAGTAAGGGAGGTTTTGGTTGGACATTAGGAAAGACTTCCTAACTGTCAGGGTGTTAAGCACTGGAATAAATTGCCTAGGGAGGTTGTGGAATCTCCATCATTGGACACTTTTAAAAGCAGGTTAGACAAACACCTGTAAGGAATGGTCTAGATAATTAGTCCTTCCATGAGTGCAGGGGACTGGACTAGATGACCTCTTGAGGTCCCTTCCAGTTCTATGATCTCTAGGTTTCTTAAAGCAGAAAACCATCCACAGGATAGAAAGGGCAAAACTTTTAAAAAGTGACTTCCATTTGAATGAATCTTGTACCTCCTGGAGTGCAGTACACTTCCTATGGTTACCATCTTGCTTTTCACAGTACTGAGGCTGAGTTCCATGAATGGTGCAACCTGTAGACAGTCTGGCATAACAGTTTTGTTCAAGTAGGTATTTGGCAGGTATCAATACCTAGATAGTACTGTGATTGGTATTCTTTAAATAATTGTAAATTAGACATATTACAAATTAAGGATAGATTAAACAAAACAAATTAGACTAAAATCCTTCAATCATTAAGTGAAACTGGACCAGATATGTGACTCAAGTCTCAGCGATGGGTGTCTCATAAATTATAATATTGTAGAATTAACTGTTTCTGAATATACTTTTGTTTCTAATCTTTCCCCCTCAATAATTTGTGTTAATTTGAAATAGTTCAGTGACACATGAAGAGTTATCCTTGGTGTGATCAGTCATTCTCATTTGATAGCCCTTAAAACTCTCCTGCCCTTGCACTCTCAACTTTATATCACCATAGCAAAGATTTTTCTATATCACATAGGACAGTCATTTTTCTCTCCATTGATAAGATGTAAAATCAATTGTTCAGACTTAGCTGCCATTATTTCCTCATATAAACTCTTGTCTATGGGAATACGATGGCACATATTGTCTTCAGGAGCTCATTTACTTCAGGTTAAAATAACTGTGTGAAAAAAGGTGAATTTGTTTCATTATAGGAAAAAAAAAAAGAGGATGACCTTACTATTAGCAGGAAGGTATAACAAGTGTTGCTCCCTGTCTAGGTGTCCCAGGTAGGACTTCTGGAGTGTTTCCAGTGTGTGTGGCCCTTCCTCTGACATCCAACTCAAGAGACACTTTTACAACTATCCCTGTTACTACTTTGAGAGAGGATGCAATCAACCAGTCAGGATTTACTCTCGCTGTAAAAAAATGTCCATTATATTCATATTGTTACCCTTTTGCATTGAGAGCATTTTGGATCCTAAGTACTGATAAAAGTGTTTAAAAATTCTTTTTCTGTATATGTAAATTTACTTGTTGTCTCTTGCTCCTACCCTTCACAGCCACAGACATATTGTATATGAACTAAGTAAAAGGTGCTCAGGTACTACTACAGTGATGAGCATGGTAAAACTATTCAGATAGGATGACTGATTTTTCTATGGACCACTTTATACACAGTGTCTGTAATATGAATGTGGTAGCTTCAGCCAGAAAACAAATATGCTGCTGCTGCATTTTGGAAAAGCTTTCTAAAATCTTAAGTTTTTCTAAAAGGAAATTATGATAATAAAGTCTCTTTGTCACAAAGGTGTATGTTTACTGTTGAGAAGTTGTTAAGGACTAAAACACAATGTGGCCTGTGTAAACTGTGCATATGACAATCAATTTCAAAGCATTTCCAACATGGTCAAAAATGACCCCAAGATTCTTAACCTGATCTGCTACCTTTCAATGAATCACCTCAATGTGTAGGGAGAAAGGAAAGAGAGCCTCCCCAAAGCAATGGTCTCTACCCAGCAGCAAGACTTCTGTTCTCTTGCTCTACTGAAAGTGGTATACACACTTCATACAAGTGAGTGAGTATATGTTCACTTACACTGGGGATGAACAAATGGGCTCAGAAAAAGTAAAAGAATAGGCTGAATCTTGGCTCTTCTTTCTATCCAAATTGAGCTTGAACCTCTTAAAATAGGTGTATCAATTCAAATAGTGTACTAAATAGGTGTTAAGTTAGTACTTAAAAGGATTTCCATCCCCACCCAAATCCAGCTGACTATCTCCTCCCAACTCTAAATGAAAACACTGCCCCTCCCCAAAAAGAGAACTAGACACTGTCCCTTTCTTTTGTCCTCCACACATCTGCTCTTCTTTTCTCTATATCATTTCTCAAGCCCAGCTGTTCCAATAACCCACTATTATTTCTGCCTTAAGTCTATGCACAATCCAATTCCACAATTTCTGGTACTTTTTCAGCACTGAGATATCACAAATACTTTACAGTGGTTCAGTGAAGCACAACAGAGGTGGGGTAACGGGGCAAAGGAAGACGGAACAGGTCAGAGAGCCAGCTCTCTCATAAGGAATGGCCAGTGTCCAGTCTACACGAATGGGGACGACAACCGGGAGAATAAGAGAGAAGCTGGTTAGGGAGGCAGGAGTTGTTATTAAGAACTGGCTGACAGACAGAACAATTAAGAGAATTTTGGAAATAGGACCTGCACTACAAGTATGGTGGAAGAATGGTAGAAAAATGTCCTCCAAAAGTATGGATAAGTTATAAGACTTTGGGGGCTTATTTGGATCTCAGAACCTTTTTCAGTTTGCCTATAACTAAATAATAGATCTATAAATGACACATGACCTTTTTTATTAAAAAATGTTAATGCTGGATTGTTGCTGCCAGGGGAGTCACTTTTTCAGTGTGCAAGATTTAACAGACTTTAATAATACGACATGCATAAAGACATTTGAAACCTAATTAATCTCTTGACATTTGACTAAAAGTCAAAGCAATGGACCACAAGATGAATGGGATACTTCACCTGTGAAGGTTGATTATTATCTTTTTTCATGAGGTGCAAATGAGTTATTAAGATCCTTCTACAAAATTTTATTGTAGCTCTTTCCCTTTTTAAATAAATGTTCACATCTTGAGTGCTTACTATGTTTTCTTAATACAGTGTTGGATTTAATGATTGTTGTACGCTGTCATTTTGTGTTTTCTATTTATACTTCCAGTTTTAGAGAAACTACTCCCATTCTCATTTGCCAGAAAGAGCTGTCAAGGTTTATTTTAAAGCTGGTTGTGTCATTCTAGATGGTAATAGCCTGGAACTTTCATCTCCATTTTAGTTCCTAAGATTCAACATATTTGGCAACTCCAAACACAGCGGGATAAAGTTTGGCATATGTTCCACCTAGGACTATCAATTAACCGCAGTTAATGCATGCGATTAACGAAAAACAAATTAACTAGATTTAAAAAAAAAACAGTCATTAATTGCAGTTTTAATAGCACCGTTAAACAATAATAGAATACCAATTTAAATTTATTATGAATATTTTGGATGTTTTTCTACATTTTCAAATATGTTGATTTCAATTACAACACAGAACACAAAGTGTACAGTGGTCACTTTATATTACTACTTGAGATTGCAAATACTTGCACTGTAAAAATATAAACAAAAGAAACAGTATTTTCCAGTTCACCTCAGACAAGTCCACTCAGCCAATTGCTAAGACAAAAAAGTTTGTTTACATTTACAGGAGATAAAGCAGCCTACTTCTTATTTACAATGTCACCTGAAAGTGAGACCAGGTTCTCATGGCACTGTTGTGGCCAGTGTTGCAAGGAATTTATGTGCCAGATATGCTAAACATTTGTATGCCCCTTCATGTTTTGACTTGTAGGCGCTATAGTTTTACATTGTTTTGTTTTTGAGGGCAGTTATGTTAAAAATATTCTACATTTGTAAGCTGCACTTTCATGATAAAGAGATTGCGCTACAAGACTTGTCTGAGGTGAATTGAAAAATACTATTTCTTTTGTTTATCTTTTTACAGTGCAAATATTTGTACACTTTGTAGTCTCTATTGTAATTGAAATCAATATATTTGAAAATGTAGAAAAACATCCAAAAATATTTATAATAATTTCATTTGGTATTCTATTATTGTTTAACAGTGTGATTAAAACTGCGATTAATTGTGACTATATTTTTTAATCTTGCGATTAATTGCAATTATTTTTTTAAATTATTTGACAGCCCTAATTCCACCATATAGTGGAAACTGTGAGGGGCACAGCTGGCTCCTGCCCTGGTCCCCAGGGACCCAGCAAGCTCAGCAGGGCCCAATGAGCTCCCTCCAAAATGTTTGCACTACCTTATTTTAGCAGGGGAAACAGTGGTCTGCTACTGGAGCCTTGCAGGAGCAACAGCATCTGCTCATTATATACCACATCCACAGCTGCGCTTACCCTGCTCTCATTTCCACTTCCTGATCCAGCCGGCTTCTAGTGACAGTCCTTGCTCCAAGCCCTGCTCATCCCTTGCTCCCACCAGCAGCTCCAGCCCCCCCGCTTCATTCTGTTTTCTGACTCCTGGCTCTGACTCTTGGCTACATCTCTGACTATGACTCCAGCTTACCCTTCAGGTGAAATTTGGACTTCTGACTCCGGTTATGACCCTTTGGCCCTTCGACCCTGACTCTGGCTTCACCTTTGGACCAGTCCCTGATCCCTAGAGCTACGCTTATTATTCCCCAAATTGCCACCACAAGCATGAGGCAAGGTCCTGCTCCACCCACTAGGTAGACCACCCAGGCCCCAGCAGTTTACAATAAACACTTTCTGAAGACACAGTTTACATGTAAACATCTTTTTCACATAAGATTAAACTCTCCTCATAGTCCTAACGTTGTTAACTTCAGCAAAGGAGTGAATATTTGGTAGAAAAATCTGAAACATTTTGATAAACTGTTAATAGGGTTGCCTGGTGACCGGTTTTCAACTGGAATGCTTGGTCGAAAAGGGACCCTGTTGACTCAGGTCAGCACCATTGACTGGGCCAGTAGAAGTCTGGTCCACGGCATAGCGGGGCGAAGGCAGGCTCCCTGCCTGCCGTGGCTCCGCGCGACTCCTGGAAGCAGCAGCATGTCTAGAGGCAGCCTATGTCTAGAGGCAGCCTATGTCTTCAGCTCCTATGTCTAGAGGCAGCCAGGGGGCTCTGTGCGCTGCCCAGTCCGCAGGTGCAGTCCCCGCAGCTCCCACTGGCTGGGACAGGGCAGTGTGCAGAGCCACCTGACTGCTCCTCCGTATAGGAACCAGAGAGGGGACATGCCGCTGCTTCCAGGAGCTGCTTGAGGTAAGCGCCGCCCAGAGCCTGCACCCCTGATCCCCTCCTGTGGCCCAACCCCCTGCCCTGTCCTGATCCCCCTTCCACCCTTCGAACTCCTCAATCCCAGCCCGGAGCACCCACCCACACCCCAGCCCCCTGCCCCAATCCAGTGAAAATGAGAGAGTGAGGATAGGGAGAGCGAGCGACTGGAGGGGTGCGGGGAATAGAGTGAGCGAGGATGGCACCTCGGATAAGGGGTGGGGCCTCAGGAAAGGAGAAGGGTGCGGGGCAGGGCAAGGGTGTTTGGTTTTGTGCGAGTAGAAAGTTGCCAACCCAAACTGTTAATGGAGTACTGGCCTGCCAAAGAAGCTAAAGATAGAGTAAACAAATGAGTAGTTCTGGACATATCCAAAATTGGACTGTAAACCACCTATTGGACTGATTCAATTAAGTGTTGCAGGTAGAAATCTTGCAAATTACTCCTCTATGCCCTCCCTGAAACATCAGTTTATACAAATATGATCTGATATATACATAAAGGCTACTAAAACCTTTTTCTAGTCCATCCAGTCTACTCTGCAATAATCTGATTTGTTCATCTTTGAGAAGCGAAGCTACAGAATGAAGCTTTACAAACACATTTCTGCCTCTAATAAAATGTGTCCAATTTCTTTCTGTGAAAGACATGCCAGC
The DNA here is from genome assembly GCF_965140235.1 of Caretta caretta. Lineage (NCBI taxonomy): Eukaryota > Metazoa > Chordata > Testudines > Cheloniidae > Caretta > Caretta caretta. The sequence continues at coordinate 188,495,519 of NC_134207.1, read as the reverse complement.
TGATATGACAGTACAAATGAAGTATTTCCTTGCCTTTGAATGAGTCCCAAAAGACAAGAATAAATTCCACAATGGGCAGAAATGCTGCTACAATGAGGACAATTAAATGCTCCTGACAACTTCTAATTCACATAAAACAGTCTGTAAATAAATGAGAAGGGAAACAAAGGTGCTAGAAATAATAAACTGATGGTGAAATGTTCCGCAAAATACGACAGTCTTACACACTAATGTAATTCACTTACTGTAGGTAAGGCAGTTCTTTATTTCACCCTCAGTTTATTATTAAAACTGAAATTCTAGTCAATATATTGGGTTCCAGCAGCCGTCAGAGTACAGAAGCAGGTGAGTATCTACTGTACGCCTACAATGGTCAACATTTGCAAATAGTAATCAGATACTACAGTTTTTTCTAATATCCAGAATAGAGCATCAGTGATAATTATGTGCTATATGTTGCGAAATGTCGACCTTTTAAAATGGTGACAACTGTAAAATACTGTCAGAGAAGAAAGTTACTAAGTGTATCTGAAATGGATTATCGCAAGATATTGGTTTCAAGATCTGATCACCCAGAGTTAAAGTTAATGATGAGATATGAAGAAGAATCATTACTCCATTAAGAGCCTTTTTAAAGATTAAGAATATTCTCCTTCTCAACTTCCTTTTCGTATGAGGTGTCAAGTGACATTTTTCACCTTGTTTTGCCTTGAGATTTGTATATACTTTGGCAGAGAGTAGGCTCATAAACTAAAGTTTTAAAAGACAAACACCTGATGGTTGGTACACTGAAAGAAAGAATCCTATGAGACCTCCAACCGTACCAATCTTTTAGATAGGTTTCAGAGTAACAGCCGGGTTAGTCTGTATTCGCAAAAAGAAAAGGAGTACTTGTGGCACCTTAGAGACTAACCAATTTATTTGAGCATGCATCCGATGAAGTGAGCTGTAGCTCACGAAAGCTCATGCTCAAATAAATTGGTTAGTCTCTAAGGTGCCACAAGTACTCCTTTTCTTTTTGCGAATCTTTTAGATGGGAGTTAAACATGACCAAAATACTTCTGGTTATTTAAGAGCGGATTATACTTTTTACAAGAGACTGAAGTAATTCTGCTAGTCCCTGTGTCCTCACTGAATTCCAGCCTGGGTAATTATTCTGGGCCATATCATGGAGCTGATTATTAAGCAGAACTCTCCATTAATTTCAGTGGGATACACATTTATAAACTGATGGCGTGGGCCATTCTAAAATTCCCCTCACAGATCCAGTTACATATGTTATTCTCTCTTTCACCTAGAAATATTACAGGTGAGCATCTTTACACATCTGATGTGTTCCATGACATGAAAGGCTGTAGTTCAGAGGAGAGAGACGTGACTTCATGGTAGTCTACATAAAGGATTTTGGAATCAAAGCAGCTAAATGTAAGGCATTTTCATTGTTATCAATATGAAACTGCAGAAATAATCACGAAGCAAGATCCATCATGCAAGATTGACTGAGGAAAGGAGAAAAAGTAACATGTAGACTGTAACCCACTCTATAATCTTCATAATCTAATAAAACTCCCCGGGGGAGGAAAAAGACAGTAAATTCCAAAAACTAAAAAGTACAAAAGTAATGGGAATGACTAGGATCTATGACTGTTCTGCCTTCAAAAATATTGGTTTCCTGGCAGCTGAAGATACAGAATCATAGCCAGAATAGGAAGGGGGGGTTTAATTGCTAGTGTTTGAACTGTTAAAAAAACAAATTCAATAACTTCCTGTGAGGCATCATTTGAACACAAGATAAATGAAGCAAAACAAAAGCATCTTTAGGGCATAATTTATACTATGTTTATGAGTGATCCCCTTGGAATTATGAATTTACTTTATCATAAAAGGGAGCATCAGCAGTATAACTTTTCAGGACTGACTTCATAATTGGAGTCTCATATAATGTTCAGTGTGTATATAGAGCTTTTCACTTTTAAAGCACTTTAAGTACATTAACTTGTTAATTCTCACACTGCTATGGGGAAGCAAGAGAAAATTAATTACCTGTTATGCTCTATCCCACTACTACTGCCCCATGGACCAAAATATTTCAAGAGCTTAGGTGGCTCCACTTGTCTTGGCTAGGGAGCTGAAACCAAGGGATAAAAATCCTCTAGGGTAGGATCTTTAAAGAACTATAAAAGGCCCTATTTTACAGATTGGAAAACTGAAATTGAGAGAGACTTTCCCAAGGTCACAGACAGAATATTATCTCCCAGACCACTAGATCATGTCCTGCTCTGTGTATAAAGATGACAAAAATCAGGAACTTGAAATAGTGCCAAACAAATTTTAAAGTGTCTTTTTGCAGCAGGAAAGAATTCTAAAGTTATTGTGGGTATGACACATGGCTAGAAAGGGTTAAGCATCCTGCAGGATAAATAACTCAAATTCAAACTTAAAGACATATGGAGAGATAATGTCTGTGTTTTTGTGTATTTACATATATATGGGTAGTGGTCAACAATGTAATCAACAGTCCCTGTCTATGCTGTATTCTGTAAATTCAGAGATAAAAAAAACATCCTAGCATTTAAATGAACTGTAAACGCAGGATATCACTGTATTCACCTCTTTTTGAAGTGTATAGTATATCACCTGTGAATGATGGAAAAACAGGCAATTGCCTTACTTTAGTCTGGTCAGGTTTCAGAATAGCTGCTGTGTTAGTCTGTATTTGCAAAAAGAAAAGGAGTACTTGTGGCACCTTAGAGACTAACCAATTTATTTGAGCATAAGCTTATCTCAAATAAACTGGTTAGTCTCTAAGGTGCCACAAGTACTCCTTTTCTTTTAGTCTGTGTGAATAATTAACGAGGATGCTTAAGAAATGAGGGTCTATTGTTCCCCGAGGGACTCCAACCTGTCAAAGAAGGCCTGAATTGTATAAAAGATGTTTGGGTCCCAATCCTTTTTATCTCAGATCTGCTTGAAGTTTTATTCAGGAGAAGCCTAAGCCACAAGGACTGAGTTCCCAATTGTGACTGCACTGCCCTGAAATATAAACAATGAATATAACCTATGGACTATTTCTGAAAGAACTCTTTACAACTACAAAGCTTACCATCTCTGCTATGAATCTGAACCTCAAAAATTGAACTCTTATCTGTATGTATACTGATCTTTTAACAATACTCTCTCTCTCTTCTTTTTTCATAAACTTTAGTTTAGTTAATAAGAATTGGCTGTAAGCATGTTTTTGGGTAAGATCTGGAATATTCATTAACCTGGGAGGTAATGTGTCTGATCCTTTGGGATTGGTAGACGCTTTTCATTTTTATATGACAAAATAAGATTTTCCGTAATCTTCATCATTCTCGACTTGGGTATCTGGGTGGAGGCCTGAGGCTGGGTTATTTTAAGGGAACTGTGTTGTTGGCTTCTGGGCAACCAGTGAGGTAATAAAAAAGCTGTTTTGTGCTGGCTTGATAAATCTAAGTATTAAAATATTCACCAGCTTTGGGGATAGTCTGCCCCATTCTTTGCAGTTCACCCTAATTGAGCGACCTCAGCTGGCTCCCCTGGAACCCTGGTCCCAATGGGAAATGAGAAAAGGTAAACAAGTCCTCTGTTTTGCTTTAGGCCAGCGTTCATCCCACCTTTACTTGGACAGTAGAACTTTCAGATCTATCTTTACCAGATCAGTATTTCTGTAATTATCTTACAGACTTGGGTGTCAGAAGTTGTGAACTTTAGGATTAGGCCCTCAATCAATAAGACACTGGCTATGCTTCAGGTATTTAGTACCTTGAAGACTAACCAGTTCCTAAGGGTGCTGAGACTTAGATGAAGAAATGGTTTCTGGTACCTGGATGTACTTCACAGCAAAGGGCAGTGAGATGCAGTGAGCCCCAACTAGTGTCATATCCAATCCCTTCTGGGACTCTCCCTTCTCCAAGCCTGTCCTCTCCATGTCACATCTGCCTTCAATAACATTTCTAGCCCAATTCCTCAAGCCACGAACTACCCTGAGTGATGAGACACGAAATAGATTAGAGGTGGGAAAGAACTAGCACATTGCCAAGTAATGTGAAAAGTAAATGAGAGTGGGACCCAGCAGACTACACACAGGAGACAGGCAGGGGCATGAATCATAGAATATCAGGGTTGGAAGGGACCTCAAGAGGTCATCTAGTCCAATCCCCTGCTCAAAGCAGGACCCATCCCCAACTAAATCATCCCAGCCAGGGGTTTGTCAAGCCTGACCTTAAAAACTTCTAACGAACAAGATTCCACCACCTCCCTAGGTAACGCATTCCAGTGTTTCACCACCCTCCTAGGGAAAAAGTTTTTCCTAATATCCAACCTAAACCTTCCCCACTGTAACTTGAGACCATTACTCCTTGTTCTGTCATCAGCTACCACTGAGAACAGTCTAGATCCATCCTCTTTGGAACCCCTTTTCAGGTAGTTGAAAGCAGCTATCAACTCCTCCCTCATTCTTCTCTTCTGCAGACTAAACAATCCCAGTTCCCTCAGCCTCTCCTCATAAGTCATGTGTTCCAGTCCCCTAATCATTTTTGTTGCCCTCCGCTAGACTCTTTCCAATTTTTCCACATCCTTCTTGTAGTGTGGGGCCCACAACTGAACACAGTACTCCAGATGAGGCCTCACCAATGTTGAATAGAGGGGAACCATCATGTCCCTCTATCTGCTGGCAATGCCCCTACTTATACATCCCAAAATGCCATTGGCCTTCTTGGCAACAAGGGCACACTGTTGATTCATATCCAGCTTCTCGTCCACTGTAACCCCTAGGTCCTTTTCTACAGAACTGCTGCCGAGCCATTCAGTCCCTAATCTGTAGCGGTGCATGGGATTCTTCCGTCCTAAGTGCAGGACTCTACAGTTGTCCTTGTTGAACCTCATCAGAATTCTTTTGGCCCAATCCTCTAATTTGTCTAGGGCCCTCTGTATCCTATCTCTACCATTCAGCGTATCTACCTCTCCTCCCAGTTTAGTGTCATCTGCAAACTTGCTGAGAGTGCAATCCACACCATCCTCCAGATCATTTACGAAGATATTGAACAAAACCGGCCCGAGGACTGAGGATGCTTGCTGTGGAGTCCTAATGTAATTTAAAAGTATTATTTTGTTTTTTTAAAGACAAAATCTTTCAAAGAATTAAAAAATACATATAACTAATAAAAAAACAAAACATAAAAACAAAAACAAATGTTAAACAGCTCATATATAGGTTTTCTGATCTGTACATACCTATTTAGATGATTTCATACTTAGGTGCGTGAAAATCAACAATGTTTATCAAGAAATGAGCGTGCCTTTTTTGAGTCTAATGAGGAAATACATATGGTGTGTGTTTATTTAAATATATTTTGCAGCTGTTGTGAATTATAATTTATGTGAATCCATAATTTAGACAGTAATACTGTTAATACAAAAAGTTGTATTAAAAATTATGAAAAGATCAGTGCATATGCACTAGGGAATAGCCAGATTTAAAGTGTTAATGGAATTAATTTTAAAATTAAACAAAACAGAAGAGCTTTCTCTGTATTATGAATAATCTGTTTACAAGCAACATTTCAATTAAGTACATGTCCTAAACTGATAAAAATACCATTAGCACCAGGATTTTAATATTTTAATTACTCCTAGATTTTTAAGGTCAAGGGGACCATTTTGAAACTGTCTGAGCTCCTGTACAATATAGGCCATAGAAGCTCAGCCAGTAATTTCTGCATCCAGCCTGTAAACCCATAACTTCTGTTTGAAGTTCTAATATATCATTATTATTTATATAGCAGTCTGTATATGTCTGAAGCTCTAGTCAACACACAAAAGAAAGAAGTTGCCCCAAAGAGTTTACAGTCAAATTCACAGAATTATGATAGCACAAGTGACAACTATTCAAGTGCACTGTTGCAGATTTTGTCTTGTTGGCTTGTTAATGCTTACTCACAAAACCAAGGATACTATTGTTAATAAGTAATTAAAAATGGTCGATGCTAGCAAAATGCGGTTACAAATTTATAGACAAGCTTTCAAACAAATGTATTCTCATTTCAACAACAGAAGTTTCTCACTACATCTTGTAAACTGAAGCCAAATTCTCTATTTCAACACATTTTATTACTGAATCTGCCTTTTATTTAGATGTGTAATGATTTGTATAGTTAGGACCGCTGAAGTCAATGGGGCTCCTCCTGGGTGCATCAGACTGCTAAATAGATCACAATGTAGGACTGGGGCATTAGTTAGTAAGAAAGAAGTTTATAGTCATAGTGTGACTGGCCCTTTCACAGGTGTGAATAGGAAGGTAGGAAGAATACAAGGAGCCTCCCTTCTTCCTGCATGCTCCAGGCATGCAAGGACCAGTTACAATCAAAGTTCATGTGCTCTCGGCTCTGGGTTCTGTACCACCCTTATATAAAGTTGTGCCTTAAAGGTACAATTTAGCTTTCACTTAGTCACTCCTTTAGGAACCACCAGCTTTAGTGTGGCTATGTAATTATAAACTACAGAACATAATTAAGTATACTGAGTAGAAAAGCTCATGCTACGATACATACATAGGCAAATATTTGTAGTGAGGAGGGTGCCAAATATAAGAAACACATACCTTGTTCATAAAGTAAAGTCATGTTTGTATTTTTGTGGGCAACCAGATTATTCAATAATGCAATTACACTCTGCATGGTATTACCCAGCACACTGTCCTGGTGCTCCTGTAATACAAATAAAATTAAACGACAAATAAAACATCTTCCAATACATTTACTTATTTTAAGTTTAACAGTAGACTGTTACCTTGCAAAATGTAATGGGAAATATTATCCAATTCCTTTAAAATTCAACTTCATGATTACAGCACAGTGACAATTACATTAACATGACCTCTTATAAAGGTTGTTTAAGAGGCTAATTACCTGCACTAAAACCTCAGATCTGAACTTCACATGTGACCTTTTGTCATAAATGAGTTGAACAAAAACTGAATAACCCTGAACACTCACCTCATATTCAGAACTGATGTATATTTTCATTGCATTACATTTCTCTTACAGACTATTCTCATTCTACTTAGCTTTAGTTCGAGGTGCCATAGAAAGCCATGTGATCCTTTTGTTATTTTGTGAGTAAATACACCAGGGGGCAAGATTTTTCATAAATGTAATATTAAGATTAATATTAGGGCTGTCAAGCTATAAAAAAAATTAATCGCGATTAATCGTGTGTTAAACAATAATAGAATACCATTTATTTAAATATTTTTGGATGCACATTTTCAAATATATTGATTTCAATTACACCATGGAATACAAAGTGTACGGTGCTCACTTTATATTTATTTTTTATTATAAACATTTGCACTGTAAAAATAAAAGAAATAGTATTTTTCAATTCACTTAATACAAGTACTGTAGTGTAATATCTTTATTATGAAAGTTGAACTTACAAATGTAGAATTATGTACCAAAAATAACTGCATATAAAAATAAAATAAATGTAAAACTTTAGAGCCTACAAGTCCACTCAGTCCTACTTCTTGTTCAGCCAATCGCTCAAGCAAGGTTATTTACATTTGCAGGAGATAATGCTGCCCGTTTCTTGTTTACAATGTCACCTGAAAGTGAGATCAGGCATTCGCATGGCACTGTGCCAAATGCGCTAAAGATTCATATGTCCCTTCATGCTTCAATCAACGTTCCAGAGGACATGCATCCATGTTGACGATAGGTTCTGCTTGATAACAATCCAAAGGAGTGCATGTTCATTTTCATCATCTGAGTCAGATTCTACCACTTGATTTTCTTTTTTTGTGGTTTGGTTCTGTAGTTTCCGCATTAGAGTGCTGCTCTTTTAAGACTTCTGAAAGCATGCTCCACACTCTGACCCTATCAGATTATGGAAGGCACTTCAGATTCTTAAATCTTGGGTTGAGTGCTGTAGCTATCTTTAGAAATCTCACATTGGTACCTTCTCTTTGCGTTTTGTCAAATCTACAGTGAAAGTGTTCTTAAAACGAACAGCATGCTGGGTCATCATCCGAGACTGCTATAATATGAAATATATGGCAGAATGCAGGTAAAACACAGAGCAGGAGATATACAATTCTCCCCCAAGGAGTTCAGTCACAAATTTAATTAACACATTGTTTCTTTACCAAGCGTCATCAGAATGGAAGCATGTCCTCTGGAATGGTGGCCAAAGCATGAAGGGGCATACGAATGTTTAGGATATCTGACACATAAATACCTTGCAATGCTGGCTACAAAAATGCCATGCGAACATCTGTTCTCGCTCAGATGACATTGTAAATAAGAAGTGGGCAGCATTATCTCCCGTAAATGTAAACAAACTTGTTTCTCTTAGTGATTGGCTAAACAAGAAGTAGGACCAAGTGGACTTGCAGGCTCTAAAGTTTTGCATTATTTTGTTTTTGAGTGTCGTTATGTAACAAAAAAAATCTACACTTTTCGTTGTGCTTTCACAAAAAAGAGATTGCACTACGGTACTTTACTCCTGGGGGAATTCTGCGCACCTTAGCATGCACAGAATTAATGTTCCCTGCAGATTTCTTTGCTTCCCTGCAGAAAAATGACTTTCTGACAGAGAAGAAAAGGGAAGCTGCAAGAGCAGTCACACATCACTCCCTCGCAGTGAAGGTACAACGTTTCAGGCACCGAGAGCAGCTGGCGGAGAGGTAAATCTCCATGGGGCTGGAGACACCCCAGCCAGTGGCTCCTACCCTGAGATAGAATCAGTAGCTGGGCTGGAGGCAGGAGAGGATGGGACTTCCTTTTCCTCTACAAGGAGTGCCTGGGGCTGTGTCAAACTCACACCCAGAAACCTCCCCCAGCTACAAAAAACTCAGCATCCTCCCCTGTTTCCTGCCCCCATCACTCCTCAGCTGTTGGGGGCGGGGTCACTGTATGGGGAGCTGCTCCCCCATCCACCCAACCCCTGTGCATCCAGACCCCCCATACCCAGACACCCCTGCCAAGCCTCATTCAGTACATCGAGAACCCCCCTAGCCCTCCATACCCAAACCTCTCCCCACTGAACCTCAACCCCTGCATCTGGAGCCCCCCAGCACTAGACCCCCTGCCTCCGGACCCACACCCCTGCACCTAGACCACCCTCCACTGAGCTCCGTGCACGCAAATCCCCACCCAGAGCCCCCACATCCAGACCCCCCCCGCCATTGACCAACAACTAGCTGCTCCGAGACCCCCACCCCACCAAGCCCCACTCCCCCAGCACCCAGATCCCTCTGCTGAGCCCCAACCACCTTCACCTGGAAGCCCCTGCAGAGATCCATTGCCCCTGCACCTGGAACTTCCCTAAGGAGCCTCTGTGGATCCAGATCCCCCCCAGACCTAGACCCCACACTGAGCTGCCTGCACCGAGATTGTTCCACAGAGAATCCTCTCACCCCACTCCTGGATCCCCCCACACTGAGCCCCTCCACACTTGGATCCTGCCTGGTTGAACCTGCCTGCCCCACACCTGGTGCACCTGACGCAGAGGGGCAGGGCCCCAGGGTGTTTCTGGGGCAGGCCCAGGCCTTGTGCTGTGTCAGGATCCGGTGCAGCCCCACTGCTGAGTCCATGTCCTTGAGTTGGGAGGAGGGAGGGCTGCAGAGTGATCTTCCACCTTTGTGCAGCCAGTGGCCTGTGCTCCCTACTGCCATGCTAGAGCCTCCACATTTATTTACTGACAAATAAAACTTGCAGAATTTTGAAGAATTTTAAAATATTATGCATAAAATTTTTAATTTTTTGGCACAGAATGCCCTCAGAAGTAGATACTTGTATGAGGTGAATTGAAAAACACTATTTCTTTTATCATTTTTACAATGAAAATATTTGTAATAAAAATAAAGTGAGCACTGTACACTTTGTGGTCTGTGTTGTAATTGAAATCAATATATTTGAAAATGTACAAAACCATCCAAAATATTTAATACACTTAAATTGGTATTCTATTGTTTAACAGTGCAATTAAATTAAATTTTTTTAGTTAAATGAGTGAGTTAACTGCGATTAATTGACAGTCCTAGTTAATATATAATACATGGAGGATACCCATATTTACATATATAGTTTCATGATTTCAGTGAGGCTCATTGTTGACAGATTGCTTCAGTGAAGTGACAGAATATTCTGTCTCTATATTGATACATTCAAGGTGTTTTTGATCACAAGAAAAATGTTGCATCTCTACTGTCCTTAAAAATATGCTGTAATCAATCGGAAAGGTGTGAAAAATTGTGGTGTGATCAGTAATAATTAGCTTGACAAGGAGTGCCTGAGATGCTTGCTCATCCAGCTTGGTCTACAACTCCTGCCTATGAATATTCCCCCCTTTCTTGGGATGCAGGCTTCCGATAGCTTCTGCAGCTTTGATTTAAAATAATCCCAGGCCTCCTCTACCTTTAGATCTATAAATTCTTCAGTCCAATCCACTTTCCTAACTAATTTCCTTAATTTTTGAAAGTCAGCCCTTTTGAAATCAAAAACCCTAGTTGAAGATTTATTTTTGTTAATCCTTCCATTCAGTTTGAACTGAATTAGCTCATGATCACTTGAGCCAAGACTATCCCCTACAACCATTTCTTCTATGAGGTCCTCACTACTCATCAAAACCAAATCTAAAATGGCATCCCCCCTAGTCGGTTCAGCAACTATTTGCTGAAGGAATCCATCAGCTATCGCATCTAGGAAAATCGGAGCCCTATTATTATTACTAGCACTCGTCCTCCAGTCTATATCTGGGAAGTTAAAGTCTCCCATGGTCACGCAGTTTCCATTAGTATTTACTTTATTAAAAACATTAAAAAGGGCTCTATCCATTCCAAATTAGATCCCGGCGGTCTATAGCACACCCCAAGCACTATCCCAGGGGAGGCTCTAATAGTTTTCATCCCCAATGTATTTTTTGCCCAGACGGACTCAGTCATATCCATTTCATCGCTTCTTATTTCTTTACATTCTACCTCATCATTGATATATAATGCTACTCCACCGCCTTTACCTTTATTTCGGTCTTTCCTAAACAGCACATACCCTTCAATACCTGTAGTCCAGTCATGACTACTATTCCACCATGTTTCTGTTACCCTATAATATCTGGTTTCACTTCCTGCACCAGTAGCTCTAGTTCCTCCATTTTGTTACCTAGGCTCCTCGCATTAGTGTACTAACATCTTAATTTTTGCTGTTTGGCCTCACTCACATTCTGTACCCTATTAGGCACGGTCATTATACAGCCAGTATAACCTGTTAGACTGGTATCTACACTGCCCTTCCTCCTACCCATGGCTGTATCCTTTCTTACTTCGTTTTCTTTCCTCTCAATGCTAAAATCCGGCGTGGAGATTACCTGGATGTCTCCCAGCCATCTCCCCCAAATTCCTAGTTTAATGCTCTCTTAATCAGTTGTGCCAGCCTCCATCCTAGAAGTCTATTTCCCTCTCTACTCAGGTGAAGTCCATCCCGAGAGAACAGTCCTCTGTCCATGAATGCCTCCCAGTGTCCATACATCCCAAAGCCCTCCTTATAGCACCACCGCCTAAGCCAACTGTTGATAGTCATAATCTTGTCACACCTTTGTTGCCCTTCTCTAGGAACAGGCAGAATCCCACTAAAGATCACCTGAGCCTCGATTTCCTTAAGAGTCTTCTCCAGCCTAGCACAGTCTCCCTTAATACTTTCCAGTGAGAATCTAGCCGTATCATTTGTTCCCACATGAAGGATAATTAGGGGATTCTTTCCTGCTCCCTTTAGAATCCTTTTCAACCTTAGGTCTACATCCCGTATCTTAGCACCTGGAAGACAGCACACTCTCCTATTCTCTGGTTACAGGCCTATCTATTCTTCTCAGTAAAGAGTCCCCAATCACATAGACCTGCCTTTTCCTAGTGACGGTGCTATTCTCCAGTTATCCCCTGTTCCCTCTGACTGCAAGTTCTTTCCATTCCTATTCTCCCTTGTAATCCTCTTTAACCCATCCTGTATCCTCCTGGGGTTTATATTTGGTGTAATCTCCATTAACTCTTCCCCTTTTCCTATAGGACTAGCCGCTCTTCTCTTCTTCCTTGCCCTTCCACCTTCAGTGACTACCTGCTGAGACCCTTCTTCATTTTCCAACTCTGCAAACCTATTCTTGAGCTCTATTTCTCCTTCACTAGCCCGTCTGTTCCTCTGCCTGGTTCTTTTAGTCACATGCTTCCACTGACCACTTTCCTCACCCAGTCTCCCCTCAGAATTCCCCAGCCCTGATTCCACCTGCAAGTCTGAGCTTTTCCCTTCAGATACCTCCATAATCTGCTCAAACCCCTTCCTAAACTCTACCAGACTTTCCACCTGCATCCCCAAACCTCGGATCTTTTCCTCCATCAGCTCTATCAGACGGCATTTCATACAGACAAAACTCTTACCAGGTGCCCCCTCCAGGATCATGTACATACTACAGCTTCCACATCCAGTCATCCTCATTGTGTCTTCCTCTACATGGGTCACTCCCACTGCTGCCTCTGTATCTGTCATAGCCTTGCCACCTAAATCCTGTTAATCTGGGAAACACAAACCACACCCAAAACACCACCACCCACAGCAAAACACAAGTACCACAAGACAAACTCCCCTTTCAAACTCCCACTCAAACTCCCCTGTCTACAGCTCTGTTTGCTAGCTCCTGTGCCTCTGCAGCTATCTGTGCCGCTGACTGACTGGCTGGCTGCCGTTTAGGACCCCTAGTCAGAGAAGCCCCGCCCCCTAATCAGGGCTCAGATTCTCTCCCAGCACAAAGGCCCTACAAGCCTATACATATACAAATACTACAAAACCAAAACCAAATACAAATACCTTCTCCTCCAACAGAACTCCCACTCAAACTCATTAGTATACAGATGATATGCAGCAACATATCTTCTTTCTACCAGACATGGATGATGTGGGGTCTATTTTTGCTTGCTTCCTAGCATTAGGACTTGCATAAGAGTAAACTAGCTGAATCTTAATTTGTACAAATCTGAAATAACAACAATGGGTTAAAAGCAGCGGAAGGATTTTAAGAGTATGGTGAAGATGACTTCAGACCCCATTAAATACAGGGGTTAGCCAAGCAATTTGCAACTTGATGCTCTAAGATAGTGGTTCTCAAACTTTTGTACTGGTGACTCCTTTCACATAGCAATCCCCTGAGTGTGACCCCCAAAGACCTTAAAATATATTTAACACCATTATAAATGCAGGAGGCAAAATGGGATTTGGGGTGAAGGCTGACATCTCGTGACCCCCCATGTAATAACCTCATGATCCCCTGAGCGGTCCCAACCCCCAATTTGAAAACCCCTGCTCTAAGACCACAGTCTTCCTCTGGAACCCAGCTAGTTCTGGGGGCCAAGAGCAACTTAATCTCAGCTACCTCCTCTGAATAGACATCTGTGACCTCTCTCAGGTTTGCTGTTACCACAATAATGGCAATAAGTCCTACTTTGGGATATTCTTGATGACCACTCAGAAGTTACAGATGGTGCTGCATGCAACTGGTTGACTGTTGGCTTGTAACAGTCACAAGGAATATGTTACTACTTTTCTTAAAATAGTTCCTTCCTAGTCAACTTCTGTGTGCAATGCAAGGTGTTGTCTCTTATCTATAAAGCCCTGGATGGCTTGGGTCCCCACTATCAGAGAGAGAACTTCTCTTTCCACATATGATCATCACAGCATTTGAGATAAGGTAGAGCATTTGAGGGCCTAGATGTAAACATCATGTGGTTAAGTAGCTGGGAATTCTCAGTGGGGGGTCTCCTGACTCTGGAACTGACTTTTCTCAAGGGTCTGCTGGACTTTAGGATACAATGCAAAGCCTAAAATATAGTCTGATATATTTAAATACAATGCTGGAAAGTATGAATGTAATCTCCTTTAAAAAAATAAAGTAACCAAAACAGAAAAGTGATGTCATATGGCAATGCTATTGAAAAGCAGTTTTGAAATATAGTCTTGTGGGACTTCAAGTTTTCAGATAAGCATTACTAATATATCAACAAGATACACGTTCATCTTATAGCCTGTCACCTTCTCTCTAATTAGTTTTTTTTAAAGCATGCTTGGAGCACAATTAATAAACACCAAGAAGATATACTTTTTTCACAACAAAACTAACTAATAATATATTCTGTAGAAAACCAGTTCCTAAGAAAACAAAAATGCAAAGTTAGTAAAAAAAGATCTCTGTTTATGACAAAATGAAAGATGACACTCGGTATCAAGTACTTTCTGTGGAAGTATAATAAATTTGTCATTCTGAGGCCAAAGCACCATATATTTGATGTAAATATCTTGCAATCAAAATTCACCTTTTTAAATATACATTTGTAATAGAGAACTTGCTGGTTGTGCAGCATTGCAATCTTTTGCATCCACAAAGTTAGTAGCTCTTAAATTAAGCCATAATTCTTTTAATGGAAATCAATCAACTGTGTTATATATAACTCTCGAATGAAACGTAGAAGCAAAGGCACCTGTGCAACAATTAAAGCAGTATCACATGAAGTTTATTGTACTATAACCTACACAATTGTAGATTTCAGAATGTAATTCTAGGTATCTAAGAGAGAAAAATACTCTCTTAATAAAATATTATTCTAGGTGTCCAATTTAGAGAAAAAGAGTGTACTCAGCTAGATTACTGAAGTTTTTATTATATTGTATATATAGAAAATGAATTATGGCTAGGTCTCATGAAGCCACAGGTATGTCTTACCTACACCTAAGGTGTCACTGATGGCTGTTATGCTAGATTTGTAAAGTTTGTGTAGAAAATATTTGACTTCTAAATAATCCATCAATAAGCAAAGCTGATCTAATTTGTGTGCACGACAGCAAGACTGTGGACATTTAATGAACAGTGCACTTGACAGCTTTAATAAAACATAGCATTTGCCAACAGAGATAATTAGAATTGAAGAAGCAAAATTCTAGTGTTTAGCAATGCAGATGAAACAACTTCATTAAAATGTACAGTTTCGGCAAATGAAAGGCAGGAAAGCACTGGACCCTGAAGAATCAGCCTTCTCAAAACTAATTGCTTCAGTGCTTAAACAGGACAGCTATGAAATACCAAGGGCATAACAAGGAAATACTAGCTTAAAAAATTGGCTTTTCAAAGAACACTGCACTGTATTTAGGCCATTAAACTTTTTATTCTAATTTGAAGGGTTGTGTGTTAATGAAAGAAATCACTCACACTGTTTTAAAACCAATAAGGTAAGTAAATTTATATTAGCTACATGGACCTGTGAGTTTCATCCAGATGCTATTGTATAAATCCCAATAATAACTTTTTTCTTCCTTTTAGTGCATCAGAATTTAAAACAACACACCCAGACTTCAGCATTTTAACCACTTTGTTTGATAACACTGAAACCAGATTGCAATTGTGATAAAAGTTAATCCTCTGGAGACTGTACATAACGTGTACATGCCCCTCTAAGCATTAATTTGGCTAACAGTCTGCAAAATAAAAACACTTTAAGGGTTAACTTCAGAGATATGCTGTAATTAAATTACAGGATACCATGACATTTCACACAGTAATTCTAGTCCATTCAATGGAATTACAGTGGTTAAACTGCAACTATTTTAGGAGCTCTCTTTCTCAAGCACATGACCTATGAACACAAGTTAGTTAATTAATATGAAATCACAAGAGGTTTTGCTATTTCTTACAATAAATCAATTGATAAAAAAGTATTATAAAAATGAAATATAACCAAACTACTTCTTACAAGGCTGCATTTTTTATTTGTTGTCAAAACCTCTTGACAAAAGTGCAGGTTTATATTGTACTGGGCATAGTTTATTCTCTCTGTCCGTAAATGTCAATGAGCAAACTAGAAGCCTCAATATACAGTTTATCTGGAAGCAGAAAATTGTTATATCTTTAGTATACAGCCGATAAGGGACTTTGTCAACAAACATATGCACCATTCTTCAACCATAAAAGTAAGCTAACTGAGAAACAAGTCAATTCTGCCTAGTTACATACTTGACTAATCAGGCTTTTAAAGTTTTGTTGCTTTTGATCAATGGACTAGTCTACACAAAACTGAACATTGGTAAACATGAATCTCAATATTAATTTAATGTTGTTGTCTGTAGATGATCGAACTTAAAATAGGGATTATGCTTTAACAACCTGATATTCCAAAGGAAAAAAACATAGCTCTGATGACTTCATCTTTCAAAACCATTCTTACTCATATGTAATAAATATGTCTAATAAATATAACATTTCAAAAGATTACAGTAGGGTGCTGATCATGTAGTGAGGAGGCTTTGGAAATCCAGTTCAGGAATAATCATGGATATCCTGCTTCTTGGATGTATGACAACGTTGGTCTACGTGGTGCACACAGGAGAAAGGAGATGTCTTGCGCCTTTCACTAAAATTCTTATTGGGGAGTCATAAAAGGGCGTATGCAAGCTTCAGACATCAAAGGAAAATAGTAACTCAGAGTGATTGTTTGGGGGTGATGAAGGAAGAACGCATGTGTGTGAAAATACGCAGTTATTTCAAGCACCATAACAACACACAAGGTACTGAAAGCCTGGGTTGTTGTTCTCCTATCCCACCATAACAAGTGGTACAGAAAATTAAGACAAATATTTAATAGTGTTATATTTTATTTTCTCCTTTTTCCAGTGGGGGTATTTATCCCAGCCATTAACACATAGGTTTCTTCTCTGCTCAAATCCTAGTCAGATTATGCAAGTTTTAAACACAGCCCTGATAAAGCCCTCTTCTTTCATACTGGAAATCAATTATGGTGTCCCCTTTATTCCCCCTATTCCATAGTTTGATGGATGGCTATAGTTGCATTCTTGCCCCCTATGTTAACAAGTAGCTTGTTATGAGCCAGAGGGAAAGTTACTTATAGAAACTGGGGTTCTTTAAGAGTGTTGCTTCTGCATATTTACATTTGCGGGATGCAATCCCAGAAAAGATGAGATTTGGTAATCTTCTAGAAAAGCAGTTTCTGTTGGGACTACACAAGTGCTCCCTGGAAGCACCAAATAGTTAGAGTTGAGGCTATAAATGGGCCATATGACCTCACTCTTCTTATTTCTTTCTGTAAAGAAGAGTCCTATAGAAGGGGGGATAGCAGGCAAGTTTCATGAATATACAGGCAACATGCCTCCAAGAACCATAATTACTAGAGTAACTATTTTTCCTTCTTTTAGGTGGCTGCTGCACATTCCAGCTGGTGGGATTCTAATGAGCACTACTACCTCTGGGAGGTACGTTTATACGTTATAATTAATAAGAATTGCAGAATTAGCCTACGACAGTGAGCATCAGCTCTAGATGTTACATCAAGAGAGCAGAGCTGAGTGCGTTCAGAACATTAGGTAAATGCTCTGCAGAAGTCTAAGGAGGAAACATTCTATGCCTGGTAGAGTGAGTTGAGATCCCGAGGTGCTGACCCCGAATATCCATTGGCACATCTTTTTTTCTTTTTCAAGGGCTACAGAGGAGCCAAGAGCTGCATCAATGTATCCTCAAAAGAACCTGCCTGAGGCTGAGGAAATACCACAGAAGATATTCAGATAGCTTATGTTGTGGCATTAATTTAATCAGCATTAAGGAAGTCCCTGGCACCAAGGGAGCACTCATGCTGGTTTGCTCCAGAGCAACAAAGCTCAAAGAGAATCACTAGTACTCACACTGCTGTAGGTGCCTTTTTAATACCAAGTTTCCTAAGTGCCTGAAGGGTCTCTGGGCCCTGGTCTACACCAGGAGTTGAGGTCGAATTTAGCAGCGTTAAATAGATTTAACCCTGCACCTGTCCACACGACGAAGCCCTTTTTTTTTTATTTAAAGGGCTCTTAAAATCGATTTCCTTACTCCACCCCCGACAAGGGGATTAGCGCTGAAATTGGCCTTGCCAGGTTGAATTTGGGGTACTGTGGACACAATTAGATGGTATTGGCCTCTGGGAGCTATCCCAGAGTGCTCTATTGTGACCGCTCTGGACAGCACTCTCAACTCAGATGCACTGGCCAGGTAGACAGGAAAGGACCCACAAACTTTTGAATTTCAATTTCCTGTTTGCATGGTCACCTGCAGCTTGCCACGCTGGCCAGAGCTCATCAGCAGAGGTGACCATGATGGAGTCCCAGAATCGCAGAAGAGCTCCAGCATGGACCGAATGGGAGGTGCGGGATCTGATCGCTGTATGGGGAGAGGAATCCATGCTATCAGAACTCCGTTCCAGTTTTTGAAATGCCAAAACATTTGTCAAAATCTCCCAGGGCATGAAAGACAGAGGCCCTAACAGGGACTCGAAGCAATGCCGCGTGAAACTTAAGGAGCTGAGGCAAGCCTACCAGAAAACCAGAGAGGCAAACGGCCACTCCGGGTCAGAGCCCCAAACATGCCGCTTCTATGATGAGCTGCATGCCATTTTAGGGGGTTCAGCCACCACTACCCCAGCCGTGTTGTTTGACTCCTTCAATGGAGATGGAGGCAACACAGAAGCAGGTTTTGGGGATGAGGAAGATGATGATGATGAAGTTGTAGATAGCTCACAGCAAGCAAGCGGAGAAACTGGTTTTCCGGACAGCCAGGAACTGTTTCTCACCCTGGACCTGGAGGCAGTCCCCCCCGGACCCACCCAAGGCTGCCTGCTGGACCTGCCAGGCGGAGAAGGGACCTCTGGTGAGTGTACCTTTTAAAATACTATACATGGTTTAAAAGCAAGCATGTTTAATGATTAATTTGCCCTGGCATTTGTGGCTCTCCTGGATGTACTCCCAAAGCCTTTGCAAAAGGTTTCTGGGGAGGGCAGCCTTATTCCATCCACCATGGTAGGACACTTTACCACTCCAGGCCAGTAGCACGTACTCGGGAATCATTGTAGAACAAAGCATTGCAGTGTATGTTTGCTGGCATTCAAACAACATCCGTTCTTTATCTCTCTGTGTTATCTCCAGGACAGTGATATCATTCATGGTCACCTGGTTGAAATAGGGTGCTTTTCTTAAGGGGACATTCAGAGGTGCCCGTTCCTGCTAGGCTGTTTGCCTATGGCTGAACAGAAATGTTCCCCACTGTTAGCCACGGGGAGAGGTGAGGGGCTAGCCGCTTGGGCCCTCATCGAATGACCCCCACAGTCTCTGTGGAGAAGAGGTCTGAGCTATGGTATATCTGTTGTAATACAGGAAGTGATCCATCTGGAAATCGTCTGTGCAAGAACTGCCTGACCCCTTATCCAATCCGCATAGGAGCAAAAAAGTCGAGGCAATGCACCAAATGGTTTAGTCCTTATCAAACAGAATCTCAAGGATCATCTCACATCCAGTGACTGGAGGTGCTGCTCACCTGCATTCGAATGAGGCTTAGGAAAATAGGGAAAAATATTGTTTGGTTAAGGTGAAATCACTTTAGATAAAACATTGTGTGTGTGATCTTAAGGCCATCTTGTCTTTGAAAAACTATGTATAGGGCAGCCCTCTCATTAGGGCTTGCAGCAATTCACTTACTCTCCTTGCGGATGTTATGGCAATAAGAAAGGCTGTCTTTTGGCAAAGGAGAGACAGGGAACAAGTTGCTAAGGGCTCAAATGGAGGTTTTATGAGGGCAGCCAGCACAGAAATTAAGTCCCACAAGGGATCCTTTCCTTTGACAGGTGGAAAATGGCAATCAATCCCTCTTTAAAATCTTACTACCATGGAGTTTGGAAAAACTGATTTCCCATGGATTGGAGGATGGAATGCTGAGATTGCCACGAAGTGGTAGGACTCAACAAGTTGAGATACAGACCCAAGGACTTAAGATGTAAAAGGTAATCCAAAATGTCCTGAACGTGGGCTAGCATAGGCTGAATTCCCTGAGCGAGCAACCAAACCAAAAAACCCTTCCATTTGGCCAAATCGGTAGACTTAGTAGAGGTTTTTCTTCTGTTAAGTAGGACTAGCTGCACTGCTTGCAAGCACTGTCCTTCTTCCTTATCTAAACATGCAGCATCCACACTATGAGGTGCAGGCTACTCTACAGTAGATGCGAAATCTGACTGTGGCGCTGTGTCAGTAGGTTGGGAAGGAGATCTGTGAGGTTGAACAGATAGACTGTGAAGGTCAGAAAATCAACATTGTCTTGCTCAAGCTGGTGTAGTGAGTATCAGGTTGGCATGATTCATCTTCATTTTGAGAATAACCTCAGGAATGAGTGGGACTGGCAGGAAGGCACACATCATTGCTGATTCCCAGTTCAGACAGAAGGCATCAGTTAAAGAGCATGGACTGAGCCCTGCTTGAGAGCAAAATTGACTGTACTCATTGTCTTTTGTTGCAAACAGACTGATCTTCAGAAAACCCCACTTTCTGAAGATGGACCACAGAACACTGGTCTTCAAGGACCACTTGGAATTCTGGGAGAAATTTCTGCTGAGGTGATCAGCTAGCTAATTCTGTGCATCTGATAAGTGTGTGACTCTGAGAATTATGTCTTCCTTCATGCAAAAGTGCCAAAATTGTATTGCTTCCTGACAGAGCTGGTTGGAGTGGGCTTCTCCCTTCTTGTTCATATAATACATTGCAGTAGTGTTGTCGGTAAGTATGTGAAGCTTGATCTGAGCCTGAAGAGCCTGGCATGATTGTGAACTGTTTGAAGCTCGTGGACTTTAATATGAAAAGAAGCTTCCAGTTTCCGTCCACAAATCCTGAACTTTCAATATCCCTATATATGGCCCCCAATGTATTGTGGAGGCATCAGTAACTACAGTCTTGGTCAATGGAGGACAGATAAAGGGTATACCTTCATTTACTTTGTTCTGATCTATCCACCACTCTAGGGACGGATTGCTGATGGCACTCAGACAAGCCTGTCCAATGACTGACAACAAGGGAGACAGACCATCTTCAACCAGGATCGAAGAGAATGAAGGTGTAATCTCACATGCTGGACTACATAAGAGCATGTAGCTATATGAACTAATAACTTCATACATACATGGACCATAGCTGAAGAGTGGGACTGGAGGGACAAATTGTTCTTTTGGTAGAAAAGCCCTTGAACTTGTAGAGTCTAGTAGGGAAACAATTAATTCAACTCTTTGTGTTGGAATTAATATTGACTTCCCTTTGCTCAAAATCAACCCCAGTTGATTTAAGAGATATAGCATGAACTGGAGGTGACAGAAAACTTGCACATTGAATTTATCCTTCCATAACCAATCATCCAGGTAAGGAAAGACATGAAATCCCATTCTTCTTAGATAGGCTGCCACTACCATCATGTATTTGGTAAACACACGTGGAACTGATGCCGGGCCAAAGCAGAGAACTGTGTATTGATAATGTTGATCAGCCACTATGAATCTCAGAAACTTCCTTTGACTTGGGAAAATTGCCACATGGCAGTAGATGTCCTGAAGATCAAGGGCTGGAAACCAGTCATTGTGCTGTAACACAGGGAGAATTGTAGCTAAGCTTACCATGCAGAATCTCATATTTTGACATACTTGTTGAGATCTCAGAGGCTGAGAATCGGTCTCAACCCTTACTTAGGCTTAAGAATCAGGAAGTAATGGGAGCAGAATTTCTTTCCCCAGGCAAGTGCCCTAAGCACTGGGCTACAGAGTCACTCACTCTCCCTCCTCTCTCTGTTCCAATATTTATGTATACTACTTAGAACAGCTTCGGCAGAAGAGATTGTGAGAGACCCACCCCAGATTACCCACTAGCCTGGGGTTCAGGCACTCACCTGGAATGTGGAGCCCTGGGTTCAAGTCCATACTCCAAATCAGGCAAATGAGGGACTGGAAAACAGGTGTCCCACATCCCAGGTGTTTGTCCTACTCATTAGACTCTTGGCTATAATGGAATGGGAGTCTCTCTCTCTCTGGTTTCTTGCAAAAAAGGGCTGACCTGGCTTAGGCGCCTAACTCCAGGAAAGGACTCTCGATTGGGAATCATGAGCAGAAACAGGCACTTCCCTCCGGTCTGTCAGTCAGTGGAAACTATGCACCTAAGTACCTTTGTGGATCCGTGTTCTTTCCTTTACATTTCACTCCTGAATAGTTCTGGCAGCTCCCCCTCAGCTTGCTGTCTTCTGAGAATCCCTCTCTTAGGTGTTTAATTCCACAAGGGAATGCCCAGGCACCTAACTAAGGGCTGTGAATTCCATTGGGCAGCAGGGTGCCCAGTAATTACGGGCTACAATGCCTAAGTCCTCTTTGTGGAACTAGCTCCAGAAGCCTTCAGGCAAGGGGAATTGACTAATTCAGATTATTATGAGTTTTGTAATTTCCATATGTGAAAGCACTTCTACAAAACACATGCCCTGTGCCAATCAGACTGCATGCATCATCTCTCAGCATTCCACACAGCTTAAAATACAAACCTTATCTTGCTACTCGTGTCCTTCTAGGAAATTAATGTTATCACTTGAATTTCCTTTCCTCACACTGTTTATTCCTGCAGCAGAAAACAACATTTTCTATTAGCTGGTATCAAGGCACCAGCCTCAAGGCAGGAAGTCGGCCAGAACCAATAACACTCCTCAATAAATTGGCTGAAGTGCTGAAGAGTAATACAGTCAGCATTATTTTTGTCCCTTGAGACAGGGTGCATTGCTTGCATGTTCCTGCCCTGGGCTTAGAAAGACAAGCCAATCTGCTCTGAGCAAACTGTATTCAAGCTACTGGGCCAGTAAAAACAAGGCAAGAAAAATGATAAACTAATTTTCATTAATAACATATATAAATAAAAATTATACATAGTAAAACTATGTGCTCATTCAAAATATATGTAATTGTTAAATATACCTACTCTTTGTCACAGTGCTTGTGTTGAGTAGTTTTTGTGTAGCTATTTATATTGATGTTCATGTTGAGATTAAAATTTTATTTTATTAAGAATTAAGTTCATGTAGATACTGGAGGAATGTTATAGGGGATATTTATTTTTTTAGGATTTTTCTAAATGTAATAATCTGGGCAAAACTAAAGCAAACCATTGCCCTCTCATGGCCTTTCCTTTCCTTGGTGTTTTGGTGAATTGGGAAGTTCACCCCCCCTCACAATCGTCACTTTGAGTCGTCTGGAAATTGGAGAGTGGTACCATGCAGGGGGAAAAGGAAGAAATCAAATGGAGGGAAATCATTAAAAATCAGTTAAATTTTGGACACAAACACTAACATATACCTTACTCATAATCATATGTTCATTGCATGATATTAGTACAAGAAAGAGTTATGGTTGTTTGGGTGCCTTAACTGTGCATTGCAATATTTTAACAAGTTTTGACTGCTTTTAAGTTTAACTTTAACTCTGAATTTCCTGGGCTTATAAATGCTTGGTTTGGGGATAATTACAACATCTCTAATGTCTAAATATGTAGTCTCACCCTTAACTCCATCTTAACTTAGTTTTTGTTTGGGAATATTATGTATATTACACCCCACCCCCACCCACCACTTATCACTCAGAACTTATTCAGGAAGGTGAGGGTACATGTTTCTACTTCTTGCCTCAAGATCTGTAAATCCCAGCTTACCCTAGAATTGGGGATGAACTAGTAAAATCCAGAGCTGAACTGAAACTGAAACCCAATGAACTGAATAGCCATCAACATGCGTGTGGGGTTGAAGGTTCAGAATTTGGAAATGAATCAAGATCAGAACTCAAGCTAACCCAACTCTAGAGGGGCTGGAATAAAACCTTGGATCCAAATTTTCCTGAACATTAGTGGCTTTGAAATCCAGAATTGTGCTGCTCTTGACCATCTCCAGTAACTAGATTTTATATTCATTTATAAAGTTAGGGCCTGATCCTGAAAACACTTACCAAAAGGAGTGTCTATAGCCACAAACAATCCCACTGACCTCAATAGGACAACTCATGTTAGAAAGTACCCCACTTGGTAGTGTTTTCAAGGTTCTTTTGGGATTTACACCAGGAATGTAGGATGGAGGTTTTCAGATGGCCCAAGAAAAAGAGGAAGTTTATTTTTATAAATAATAAAATTACTCTTTCAATTGTAAACAACAGGAGGAGAGCAATGTTTGCTTACGCAAAAACCTGGTACCCTTACTAGGGTAAATAACTGGTCAAATCCCTCATAAACACAATTCTTAACAAAACAGACCATCATTCCTATACTTTAATCTAATTTTCACCGAAATTAATGTGATAAGTATTTTATTGATATTTCCTAACATGAATGGAGTCTACTTTAGATGAAGAATTGAAAATAATAAATATATCGAGCTGTGAGACTACAAACAGGGAACTTTAAAGTTAAGGTTGATGTCTCCTCTTAGCATAAGTTGTTCTGGGATAGTACCACAGCTTCTATGACCCACACAAGTTTGTTTTACATTTTTGCAATATGGGCACAATTGAGGAAAGAATACATGAATTTGTTTTTCTTGGTCTGATCCTTGGTTTTCCTTTAATCAAAGTTTTTTGGAGAGCTTTTTTGCATTTAATACTTGTTTGTTCCTGTGTACTTAGTGCAAAGGGACCAGTGGTGAGGATCAAATTTAGAAGGCAGTATTTCAAGTAAATAAAACAGCAGAATATTTATACAGTGGCAGTGGAATTTTTATTTTGCAAAAAAGAGACACAAAATAATTCACAGGAGTGATGTCCTCCAAACTCTGGAATTTGTTCATATTTTAAGGTCACCGTTCCTCACTTGGTAGTATTTTGAAGTGAAGCTAGACTGCAATAGCATGTGAAGAGGGAACAAGTTAGATAGACAGGGTCAGGAGAAGAGAGAAAAGAAAGCTCATCACACAGTAGAGAGGCAAAAATAAGAATTTAAGCCCTTTAGCTATGGTAAAGATTCTACAGAATCTTCAAAATTACATCTATTTTATTAACTTATTTTTCCTATCAATTTGAAGGAGCCGTCAGTTCCAACTGATACCAGTATATTGCCACAATTATTCTTCTGAGCTGCAGTAGCTCTCTATTCACTGAGAAGCTGCAATTAAACAGCAGTCATAGATTTTTAGCAAAAAGAAAAGGAGTACTTGTGGCACCTTAGAGACTAACCAATTTATTTGAGCATAAGCTTTCGTGAGCTACAGCTGTAGCTGTAGCTCACGAAAGCTTATGCTCAAATAAATTGGTTAGTCTCTAAGGTGCCACAAGTACTCCTTTTCTTTTTGTGAATACAGACTAACACGGCTGTTATTCTGAAACCTGTCATAGACTTTTAGGACTCTAATACTGCCCCTCCATTACGCCTTAGGCACTCATGCAGAACGCAGACGCTATTGCTCCCAAAGCACAAAGTGGGGAGCCCAGCGATGCTACACAACCCAAATGGGTCACAGTCAAATGAGCTGTGGAGTGACCAGGGCTTCCCTCCCAGCTGTTTTAAGAAGTTTTAAGAAGCACTATATAGAAAGGTGTCCCCAGTGCTCCCTGAGGCATTCTTCGTATGTGTGTCCTTCATTGGCAGAATGACACCTCTGCTGATTGCTAGCAGCTCCAAACCCCAATTCCTACATTTAAGTGAGGAACAAGGGCACAAGTTGGAGTTTAAAAACATCTATTCTGCTTTTCATAAATATCTACATGGGCACATCAGTTAGCATGAGTTAAAAGAAAGTATGCTTGGTGCAGTTACGTGATCTTACCCATAATTTATTCCACTTTTATAGTAGATGAATAGGTGGATCAAAGACAATTAAGAATGATATCATCAGCAAAACAGAAAGCTTTTCTAAACAACTTCCACTTCACTTTCAAAGACAGAGCAAGCTCTTCTGTGCTTTTTATTATGAATGATGTGTTTATAATTCTTTACAGGATAATCGCCAAATGATTTATTATACAGTTACTTTTATGGTCGTCTCTCAAATTTTAGGGCCATTATTTATGTCTACGTATGTATTTAGGAGACTAACTTTAGGCACCCATATTTGAATTTTTTTTGTTTTCTTTATAAACTATAGAGATAAATGCTATCAAATGGCATATGGTTTCTTACAGCCATTAGGTTCAATTAAAATCGAGAGTCTATTGGTCAGGCTAGCTCTTCATATCTACCGTCAAATGATTTGGCTCCTGGGAGGGTGGGAAAACTTAAGTTACTCCTGAGGGAATTCTACATCAAAAAATTAAAAATTCAGCACACAATATTTTAAAATTCTGCAAAATTCTGCATATTTTATTTATCAATAAATAAATATGGAGGCAGCATGGCAGTGAGGAGTTCAGACCGCTGGCAACACAGAGGTGGGAGGTCACCCTGAAGCTCTCCCCGCCAAGGTCATGGACTCGGTGGTGAGGCTGTACCACCCTGACATGCATGCCCAACCCTGGCCCCTGATCCAGGTGTGGGCAGGCAGGCTCAGCCCAGCAAGATCCAAGTGTGGAGGGGCTTAGTGTGGGGGGATCCAGGTTTGGGGTAAGAGGGCTCTGTGTGGGGCAAGCTGGGTGCAGGTGGCTTGGTGGCAGGGGTCAAGGTGCGAGGGGGATTTGGATGCACAGGGGCTAGTTGGGGAATTCCAGGTGCAGCGGCAATAGGACTCTGTGGGAGGGTCCAGGCGAAGGTGGTTGGGACTCAGGAGGAGGGTCTGGGTGTGAAGGGTTGGGGCTTACCATAGGGGGCCTGGGTGTGGGTGGCTCAGCAAAGGGGGGGGTCCAGGTGCTGGGGGAGTGGGGATTGATGGGGTGGGGGTCTGGTTGCAGCTGGTTGGGGCTCAGTAGGGTGCAGGATTTGTCAAGGTGGTCCAGGTGCAGTGGTGGTGGTACTGGGTCAGGGTTGGGGTTCAAGTACAGGGGACCCGGGGTGGTGGTGGTCTAGGTGCAGGGGGAGTGACTTGGCAGGGTGGGGGCTCGGATGCAAGGGGGTGAGGCTCAGAAGTGGTGGTCTGAGCATGGGAGATCCGGATGCATGGGGATTGGGTGGATGGGGGAGCAGCTCCCTGTATGGTGACCCCTCACTCCGCAGCTGAGGAGCGAGGGGGGCAGGAAGTGATGGGGGGCGCAGCCAGGGAGGTTTCTGGAGGTGGGTCTGAACCAGTGGTGGCCAGTCCTAGCAGGGAAAGTGGTGGCCAGTCCTAGCAGTCCTCCCTCCTGCCCATCCCAGCCAGAACTAGTAGCTGAACCCGGCGCAGGGTAGGAGCCACTGGCCGGGGTTTCCCCAAGGCCCCTGCAGTGATTTACTTCTCTGCCAGCTGCTCCAGGCACTCAAAATGATGCACCCATGCTGGTGGGAACGGGCGCATGACTGCTCTTGTGGCTTCTCTTTGCTTCCCCATCAGAAGTTATTTTTCTGTGGGGAAGCAAAGAAACTTGGGCCGGGGGGAAGGAAGAGGGGACATGAATTCTGCGCATGCACACTGGCACAGAATTCCCCCAGGAGTACTAAATATAAAGCCTGCAGCCCCAAAAGAGTGAATACTTTTTGAATTTAATAGGCATTTATAAGCTTGTTTCTGTGGTGAACAGATGTGCCTAACAGGTTACATGATAGTTTAGATATCTACGTTTCTAAAAAGTGCCTTGAACGTAAAGGTCATAGTTCATATTAAAATGTATAAATGTCTGTCTTTTCTTGTAAAGTATTCTGATCACCTGAGTATACAAAATACGAGTGAAACTACCTATCTGGTGACACTTATACAAGAATGCCTTGAAACTCCATGGTGTTAACAAGCCATCCTGAAGGGCTTAGTATTGACGAACATATGGGATGCAAGCTCACCCTAGTTTTCTGAAACTTACTAAATGAGGATCATTTGTTTTTTTTGTATTAATAGACTGCAGTCTGGGTCATTATTTGTTATTCTTATTGAGCATTATCAGTTTGCTTGACGCTGTCCTATCTACTTCAGCAACTTCCCAGTCTCCCTCAATGACTTCACCAAAAGCATTATGGCCCAAGGACTGCCTGACGCCAATTGGGAGATGGCATAAGGGGTGCATAGGGGTTTACAGGGATCCCTGAGTCTGATGTCTATATAACAGTGTATCAAAGGGTGGCATGTGAGGTCTCTTCCAACAACCAATAATGCACTGATCATCCTAATCATTGTGAGATGTATGTACAGAGGATATTGAAGGAGTTATGTAACTATACTGAAGACTATGCTCTTAAGGTATGTAAGTTAAAACAGTTCACAGGAAGGTGAGAAAAAGACGACTCTTATCTCTCTCTGGCTGACCATTGTGTGGTGTATGACTTACAACGTAAGTCTATTAGCATACAGTTACCGAACTACTCAAGATTGCAAACTCAAAAAGAGATCAAAAATCTACAGGAAGGAACAAACAGTAGGAGGGTGTCCTCTTTATGAATAAGATCAAAGAAATAGTCTGGTATATCAGTAGAATGCAGAGAGAAACCCAGTATCTTTCACCTAGGGGACAAGCTGCCAGCATGCTTGTCTTACAAACGGAGGGTCACAGCTGGCCAGGTTGATAATTACTGGGACAAAGACTTTGGGTGAGCTAACCTTTGTGAGACAGGAGAATGTCATGTTAGTTAAGTCTAGGCTCTAGCACGCATATTATGATTTTGTTTTAGATGTAATAAATTGTTCCCAACACTTTTACCTGCCTACTATTTCTTAAGAACATAAGAAAAGCTATACTGGATTAGACCTATGGTCCATCTAGCCCAGCATCCTATCTTCTGACAATGGCAAATGCCAGGTGCCTCAGAGGGAATGAACAGAACAGGCAATCATCGAGTGATCCATCTCCTGTCGTTCACCCCCAGATTCTGGCAATAAGAGGTTAGAGACACCCAGAGCATGGGGTTGCCTGCCTGATCATCTTGGCTAACAACCATTGATGGAGCTATCCTCCATAAACTTATCTAATTCTTTTCTGAATGCTGTTATAATTTTGGCCTTCACAGCATCCACCGGCAATGAGTTCCACAGGTTGACTCTGTGTTGTGTGAAGTACTTCCTTTGTTTGTTTTAAACTTGCTCCCTATTAATTTCATTAGGTGACTTCTGATTCTTGTGTTATGAGAAGGCATAAATAACACTTCCTTATTCACTTTCTCCACACCATTCATAGACCTCTATCATATCCCTTCTTAGTCATCTCTTTTCCACGATGAGAAGTTCCAGTCTTTTTAATCTCTCCTCACATGTGTGGGGAAAATTGCTGTTAACCTTGCTGTTGAACCTGACTCCATCCCACTCTGTGACAAGATCTATGCACTATATGCAGCATAGGCAACAGCGGTAATACAAGAGGCCTACAGGCCTGAATCCCGTAAGACTTAGCTTAAGCTAAGAGCATTTGCAGATGCTGGGCCATGGTATTTTGACCCAGATAACGAACTAGGCCAACCTATAGCCTAGCTCAAGTCCCTAGCTGTCCATTATATGCAAGCCCCCGCCAACCTGCAAAAACCCCTAGACAAAATGCTGCCACAAGCAAACCGCAGATCTTGATAATAACGAAGTGCGTCAGCACAGTGCTAATTATGAAACTGTTTACTTTGGCTCCTTATAAGGCTTTATTAACAATGCTTGAGTGATAAAAAAATTAAGGAAATGTATCATTTGACTTGAATGTAAAAAACTATACAAGACTGGTATTATAGGGGCAGGACAGAGAGAGACCAGGCTGGCACCTGTGTGTGACCATCTCTGTCTCCTTCTCCCTGCATGCTTGTATTCAAATAAAAGGATCTCAGACTGTTTGAACCAAACAGATGGTGTGACTCGTTTTCCACAACACATGGAAGCTGTACCATAACCTTAATCATTTTTGGTGCCATTCTCTGTACCTTTTCTAGTTCGAATATATTATTTTTGAGAAGGGGTGACCAAAACTCCATGCAGTATTCAAGGTGTGGACATAACATGGATTTATATAGCATGAATCTTGAATCTCTATTTTTGTTTAATAAACTTACACTTGTTTTTCACTATAAACGTATCAAAATGCTGTGTGTTAAGCAGGGCAGTGATCCTGATGTGAAAGGTGTTCTGTTCCTTAGGGAACAGCGTATCTGTAAAGACTTAGTGTGCAGAGGAACAGGGGCTGGGCACTCCCGGGAGATGCTGGGTGGGCTTGGGGGTGGGAGTGTGCCTATCACAAAGCTGCAGAAGAACAGTGGCACCTGTGGCAGCTGAGAGGGGAGTGCTTGGGTTGCCCATAGGACTGTCCTATATAATAAAGTTGGTTCCCCACACCCCACCCCAATGTTCAATCTGTTGCAGAGTTGGCTGGCTTTGGAGGAACCAGGATCCAGTTTTTCATAAGACCACCCCTGCTCCTCAAGATGTCTCCTCAATTAAAAGAATATGGAGTGCCTTTCCATACTCTGTATTATACTGAAAGTCTTTTTTTTCTCTATTCACAGGGTGAACCTCTTTATGTTATAATGTTCTTTTTTTAAACCCAAATGATTTTTATTGTTTGCAGTTGTCTCTGAGGGTTTTGTATTGAGAGTCTTGGGATGGAGCAAGGCTAGACAATTGAGTCTTGCATTACATCACTGGCTAACTAGAGCAGGGTGACAACTCCCGCCTGCTTGAATGGCCCATTACTGAGACACTTTATCCCTTGGTGATTAACTTTTACTATACGTCCATAAAGCATGCTTTCAGTATAAATACATTATTCCTTAAATATTATCTGTACATACATCTCACGACTTAATCTTGACAAGTTATGAACTTATGGATAAAAATCCTGCAAGACGTGTTTGGTGTAGAGAGTTTAACAGGGGGCCCTTTGCTAAGGAACTTGTCACAACCTCCCTGTGTCACTTGTATCAATATCTACCATAATATCTTCCCATTTACCATAGGGAAATACAACCTAGATGGAGCTACTATAAGGTGGGTGCATAACTGGTTGGAAAATTGTTCCTAGAGACTAACCATCAGTGGTTCACAGTCTAGCTGGAAAAGCATATCAGATGGGGTCCCCCAGGGATCGGTTCTGGGTCTGTTCAATATCTTCATCAATGATTTAGATAATGGCATAGTGTAGACGCTTATAATGTTTGCAGAAAATACCAAGCTCAGAGGGCTGGCAAGTGCTTTGGAAGACAGAATTAAAATTCAAAATGATCTGGACAAACTGGAGAACTGGCCCCTGAAGTAAATAGGATTAAATTCAATAAGGACAAATGCAATGTACTCCACTTAGGAAGGAATGATCAGTTGCACATATGCAAAATGGGAAATAGGAAGGAGTACCATGGAAAGGGATCTGGGGGTCATAGTGAATCACAAGCTAAATATGAGTCAACAGTGGAGCGCTGTTGCAAAAAAAAGCAAATATTCTGGGCTGTATTAGCAGGAGTATTGTAAGCAAGACACAAGAAATAATTCTTCCACTCTGTGCTGATTAGGCCTCAACTGGAGTATTGTGTCCAGTTCTGACTGTCACATTTCAGGAAAGATGTGGATGAATTGGAGAGAGTCCATAGAAGAGCAACAAAAATGATTAAAGGTCTAGAAAACATGACCTATGAGGGAAGATTGAAAAAATTGGGTTTGTTTAGTCTGGAAAAGAGAAGACTTGGGGGGGGGGGAGTGGAGGGGAATTGGGACCATGATAACAATTTTCAAAAACATAAAAGGTTGTTACAAGGAGGAGGGAGAAAAATTGTTCTTGTTAACTTCTGAGGATAGGACAAGAATCAATGAGCTTAAATTGCCGCAAGAGAGGTTTAGGTTGGACATTAGGAAAAACTTCCTGTCAGGGTAGTGAAGTTCTGGAATAAATTGCCTAGGGAGGTTATGGAATCTCCATCATTGGAAATTTTTAAAAACGGGTTAGACAAACACCTGTCAGGGATGGTCTAGGTAATACTTAGTCCTGCCTTGAGTGCTGTGGACTGGATTAGAAGACCTCTCGAGGTCCCTGCCAGTCCTACAGTTCTATTATTCTATGATTCTATAACCTCCCCAGCACTCACCAGAAATTTATCTAAACATCTTAAGGTCTCCCGAGTTTGCACCATACACAGCTATCAATATTTCTAATGACTGAATCCAGAGCCGTTCTGTCTCTCAGACTCACATTTCTAATCCCTTGTCCTTGCCATGTAAGGAATAAGTCTGCCTTTATTGAAAGGGTGGGTCCCAACTAAGGTATATGTTCCTTCATTTTAGCTTGTTTCCCTCCCAGCTTCCTCAGCTGGATAATCTGATCAACCATTTTGAAAGTGGGACTGCTCTGTAATGTCCCTATATGCTGTCCGTAAACTATTTCATCGCTATGCTCCTCCAGTTCAGAAAACGTAGGCTCATGACGCTATACTTGGAGTCGGGACAACCTGCTACTTGCACTGGATGTGCACACAATTTCATTGGGTTTCAAGGCAAGTAGTCATACATGCTACACCCTGATTAGTCTTGTGGTGGTTTTTCACCTCCATAACAAACTGGAGCTGTACTCTGTAACTAAGTACCAGACTGAACTAGCTTTATGTGTAAGTTTGAAGGTAAGGGGTAAAATCCTGACTCTGATGAAGTTAGTGGGAGTTTTAACATTGACTTTTAAAGGGGCTGAATCTCACCCAAGGTTTTTTAGTTTCTATTTCTTCATGTTATTTAACAGCTTTTCTGTATTCTACTAACAAAAAATTTCAAAGAAAACTCTGTTTCAGTCCAAACTCTCCTGTGGTCACTCTAACTGGGGCCTGTCTCTGTCAATGTATTAGAACATTGTCACTAGTCTTTTGTTGCAACATAAATGTCAAGGTAAAGCCAAAGCATTTAAGGAAAATAAATGTGGAAGTAAAGCGGTTTATTTTTCAAAGCTGGAGTCACTGACCCTGTGATCAGGATTGTACATGATGTGGCTATTCTATCAAATGATTGAGGTAGATTTAATCATTTCATGTGAATGAATGTTGATGTAGAAGTCTGACAGTTGCTGACTGAACATTTATTGACCTGCCACATTCTGATGACATAGACAATAGGCTATTGTGTGCTTCACAGTAGTTCTTGTAAAAGAATATTGAACTTATATAAATAAATTGGTTTCTAACTGGTTACGTCATATATCTAGAAACCCGATTGGTCTTTTCAGGTTCAGTTGGGCATGATACATCGTGTTTGTTTGTCCTATTGCATGGTTAATAACATGGGGTATTAATTAAAATTAATACTTCTACTTTGTCTTGTTACTTTTACTCATATTAGGGCAGGACACCATGGTATATTTAATTTCTAAATGTATCTTGTTTTTATTTATTTCTGTTTAAAGGTTTTTATTAGGATTAGGAGGTCTTTTCAGAATAGCATGCTAATAAGTCCAAAAGTTACTAAAAATTAGGTATAGTAAAAATGATTAGAAATATATAGGATTACATTTAATCTTGCTATTTCATCTGTTCTACTTTATGCTTCCTGCTATATAAGCAATGGTGCCATCTCAAATGAAGATTCACTAGACAAATGCGGAGACTAAGATTTTTTTCTTCTCTTCAATTCTTCTGTTAAGCTACTTCATTGTACTAGTTTCAGATTCTGCCCCCTTCATTTGTAGTGCCTTATTATATAAGTAATACTTTACTAGTCAGTTTGAGGAAGGGTAGCAGAATTTTGCCCCAAGGCATTGTATTTTCACTCCTTTTCTTATTTAGCATGTTTTAAAGTTCTTACTAACAAGTTGCGATAAGCAACACACGCCACCTCAGGTTTACCAAGTTTGTTACAGAGCCTGCTCACAATCTTCATAGTACAGTTTAGTTCTTCCTCGTGGCAAATATTTTGTATAAAATGTTTTTTTGATGTATTATTAACATATACTGAACATGTGAGATTGCGAATGGAACCAGATTGTCTTATATAGGACAAAACGGAACTATTAAAATTAGGAACTTCCAGTAAAGTTTGATCCTGAAGCTTTTTTTGTAGGGTATATACTAAGTAGAACGAGTTTGAGCTCCTAAAATGATATGTGAATATACTGTTTAGCTCCTTCCATTTCTGCAGAGCCAAGGGTTATTCTGTAAACAGTCCAATTCATTTGTTACTCTACTATACGAGGTTCCTCATGTGCATGCCCTGTGCCAAGTTCTTGGAAGAGATTTAAATTCACTGCACATAGCTGTCTTTAGGACTCACATCTGGATGGCACTGCAGGAGCATAGTGCTGAAAGCAAACAGGCTAGCAGTTTTGATCAATAACAATGGAGTCTGATTTCAGAGTAACAGCCGTGTTAGTCTGTATTCGCAAAAAGAAAAGGAGTACTTGTGGCACCTTAGAGACTAACCAATTTATTTGAGCATGAGCTTTCGTGAGCTACAGCTCACTTCATCGGATGCAACATGGAGTCTGAGAAAACATTGAATGCCTGAATAAAATTCCATTCAAAACCTAAAGGAAGGCAAGAAAGATGTCTAGTACAGTCTATTTAGTGCAGAACTCTCCAGAGACTGAAGGGGGATTATGCCTGATGCCCTTCTTATTAAAAACTGGGATGGGAGATGCTCATTGGCTGAATGGCCTCTCCATAACAGACGGTCCATTACTCATGAATAAAATTCTAATTATATCTTAATGATCTTAGCCACAAATAGGTAAACAATCTTCACTTCTGTGAACCTTAGTGGATGGGGGAATGGCAAAATTTAGATTATCCAACTCTTCCAACTAATCCTAGGGGACTTCATTGTGAAAAACGAGACTTGTTTATGGTAAGGAACTAAATTGCTGTAAAAGGTTATTTCAGTAGACAGTAGGGAAGTCATAATAAAATAATTTAGTAAAAACAGGAGCTAGAGTATGCTTAATGGAACATGATTACATTTAATTTACTTGCTATTTGAATCATTAAAGGTACATTATCCTTTCTCAGATCTCATTTAGGCTCTTTGACACCGAGCCACTTTTGCAGTAAGCATGCTGAAATGTGCATATTCCATTAAGAAATAAAAACAGTTAGTATCATATTATCCTGTCCCCTTTTAAACTCCTGTTACCAGTTTCTCAGATATATTTCAGATATTCTTTTTCTTTCTGTCTTTCTTTTCTTTCTCAAATTTATTGTAAACATCCTAAGTATATAGATTCCATGGAATGAAGTGGAGCAGAGTGCTGATATAATTACATCTTACATAATTATCTTAGTGTAACAGATTATCATCAATAACTAAAAGCTGAGCTCTTTTTAGATATCATCCTTAACTGTAGGCAGGAAAAGCTGATATTTTAAACAGTTAGCCTATGAACAAGTTTCACTATATCAGCTTAAACAAATTGTCCATTCTTTCATGTATTTTTCCTAAAGCCCTATCCAATACTTGATAGGTCATCTTTCTCTGAAGCATCTTCCTCCCAACCCCCCAATAATGCAGCTGCTCAATTGTGTTTTTCTGTATATGGCTGAAAATTCCTTCCTATACTTTATTGCCTGTACCTTAGCGTGCATCACTTTAAGACACAAAACTATCCAGCTCCTTTTCCAAGCTATAAAGGACTCAATTCTTCATTGCATCTGAATAGAACTCAGGCAAAGTGGAGAGAGGATACGGATATAGCTCCTTGATTCTCAGCTGCCCAGCCCCAATGTAAGTTAAAGCTATAGGGAGACATCTTTAGTTTATGATAATGGTGGAAGATCTTCCAACAGCAGAGATTTAGATGTTGTGGATCCCCACTTTGCAGTGCCCCCTTTCCATCCTTGATAGGTACCTTCCTTCCTTATGGTGACTGATGCAGCTCTAGCTAAGCTTTATACCATCTGATGAGCCTGTCTACACAAGAGGAATTCTCACAAGAGAAGCTCCACACCATAGAAGTAGACTTTTCACTTAAACAGCACAAAGTAAATTCAGTCATCAGAGAATCTGGCCCATGGTATTTAGTTCTGCCTGTAGTAGTGAATTAAACAGCTAACTTTCAATGTGTGAAAAGTGTCTCCCTGTATTTGTTTTATATTTACAACAAATTCAGGAATTTCGCTGATTGGCCCTATGTTCTTAGTAGTAGTATGTTGCAAAAACATAGGGAATTATTTACTAATCTTATTATCTTAAATTTAGCTGTTTAGGACACTTACACAAGAAGCACATTTAAGTTTGTTCCAGTTATATAGGTATTACAGCTTCCACTGATTCCCCCCTCCCCCCCCCCCGCCCTCCAACTTTACACTGAGGAATACTGCTAGAACACGTAATGCCTCTAAAACCAGAACAAACTTTTTAAGTGTGCACACAATAGCGGTCGTCTTTTCCAGGCTAAATAATCCTCATCATAGCAATCTGTTGTCATATGTTAATTCCATTTTTATCTTTAACATTTTCAGCCACCATTATATCTCTATCAAAGGTGAACTGCAAAGCATTTTGAAAAAAAGTTCTGCCACCTGACGCTCTCCTTTGATCAGAGCGTCAGTCGCTTGGTGTGGTGTCTGTAGATGTAGGTGGAAGAGAGAGGAAGAGCATGGCAAACATCTCTCCCTTTTATCATGTTCTTTCTTCCCTCTTCGCTTTGCCCCCCTTCCCTTCAGAGTCAGGTGAGCATTACCTCATCGTAGTCCCAAACTGACCAAGGGAAAGGGGGTAGTTCACTCGAGAGTCCAAAGGATCCTTTGCTGCTGCCTAGGCCAGTGTCCTTTGTTCCTGTGAGGCTAGGTTGGGTTTATCCCACACATGCCCTGATGAGGTGTGAACTGCCCCTCTGCTTCTGGAGATTTTTTCCTGGGCCTCGGCTCCTGGAGAGTTTTAGCCCGGGCTTGTTTTAAGCCATGAGGACACATTTTGAGCCTCACAACTATATACATGAAATTGCAACCTATAATATTACTATAACAATGCTCAGTACATCATGAGCCTTCCGAAGACACCTGACATGACCACCTTTGCATTGGATATCACATAATCTTATTATATGACAGATTTCAGAGGAACAGCCGTGTTAGTCTGTATTTGCAAAAAGAAAAGGAGTACTTGTGGCACCTTAGAGACTAACCAATTTATTTGAGCATGAGCTTTCGTGAGCTACAGCTCACTTCATCAGATGTATACCGTGGAAACTGCAGCAGACTTTATATACACACAGAGAATATGAAACAATACCTCCTCCCACCCCACTGTCCTGCTGGTAATAGCTTATCTAAAGTGATCAACAGGTGGGCCATTTCCAGCACAAATCCAGGTTTTCTCACCCTCCACCCCCCCACACAAATTCACTCTCCTGCTGGTGCTAGCCCATCCAAAGTGACAACTCTTTACATAATCAAGTCGGGCTATTTCCTGCATAGATCCAGGTTTTCTCACATCCCCCCCCACCCCCATACACACACAAACTCACTCTCCTGCTGGTAATAGCTCATCTAAACTGACCACTCTCCAAGTTTAAATCCAAGTTAAACCAGAACATCTGGGGGGGGGGGGTAGGAAAAAACAAGAGGAAACAGGCTACCTTGCATAATGACTTAGCCACTCCCAGTCTCTATTTAAGCCTAAATTAATAGTATCCAATTTGCAAATGAATTCCAATTCAGCAGTTTCTCGCTGGAGTCTGGATTTGAAGTTTTTTTGTTTTAAGATAGCGACCTTCATGTCTGTGATTGCGTGACCAGAGAGATTGAAGTGTTCTCCGACTGGTTTATGAATGTTAGAATTCTTGACATCTGATTTGTGTCCATTTATTCTTTTACGTAAGCAACTACAGCATTTGCTCAAGAAACTTCCTGAAAAAGATCAAATCCGCACAGACACACCCCTGGAATCCCGACCTGGGATATTCTATCTACTACCCAAGATCCATAAACCTGGAAATCCTGGGCGCCCCATCATCTCAGGCATTGGCACCCTGACAGCAGGATTGTCTGGCTATGTAGACTCCCTCCTCAGGCCCTACGCTACCAGCACTCCCAGCTACCTTCGAGACACCACTGACTTCCTGAGGAAACTTCAATCCATCGGTGATCTTCCTGATAACACCATCCTGGCTACTATGGATGTAGAAGCCCTCTACACCAACATTCCACACAAAGATGGACTACAAGCCGTCAAGAACACTATCCCCGATAATGTCACGGCTAACCTGGTGGCTGAACTTTGTGACTTTGTCCTTACCCATAACTATTTCACATTTGGGGACAATGTATACCTTCAGATCAGCGGCACTGCTATGGGTACCCGCATGGCCCCACAGTATGCCAACATTTTTATGGCTGATTTAGAACAACGCTTCCTCAGCTCTCGTCCCCTAAAGCCCCTACTCTACTTGCGCTATATTGATGACATCTTCATCATCTGGACCCATGGAAAAGAAGCCCTTGAGGAATTCCACCATGATTTCAACAATTTCCATCCCACCACCAACCTCAGCCTGGTCCAGTCCACACAAGAGACCAACTTCCTGGACACTACAGTGCTAATAAACAATGGCCACATAAACACCACCCTATACCGGAAACCTACTGACCGCTATTCCTACCTGCATGCCTCCAGCTTTCACCCTGACCACACCACACGATCCATCGTCTACAGCCAAGCTCTGCGATACAACCGCATTTGCTCCAACCCCTCAGACAGAGACAAACACCTACAAGATCTCTGTCAAGCTTTCTTACAACTACAATACCCACCTGCAGAAGTAAAGAAACAGATTGAGAGAGCCAGAAGAGTTCCCAGAAGTTACCTACTACAGGACAGGCCTAACAAAGAAAATAACAGAACGCCACTAGCGGTCACCTTCAGCCCCCAACTAAAACCCCTCCAACGCATTATTAAGGATCTACAACCTATCCTAAAGGATGACCCAACACTCTCACAAGTCTTGGGAGACAGGCCAGTCCTTGCCTACAGACAGCCCCGCAACCTGAAGCAAATACTCACCAACAACCACATACCACACAACAGAACCACTAACCCAGGAACTTATCCTTGCAACAAAGCCCGTTGCCAATTGTGCCCACATATCTATTCAGGGGACACCATCACAGGGCCTAATAACATCAGCCACACTATCAGAGGCTCGTTCACCTGCACATCCACCAATGTGATATATGCCATCATGTGCCAGCAATGCCCCTCTGCCATGTACATTGGTCAAACTGGACAGTCTCTACGTAAAAGAATAAATGGACACAAATCAGATGTCAAGAATTCTAACATTCATAAACCAGTCGGAGAACACTTCAATCTCTCTGGTCACGCAATCACAGACATGAAGGTCGCTATCTTAAAACAAAAAAACTTCAAATCCAGACTCCAGCGAGAAACTGCTGAATTGGAATTCATTTGCAAATTGGATACTATTAATTTAGGCTTAAATAGAGACTGGGAGTGGCTAAGTCATTATGCAAGGTAGCCTGTTTCCTCTTGTTTTTTCCTACCCCCCCCCCCCCCAGATATTCTGGTTTAACTTGGATTTAAACTTGGAGAGTGGTCAGTTTAGATGAGCTATTACCAGCAGGAGAGTGAGTTTGTGTGTGTATGGGGGTGGGGGGGAAGTGAGAAAACCTGGATCTATGCAGGAAATAGCCCGACTTGATTATGTAAAGAGTTGTCACTTTGGATGGGCTAGCACCAGCAGGAGAGTGAATTTGTGTGGGGGGGTGGAGGGTGAGAAAACCTGGATTTGTGCTGGAAATGGCCCACCTGTTGATCACTTTAGATAAGCTATTACCAGCAGGACAGTGGGGTGGGAGGAGGTATTGTTTCATATTCTCTGTGTGTATATAAAGTCTGCTGCAGTTTCCACGGTACACATCTGATGAAGTGAGCTGTGGCTCACGAAAGCTCATGCTCAAATAAATTGGTTAGTCTCTAAGGTGCCACAAGTACTCCTTTTCTTTTTGCGAATACAGACTAACACGGCTGTTCCTCTGAAACCTATCTTTACCAGTGAGTTTGTACGGATTGTGGGGCAAATTTGCTCAGGTTTTGCAAAGGCTGCTGTATATCCACTTTCCATTGCTGAAGTGGTGAACCAATTAATAAATCTGCACTGCGCATCTTGGGGTAAGTATATTCCTGAGGTACAGTACTGGGAGCTGGGGGGATTTGGCTCTGGTTCCTTCCTCTATGTGCTTCATGAGTGGCTGTGGGAGCATTCATGCAATATAGATGGGTGTGTGGGGCTCCACATGCTGTTGTGCTGAGTGATCACAGGGCCTGCAGGGGCACTGTGAGAGAGAGCCCAGGCTGGAGAGAGTTTAGGGCGGCACAGTGGTCCCGCAGTCGTAGGCTGCGCCCGGGGATCCTGTCACACCCATAAATCTCCAAATTTATGCTACAAGGCATAGAAACCTGGGACAATTACCAATATCCTCCACTCAGAGTATGAATCCACACAAAGTAGTACAGAAACAGTAAAGAAAAACACTGAGATAATAAATTAACAGAACCCTCCCCCCCCCCCACAACAGCATCTGTTTATGCCATTTTGGTATGCCAGCATCTGAAATTACCGCTGCCAAATATTTTATGTCGTCTGGCCCATATAGTAGCATGTCTATCCATCATCCAATAGTGTCACAAACAAAGCAATAAATTACTTGCAGTGTTGATGTTTTTAATAATTTAAAGTCCTCCTAAAATAAAGTAGCCTCATTTCCGCAGTTACAAAATGCTACATAATTTAATAGCTATAAATACATTATTGCAGTTTCTAACATACGGGAAAAAATAACATTTTTAAAGATTTTTAGTATCTTTTATGATCCTTCATAACAATACCCTCTTCAATATTAATCTCCTCTTTGTTTTTTTGGTGCGCTGACCTGGATAAATGAAATGGAGCAAGGTTACATGAGGAGCTGAGCTGAACACACATTGGATAACACCCAGCCTGAATGATACCCAGGACAAAAAATGCTTGCAATTTTTATGTTAACAATGTTTGCTTATAAATTCACTGCCCCTTTTCTAATTAAACAGTAGTTAAGCAAAGACCCTCGAATCAAACTAAGCAGAAAGTGTTTTGTCTACTAAATTAAAAAGTATAAAAATATTTTCAAATAATAATCTCATTAGGCATCAAGATAAAAAGTAAACTTTGCCAGAAAAGATTACTCTAAATTACACTGCTGGAGAAAACAGATACCCATATCTGTGTATTCTCTGCCAGCGGTATGGCACAAAAGCAAAGAGAGAGGTGGGACTTGGCAAAAGTGAAGAGGGTTCCTCCCACAGGCCAGGAACTTGTAAGATAACCTTAAAAAAAAAAAAAACAGCAGTAAAACTACATGCTGCTGGCAGAATACTTTTTTCAAGAAGTTGTAATCACACAGTTGTTCCAGGCCAATTTACCAATGTAAATCAGAAATACAAGATGATATTGCTTGTTGGATAACTCACTCCTAGGGGTTAAGGGAGAAAAGAAGTGCACTTCCTGAACTGCGACGTTTTACCTATATGGCTGGTATGCGTCCGAACTCCTAGAAGAACCAGGTATGTGGATTTGGGATACACAGCTATTCCTACCAAGCAAATGCAAACATTCAGAAAACCAGCAGCTACACGGCAAGATGTCAGATTATTAGTGAAACTGCATTGCTTCTATATGTTAGTAGAGGTTCTGTTGATATTTCACTCACATGGTGCATAACTTAGAATTTATCCCTAAAGGTCTGACTCGAAGTCTATGAGAAGCAGGAAAAATCAGAGCTATATCTGAAAATCTGCAGTGACATGAGCCTTAAATCTTTAAGCTGTCTGTATTCTGTGTATTGTACAACATTAAGCACATTGTCGGCACTTATTACATTAATAAAAAAGACGAGATAATTTGTTAAACCAGAATGTCTGTGCTGATTTTCAGCACTTGTCAGTTTAATCCAAATATTTAATCCAACAATATTAACAGTATTAAATTTTAAGTTCTCTCTCTCCATCTTAATATCAGAAACAGAAGAGACAAATCTGTTATATCTGTGTATGAGTACAAAAGAGGAGTTGAAGTATATTATAAAAATATGGAAATACAGAATTTTAGAAGCTTCCATTGGATCAGAGATCAACTGAAAACTTGGAATGAAACAAGGAAGTTACTTACTTCTAACTGGAGGTTGTTTGAGATGCATTGTCCCTATCTGTATTCCACTGAGGGTTTATGCACACATGAGAACCAGAACCAGAGAATTTTAAAGTAGTAGTATCCGTTGACCCGTGCATGCGCCCTTGCCTCGCCTCATGGTTTCATCTGATGCGACAAAGGGTGGGGAGGACCAACCACATCTCCAGTTCCTTCTCCACCGCAAATCAAACAGATCCACAGCAGAGGGGAAGGAGAAGGGGAATCTCGAAGAACCTTGTTACAGATAAGTAATCTCCTCTTCTTGAGTGACGGTCCCTATTATATCGTAGGGTGATTAATAAGCAGTACCTAATTTGGAAGAGGGTATGAGTAAGAGGACAGAACAGTTAAACAGAGGACAGCTGCACAAACAAGGCATCCATTGCAGAGTCCTGCACGAAGGCAAAGTGTGCAGCGAAGGTTTGTACCGAACTACATGTGGCTGCCCTTCATATGTTGGGATGTGGCACATTGTAAAGGGTGGCCATAGTCGTAGTTGTAAAGGGCGGCTTCAGCTCTTGTGAAATGGGCTCTCACCCCAGGGGGTGGAGGCAGTCCCAACAACCAATAGCAGAGCGTAATGCACCCTGAAATCCACTTGGAAATCTGTTGTGTGGAGATTGCCTGCCTCTTAATCCTTTCAGCTACAGAGATAAACAGTCTAGGGGACTTCCTGATTGGCCTTGTCCTGTGCAGGTAGAAGGCCAAGGTAGACACTGAGGGAGTGAAAGCGCTGCTCTTCCTACTTAGGTGTGAGGCTTTAGAAAGAAAGCAGGTAAAGTGTATGGGTTGGCTGAGATGAAACTGGGATATAACCTTTGGTAGAAACTTGGGGTGCAGGGAGACTTTGTCCTTATGGAATGTGGTGAAGAGAAGGTTATTCACCTTTTGCAGTAACTGAAGTTCTTCAAGAGGTGTGTCCCTGGGGGTGCTCCACTTCAGGTGTCAGTGCATCCTGATGCCGATTGGAGATTTTCCGTAGCAGTGCCTGGTTGGGACGAGTGTGCACAGTAGCTGTCTCATGGTACCGTTGGTGCTTCATCTAGAGCTGGATGAAAGGATGGGTTTTGGAGTTGGCTGTACAGTTGAGGCTAGTACTGAAAGGCCAATTATTGCATTGGCCTCTGAACTCTGAGTAATTGCATAGTGATTTGTGAACTTGTGCTCGGAAGCCCAAGTGGTGGCTTGGCATATTTCTCTGATTGGAACGTTATGGAATAATTCAGTTGAGGTAGAAACTGATTTTGTCAAATGGGCCCGGTCAGGGGTTCTATATTTTGGTGTTGGTAACAAATGGATCCAATTCAAAATCCATTTCAATAGTCTGTGCTTCGAAATGGCTGCACTCTTCAATCGTTCAGTGGTGGAAATGAAGAGTATCGGTGACTTATGGAAAGGTTTTGTTCTATCTTGGTAGAATGCTAGTGCTCTTCTCACATCTAGAGTGTGGAGGATAGATACCTGTGTAGACCTATGTGCCTTAGGGTAAACTGCAGGTAGATGGCTAGATTGATTGAGATGGAATGATGAAGGTACCTTTGGTACAAATTTAGGGTGTGGTCGCATAGTCACTTTGTCCTTAAAGCATATGGCGTATGGAGGATGGGTCATGAGAGCCAGCACTCTACGTACTGAGATGATCATGACCAGGAACACTACCTGCATTGATAAATGGAGTAGAGAACTGGTAGCAAGGGGATCGAAAGTGGCTCTGGTAAGGACTCTGAGGACCAGGTTAAGATCCCATGCTGGTGTAGGGTTGCAGACTTCAGGGTACATGTTCTGAATGCCTGCAAGGAAATGTTTCATAATTGGGTGTGCAAATACTGAAAAACCATCTACCTTGTGCTGGAAAGCAATTACGGCTTCTAGGTGTACCCTAAGTGAACTAACAGATAAACCAGAGTGTTTCAAATGGAACATGTACTCCAAAAATCGAATGTATCAGTGCTGTAGGTGCTGATATGTGACTGTTGTGACACCACGTGGAGCACCTCTTCCATTTATGGAGGTAAATGGTATGCATGGTAAATTTCCTGCTGTTTAGCACCACCTTTTTAACCTATTCCGAACAAGTTAGTTCATCGTGATGGAACCAGGGAGGAGCCATGCCTTCAGGTGGAATTTGTCCAGATTCGGGTGAAGAACTTGACCCTCGTCCTGGGAGAGGAGATCCTGATGGAGAGGAAGGGTGTACGGGGTTCAGAGCGCCAGGTGGTTCAGGAATGGAGGCCATGTCTGTCTGGGCTACGTCGGAGCTATCAGTATGATCCTGGTTCTGTCAGTCCGTATCTTGTGTATCACTCTGGATATTAATGATATTGGTGGGAACACATACAGGAGGCGCACGTTTCATCAGATGACAAAGGCATCTCCTAGGGATCGTGGTCCTAGTCCTGCTTGTGAGCAAAACCTTGGACATTTGTCATTTCATGATGTTGCAAACAGATCGATGTGTGGTGACCCCCATGTGTGGAATATGTGTTGTAAGAT
This sequence comes from Caretta caretta, assembly GCF_965140235.1. Lineage (NCBI taxonomy): Eukaryota > Metazoa > Chordata > Testudines > Cheloniidae > Caretta > Caretta caretta. Next base: position 188,451,019 of record NC_134207.1, on the reverse strand, counting down.
GTTGTCGTTAGTTCCCATTCATGTTCTTGGGAAAACTGCCCAATGTGTCTCCCATCGTGTTCTGTTGGCCCAGAAGGTACAATGCAGTAATGGTAATATTGTGGGTAATTCACCAGTTCCATAATTTTATGGCTTCTGTGCGTAAGGAATGAGATCAAGCTCCTCCCTGCCTGTTTATGTAGAACATACAGGCTATATTGTCTGTCATTATTCTTACGGATTTATTTCTTATCATCGGTAGGAAATGTTGGCACGTTTCAAACTGCTCATAGTTCTATTATATTGATGTGTAATAGTAACTATGCGGGAGACCATTTCTCTTGGATTGTGTGTTGGTTCAAGTATGCACCCCATTTGACCAGTGAGGCATTTGTAGTGATCAGGATGGATGCTGGGTCTTGTTGAAACAGGACCCCAGCGCACACACTGCATGGGTTTATCCATCATTGTAGTGATTTCATGACTTTCGGTGTTAGTGACAGGATTCTGTTTAGACTGTGCATGCATGGTAAGTAGACTATACTCAGCTATCTCCGGAGACCGTGCATGTGCAGTCAGTCGTGCTCGACCATGAAGATAGAGGCTGCCTTGTGTCCTAATAATTGTAGGCAGGTAAGTGAAGAGCCCCTTGGACTGTCTGTGACTACCTATATGAGAGTGTTTCAGAGTAGCAGCTGTATTAGTCTGTATTCGCAAAAAGAAAAGGAGTACTTGTGGCACCTTAGAGATTAACAAATGTCTCTAGAGACAAATGTTAGTCTCTAAGGTGCCACAAGTACTCCTTTTCTTTATATGAGAGTGGTCATTGTGGAGAATATGGTCATTGGTAATGAAGCTCTGGCTTCTATTGAGTCTAGGTAAGTTCTAATGAATTCTAGTTGTTAAACCGGAACTAGAGTAGATTTCTTTCATTTATCTGTAACCCTCAGGTATGAAAAAGTGTCAGTCTTGTGTGTGAAGTTTATTGTTTCTACTTGAGTGTGACCCTTCAATAGACAACCATCCAAGTATGGGAATATCATTCTTCCCTGTCTGTGTAAGTGTGCTGCTGCTACAACCGGGGTTTTGGTAAAGACTCTCGAAGCTGTTGAGAGTCCGAACGGTAACACTCTGTATTGGTAATACTCTAGTCTTTCCCTACTGTGAATCATAGGAAACCTCTGTGTGCGGGGTGTACGGTAATATAAAAATACGCATCTTGTAGGCCGAGGGCTGAAAACTAGTTCCCTTCTTCCAGTGGTGGAATTATTGATGTCAGTGTGACTATTCTGAATTTGTGGGTACGTACAAATTTTTTGAGTCTTCTGAGATCTAGAATGGGTCTCTATCCTCTGTTTTGCTTTTGAGTCAAGTAGTAATGGGAGTAGAACCCCTTCCCCTTGTGTTGTACTGGAACATGTTCCATGGCACCTAACTGTACCAGATGGTTCACTTCTTGTTGTAGAAGATGCTCATGAGAAGAGTCCCTGAAGGAGGGAGGGTAGGTGGGATGGAGGTGAAGGGGATGGTATAGCCCGATCTTATTATCTCCAGTACCCAGCTAGGTAGAATAGTCGTATTCGATGATCAAAAGTCTGGGTATTTTGTGAAAGTTGCATTGGATGTCCGGGGAGGTCGGTCAGACCCTCGACCAAAGCTTCAAAATTGCATCTTGGTGGATGTTACTTGGGACGCTGTGGATTGGGCTTGGTGTGGTCAAGATCTCTGTGACCGGTGTTGAGGTGTCAAAAGGTTGCTGTGGGTACTGTGTTGTGTCATCCCAGTCATGGTGATACGGTTGGTACCTCCTACGCCTGTTTGGGGCATATATATGGCCAAGGTTCGGAGTGTCGCACGGGAGTTCTTCATTGAGTGCAGGACATCATCCGTCTTAGAGGAGAACAATTTCTGTCAAATGGGAAGATCTCAACTTTAACCTGGAGTTCCCTTTGGATTCCCGAGGCTTGTAACCAGGAGGCCTTCCACATGACTATGGCCATAGCTGTATCCACAACATCCAGGGATGCTTGTAATGCTATCTGTGCTACCAGTTGTCCTTCAATCAGGATAGATTGGAATTGTTCTCGCTTGTCCTCTGGTATGTCAGCGAGGAACTTGTTGAGCTTCTGGTAATTGTCATGGCCATATTTTGCAAGTACGGCAGCATAACTGGCCGTGTGGAACTGGAGTGTAGCTGATGAATAGACTTTGTGACCAAATAAATCTCTTCTCTTACAGTCTTTGTCATGTGGTGTGGTTTTAAACGGGGGTTGTTTCCCCCGTTGGTTCACTGAATCCACCACCAAGGAATTTGGTTGCAGGTGTGAGAAGAGGAAGTCCATGCCTTTATTGGACACACAATATTTTCTATCAGCATTCTTGCATGTTGGGGATATGGTTGCTGGTGTTTGCCATACTATTTCTGCCGGTTCCATCAGGGCATCGTTTACTGGCAGTGCTATCTTTGTCATGGATGCCGGGTGTAGGATTTTCAAAAGCTGGTGCTGGTTTTCAGCCACCTCGTCAATAGGGATGTTCTGGCTCTGTGCCATGTGCTTGAATAAGTCCTGAAATTGTTTTGAATCATCTGCAACGGTGGGCAGAGTGGGCATTACTGCCTCATCTGGACATGAAGAGGAACTGTGGACTAGTGAGAAGTCCTGCGTATCGGAATCATCCAATTTGTCTGCCGTATCCTCGGGTGCCTCCGAGGGTTCTGTGGTCATCTTTGCGGGCGGGGGGGGGGCAGAGTTCGGTTTCCTTTACAGGGTATGAGGTCTGTGGAACTGAAACCTGTAGGCTGCCCATGGGTTTCAATGTGCCCACTGCATCAGGAATGGCACTGAGGGGCACATCCAGAGGTCAGCTAGCCTTGGGGGCATGTCTCTGTGAAGACTATCCCTGGTACTCACATGCAACATTGGTGGTTCGGTTCCTTAAGGGAATGAGTGTCCGGAGTAGAAGACTCCCTCCTTCAGGTCATTTTCCTCATCACTGGAAAACTGTGGAGCAGACCGTGAGTTTGGCTGTTTCGGTGCCGTTGGCACCAGGGAACCGTCAGTGTCGGGTATAGGAGACCCTGGAGTTTAAATATTTCCATGTCTGCTGGTTGAGTGAAGGAGTGTGGTGCCACAGACATCGGTGCTATGCTTTTTTGTACAGATGCCTGGGAGGTTAGTCCGGTTGGTGCCACTCTTTTGTGAGTGGACTTGGTTGGTGCCGGTATTGACGTTTTAGCTCGTTCGGGCAACTGCTCCATAGTAGTCAGCAGTAGTGCAGGTGGCATCGCGATCGACGACATTGTCGGCATCGTGTCCTTCCTGGTAGTATTCGGTGCTGCGGAGGAGGCGGCTGACTTGTGCCTGCTACTCAAGTCCTTGTTCCTGCCAGCTGCGGTCCCAGTATGGACGGTGCCGGAGATGCCTGGAGCATTGAATGTGGTCACCCTGCTGGCTGTCAGCACAGAGGGTAGCAATCTCGCCGGAGACTGTTTTCTCTTTAATGGTTCTCCACGTGTGGGAGATGTTTCCGTCCTCCTTGACTTTCTGGAGGAAAGGGTACTCGCTCTGTCCAGGGAAGAGGCACCCAGAGAGTCCCTCATTGGGATTTCCCAGAGTCAGATGGTGGCATTAGGGATTTTTCAATAAGGATAATTTTAAATCAGAGATCACTATCCCTCCTCGCTTTGGCTTTGAGGTTGCTGCAATGGTCACATTTTTGAGGAACGTGCACCTCCCCTACCCAACGAACGCACTGCAAGTGTCCATCAGAGACAGGCATAGTGTCCTTGCATGAAGTGCATCTCTTAAATCCAGGAGAGCCTGGCATTTTTGTTGTCTACCTTTGTTTCTTGTGAATTGGTATAACTAAAGAGAAAAAGGGAGGGAAATCTTCCCGACTTTGTTTTTTTAAACAAGGAAAGTCTAATTGGTTAAAAAACAAACTTAAGACTAGAACTATATAACTACTAGAAGAAAAAATTAACTATTTAAGAATCTTTTCTAGGTTATTTTCTGACAGTGCCATTGGAGTGCTGTCTGCAGCAGACGATGGCTGAGAAGGATCTGAGGGGGTTGGGCCACGCGAGCGCTAGATAAAACGCCATGGTACTTCGAGACAGCTACTGCCAACACGTGTCCTGACCAGGCACTGCTACCAAAAATATCCAATCATCGGTGCTGGGATGCACCAACACCTGAAGCGGAGCACCCACAGGGCCAACACTCAAAGAAGAAGGGAGAGGGGAGTCTGCCATCATGGCCCCAAGTTCACCTATCCTTCTCGCCAAAGTAATAGCCACCAGGAAGGCAACCTTCATGGAAAGGGGGGACAGAGAGCATGAGGCCAGTTGCTTGAAGGGTGGTTTCATTAATGCTGTGAGAACAAGGTTGAGGTACCATTGAGGGAGCGATAGCTGTATGGGTGGGAAAGTCCTGAGGAGACCTTTCCAAAACCTGGTAGTTAACAGATGTGTAAATCTGGATTATCCTTCCACTCAGGGGTGGAAGGAACTGATAGCAGCTATGTGAACCTTGAGAGAATTGAGGGCAAGTCCCAATGTCTTCAAGGACAGGAAGTAATCCAAAAGAAGGGGAATGTCCACTTACTCCAGGAAAAGCCCTCTCTGCTGGGCGCAGGAGGCAAAGCATTTCCACTTGGCCTGATAGGAATGCTTCATGGACTCTTTCCTGCTGCCTAAAAGGATGCCTTGCATTGTCGATGAACACTCACATTCTAGAGAAGACGTCCATCCAAATATCAAGCTCAGAGGTGGAGCATCTGTGGATCAGGATGTTGTGTTGCATGAGCAGCTCTGGGAAAGCAGGTAGGGGAACTGGAGGATGGGTCAACATGCAGAAAAGATTGAGAAACCAAAACTGGCATGGCCAGAACAGGGTGATCAGAATGACCATGGCCCTCTCCCACTGGATCTTGGCGATGAATCACAGAAGGAGTGCAAGAAGGGGAAAGAACGCGTAGTTGATCTAGTCTGACCACTGGAGGACGAGCGTATAGCTTTGAGAGTGGATACCGATGTTACCCTTGGAGCAGTATGTGTTGCATTTGCTGTTCACGCGGGAGGCAAAGAAATCTCTGGCTAGAGTCCCACAGTGACTAAAGATGTGGTTTACTATGGAGTTGTGAAGCTCCCTCTCATGATCTGTGATGAATCTTCTGCTGAGAGACTCCAAAAGTATATTCTGAGTCCTCAGAAGATAGGCTGCTGTCAACAGGAACTTGTGGGCAATGCACCAATCCTACAGATTGACCGCCTCTGCACATACAGCAGCGTCCTCTTGTTTGTTGATGTAATAAGACAGTGGTGATGTTGTCCAACATACTAAGAACATGATAGGCAGGTAAAAATGGAAGGTAAAATGGTTGACTCACTCGTACCACCTGGAGTTCCAGAATGTCAATGTGCATCCCGGATTCCTGAGGGGTCTATGTCCCTTGCAACATGTATTCTCCCATGTGTGCTCCCCATCCTACGAGAGATGCATCTGTGATAAACGTCCTGGCTGAGGAAGAAGAGAGAAAGGGGATCCATGTAAAGACCTGCCCAGGATACATTCACCACAGGAGGGAAGAGAGCACCGCGGGGGAGGCCGGGGGGCAGTAAGGGTGGGGAAACGGGACTGTCAGCATAAGATCCATGGCATGTTGCGTGGGTGAGTACACTCTCTGGATCTACATCTGTAGACAGCGGAAATGGAGACAAGCGAAGGTGATGATGTACTTGCAGTCTGCTATGTGGCCAAAGAGGGATAAGCAAGTTCTCACTGGAACAGATGGACCATTGACTACCCAGGCAACAAGCTCCTGTGAAGAGTCTGGAATCTGTCCCTTGGTAGATAAGCACGGGCTGTGATCGAATTGATGGAGGCCCCCATGAACTCTAGGGATTGAGTGGGAGTCAAAGTTGATTTTTCAACATTGGTGCTGATCCCCAGGGATGAAAGGAGTCTGATGAATAGGGAGGTCGAGAGTCGAGCTTTGACTCCGGATTGTGCCGCGAGAAGCCAGTTGTCGAGATATGGGAAAATAAGGACCCCAGAACACCTGAGATGGGCCAATATGACAGAGAAAACCTTAGTGAAAACCCCGGGAGCAGTAGTGAGTCCAAACAGTAGGCACCTTGCTGAAAATCCCAAGGGCCCACCGTGAACTTCAGGAATCTCCTGTGGGTTGGATGGATGTCTATGTGAAAATTGGCATCCTGCATATTGAGAGACATAAACCACATGCCTTTTACTAGCGATGGTATGATGGCTGCTGAGGCAACCATACAAAACTTCGGCTTGCGTATGAAGCGGTTGAGGTAACAGAGGTCCAGGATTGGTCTCCAGCAACCCTTCTTCTTGGGTACCAGGAAGTAGGTTGAATAGAACCCCATGCCCTGGTAGTACAAAAGAATGTGCTCTCTCTCCCCCCTTTGCAGTAAAGAGTCTATTTCTAGGGAAAGGATACTGTCATGAGAGCGGTCACTGGAAAGGAATCAAGGCAGAGGATGTGCACAAGGTAGCATGGTGAACTAGTTGTACAGGCAGGACCCACTTGTCCATTGTTATTGCACCCCAAGCTAGTAAGAAGAGTGCTAGACAATCCTGAAGTGGGTGACTTGGTTGCATTGCAACAGGCACAGTGGTTGACTGTTTTATAGTGGCATTCACAGAAATGCATGTGAGATGATGAAGATTGTGAAGACAGACCTGGTGGGCAGGATCATTGGGTCTTCTGGCAATTACTAGGAGATTAATATGGCCTCTGGTGGAAGAACTGGGGAGTCCTGAATCACTGTGTAGGTGGTAAAATTTTCACTTTGGTGCAGGTGTGTAGATACCCAGGAGTCGAAGTGTGGCTCTGGAATCCTTGAAGGAATGGAGGGATTCTTTGGTTTTCTTATTAAACAGGTGCGACTCATTGAAAGGAAGGTCCTCAATGGTATTCTGCACCCCTCTGGGAAAATCAGATGAATGAAGCCACAATTCCCTTTGCATGATAATGCCCAGAGCCACTGAGTGTGAGGCAGTATCTGCAGCATTCAGAGCTGACTGAAGTGCCGTTCTAGGCGCCAGCTTGCCCTCCTCCAGGATAAACTGGCAACGTGCTCAGCTTTTCAGTGAAGTCCTCCAATTTGCTGTAGTTAAGGAAGTCATACTTGGCCAACAAACCCTGGTAGGTTGAAATTCAGAATTAGAGGCTTGCTGAAGAGAAAATCTTGTGTCCCTGAAGGTCTAATCATTTGCCCTTCTTATCTGTCAGGGTGGAGCATAGATGTTGCTGTCTGGCATGTTCCATTGCTGCTTGCACCACGAGGGAATTGGGTGGAGTGTGTGAGAAAAGAAACTACATACCAGCCAATGGGCTGGAGTATCTTCTCTGTCCCTTCAGGTGGTAGGAATGCAAGTAACTGGGGTTCAAGCCAAATTGTTCAAGCTGATTGAAAAATGGCACCATTGATTGTTAGGGCAACCCTGCATGGTACCAAGAATGAAAGATGTCCAGGAGCTGTTGCTGCTTGTCTTGTACTTCCTCCTGTGGAATACGCAGCTCATCTGCCACTTTCACAGGAGTTCCTGGAACTGGTGAAAGTCATCAGGAGGCAAGGGGGAGGTTGGAGTGACTGCGGCATCCAGAGAGGACAAAGAGAAACGCTCCTGCTCTGGCAGTACCATTGGAACCAGACTGAGCAGTTCATCTTCCATAACTTGTTCAGACCATCTGCTTGAGGGCGCCCTAAGCAGGGTCGGGGCAAAGCCCCCCTTGCGGAATGGGTGGGTTCTGCGGGTACTAGGGCCAGAACCCCCAATAGGGCCAGCAAGATGGATCCTGGAGATGTTGTAGAGTGCCCCATGGAGAGGGCAACCAGTGACCTCCCTTTGCTGGAAGAAAGGATCCTGCCATGCCGCTGGTGGTGCTTGTGGGTACTCGTACTGGTGGTAGGGAATGGGTGGCTCTAGTGCTCCATTGGAATCGTCCTCCAATGAGAACGCTGATCCCGGTTCCAATGGCAGTACCGTTGGAACTGACAGAAACATGTAAACTACAGGACCATGTATCGAAGAGTGGCCGGACTCTGGCAAGTCCTGGGTAGGAGATCGGACCTTCCTAGGTGTGGGAAGCAGAGGAAAGCTTGGAGATCTTGGTTCCCACAGGGTGAACTGCTCATGTGGCTCCAGTACTTTCTCTGAGCACCCTGGCATCAGTGGTACCCATCTGGAGCCAGAGCTGGTGCTGGAGCAGAGGACTGTCTGAAAACCGGCAGATCCCTCATCTTAAGGGAGGGTTACATGTGGCTTGGTGCTCAGTACTGGTGGATCCATTGGTCTGAGTGATTTTTTGTCATGCTTATGTGCCTTGGAACGTACCACTTGGAACGTGCCTTGGAACGTACCACTTCTCCGTGGCTGGAATTTGGGGAAAGCGCATCATCAGCTTGGAGGAAGACTTACTGCCATGCTTATGTGCATGCTTCCTTGCCTCCCGACTAGGCCCTGGTACAGAGTCCATAGTGGTGGTACTGCTGGAGTCGGGTTCGAGCTCTGCAGCCAGAGGGGCACTCCTGGGTTTCTCAGGCTGATGTTCGGGGGCGTTCTGTGGCCTGGTCCGACTGCAGCCATGTGATGACCTTCATGAAGTGCTTCTTAAAGCAGAGAGCCCAGCCTTCTTGGGTATGGCTTGGGAAGGACTGGCAGATACTGCACCTGGATGAAATGTGGGCTTCTGCCAAGCAGCAGAGGCAGCGTTTCTCATCACTGACAGAGAACCAATGCAGACAGGAGGCACGTATCTTGAATCCTGGCATCTTCGGCATAATCCAGTACCTGTGTGTGGGTGCTGGGGTGGGGTGGAGGGACTGGAAAAAACAGATTCCCCCAAAGTCCAAATCCTACAAAAACTACTACTGAAAAATAAACTATGTAAGAAACAGTGAAAACAGTATAATAAAATCTAATTATATAAAATTTTTAAAACTTTTTACTTTTAAAAGTGCATCAGAGACGGGAGGACACTAGAAGCTACAACTTGCACCATGCGGCGGTGAGAAGGAACTGGAGATGTGGTTGGTCCACCCCACCCATTATCACCTCAGATGAAACCATGAGGCGAGGCAAGGATTCATGCATGGACCAACGGACATGACTATTTTCATGTTCTTCTGCTCCGGACACATGCCGTGCATGTGTAAACTCTCAGTGGAATACAGATAGGGACCAGTACTTGAAGAACAACTTGATTTTGTGCTAGAGAAATGGAGAGTGGAGAGGTGATGTCAATTGTATGAGTTTTAACAGCCAGCCTACTGAAGCAGGTCAAGATGTTTAAGGCCGGGGTGTATACTGTTGCTCTGACAAAGAGGATCTTCAGAGCTGTCCAAGTGGACCCCCACCCTGCTCTTAACTTGTAGCTTGATAGATCATAATGCCTTTTGTCTATAGAGAAAACACAAGCCATTAATCTGTCTAGTTATAGCTTAGACATAGTTGTTTTTAAACTAAGAAGATTACAGAATGAATGTAATTTGAAAATATACCAATAATTAAGTTAATTAGTCTTTATTCTTTCATCATCTAGTTTTAGTTTCCAAAGAAGAAAAGCAAACCTTCGCTTACCTGGGTATCCATGATACAAAAATACAGTGGTATTTTCCACAGTTTAAGACCCAAGAACTTACAGTGCTATACTGATCAAGATAGAACAAACTTCTGTTGCCCATAGAACAGGAAATCCAATATAGTAGATCCTTCTGTGTGCTGCAAAATTATTAAGCATACCACCCTTTTAAAGTAAAGAAAAAATGCTCTACTAATCACCAACTATTTTAGAAACAAAGCCTGTAAAGAAGCCTATTCTCCTCTGAATCCAGTTTATTGGCTGGTCCTGCAGAGCTTTGAATAAACTTCTGAAACTATGATTTACTAACCATTTAACTTGTTTCCCAAATATAAAGATTAAAATAGGCGACAATTGTTATATTAAGTACAAAGCTGTAAATTAATATTTCCTCTGTGGTTATAGTACTTAACTGTACTATTTATTTATATTTATAAACATATTTACTGGAAAGGAGCACCTATCTCTTGCTCTAGATGCTCCTTGACAACACTTAAATACACAATCATGAAATAGGCCTAACCCTCAGAATCAACCATTGAATAAGATATATCAAAACCACCAACAAAAACCCAAAAACAATTAAAAACATTTTTAAGATACTTTTAGTCATCAACAAAACCCATTACAGCATAAAATAGTAATAGTTGTCAAAGGCATTCACCAATTTTACACATACAAACTCTGCCTACATTCTAATATTGGATTTAGCTCAAATAAAATAGCCATATGGTTGTTAAAAGGAAGCAAAATAGAAGCCTCAACTTAGCTGGAAGTCACTTTCGGGAAAGAAAAAAGAAAAAAGCCCCTCTCTTTCAATGTACAGAGAAATAAAATGATATACGGACAAGAGACCTAAAGAGATGAGTGTGCAAGGCCCAAAAGTGATTACATAGTACATTTCAAAGGACAATTTGTCAAGATAACAAATGCTTTAATTTACAAGTAAACTTAGAACAAAACTATACCATAATATTGTACAAACAGTGACTGTTCACTTGTGACTAGCATAGAAACCTTATCATAATAAGAACAAAAGAGCACTGTTCTTGTACTGCTTAATTTCCATGACGGAAAGTAAAATGAATTACAATCTGAGAGATCAAAGACATACACAAAGTTTTCAATAGCTCTGAGATTAGCAATAAAATCAGAAAACTGGCTTTTGTGTCAGCAGTAATCAGTCACCATTTCTGCAAAACATGTACCTATGCACTTGGCTGCTTATTTATGATCTCATCCATCTGTATGTTACTGATAAACATTTTAAAGACTCATTTATTATCTATAAAATCTACTCTTTGTGGGGCAAGGTCTGAAAAAGCCAAGAGGAAGTGTACATATGAATAGAGATTTGTAATAAATAAAGAAGAGTTCGCTAAAGTCCCTCAGTAGTCCTTTATTTCTATAAAGAAAATTAGTTATCTAGTGTAATTATGGTACAACCACAATAGAAGACCTTAGTGATGCGAAACAATTTCTTTAGGTTGCAAATACCTGAATCCACTTGCTATACAAGAACACTATAAAACCTATGACAAACATTGTGGAATAAATTCTGCCCTCATAAATGTGTATATGGGGCATCATCTGATGTCAGCAGGTAGCTTCACACACATCTTTGGGGGAAGGAGAAGGATTGACATACAACATGAAAAATAGTCTTAATCGAATAATATTACTCTGTCATCAATCCATACATAGTTTCATCTTACTGACTGATAAAAGTTCAATGGTTATTAATTTAACTGTTTCAGGATTACATTAGTGAGAAGACAGAAAAGAATTGAATTATTAAACTGCATGCATAGCATGAGAAGTGGTTGTTACATGCTTCTCAGTGAAGTGAAAGGCATAACACTGCTGTCTTTAAGTCATTACTGTATGTCACTATCAGGTCTGGCACACAACTCAGAAATATTGCATGTCACTTGTTCAACTCATAGTGCTCTTTTTTGGAAACTAAGTTTTCTAAGTAAACATGACTTCACGGAGAGTCCAGCATAGCAGTTATAATAATATTTAGGGCCAAATCTTTCTCTTATTAAAGTTAGAGGCAAAACTCCCACAATGACCATGATCTTTGCTGACATTTTTGATTAGCTTTCTAAGATGATCCACCAGGGAAAACAATTTCATATTATCCAATAAGACTTGAGGAGAAATCATGACCCCATGGAGTTTTGCCATTGACTACAATGGAGCTAGGATTTTGACCCCGATCTTTTAGCACATAGCGCTTCAGTTTCTGTCATCCAGAGTTAGGAAGATGATTTTTGTCATTTCATGAAATAAAATTTTGTGTTTGCAAGTGAACACTAAGAACACTGCGAAAAACAACTGTGAGCTCTGGACCCAATTATTGAATTAATAATTCAACACTGACCATGTCTTTCTGATGTGCAGATATATAAACCTCTCCCCCAAGGGCTCTCACAAGGGGATGTAATTTGTTAATTAAAATCATGATTTTAAAATTAAGATACTGTATATTTTTATCTTTTTTCCATTTAATTTTTTCTGTATTTGCCAGGCACCTCTCCTCTACAAATATCTGAATAAAGATACTGCCTATTTCTTTGTCTTCTGCACTTTGTAATTTCCCTCACCCACCAAAACAATGCTCTACCTTCTGTCTGAAGTGGAATATGAAATCTCTCCAAAACCAGTGTTAACTCAGCTCCATTGATGGACTAATAGAAAATAAGTATCCTCTCTCAGAGATCAAGCTTGGACCTTTAAATACTGTATAAAATCTACTACTGTTTGGAAGCAGTAGGGTACTCATCTCCATAGTATAAGAGCAGCTCAAATTATTAATGAATTAAGCCTCATAAACCCCCTATAATGTATTATCCCCATTTTATAAATAGGAAAAATGTGTTAGAGAGATTAAGTGTCACGGTCAAGGTCACACAGGAAGTCTGCGGAAAAACTATGAATAAACTCCTAATGCTTTTGACTAACCGTCCCACACATTACTCATAAAACCATTCTTCTTCTCTAACTTTAAGATAGCTCCCAAATGCAGCCATTCCACAATATCTGCAATGTACTGCTGGAGCACAACTAAATAAACCATTACATTTTGCTTTCTTAAAGTAGTATTGAATCTCTCAACAAGTGCAAAATATCACATATAAAGCTATTCAAACAAAAGTCAATTCCCTGTTTTTAAAACATGGGTTGCATTAGCTGTTCTCAGTCATACTAGTTTTTAAAAATTAGAAGCTGAGGCTGAGTTAAGGAACAATCATTGACTTTCTAGTGAGAAGCTCTAGTCTTATGTCATTGGCGTCTTCTATATGTGCATCTGCCAGAGCAACAGAGTGGCAGCAGAACGTTATGCTTCCTTCTGAACATAGAAGATCTACTACTTCAAATAGCAATCCTGGAAGATCTACAAGCACCTGCATCCCTGCAGACACCCATAGCTGTTCTGAGTGGTAGATACATGGTGGCCTCAAGAGATACACAGCCAGCCTGGGAGGCTTGGGGAGGGAGATGAACTTTTAAATCTTGTCTTTTGCATTAACTTCTGATTAGGATCCACCAGCCACAGTCTCCCATCCCTGCTGGTCCCCTATTGGCTCCTGGGGGAAAAAAAAGAGGAAATAGCTGCATCTCACCAGTCCTGTCTTCCAACCCCTTCCCTCAAGAGAATAGCTGATTGCCTACCCCAAGCAGAAAACTGAGGCTAAGTGGAATGGAAGAACTGATGAGATCCGGTTCCATTTTTTAATCTTCTCACCAATACTTTTCCTTTTTTATAACACTTTTGCAAAGGAGAGAGAAAAGGGAATATAGAGGGGAAATCTAATGGAAATCTTATACGTCTGTACACTAATGCAAGAAGTATGGCGAATAAACAGGAAGAACTAGAAATACTAGTGAATAATCATAATTACAATGTGACTGGCAACACAGAGACTTGGTAGGATAATTCACATGACTGGAATATTGGTGAAGAAGAGCATATCTTGTTCAGGAAGGAGAGGCAGGGACAAAAAGGAGAACGTGTTGCCTTGTATATCAAAGATGTATACACTTGCACTGAGGTTGAGATAGAAGTTGCAGGCTGACCTGTTGAAAATCTCTGGGTAAGAATAAAAGGGGTAAAAAACAAGGATGGTGTCATGGGAGGGGTCTACTATAGACCACCTAAAAGGAAAAAAAAAGTTATTGTAAAAAAAAGCTTCATCCACCTAACAAAATCATCCAAAGCACAGGACTTGATAGTGATGGGGGACTTCAACTACCCAAACATCTGTTGGGAAGATAATGCAGCAGGGTAATAATGCAGTGGAATACACTGGAGACAACTTTTTATTACAGAAGGTGGAGAAAGTGATGGGGAGAGGCAGTTCTAGATTTGATTCTGACAAATAGGGAGGAACTGGTTGGGAATTTGAAGGTGGAAGGCAGCTTGAGTGAAAGTGACCATGAAATTATAAGAGTTCATGATTCGAAGGAATGGTAGGAGGAAAAATAGCAGAAAAAAAAAGGCAATGGATTTCAAGAAGGCAGATTTCAGCTAATTCAGAGAATTGGTAGGTAAAATCTCAGGGGAAGCAAGTCTCATGGGGGAAAAATGTTCAGGAGAGTTGGCAGTTTTTTAGAGAGACATTATTAGGGCACAAGAGCAAACTATACCAGTGTGCAGGAAAGAGAGGAGTATGGTAAGAGAACACCCTGGCTTACCTAGTAGATCTTCAATGACCTAAAATTAAAAAAAGAGTAATACAAAAAGTGGAAACTAGGTCAAATTATGAAGGATGAATATAAAAAACCAACACAAGCATGTAAGGACAAAATTAACAAGCCAAGGTACAAAATGAGACCAAATTAGCTAGGGACATAAGGATAACAAGAAAACATTTTACAAATACATTAGAAGCAAGAGGATGACCAAGGACAGGATAGGCCCAATAGACAAAGAGAAGGGAAAGACAACAACAGAAAACACAGCAATTGCTGACGTGTTAAATGCCTTTTTTGTTTCAGTTTTCACCAAAAAGGTAGACAGTGATCAGATGACTATCATAGTGAACATCAGTGCAAATGGGATAGGATCTGAGGCTAAAATAAGGCCAGAACAAGTTAAGAATTACTTAGACAAGTTAGATGTCTTCAAGTCAGCAAGGCATGACCAAATACATCCTAGAATCCTTAACTGGCTGAACGGATCTCTGAGCCATTAGTGATGATCTTTGAGAACTCATGGAGGATGGGACTGATCCCAGAGGATTGTAAAAAGGCAAATATAGTGCCTAAACTGCCTATCTATAAAAAGGGGAATAAGAACAACCAAGGGAGTTATAGAACAGCCAGGTTATCTTCAGTGCTCAGAAAGATAATGGAGCAAATAATCAAATGATCAATTTGTAAGCACATAGAAGAAAATAAGGTGTTAACTAACAGACCATTTGGACTTGTCAAGAACAAATCATGTCAAATCAAACTAATATTCTTTTTGGATAGGGTGACAAGCTTTGTGGATAGAGGAAAGTAGTCGTGATACATCTTGACTTTCATAAGGCTTTTGATACAGTCTCACATGACCTTCTCATAAGCAACCAGAAAAATAAAGCCTAAAGAAATGAACCTACTATAAGGTGGGTGCACAACTGGTTGGAAAAGTGTACTCAAAGAGTAGTTATCAATGGTTCACAGTCAAGCTGAAAAGGTATATTTAATGGGGTTCTGCAGGGATCTGTCCGGGGTCCATTTCTATTCAATATCTTCACAAATTACTTGGATAATTGCATAAAGAGTACATTTATCAAGTCTGTGGAGGACATAAAAATGGGAAGGGTTGCAAGTGCTTTGGAGGACAGGATTAGAATTCAAAATGCTCTTGACAAAATGCTCTTGGAGACATGGTCCAAAATAAGTAAGACAAAATTCAATAAGGACAAATGCAAAGTTCTACACTTAGGAAGGAATAATCAACTGTATAAATACAAAATGGGAAATGACTGCCTAGGAAGGAGCACTGCAGAAAAGGATCTCAGGGTTATAGTGGATCACAAACTAAATAAGAATCAACAATGTAACACTGTTGAAAAAAAAAGTGAATATCATTCTGGGATGCATTCACTGGAGTGTTGTAAGCAAGATACAGGAAGCAATTCTTTCACTCTACTGAGCACTGATAAGGCCTCAAATGGAGAACAAGAACAAGTTAGACAAACACGTGGTCAAGGATGATCTAAATAATACTTAGCCCTGCCTCAATGCAGTGGACTAGACTAGTTGACCTATCAAGGTCCCTTCCAGTCCTACATTTCTGTGATTCAGTGAGGCTTAACAGAAAAAAAAAAAAAAAAAAAAGACATGATATCTGACACCAAATGTGAACAGGATGCTTCCTCAATCTGCTTCAAATACAAGTTGTAGCTGCTCTGAACCTACGCACTTCCTGTAGTTTGGTACTGTTTATAAAAGGAACGCAAAATGAAACAAAATCCAGACCCAGCCTTGTTCCCAAGCTTGGCTAGTCCAAGAGTTCGGCTCTGAAGTTTTACTTACATGAGAAAGTTTTTTTGGTATAACCCAAAGTGTAAATTTAAAACACTATAGTTATATTGGTATAATTAAAGCCCTGTGCAGATACAAAACTTGTATTTGCATCTGATCCGCAAACATGGTCCAGAGATGCGTATATCTGCAGATTTGCATGACTCTAGGTATAACTCCTTGTGTGGACACTTAGGTCCAATATTGACAAATCACTGAGGAATGCTATTGATGTAGCTTGAACTGTCGTAGAATGAGCTTGCACCCACTGAGGAGACATAGTTGAAGTTATTTCATATGCAGTCTTATGATATTTAGAGATCATCTGTAAAGAGACTGCTTGCTGATCATATGACACAAACAGACAAGGTGAAGCATGAAATGATTTAGTCCTGTCCAGATAGAAAACTAACATCTAACATATGGAGATGCTGCTTCTCCAGAGATGAATGTGAATTAGGAAAGAACAAAGGTAAATATATTACCTGGTTCAAAAAATCCAGAAATCACTCAATACTAAAATGTTGGATGTAGCCATAAAGTCACTTTCTCCTTGGAGAATTGTGTGTAAGAAGGCTCTGCCATCAGAGTCTGCAATTCACAGACTCTCCTCGCAGATGTTTTTATAACCAGGAATGAATTTTTTCCCACACAAAAGTGGGAAGCGAAAAGATTCCAGGGACTCAAACGGAGGTCCCATTAAGGCTGCCGGTCCCACAGTGGAACCGGGTTTTGGACCAGCAGATGGAGATGAAGGATTCCTTTTAAGAATCTTGCTATCATGGCATTGGAAAAGACTGATTTTCCAAGAATGGGGGGGGATGAAATGCAGAAATCATTGCCAGATGCACCCTCAATGAGCTAAGCGCAAGGCCCAACAACCAAAGATGCATCAAATACTTCGAGATGTCTTGCATAGAGGCCAGCATCAGTTGAACTTTGTGGGCCAACAACCACACAGCAAACCACTTCCATTTAGCCAAATAGTAGACTTTCTACTGTTCAGCAGAACCTGTTGAAGGCCGCTGAACAACACTCTTCCTCCTCATTCAACCACGAAGCAAATACACAGTCAGATGCAGGGATCTGAGCTCAGGATGCCAGGGATGATTGTGATTCTGCATGAGGAAGTCAGGATGGAGAGGAAGGTTATGGGAAGCTGAATCCACAGCACAAGGTCAGAGAACCAACACGGCCTTGGGCAGGCTGGGGCAATGAGGATGAGCTTGGCCTGACCCGCTTTCAGGTTGAGAATGACCTGTGAAATGATCAGGATCAGAGGAAACGTGTACAGAAGACCTAACTGCCAGCTGAGATGGAAGGGAGCCCAGACTGAGACCCTCGAGAGAGCAGAACAGAAGGCTTTTTCTGTTGTCCCTTGTAGCAAACAAGTTGATTGTCAAAATGCTCCAAGCTGCAGAGATGACCTGCAGGGCACTTGTCTTAAGGGACCACTCATGACTCAGGGAATAATTTCTGCTGATGTCCATGAGATGATTCAGTGTGCTGGGCAACTGATTGGCTCTTGGAGTGATATGCTCCTCAGTGCAGAACTGCTACAACCTGACTGCCTCTTGGCAGAAGACCCTGGTGTGCACTCCTCTTTTCCTGTTCACAAAATATATCACGGTGATATTGTCCATAAGTATGCAAAATAATGAGCCCCAATGTGATTCAGAAAGGCATTGTTGATGGCCCAAAGCTCCAGCTCGTTGATCTGCAGTGAGGCCTCCTGCGCTGACCACAGACCTTGAACTTTCAGCGACCCCAGTCCATCAGGGAGGCATTGCTGACAACAGACCTGATTGGTAGGGGCTGGACAAATGGAATGCCCTGGAATACAGTTTCCAGAAACATCCATCACTGCAAGGAATCCAGGACCAGTTGAGGTAGATGGACCAATCTGTCCAAGGGGTGGAGAGTCAAATGGTAAACTATCCTGAGCCACATTCAAAGAGGTTGAAGATGCAACCCTGTGAGCAGGACCACCTGCGTGCAAGCAGACATGTGGCCCAAGAGTATCAGGCACATCTGAACTGTCATGGAAGGCTGAAACTGCAGACCAAGGTGAATCACCTGAAAATGGTCAGAAAGTAAAAACACTCGAACTCGCACAGTCTATTAAGGCCCCAGGGAACTCTATTTTCTGAGCATGAACCAAAGTTGACTTCCCAGTGTTTAGGATGAGACCCAGTTGTGCAAGCGCAGTGTAGTGTCTATGTGAGAAAGAACTTCTTCTCTGGACCTGTCCGTCAGCAGCCAGTTGTTCAGATACAGGAAGATATGGGTTCCCTTCTTTCTGAGGTTCACTATCACCATGACCATACACCGTGGAACTATTTCCACCACTCCCAAGGTTAGCAGAGAGCTGACCAGCTCAGTGAGCAGTGTCTTGTGAGGAGGGTCCCTGAAGAGGGATGGGGAAGGGGGTGGAAAAGGGGTGTGGAGAGAAACTGGATTGCATAGACCAATCTGACAGTGTCTAGGACCCCGTTGTCAGAAGTAATTGAGTGCCAAGCACTGTAAATATGAGCTGGCCAGCCCCCAAAGAGACAGGGAGACAAAGAGGGCAGAGTAACTACTGGACCAGTGCTCTGGACTAAGGGGTCAGGTGATTAGCAGGCACTGAGAGAGGGCATGTGGACTGTCTGAAGCCTGACCCTGACTGCTTCCTCTTGTGGGATCTATCCCTCTTTCTAGGGTAGTCCCGTTGTTTCAGGGAGAAAGGTTGCACAAAGGAATGCTGAGGGCAATATTGTTGCTGCTGCTTCATCCCATAGTGGCGTCTTTGTGTGGATGGTATGTATGCTCCCAAGGACCTCAAGGTAGCCCCTGAATCCTTAAAGGAGTGCAAAGTGTCATCAGTCTTGTCTGAGAACAAGACTCAGCCATCAAAGGGCAAGTCCTCAATGGCTTGCTAGACATTCAAAGCAATCCCAGAGTGTTGCAACTAGGAAGCCCTCCTCATAGTAACTGCAGATGCCATCACCCTGGCCAATGTGTCTGCAACATGAAGAGCGGACTGCAAGGATGTTATGGCCACCAACGAATGCCCGAATGCAACGAATGCCCGAAACACCTCACATGGCCTCAAGCAACTAGTCCTCAAATTTGGACACTGCTGACCAGTTGAGGAAATTATACTTGGACAGCAAAGTTTGTTGATTCACAATCCTCATCTGTAGGGACGGCAAGCTGTAGATCTTCCTGCCCAGATGATCCAACCACTTGGAGTCTTTGTCCTGTGGGTAGACTTGAACCTACCCTGCCAGGCCCTGTCATTTAGTGCTGTTATGACCAGGGAATTCGTAGACAGATGGGAATAGAACCTTTCAAATCCTGCATGGGAACAAAGTAACATTTTTCTGTGTGCATAGGTATTGGTGATACCAAGGCCAGTGTACTCCACAGGGCTCTTGATGGCTCGAGGAACACGTCATTGACCAGGAGGGCCACTCTCCCAGGGACAGCAGGCTGTAGAATGTTTACCAGTTTGTGTGCGTTTTCCTGGAAAAACTCTGCCTTGATGTCCAGGGATGCGGCTACACGGCATAAAAGATCTTGGTACGTTTTGAAGTCCTCCGGAATAGAAGGGGAGGATGAACCAGGCAGCACAGCATTATCTGGTGATGAGGACAAGGGTCTCAGCTAAGTCAAAACCTGGTTTGGCGCTCGGGAAGATGCACCCAGAAGGGAGGATTCCAGCATTTCTGCAAGGAGAACTGTCGAGACCTGGGCTTGCAGCTGATTTGAAGTCACCACTTACATCGATTGTTGCTTCCTTTCAGAAACCATTCTACAATGCCCCATACTGGCAATTAAATGGGTGCAAGCGCTCCTGGTGAGGATGTGCACAGTCAACACAAGGAGCATAGTGTGGATGTGTAAAACTACTTCAATTACTGCAGTGGCTGTACATCAACGTAGGTTGACTTAATTTTTTAGTGTAGACTTGCCCTAAATATGAAGTTGAGAGACTATAACCACACAGAGCTCGAACTCCTGCCACAGGCGGTGAGAAGGAACTGGGGGGGGGGAGGGGCTGGGCACGGCTGCCTCATATAACGAGGGGAGGAGCCACAGCCATGAGGTGCAAGCACTGCCCATTTATGGGTACTGCTAGGCAAAAGCCTCTGGTTCTGGAAAACACACCTCAGTGACACACATCTCTGCAACTGCTCGAAGAACCACCATGTTTATAGTTTGTTCTGGTTAACACTTCATAAGTGCAACAACAGCCAAATAACTATTTATTCTCAGTACTTCTTTTGGAAAAGTACCTATACTCAGACTCCTCTGAAAGAACCCTAGGCTCTTCTTCCAGCAAATGCATCTCCAACCTTGTCTTTCTCCTTGGACACTCAATTCTTCAGACCCTGGTTTTCTTACTAAAGCTATTTATTGTTGTAATATTTTCTTTTTATTAAAAAACCCCACCTTATTTCTGTTTTTTGTCAGTTTCCCTAAAATATTCAGAGAAAGCATTTGCAAATCTTAAATGCATGCATACATTCTTCTATTTTTAATACTTATCAAAGAAAAAAAATCTGAAAATTTATAACCCACAGATTTTGTTTTCTATTAAGTTTAATCAAAACCAATAATCAAACAGCAGCCTTCTGCAAATATATCCATTCTATATATTTTTCTGATTATTTTCGACCATACTCAAGTTCAGTGAAGTGGCATGGTGCCTGAATTTTATCCAGCCATCAAAACTTTAGGTATAAAATTTATGGAGCACTGCATTGCTCAGGTGATCGGTAATGGGAGCTTGCTCTGTCTAGGCCCCCAGTAAAAATCTAACCCAGGTTAAGTGGGAATGAAAGTTTCAGTGTGACAGCTGCTTAGCCTGTGTGAAAGGAATTGGTAGTCTGTCCAGTTTGAGGGGATATATGCTCATGACAACAGAGTTATGCTCACAGGTATTGTTAATTCAATGCAAATTGCTACCTTTCATGGCAGTTTCAGCACAGAGGCCAAGGACTGAGTGAACATACAGAATTAACTTACCCTTACCCCTATAAACGTTGTTACAGTCCCCAAGGACTGTTTCTTTACTTTGCTCCTAACTGGTGAAGGTAAAGAAAGGAGAGGTTCTAACCAAAGAGGAGCTGTTGCCACCCTGGTAGGCCTTACAAAAGCGCTATGGCAAGGGCTGCATCAAAGCATTCCTGCCCCCATCTTAGTGTAAAAACAGGTTCACGCTAGCCCCCCACTGATTCTCTGGAGGCTGAGAAGACAGTATGTACCAAGGCCATCGAAGAGGCAGCTGACTACAGAAGAGGCATTACAACATCACCTCAGAAACAGGCAAGACTATTGCCACAATCCAGGCACTTTTTCCCTGCCATCCTATTTTGGGAATAAATCATTCCTACAGAGCAGAAAAGTCCATGTCCTGATGGATGGACATACAGAAAGAGTGGAAAGTTTGGGGCAAGCTATTCCTGAGAAGGGGCAAATCTTGGAAATACTAGAGGAAACATTATTAATAATTATTATCAGAGCCAAAATTCTAGCAGCTAAGGAGTCCATTCATCCATGTGGACCCGCCCATTAGTCCCAGACACAGGGAGATACAAGCAGAAGTAAATGGAGTAGTACAGTACCAAACACTGTGACGGATTAAGTCTAATTTTTATAGTACAATGTATTTCAAACTCTGCAAAGCAAAGTTGCAGATTCTGTCTCTGGAAGTTTATTGATTTAGCAGAAAAGTTAACATCTCTGAAACCACACAAGAGGAAAAAGGGTCTTATGCTGAAAACTGGGACACTGCTCAGGGTGCAAACAAGCTCTCTCTCCTCTTTTGTTCTTCACATCAAAGTTACAGTTTCTTACCGTAACATGGTTTAGGCTTGGAATGAGGAGACTGGGGTTCTATTTCCAATTATCTAACTGGCTCTCCATGTCACACTATACAGGTCAGTTAACAACTCTAGATGTCAATTTACCCATCTGTAAAATGGGTAAAATAATATCTACCTTTCAGGGTATAGTGAGACTTAATGAATGTTTATACAGAATTTTGAGATCTTTAGATATGTAAATTATTATTGTTATGCTCTTATCTGTTGCCAAACAAATAGGAATCAATTATCCAACCTCAACTTCTTTCCCACTCACACTGACAAGTTTGTACGTATGCACACGCACACAACAAAACCGTTTAAAAGCCTTAGCATCTTTCTTGCTCTTCCATAACTGACAGGTAATTTTCCAAGGTCAGCTAGGGAGAGCTGTTTATTACAAGCATTAGTTTCTTCCTTTCACATCAAAAAGAGGTCATAGAGAACAATAGCTATTATAAACTGCTCTCTCTGTCTGTCCTCCCAGGTAAATAAAGAGCAAGTTTACTACAATTGCATGTGATCTCAAAATCTTCCCTGGTTGACTAGATTTGGTCTGATAGGGAAGTAAGCGCTCCACTTTAGGGAATTTCCGAGCCTGGTCCACTGGAAGGCAAGGGCGGGGGTGGGGGGGGGTGTGGGAGAAGGAAGAGGATTGCCATACATGGATATAACCCAAGTAACTCTTAATACTGACTGGCAAGGGAGTGCAGAGGGATTACAGGGATCTCTTGGGTCTGGCATGTAAATATTAGTTCACCAAAGAATTTATGTGAAGTCTCAAATGAAAGCCAGTGTCTCATGTTTTTATAGTCTGTATCAAGGTACAGTACTGGTCACCAGCAAGGAGGATGGGGGTGTGGGAGAGAGATCTCTATCTAGGGGTATACATCAAAGTTTTGCTCCACTATGGGAGACTAAGATGACATCCTGGCAACTTGCACTGGAGATGTGAAAGGACAGCAATTTTGCTTCATGAAAAAGGGGCCTCAACCAGACCTGGTTGAAAGTGCCTAGAAAGCATGTTATGATTTCGTTTTATATTAACTGTTCGCTTCCAATATCCTTATTCAAGAAATAGTGAGTCTCTATTCTTTGACAATAAACTTATTCTTGTTTTCACAGTAAAAATATTTAAGTGCTATGATATTAAGCATAATGATGGTCCTGAGTTAAATCTTACGAGCTGGTGTGTACAGTTCCTTTGGGAACAGCAGTCCTGGTAATTCTGTGAGTGTTCAGGGGATAAGGGGCTGGACATCGCAGGAAATACCCAGAGAATTTGGGTGTTAGCATGTGCCTATCACACCTGTACAGACACAGAAAGGCCTGTGGAGGCCTGGAAGATAGTGCTTGTGGTGCCAGAGGCTGTTGGTTTCAGAGAGCTGATCTACAACAGGCACAGACAAGACTGCTTCACACTAAGGGCAGGTAGTGGAGAGGCACCTCACAACCATGGGTACTTTTGGGGAGCGTCCCAATGGTAACACAGGCAACTACAAAACCTCTCTTAGGAAAAAACAGCATGCTAAAAAAGGAAAATTTCCCCCTAAAAATTGTGATTCATTCCCACACCCGAGCAGTATAAGATACCTATGACATTTTCACAGATCAACAGTCTTACAGACAATATTCAGCTAGATAATGTTCTCTTTATTCTCTAGAAACTAGTTTGAGACCATATTGGATCAACTTGTGAAATGAAAAACAAAATTACTGACTGACTCCAATTTCTCCCATTTCTACACAATGGACCTCAGTCACCAGAGGTTACTGTTTCAGATAAAGGTTATTATCTTTAGAAACAAAAGAATCATTAAATCTTTTCTCCTAAATCTGAGACAGATTTCTACAATTAACTCTACTAAGATTGTAGCTATTGATCTTTTATATACAGTATTTCCTTCTAAAAATTCATTTGGTTGGCAATCAGCAAAATGCCAGAGTCTTGAGAGTTAAACTTCAAGTGTTAGTCTGTTGTATGCCTTCCTATGAAACATCTGATTCATGTATTTTACCATGTCTTTCTTCAAGTACTACTTATAAGTAGGACTTAAACCAGGTCAGAACTAATTATTTGTCCAAATTTTGTTGTGTAACCTTTGTTTTTATTGTTTATATTTGCCACAAGAATTGCTTCTCAAAGATTTATGTATACATGAATGTATATAAAACGTGATGACAGCAATATTCTGAATGCCACTGGAAAAATCTGTCATCAATGAACAGTTTGGGTTTGTTTTTTTTAATAAAAAAGGTTTATCTGGGTTATTTGGTATTAAAGTGATTTAATATAATAGTCAATGAAATAAATCACTTCAATGAAAAAGAGAAGATGAAAATACTTAAACCTAAGCAGGGAAAAATCAAAGCTGATTCAGAACCACATTAATGAGCAACTTCTACCCTGAATAAGATTAAATTTCAAGGAAGTTACAATAAAAAGTACGCAATGGGCTTGACTTCCATAAATCACACATATTTTGTATTCATCAAGAGCACACTAACACAACATAACATTTCCCTAGTATGAGTTTGTCAATAAAACACAAGTAAAAAGGGAATGAGAGAGAACTGGAAATGATCAGTGATATACTTATATGCTATCAATATTTTAACAAGCAGCTCCAAATTTGCTCTCTAGCCTGTGAGGAACCTTACATTTATGACTCTACTGTGAGTGAGCGTGGGGAGGGAAGGAAAACGTGGAGTCTGCCTATGCTTTCTTTGGAAATGTTTTGAAACTACCTTTCATTTGGTACCATCTAAGCCATCTTAAAAGGCTAAACATTTGCTCTTTAGGAGCATTATTACAAGCCTGACCTAGAAGAGATGTTCTATTAGTATTGAAGCGGGGATTTAATTGTACTAGAAGCAAGGGAATCAATACAATGTTCCCCTTTCAGATGGGCATGCAGAAGTTTAAGGAGGTGCTGCTGGAAGCCATCGCCATTCCCCCAGTGAAGCGGATGACAATTAAGTGAAGAATACCAATCTTTAAATAGATTAGCCTCTGAGCAGGGGATTAACAAGTGAAAATTTTCCATTATTGGGATAACTGCAGCTTCCTCTGAAGAGTCTGGTAGTGACCACTGTTAAAAACAGAATATTGGACTTGTCTGACAACTCTTGTGATCTCACCAATAGTCACAGTTCCTGTGCTCCTCTTAGCCCCTGTGTAGTTTCCAGTTGCATCACTGGAAGAACTACAGCAGACACTTACATACAATTTCAGAAAAGAGGAAAATGGACCTTTGAACAATTTCTGCAACATATAAGATGTAAACATACTTATCATACCAAATACACAAGCCTTTTCACCTCTTTTTATATTATACTCTTTTTTTATACTAATTGTGATATCCTTCTTGTGGTACTTCAAGTAGTAACACAGTATCTAACACAGTGTCAGTGGATTGTTTGAGAAATATTCCTTCTATACTCCAGTAACATGAGCTATCTACCAGCATTTTGTGATCTTTTGTACAAGAAGAACTATATTCGGGAGATGGAAATTAATTTTCTCAACTTAGCTTGTGATTACCCAAAATATGCTCCTGGACTTTTTGTACCAAAAGAAGAGGAGCTAAAGGCAGGTATCTGGAGTTGGCAGGAATAGCATTATCAGCATAAGCAGAGTATGTGAAAGCAGTTTTCTGAAACTATACAATGAAACCAAACTGATGCTGTCTAGTAGTAATGGAGATTATTTCTTTGCTGATGGATAGCAAGTATGCAGTGTAGTACGCAAAACTCAAAGCTGACCAAGATCTGAAGAAGGGAATTCCTTTGGCTCATGAAAGGAGATCTTTGCTATGGTAAATAGCTGATTACATTACACATATAAGTCTGTATGTTAAGTATATGCTAGAGTTTTCTATGCTGATAGATATCATGAAGCTTGAACAACCTGAGGAGACTCATACAACTCATATACATAAAGGCATATGTATACAAGTGAAATATTTATTAACAGAATGTTTTAATCAGGCCATTTCATTGTATGCTACACAAATTTGCTTAAAGCTGTTTAAAATTAAATATAAAATGTGTTCTTACCAAAATAACTTGGAAAAGTACAGGAACAAGATTACTTTCTTCAACAAGGCTGTAAAAAATAATTAAAACACATTTTTATTTATATTAATGATCTGTTATTTAACACAATGAACTTACACAGGGAGCAGTGCAGCAGAAGTCTTTGATACTAAAATCTATGACCTAGAACCTCATTCTTTGACTAACTTTTCATATAAATGAATTCCACTCCAGCTATTAAATAGAAACAGCAATGTAATTCTTCAGTGGAAATTACTCCCTGGGCTGGCCTTACTGATGTGAAGCAAATGAGTGGAACAGTAAGAAAATTAATATTTTTAAATGGCAGAAATTAATTAAAATTCAGAAACATACTATCAAACAGGCAATGTAGATGGTGAAATAATTTGAACTAATAGACCACAAAGCATACAGTGAATTTATAAGTATGCTGTGTGGTAATTTTATATGTATGCCCAATTAAATATCTTCTCTACTCTAAAATAACACGGTCCAATGAATTTGCAGCATCTTCTTTAAAAAAAAAAGTATTGGGAACTGATCAACCAGCATATTCTAAATATTTTCTCCATAAAAATCAGATACAGATCATATATCATAAGAGGGGAATATTCAGAAAAAGGACCACAGCAACAACAATTTAGATTTACACAGCATTTTTCATCCTACAACTGCAAAAAGTGTTTTATGTGTATTAATAAAGTAACCTTCACAACATCCTTGTGAAGTAACCATGGGTTAATTTGCTTCCTTTTAAGTTCCCACTCAAATCAATGAGAGTTAACAGGAACTGGTCCCTTGCTTTAAAAGTGTTCTACTCTGTTTTAATAATTTAATCTTAATAACTTACCTCATACAAAAATCAAACTAAGTTAAAAGAATGTTAAGACCACAACGTCAAACACTAGAAGTTCAAAAATGCCAACATTAAGATCGCTTTTACCACCTTAATTTGACCCCCTTGTATCTCTACATTATGTGATCAAGCAGTTAAAACTATATCATACTGTTTTTTCCACAGGATTCAGTGCACGGGATGGATGGTGCTCACTCGTTGGGAAGCTATTCGATATTTCATTTTATCTCATCACTCAATGTGCTACACCATGGCTTAGTCACCACACACCATCCAAACCATGCCACTGAATAAAGAATTATTAATTTTCTCATGGGCTTTCATTTGGTGCTTTCACCATTTATGTTTGTGAAGCATGAAGATTCCCAACATCCCCATGAGATTAGGTGGTATTGTTATCCCCATCGTACAGATGAGGATCTGAAGCATTAAGAGATCAAGGCCAAAACTATCCAAAGTGTTCACTAATTTTGGTTGTCAAACTGGAGATGCTTAAAATCTACTTTTTCAGAATACTTGGTATTATGCAGATGAGCCAAAAGCAAACGGTGAGACTCAGACTTTGCTAGGGGATTTCATAGCTACTATTTGCTAGACCATAGGGTAATCATGAGACTCTGAAATCCTGAGGTCAATTCCAGATTTTGGAATGGAGTTTGCTCTATTAGTGTAAACTCTTCAGTACTTGTCCTCCACCAACCTAACCCCTTCTAACCAGTACTCATGTCCCACCAGCCTGTCCTTTTCTGTCCCTATCGCCCTGCTCCCCCACAATCTGACCCTGTCCCTTTCAACATCTACCCATACCCAACCTGCTCTGCCCAGCTCCACACCCTTACATTTCAGGGAGGCTTTCTTTTCTTCTATGCTATCTGGGTGTCAGCAGGGGGAGCACTGAGATCATAGAAGACAGTCTCCCTGATACCACTTCTTATGCTTAGTAGCACAATAGCAGCCAGAAACAGCAATTACACAAAGTCCAGCTTGGCTCCTGTAGCTCTATGTATATCCCAGAGTAGTACTTGTAGGTGGAGACGAGAGTTGAAACCTGGGCTCTCGTGGAATGAGTCTGAACCCCAGTGGGTGGCAGCATACCAGTGGGAGGCAGCATGCCAGATACTTGGTAGCAGAGTGCAATGTACCCTGAAATCCACTTGGAGATTCTCTTTGTTGAGACTGCCTGATCTTTCACTCTTTCAGCTGTTGCAACGAACAGTCTGGGGGATTATCTGATTGGCCTTTTCCTCTGCAGGTAAAAGGCCAAGACCCAACATATTTTGATGGAGTGGAGTCGTCATTCCTCTTCTGAGGCATGTGGCTTCAGGAAGAAAACAGGTAAGTGAATGGATTGATTAATGTGAAACTGGGAGACGACCTTTGACAGAAGTTTGGGATACAGGTGCAGGGAGACTTTAGCTATATGGAAAGTTGCGAAAGTAGGGTCTGCCATCATGGCCCCAAGTTCACTGACCCTCCTTGGTGAAGTGATAACAAGGAAGGGGACTTTCATGGCATGGAGGGACACAGAGCATGACGACAGTGGTTTGAAGGGTGGTTTAGTTAGTGCAGATAGAACAAGGTTGAGGTCAAGCAGGTAGCTCTGGGTTTTATGGGTTGGAAGGTTCTGATGAGGCCTTTCCAAAACTTAGAAGTCAAGAGGTGTGTAAGACAGTGTTCTTCACTGGGGAGTGGAAGGTGCTAATTGCCGCTAGGCGGACCTTGAGAGAGTTGAAGATAAGACTGGATGCTTTCAAAAACAGGATATAGTCCAGGAGGAGGGGAATCCCCACCACTTCTGGGGAAAGTCCCTTTTATTTTGGTGCCAGCAGGCAAAATTTTTCCACTTGGCCCCGTAACAAAGCCTAGTGGATTCTTTCTTGCTGCTAGAGAGGATGTTTTGCACTTCTGATGAACATGTCCTTTCTAGAGAAGATGCCCATCCAAATACCACATTCTGAGGTGAAGCCACCTGTGGTTTAGGATGTCTGATCTTGCCATTGTGCTGCATCAGTAGATCTGGGAAGGTGGGGATGGGAATTGGAGGACAGGCTGACATACAAAGGAGGTTGGGAAACCAGCACTGTCTGGGCCACCAGGGGGTGATTAGGGTGATTGTCACTCATCTCATCTGATCTTGTGGAGTACCCGTGGTAGGAGCAGGAGACGAGGGAAGACGTAATTGAATTGGTTCGGCCAGGGGAGAATGAGGGCGTCACCCTGGGAGTGATGACCCAGGCCCCTACTGGAACAATATGCACTGCATTTTCTGTTCACTGCGGATGCAAAAAGGTCTCTGATCAGAGTTCCCCATTTGTTGACGATGTCCGATAATACAGTGTTGTGGAGTTCCCACTCATGATTGACCATAAATTGTCTGCTGAGCAAGTCCGCAATTAGATTCTGTGCTGAATGCAGCACATCTTGATGAGAAGGTATAATCTCCCTAGAGGCAGAGAGGGTCCAGAAAAGTGTGGAGATACTACATCTCCCAGAACAAACATGTCCTGGGGTTCTGACACTCTCCCCAGTCTCCCAGGAGTTAAGGGCATCCACTCTGTACCCAGTACCAGCACTGGAGCGATGGGCTTCCCCGAAACAGAATGGTCTCTTGTTTTATGGGGCACTGATGTTGTCAGTGTTGGTGGTCTGTACCCAGTACAGGTGGATCTGCCTTCTTGTGAGGCCTCTTCTCATGTTTATGATGCTTGGCATGTGTTCCCCCTCCACGGCTGGAGCCCATGGAAGGAGTGTCCCCTTTCTTGGGCTTGCAGGAAGTCTTACTGCCGTGCTTAGGGTCATGGTTCCTCACCTCCTGACTAGGCCCTGGTGTGGGGTCCATAGCGGTGATACCACCAGTGTCAGACTCGGACTCTGTAGCTGGAGGGGCACTCCTGGATGTCACAGGCCAGTGTACGGGGGAGGTTTTCCCCAGCCTGGATTCAAATGAGGCCTTATGGCAACTTCCATGATGTGCTTCTGGAGGTGGAGAGCCCGACCTTCTCAGGTATGGCTGGGGAAGGACTGGCAGACACTGCATCTGGATATGATGTGGCCCTCTCACAAGCAGTAGAGACAGCATTGATGTTCGTCCTTACTAAAGATACGTGGGTAGGAGGCACAAATCTTAAAGCCTGGGGTCTTTGGCATAGTCTAGTATACATGTGTGGGTACATGGGAGGAGGAGTTACAAAGAAAAAATAAGCCCCCAAACTATCTGTTCTACTCTAAAACTACTAAAAACTACTTAAAACAATCAAAACAGTGAAATTCTGTAAAAACTAACTATATACAACTTTGTTAAAATGCACCACACGTAAGTGGATCCTGATTGTTCCAACCAGGATCACGCAGCGGTGAGAAGGAACTGGAGACACAGTCGGTCTGCCCTGTCCTTTATCACCTCGGACAAAACCACGGGGCACATGCGTGGACCAACAGACACTATTTTTAAATCCTCTGGCTCCAGATGCTTGATGCATGTATGCGAAATCCTTGTGGAATACAATAGGGACCCTCACTCGAAGAGCCACCATCACTGGCCTCTTCTCTTAGGTTATTAAAAATGGTACCAATTTTTAAGGATGTTTCTGATGATGAAGACCTCAATGACTGCTAGGAATTCAACTGACCCCACGTACTCATTTCATATAGGCCACTTAATTGTCATCTCAAGATGGATTTGAATTGGTGACTGAGAATCACAAGGCTCCTTATTTCAAACTTGTAAGCCATCCAAAACCTGAACATACACCTTATGTATTATGTTTCTCTCTGAACTATAAAAACACAGAGTAATAATTAAACTTAAATTAACATTTCTCCCCACCCTTACAAGTCTGTCATTATTTGCAATTAACTTATTTTCTATTAATCACCTTATTTTCTGCATACCTGCAGTGCTTCTGGTAACTTTAACATATAAATCACAGTTCTTGGAGGACAGAGCTAGGTACCCAAGGGAAAGAAACACACAACTGCAGAGCACAGTGAGGAAGCATTTATCCTGAAAAGGTTTGAGATAAAGTGCCACAACCTAACTATAACTTTATAACAATATAACAAGATCATAGAATCATAGAATATCAGGGTTGGAAGGGACCTCAGGAGGTCATCTAGTCCAACTCCCTGCTCAAAAGCAGGGCCCATCCCCAATTAAATCATCCCAGCCAGGGCTTTGTCAAGCCTGACCTTAAAAGCTTCTAAGGAAGGAGATTCCACCACCTCCCTAGGCAACGCATTCCAGTGTTTCACCACCTTCCTAGTGAAAAAGTTTTTCCTAATATCCAACCTAAACCTCCCCCACTGCAACTTGAGACCATTACTCCTTGTCCTGTCCTCTTCTACCACTGAGAATAGTCTAGAACCATCCTCTCTGGAACCACCTCTCAGGTAGTTGAAAGCAGCTATCAAATCCCCCCTCATTCTTCTCTTCCGATCAGGTTTTTTAAAGTACCATTCCACTGGACAGTTTTCAAGCACTGTATCAGCATGATTATCTTAGGCAACATAACTCAAAAATGAATTTGACCTAGCACACTACACTGAAATATAGTATAATTTCAAGTGAAATAAATATTATAGATTTTTGGCTAAAATAAATTCTCTCCTAAGGGTTCAGTTTCATATCTGAACCTCTGAACATTTTGAAACACCATGCACTGTTATGTAGTGAAGTTAAATTCTGGTTAATAAGCAACTTGTTGTACAATGATGTACTTCTAGCTAATTTTCACATTCAATAAAAATATCTGAAGACAACTTTACTGTGAAGAAGGGCAGGGAATAAACTGGAGCATGCTTTTCAACTGAATAGCCACATTTGTGTTCGGAAAAACAAACATTATTGAGAGGTCAGGCAAATAAATTGAGAAAGTAAGTTCTGCTCTCCTACTCCATGTAACGTTTGTTATTTCTTTCCCCTCTGCCCTCACCTGAAACTTAGTACTGATTACTTTTTTCCCTTATGTCCCTTAGAATACACATCAGATATTTAGAATTTGCAGAGCTGACATGTGTATATAGACATAGATGGAGCACATCTGCTAATCAACTCAAAACATGGGATACAAAGTGCCATGGTAGTTGCGCAGACACATGTGAAAATAATTCATGTGCACTGACACTCAAACGTAGTCAATTTCCCTTCCACATACAAAGATGTAAAAACATATATACAAACAACATAATATGTTCTATATAAAACATACAATGCAAAATCAGGAATACAATTTATAAAAAGGAATATGAATATTTCAAAGTTAAAGAAGAAAACTCAATTTAAGGACATATTCTTGATCCTGTGAAGTCAACGGTAAGACACCCAAACCTTAGGGGTGCTCTACCAGATCCTTTACACAGGTTACAGCAACATGAAGGCTGACCTTATCTGATCCAGCTTCGAATGGTCACAAGAGGCTGTTACAGCAGTTGTACATCACCAGGTCATAGGAGAGTCCCTGCCATGCCTCCAGGACAGCAGTTGGGAAAAAGGAAAACCATGGCTAGTTCTACGCCACCCAAGCATCTCTCTGTGTATGGGAGAAACTCCAAGGCCCAATCTGCCAGGTTAACAGCATTTTTGTAATGGAGTGGAATGGCACAAAGTGGCTGGAGCACAGACTAGAATCAGGAATATAACATCACTTTCTTTTTTAAAATAAAAATTTAGATTAGACTGGATGCTTATGTGGCAAGGAGTTAATTATGAAGCACATTCTGTGGTCACGGAATACAAGGGATCATGATTATTAAAAAGCTACATAAATTACCTATATATTCTGTTCATGTACAGCAAAGTACAGCTAAAATAAAACTGATCATTCTTAGATTTTAAAGGTCATCTGCAAACCTTTAAAATGCAAGTGTGGAATAGCTGCAGGCTTTAAAGAAAACTTTGCATGCAAAACTAAAGGCATGAAGTCAAGTCATATGGTGTATTAAGACATTCCTGTGACAAAGTTTAAAACTGAATTACAATGACTGGGGAGAGAGAGAGAGAGAAAGAGAGATTACCATGCTCTCTGTTGCTGGCTATCATTTAGAGAACATTCTGGGTTTTACAAAGGAAAAGCCTTAAAAATTGAGGAGGGAGAAAGGAATTTGAATTTTAGTTCATCCGTTGAACTCACTTTATAAATGGTTGTATCTTCAAATAAGTTATCAGAAAGGAAAATACAGACAAAATACTTTATTATATTAATCAGTCATACATATTGCATATTGTTTGGAAAATATACAGATGCTTTATATATTTAGGATTATCTTTTATTTGTACATAAGTGACACTGTGTATATAGTATTTTATCTATGCCCATATTTAAATAATCAACTTGCACTCAGAACTTCTAATTGATTGTGTCATATTATAAAGGAATGCAGTCATATCTTACTGATATTAATAAATACCACCTTCTCACTGAATCATTGACTTTTCATAACATTAATAGGATGAGCTGGGACTTGTGCTTCGATTTAAAATAATGGGCAGAAGAATTTATTTTTAAGACATTCTAGTTTGCTTTATGGCCAAAAGGAAACCCATGGTATGAAATTTAACACAAGGCAAAGATTTTTTTAAAAAAATTTTAAACACACTGCTTACATAATTCACTAAACAAGAGAACCAAAACCAGCCATTTTAAATTCAAGTCTGTAGAATAAAGCTGGATTTAAAGTCAAACACTTATGGAAATACTTCTCACAAGTATTATCTTCATAATGGTTGGTTATTATGCCTACTATGTTTAGAGTGGAAGTAGTAATGCTTTTGTATTTATGAATGGATGCAACTTCAGACTCCAACTAAATGTTTTTTTAATCTGCAACACTCTGCTACTGTAATTTCCTTTTGCACATCAAAGTTACAAATTATTATGATTAAAGAACCATACATGAGAAAACATTTTCCTTCCTTGCCCCCAACATCTTTGGTTTCAATTTCCAGTTCTTGTATGTCTTAATATGGAGTATCTAATTTGGGGCATATCTTAAATCATGAGCAGCATTAAAAAAGGGAATTAAGGAAGGAAAAACAACAACTTGATAACTACAAGCCTGATCATGAAAGGTGTTGAACCCTCACAGTTCCCAATGAAATACAAAACTTGTGGCAAGATCCATGGTTTGGAGTTTAGCCTTCTGTTCAGGCGAGTAAAATGTGGGGTTTTGGGGTTGGAATAATATACCAACCTAGGCAGGGGTGTGTGCAGGAAATTAAATTTGACTGCTTTTGGAGGGGCACATTAAACACACGCTGCTAGAAGTTGCAGCACAGCACAGACACACACGTCCTTGAAGTTGCAACCACTAGTGGACATGATGGCTCTAGACCAGAAAGATCTGTCTCCAGTCTCTTCCTAGGGAGAAGTGAGGGTACTCCCTGCTTCTCTGAGAGCAAATAGACCCCCTTAGTTGCTCTTAACCCCCCCTTCTTGAGTCCCCCCCCCTCAGTATCCTTGTCCTAGGGACTGTTCCCCCTTAGGTGCTTCTCCCACACTCAGTGCCCCCTCCCTCATGGCACAGCCCTATACCCTCATCTCTCCCTTCCTTATACTCCCCCACCACCATTGGGGACCCTGTGCTTCTCCCTCCCACTCTGACTGACCCTTTCCTTGCCTGCCCCACCCCCAGAGACCAGGGATCACAGATGGCATGGCCAGCTGTAGCCCTCCGAAAGCTTTGCTTGCTGTGCGGTGCCCTGTGCCATGGGGCCAGGCTGTCATCGGCACTTGTTACTCCAGCTGGGGCGGCTGTCCTGGGTAGTAGAAGACTACTACTGGTTAGGAGGACTGTCACTCCGTATCATTGCTGCTGCTGGTTGGCGAAGGCAGATGGCTGTGGAGAGGTGGGTGAGCTAGTGCAGCAGGGGAAACTTACCACAGGTCAGAGCTCTGCGTGGGGCTAGGGCATGCTCCAGGAGCAGACTTCTAGTACAAAACTTGTGGGGGGGGCAGGTGCCCCCCATCCTCCCTAACTGGTGCCCCTGAAGGGGAGGACGAAGACGAGGAAGAGGAGCTCAGCTAGCAGCCAGCTGCCCTGCTGCTTCCTCCCTCCCCAGGGTACTGGGACACATGGAGATTTGGTTGGGGCGGGGGGAAGAATGTCCCTGCTTGCCCCCCTTGTGCATGCCCCTGAATCTAGAGAAAAAGAGAATTTGCTGAAATCAATGGAAATTACAGGTGCTTAGCACTTCAGCATCACACCCTATGTTGGACGAGCAGAACAGCAAAACAATGCCAGCACTCTATTTTTCTAAATCAGTTTGGTTACCAAATATTATACTTTTGTACATGCATCCTGCTTGAACACTGGGCTAAACTCCATCAATGAAAACTGCAGATTTCTTGACGACGCTTGGGGTTTGCACTGGTGCAGCTACATTGTTGGCTGGCCAATGATTAACAGAAGTGTGACAAATCCCCACTGTAGAAAAGGGATGAGTTTTCCAAAGCACTGAGGTGACTTCGGAGCCTAAATGCCACTAACTTGCAATGAGACAAACTTCCAAGGGCCTAAGCCCCTTTTGAAAAAGGACTTTAGTCACTGTTGAAAATTTTACCCAAGGTCTAAGGATGCATTTTGTGGCTGCCAAAGAGCAGGCACATATTTTTTAATAAATGCCAAAGACTCATGATAAGTACATGCAATTTTGTACTCATGATAAGTACATGTAAAATTTTGTAGCGCCTCTGACACAAAAGACTTTCTCATAAGCAAACTAGATCAGTGCTACTCAAAGTGGTGGTCCACGGACTGGTGCCGGTCCGTGAACCATCGGCTGCCGGTCTGCACGCACATTGGGAAAAAAAATTGCCGGTCCCCCACATCAGATAGCTTGAAAAGCACTGATCTAGATTAAATTATTTCAGCTGGGAACACAACTGTTTGAAAAACCATACTCAAAGAGTAGTTATCAAACTGGGAGGTCATTTAGTTGGAATTGGTCCTGCTCTGGGCAGGGGGTTGGACTAGATGGCCTCCAGAGGTCCCTTCCAACTCTGTTATTCTATGATCTAGTGGGGTCCCGCAGGAGTCTGTCCTGGGTCTGGTACTCTTCAATATTTTCATTAATAACTTGGATAATGGAGTGGAGAGTATGCTTATAAAATTTGCTGATGACACCACATCTTCAATTAGCCAAAAAGTAATCTCCAGCTGGGAATTCCCCAGCATGGAAGAATCCAAACTCCAGTTGAAACCAACGATAGGGGTCACTAAGTTTAAAACAAGGACATATACCTAATATCCAGCATCATATTCAATTCAAAACAATTTTGACAAAATTAGAGAATTGGTCTGAAATCAACAAGATGAATTTCAATGAAGACACGTGCAAATTACTACACTTAAGAAGGAAAAATGAAATGCACAACTAAACAATGGAGAATAACCAGCTAGGTAGTAGTACTGCTGAAAAGGACCTGGGGATTGTAATGGATCACAAATTGAATCTGAATCAACAATGTGATACAGTTTCAAAAAAAGAGACATTCTGTGGTATATTGGCAGGAGTGTCGTACTTAAGAGATAGGAGGTAACTGTCCCATCTATTTGCCACCGGTGAGGCCTCAGCTGGAGTATTGTGTCCAGTTCTGTGCGTCACACTTTAGGAAAGATATGGACAAATTGGCAAGAGTCCAGATGAGAGCAACAAAAATGATAAAAGGTGTAGAAAACCTACCTATGAGGAAAGGTCAAAAAAACCAGGCATGTTTAGTCTTGAAAGAAGACAGGGGGACCTGAGAACAGTCTCCAAATATGTTAAGAGCTATTTTAAAGAGGATTGTGATCAATTGCTCTCCATGTCCACTGAAGGGAGGACAATAAGTAATGGGCTTAATCTGCAGCAAGGGAGATTTAGGTAGGAAAACCTTTCTAACTATAAGGATTACTTAACTTCTGGAACAGATTACCAAGGAAGGCTCTGGAATCCCTGTCGCTGAAGGTTTTTAAAAACCACATTAGACAAACACCTGTCAGGGATGGTCTAAGTTTACTTGGCAAGGCCTCATCTTGAGGGGATGGACTAGATGACCTCTCGAGGTCTCTTGCAGCACTACATTTCTGTGATTTTATGTTCATGTTACAACTGTTACTTTGTATAGTAGCAGAGGCATTTTTTCTGGGGGTCATAATAACATGGCAAATAAGACAACAAGGCATTGCTATGGTAAGGTTTGAATGAATTTACTTCATAGCAGTATAAGTCTAAGAAGATACTGAAGCAGGTATATGAAGAACAGATATCTTCAAGTAGCCAAAAACTAATTGCCAGCTGAGAATTCCCCAGCATGTAGGAATCTGTGACACCCCAGTTGGAACCAATGATAGGGGGTCACTAAGTTTAGAAGACATATACTTAATATCCAGCACTACAGTCAAGTATTTCTGCAGAAAAACAGAGCTTGTCTACCACAAAGCAGGAAGATGAACTATGAGGACCTATGGATTATTCCATCCTTAGTACTGTACTTCTAGTTATGCAGGAAAGTTAATATTAGAAGAGTAAAACCCCATTCCAAATATCAAAATTAGAAATTGCTTTTATATATTTCTACTTTTCCCCCTTCTTTGGCTTTCCCCATATTATAAGGTGATCTCTCAAGCTATTTTGGTTACATCACTGGTAAAGTAGTTAGATGCTCAGCTACTAGAGTGATGGGTACTACAGACACCCTAAGATAGGCACATGCAAAATACCGTGAGACATTAATTATATAGGAGTTTAAGGATTATAATCTGGAGGGAAGTCCCAGTTCCCTTTCCTAACTTTTGAAGGATGCCAGAGGAGCCAATTGTTTTGTTTCAAAATACTACCTGTTTCCCAAACAAAGTTCACAAACAAGTATTTCCATCTCAATGAAAGTTACACAGATGCAGACATAATTCTCATAACCTTAATCTATCAGTTCTCATAGGCTACGTATATGCTCTTATAAGCGATGCTGGACATGGCACTTTTCTCTCTGAGTTAGTATTAAACCCCAGTGCTGAGTTGGAGTGCTGCTGGAGTACACAGTGCTGTTGGGGATTCTACCTTGTGGATGATGGATATACACGATAAAGAAAAAAGGTGACTTCTTTTAGCCATTAAAAATCCGACCGCACTTTTCACAAGAATGGAGGTGGCAATGTCGTGGGCAGATTCCAACTTGAATAGTTATATTTATCTTACCTAATTTCCCTTCAATTTAAATTAGCTAATTTATTCTTCACTTCCTGTTCCAAATTGTGTAGTTTTGCTAATCATTTTCTGTGATTCACACTAGAAGCTCTTATATTTTAGCGATTAAGTGATGTAAGTGCTGTTCTATTTATAAAACACACCCAATAACAATAAAATACATGTACATATTATTAAACACAATATTTGTACAAAAAAGAAAATCCAAAGCAAACCATCCCATTTAATTCACCTTCAGACAAGTCTCAGAAAGGTTTGCTCTGCCCCATAGGTCAACCAACTACGGCTGCTTTGCACCAGTGAGTAGGTTAATTACAGTCAAGAGCCTGTAACAAGGATCCCCTGGTATTAGAATAGAGAATTTTCTGGTTCTGCAATAAATGTTACTGGAATTGATTAGTTAGAGCTTGCTCTATAACCTTCTGCAAAAATTGAAGAGTAAAGCTAAAAAGCCTCTCCGCTCATACACAACCCAAAATTAGAATCACTTTGCAGTCTAATGCCAAGAAAACAATATTTATAAATGTGCATAATGAATTCCAAGTAGCTTCTTCACAATTTCACCACAAGAAAATGGCTTGAAGCCGCCTCTCCTTCTGCCACAGCTCTGGTTGACTAAGTGTTAACATCACCCTCAACTAACAACTCTGCCAAAGAAAAACAAGAATAAAATTTGATTGCAGAGAACAATAATTTTGGCATGGTCTCATTGGACAGAAATCGAAACAAGATGTGAGGATAAAAAAAATAATGAATGTATTTAATACAGACTTTGAGTGATAGCCTCTGGTACACTAGAGCAGCTTTGCACTGGCCCACTGTGCATGTCCCCTGTTTTCTGTCCCACCACTCCCTGCAGCTGGAGCAGGGGGCATGACTGGGCCCAAGGATGCATGTCTGGGAAATCCATGCACCTGGACATTCCAGGCTGCTGCAGTGGCCCCCTGAGGGCCACTGGCATCACAAACAAATCAGAACAGCCCTCAGATACACTAGTGTGCTCTAGCAGATCCTGCCTAACGAAGAGGAGCCACAGGATTGGTGTGCAAAACTGGATGAAGGCCTCATTTACACACAAGCCTAATAGCTGCTCCAAGCTGCAGCAGATGATCTGGCCTTTTAATTTTCCTCAGGAAAAAAATGAATAAATCAAGGTACTCCCCAGAACTGTGACTAATATAAAGATAGGCTTAAATCCTTTAACTCTTCAAGGAGCAAACTGTGAACAGATTGTCTTTTTGGTCCCCGGTTATTTTAGAACTATTTGCTCAAGTGTACTTTTTCCAAATCTCCCACTCTTGAAACTTCTCAGCAATTCCACTTTAACCCTCCAATGGTCTCCCGCAATAAGTAAGGGACTGAATTTGGGCCTTCAAGCAGACAGAAAATGAATCTTATTACGTTGGACATAGAATATTTCCTAAACTGTATCTCTACTTGTTAAATCTCTAGTATCCAACGGAGTGCTTTACTCTTTTGCGGTGAGGGTGATAGAGGGGTGGGAGTAAAGAGAGAACGTGAAAGATTTGTATGAGATATAAGGGCCATCCCTGAACTCTCTCCCAGATAGAACTGCAAACACAAAAAACTCAGTCTGGTGTGGATGAACTGCTGTGGGAGCTATTCTATAATTTAGTGTGAAATGCTGGGGGCAATTTTTTTTTTTTTAAGATCTTTCATAAGTACATGAAGGTGAGAGTTATCTGGGGGAAACAGGTTGTTCTTAAAGTTGGTACATGAGGGAGTGGAGTTTGGAGAGTTAAAAATAAAAATGTCATATCTCAGACATTTTTGTTTCTAATACTTGCTACAACTATCTATGTGTGTGAGAACAAATAAAAAGTACTTTTTAAAAAGTACAATAAAAAGTAGATTTTTTTATTGAATCTACTGATGCACTAGCAGTGCTAGTGTTTAGCTATAAGGTATCAGACGCTGAAATGCTAATAGCCTCCTGTAAGTATATGCTGAAACGAAAGAGGCTTACTTTAAATCTCCAAATAAACTCACAATTCCTCTTTATTCATGTTTTATCAGAGGGGTGTCACAGCAAAAAGCAATTATTTAGCCAAGTGGCTCAGCATGATTACTGACCCAGAACAGAGTTCTTATGCTCATTCCTGATCAGTGTTGGGTTTTTTTTTAAATTGTACAAGATTGCAGGAAACTAATATGTCTTTTACCAGCTGTGAACCACAAACGCAAGTTTTTACTTTAGCAGGAGGATAGACTGGGAAAAACTTAACAACCCCACTAATCCAAAATAATCTCTATTTTAATTAATTTGTTTTCAAAAATTGCTCACTTTACATTATTCAGATCTTTGTAATTTATTTAGAAAGGATGGAGGGTTTTTTTGTTTTGTTTTTTTAGGTATTCCCCTCCTTGTTGGAAGCAAAAGTATATTCTCATGTTTCCCCTCCATCCCCCCACTCCAATTTCTCAGTATGTCTTGTCACTTTACTCTCTTTACTATTTCCAAAACGTTTACCATTCCATATAAATATTTTAATAGTAATAAATAATAAAATCAAATAATAAGCATGTTTTTACATAAGGATTACTGTAATCCACCCAAGTCTACAGCAGAACAGTTGCTCAGTGATGCCACACAAAAGCAAGAGAACAGTAAAGTTACTCCTCTTAAAAACAAACAAACAAACAAAAAAACCTCAAAAAATTAGTCACATAGCATACACATTATCTGCCCTAAACATTCCATATCCATTAGAATGGAGTAGTTGCCCAGCATTAATTATGCAAAACAAGAAGAAAACATAAAAGCAAGTAAAATCGCTTAAGTGGGAAAAGAGATACCCTTGTTGCAGCTTCTACATGCCACAGTTTGTGTTCTGCATGTACTAAACAGCAGCAACATAAAACCTCTGCCTTAGTGGGATTGTACTGGTTTCCTGTTTCTTTGAGTACTAA
Organism: Caretta caretta; assembly: GCF_965140235.1. Lineage (NCBI taxonomy): Eukaryota > Metazoa > Chordata > Testudines > Cheloniidae > Caretta > Caretta caretta. Next base: position 188,410,023 of record NC_134207.1, on the reverse strand, counting down.
ATATAAGATTTTGTCTCTTATTTTTAAACACAAATCATAAATAATTTGGCTTCTCACTAGAAATGGCTGAATATTTTTGCATGTAAAGCTTTTTGCTATCTTTCCCTTAGTTGTAAAATCTTCTGGCATTTTACCCCCAAAATTATGATTTACATTGCACAATATAGTTGTTGTGGTTGAAATCTGTTTGTTTATGTTTTTGCCAAGGGTGAACAGAACTTTTCCCCTAGATAAATATCTAAGCTTGGTTTTGACCAAAAGAAATTTTTAAAATAAAACTTCTCTCGTGGGCCTGGCCCCTCTTCACAACTGGTTCCTGTCTTTCTTGATTTTCTAATATCACAGGTTCAGAGTAGCAACCATGTTAGTCTGTTGTAGCCCATGAACGCTTATGCTCCAATAAATTTGTTAGTCTGTAAGGTGCCACAAGTACTTCTAATATCACAGTAAATTGACTCCCTGGGGTGAAATCTTGCCCATTGACTTCAACAGTACCATGATTTCATCCCTGGTGAGTTAATCTACCAGTATGTTGTTTGCAACATTGTAGATGCACAGTCAGAACAGCTGAAAGCCCAAGACTTGGAGTATTTGTGAAAATTGGGAACTGTAATGCATTGCATTACACCATTCCAGACTGACAAATGATAGGAAGAGTGCCCAGATAAACATTGCTATCCATCCCAATATTTCCAGGATTGTTCCAATCCTGATGTTGAGATCAAGTTAAATAGTGATTTTCTTCTAGCCTCTGCCTATAAATCTGGCCCCTTGGAAATAACAGATTTTGCTTGATTCTATGTTGTAGGTTGCAAAAGAATTATAATGCAGTCTATCATTAATTTCAGTTTGTGGAACGATGTGTTTTTATATGGACACATTGATGAGTAATCAGAGACTTTCCTGTTCAACTCAGTGTGAAACCATCTACCACTACGGGCTCAAATCAGAAAAATAAAAATATGCTGGTTTCCATACTGTGGAAACCCACACAAAATCAGAGAAGCTATGATTGGTGAAAACTGATGGGCTGCAGATGTCAGATACAGTTTTGACCGTATTAGTAATATGCTCTGAATTCTACAGACCTCCCTTTCTGGTATCTGTAGTAAGCAAAGCTGTTAACTTCAGAAACCTGCTGTGATCATTGCTACGAACAACAACTGCTTATGTGCTCAGAGGCAAAAGCACCTAGGACTTTGGGGAAAATCTTAATAGAAACTTAATAAAAGGGTTAAGAAAAAATGCAAATGTTCTTTTCAAGAAATGTGCTGCTGGAATGTCTATATAAATCACAGTATTCATTTATAAAACTCTTGACATCAAAGGAAATAAAACAGTGCCGTTTAATTATGGTCAAGTGGTTAGGCTAATTTTTGCTAAACCTCACCTTCATATCTCAAATTTCAGAAATTACACTGAATTGAAACACTTTTCATTTCAATTACTTCATCTTACTTCAATAACTTTAAAAAAATATTATGCTCCATAAAATTCTTCAGTTTAAAGTAAAGTTCAATAGTTATCACAAATGGAACAGATGAAAGAGTCTGGCAAAATTAAGCCCCCTTATGGATTCTAAAACATTTACTATATAGCTTTTTTGTTGTTAAAGGACAATATTACTTTTTTGATGTTTTTGACAGAAGTTGACTGTATATTTTGGCAACCCAGGAATCTGTTGCTAATGGCACATTTTCAACTAAATTGAAATACCAGCTGTACAAAGATCAACAATAACTTAATATTTACTTATTAGAAGAAAAGGTTAAGACTACTCAGATTTGTATCCAACTGGAAATTAAAAATATAAAAGCAAAAAAATATTTCGATTTAGTGCTTCTCAGGTTCACAAGGCTTTTCAGAGAGAGGGAGTACAACAAAATATTAATCTTTCTTATACCCAAACTTCATTAAAATGTTGAACTTACATTAAACAAAAATTGTATAGAAGTTTGTAAAAGACAATGTTCATTTTCAGGTTGTGCTTTAACAAAAAATTATTCTGATTTTTTCTAGATCATAAAATGATCTAAGATAAGACTGTTCTGTACATGTACACACACACACACACACAAAAGACTGAGTTATAGCTGTGCTCAGCAGCGTCACTATATGAGAATTAAGGATTTGTTAATATTTACACTACATATGTAATTATTTTCAGAGGCTTTTTTTTTTGTATTTGACTATTTGAAACTTTACAGTTGCACTTCAAAGCCTGAAACTTGGACAAATGTTTACAGTCCACATTTGAAGCAATTTCCTTACGTGTAAAATTATCAAAAGTCGATCTTTAGAAAGCGATTTTATACAGTCGATCATGTATGTCCCCACTAAGCGCAATAGGTTGGTGGAGTGCGTCCTCAATACCATGGCTAGCATCAACTCACGGAGTGGTGCACTGTGGGTAGCTATCCCACAGTCCCCGCTGCCCACTGGAATTTTGGGTTAAGCTCCCAATGGGGCTAAAACATTGTCCCAGGTGGTTTTGGGTACATGTCGTCAGTCTCTCCTCCCTCCCTCCTTGAAAGCAACAACAAACAATCATCACGCGCCTTTTTTCCTGATTTATCCATGCAAACACCATAGCACAGCAAGCATGGAGCCTGCTCAGCTGCGCACTGCTGTTGTGAGCATTGTAAACACCTCACGCATTATCCTACAGTATGTGCAGAGCCTGACTAGGAGCCGCCAGCATGAGGACTGTTGTGAGGAGGACATGGACACAGACATTCCTGAAAGCACAGGATGTAGCAATTGGGACATCATGGCAGCAGTGGGGCAGGTAGATATAGTGGAACGCCAATTCTGGGCCCGGCAAACAAGCACAGACTGGTGGGACCACACAGTGTTGCGGGTATGGGATGATTCCCAGTGGCTGCGAAACTTTCGCATGCGTAAGGCCACTTTCATGGAACTTTGTGAGTTGCTTTCCCCCTGCCCTGAAGCACAGGAATACCAAGATGAGAGCTGCCCTGACCGTTGAGAAACGAATGGTGATAGCTCTGTGGAAGCTTGCAATACCCGACTTCTACTGGTTAGTCAGGAATCAATTTGGAGTGGGCAAATCTACCACGGGGGCTGCTGTGATCCAAGTAGCCAAGGCAATCAATAACCTTCTGCTAACAAGGTTAGTGTCTCTGGGAAATGTGCAGGTCCTAGTGGATGGCTTTGCTGCAATGGGTTTCCCTAACTGTGGTGGGGCAATAGACGAAATGCATATCCCTATCTTGGCACCGGACCACCTTGCCAACCAGTACATAAACTGCAAGGGGTACTTCTCAATGGTGCTGCAAGCACTGGTGGATCACAAGGGATGTTTCACTGACATCAATGTGAGATGGTCGGGAAAGATGCGTGATGCTTGCATCTTTCTGAACTCCGGGCTGTTCGAAAAGCTGCAAGAAGGGACTTCTTCTCTTCCCAGACCAAAAAATTACCACTGGAGATGCTGAAATGCCAGTAGTTATCCTTGGGGACCCAGCCTACTCTTTGCTCCCATGGCTTATGAAGCCATACACAGGCAGCTTGGACAGTAGTAAGGAGCAGTTCAACTATAGGCTGAGCAAGTGCAGAATGGTGGTAGAATGTGCCTTTGGACATTTAAAAGGGTGTTGGTGCTGTTTGCTGAGTAGGTTTAGACCTCAGCAAGACCAATATTTCCATTGTTATTGCTGCTTGCTGTGTGCTCCATAATACCTGTGAGAGTAAGGGGGAGACATTTATGGTGGGGTGGGAGATTGAGGCAAATTGCCTGGTGTCCAATTTTGAACAGCCAGACATGAGGGCGATTAGAAGAGCACAGCTAGGTGCGCTGTGCATCAGAGAGGCTTTGAAAATCAGTTTCATGACTGGCCAGGCTATGGTGTGACAGTTGCATGTGTTTGTTCTTGATGCAAAACCGCCCCCTTTGTTGAATGTACTTCCCTGTAGGCCAATCCCCCTCCCCCTTCAACCACAGCTGGCAAACGAAATAAAGTCCCGATTGTTTTGAATCCATTCACTCATTATTTATTAAAAAAATTGAGATCACTGACAAGGTAGCCCGGGTGGGATGGGAGAGGAGGGAAGGACAAGGCCACACTGCTTATTGTAGCCACACTACAAATCAAAGCTGTTTGAATGACAGCCTTCTGTTGCTTAGGCCATCCTCTGGAGTTGAGTGGCTGGGTGTCCGGAGCCTTCCTCCTTCCCCCACCCCCCGAGTTCTTGGGATCTGGGTGAGGAGGATATGGAACTTGGTGAGGAGGGCAGGCAGTTATACAATGGATGCAGTGTGGGTCTGTGCTCTAGTTGCCTTTCCTGCAGCTCCACCAGTCGCCTGATCATGTCCGTTTGCTCCCCCATTAGTCTCAGCATCCCCTCCTGCGTGTTCTGATCACGCTCACTGTATGCTTTCCTGGCCTCTGCCACCAAATGCCTCCATGCATTCAGCTGTGCCCTATCAGTGCGGGAGGATTGCATGAGCTTGGAAAACATGTCACTGCAAGTGTGTTTTTTTCACCTTCTAATCTATGATAATCTCAGGGACGGAGTTGATACAGGGAGCATAGAAACATTTGCACCTGCAGGGGGGATAAAAAGGGAGAGTACAATTTAAAAAGATACATTTCTGAGAACAAAAGATTTTTTTTACAGTGAATCAAGCAATTCACAGCAGACTGATGTGTTTTAGGTACAAGGTCGCATTTTGCCTTTTATATTGAGCGCCTGCTGGTATGGTGACACATCATATATGGCTGGGCAACAGAATTCGGTTTCCAGGCAGCTTCCAGGTAAGCCAAAGGGTATGAGGGATTGGCTTCTTCCGCCTTCATAACATGTGGGAATTGTTTCAAACTTCAGTGCTCTCCTTTCCCATAGCAAGCAATGCCGATTGGGTTTGCTGTTTAAAAGGCGGGGCTGCGGTTTTGGGGTGGATGTGCAGCACACCCCTCCTCCTACCACGTGGCTGTTCTCCGGAATGATCCCTTTTAGCCAAGCACAAACAGCCCAGAATGAACGGGGTCCTTTTAATGTTCCCTTACAAAACCTCCCTATTTCAACCAGGTGACCATGGTGACCATATCACTCTCGAGGCTGACACAGAAAGATAAAGACTGAATGTTGCATGAATGCGATCAAAACCCAGGACCATTGGCTGCCGTGCTTTGTGCTGCAATGGTTCCAGACTACTTGCTACTGGTTTGGCATGCTAAAGTGTCCTACCATGGAGGACGAAATAAGGCAGCCCTCCCCAGAAACCTTCCGCAAAGGCTTTCAAAGTACCTACAGGAGAGCTTCATGGAGATGTCCCTGGAGGATTCCTGTTCCATCTCCGGACATGTTAACAGACTTTCCCAGTAGCTGTACAGGCCGCGAATACATCACAATTCTTCAGGGCAAATCAAACATTAAACACTATTGCTTTTAAACCCTGTAGTGTAGTTACAAATGTGCACTCACCAGAGGTGCCTTCTCCACCTTCAGGGTCCGGGAACCTGCCTTGGGAGGATATTGGCTCCAGGGTGATGAAAAGGTCCTGGCTGCTGTGGAGAACGGATTCTCCTCTTGCCTGCTGCACATTCTCCTCCTCTTCCTCATCCACAAAATCCTTTTATGTGCTGCGTGAGACTCCCCCCTTGCAGGTGTTCACAGACAGTGGTGAGGTAGAGGTAGGGTTCCACCCTAGAATGGCATGCAGTTGATCACAGAAGTGGCATGTATGGGGCTCTCACCCGGAGTGATGGTTTGCCTCCTTTGTATTTTGGTAGGTTTGTCTGAGTTCCTTAACTTTCACTGGTTTGTGTCTCCCTGGTATAGCCTCTCTCCACCGTGCCCTGTGTGATTTTGGCATATATATCAGCGTTTCTTCTGCTAGTTCAGAGTTCTGCCTGCACAGATTCTTCTCCCCACACAGCAATCAGATCCAGTGTCTACCTTTCGCTCCATGCTGGAGCTCGTTTGCGATTCTGGGACTCCATGATCACCTGCTCTGCTGAGCTCACCACGCTGACTAAACAGGAAATGAAATTCAAAAGTTCCTGGTGCTTTTCCTGTGTTCCTGGCTAATGCATCGAGTTGAAAGTGCTGTCCAGAGCAGTCATATTGGAGCACACTGGGATAGCTCCCAGAGGCCAATACCATAGAATTGGACAGCTCTACATCTGCACTACCCCAAATTTGACCCAGGAAGGTCGATTTTAATCGCTACTCCCCTCGTCGGGGACAAGTACAGTAGTCAATTTTAAGAGCCCTTTAGATCGGTGGAACGGGGTTGGTTGTGTAGCCGCATTGCTTATAAAATCGACCTGATGCAGCTAAACTCGACCTAACCTCATAGTGTAGACCAGACCTTAGTCAGAGAGAAGCAAACTTATGGGCAGCTCTCAAAGACTTTTGGCCACATGATAACTAAAAAACATAATACAATATCTTGCAATTCTTAACAGTGCTGGATATCCCGACATAGATAATCCTATTCATAGAACTACTTGAGCAAGTAAAGATGACAGGACTAGGCTCTCTAATAGCATTATTAAAATGAAACTTTGCGGGCCGTCAGTCTTTAATGTGAACTGAGCTCTTTTATTCTTATCGGAGATGATCAGCGCAATGTGAGGGATGAGAGAGCACTGACCAAGGGAGCTGCCATGCTGCCACTGACCATGAAATAGATCCAAGCTAGCAAATAAGCCATCCTCTGCCACCAATTTCCCACTTGCTTAAAGTAAGTAATGTATTGTTAATGACATATCCAGATCCAGCAGGGTGTTTTGTAAAGGTGACATACAAGTACAATTTTAAAAAACTACCTTAAATTATAGATCTGTGTGCTAAATGCCCTAAATAAGTGTAAAGTAATTGATTTCAGACTTATCTTCATTTCTTTTTAAATCTCCCAAAGATCAGCATATAACATGGAGCAAGGAGGCAGCCTGAAGGACATTATTTAAAAGAACCAAAAAAACCCACCCCAAAATAATATTCTATGGTTTGGCAAGTCCTACCTTATTCACTCTATTCCTTACACAATATGTTCTTGGTGAAGAAGAGGAGAGACTACTGACAGACAGAAGAAGGGCTGATCTGGTTTAGAGAGAAGGCAGGGACAGGCTTGGTCTGGGCTAAATGGAAGAGTGCCAGATAAGAACGAAAGGGTCCTATCTTGTGGCCTAGTGATCACATCTCCAAAAAAAAAATTACTAAAATTCTTTTTTTTTAGCTGTCCCATCCCCATGAGATCTCTCTCTGTGATGGGAAGACAGAGGCAGCCAAGTCTCTGGAGGGGAAAGGAGGAAGCCTCAGAAGGTAATAATTTAATAAACAGAGGGCTCCATTTCTGCATAGCCTAAACTCTCCACAGAGAAATCTGTCATCGAGCAATTCTTAAATGTTGTTAAAAAAAAAAAACCCACACACCAGAGGAAATTTGCGGAGGGGACGGGGACACGACACACTTAGTTAACATGGAGTTGAAATGATAGATATCTACCAATTATTTGAGAAGACATTCTTAGGCATTGTGCTACCTGATATTTTGTAGGATTTAAAGCTTTTTCCAATCTTTTTTGGAATGGGAGGTGGAAACTGAAATTTTGCTCTCTGTTCTAAAATTTGCAGGAGATAAACAAAACCAACATATTAAGACTACTTGTATGTATGTATGTGTTTCTAATCTACTCCTGAAAGACAGAGTCTCTGGAGAAGAGGAGACTAAGATGTTAGTTATATGTTTTGTAATTTGTCAAATATCCAATCCGGGTTTGGTGCTGCAAGGCAGAGGACATAAGACCAATGATTTAAAAAAAAGTCCTGTCCTGTGCTAAGAAAACCTAGTTTTTCTCAATGTGTTGTGAATCTAAGATTTGATCCTATTGTTGAGTTAAATAAGACTGGCACCTAAACATTCTCCAATTTTAGTGGGCAAACCAGATAGGGTTGCTCATTATTAGGAACCTCTCCAAATATTTGTTTAAATTCATTGCAATAACTCAAAAGGGCAGAGAGCACAGAAAAAACAAAGCTCTAATTTAGAAGCTAACCGGTCATTTTTTTAAATTTAACACTATTTTTAAACTAGAATATACAATGGCTTACAATTTGGGAGATCAGGATAAAGCGCTTTTTAGACAATTAATATAAGCATCCATTATTCAGTTCAATATGGAAGCAAGGAACCAAAACTTTATAGTTTTTGTTTCAAGTGTAAAGAGAATATTATTTGTTCATGGATATTTTGTAATCTAAATTGCTCCTTTTCACATGGAAGTTTTTAAAATAGCTGATACCAGGAGCACTGGATTAAATGGAGCATCTCCTGACTCAAAAGCAATTATCATCTCAACATTCAACTCTAAAGGTAAAAGGTCAAACTCTACTATAGCTGCTTTTAAAATCAAAAACTAGGAAAAGCAATCATCATGATGTATGAGAAGAGGATCAACCCACTACTAATAGTGATGCTGAAATGTGCATTTAATAGTCTCTAAATGGACAATGCATGGATAAGAAAAGTGGTGTAAATGACATTTGAAAATGGGTGGTTTCAAAGACATCATGATAAAGAGTTAGAGATTCTAAGTAATCACGACAGTCTACTGTGTATACAAAGTTGATCCATCAATCATCTTCACAGCTACTAAATTCGTAACACTCAGGCGTTGTCTATACTACAGGAGAAGTTCGATCTAAGCTATGCAATTTGAGTTACGTGAACAGCGTAATTCAAATCGACATAGCTTAGATCTACCTACTGCGGGGTCCACACTACCCGATGTCAATGAGAGACGCTCTCCCGTCGACTCCCCCTACTCGCCTCGATCCAATGAAGTACAGGAGTCGATGGGAGACGATCTGCAGTCAATTTAGCAGGTCTTCACTAGATCTACTAAATTGACCGTCGATGCATTGATAGCTGCTTGTCAATCCCCCAGTAAATGTAGACAAGCCCTTAGAAATGGAAGATTTCTGAACATTTTTCTGTTCTGCCATGTGTCTCCTTGGTGTTGTCCGTACTCTGTGGGAAGTGCGGGGGAATTGGAGAGGCTCCTTTCTTCCCTCCTTCACTGCCACCCTCATGGTGGACCTACATAAGGGCCAAAGACAATCTAGCCTGCTGTGTCCACATGATGTGATATTGATGGAAGGGATGTCCATGATAAGATGACACAAAGAGGTTTCCTATCCATTTCAATTTCTAAAATCTGTTCAGTCATTTCAGATGATGTATTATGAAAGTACTGGTTGCAGCTCATTAGTTAAGGCTGAATTTTGTACTTGAACCACACATTCAGCCTTTGTTATTTATGAAGACTACAGTGTATTTCCCCAAACTTACAGAACTTACTCTTTGGGCACAGAATTTCTGAGAACTGACAAATAAATATATTAATGTATTTACAGTTAACATTATTTTAAAATAGGTCCTTTAAAACTTTCATATCTGGTACCAGATACTCTTCCCTCCTTTTTTTTCTTGAATGACTTTAACAATAGAATAATAGGCAGTGTCCCCAACTTCTGTCATTTCATTGCGAATTTTACAATATCTGATGTTTTTCTGAATGCCTCAGCTCCTGGAGGCATGTGACTAGGTGAGAATCTTAGCTCAGCTCATGTATGCAAATAAATAATAATCAGCATCCCAGATTTTAGAAGTACATTAGCATGGAGTTAAGACAGAGTATACCAGTTTAGTTTAACTAAAATATTATGCTGCAATTTTTCCAAAAGGAAGCATTATAAAACCAGAAAATTAAGAGTAAAGGGTAAAAGAAATCCAAACATATTAAGCTGTAGAAATACACATTTAGGGCACCCAAACTTAACTCTGCCTTGTAGTGACACCACAAGAGAAACAGAAAGAAAAAAAAAGTCTAATGTGTTTTTAAAAATCAGTTTAATATAATCTAGATCTACAAACACTATTATTTGTTAAGTTGTATAAGCTGTATTAATAAGCCCCCCCCCCACACACACACACACTTACAGTTAGGACAGGACAGAATCACTAAATTCACATTACAACTGTCTGGGCTGATATCTCAACTGCTCACAATTTACTCTTCAATTTATAGAGGCAATTTCAGAACAACTCATATTTGCTAAACAAGAAAAAACTTGTTAGTTCAGAATCAGAATAGTAAGGGGAGTCATTTCTGGAAGATTTGGGGGCAATGAGATAAGAAAAAATAACCCATTCATTTACATATTCCAAATCTATAACCATTCTACTGATTTTTTTTCAAGCCACAAGAAAATGTGTCACCCTATGAAGAGAGAAGCATTATGGGAGAAATGTAATTTTGGATAAGACAGACTCAGTGGAAAGTAGCATTCATCATTAAGTATTAAAATAACAATATAAAAAGATATCCAGTAGTGAAAATAACTGAAGGAAATCAGCAAGATTGCTAAAGTCAAATCAGAACCTGGAAACTAAGAATCCACCTTCCAATATTACCATTGGATACACTCGAATTAAAAAGACTAAATTAAAAATATGAACAGTTAATAAAGATGTACTGTAGCACCTAGAAGCTCACTACCCACCATCCAGTAATGTCAGGATCAAAAAAATAATATTACCCAACTATAAACAGATTATAAGGGTGAGTCAGCATCCAAATATCTACCCTGCACAAACACTGTTAAGTGTACACCCCCTCTCCCCCCAGAAAAGAGCTTTTGATGGTGAGCTAAAACATTGCTCCGATAACCAAAGCCTGAGCTACAGTGATATTTTATGAATTGTAATAAAGAATTAGAAGCTCAATAGATTTATTTCAACAATAGAAAATGGTACTAATTATCTGCACAATAAATGTAATCCTGTGGTAGTATAAATAGTATAAATGCAATAAAATTGCAGTTAAGTACTGCATTTACTGTATTCAAATTGTTCAAAATCTCAAGCCACTCAAACAATTTTCTAGTTCATTTTTAATCTATTTAGTGCGTAGCAGCAGTGCTCATGGTAGGACTGTAAAGGATAAGAAGGAAAAAGGGGAGTGTTTTCATCTGAGCTGTTAAGGAAAATAAATTAATTTTTTCCTATTGCTCATTTCAGTCAATGAAAGTCGGAAGACTGAGACTCAAAGAACCACTCCCCAAACATAATTGCTCCAGAAACCACCCAACAGAGGTGAGTACCAAGGACCTAACTGATTCTCACTTCAGTTTTATACTAATAACTCCACTGAGTTCAGTAGAACTATTAACAACTTAATGCAAGTAAATGCACATTCAGGCCCAAAATCCTAGATACATACAATGGAAACACATTACCATTCCTTTTCCATCTCTCTCTTCCTCCTTCCTGCTCTACTTCCTGCCTATTCTATCTACCTATCCCGCATTCAAACATCTTGTTTATTTTCCTAAAACCTTTTTTTTTTTTCTTAATTTCCCTGGACGTTCGGCCACCACATCCTCATCAGGAAATACAGTTCATTCTATCACAAACCTAACCCAAGGACCATGACTAATATAGGACATTTTTCTGCAACAACTGTTTACAAACACAAGTGTATATCTTCTAAAATTCATCTCCCCGGTGAGAGCAGACTTATGGATTTATGGTTTATTAACAGCATTTGACTATTTCATATTGATTGACACAGAAATGAAACAATGTTCAAAAATTGAAGAAAAGGAGGCATGTAAAGAATACACCTATTTTAGTTCCCTCTGTGGCAGAAAATTCCACTAGTGAGTCCCTATTACATAAAAAAACAAAATTTCTCTAAACTTTCAATAATTTTTACCATAATATAGGGAAAAAAACAGGATAAAGCATTATAAACACTTCCATGTAGTTGTTTCTTGATACGGGGTAGCTGTCTCAATAAATGCATCTTCAGTTCACCAGTCACTGTAGTAGCTAGAGGTTAATAAGGCATCAGTACCAAATAACAGCTGGAATCAGAGAGGTTTGAAGCAGTTTAGAGGGTTCTATAAAAGGACAATACACTGAAACATTCCACGGTGCTTTATGGTGCCCGAGTTGCAAATTGCCATAAACTACTTGAGTTGGTCACACTTTTTGGGACCAGGGTCTGAAAGTGTCCTATACTTATTTGCAAATCTATTTAACATCCAGAAATATTTAACTATTTAGTCTGTAATCAATCAGATTTCAATAGGATTTTCTTTAAAAGCACAGCCTAAATACCTGTTGCCTACAGTTGCTTTAAAGTTGTTTTTATCCATTACAAATGCACATTTGAAAACTGTCTATGTAAAATCTCTTACAAAAGTACCTAACAAAAGGTTTCCAGATCCAAATACTTATCCAAAATATTTGTTTTTAAAAACATTTGTCTTTTTTTTTTTTTTTTTAGGCACAGGTTAGATGGGGAGGGGGACACTTAAGAACATTATGTTTGTTGAACCTTGCACAGAACAGGACAGAACTACATTGGCAGGACTCTTTCTACCAAATTGTATCGCTACAGTATTGTCTGCATAAGTTGGTGTGCATAGACTTTCATAAAAAAATGCATAAGAATAGGGCTACGGAAGAGGGAAAGAAAAACAGGAGATTAAAAAGTGGTAATTTGCCTTTCACAGATGAAAGATAATATCTTAGATGGAGCATATGGAACAATGGAAAAGATTCACAAAAGGAATAATTGTCACAAAAGATATTTTCAAGCACAATTACAGAGTTGGGAATCAAACCACGTATCAATATTTTCAAACTTGGGTGCATAAATTAGATATCTAAATCCATAGCAGTCTGATTTTCAGAGGCATTAAACAAATTTAAAGGAAGATATGAATATTCAAAACCTCTGAAAATTAGGCCACTTGTCAACTGTAAATATGGATTAATTAAGCACCCAAGAAATGTCCTGACCACCATTCTGCACCATGGGACTTTTGTCTTGCTGCCTGGAAATAAAGGGGTTGCTGTTGATAGGGGGCTCCCTCTGAAACTGAGTGGGGGGGGGTGAGGTGGGGGAGGAGAAAGTTTACCTGGATGGAGCAGGGAGGAACAGGAAGTAGCTGGACTGTGTGTGTGCGCGCGCGCATGTCTGTCTGTGTGGATTCTGCCCTTTCAGGTGACCAGAGGGTGAGTGGAGAAGCCTTCTCTCACTGTGATCAGGCTGGCATGTCTGAACATTTTAATCACAGCCTGACGGAATATCGCGTTATCTTTAAGCAACTTGGTTTTAGAAGGTTCAGAATCATACAGAAACCTAATTTGGTCTTGCCACTACGTTATTGGTTGAATTCAGAAGACAATGCTCAGAAATGAAGAATGAGATGAAAGGCTCACCTACCAGCAGTAGTGAGGGAAAAGAAATTTCATCAGCTTTTAGAATTATTAGCCTATGTAATATGGTGGCATAGTATGTAATATTTGCACAGAATAAGATATCTCTATATATCTATATCTATTTATTTGTTTAGCATAAAGGACAGTTCAGGAAATGTTTTTTAAATTCCCACTTTTTATATTTAACTAATTATGCTAAAAGATAATTAAAGTAATCAAGCACATACCAAACTGTAATACAAAAGACTTCAGCTCAGAAACTATGCCTTACAAAAATTCTACCTGTAACAAATACACACTGCCAAGATCTGTCTCTCAACACAATCTCATCAGTATGAACTGCACTTAAATCTATATAATTCTTAATTTCTAATTGAACAGTGAATAAGGATGAATTGAGAAAAATTCTGATTAGGAGAGAAAGCTTAGTTGTGTTACCTAGTAAGAGCAGGGCTATGTTCAGTCAGGGCTACCAACAGTTTCAGAGCATACACTGGTACTGGGTCAGGTGCCATTAGAATGTGCTCATATCTGCAATGAAAATGAAAGTAATTATCGTGAAAATCGGAGATATTCTGCATCATACAGCTGATGTTTTGTGATAGCTTAAATTATATCAGCTACCAGAGTTTTATGAAAATCACCAACCCAAAATGATTTTGTTTTACAAGTCAACAACAAGACAAAGACCTTAGGGCCTTGCAACCTGATTCAAACCTGAACACAAGTGTTGAGCGCAGGTTGGATAGGATATGCTTGGGTCAGGCTTTAAGATCAAGCCCAAAGGACTAGAGGTGGACTGGGGTTGTGGACATCCCTGGAGGTGGCATGGCAAGGCTGGGGCTACAGCAAATAGTCTTTTCTTTAAATGGGACAATGGCTGGCATCAGCAGCACTGACAAGGGACGGAGTGTTATGCTCGCACCAGCTGTTTCCCACCTTAAGAAACAGACAAATACACAAATGTGTGCATACACACGTGGTGCACCTCAGCTGTTATTAGAGTGGTGCGGCATGGCCAGTCAGGTTCTTGCATTGGGCATCCCTTGCCTTGCACTCCACCTCCCTGCCTGGCATGGAGTAGTTCATGGTTCCTGTGCAGAAGATGCCCTTGCTGCAGCATTTCAGGAAATGTGAGAAGATGGTGATTATGGGGGGCTCAGCAGATGGGTGCTAACCCCACACCACCCCACAGTCCCAGGGCTTGTGCCCACACCTACCTTTCCCCTGTGCCTGGAGCCCTACAGCACTGCCAGGCAAGAGGTAGCAGCAGAGGGGAGGAGGACAAGGACTTTCCCAAATGCACACAGCAATGGGGCATGGTGACTGGCTGCCCTGGCTGCAGGCTGGAGGCTTAGGGTTGCCAACTTTCTAATTGCAGAAAACCAAATATCCTTTCCCTGACCCGCCCTTTCTCCAAGGCCCCATCTCCGCTCACTCCATCCATTGCTCACTCTCCCCCACCCTCACTTGCTCATTTTCATAGGGCTGGCGCAGGAGCGTGGGAGGGGGTGAGGGGGGTGGGCTCCAGGTGGTGCTTACCTCAGGTAGCTCTTGGGAAGTGGCCAGCATGTCCCTCTGGCTCCTACGTGGAGGAGCAGGCCAGGGGGCTCTATATGCTGCCTCTGCCCGCAAGTCCTGCCCCTGCAGTGCCCATTGGCCATGGTTCCTGGCCAATGGGAACTACGGAGCCGGTGCTCGGGGCGAGGACAGCGCACAGAGCCCCTGTGGCTGCCCCTACGCCTAGGAGCCGGAGGGACATGCTGGCCACTTCTTGGGAGCTGGATAGGGAGCCTGCCAACCCCGTGCCAATCAGACTTAACAGCCCGGTCAGCAATGCTGACTGGTGCCACCAGGGTCCCTTTTCAACCAGGTATTCCTGTAAAAAACCAGACAGCTGACAACCCTAGGAGGGCTGTGGTCCCATGGGGGTGCAGGAGCAGACAATCCCATGTTCATTGGGGCAACTGCAGGACAGGGTGGGGAAACAAGGCAGGTCTGTGAATGACAGAGGCACATAGGTCTGTTTGCAATGCCCTGGCCACACTGGTCTGCTGGCTCTGGTTGCTACCCCTCTGCAACTAACTTTGCAGCCCAATGCAATGTGACGCAACTACAAGAGTCAGGTCCAGTATGAACACAACTTGACACTCCTGCATTTGGGTCAACTGTGGTCTAGTCACGTTCAGGTCAGGCTTTAAAATTAGGTCCAACCAGCACTCTCAAGGACCCTAACTCTTTGGAACTGTATAATAAGTCCACTACTTGGATATGAAGTTTCAAAAGCAGAGCTTCACAAAAATTAATCCCAGTTTATGGGAAGAAAATACAAAGGAAGAAATGCAGTATTAATAGAGTCCTTTAGTAACATGTATATCTACATTTTCAAAAGGTCAGCAGTAAAATGACAAAAAATCATTTTACACAAAGAATCTTAAAATAGTAAAAGGTATAAGTGCTAGGCGGAGCTCAGAAATATCGTACGAGGGATGATGTGTGACCCAACTTAGATTATTGATTTTGTTTATTTTTTTTGCAATTTAAAACCTTTTAAAGCACCAGGGTGGGAGGGAAGGGGGGGGCTGTTTTGAATTAAGTGCACTTTCATCCTCTAAGGAATGCTAGTGAATGTGCAACAACTCCAATCAGGTTTTTTTTACTTCTAAAATGCCATGTAGTGAGGGAGACATGAATATTAGTTACCTACCACCTAACATCAACTCATTCCCCTCAAAGTTTGCTTTATTTATTTATTTTTAAAGACAACTGAAGATTGTACATAACACACAAGCAGATATAGTACACAGGCAAGAACAGCAAATCTGGATGAAATGTCTGATCAACTTTACATGCAGATAAAAGTGAAAACATGTATGGAAAGTCCGGATCAGTAAAGAGGTACAAGAAAGAAATCTTTGAAAAGACCCATGCAAAATCCACTAACCGAAAGCCTGGTAAAGAGGAAACAAGATGCTGAATATCAACATGGACACTGACATGTCTTCTAACAACATGACAATCTTTGATTTACCAGAGGAATAAGGATATTTCTATTTCTTTTAAGGAAATGAACAGCTGTAAAATAATTGCATATGGTAATGGAGAAGAGAAGGGATGAAATAAGATACAAGAGTGAGTAAGAGACAGAGACAAACAGACAAACACAGACTGACTCACTCCTGTCAAAAACAGCACCTTTCATTAGTAAGTGCTTCCTTTAGGAAGGCCAATCTAGACATTTGGAAGAGATAAAGGCAACAGACGAGACATTCCATTATTCATCAAAGTAAAGCATGAAGAACTTAAAAAGGAAAAATGAGGGGATTAGTAAAAGAAAGAATACCATGTTTTTGACACCACAATGTTTTCATATTGCATAAGTGTTTTCTAAAAACTACCAACACATATCACTGGTTATCTTGGCATCTATGGGACTCCCTTCACAGAAAAAGACAGTCCTACGGGCTTGTGTACACAGTGCACTAATCTGCACCAGAGAGGTATAAATTCTAGGGAACATTCCGCACATCACAAACGAACTGGCCTGTGTGAAACCTGCTGGCATACACTAAAAGTTCCCTAATGTGTATTAAAGTAGTCCCATTTCACACAGTACATGTGTGAGCAAGGCAGGGCTTGCTGTCAGCAACACATCACTGGTACTCGCTGCTAAGCTAAGTGTGCTAGCCATATTATGTTCCAAGTCCATGACATCTTTGGAAGGAAATACCAGGAACTGAACTTACTATCATGCATGGTAGACCAAAGACTTAATACTTGATGGTAGCTTTATATCTGTAATAATTAAAGCTTGTACTTTCCAACTAATAAATTCCAATACCTGAAATAAAACACATTTTCTCATTTGTGATTAACGAACTTCTCTTTCTCTCACATTAGAAAAAAAAAAATCTTAATTCACTAGTGACATAGGCCCCAATCCTGCAAACACTTACACATGCAAGTAGTCTTACTGATCTCAATGAGACTACTCATGCATGCTTATAGTCAAGGCAAGGACTGCTGGGACTACATTTTTAAACAAGGGAGCCTAAAGGTAGTCACCTAAATTAGCTCTCAAAATTCTGATTTTGTTACACAAAACATGGATTTAGGTCTCAAAAACTGATAATTCCTAACAATATTAATAAATATTGATATAGAAGCCTAATTTTAGGCCTACATGCTTATAAATGTGGTACTTGGTAACTTGTTAATGTTCACAGAGAAGATATATTATTTAAAAAAAAAATGATTACCATTATATTTATTTAACCTCAATCTCCCATGTGTTCAATAAAATCAGTCTTAGTTATTTGTTTTTACTTGAAACTCCAGTTTTTTTCCCCCAAAGGTAACATAAGTGAAATATTTAGGGTAAGATATTTCGGCGTACTAAGTAATTCTATAGCCAAGTGATTAATCGACCCAAATACCACACAAAAAATCCAGAACTGCTAAAATGAACATTCTTTTTGTGGCAATTATGATGAACTTTTTCTGGAAAACTATATAGGGTTATGAATCACAAATAACCCAGTGCTGTACGTTCTATGTGAAGACCAAGTCTCTCTGCTCCTAAGCCATTACAGCGTGAATATCTATGACTAATATTTTCATCACATGAAGAAACATACAAACTAATAAACTCAGTTTTTAGAGATGAAAATAATTATTTGGTAAATTTCAACTATAATCTGGTATATTGCTATATTGCCATCTTTCTCACATATAAATAGTGTCAAGGGAACCCAGACGTTTTGGAGTTCCTTTAACCACTAAAAATTCTAACCATTTACCTCCTCTCTATCTGAACGATCCAAGATTTTAGTTTGAAGAGCTGGGCTGGAAATCTGCCAAGAACCACCACATGATAATCTTAATCACATTTCAGCACATGAGATCTCAACCAAAACCAGAAAGTGCAAAGGAATGGGTAAATGCGAAATATTATTTTCTGTATTTTAAAAGATTAAAAAACGTTTTCATATATGAAAAAGGGTTGGTGTGATCTGAGTTTGAGGAACATTTTGGTCAGTTTTTATTTAATACAAACCATTTCAACAATCCCTGTTTATTTTATTATTTCCAAAAGTTTTGTATTGGTTACCAAATACCCAGGAAAAATAAAATCTCTCATTGAAAGAAATGAAAACATTCCACTCGATGAAAGGTAGGGAAAAAAAATAACATACTGATCTACAAACACACTAATATTTCTAACCCAAAATTACCATTCTTAAACTCAAGTAGAGGGTGCCAGTCATGTATACAGCACATGATAAGAAAATCTTTGCCAATACTGCATTTCTCTAAAGCTGCCCTTTTGCATTTCAGATATATAGAGCAACATTCTAAGACCTGGGAGAATCTCTCACTTGAATCAATTGAATGTGGGCAGACTTTTTGCAGGCTTCAATTACACACACAAAGTAGGCCAGCCAGAGTCCCCTTTAAAAATAAAGTCAGCACAAATTAAACTATTAAATCCCCCTTTCCCATACAACTGGATAGCGAGCCTCTCAGTTCTTGAGCCTGAAATGGAGCCGAATAACTCCTTTCAAGAATTTCATTACCATGGAGTTCAAAAATACCTATTTCCGATGGATGGGTAGGTGAAATGCCAAAATTGTTACCAAGTGCATTCTCAACTAATTAAGTGAAAAATCAGAAACCTCAAGGTGTAACAGGTACTCAGAGTTGTCCTGTATACAAACCATTTTCACGTGAATTCCCCAGGCTAACAATCATATTGAGAACCACTTCTATTTGGCCAAATAGGATGCTCTGATGGAGGGCTTTCTATTATTAAGCAAGATTTGCCAGACCACCTCTGAATATCATTTCTCTCCTCGTCTAACCATCCAGTATCCACGAGATGCAGGGAGATGAGTGCTGGATGTGAAATCTGGCTGTGATACTGAGCCAGGAGGCCAGATGAAGAGGAAGAGATATGGGAGGCTGGACTGATAACGCAAGGAGGTCAGAGAACCACCATTATCTAGGCCGTCCTGGAGAAGTGAGAATAAGCCTGACACAATACAATTTCAGCTAGAGAATGACTTGTGGGATGATCAGAGTTGGAGGAAAAGCATACAGGAGTGCTGATTCCCAGTGCAGGTGAAAAGCATTGATCACCACTGGATCACTGTCCTGGACACAGAAGTCAAAATGAGTGCTTGCTGGATGTTGCAGGAGGATGACATGGATGGCTAAATCTGGAACCAGTGGGCCTTCGCCTCTGGGATCTATGTCCTTTCCTGGGGTAGTCCCACTGCCTTATTGGAAAGGAGGACTGCCCAAAGAAACACGTATAGGGGCATCCCTGTACAGCTGGCATATAATTCCCGAGGAACGCAAAGTAGTCAGGGCCTCCTTAAAAGAGCGCAGGGTCTCATTGAGCTTTTCCAAAAACAAAACCTAACCATCGAAAGTTACGTCCTCAATGGTCTGCTGGCCCTCAGGTATAATGCCTGAATTCTGCAGCCCTCAGGAATCTCCTCATGGTCACAGCCAATGCCATAATTCTGGCTGAGGTATCTGCCAGGTCTAGAGATGACAGTAAAGAAATCTTGGTTCCCATAAGGCTTTCTCCAATGAATGCCTTAAACTCTTTAAGGCTTTTAGCAACTTCTCTGCAAACTCAGACATGGGCACCCAATTAACAAAGCCATATTTAGAGAGCAACATCTGTTGGGTTGCAAACCACATCTGCAGGGAAGAGAAAATATAAATGTTCCTCCCCATTAAGTCCATCCTTTTGGACTCTTTGTCTGTAGATGTATATTTATGTCTTCCCTGTCATTTGCTGCAGTTATCTCAAGAGAGTTAGGGGTTGGGTGGGAGTAGAAACCCTGCATGGGAATAAAGTATCACTTCTCTGAACACTTCCCTGTGAGAGACAACAAAGCAGGAGTCTGGAGGGCCTCTGCAGACTCCAACAGAGCCTCGTGTAACCAGGACTACTCTTCCTGGAGCTGATGGTTGGAGAACATCCAGCAGCTTATGCATATTGTCCTGCAGAAATTCCATCTGGATACCTAAGGTAGCCTAAGGTCCTTATGTCTTAAACTGTTCAGGCATCTAGGGAGGAGGAGGAGGAGCCTGGCACAGATGAGTCATCCAGAGAGGATGAAGAGGTGGTTTGCTGTGCCAACAACAGGTCCTGGTTTTGCACCACAGGATCTGGTTAGTCACACCTGAGCCATTCTTTTTAGGTTAGAAGTCTGAGGAACTGTCCCTGACTGAGGTGTAAACAGAGGAGGTTTTGGAACAAATTGATAAATTAAACAGTACTAAGTCACCAGAACCAGATGGTATTCGCCCAAGAGGGTTATGAAGGAACTCAAATATGAAATTGCAGAACTACTAAGTGTGGCATATAGTCTATCATTTAACTAGGCTTCTGCACCTAGTGACTGGTGGATAGCTAATGTGATGCCAATTTTTTAAAAAGGCTTGAGAGGTGATCCAGACAGTTACAGGCTTGTAAGCCTAACTTCAGTACCAGGCAAATTGGATGAAAGTATAGTAAAGAACAGAATTATCATACACATTGATGGACACAATTTGTTGGAAAAGAGTCAACATGGCTTTTGTAAAGGGAATTCATGCCTTACCAATCTATCAGAATTCTTTGAGGGGAACAAACACGTAAACAAGGGTGATCCAGTCAATATAAGCAGTCATGGGATAAGAGAGAAGGTCCTGTCATGGATCAGTAACTGGTTAAAAGATAGGAAACAAAGGGTAGGAATAAATGGTCACTTTACAGAATGGAAACTATAATGGGATTCAAAAAAGGACTAGATAAGTTCATGGAGGATAGGTCTATCAATGGCTATTAGCCAGGATGGTCAGGTATGCAACCCCATGCTCTGAGTGTCCCTAGACTGTTTGCCAGAACCTGGGAGTGGATGGCAGGCAATGGATCACTGGATGATTGCCCTCTGAAGCACCTGGAATTGGCCGCTGTTGGAAGACAAGATACCGGGCTAGATGGACCATTGGTCTGACCCAGTACGGCTGTTCGTATGGATAACCCTGGAGGCCCAGAGGGAAAAGGCTCAGTAGTCGCTCGTAGCTATGGTTTGGGAATGAAAGCCACTAATGGGACTGGTGATCTTGCTCTGGAGCGAGTCGAAGAGTAAGACCTCAAAAACCGAGGCGTGTCATAAGGAGGACACTGGGCAAAAGGATATGGCATTGGTGGTCAGTAGGCACCGGGTCAAGACCCCCAGTCCCGACTGCAGGAATGATGCCAACCTTGGTACTCAGGCATCAGACATCATAGATCACCATATTGGGTGATGACAGAGAGGATGACCACTCTAACCAGAACCTCGAGGGGTCTCAAAGATTCTCTGGTGACAACAGGGACGTCAGCTCCAATAGGGTGAACAAATGATCTGACCAATCTGAAGCACAACATGTGGCATGATATCAGTGGTGAAAAGGGAGAGGGAATCAGCACCAGCAGTACTGAGTAAGTCATGCTCCCACACAATACCAGAGAAGGCATCTGCACAGAGGCTGTCAAGGTTCCTTCCCCACTCTGAACTCTAGGGTACAGATGTGGGGACCTGCATGAAAAACCTCCTAAGCTTATTTTTACCAGCTTAGGTTAAAACTTCCCCAAGGTACAAACTATTTTACCTTTTGCCCCTGGACTTTATTGCTGCCACCACCAAGCGTCTAACAAATTGTAACAGGGAAAGAGACGCTTGGAAATGTCTTTCCCCCCAAAATCCTCCCAAACCCTACACCCCCTTTCCTGGGGAAGGCTTGATAAAAATCCTCACCAATTTGCATAGGTGAACACAGACCCAAACCCTGGGATCTTAAGAAAATGAAAAAGCAATCAGGTTCTTAAAAGAATAATTTTAATTGAAGAAAAAGTAAAAGAATCACCTCTGTAAAATCAGGATGGTAAATACTTTACAGGGTAATCAGATTTAAAACAGAGAATCCCTCTAGGCAAAACCTTAAGTTACAAAAAGACACAAAGACAGGAATGTACGTTCCATTCAACACAGCTTATTTTATCAGCCATTTAAACAAAACAGAATCTAACGCATATCTAGCTAGATTACTTATTAAGTTCTAAGACTCCATTCCTTTTCTGTTCCCGGCAAAAGCATCACACAGACAGACTTTGTTTCTCCCCCCCTCCAGCTTTGAAAGTATCTTGTCTCCTCATTGGTCATTTTGGTCAGGTGCCAGTGAGGTTATCCTAGCTTCTTAACCCTTTACAGGTGAAAGGGTTTTTCCTCTGGCCAGGAGGGATTTTAAAGGTGTTTATCCTTCCCTTTATATTTATGACAGAGGCCAAGGATGGTACCGAGTTTGACAACAAGATCTGCTGCCAGGGCAATGACAGTGTAGAGAGGGCAATGACACCTGCATCAAGGGGGCCTTCAGTGTTGGGCACAGCATCAGCCTCAATTCCACAGCCTGAGATGTGGACAGTGCGAACTGCAGTGCAAAGAAACTCAGCACCTCTGCAACACAGTCAGAAGATGCCAAGGGAACAAAGGAAGATGAAGCAGTAGACATAATGGCACCAGAAGACTCCTGAACTAGTGGAGAGTTAGAGACTGAAAGGCAAATCAGGTCTGAAGCCACCTGATATGCCAACGGCATGGAGACAGTCAGCGCTGGTGCTTACATCATCAGTACCAGATTCAATGGATGCCCCATGACTAGACCTGGAGTCAACAGTATGAGCTCTCACTGATCTCATCGCAGTACTAGGGAATGATTGGATGGACCTGCTCCATCCCATGTGCCGGAAGGAGTACAGTGCCGGGCAGCACTCCTCTTGAAAGGTGATGAAGAGTTTCCCCAAGCCATGGCACTAGGGTTGCCAACCCTCCAGGACTGACCTGGAGTCTCCAAGAATTAAAAAATATGTCATGTGATGAAATCTCCAGGAATACATCCAACCAAAATTGGCAATTCTACATGACACGGTCCCCTTTAGTCTTATGGGACCTCTTTCTTGCCACACCAAACGAGGGACAATGACTCCTCTTCCTACTGGGAGAAACAGCAGGATCTGAATTTGGACCGGCATCACTTGCTGGTTACACAGGTGACCGCCAATCAGACGAGTGCCTTGGTGTTGAAGCAGGCCTTATGGCCTGCTCCAGAAGGTGCTGCTTCAGCTGTAAGCCTCTCACCACCTGCGTTCTCTTGTTGAATGACTTACAGATGGAGCACTATTCCTTTATGTGTCCCTCACAGAGGCACAACAAGCACCTCATGTGGGGATCACTATTGGGGATAGCCCCTCCTTGCAATGGACAATGTTTGAGCCCTGATGAGGGCATCACACAGGGCAGACAACTACTCAAACTAACACTAAACTAAACCTAAAGTACCACTAACTATTATATAGAATAAAACAAGAAAAACCTCTCAGAAAACCGAGACTGAAAATGCAAGGTGAACACACCTCACTGAGCTCTGACACTAGCTGTAGGAGGTGAGAAAAAACTTGAGGGGGATTGGGGCAATGCTGCCCTTACATAGCCAGAGGAGGGCTAGGGCAGCAGGGTATGAGTGCCATTCTGTGGGTATTTCTGGGCAAAGTTCTAGGGCTTTGGTGCACTGGATGCACGCTTATATGAAATACATGGCTGAATCTACTCAAAGAAGAACTATTCTT
This sequence comes from Caretta caretta, assembly GCF_965140235.1. Lineage (NCBI taxonomy): Eukaryota > Metazoa > Chordata > Testudines > Cheloniidae > Caretta > Caretta caretta. Next base: position 188,386,087 of record NC_134207.1, on the reverse strand, counting down.
AACTCATTAGCTGGGCAAACATGGATTTGTTTAAATCACAGCCCAAGAGCTGAGGGAAATTCTTGTCTTGTTCTACGAGAAACCATGGAGACAGTATCACTGAGATGCAACTTGGATGTCCCACAGAAGTTCTATTTGTGTCATTGACACACTCTGTACCTCTGTGCACCGGAAACCCCATATTCACCACTGTGATCGGAGTATGATAGGTTTGGTACAGAGTATGTCTTGCGAGGTATCATTTAAAAAGTCTTGATTTGCTGAGCATTAATATCCTGTTGGATTGTGTGCACTATCATTTTATGTACAGTTATGAAGTATTGCTAAATATGTTAATGAAATATGTTGTGAGGTTGAGGCAACTATCTCTGGCCAGACAGGCATTGATGGCCCATCAAGAAGAATCTGCTATCCCAGAGACTCCTCGGAGAGGGCATGTACGCAATGAGGGCTGTCTAACTCCCATGTCACAGCAAGGATCTTTCTAGTTTCGGGAAGGAAGTATAAAAGAGGGACAGTGACATCACCACTTGGCCTCCCTCCTCCCGCATCTCCACACCTGGAAGATAAAGACTTTGAACTGGGGAGAGGAGTCCTAGGCTGAAAGCGAATACAGCCTGTGTATTAAGGACTATGAGCTGTCTAACATCTATTAGGGTGAGAAAAGCTGTTTGATTCAAATCTTGCTTAGTCTGTTCAAGTTAGAATTTAGGTCTGCAAATTTATTTTAATTTTTTAATCAACTTTGCTCTCTATGCCTGCTACTTAAAATCTAGCCTTCTGTAGTTAATAAATCTGTTTTATAATTTACCTAAAACAGTGTGGGTTTAGTTGAGGTGCTTGGGGAATCTCAGCTCAGATTAACAAGGGCTGTTGCACGTTCACTACGCTTTGTTGGAGTGGTGAGCTAATTAATGAGTTTACACTGTCCAAGGGAGTCTTGAGCAATATGACAGGGTATACGTCTGGGGGGCAAGGCTGGGAGCTGGAGTGATTGGCTGGTGCTTCTCTCATTATGATTCATGAGTGGCTGAGAGAGCATTCCTGCAATTTAGCTCTATGTGAATCTCCACATGCTGATGGCTGAGTGATCACAGCCCCTGGAAGGGTTTGCTGTTTGTCACTTTTATTGCACTGAGAGAGACAGCCCAGACTAGGAGAGTTTAGGGGGCACAGCAGTCCCACGTTCCAGGTTGTACTCCAGGGATCCCATCCCAAGTACTGAATGGATTTGGTAGGCAAACATCTGGCAGAAAAATCTGTGACACCAATTCATCATTACTTACTACTATTTTTGTTTTATTGTTTACATCAAAAAAGTATTTAAAACAAATATATAGTCAAAATGGATTGGATATCAAATTATTCCCCATTAAAGCAGCAGTACTGTACTTACTGAGGCAGCAATGAATCTCTAATGAGACACAGAAGCTTGTTGTTTGAGTCAAGGCTCTCCTCTTTCTCCTCAGCCATGACCTCGTGGCTCACAAGCAGTGATGTGGTTTCTGAAAGCAACCGCAAGCTGAAGAGTCTCCATTCCACTTGAAAATAAATGTGCCAAAAATGTGACCACACTGAAGTCTAATTAAAACAAAATGTGGAATTCATGGAAATTTTAGTTGATGTGGCCATGTACTTACCATTCTGACTATGAACCAAAGAAATTAAGGGTGGGAGGATATAGTCCACAACCTAAAACAGAGCATTAAAAAGATCTGGTTTAGATCATTCAGAAAGAAAAAACAGAACTCAGAAATATATACATAATCTGTTTATTCCACTGCTAGAGTCTTTAATCAAAGGGATGAACTGAACAATCATGGAAATTCATCCATAATCACACTTATTAGGCCACCAAGTTCACTTTGGTCTAGTAAATCACTATAAAGTCATAGATAACATCTGTATATCAAAAACAGTAGTATCAATGTTGGCACAATTTACTGAGAATTCTTTTTAGTTTAAAAAGCAGAATTTGGTGCCGAATTTAGATATTAAAGAAGCTAAAATAAAATTACCACGTGTATTAATCCATAAACTAATCAGATGGGATTAGGAAGAAATTTCCTCCAATGATAGTTAAGGTACGTTGTGGAATTTTCACACCATCCACACCTAAGCATTCACCATCATCAATTTCAGAGAGAGGATACTTCAACTAGATAAACCATTGGTTCTTTCCAGTACAGTCATCCATAGGTTCCCAATGAGATTCAGATTTAGAGACTGAAGTCTTGAATTTTGAAAAAAATATACTCCAAGAAAATGTTTCTATATTCCCTAGAGTCACTGAGCAATATATTCCAGTCTGATACATCAAGTCCCCTCTTTAGTGAAATGATAGCTTATTTTCATCTTAAATTTTATGCAAATTCAGCCTTCTAACAAGCAAAAAAAAAAGTTATTGGGAATGGAAAACTCAACAGGAGAAGAGATGAAAATCATCAGAAGCAATACAATACAGTAAACTAATCTTGAGCATCAAGGGCAGGTCACAGATCCTAAAACTGAGAAGTTAATATTACTAGTTAATCATTTCAGTAAACTACACAAATCAAATAATGAAAAGATAACACCACCACAAAAAAAAATCAAGTGGAAACAAATTTGACCATGCCACCATAAGGTGGGTGCCTCAATTGCTCTGAACAGAATGTAAGATATGATGTTTCAAAAATATGTATTTGTGGCTAGCTTCTTAGTTAGTATAAATCAGTTTAGTTCCACTGAATTTATTTGAATGTTACAAAAATGGCACATTACAATGGTTAACAATTCATTGTTTGGAGACTAATCATTTCATTTCATAGAGCACTCAAAGCCTTAATAATGTATAAGGTGCATTTTTCAATACTTTATCATTATGAAATCTTTCATAGCCTTTACAATACATATATAATAGAATAAGTAATAAAATGACTTAGCACTTCATAGCGCCTTTCAATGGAGGACTTTAAATTGCTTTACGAATGCTAACTAAGCAAGTCTCACAACAGACCTGTGAGATGGGTAAGAGTGTATGGGATCACTTCTTCTGCCACTCAATTCAGATCCTAGTTTAGGAATGCTCCTGGATTCCTTGCTGATGCTACTTCTCGCACAGAAAGCATTATTCACAGATGCTGCTATCATCTCTGGCTGGCTAGGAAACACCACCATCTTATGGCAGACAATGACCTGGTCTCAGTTATACATGTTTTCACCACCTCCTGCCTGGACTACACCAATGCCATACACATCAGCCATTAGGAAACTTCATTTACTATAGAATGTTGTAATGCGTCTCCTCACCAATACAGGCTACTTTAAGCGTACCAAACCTACCTCCTCTACTCTGTACCCTGGCTTCCCATAGAATATTCAATCAAATTCAATGTCTTGGTCCTTATCTTCATGATTCTTTATTGCGTGGGCCCAGCATATCTTTAGGCTTTTTTTAAAGATCCAGGATGAAGGTCATGGTTGACAACTTTCCCCCTCAGTCACAATGGAACTTTCGACCATAAGTGTAAAATTCATCTGTGCAAGATTAGACAGAGCTTTCTTGGGGGCCAGTTCAAGAGCGTGGAATGATCACAAACCTCACCACCTTCCCACTCCACGTGTAAGGTGCACTTCTTCAACCTTGCCTTCTCTAACAAACACAGAGCATAGCATACATACTAAAACAAAAATAATTGTAAAATAACCCAAACCTAAAACACATCAACAAAAAATACAGACCAAAAGAAAACACTACACTGCTATGCACAAATCCCCCATAGGGCGAGAATGAGAGGAAGAACAAACCATATATGACAGATGACAAACACACATTGTAATATGCTACTGGAAGGTACCCAGATACTAGAATGATGAAGACATTATAAGAACTTATACGCAATAGACAAGACTGGATTCCTACACCTCAGGGAGGAGAAAAGGTTAGTCAGTCTTCCATCATATAGTAGAGAGGGGAAAGCCCACTGATAATATTGTGGAACATGAAGGGGACAGACAGCTTTGTTTCCTTCCTTTGTTTCATCTACTCTTTTCTACATACATATGAAGAAATGGAGTCTATGCACATGTAGTGGGGAAGGGTGTAGAAATGGAGTAGTGCTGCCACGACGACATGCTCCCTTTCCCCTTATGCGGAGGCTTCTTGGGGTTCCAGTTCCAAAGCTTTGCAGGGAATCAAAACTGATGCATTATCCCCTCTTCCTCCTTTACAAAACTTGCAGACAGAACATGCAGTAAGATATACTGCTTCCTTTCTATGCTGTGCAAGCCTCTGAAAGAGTCATGGGATGGGCAGGTACTTGGGCACCTGAGGTCAAGAGAGCTCCTGACAGGGTGACCCCTGCAGAAGCCAGAGGGGCCAGTGGTAACTTGATAGCAGGGTCTCTGGTGGCTCATTGTGAGGTTTAGGGGGAGGTAGGATCCCTGGCCTATTCTGTGGACATCTAGGGAAACAACTCCCTGATATGCAAGAATCAAATAGAAAATAAGCAATTTCAGGGAGTGTCTATTCCTGTGTGGATTAGTCCCATATAAGGGAGTACTGGGCCAATAGGTAGGTAAAATGATTTTTCTTTTTGTTTAAAAGGAATGTTCTTGTTTTTTTAAAAAAGGTTAACAAACACCATCTTTTCTTAATTTGCTATTGGAAACTAAAACAATTTCAATGTTGCTGTTGGGGAGCAAATGTTATGCACCACTCAAGAAGGCTTTGGCTAATTTTTTTAATTCATGACACAGTGATGGTAGGCAACTTTGTCTAAAGAAATCATCCTAACCTCTGGGACCTATTGAAGATACACATTTCTGGCTAGTAAAAGGATATCCTAGTAACCATTTTTATATTTAAAGTATTGATCTGGAACTGTGAACATGTCTTGCTTCAACTTTTCAAAAAAGCTTTAAGTTCCTTTGGGTGCTGGCATTTATATTCATAGATTCCACTCATGCCCAACCTGTAGCAATTAAAAGATATCCCTTGAGTAACAGTATTTCTAAAAATATTTTGTATGCATCATGTAAGATGAGGTAGCACTTTCCTCTACAGTAATGGTAAGCTGTACTTCCCAAAATAATTAGCACACTAGACCCTGCAAGTGGTAAACTAATTACAGTTCACACTATTAGCGGCAGATGCGGTTACAGAATCAGTTATGATGGATTAAAACAGATCTCTTCAACCTAGCATACTAAATTCAGGGCTCTTTCCCCACTATATATGGGGTTTGAATGGCCATTTATTGGACACTGGTACTGGTCTGGAGAAAGAGAAAACTTATCGATGGAAATGAAGCAGGCAAGTGACAGATTATTTTCTCAAAACTAATTGCTCATAAGCAATGGAAGTAGTTATTTTCAGTTAATAAATATTTTTTTTTAAAAAGACATCCATTTGAAAACTGGGAAAGGATTCTGTCTGTATACAAAAGTGCCATACTTCATAAACTTTAACAAGCATTTGGGTGGACACAAAAATTAGTTCTGGTTATTGATAGTGATTGTTTGGATAAAGTAAACACTACCACAGAACTTTGCAAAACACCTGAATAAAACTTGAATATTTTTAAAGTGAAAAAAGTTGGGTTAAATTAAAAAAAAAAAAACCACACACCCACATGACTCTGCCCTTTCTTAGGCTGGGACTAAAATGGATTCTTACAGCATTTTTGATCTACACAGAGCTAGGAAACAAATGAAGGGTTTGTCTACATGGCAAGTTACTGCACAGCAAATCAGGGCGTGAATCTACAGTGAACCAGCTTGCAGTTTGGTGGACATTGCTACAGCACAGTGAAAGTACAGCTTAGTGATAATTTTGAAGTGAAGTGAAGTAGGATAGTCACTCCTCACTTTTTGTCACAATATGTTGCGGAGTATGTATATTAAAAGGCACCTGCCTTCTTGCTGCAATTTATTTCAGAAAAAACAGACCTTATAATTTAATATAATGCACGGATAGAAGGTACTGAAATTTCAGTTAATATTTTGAAAGAAACATGCATCTCTTTTATGGAGGTCACACTAAAAAGCACAGAATCATTATCTTAAGAAACCGTATGCTCTTGGAATGGTGTCTAACCATCAATTTACATGCTGACAGGCGTCTGAGATAACATTCACTTGAATTCACTCCAGATCTCTACTTAACTACTTCTGCAATTCTGCTTACAGTGAATTGAGTTGACTTAAAGATAAACTGCATATCCCTGTTCCACTTCCCATAACCTCTATCTACTTATCTATCTGATTCCAATCTACTAGTGGGGAGGACTAGACTTTCTTGACTGTTCGGCGAACACCCATATATTGTGGGTTGTTTACTGTAAACTATTCAAAACCAACAACAACAACAACAGGGATTTTAATTCCAGCTCATCTATTTTTGTTGTTGTTGTTAGTTTTAGTAGTTTTAGTTCTTACAACTTCACAACTTAACAGTCTGCTGAAAACACCCCCCCCCCCCGAAAGGGGATTGGAGAACTGAGACACAGATTTTCATCTCTAGACCACTTGTTCATGTCAGTTCAGCTCAGTTTGTTAATGACCAAAGGCTGTTGCAATTTGATGGCTGTTGAGTTTGGTGATTACAGTCCAATTTCCATTTAACAAGTATCCATATAATAATAAAAATCAACACCATAACCAACATTAATTGGTACTCTTGGTAGCAGTCTCATGAGAAAGAACAAGGACTGAACGACCTTGAAGGCTGAAATACGCTTTTACTCTTCGAGGTGGATCTCTTCAGGTCGTGGTTAAGGCATACTGGTAGAACAAAGTGGGGAAACTTCCACTGATGTTCAGTGCTGTTCTTGTTCTGAGGCTAAATTGGTCAATCCAGTTCTTTTGGCATACAAAATCATTTTAAAAACAAATAAATTTCCAGAGCTAATTTTGGACAAAACATCTGACTCTTTTTGCACCTTTTCAACTATTTGGACACAATAAATTGAACCTGAACATATCTGTTCATCTTTTAAATTTAGATCTTTCTATAAACGAACAAATCTTTTTCAATCAAAAAATAATTAAAACTTTTTTCTATTTTCTGACCATACATATTTTAAGTCAAGACCCTAATAACTACTGACTACTTGAAACATTCCGTTTATTAGTGGGAATTCAGCCAGTATGTATGCAATTGTTTCATGTTCTGCCAGGACTTACTGTTGAGCAGTGGAGTGTCAATAAGACTGGATGCTGTGTTACCACTTCGAATGCTGATAAGGTGGACTTAATCAGTTCTTCTGATGCAGCTTGACCTGTTCATAAAAGAATCATTGTCTTTCTTTATAACATGCTACAGTAAGAATCATAGGTGCTGGAGCTAGGGGTACTGGGGGTGCTGCCACACCCCCTGATTTGAAGTAGTTTCAATCATATATAGGGTTTACATTTGGTTCAATGGCTCTCATCACCCCCACTATACACATTGTTCCAGCACCCCTGGTAAGAATAGATTCATATAAAGATATGAGAATGCCATAGATGAACTTACCTACCGCTCCATTTAAGTTAGTTTCTCCCGAATCTATTGATTTGATAAAATTCTGTAGAAAAAATAAGTAAAATATACACACTCAAAACGAGTTTAGAAACAAAGAACAACAAATGTTTTACACTCAAACATGCACCTCATAGCATCCTCATTAAGACTATGCTGTCCTTAATCATATTTAATATTTTTCATATATGAACGTTGAATGCATTTGTATTCTAGTTCTCATGACATAATTTTGCAGTTCTGTAAAGGTTCTACGTACTCAAAAGTACTCTACAACGAGGCCCATTAAGTCGATTAATGTCAAGAAGTTTCCAGATAAATAGGAAGCAATTAAATAGTGTACTTGATTAGTAACAGAGCCTGCATTTTCTAAAAAGAGACATAGAACTTTCTTGGATACTGCTATGTTAAAATAACTCATGAAAAAGAACAAAAACCCTCTGGAAAATGTAATTTTCTGTAATTGGGGCCATCTTTTTAATCTCCACACATAGTCCATATTGTATGGATGCACTTACATGCAGGAGTACATAGAGAAAAGCATACTTTATAACCTACATAAATCATCATTCTGAGGAACAGTGAGCATAAAATATTAATGATTTGAAATAAGGAAATATGGAACTATTATTCCCACTGTTCTTGGGCTATTTAAATCATTTCCTCTCGTCTGATTTCACTTTTATGCGTGTATATATCTTTCACAGGGGAGGCAAAGGACGTGCTATTGATACTTACTTGCGACAGAAGGAATAATTCTCAGCAGAATTTAATACACTATTACTTATATTTACCAAGTCAGAGTTTTATTGCACAGACAAAAGATGTTTTGGCATCATCTTTCTCACCTTCAAGTTATACACCTCATTTCTATACAGTATTATGGTAAAAGCTTTCAAATAATTTCATAGAACTACCAGTTTCTGCCCTGTGGATGTGAATGACAAATTGTATTTCTATAACATTGTTAAAAGTGCATCCAAAACATATTACCTTTTCCCTAATACCTAAGAAATGCATACAGGAGTTTTCTAGCTGCAACAACAGCATTATATCTTTGTTTTTAAATGATTACAGAGCAGGTCATAGAAGAATGGTTACTTATCTTAAAGTAACTGTGGTACCTTGAGATACTGTCAAGTGGATCCCTCTGTAAGTGCACACGTGATTCATACACGTGAGATTGATTGTTTTTTTTAAATAAGCAGTGTCCATCAGAAGGAGTGACAGTCTGAATGGTTTACTCCTGTCAATGTACAGAGTCCTGGCTACATCTAGTATGTGTAATTTCTTTTCTCGCAGTCCCAAGTGAGGTTTCAGGAAGAAATGTAAGTTGATAGATTAGTTCAGATGAATTTATAAGACCACTTTAGAGGTGAATTTCAGGTGAGGTCTTAGCACCACCTTGTCTCTATGGAATGTCATTTGGGGAGGTTACGCCATAAACACCTGAAGCTCACTCACTCTTCTGACTGGAGTGATAGAGACTAGGAGATTCACCTTCCCAGTGAGGTGATGTAGGGAGCATTCTGAAAAAGGTTCAAAGGGAGACTCCATGAGTCTAAGGAGGACTATATTGAGGTCACAGGCAGGAAATGGTTCTCTGACTGGTGGGGGTGTAGTTGCCCTTTAAGAAGTTTCAGTAGCATAGCATGAGAAGATTAGGGCAGGGCAGGAAACAGGTTTCCCATCCTGAGAGAATTTTTGAGATTTCAATTTTTTTCCCATCCCATATCTACTCAAAAATTTTGATTTGGATCAATCAAACTTGCTTATTTCAATTTCAAACCCTCCCCGCCCCGCTATGTTTAGTCCAAATTTCTAAAATTTCAAAACAAAAAAAAGTTGTTTTGCCTGGAAAAACTGAAGCTTTTCATTTAAAATATGTTGAAATATCCCATTTCAACAATTTCAAAACTTTTCCCCCTGAAATTTGAGTCAGGATATTTGTCAAAACTTGCCTTAGTTCACAGTTTAGGTTTCAACAAATCAGTATTTGGGGGGAAAAATGATTCATCAAAATTCCTGACCAACTAGAGAGGAGAAAGATGGGTGACACGCTAAAATTGCTGAGAGGCTGACTTTACTAGATTTGAGCAGAAGACCAGCCTGCATAGGGTGTCAAGGACCTTCGGTAATGAGATCTGGATTTTTTGGGCTACCCGTAACAAAAAAATCTTCCATTTTGAAGAATACGTTATCTAATAGATGTCATTTTGTTTTGAAACAGGGTTTCCTGGACCTGTAGGGAGAAGCCATTATCTGTGTTACTGAGCCATCCAATAGCCACAACATGAGGTGCAGTGATGATGGTTCTGGGTGGAGTAACTAGCCATAGTTCGGTGAGACAAGTTCCAGGTGCTGTGGGAGTTGGATTGGAGGCTGGGCATCTGCAGTAGATCTGTCAGCCACATCAGTGTTGGCCAGTAAGGAGTCACCAGAATCAGGGGAAATTATGCAAAGGCATACCAACAAGCCTCTATTCCCCTGAAGGAGGAAGGCATCTGGTAATGAATCTGGACTCAGGTCTCTTCTAGAGCAAAAGTTATGACATTTTGCATTACCATTGGGGCAGATAAATCTATTGTTGGGAATCTCCACTAATGGAATATTAGTTCTGTAATGCATCTGGCCAAGGGCCATTCATGGCTGGTCACAGACTGCTTGCTCAGGAAGCCTGCTAACTTGTTGCTGAATCCTGTTGTTGGCCTTTTCTGATGGCATCAATTTCAGAAGTTGATGACTTACAGGCAGAAGGGAAAAAGAGCAGGTGCCCTCTTGCTTGTTTATGTAGTGCATGGCTGTTGTGTTGTCTGTGAAAATCTACAAAGAAGGAATTATGGAAGACGTGGCACACGGCACATGTGCAGCCTTAACAGACACTGCTATTAAAAAAACCTCTCAATCTAGCACGCACAGAGCACATGTGTACCTAGAGTTGGATCCACACTGACATATACTCAAAGAACAATTATTCTGGATGAACATCAAGGTATAATAAAATTCCTTTTTTCACAGAAAATGAACTTATCATTATGTCTGCCTGTTCATTTGAAGAAAGCTTCAAACGAACTTTCAACTAATTTCATCTACCTTTCATCTAATTTCTTTACAGGGAGGGTTTTGTTTGTTTATCTGTGACAAACTAAAAACTGTCCATTTTGGGAAATCCATAATCTGTGCTGCTTTCTCACTCACTGAATTGAGCCAATTGGTATATATCAGTCTGTTCTGAATGGATTTCCAGGATATCATTATCCATCCTCATGTTATGTTTAATTGAAGAGGGACAGGAGACAAATCAAGTCCAGTGCCAAAATTCCTACTTTAAAGTCAACATAACTTGATCCTTGCCATCCATAATCTCTGCCACTAGGTGGTCAGGTGCAGAAGCTCTAGGTTTATCCTATCTGATGGGAGAGAGTGTGAAGAGCAAGTTACTCACCCTGTTCAGTAACTGTGGTTCTTCAAGATGTGTTCCCCCAATGGGTGCTCCACTCTAGGTATGCTTGCACCCCTGGCACCTCAGATCAGAGATTTTAGGTAGCAGAGTCCGTTCAGCCCACCCATGCGCTTGCTTCATCTTGTGCCCTGCATCAGGGCTATACAGTGCTGAATGGGTGAACAGCCCTCAGTTCCTTCTCTAACTCAGAGCTCACTGGAAAGAACTCCAAAGCAGAGGGGAGGAGGGCAGGTAGAGGAGAACCCATAACGACATACACCTCAAAGAACCACATTACTGCACTGGGTGAGTAACCTTCTCTTCAAGTAGTGTCCCTATGGGTGTTCCATTCTAGGTCTCTGCAGCACTACTCCTATGGGAGGTATGGGGCTTCAGTGTAGAGTCTGGAATTGTGGATAAGACATTGGAGCCAAATATGGCATCAGATGGTGAGTCATGAGTAACTGCATAATGTTCAGCAAATGTTTGAGCAGATGTCCAAGTCACGGCTCTGCATATTTCTACAACAGAAACATTTTTGACAAAGGCTATGGAAGTGGAGAGGGATCTCGTGGAGTGATTTTGTATTCTAGAAAGATGTTGAAGATTGTGACAAGGATAGCAGTAGGTAATGCAGCTTGATATCCAGCTAGAGTCTCTTTGTTTGGAGACTGAGAATCCCTTAGATCTGTCCACAATGGAGAGAAATAGTCTGGGAGATTTCCTGAAGGGCGTAGTCCTATCTAAATAAAAGGCTAGTGCTTGCCTTACACTGAGTGTGTGCAATGTTGCATCTCTTTTTTCTTGGTGCAGTTTCAGAAAGAAAACTGGGAGGTGGATAAGTTGGTTTATGTGGAAGTATTTATGTCCACATATTTTCAGTAGGAACTTGGGATGCGGTCATAATGTGACTTTGCCTTTAAAAAAAGACTGTAAAGAGGGGGTATGCCATTAGAGCCCCCACTCTCTCCTACTCTTCAGGCAGACATAATACCACTAGAAATTCAGTTTTCATAGAGAGGTGTTGAAGGGAGCAGTGGCCATGGGTTCAAAGGAAAATCTGGTTAGACACCTGAAGACAAAATTGAGGTCCCATGTCAGTGTGGGGCATCTGATTTGTGAAAAGAGATTACCCAGACCTTTGAGAAACCCTCTGGTTGTGGGATGAGTGAAAACAGAATAACGCTCTATCTGATGAGGGAAGGCTGTGACAGTGACAAAGTGCACCTTGATGGAGCTTAGAGATAATCCTGACCTTTTTAGTTCTAGATGGAAATGCATACAGGAGACCTCTGTCCCATTGTGAAGTATTGCATGGTTTATTACAAAAGTGCCGACCACCATGTGTCCCAGTAGCTGGAGATGGTCTGACGGCTGACCCGGACTGTTAAGACTAAACTGATCAGAGTGTTGAATCTGTGCGAAGGGAGAAATGTTTTGGCTTCTACTGCATTGAAGAAGGCTCCTATGAACTCCAGATGTTGTACTGTAGTTAATGTGGACTTTTGGATATTTAATTGTAGTCCCAGTCAGAGAAATAGGGCCATGACTTTTTGTGTGACCATCAAACCCTCGCTGAAGAAGCGTGATATGAGTAGGTAATTGTCTAAGCATGGAAAGATCAGAATTCCTTGTTTGAGAAGATGTACTGTACCACAGAATGTACTGTACCACAGAAAGGACCTTTGAGAACACCCTGGGTGCAGAAGATAGGTCAAATGGGAGCATATTGTATTAAAAGTGATCCTAACACAGAGTAAATCAGAGAAACCTTCTGTGGGATGGCTGGATCACAATATGGAAGTAAGCAACCTGCAAGTCGAGAGCTGAGAACCAGTCCCCTTGGTCCAAAAATGGAATTATTGCTGTGAGAATTACCATTTTGAACCGCTGAACCTTCACAAATCTGTTGAGTGATCTTAGATCTAGAATAGGTCTCCAACTGCCATTCTTTTTCAGTACCAGAAAGTACTTGGAGTAGATTTTTCTCCCTCTGTGTTGTTTGGGAACTGGTTCTATAGCATCCAGGTTCAAGAGTGAGTCGATTTTTGGTCGCAAAAGGTGCTCATGAGAAGGGTGCCTGAAAAGGGAAGGAGGTAAAATGGATAGAATATCCTGTAGAAATTATCTCCAACACCCACTTGTCCGTAGCTATGTGCTCCCAGTTTTGACGAAAAAGAGCAAGGTGGTTGCCGAAGGGAGGGAGACGTGCAGATTGTTAGAACAGATAAGGATGGATATGGTAATTCGGGCTCTTGACCAACCTACCAAAATTGATGTTTAGATATAGAGGGTTATGAAGTGAATGCTTGTGTATTTTTCTGCAATCTCTTGTGCTGGGTTTCATAAGGCCGCGGGAGGGGGCGGGGGGGATATATTGAGTAGGCAATGATCTCTGCGCCATCTGGGATTCATTGAATCTTCTTTTGTGTGCAGGTAAGTAAATTCCCAACAAGCACAAGGTGGCTCTAGAATCTTTTGATATGTGGAGGGATTCATTAATTTTCTTGGTGAACAACTTAGATCCTTCAAACGGAAGGACCTCCACCTTATGCTGGATTTCCTTTGAAAAGCCAGATAGCTGAAGCCAGGAAGCCCTCTTCATGGCCACCACTGTGGAGATGGAATGAGTGGCTGTGTCAGCAGTGGCTAGAGAGGCCTGCAGAGATGTACTTGCAAGGAGTTGGCCGTCAGCAATGATCATCTGAAATTGCTCCCTCTGGTCTGTTGGAAGATGGTCAATAAAGGCATTGAGTTTGGAGTAATTAATATATTATACTTTGCCATGACAGCTTGGTAATTGGCTATCCTAATCATAGAGTAGCTAATAAATATGGTTTTTGCCCAAATAAATCAAGACATTTAAAATCCTCATCATATGGCATCCATTTAGCATGGTGTTATCTATCGTGTATGTTTACAGCACTGACAACAAGGGAGTTTGGGGATGGGTGTGAAAATAAAAAGTCTGAGCCCTTGGAGGGAACGTAGTATTTTTCCCCCTGCTCTGACAGGTAAGAGGTGTTGTTTCTGAGGTATGCCATATTATTTTCACTGAATTTAGGAGGGCCTTGCTAATCGATAACGCAATATGGAGAGATGAGGTGGTGTGCAGGATGTCAAGTAGCATGTGTTGCAACTCCTTAACCTCTTCTAGCAGAATTTTGAAGGAATCCGCTAGCCTTTTGATAAAGTCTTGAAATTGTTTGAAATTGTGCGCCGAAGTTGGTGGAGGAGGCATAATGGCTTTATTAGGAGAGGATGAAGAGATGTTGGTCACAGATATAATCTCCTTGTGTAATCTTGCTTCCTATTCCTCAAAGGTCTCCTTTTGTAGATAAAAAGCTCTAGAGAGAATCTGGAGAGGAATGCCTTCTCTCCTCCTGGTGAGAAACACTAGGGGCCCTCGAGAATTGCTGGCAATAAGCCACCCAGGGGTCCCAGTAAGACCAGTCATTTATTTGGTGTATGCAATATGACTGGTTAAGCCAAGCCACAGCATTCTTAACCATGTTCAAGGCACAAAGATCTCCAGGAATTTGAGTCACTTTGCTTTCCTCAACCATGTGTCATGGTTTGTGGCTGCCCATATTGGACATAGTGGACTGTCTCTAAAATGCCAACAAAATCCTACTGCAGCACAAATTCCATGTCCAATATGAAACCGGTTGAGAAGGCTCCATTGCCTTCACGGTAAATCAAACCCAGGTTGATGCTGAGTCGGGTCTGAGACAAGATAATTATTTGTCACTTTCTCTGTGGACCATGAAGCTTGCCACATGTCCTCTCCTGTAAATCCCTCAGCTGGTAAACTTATCCACAAAGAGCACCGTGAGGCCAGACGACCATGTGGTGGATTAAACAAGCCTTTAATTAATGGTAGATGTGGCATATCACACAATTTCACCATGAGCTTTGTTACCCTTTCCTCTCTGTGTACACTGGGTGGAACAATAGTGCAGAGAACCAGTAACCAAGGTAGAGGAGTAGATTTAAATGTGCCTGAAATAATACGCATGGTGGAATTAAGTTGTACATCGCTCATTCTTGTGTGAGACAAGCAAGCCTACGCTGGAGTGCAGTACTCTGCAGCTGAATAACAGAGTGCCAAGGCTGAAGTGCGCAGCATTTGGATATTGGCACCCCCAAGTCGTTCCGGCCAGTTTTCCAAGCAAATTGTTGCGCGTTTCAACCTTAGTTGCTGCTTTTGTAAGATGGTCACAATGTGAGAGTTCTATTCAACATGATGCCCACATAGACCGGATATGAATCATGCTTTATTCACTAAACATTGAGAACTATATTCAGCTCGCGGCCTGCTTGTGCATGATCTAAGTGGAAGACACCCAACACACTTGGTATCAGGCAACAACAACAATCGGTCACCATACATGCATTCAAAACACTCAAGTATGTCAAAGGAGTATAACTGAGTGCCGAGGCATATGTCATCTGCATAAAACTCACGAGATCTGGTATATGGTAGGTTATTCGAATAAAAGTTGAACAATGTCGGAGATAATACTGAGCCTTGTGGGAAGCTGTTCTTCTGGTGCTTCCAAGCACTTGTTCTTGTAAGGCCACCGATGTGGTGCAAAAGACATGGATATGGGCATCCAAACCAACTGGGTGAGCTGTATCTCTTAAGACAGTAAGCTGGTTCTGCAGGGGTGGAAAGCTCCCTGATAGTGGAAAGGAAAGCCTTAGACAGAAATGAGAGAAATTGATGAGAAATCATCATCATTGTCATCCTCTTCATCACTTGGCAGAGGTGGAGCAGTTATGAAAGCTATGGTAGACTCTGTCAGTACTGTGTGTCTGTCCAGAGAGCGAGAGGTGGTCAGTACTGGGAACATGTTGATGCCGAGCAGGAGAGACTCGGGCATTTCTGAAACCACCACGACCCTAGAAAAGCAAAATTCCTGTGGTACCGGGATGGTGGGCAGTACTGCTGAGGTAAGATGAGCAGAAGCAACTGATGTAGAAGGTGCTGATGGTACTGGAGGTCTCTTACACTCTGATGAATGACCAGTAGGTATTGGTCTGGCCTTCTACAGCGCTAAAGTACTACGTACCGAGGCCCTAGGCGACTCTGTTGGTACCGATTTTAGAGCTGTTTTCTCTCCACCACTCCATTCACCCGGCAGTACCAAACTTCCGGATCCCAAACTCTTCGAGTCCTTAGGCTTTCTGGTGATGACAATACCTGAGGCACTTGCAGCTTCCTAGGTACCAAGCTGGAGATTGGTGGGTGCCAAGGTGTTCGACCTGGCCGGGGATCATCTCTTCGTGGTAGATTCTTTACCCAAGGAACATGAAGTCTGCTTTCTGGAGGCTTTTTGAGAGGAATCCAGGGATTTCCTCTTCAAAGCCATGGGGAAATGTCATGCCAAAGAAGTTGATGGAGTAGGCCTTCTCAAAGACCACTGTACAGGGAGGGTCCTGGGGCTGCGGTCAGAACTCTCCATCATAAACAGACACAGTTTTAGTTCATGGTTCTTTCTGGCCCTTTACTTTAATTTCAGGCAGAAATAACACTTTTGAGGGACATGTAACTCCCCGAGACAGCGTATACAGGATGAATGTTCATCATGGACTGGGATACACTCTTGACAGGAAAGGCAATGTTTAAACCCAGGGGAGCCAGAAATACCCTTTTCAGGTTCCACTTCCCTAGAGGGAACAACCAAGAAAAAAAATAATTGTGGATGCTATTCTAATAAAAAAAATTATAAACTCCTAAAGAAAAGGAAAAGGGAGTACTAGAACTAATGGAAACTATGAACTAATTATTTCAAACAAGAGGAAAAAAAATACAAGTGAGGTAATTTCAATTTGGATGCTGCTGAGACAGTTGAGAAGGAACTGAGGGCAGTTTGCCCACACAGCGCTATATAACGGTGTTGCGGGGCATGAGATGGAAGAGTGCAAGCGTAGGCCAAACGGGCACTGATTCCTAAACTGATCGGAGACGCCTGTGGCACAAGCACAACTAGGGTGGAGCACCCATAGGGACACTAATTGAAGAAGGTGGCGGCAGCTTCTTTAAACTTCACCTTCTTACTATTCCAACACACACAAAAGGGACAGAGACAATATGGTCCTAATGATTTCTTGAGAGAGTTCCATGAGGAATTATTTTGCCAAACATATGCAAATTCTTCCATGCATCATCACCAGATCCTCAACTAATATAAACAGAAGTTTAAGAACAAATTTTACAAAGAATTCTTTCATCAATCACTATAGAAATTGTATTTAAAGAAGCCAAAAGGGATGACCAATGCAAACCTTCATATATGGTTTCATCAGTTCACCATAAAGATAAAATATTGACTAGAGAGAACCAGTTTGGGCTAACAAAGAATTTGATAAAATCTTTCATCCTTCTCACCACCTTTTCTTTGAGGATGTAGTTGTGAAGTGGAATCAAGGAGAATTGAGAGTGCCCAGCTTCTTGCCGGATTAGGTCTGCATTATTTATGGCATTTAAGATTATATGAGCCATAGCAGGGGATACAAATAATTCTGAATTCAAGATTTCATAGGTAAGTGAAGGATGATCTGATATTTCAAAATTTGGCTTTAACTATAACAACATATATTTTAAGTTTACATATAAATAAATTCTATTTGGTTAATTATTTGGGATCTGGAAGCATTACTTTAAACTTTGTAGCTCAGAGATTTATTGATGAAAAATAAGAGTCTTTCATGTTTAAGTTGCTGGTTCAAATCAAGCCCAGTTAGTAACTGTAAATTGTTATTATCTGTCAGGAATTTGGTGACTATGTGAAATAATTTTTGAAGGGAAGATATTGGTTCTTTTCCAAAGACAACAAATGGCCACTTCGCAAAACAAAAACTACAGCTAAAACTAGCTGGCCAATTTATTAGCTGTATTCGGGAAGCCAAAGAGCTTGGAAAGTGAACTAAAATTGATATCTCTCTTACACACTTGAGGCAAGTTGGCAGGACAGTAGTGAGGAAACTTGCACTACAGTTGCATGAGCTGTAATTGATCTGTGGATAAAACAGAGGACTTTGATATCTACAAAGGTCAATCCAGCACCTTTCATAAAAATTAAATTCACTTACAAAAAGTTCAAGAGAAAAAAAAACGACTATGCAGCTTCACTTTTAAAATTTGGATTATTTTTTCTTAATTCTAATGCTCATCATTCTAAAAAACAGTCTTTATGAACACTATCTTTTCAACCACAGACAGGTGCGGCTACATCAATCTCTAAGGAACAAGAAAAAATGAAACCGTAATCTAACCAGTCTACAGTGAGAGCTTTTGCAATCTACCATGGGAATAAATCACTAATTTAAACACTTTGTTGAAAACGTGTCCTTCAAAATATTTTGTTTGATCATGAAGTGCAACTTTTAAAATACGCTTTTCTCATTTGATAGTGGCTATCACTTTTATACTAGAAACTAAAAATACAATTCAGAAGTACTACTTCATTTTAACTACAGTGCTGTATGGCATATTTGAAATCCAGTACAGTTTTTATTGTTCATGTCAAAGCTAGACAGCAGATGCTGAACATGACAAATGTCTTAGCTCTCTAGTTTATGCTGCTCAGCATTTCATCAACTAAATATAGTGCAAATGTACTGGCAAGGAGAAAAAGATAACATAATTCATGTGGGTCATATCCTTAAACTAGAAAAAGCATGTGTCTTATTAAATATGACTGAACTGAAACAGGGTATTATAGTTTATCTTTCATAGCACTTAGCAAATTATGCATTTATCAGAAATTATACAGTATGCAGAGCAGTACACTCAGTTATATGAAGCTTCTAAATTATCTTTTTCATTATTTGAATGACCTTCATGACTTTTGATCTTAAATATGATTTCCATGGAGAAAGACATTGTATTAGGTTTTTGTCTTTTAAGCAAATATACTATTGGAAGACAATAAATTTTCTGCTAAGAACTCAAATTTAATATAGTCAAAATAAAAAAGTTACATCAAAAAAAGACAACCCCACTTTTATTTTAACTATCCTATATATTGTATAAGATTAATTCCCAGAAGTATACACATTCTTGATATACAAAATGTTAGTATAATTCAACTTGTTACTTACAAGCAAAGTTCCATAGTTAAAAAGAAACTCCTCGGTTACAATCTGGGGACGGAATACCTATTTGAGCAGAGTTTTGGCATAAGATTAAATAATTAAAAAACATGATAAATGTAGCATATTTTACAGTGTGTTTAAAAAAGCAGAACATTTATTTTGCTTTTATCATTAGAATTGTCTAAACATAACTTCACAAATAGGGATCTTCATTCTGTCAATGGGAAATCCCACTGACTTCAGTTAAGCTGACTTCATGTAAAGAAGACAGAATTTGGCCTAGTCCAATTACAATCAACATAAAGTGCATTTAAGGAGCATACGGTGGGTTATATTGTTTTCTAATTAAAAAAATAATTACCTGGGATGCCACAAGGTGAAGAACCACCGGCATCATGGGAAGGCACATCTTCAGCTGTTTGGCCTGAGTTGTTGATGGATGTTTACGTCCAGAGACATTAGCTAGAGCACCAAGAATATCACCTGTAACACACAGCAAATGTGCAAGATGCATCTCAGTCTACCTCAACATAATTAGTTTAATTAAACAAAGGGGCTATTGACATTTTTTCTCATGTAGTCTGTATGAAGTTTCCCAGGCTTAACCTGAAGAAAAACTAATTCTGATTGTTCTTACAAACTGAACTACTTAAAGAGGGTTTGATCCTGCAAAGTGCTCGGCACTCTAGACTCATCCAGAAAAAAACACCTAAAAGTGCTTAACTTTAAGCACGTGAGCAGTCCAATTGATTTCAACTGATGCTTGCCAGTAAGTTGCTCTGATTCATGTGGATTTTCAAACAGAAGATATTCCTTTCTTCTCTAGACAGTAATTCAGAATGAGCGGCAAGGGGCATATCTGTTATCCTAAATGAAAATGTTAACCAGTTATTGCCAAAAATACTAACCTTTAGTTTCACAGTCTCCCACTACTGTGAGAAATTAATTTCTCCTTCATACCAAATGGGTGTAAGTGACAAACAAGAAAGCTGAGGCTGATTACTATGTTTGTCCTGTTTTATGCCAGTATAATTCCACTGATTTCAGTGGAATTATTTTTGCATAAAACTGGAGTAGTACGGTGGCATGCACGCTATTTTTCAAGGCAAGCAGCTGTCACTCAAACTTCTGTAACCACACTAACTCTGAACTCCACACTCCCCTAAAACCAAGAATAATTTCTGGTCCCTGGAAACATTTGTAAATCAAGACTCCATCCCCTTCTGAATCCCAAGGAGTCAAATACATATCAGAATGAACCATAGGAAACTTGTGCAGTCTAGCCAAGTTTAGCAATCAAAAGTTGGAGAAGCCTGTTTAGCAGCTTTCCGTAAGATATTAGAAAATAGTGTTCAGTGACCTCACTTTAAATCAGAGTTCCCAAACTTTTTGCCTGCATGACCCCATTTTGAGACAATGTTTGCTGTGACCCCAGACAGCAACAATGCAAGACAGCAACCAAGGAATTCAAGGAATTTACACATCAAGTACATTATTTAATGCTCTAATGTGACACATAGACTTGCGTGTTGCAGCACAGCTTCTCCAAGTCCAGTGGCGTGATAGAAATTTCACATTTAATCTATGATGTAACATCAACAGAAGATCAATACTGAGACTTGATGGACACAAGTGAGCCGAATCCAGCTTCACAAAAATATGTGCTCGCGAATGGCACCATCAGTTTCAGAATATTCACACTTGGTAGGGAATCAGAACTCCAGGAGAGAAAGTTGGGGATAAGTTCCTCAAAAGAATCCACTGCAGGAAATTTCAATGAGCTATTTGATTTCAGCTGCTGGCAAATCCATGGCATCAGGCTTGCAGTGAAAGTGGTTTTGTACCGAATCATACTTTGTCATGTCCAAGTTGGGGGAAAAAGGATGCAAACTTTCCTCCATCTGGCTGAGATGCTTAGTCATCATCACCTGTGTGGGAGGCTGAATAATTTCATTGTCAGCCAGGAACTTGCAGCAGACACACAATGAGTTACAATGATTCTTTATCGAGTGCCAATAGTGTACTCAGGGTGGCATAAAAAGAAAATATGGGCTCTGCCTTAAGGTACTTACAATCAACTGCAGATTCCCATCTCAGAAAAGGCTAGCACAGGCTCCTACCAGCTCAGGCAGAGAGGATGCTTTGTTGATAAAGCTGCTGCCTACTGAAAAGGATCTTTTCACAGCCAACATGTCCAGACCTGCTCCACAAATACTATGCCAGGAGGCAGCCATTTTACAAAAATGGTAGCCTCTACACAACATGACCTCACATGCACTGTATCCACGAGGCCACGATGTGAGGAGGCCGCCATTTTGTACGTCAAAACGTCAACCTCCTGCCATGGCATTTTTGGAGCAGGTCTGGAAACGTTTGGGGCAGATAGCACCCTCTCACACAACGAATCTGGTCTGTTGGACCCACGACCCTGTCTGCTGATAACACAATGCCTATTGGGGTCGCAACCCACTGTTTGGGAACTGCTGATTTAAATTAAGAAGGTTTTGGATACTGAAGTCTCATATTAACTCTAATCATGTGCAAGATACTGTGTACAATTTCATATACTTTAAACACATATATACACAATGCACACCTAAATTATTTTTGTAGGCTGATATTTAAAAAACCTGAACTCTTGAAATATAATGAATGATTTCCTAGCTCCACTCAACTGAATGGCAAAACTGCCAATGACTTCAGTGAGGCCAGGATTTCACCCAGGATTTCTGGATGATAAAAACCAACATTTTCAAGGAGCATATAATTTTTCTGGAATGTACTTTCATAAAAGAGAAGTGGATAACACAAAGTTATCCAAAGCAACAGGGATTCTTGTGAGGGACAAGTAAAAAATAAAATAAAAAGGATAGTTAGCATGAGTCAATGAGGGAGCACAGCTGAGTTACCGAAAATGTGTCTCAGGCACAACTAGAGAGAAGGATCAAAAATCTGATCATAAAGGGGAAGATTGTGGTTCAAGAACCAAGAAGTGTGTGAAAACCAGCAAACTCCACTCTGATTGATCTTGTTTTATATGAACTGTTGTCTCAGACAAACAAGAGGCCTTCAGCTTATACATAAAAATGGAAGCGGTGGGCAGGGGAAAGTCTCTGATTATATGCAAAGAAAGAAGAAAACTCTCAAAGCATTGAAAATATTCATTTAATAAATTCTTCCCTTGAATGTACATATATTTCCTGTTTTTCCAAGCCTATAATAGAGACACTTAACAATTAAAAACCAGATTCTGCCACCCTTATATGCAGTTTCAGAGATTTTAAGGCCAGAAGGGAACAGAGACTCAACAGACCTGTTCTTTTGTACATAACAGGCCACAGAATTAATTCATATTAATTAGCTGAGTAGTATTGGTAGTTTATTACTCGAATGCTCCCATTGACTTTAATACTCAATGTACGTAATGGAGGCAGAACCTGACCTTAAATTAAATTAAAAGGAGAGATGTGCAAACAATTCTATTCCAAATGCAATGCACTGTTCATAAAAATGAATGTATTTCCCATCATTTCTCCAGTAATGTGAGCCTCAATAAATAGTCCTAAATTTTAAATATGTACTTCTGGTTTTGAATAATTAAATTACAATAATATGACAAAGCCCTAGTTGTGGTGAATAAGAGATGCTGAATCTACCTAACTTGTTATTCTGACTTTCCATATTTTACAATGCATACAGGGTCATCCTGCTGCCAAATTTTGCATTAGATAAATAGGTACATATACCTTATTATTTCAGTATGACTGTATATTTATTATATAGGAAATACCTAAAATGCTACAAATACAGAAGTAAAGTTATTTAGTTAACAAAGGCAAATGGCAATTTAAGGCTGACCACTCTACTATTGATTTAATCTAACTTTTTAAAATAAATATTTGAAATCAATTTCTATTTTTTAAAATCTATTTGGTTTATAGCTACATCTGCTGGAAGAGAATGGGATTAGAAGGGAGTTTAGATAAATATATATTAAAAACTAGCAAACATCAATTTCCAACTCAGAAATGTAACTGCCTTTAATTCATTTCACTTTGCAAAGTGTCTAACTTTTGACATTTTTCACATGAGGAAATAACTTTCACCCTGAATCAGAACATATTCTTTCATTATCCCAAACAGGTAAAGAGAAAATATTCTCTCATTAAACTAGAGATCTCAAAATTAACCTTAATAAAAGCCAACCACAAAGACAACCCTCCCTTCACACAAAAACAATACAACCCCCTCTCCCCAACATTAACTGGAGAAGGAAAACAAAGGGGAGAACTTACGTTTGATGTAAACGTTGTCCAAAATATATTATCATCATTATTTGCATTACAGTAGTACCCAGAGACCCCAACTGAGATCAGAGTCCCACTGTGTTAGGCAGTGTACACACATTCAGAGGGAGGGGGGGCCTCCTCAAAGCATATACAGTCTAAGGCCCCGATCCTGCAATTGACCATACATAGTCATCTGATATTTAGTTACTTAGGAAAACAAAGAACAGATGTGGTTTGAGGGAGAAACAAAATATTACATGGTCTTTGTAAATAGATGACTTTTAAGCCTACCAAACTTTGCAAGTGCTACCCCTTTTTTTTCCCCATTACGGAAAACAATAATTAGCGTATAGTGAGAAATAAAGAAAGAGTCATTTCTTGGACAACGTAGCCGACGAGTTTTATTCCTCTCCTCTGCCTGGTGGCTTTCAGAGGCTCTGGCCTTTGCCTCCTCTCTCTTCTCCCTTTACATCCATACATTTGGGGGATCTAATCTGCTAACAGAATTTTTAACTGCCATCTTTACACTATGACTCACAGATTGACCTCTCCACTCCTAAAGTATCTTTCTCCATCCAATCCCATATGCTAGCCTCGCTTTGACATCTCCTCTTTCTGGAAGTCTTGCAGTCAAACTTGTACTTAACATCTTTCCTCACAAACACTCTCCACTACCCACATTCTCTGTCAGGCTTGATAACCCCACCATTCTCAATCCTCTAACCTGGGGATCATTTTTGTTGACTCCTCTTTTGCCTTGCATATCCAGGCTGTGCCCAAATTTTGCCATATCATCCTCCAAGACTTGTCTAAGATCTATACATCTTTTCTGCTCAAACAGCCAAAACTCACCCAGCCCCTCATCACATTTTATCTTTTTTGTATCAGCTTCTTTTCTCTGGGCTCCCTATCACCCACATCTCCCTATCCAGCCCACACAAATTGCTGGTCAAATGACCCCTGTTTGAATCCCTAAGTTGACTGCATCACCATGTCAAATTCAAACTTCTTTTGTTCTCACCTGCAATTCCCTTCACAGCTCTCTGCTCGTCTTCATTTCTTCTCCTCTCTTATTGCATTGCCCCCCACCCTGCCTTGTCTGCTTCTCACAAAATCCTACCTCAGTATCTCCTTCCAAACTGTGCTTTGTGCCTGGAACTATGTCCCAGAGAACTTTGGCTGTTTGAATAGAAAAGTCATTAGCATCTTATCCTTCAAAACTCTCCTCAAGACCTATAAACGTATTAGAAAATTAATGATCGCTTCAGGAGAAGATTGGGATATTTGGCACTTCTTATATAAAGTATGTTAGAATAACTTTATTGAAAGAGCATTCAAAGGTTAGGAAATACCAGAATTAAGATTGTGCAAACTTAATTCAACTCCCTTGAGCATTATTATACAGTCTAACTATATGATCACACATGAGGTATGTGTGGTGAAAGTTGCTCTCTGTAGGACCCGAGCTTGTTTGTGCTAAAAATGTGATAATGCATTTAAAGTCGTACCATTATGCACCTGCACACACTGTCCAAATAATGCAAAGACAAACTTAATTCTGGCTTTTTCTAACTTGCGTGCTTGGCTTTGCAACCTCAACAAAAAAGGTAGCTTTTTGTAATTTCCTACGTTTTTAAAAAAGCAAACTGAAAAAACAAATACTATCATGTGGCATCTACCAACACTCACATAGGTCCTCAGAAGGATTGGCAACTTTAGATCCACCACACAGACTTCTGTCACTTGAGCTAACAGAATAACTGATAGCAATAGTAGGTGGCCATCCTATATGTGGATTGGCAAGAGGGAATGAGGTGCCTTGCCAGGGGTTTCACAGATATTTTCTGACAGAAAAGAAATGGTGACACTCAGGAAGCTTGGGTTCCATTCCAGGCTCTGGGGGGAAGTGTGTCTAGTGGGCACAGACTCTTCTGACTGTTCCCCCCATGCTTGACCTCTTCTGTCCCATCTTCTCCAACCTGTCCCAATCCTGTCTCTTCCCCTCCCCGGCTCTTCATCCCAGTCCCATTTTCCTTGCTTAGTCAGTCCCAGTCTCAACTCTTATGTCTTCTTACCCCAATCTCCACCCCACTTCAAGTCTCTCCCACTTCCCCCCACCCACCCATTCCCAGTCTTCTTACCCAGCCAGTCCCAGTTTCCGCATTCCAGCTCCTCATCCGATCTGTCTCTCCCCTCCATCCCACTGGTTCCTAGTCCTAGTCTCCATCCCCAAACTTCTCATCCAGTCTCAGTCCACGCACCACCCTCTCTCCAGCTCCTTTCCCCACCCAGTCTCCTCCCTCCCTTGATTCTTGGTCCCAGTCCCTTAGTTCAGCCATCTCAGTTCTCCTCCCACACCCCAGCTACTTGCCAATCTGGCTCCTCAACACTACCCTACCCCACACCTGCTCCTTGTCGCAGTTTCCCGCTACTCATCTGATGTCAAATGTTCCTTCCCCAGCCAAATGTCTCCCAGTCACCACCCTTTCCCCTCACTAGCTCCCAGCACCAGTCTCGCTGCCAACTCAATCACAGTTTCCCTCCCTCCCAACCCCTCTAGTCCCAGTTTCACCAGACTCCTTGTCCCAATCCCTGGTCCATGTTTTGTGCCCCCAGTATTCAAGACAGACAGCATCCTCCTCCACAATAACTGGGTGCCAGGAGAGGGGTCACTGAAAGCACAGAAGAGACAGGCTTCCTGCTTTCAGTTCCAGGGACAGCCCCAATCCCTTTGCAGGGAAAGTCCGGCTTCACCTCTGTAGACCTGGCATAGAGTATGCTTGGTTGCTGTATGGGGATGGTACACATGCAGTCTGGTCAGCACCAGGACCTGAGAGAGGCACATGTTCAATGAGGTTGGACTGTTCAGAAATTAGCTGCTACAATCAAAAAAAGTCTCTACTAAGGACATGTGAACTGTGATTCTCCAATGGCTTATAATTTGGCCAAATTTGGGTGGATTTTCATGGGGCTAGCACAAAGCACACCCTGACTCAAAGACCACTCCCAGCCAAATTTGAAGTCCCTGCTCCAAAGCATGGGGGCATTAGAACTATTCAAAGAAGAAATGGTGAGAATTTAACATGGACAAAACAATTATTTTTCCCTGTCCTCCTTATTAGAGGCACCTGAACTGTATTGGCTGTAGTTTTCTAGAAAAATTCATCCTGAAGCAGAAATCAAGCATGTAAAATTTCACCCCAAAAGTTTTAAAAATTATAAGCAACTGAAATCAGGGTTTTACAATGGACAACCTTAATAGGTGGTGCTACCTGCCCCAACTATAACTATATACATTCTCACATAAAAGTATATACACTTATATATGCAGGGGTTCTCAAACTGGGGGTTGGAACCCATCAGGGTTTCACGAGGTTATTATATGGGGGGTCGCCAGCTGTCAACTCCACCCCAAACCCCACTTTGCTTCCAGCATTTATAATGGTGTTAAATATATAAACAAGTGTTTTTAATTTATGGGGGGGGGGTCGCACTCAGAGGCTTGCTATGTGAAACGGGTCACCAGTACAATAGTTTGAGAACCACTGACTTACACATATATGTTTATATAATATATACAATTGCATCTCTCTTCTTCCATGTTTTGTAGGTCACAGTTATACTGTAAGTTTTGGGGGGCATGGACTGTGTCTTTAAAAATGTTTATACAACACTTAGCGTAATGGAGCCTCAGTCTTGATTGGGACCTTGTGTGCCACCATGACTGAAATATTAAATAAAAGAAAACATTTTTTCAAGATTCAAATGCAAAGTATTATGTGGTCACAATATAACTGAGAAATTTGATGAAGCTAACGCCATAAACAGTAAATGAGGGAGAAAATATCTTTCTACTTACCATTGTCTTTACTCTTTAAAGAGAGATACTTAAATGTTCCACAAGGGAGTGAGGAAAGAAGACAGACAAAAATTATTTTCATAGTCAGCCAGCTGAATTTACCTAGAATTCCTGGCAGCTCCTGCACAATGTGATAGATGAGAAGGTCCAGGCATTTTGACAGGTATTCATTGCCGCTTTGCTGCTCTTTTCCAGGTGTAGTCTTTCTGCTGTCTCTTTCAATGTACATCACCAATCTACAAATAAGCAAGTGCAAAAGATTACCTCTTGTGACAAAAAACTGATACTGTATCTCAAAATGCCACTGAGGCAAGCACTTCCAGATTTTTATCTTTAAAACAAAGTTTATTTTAAAAACAACAACAAATGTTTCTATGGGGAACTACAGATAAACCAAATACAATTAGCCAAATTAAACTCTGGTGTAAGCAAGTACAACACTATTAGTGTAAATGGGGATATAGTGCTTACATGAGGAATGAATTGGCCCTTAAAAACTGAATAGGAGATTCTAACTTTAAACAGTCTATATTGAATTGTAATGCAAAAAAAATTGCTTAACCAAGGCAGCAAATTTTCAATTTGTGTATCTAAATATAAATTTGAAAACCTACTTTTTAAGTACTTAAAAGAAGTGGTGTGATTTTCAGTGAAGCCACAAATCTCCCAAAGTTAATGACATATACAAGTACTCAGTACCACTGAAAATCAGGCCACATATGTGCACCATTGGACAAACAAAAATTTAAAAAACCAAGAGTCAGATTATGCCTGGCCACTGTATAGGTGTGCAACCTGTGAGGGAGAGCACAAGACACTTCTGCCTCCTTGCATCCCAGCATTAGTGGCCAGGAACAACTGCAACCTCTGTTTGCTCCCTCCTAGTACCCCGGTAGTGAAAGCCACCAGAAAGGCCACAGCACTGATTTTCTTCCACAGCACTTGTTTATGGAGTTGGCTGCAGACACAGAGATGTGCACACCCTGTGCCATTCTAGGGAATGGTGCAGCAGGCATACATCCCTTGTGTCCCTGTGGGCTCCTTTTTCAGGCATGATCCCTCCCAGAGCTCATCCGCAACGTGGGCCAGAATCAGGATGGTCTCTTCCAGCATGCTCCAGTATAGGAGTATATTTAGCTGTAATAAATAATAATACGCATACTCAAGAAGCCAGAGTTAATGACATATATTTAAGACCAAATTTCTCTGTGGAGATGAAAATGGACTGGATTAATTTACACATTTGTTACATATTAAATGTTTCAAATTCTTAATTTGTTCAGTCTAGAAATTATGACAGCGAGCTTTGAGTAAGAAATAGGATTGCCAATTTTGGTTGGGTGTATTCCTGGAGATTTCATCACAACAAAAGATTAGTCTTTAATTCCTAGAGACTCCAGGCCAATCCTGGAGGGTTGGCAACCCTAGTAAGAAATTATTTTAAAACTATAGTTTAGCAGTAGGCTTTTGGCATACTGGCAGGGAAACATTAATTGCCAATGGATTGGATCTGTTCTCAGGATTTTTAAAAAGGACCGTTTTCAGCTCTCTTAATCCATCCCATTTCTTAGCCACTATTTTTAAAAAATAAATAAATAGATGTGACAGAGAGGCCCCGTGGTGGTTCACTATTCTGTGTAGTCTGTATCAGCAATTCTTCTCAAGCCTGACAGACTCACTCTATGCCTATCATGCTACTGTCATAATCTGTATCTAAAAGATGTTATAAATCATTTGAAAACTAATGACACACTGGTGATGAATATCATTGTAAAATGTATGTATTAACATTATATGAGGAATTATGGATACTCACTGATATTATGCTTTTTTGAAGTCTGTGACCACACTAAGGGAGAAAGAGGTTCTCCCCCAGACAGGAGGGAAGGTAGCTACCTACCTGTCTACTATAAATTTAGCAAAAGATGTGACCAAAGTCAAAGAAAAGCATTTTCACAAGCAAGGTAAACAAAGCCATCAGGAAAGGAGTACTTGTGGCACCCTAGAGACTAACCAATTTATTTGAGCATAAGCTTTCGTGAGCTACAGCTCACTTCATCGGAAAATACAGAAGATGTTTTTATACACACAGGCCATGAAAAAATGGGTGTTTATCACTACAAAAGGTTTTCTCTCCCCCCACCCCACTCTCCCACTGGTAATAGCTTATCTAAAGTGATCACTCTCCTTACAATGTGTATAATAATCAAGGTGAACACTACAGTGCTAATAAACAATGGTCACATAACCACCACCCTATACCGGAAACCTACTGACCGCTATTCCTACCTACATGCCTCCAGCTTTCACCCTGACCACACCACACGATCCATTGTCTACAGCCAAGCTCTGCGATACAACCTTATTTGCTCCAACCCCTCAGACAGAGACAAACACCTACAAGATCTCTATCAAGCATTCTTACAACTACAATACCCACCTGCGGAAGTGAAGAAACAGATTGATAGAGCCAGAAGAGTTCCCAGAAGTCACCTACTACAGGACAGGCCTAACAAAGAAAATAACAGAACGCCACTAGTCGTCACCTTCAGCCCCCAACTAAAACCCCTCCAACGCATTATCAAGGATCTACAACCTATCCTGAAGGACGACCCAACACTCTCACAAATCTTGGGAGACAGGCCAGTCCTTGCCTACAGACAGCCCCCCTACCTGAAGCAAATACTCACCAGCAACCACATACCACACAACAGAACCACTAACCCAGGAACCTATCCTTGCAACAAAGCCCATTGCCAACTGTGCCCACATAGCTATTCAGGGGACACCATCACAGGGCCTAATAACATCAGCCACACTATCAGAGGCTCATTCACCTGCACATCTACCAATGTGATATATGCCATCATGTGCCAGCAATGCCCCTCTGCCGTGTACAAGGCAAACTGGACAGTCTCTACGTAAAAGAATAAATGGACACAAATCAGATGCCAAGAATTATAACATTCATAAACCAGACGGAGAACACTTGAATCTCTCTGGTCACGCAATTTCTGATCTCAAAGTGACTATCCCTCAACAAAAAAACTTCGAAAATAGACTCCAACGAGAGACTGCTGAATTGGAATTAATTTGCAAATTGGATACAATTAACTTAAGCTTGAATAGAGACTGGGAATGGTTGATTCATTATAAAAAGTAACCTATTTCCCCTTGTTTATTCCTCCTCTTGCCCCTCCCCCCCGTTCCTCAGACGTTCTTGTTAAACCCTGGATTTGTGCTGGAAATGGCCCACCTTGATTATCATACACATTGTAAGGAGAGTGATCACTTTACATAAGCTATTACCAGCAGGAGAGTGGGGTGGGGGGGGAGAAAACCTTTTGTAGTGATAAACACCCATTTTTTCATGGTCTGTGTGTATAAAAACATCTTCTGTATTTTCCACAGTATGCATCCGATGAAGTGAGAAGCTCACGAAAGCTTATGCTCAAATAAATTGGTTAGTCTCTAAGGTGCCACAAGTACTCCTTTTCTTTTTGCGAATACAGACTAACACGGCTGTTACTCTGAAAGCCATCAGGAGAGCATGTGAGGAAATCTCATTGGGGGATGGAGACTGTGCCCTCAAGAAACCTTTCTGCTTCCTGAAGCAAGGTCAATGAACTTTGGGAAGATTAGAGATAGATATATAGCTATATAGATATATAGAGGCGGGGGGGAGAAGCCATTTTGGCATCCTTCACCTGAAGGGACAAAGGAACTGAGCACTTTGAGGGGTACTGGCCAAAGAGTATGGTCAGCTATGCTGGAAGAGACTTGGTTAGAAACACTTCTTTGAAAAAGAGGGACTCAGGTGTTAGTCTTAGAATCATATTTTTACTTTTGTTCGCTTGTAATCCTTTCTATCTTTAGTCCTTATACTTGGTATCACTTAAACCTATGTCTTTTTGTTTAATGAACTTGTTTTATTTTTAGTATAAACTAAGCCAGTGCTTTGATTAAACAGAGTGTCTGCTAACCCCAGTTAAGCTAATAAACTGCTGGTTACACTTTCTAAGGGATCAGTGAACTTAACTTTTGTAAGTGTTTAGTGAGCACTACAAAGCAGATGGTTTAAATGGAAATTTGGGACTGCGAGGGTGTTGGGGTCACCCTGCAAGGAGTAGCCAAGGCTGGTGAAAGCCAGAGTGAAGCTACTGTGCTTTGAGCCTGCTGCTGGTGACAGGGCGCTGAATCAAGGCTGCACAGGATTACAGGGCAGACAGTGACTCAATCTCTTACTGGTCTGGGTTGGACCCAAAGTGCCACATTAATACAGAAATCAAAATGTGTCCTTGTCTAGGATGATGGGGGGAGTAGGAAGGAGAGAGAGAAATAAGTGATCCATTCAGTAACCATTTACTTTTTCTCACCACAGGAGCCCAAAGGCAGCAGATCCAGCTATACTTGCCAAAGGTTCTAGCTATTTTCCTTAGACTTTAGGTATGATTTATTCAATTATGGTCAATTTTGATGAAATAAAATACATGTTAACTATTCAAAAGCCCATCTCATCAGTCAACTCCAACTTTCATTATATATATATGATATGTAGTTTTATTAGACATTTTCAGTTGCCTTGAATAATTAAAACAAAATAAATTAAAGTTGTTTAAATATGTTCTTTCATTGAGAGAGAATATGTTTAACCAAATATTAAGTATGAGAAACATGAGTATCATATTTTTCTTTAAATATTCTTGTAAATTTAGTTTGAGTGAGATAGTAAGTTTAGAATTGTCTACACATTATCTAAACAAGCTGTTGAGTGAAGGCTAGCACAATAAGTTTGATATATATTTATATTTTAAGAAAGGAATTCTCTCTCGCAAAATCCAACATAAAGAGTGTTTGAGAAGCATCAGATGTGTGTTTACTTATTTTGGGGAAAGTGAAAAGTAAAAATACATGTAAAGCTCCTGAGTATGGCCAGCTCTCTCTCTTCATGTGCAAAACCCTCCCCTTTTCAAAGTTATGTTCTTCTCTCCCACAAAAAAGCCAAAGTTGACAATTGCTTCCAAAAAAGACCACCAATATTTCTTTAAATTATTTGATAGCACTGATAGCAACTCAACAAAATCCTGCCAATTCCCACATAAGTACAGTCAGCTTTAGGGAAGTTTACTGTTCTAAAGCCCTAGGCAAACATTCTCCCTTCCTTGCAGTCATCCACAGAATAGGGTTGTCAACTTTCTAATTGCAGAAAATTGAATACCCCTTGCCTGCCCTGTGCCCAGGCCCCACCCCTGCTCTGGGTGCAAGGGGGGGTGGGTTGGGGGTGCAAGAGAGGGCTCCAGGCTGGGGTGGGAGGGGTATGGGCTCCAGAGTGGGTCCAGAAATGAGGGGTTCAGGGTGTGGGAGGGGATGAGGGCTCTGGGCTGAAAAGAGGTTCAGGGTGCAGGGGGCGCTCCAGGCTAGAGCCGAGGGGTTGGGAGTGTGGCAGGGGCTCAGAGCTGGGGCATGGGAGGGGGTGCGGGCTTCAGGCAGCCCCGGCATTTCCTGGATATGGAGGAAGTCTATGCAGCTCACGAAAAGCTATGGCATGTCCCTCTGGCTCTGAAGCGGAGGAGCAGCCAGGGGACTCAGTACACTGCTCCCGCCTGCAAGTGCTGCTCCTGCAGTTCCCATTGGCCAGGAACCCTGGCTAATGGGGGCTGTGGAGCTGGTGGTCAGGGTGGTGCCTGCAGGCGGGAGCAGAGCATGGAGCCGCCCTAGCCACCCCTCCCTGTCGGAGCCAGAGGGACATGCCATCCGCTTCCTGGGAGCCATGCGGAGCCAGGTACGGAGTCTGCCTGCCATGCTGCAGCCAGCCGGACTTTTAGCACAGCCGAGAACGGAGCTGCCAGGGTCCCTTTTTGACTGGGCATTCCAGTAGAAAACTGGACGCCTGGCAACCCTACCATAGAATGATTTACCAGAATGTTTTACGGTCCCAAATAAACACCTGTTCTGTTTGTATGGCAAAGTTGGGCCTACAAAAGTATCACACTTATTCCATGCATAACAAGTATATGTGTGCCACGCAGTCAAAGGGACACAAAGTGAACAAAGAAATGCCAGAATTAATAAAATAGACATGGCATTAACAGTTAGGATGAATTAATCATTCTCTGAGAAGTTGGGCATGCAAATCAATTCAGCTTCCTGGCTATATTTATGGTACGTTGTGTCCTATCACTCCCCTGTAAGGCAACCTAAGGATTATACAGAAAACAATCGAAGGTTTCAACCATTTTTCCAACACCACAACCTAATATTATTTATAAGTTCTTAATCACAAATAAATTATTCCCTTAAATTTTCTGTGTCTGAACAGAAAGATCAGTGATATAATTCTGGGTAAATTTATTTCCTAGGTTTAATGTAATAATAAATATTTGTTTTATGTACTCAAGGTACAAAAACAACAAATAAAATAAGTATTTTCCTAGAAAACTGGTTCTACTTTCCAAAGAAACTATAATTTCTGGAGATCAAAGTTGTACATTTTGGGGGGCAACTACATTATTAATAGTGGTCAAGATTTTCAAAATTGGGTACCTAGAGATAGGTTCTTAGTCCAGTTATAGGCATCTACATAAATGGTCTGATTTTTAAAAGTTTTGAACATTTATCAGTTTTCACTGAAGGTTTCAAACAAACAAACAAAACCCCTCTCCTTTTTTCTCCAACCTAAGGAAAGAACTCCACCCCAAGAACAACTTTTTAGTGGATAAAATGAAGTGAAGGTAAATAATTTGGAAGACGTTCACTAGAAACAAGGAAAAATCCTTTTAAAATATAGAGTATGTAAAAACAAATAGACATGACAGCTCAGTATATTATCCAGAAAGGAAGTCAGATATTGTACTCTGATAGTCTAATAGGAATTTCAGTTTTAGGAATCTACTGTAGTTCTAGACTAATGTGCAAGTCCGGTCAAACCTTTATCTCTTGTGCTGCAGGGGGAGATTTTGGATGCAGTGCAGCTGACATATGCTCCCAGAAAGGGAAATAAAAGTATGGAAATTATCTATAAACCCCCTGTTGGTACAGCAAATGAAATAAGCTCTGAACTGCTGAATATATTTCATAGCAGGAAAGTATGAGGTTTTTATGAATTTGAAAAAGTTTCAAATCTTGCTTATTATTCACCTAGATAAAGAGACTTGACACAAAAAATATGAAGAAATCTCACACTTAATACTTTTTGTTACCAGATAAGAATAATACAAAATAAAAGGAGTTAAGATGAAACTAAGGACAGTCTTAAAAGTGAGGTACATGAATGGCAGCCCTAAGCACTGAAAACCTGCCCACATCCTGCGGACACAACTTATGTGGTACTGAAATAATTTGGTGGCAAGCAGCACTTTTCTGCAGGGTGGATAAATCAGCACAGTCAAAGTGAATCTAAATCAGAGCAGCAAATAGTTTTCATTAACTAAGACTGGGATTTTCAAATATGTTTAAGATTTATGCAACCAACTCCCATCATGTTCAATGGGAGTTGGTGCATAACTGCAGTAGGCCTCTCTGAAAACCCCAACCTCATTTCTCAGTAATAATTTTTATACAGCAATCATAGATCCACCCAGTGCAGTAGATGGCAAGTCATAGTGGCCTAACGGGAGTGCTCTGACCTGGCAGGTAGTCTACATTGCCATTTAAAAGAGTCTGGCAATGACTCCCAGACCTTGTCTTACTCTTTTGGAGGGCATGCTTTGTAATACTCACAGAGGGCCCTGCAGCCAATTAGGAGTTGCACTGACAGGTTCTCTCAGAGTTATTTCTATTTCCCTAGGTAAGAACTTCAAGAACGGGGATTGTAAAGGAGTGGGAAATAAGGATATTTTCCTAACTCTTTCAGGACCAGAGAAATACATCTTTTTCCAATAAGGAAATATAAAGTTGCACCAGATTTCCTTCACATCACATATACGAGGAGAGCTTTTAAATCACGATTTGTACAGTTTCTGATATTATTCTTATATCTTTTACTAATAGGAATTGTACGTCCATTTCACTTGGCTGAAATGCACCCTTGTGCATACAGTCAGCACAAAGCCTATGCACCAGTTAATACCTCTTACATCCTCAAAAATAAGGCTTAAGTGCAATTTAAGGTATGATGGCCTTACCAGGCAGCATGAGACTGTGAGGCAGGCCTTGGAATGCAGTGCACGTCCCTGGGTCGCCCTGTTTCAAGAGTCAGCCAATAGGCTGGACCTCAAAAAAGAGGGCTTTCAATAGGTAGTCTTGGTCCCTGCAACAGGCTCTTGGGTTGGCTAGCTAGGGCTGGATGGCTCTATGATGGCATGAAGAGTGATGGACTAGAATAATTCTGTTGGCATTCTGAAGAGTTCAAGGATCTATGCAGTCAGTTTATGCAATAATCTTTCTTGACAGTCAATAAACCTAACAAAACCTGTGCTCATTTGTCAGGTTTACTGACTGTCATGTTTAGGATTTGAGCAGTGAAAAGGGTGAAGGTAAGTAACAGAGGGAACACTGAGGACCTTCCCCTTTTTCACTGCTACCAGGACAGTTTGACTTGACACATTATCCTGCTATGGAATTTATACAGTTGCGACTGACTGGCCAACAATACAAGATGCCTTTATTTGTCATCACAGACCCCTGCCATTCACAAGTGGTACACAGGGCTGCACATTGCACATAATGGAATTTTGTCCTTAATATTCAGTTTCCTTTCTTTATATCTCCATTACTTTCATTTTCAGGTAATATACTGTATGCTCCCTGCTACAATACAACTGAGTTTACCAACACTGAGCAACCATAAGTAATTTGCACCTACCAGCAATTTTTAATGATTTTACCATGATTAGTGATGCAAAATATTTTCAATAGGAAAATTCAATATTTTTACATTATATGCTGCAATTCTGCTCAGACTTACATTTTTAATATTTAAACAAGGAACATTATGATCCTCACTATTTAATTTGGTAATGAGTTATGAGAAAAAGTAATACAGCAATTACATTGGCACTTATGACATGATTCCAAAATAACCATGCTATTCAAAGCAGAATACAAAGCATGTATTGCCTTACGGTCTGTTTAACTGAAGAATAGCTTTAACCTAAACTTTGCCTACCAGAACCCCACAAAATCTTAGCTGTTGCAATGAAAATTAGTTGGGTGTAGTTAATCAGTAAAATAATGACTGCCTACGACGTGAAGAGATATTTTCATCAACTGAAAGAGAAAGCCATGATCAAACAATGAGAAAATACATGCACTTCTAGAAAACACTGAGAAACAACTTGTAAAACGCTTCCAAAATAATCACACAGCACAGGTGCTTGCCCCATAATTTAACACTGTATTAAATTGCATGAAAACTACATGTATGGTGATACTCTCTAATGGTCAAGCAAATGTCTGTTTTAAGTCCCAATTATATCAGAAGCTATTTTTAATTTGTGTTTTACATCAAAACCATGGGTCCTTAAGCTAAATAGGGACCTGAAATTAACTTTGGCCCTGATCCTGAAAGATTTACGCACATGTTAACTGCATGTGTTATAAGTAGTCCCATTGAAACCAATGGGTTAATTCGTGGAAGATAAAGTTAAGCAAGTGTATAAGTCTGGAGGATAGGGTCCTTTTTAAAGATCTGGAAATAATGTAGCTTGAGTAAATATAATTGCCCCTGTGCTTGGAGCTAAGCTTGGTAATATAGACAGGATGTGTGGATAAAATATTTTTCTGACAGTTTTGTCAGATTCAGAAGTCAATTTAAGAAGTATAATTTTAAAAAGTACTATCCTCTATTGCTTTTCACATAATCTGTAGGATATACTTAAAATAAAAACGTCAATTGATCACTGAATCACAAAGAGATGCTTAATCAAAATAATACTACAATTTAATCATGGGAGCAGAGGATTACATTGGAACATTCTTATCTGCTTGAAAAAACTTTCTTGCAAGAATCAGGAAAGTACTTTGTGTATTTATTTCATGGATGAGTGCTACTGGTTTAGACTTTAAGGTATATTTTCTGGATGCCCTGTCAACAGTGGTTTACATTAAGACACACATAAGATAGGGGTGTCTTTGATTATAATGTTTATTCAATTGCCTAGTGACCCACAGGTCATAGCCAACCCATGCTTCTTAAATTAGTGTTACAATATTGTTTACCTCAAACTACATAAAGGTGGTCACTGTTGGTCTACCAGAGATATTCTTCTGATGAAGTATCAAAACTACAGTATATGAAAACTACATATTTAAAGGCAATATACTGTTTTATGAAAAATTATTTATCAACAGTGTAGATAAAGATGTTAGATGTATACATGTTGTATGAAGATTAAAGCACTGAAGCACTGGCCTCCATGCTCACAAAATCAAGACGACAAAAAAAGTGGGTTGCTGGTGCTTTAATTCTGGTCTTAAATAATTATTTTGTCTTATTGCTAGAAAATGATATAACAATAGCTCATTTTATCATAATCTTCTATAGCAGATTTATTAAAGTAATTTATAATATATCCCACATCAATGTGTGAGCTGAGATTTCAAAAATGTAAACAAAACTATTGCCAACAATTTACTTAGGCTCTTCCACCCATTTAAGTAATCGGATGATTACAGACCCAGAAATGTCTTGCACCACAGATCTAAGGCTCTTGCCATCTGTGAGAGAAATCAATTTCTAGAACCAAGGATTCTTCATTAAGAATCTTTCCACACAAGGCCAACTCTACAGACAGGTAGCAGGAGTAAATAGGATCAATAACTACAGCAATGATGAGGGTGCAACCTCTAAGGCCAGCCAAAGACACTACCTACCAATCCAGCAGCAGCAATTGAACCAGTAAGACCCAGATAGTACTGTTCCAGGAGACAAATGGGAGAATACTTCCTCAGTAGAGGGAGCAATCGTAATTCCTATCAATTCTTCAAAATGTTTCCCTCTACCCAACACCACCAACCCTGTTATTCTGGATGAACAGGACCCTGTGTCAGCTAAGGAGGAGGAAAGCAAAGAGAATGGAGAATCAAGGTTGATTGAGAAAGACACAGAGCTAAGCATTATCAGCCTACTAATGAACCTGAAGATGAAAATGTCTCATGATCTCTACCAGAAGCATCACATACATGCTGAAGATTGCAGAGAAAAAGGTGGTGTGCAACATCTCCTCATTTTCATATTGCATCCTGGTCCTAATAAGGACACCAACAAGACCAAAGAGTGGACTACATTAACTTTTTGAAAAAAATATTTCATTTTAGGACTATGACACCTGTCGAATTGTCTAACCAACATTTTCACAAAATGGTCTGATTGTTTTTTTATTAAGTAAACTAATGGTTTGAAAAAAACTTGGGAAGTGCTTACAGCATATTATAGTACACTTTAAAAACAGAGAGCTGATGTGGAGACATTGAGTCCTTATTTCTTTTGACTTATGTCATATTTATTTGATGTACCTTCATCTGAAGTGAGACAAAGTGCAAGTCAAGAAAGAGGCCATACATCACATAACAGAATGGCAAATGCAAAGAAATGGGAAATAATAGCTACAGGGAAAAAAAGGTCACTGTGGAAAAAAAAAGTATAAGCAAAAACAAAAATCAATTCATTATATCAAATACTAACACCACCACTACACTGTCATTAGAGTACTCTGCTATCATCCATTTTAAAATCACCAGCAGTCAAAATGTTCTAAGGCTAATAGCACTGCAGCAGCAGCTGATTACAATGCAGCTAAAACGTTTTTAGAGTACTATAAATCAAGTGACAGATACCTGTCACAAGACTATATTATTATGTCAAAGCAATCTCTGTACTGTATAGAGTACTTTAGTGCCATAGTAATGATGGAATAGGTTTACTCTAATCATCATTGACAAAAAAACTAATTCTGTTGTACAACAGAACTTTACATAGATACATAGCTATTAAGGTCAGAAGGGAACATTATGATCATCTAGTCTGACCTCCTGCACAATGCAGGCCACAGAATCTCACCCACCCACTCCTGCAATAAACCTCTCACCTATGTCTGTGCTTATTGAAGTCCTCAAATCATGGTTTAAAGACTTCAAGGAGCAGAGAATCCTCCAGCAAGTGACCCAGTGCCCCATGCTACAGAGGAAGGTGAAAGACCCTCAGGGCCTCTTCCAGTCTGCCCTGGAGGAAAATTCCTTCCCGACCCCAAATATGGCGATCAGCTGAACCCTGAGCATATGGGCAAGATTCACCAGCTAAATACCGAGGAAAGAATTCTCTGTAGTAACCCAGATCCCACCCCATCTAACATCCCATCGGGCCTATTTACCATGAATAGTTAAAGATCAATTAATTGCCAAAATCATGTTATCCCATCATACCATTTCCTCCATAAACTTATCGAGTTTAATCTTAAAGCCAGATAGGTCTTTTGCCCCCACTGCTTCCCTTGGAAGTCTATTCCAAAACTTCACTCCTCTGATGGTTAGAAACCTTTGTCTAATTTCAAGTCTAAACTTCCTGGTGGCCAGTTTATATCCATTTGTTCTTGTGTCCACATTGGTACTGAGCTTAAATAATTCCTCTCCCTCTCCGGTATTTATCCCTCTGATATATTTATAGAGAGCAATCATATCTCCCCTCAAACTTCTTTTGGTTAGGCTAAACAAGCCAAGCTCCTTGAGTCTCCTTTCATAAAACAGATTTTCCATGCCTCAGATTATCCTAGTAGCCCGTCTCTGTACCTGTTCCAGTTTGAATTCATCCTTCTTAAACATGGGAGACCAGAACTATAAACAGTATTCCAGGTGAGGTCTCACCAGTGCCTTGTATAATGGTACTAAAACCTCCTTATCTCTACTGGAAATACCTCACCTAATGCATCCCAAGACCGCATTAACTTTTTTCACAGCCATATCACATTGGCAGCTCATAGTCATCCTGTGATCAACCAATACTCCAAGGTCCTTCTCCTCCTCCGTTACTTCTAATCGATGCGTCCACAGCTTATAACTAAAATTCTTGTTATTAATCCCTAAATGCATAACCTTACACTTCTCACTATTAAATTTCATCCAATTACTATTACTCCAGTTTACAAAGTCATCCAAATCTTCCTGTATGATATCCCGGTCTCTCTCTAAATTGGCAATACCTCCCAGCTTTGTATCATCTGCAAACTTTATTAGCACACTCCCATGTTTTGTGCCGAGGTCAGTAATAAAAAGATTAAATAAGACTGGTCCCAAAAATGATCCCTGAAGAACTCCACTAGTAACCTCCCTCCAGCCTGACAGTTCACCTTTCAGTATGACCTGCTGTAGTCTCCCCTTTAACCAATTCCTTATCCGCCTTTCAATTTTCATACTGATCCCCATCTTTTTCAATTCAACTAATAATTCCCCATGTGGCATGGTACCAAACGCCTTACTGAAATCTAGGTAAATTAGATCCACTGCGTTTCCTTTGTCTAAAACTTTGAAAGACTTATAAAATTACCTAACATATATGAAACAGTAATCATGTTACAATGGACACATCTTTGTATTTAAAAACATAAATGGGGTGCTTCTGAAAGGTACTAGTGGTGATAGCCCTTGAGAGTAAAAGACCTTTAATTATTTAAGGGACTGTCACAGTATGAATAGCAACAATGCAGGCTTCCCCAGACCTCCCAGTCACAATGGTTTTGCATTTCTCTGGCAAGAATGGCTGAATGGGTGCCAACTGTGGTATCTGGGTTTGTGATATGTATACCTATCCACAGCATTCAGACTGAGATCAATTAATTTTAAGTACTGATATTGGACAGGGCTGAAACCAGTACTGGACAGGGCTGAAACCAGTGACCTAGAGATGAAATAACAATAAAAACATTATTATTTCTCAGGTACTTTTCTTTCATCGGTCTCAAAGCCCTTCGGAAAGTGTCTGTGTAACAGGTTCTGTTACAAATCCTGTGTCAGATTACCTCCCTTGTCCAGGTATCCAGTTCGCACATAATTAATTTTGAAATACTCATTTAGAAATGCACGTC
The DNA here is from genome assembly GCF_965140235.1 of Caretta caretta. Lineage (NCBI taxonomy): Eukaryota > Metazoa > Chordata > Testudines > Cheloniidae > Caretta > Caretta caretta. The sequence continues at coordinate 188,344,875 of NC_134207.1, read as the reverse complement.
TTTTAATGGAGTCTTTTTAAGGTACAGCATAGACTTTGAACTAGCAAATACTAGTTTACAGATTTAGTAAGTTTAACAACTAACTCACAAAAACCCCTGCAATGATATTAGATTTGATAACTTGGTTAAAATAAAACCCTGTCTAAAGTAGACTGAACAGCATTTCTCTTGAAACTGTGGAGATATATGCAGTGTTGCCTTAGGGTTGTTACTACTCTGACTTTTGTATCACTTGCCTCAATTCGTGGTGAACTTTTCCCTTGTATCAATTGTCTTTTACCACCAGATTTTATAGTTTGAAGCAATATAGTGCTATATGCATTTCCTGTCTGTATATATTTTATCTTTATCAAAGTATTACTAAAGAGGAAATCAAGACACAAATTTTGCAACTTTTACCAGACTTGCTATAAATTTCACAAAACAGTCTTTAAAAATGCATGAAATACTCAAATCATTTTTTAAAAATAGTCAGCCAGTTAATTTCTTGCTACTGTACTTCTAGTCATTTTGAAATAGCTGTATGGTTCGCTCACAAATCTAGGAGACACTTAAGTAACTGAAATATGCTGATGAATGCCCATTGATACATATCAAAGAACATCCATTATCCACACTGGGTCAAATAAATATTCAGGGTCCAGAATATTACAAAAGTAACTGTCTCCCCATATAATGGCCCATTTCTCCTCTCCCATCCCACTGTAGCTATCTCATCATGTGAGCACCAGAGAAATGTTTTAGTTTCAATCAGTTATCCTGTCAAGGGATAAATTGTTCGCTAAAAAGCTACCGTTATGTTTAAAGAAATCATAATATATGAAGAAAAACAGTTTGGCAGTTCAATCAAGTCTTTACTGCTGCTGTTAGTCATAGCTGTTGTTAATCATAATGGTTTATAGTGTGTATTGGCCCATTATCTATTTTGTTTTGTGTACCATGAAAAAAATATTAGAATAGAACCAAGATTCACAATGTACATAGCTTGTCCCACCACTCTCCTCACAAAAGTGGCTCATTTGAAAGTATTATAAATAAAAACCTGATATATGATTTATTTAATCTGGTGACAAAAGCCATCAACGTTTTTCCTCTCATAATATGCTAATAATTATTTATAAACAAGTAGAGTATGAACAAGTATAAACTGATAGAGTTTACAGAGCTAAACTTTGAAAATACACACTACATGTCTAATTATAGTCTCCATTATCATCTTACCTTGCTTGGCAACTGAGCAGTAACATCTCTCTGTTATTAATTAAAACCTGTAACAGGACCAGAAAGGCTTTTGCTCTAATGGAAGTTGATGGACTTTCAAATAAACGGATAATTGTAGTCACAAAATCCTGGGTGGGAACAAAAACACAAATACTGTTTATTGAACAACAAAGTAGCTAAATAACATTGTCCATTAGCGTATACTCATTTTAAATCATTCTGGCACAATAAATATGCAAATATGTTTGGATTCAATGTTAGGTAAAGCCTTTTCAGAACATTAAATTACAGCTCAAAATCCCACATGATACTGTTGAATAAAGGAGTTTTGTCCTAGACAGATAGGCCAACTGCAAAGCGGATATGTGCAGCGTTCCGAGGGCCAAGGTTAACAGACGTTTTCTACTGTGTTGGACCCAAAATAGGACATATCATTTAAAACACAGAGAAACCCATAATGAAAAAGTTATTTCATCTTAACAAAAGACATGACAAAGGATATTTTAAACACAATAGTTGTTTTAAAAGAAAAGTTGTAATTTTAAAAATTGCAAAAAATAAATGCTTGTCTTTCCTCCTAATACTATGAAATTTAGTAGTTTACATACTACTTTCCATGTGAGCTAGAAAATCGTAAGCTAATACAAATAAAAAAACATTTGTTTGATGTAACTAGAGGCTAGTGAAGTATACCGCATACTATGTGGCACATCAGACCTAAGTTACATAGCAAGGACCCTGAATTTAAAAGAAAACACTGTTTCCCTCTGTAACCATGCCTGGTATGGGTCACAGCTGAGGGCCAATCTCGGGTCACGCTGTGAAAAAACTGGGCAGACACTCTCACACTGGTGGTATATTCTATCATTAGATTAACCAAACCAACAACAAATGTGTGTTCCTGGATTGCTATACTAGCTTAACATGAAGCCACAGACAATTCCCTTAGACCTATATTATCACCCAAACTGGATTTTTGTGATGAAATGTTATTAAAACCAAAATCACCACACATTAGGTTCTTCAAGTCTGGGGGGCCAGTCACTTACCTAGGTCAATGGACGCTCATGACCTTACACCAAAAACAACACTGTAGCCAATCCTTTAGTAAACTAAACATTTATTAACTAAGAAAAAGGAATGAAAGTTACTAAAAGATCAAAGCAAATAAAATACCTTTCAGTTAGATCAAAGTATGTAGGCCAAATGATAGCAGGGATGTTAAATCTGCTAGTTTTCTATAAATCTCTCTGGGTTGCTGTAACAGGGCCTTCTTGGTTCTGATTCTGTCCAGGACTACAAACTGCACAGAGACCCTGGTGCTGGTCCAACACCTTGTGCAGCTTATTTAGAAATGGAGTCCCCCATCACCTTCATTACCTATATAGATCCTATAACAAGCAGGGGAGAGAGAGCAAGCGAGCAAGCAAGCAATCTTTCTCCTTCTCTCTCTCCCTCCCCCCTTGCTGCCTGCTTGCCCCTTTCCACTTCTTTCCTGTGCCTATTTGTAGGCTCTGGCTAACTGCTTAAGTAGCTTTTCTGCCCTGTCTCAACCACAAATTTGGTACAGCTCTGCTTAGTCAGCTCCTATCTGCCTTGCTCGATTGGACCTGCTATGGACAGAATGCTGACTCAGCCTTTCTTGCCTGACACTCTGTCACAGTTGCCCAAAAAGTTTTGGGGATCTCAGTCCTTTTATTTTAAATTTCCCGAATTAGAATTCACCAGTCCAGAGATAGGGTAGGAAAGAGGTGGCCAGGTGCCTTTGTTCTCCCTCTTTATACCTTGACCCTTTTTGCTGGAAAAATCCTGGCTGTGACATGGGTCAGGCAGTTCCATGACATAGGTGCTTTGCCATTAGTCCTTGATATGAATTGCAAATTAGGCTGGCATCTCCTGCAAATGTTCCATCTGAGGTGTCTTTGGGATGACATGCAGAGACCCTTGTTTACAGTTCTTTTGTCATTCCTGAAGAGCCAGCCTATGGGCGTTTCTCAGACTCACATGTTTGAGTTACAAATATATAGCAAAATTTCATAACTCCACACACAAAGTTGATATACACATTACAACAAGATAATAATTCCCAGTGGATTGCATCTTTTCAAATGATACCTCACAAGGCATACTCCGTACAAGATTTATCACACTTTTACAAAAGTGGTGACCATATTAGTATAGATGGTCACCTTCCCCTTTAGACAGCATCATACCCTCAAGCTCTGACTCTCTGACAGCACCCACTTAAATCCACTGTTGTTTTAAGCACATAATCCCAAGAGAACCCTGCAAAGAGCTTCAAAGCTAGAGAGAGATCCCTGCTCCTATGCAACTCAGTATGTGCCAAGAAAGAGGGAAGAAAGACTGACTGGTCACAAGCATAAGCTCCCTGTCCATTGATTTCTCCCCATTGAAAAGCCATTATTTGAAGGGTTATGAAATGGTGGATTCAAATGAAAAACCCTAAATGAAGTTCTGCACTGATGGATACCTGGTGGAAAGACTGATTGAAGACTGAAAAATTGAACTGAAACTTGATAAGTACACCTTCACTAACCCAACTTAAAGAAAGGAGAGTGTGCAAAAATAAAAAGGTAAACAAGATTGTGTATAACCATAGAATAAACCACTTCACAAAGCACTTCTACTTGAAAGCTTAACAATGTCTGTTGGATGGCTGCTGAGGTTCCAACAAAATTTCATCAGCTTGAACTGCATTTTGTAAAGAATTTTCTGCTCAGAACCCAGAAACCAAGCTAACAGTTGAAGGGACTTGAAATTCACATGTAGCATCTGACCTTTCCTCAGAGAGAACATTCAGAATCAGCGCCAGGAAGAGGTAAGGGTGTGTCAGTGGGTGGAGGTGGCTAACAGAGTTGGCAGTCAAGGCCATGATATGAGAATTACTCATACTCTGTCCTGCAGTATCTACTATAATTCCTTTTAGAAAGAATGGAAACCGGGACAGCATGAGGGAGAATTTTCTACCACTGAGGAATAAAATAATCAGTTACCAATTCTTGAATAACAGTCTGGAGAGTCCACATTGTTCCAGATTTTAAGTAAGTCCATCTCCAGAAGACGGTTCCATTTGGCAATGGTGAAGTTTGCTACCATGCTTCCTAGGGCCCTTCATGTTGCTCCTGACCCATTTGTGTCCAATACTAGATAAACTCTGGGTGGGTGCCTTTCAGTCTCAAAATGCTATTCCCACATACAACTGCCACCCAGCACAGGAAACTTAGACAGTCCCTGGTGGATGAAACAGTACAATGCATCTGTATTGTTTGCAAATGAATAATGATTTTAGCATGAGAGAAGAAAGTCTCAAAGCCAGCCTGAAATTCCACAACATTTACATGGCGATTGGCCTCCTTCAGTTTCCAGAGTGCATAAGCTAATGAGCGGCTCAGTGGGGCACACTTTCTGAATTTGAATGCACCCATTACAAGAGATGAGGTTGTCTGACTTATCAGAATTCCCGAAAGATTACTGGAAAGTTCCTTTACCAGTTTGTGCGGGGAGCCACAAGTACACTGACGTTGTGCACAGGTGAGTAATACAGGAAGCTCAACCAAGCATAAAGAGTTCACATGTGAAGCCATCCAAACTGCATAACTAACTTACAAAAGGCCATGGATCCTAGGAATAGCGGGGGTGGGGAGGAAACATTATACCTGTTCCCTTCAACTGAGATTTTACTTATTAGTATTGCTTTCTCAGGCTGGGATTCGTTTAGAACCCTGTATTCAAAAGCGATCCATAAAATATTTCACAATATGGTTATAGAACTGCCTATCCAGGCACATCAGCTCCCAAAGATGGAAAAGGAGGCTTAGAATTTTTATATCCAATAGAAAGAGGAGTAGCTGCCAAAGCATATTCCAGCAAATCTTTTCCTTTCTTCAAAGACCGTGGGTTTTTTTGTTCGTTCGTTCGTTTTTGAAGCAGACATTTAATGTATCCAAGAGTTAAAGTCCTGGTTTGTAGGAAATTTTGCTACTGGTTCAAATGACTTGCAGGTCTGCAGACTGAACCTCTTAAGCCAATGATATGGATGTTTGGAATGTTTTCCAGCTAAAACCTCCTCACCAGGGATTATTATAAATGAAGGTTATAATGCCAGACACTCATGGCCTTAAACCAGCTGCCTCAGGAATCTGCCAAGAACTTTGATGAAAATATGTTCCTCATCTTAGCAACAGAGCTAAGACTTATCACACATCTGCCCACCTTTATCTGAACGAGGCTTCTACTGATTTGACAGCTCAGGAGTTGTCAGTTTTTTCCAGAATAATTTACAAACTTGGAACCTAATCCTGTAAACCCTTAATCATTTGATCAATCCCACTGAAGACAATGAGACTATCTGCATGACTCTGGACCACTTTTGTGGACTGGTAAGAGTTTCAGGAGTCTGTTCCTATAAAGGAAGTTGAATCCCTCATTGAAATACGTTTGAGTACAATACCATAAAGTAGTTTAGGATACAGTTCTACTTAAAATTTGTCTTTTAATAAGTCATACATATGCTGAAATGGCTCCTCACCCAACTCCCATATTCCATATAAACAGACTGAATACTACATATTTGGAGGGAAAGTGAGTAGTTAAGCATATTGATGTTTGTATATACAAAGGGTGGTGTCAGAGGGGACAGGGAGAACCTGGGGCGGTCACATGTCCCCCCTTGTTTCCCTCCCACGAGTGCAGTACCGGCAATAAATGATTTCTACTTGCACCACTGGATGGGAGTGAGGAGTCTCAGCTGTACCAGTCAAAGAGGCACTGAAATACAGTAGTACCTCAGAGTCACAAACACCTCAGGAATGGAGGCTGTTTGTAACTCTGAACATAACATTATGGTTGTTCTTTCAAAAGTTTACAACTGAACATTGACTTAATATAGCTTTGAAACTTGACTATGCAGAAGAAAATGCTGCTTTTAACCATCTTAATTCAAATGAAAGAAGCACAGAAACAGTTTCCTTATTTTTTAAGCTTTCCCTTAATTTTTTTTTAGTAGTTAACATAGTACTATTCTGTATCTGCTTTTTTTGGGGGGGAGAGGGGGCGGGGGTGTGTCTGCTACTGCCTGATTGCGTACTTCTGGTTCCAAATGAGGTGTGTGGTTGACTGGTCAGTTCTTAACTCTGGTGTTTGTAACTCTGAGGTTCTACTGTACTGCTCTTTTGAACTTGGCATCAGCTCTGGCAGCCATGTCAAGAGCATAGTGTTTTAGAAAGCTCAGTGGGTTATTCCACACAGATGCCTTACAAATCACAGATATTGGTACTTTTCTGAAGCAGGCGAAAACTGCACCCTGGTGGAGTGTGTCTTGACAATTGGAGTGGAAAGTTTGCCAGCTGAATGATAGCAGGTGGAAATGTATTCTGTAAGCCATATCAAGATTCTCTGGGACAAGTTGGCTTGACTCTTTGATGCACCAGATACAGCCACAAAGAGGTGGGGAGAAAGGTCTGGTCCTGTTGATGTAAGAAAGTGGGTCCCTAAACACATCCACAAAATGAAGCTCCTTTTTTTCCCCAATGACAAATGAAGTTTTGGAAGAAGACTGATAAAGTAAGAGACGGATTCAGACAGAATTCTGAGACCACTTAAGGGATAAATTTAGGGTGCAGTTTCATCACCAACTTGACCCTGTAAAAGGACATAAATGGAGGTCCAGCCATAAGATCTTTAGCTTACTGACTTTGCACTGATATGATACCTAAGACAAAGACTGTCTTGACAGTGAGATGATATAATGAGCTTTCCACTAATGGCCTGAATGGAGACTCCATGAGCTGTAGGAGAGCCACTTTAAGCCTCATCGTGGGGCAACTGAAGAGATGACCTGGTGAGGTCCCTTCCAGCCCTACATTTCTATGATCCTATCCTGAAAAGCCATATTTCACTTGCAATGGCTGGCAGTTGGCCACCCATTTTTCCTTTATTCCAAACAGATCTAAGCATTGGAGATCCTTGTCCTTAAGCATGGCTTTTGGCAAAGCTCAACTTCTTTTAGACAATCAAATCCTCTAGGGAGTTTGGGCTAGAATGGGAGTAAAAGTACCCCCCAGGGGTAACTGATATAGTTTTTTGACATGTTTTGCTGGTGGTATTTAGTGGCTGGTGTTTGCCACAAGGCTATTTGGGTCCAGGACACCTTCATTTATATAGAGGGCAATCCTAGTGGGACCAGCAGCTGACAAAATGTAAAATAATTTCTGAAACTTCTTGGAGATGACTGACCTATCAGTATCCAAGGTGTCCTCAATCTGCACCAGCAGCTCTTAAAAGGCCTTGAAATTGGCCGGTGCCAATATCAGTACCTAGGATACTGCTTTCTTTGAGGATTATGAAAAGATCTTTTTAGGAAATAATAGGGGTCATTTGGCCTCCAGATCCCATTCCTCTCTATCTACCAACTGCTGCCTCACTATGGAAGTGGGGGACCTCTTCCTCACCTACTAAGGCAGGGATCAACACACAGAGGCCCTAGAGGGCAGGCCCTGATAAGGGCTACAGTGGCATTCCATATGTGTACAGAGGGATGACAGGTTGCTGACCAGACAGTGTCAGTCTTGCTGCATTTACAGATGGGGTCTGTAAAGAATGGCAACATGGCTCTTAGACTTCAGTGATGACAGGTCTCTGCTCAACACAGGTGGAAAGGTATGTTTCAGGGATGGTGATGAGATAAACTATCTGGTAGGGTGGTTTCAGCACAGGTCCATAACTCAGTGCAGAGTGTGGCCCTGAATTTACACTATTGTGCCAGAGCTGACATTGCTGGGGTTGGGATAGTTACCTTTTGTAATTGTTGTTCAAGATGTGCTGCTCCTGTCCATTCCATTGTAGGTGCTGGTGCTTGCCACATGCACTGGTGCCGTAAGTTTTTTCCCTCAGTAATATCCATAGGGGACCGGCTCTGGAGCCCTCTGGAGTGGCACACATATGCACTGGCAGAAGGGGCACCGCCAGCTCCCCCTTCCCTCAGTTCCTTCTTTCCAGATCTCCAACAGAGGGGAGGGAGGGCAGGTCATGGAATGGAGATGAACAGTAGTTACGAAAGGTAACTGTCCCTTCTTCCAGTGCTTGCTCATGTCCATGCCATTGTAGGCGACTCCCAAGCAGTACCATTGAGAGCGGGTAAGAATTCATGGACGCATCGATTGCAACACAGCTCTGCCAAAGCCAACATCATTGCTGGCCTGCTGAGTGATGGATTAATGTGTCATGAACGTGTGTACTGAAGACCATGTTGTGGCTTTGCAAATGGATAGGAACATGTGCCAGGAAGGCAGCCAAAGATGCCTGTGCCCTAGTTTAGTGAGCCTTCACTATTGGTGGAGGTACAGCCTGCGGCAGCTCGTAATAAGTACAGATGCAGGTAGTGATCCAATTTAAAATCCTCTGAGAGGACGCCAGGAGACCCTTCATCCTATCAGCTATTGCGATAAAGAGCTGGGCCAGTCCACGGAAAGGCTTGGTGCACTCCAGATAGAAAGCCAGGGCGCGCCTGACATCGAGTGTGTGCAGCCGCCTCTCCTCATTGGTTGTATGAGGCTTTGGACAGAACACCAGGAGAAGACACCCTGGTTGACATGGAAGTGTGACATCACCTTTGCCAGGAAGGCCAGATGGGGCCACAGCTGGATCTTGTCCTTGTAGAATACCATGTACAGGGGCTCCAAAGTGAGGGCTTTAATCTCAGACACAACTCTCCAAGGTAATAGCTACAAGGAATGCAACCTTTCACGATAAGTGGGAAAGGGAACAAGAAGCCATAGGCTCCAAAGGGCAGACCTGTGAGCCTGAAGAGGACCAGGTTGAGGTCCCACTGGGGAAACGGGTCCAGGATCTGTGGAAAAAGTCTTTCAAGGCCTTTCAGGAACCTAAACGACACGTCATGCAAGAATACTGATCTACCCGGGAAGCGAGGATGGAAGGCCGATATGGCTGCCAGGCACACCTTGATTGAAGAGAAGGCGAGGCCCTGGTGCTTTAACTGAAGCAGGTAACCAAAGGATGGACTGCACAGACGACTGGGCTGGGAAGATATTGCACTCCGACGCCCAGCAGGAGAAACGCTTCCACTTTGCCAGATAAGTTGCTCTGATGGAGGGCTTTCTGCTCTCAAGAGAATCTGCTGTACCTGACTAGAGCAGGCTTGTTCCTCTGGATTCATCAGCCATGCAGCATCCAAGCTGTGAGATGGAGAGAGGGGAGGTTCAGGTGCAGGAGCAGACTGTGGTCTTGTGAGAGTAGGTCTGGGTGGCTGGGAAGTGGCCATGGGGCTGCTACAGCCGAACCAATGCTGGCAAGGTCATGCTGGGGTGATCATAATGACCCATACCTTGTCCCTCTTGATTTTTAGAAGGACTTTGCTGATAAGCAGAACTGGCAGGAAGGCGTACATCAGGTCTCCTGACCAAGGCAGGAGAAAGGCATCAGAGAGCGAGCCTCTGCTGAGGCCTTGGAGAGAGCAGAACTGATGACACTTTCTGTTCAGCCTGGTGGTAAACAGGTCCACTCGGGAAGTTCCCCACTTCCGGAAGAATATTCTGACGACTTCCCAGTGAAGGGACCACTTGTGGTGAGAGAAGAAGGACCGCCTGAGGTGATCCGCCAGCGTATTCTGGATACCGGGGAGGTGCAAGGCTTCCAGGTGGATTGCATGCTGAATGGAGAAGTCCCACAGACTCCTGGCACAGAGCCAACGAACAAGCTCCCCACTGCCTGCTGACATAGAAGATGGAGGCTGTGTTGTCCGTCAACACCTGCAGCACCTAACCAGACAATTGGGGAAGGAAGACTCCGCAAGCCAGATGGATGGCTCTGAGCTCCCTGACATTTATATGTAGCGTGAGCTCCTCTCAAGATCATAACCCCTAAGTTCACAGTATACCAAGATGTGCTTCCCCACCGAGGTAGGACACATCTGAAATCAGGGAGACAGTCGCAGGCTCATGAATGGTGCACCTTCCAACATCAGAATCAGATTGGACCACCCCTGCAACAGGATCATGATAAGCTTGTCTAGGTGATGTCTGGCCAGGGAGTATATCGACGCCAGCCAGATCTGGAGCGGGCGTAGTCCGAGTCTCGCATGTCGGACAATGTATGTGCATGCTGCCATGTGCCCCAATAGTCTGAGACAGACCCGGGCAGTGATGAACATGTGGGAAATGACATTGGCAAATCAGATCTGACACTGCCCTGAACCTGGCCTAGGGCAGGAATGCTCCAGCTCGGGTACAGTTGAGCACCACTCCGATAAACTCTATCCTGTGGACCTGGATCAAGTGGCTTGCAATATCGCAACGCTGCCCTGGACCTGGACCTTGGCGTGGCCCTGGATGAGCCAATCGTTGAGGTACGGGTAGATCTGGATACCCCGACATCTGAGGTAGGCCTCCACCACCAACATGCACTTCATAAACATCCTTGGCACCATTGCTAGGCCAAAAGGGAGCACTGCGAATTAGTAGTGTGCGGTCCCAACTATGAAACTTAGGAACTGTCGGTGTCTGTGAAATATCAATAAGTGGAAGTAAGTGTCTTTAGGTCAAGGGAAACAGACCAGTCTCCTGGATCCAGGAAAGGAATGATGGAGGCCAGGGAGACCATGTGGAACTTCAACTTCTTGAGATACTTCTTGAGGATCCGCAGCTTGAGGATGGGGCGTAGACCACCCTTGGCCTTTGGGATCAAAAAATAGCAGGAGTAAAACCCTATCCCCCTCTAGTGCAGAGCGACTTCCTCCACGGCTCCCACTTGCAGAAGGCCCTGCACCTCCTGAGTCAGCATATGCTCATGAGAAGGGTCCCTGAAGAGGGATAGGGAGGGAGGTGCAAGATAGAAATAAACTGGAGGGCATATCCCCCTGCTACTGTGCTGAGGACTCACTGGTCTGATGTTACAGAAGGCCAGGCAGGGAGGAAGGGGGACAAATGGTTGGAAAAAAGTAGGGGTGCTAGATCCACGACACAGGCTGGAAGGTCTCCTTCGAGCACACCCTCAAAATGCTTGATTACCTGGTTGGTTGCAGGTGGAGCTCAAGTGATCTGAGGAGGCCAGCTGATGGCCCTGCCGGCACTTATACCCTTGCCCTTCTTGCAAAAGTGCTCTGATCGAGGTTGGGTCCCAAACCTGTGGGACTGTTGCAGTTTAAACCGCTTCCTCGCAGGCACCAGCGTGTAAAGGCCCAGCAAGCGCAAGGTAGCACTAAAGTCTTTTAGACTGTGTAATTTACTTTCTGCCTGTTCTGAGAACAGTGCCAGGCCATCAAATGGGAGGTCCTCGATGGACTGCTGAACCACCGATAAGCCCAACGACTGCAACCAGGAGCCACACCTCACAGAAATAGCCGAAACCATGGTCTGGGCCACCTAATCTGCCAGATCTGAGGCCACTTGAAGGGCTTCCCTGGCCACAGCCCTGTCCTTATCGAGGATAGCCAGGAATTCCTTCCTGGGCTCCTCTGGCAGCGAGTCCACAAACTTGGCCATGGACTGCCAAATATCCGGCAGTCTGCAGAGGCGTGTCACCAGTCCCCAGAGCTCCAGTCCCAGGAGCGCCCGAGCCAGTCTACCAGTCCGCAGCACCACTTCAGAGGGATGACATGGCTATCCCGGAGTCCCGTCTCCAGATCGCCATTACGGATCATCACGAGCACGTTGACTGTCTCCGACATGTCAGTCCTCTCGCTCCTGGTGTACAGAGCGGCAGTGCTCTCAAAGCATCAAGTGTCGATCGCTGGGGTACCTTCCCCGATCCGCCGAATGCCACTGCCAGTCACCGGAGTCGTGGCATGAGTACAGGTCCCTTAACAGAGGTCCGCGGAGGAAGCCAACAGGAATGAGGTAGACAGGAGGTCTCGGTACCATCCTGGTCTCCCAGACAAGTCTCTCACTCCTCGGGCTCCTGCCTGCAGGCCAAGATCACCCACCGGGGACATTGGCATTCCCTTCTGGGCCACCAGTGGCAACATGGACCCAGGGCTAGTGGTTGGCCCCCTGCCAATTTTGGAACCCCTAGGGGTCTACCCATCTGTCGCAGGGGCATCAGTTGGTCTCAGGGGCATCCGAAAGATGGTTGGCAACGGTCGCCGGAACTCAACACCAGGACCCCAAGGAACATTGCCTAGAGTCCGGGGACTGACGCCAGGCCTCAGGCAGGTAAGCTGACCCACATCTGGGGACTGGTGGCGCTGTTCAGGCAAGTGCTTGCGGGGCACCCCCTGTGACGGGGAGTTGTGCCGCACTGATGAAAACTGTTGGAAGGGTCCCGGGGTGGCAGGCAGGTCTGGAAGAGGGCTTGACCACTCAATGGGAACTGGAGCCTGACCAACATCTGGAGGGGAAGAGCTGCCTCACACGGGTCTTTGCTCTTCTCCAGCTCTCTGCTTCCCTTTATGGGATCTAGGAGAATGCTCTCTCCCAGCCTTTCTTTGCTTTTTAGCCAGTACCAGGGATGGTGTGCTCCGCACCAAGGCCATGGTGCTCGGAGCTGAGTTCGGTCATGTTAGCTCCAAGGCCGGTGCGAGGGCAGACTCCATAAGAAGTGCTCGGAGATGAATGTCTCACTCCTTTTTGGTCCATGGCCTGAAGCTCTTGCAAATGCGACACTCGTTGCTCACGTGGGTTTTCCCTAAACACTTCAAGAAGCTTCTATGGAGATCACTGACTGGCACAGATTTTTTGCAGCAGTCACAAAGCTTGAAGTCCGGGAACTGGGGCATGCTCCACCCCTAGGCTAAGTCCCATGGGACTTACTAATTAATTCAAACTTAACACTAAAGGAACTATTAACTCTACAACTTTAATAACTGTATACAACGAATTTGCTAGTAGGCACACCAGGAAAGCTTGCAGAGGCAAGGAGACATTCCAGCACCATCACTGGTGGTAAGAAGGGACTAAGGGAAGGGGCAGCTGCCAGCACCCCTTATACCGGTGCATATGCGCGCCACTCTAGAGGGTGCCAGAACTGGTCCCCTAAGGATACCACTGAGGGCAGTGCATGTGGCGAGCACACATACCTACAATGGAATGGACATGAGCAAGCATTTGAAGAAGAAACCTCCATTACAGGTGGAGCCTGCTGCAGCTCCATCTGTTCCTTTCTACTCACCTTCAGAACAATACATGCCTTGGCCAGCTTGTATCCCAACATCCTTCTGTGTTCCCCAAGCTCCTTTCTAAGCTTCTTCTCCAATACTCACTGCAGGCCCTTTCAGCACCCTGCTTTGACATCTGAGTCATCAGCTTAAACGTCAGGGCTGTTGATGGCTTTGGTATCAGGGTCAGTATCAATGCGGATATTGACAGTGAGGTCAGCGATGGCATCGGGTTATGGTGCTTCTTTCTCTGCAGAGATACCTGCCTGCTTGATGGAGCACTGGTAGATGCAGTCTTCACCGTTAAATGGGTTTTTGAACTCAGCTCTTCTGGATCTGAATACATTCTCACAAATTACTCTAGAAGATGGACTTTCAGCCTCACATCCTTTGATTTGTGGATTCTTACAGCAAAGGAGAGACAGACCAAACACCTGCTTCAGATTGAGACTCTCTCAAGCAGAACAAGTGTCTGCTGTACCAGTATTGCAAGACAGAGAGGCTTGAAGCCTGCGGGTTTTGAGTCTGCCATTCCAGGACTCTGTTACAGGAAGGTCTGCAAGCAGCTTTCGGTTCGACAAGCACTACAAGAGACCAGGGTTGTAAAAATAAAAGATTATAGATAGTTCTGAGAATTTCAGGAGGATTTGGAGAAGCTTTCAAGAAAACTAGCTAAAGCTAAAGCCTAGTGGGTAGGACATCAGCTAAATTCCATCTCACTGCCATGGGTGGTAAAAAGGAACTGATGCAGGGTTGCAACCATCCACTCTTTATGCCCTCATACGGGAGCACTAGGATGCACATGGCACATAGGCAATTTTAAAAAAATGGAAGTGGCTTTAAAAATGGAGCAGTGTTGGATGTTGGGAAAGATGGATAGGAGTCAAGGAGAGTATAATTTTCACAGGAAACAAAATTTAAGAAGTCTCAAGTATATCTGTTTTTAAAAAAGAATTCAGTATCAATTTACAATATATTTTACAAAAGAAATTATATGAAAACCTACATTCAGTATTCTATTTTCTTACTGATGTGGAATATTTATTGACTAGGAATGGAGGTGAACTTCTTTTGTTTTATACAGTGAAGAATGATTGGGTGATCAAAATAAGTAGCTTTTAATCATATTCTAGAAGATAAATTACAGACATTTATCAGGACGTGTGACACTTAAACTGTCTTAAGTTAATAAAAGGATTATGTCACCATTTTACTTACAATACAAATTGGCCTAAGGCCTAAGGTATGGATAGCATAATCCAAGTACAATTTTAGCTTCAATCACTATGCATTTTCTCTTTTAAATGTGTAACGGTACTATGTTAAAGTAGCTGTCCTAATGCATTTCTCATTGTTTTTCCCTTAGAGCTATTATCAATTTATGTCCAGGCTAGAGCCTTCTGAATTTACTGAATTTTAGCTGAACCAGCAACTCAATTACAGATCAGTCCCACCTCTTGAGATTTGCAAAAAATAAAAATAAATAAATAAAAAATCAATCCCGTCAAGTTCTGTACCTCATTATTTTACATTTTTTGTTTGTTTAATTATAGCCTCCATTGTGTAGATAGCAGGTAGTAACTTTCTTGACCAAAGTATCTAGTCCTGAGAGACACTATTGTGTCTGCTCAGGTAGTCTTCTCTGTTAAAGCTAATAACCAAAAATGCAGACGACAATGGGGAGTGTGACTGCTAGAGATCTGAGGGCACTTCGAAAGCTATCACACACAAGGCCAGCTATAAGAAGTACCACACTTTAATAAAGGAGTTCTGAATTCATCAGCTGCAAAATGGTGACTGATAACTACATGTAGACTATAAACTCCTCAGGGAAAGGTGCATGTCCCGAGTCTCACTATACAGGGCCATACAAATCTATGGCGCTACATACAAATGTTTAACAACAACAAATTGATAAAATTATGTCATCATGTAAAAATCTATACAGAATGTAAGAACATAAGAATGGCCCTACTGCGTCAGACTATAGGTCCATCTAGCCTTGTATCCTGTCTTCCGACAGTGGCCAGTGCCAGGTGCCCTGAGGGAATGAACAGAAAAGGTAATCAAGTGAACCATCCCCTGTCACTCATTCCCAGCTTCTGACAAACAGAGAAAGAATGGGAAACTCCTGGTATATTTAAAAGAGCCAACAAACAGATGTTTTGTAAGCAGAAGAAAAACAAGAAATTACTTGTACAGCTCTCTTAAGCAGATGCAGATGTTCCAGCCATGGTAATGGTAATTACCATACCAACAGAATGGAACGTGTTCCGTAACGATCAGATAAACCGTAGGGATGAAAGATTCCCGTGTGAAGAACTTTATCCAGTTTCAAGCCTAAGTTTTATCTGTGCCCCTCAACATCTCTCTTTTTTTTATTTAAGTTGGTAACTCTACTGTGTTTTGGGATATAGTATCAACAAAAGATCCTATACAAAATAAAGATGCAAAATAAAAATACTGAAGTATTGCATAAATAATTACAAATATTGCAAAGATAATTGTCAATAGATTCATTACTTCAGAGTGTAAGATGAACACATGCCAGGACCAGGAGGAAATCTGTTGCCACCACATCTTTTACCCCCTACCCCCGCCCCCACCCCCGCCACTTCCCATGTTCCACATTGCATAATTGACTAACCACTACTTGGGGAAGGGAGTTCATACTTCTCTGAAGCAATTATTACACTCTGTTGAAAGCAGGACTTCCGACTTGATGGACCAGTGGCCTCATTCAGTACAAAAATCTCATTTCCTACATCAATTTTTTCAGCTTTTTGGGTAGTGTAGGAATGTGTTTCAATAACTTTGAACTGTTATTTATCTCCACTACAAAACAAGGTGAATATTAAGGGAAAACAAACAAACAAAAAAGGTTGATAAATTGTCATAATACCTTTCATAGTCTATGAAGGGTCAGGAAAAGTTTTTGGTATACAAAAATGGCATGAGCAAGGCAGAATCATAGAATCAAGAATAATAGCATAAAGTTTAAATCAAACCTTTTCTTGAATCAGTCTCTGAAGATGAATCCCACATGACAACATAGAAGCAAACATGGTCAGCATGTACTGTTGAACTTTACATATTCCATTTGCCAATGAGTTTACAACAGCCATTAACCCGACCTTTTCAATCACACTCTGGAAAGCACTGGGTGAGTGATGAGTAATTCTGCATAAAGCCTATATAAATAAGATATTCCCATTAAGTAATGCTATTTTCATTTTAATAATAAAATAACTAATGCAATAAAGAAAATCATTGAACAGCAATAGATTTTTCCAATTTTTTTAAGGAGTAGGAATGTAGTGAATTCATACAGTTTAATTTTCCCCCACACTTATATACACACACAATGCAACTTGCTCTATAAATTTGAAAATAATTTTAATCAAGCATTTTGTTAGCGTAAATGTTATTCCTTGCTAAGGTACAATATCATAATACTAAATAGTTATTTTATTATAGTTTGGGTTCTGTGTTAGCTAAATTAATTTTGCTTAACTCTTCCATACACAATAGTGAATTATCCTGATTTAACTATATAGATTAACAATGAATGTCTTTATTGTAATTAGAAATAATGTTTTTGTTGTTTTAGTTAAGGAAAAAGGAAACCAAAGCTGAAGCATATGATACAAGCAATTAAGCCTATAAAAGAACAAGAAAAACAATTCCCATTTCTTTAGAGTAAGGGTTCATATAGAATTTAAAACTAATATTTACAGATAAAAATAATCACAAAATTCATCAAACACACCCCACATTTTCATATCAAATCTAACTTTTTGACCATTGAAATAACCCAGTTGAGAAGGAAGAAGAGCAATGTTCTTATTTTCAATCTGCATAGGTAAGTCAAATAATAAGTTTTAACATAGACATCTGACCAAACTGAGAGAAACTGACAATAAAAGGAAATGATGTCACTTCATATAAATAAGTGACGTCAGTGAAGATAATAGCAAAAGAAAGATAAAGGAATTAATTAGTTTTGCATTATCCAATTACATGAAACATCTACAGCAGTGATTTGCAACCTTTTTTCATTTGCAGATCCCTAAAAAATTTCAAATGGAAGTGTGGATCCCTTTGGAAATTTTAGGCATAGTCTACCGATCCCCAGAGGTAATGACAACTTTTGCACACCCGCTGCAAACCCCCAGGGATTCACGGACCACAGTAGAAAACCACTGATCTCTAGTTTTTGCAACAAAATAAAGGTTTTAAAAAAATCTCAAGGTAAAAATTGAAGAAATGTACATTTTAAGTGGAAGAAAAGAATCTCAAGGGATTATGTAAGCCATAATCAGAATATTCAAATAAATTAAGAATTCTCCCCATAGTAAGTAACACAGAGACACACAATTGGTTTCACTAGCATTGATAAGATTCTTGGAGCAGCTGGTAGGACCAACACAACTTTCTCTTGATACAAAATCCATATCTATTTAAACTGGAGAAACTTTCTAGAGAAAGGGTTCACTGAAATGCGTCTAAACAGACTGCACAAGGCCAGACAGTATTTGCCTAACTCTCTTCGAATGTTAGTAAACTTTGTAGACTTTCCATTTTCATTTATGAGGTTTCAGATTTCATACTGGCTAATGTTTGCTGATTGACACCAGAGGTGCTGGAACAGTTTTGCTAGCGGGAGTGCTGACGATGGAAACCATGTATTTAGTGTTTGTTATTATCATTTCAAGATGGGGGGGGCAGCAGCAGCACCTCCAGCACCTCTAGTCCCAGCACAACTGTTTGACTCTGCAAAAAATATGATTTATCAAGCTTCTAAGCAACTGGGAGGACATTCTGTCCCTAAAGCACCTTAAGTTTGGGTAATGTCTAAGTCTGAAGTATGCAGAATCTCTGAGCTGAGCTTCAGAGACTTAGTCTAATGAAGAGAAAATTTGCAAGACTGATTTAGTTTCAGCATTTCAAAAGTCCTATTCAGTCCAGAATGACGAAGAGTTAATATCTCAGAATTGTAATAATAAAGTAACTTGCCTGAGAAAAATATAACAGACATTAGACCATAAATACAAATTTATACTGTTTTATACTAAATAATGTTTGTTATGCCTTTTAAACCTGCTGTTCTAAATTTGATCCCATAGCCTTTTTTTTTTTTTTTTTAATAACTCCAGGACAGAAAAAAACTAAAAGTATTTGCTTGGTGCTTAGAAATGCAGTGGAGTCTATTTAAACTGAATATGGGTTATTTAACAGTAGAACTAAATGGACATTTTATTGAACCTGTTCAACTACTCAGTGTTCCCACTTTTTTGTCCTCTCCAGACCAATACAGCCTTACCAATTCCTGCTCTTTTCATTCACTTTCTACAGCCATCTCTCTTTTAAAACAGATTCTGCAGAGTCCATCATTCAGAAAAAAAATCAAATCAAATAAGATGACTCAATTGAGTTTTGCCAAGTTTTTAATCCTCATTTAAGTGGTTTATGCTGTATGTAAGCTGGCTCTTCCTACCATAGAAAAGGCAAGAAAACTGTCTCTCTCTCTTCATATTTTAAAGACTGCATCAATATTTTGTGGCCAATGAAGGCATAACCATTCCACTTATTTTGAAAATAATGTTTTTAATTGCTGTACTTGTGAGAATAAGCCATTTTGACTCATATTTTATAGAATTATTTCTTTGACACAGGGAAGACATTAAAAAGATTGAGTTTCTCTACAGGACAAAGTCTGTTATATTTACCTGGTGCAACCTAGACTCCAAAGAAAACAAAAAATACTGAGACTCAGTTCCAGCTTATCATCTGCAGACAGAGGACTGCATAAAGAGTATTTTTCCTTGACTCCAGACACTGAGGACAGAATCTTCTTGATAGATTTTTATTATTGATTAAAACAAAATTATAACAAACAACAATAATGATCATAATGAGCACAATTCCAGAGTACCCTCAGAGCAAAATCCTGATGTTGGTGTACTTTCCATATTGCCTGTTCTCTCAATGTCAAGATACAACAGTCATTTCTCAAAAGACATGCATTTAGATAGGACTGTAAGTCTCAATTGTGAAGAATTCTTCAAGATACCTTTAAACAAGGCAGAGGAGATTCCAGCAAATATGATCAAATAAAACAGTATATAGGACTAATGACAGCTGTTCACACAGTCATGAGGCACAAAAATGACTAAATATATCTTTGGAACAATAAATTACAGTGAAACTGATGGCACTTACCAAAAAGAGTCCCAATGTCACAAAAAGACATACATGGTATGTCTACACTGCTATAAAAGACCTCTGGGTCAGCTGACTCAGTTTTGCAGGGTTCAGGCTCACAGGGCTAAAATGGGCAGTGTAGACATTGGGCTACGGCTGGAGCCTGGAATCTGAAACCCTACAAGGGGGGTGGTGGGTCTCAAAGCACAGGCTCCAGGATGAGTCTGAATGTCTATACGGAAATTTTTAGCTCTGCAATCCTGAGACCTGCTAGCCCGAATCAGTTGACCCAGGCTCCGAGACACTATACCCAGGGTTTTTTTATTGCAGTCTAGACGTACTCATAGTACGGTCCGATCCAGGAGTGGGCAAACTTTTTGGCCTAAGGGCCACATCTGGGTATAGAAATTGTATGGTGGGCCATGAATGCTTACAAAATTTGGGCTGGAATGTGGGAGGGGAGGAGGGCTCTGGCCGGGGGAGCGGGCTCCGGGGTGAGGCCAGAAATGAGGAGTTCAGGTTGCAGGAGGGGGCTCCAAGCTGGGGCTGAGTGGGGTGCGGGTTCTGGGGTGGGGCTGGGGATGAGGGGTTTGGGGTGTAGGAGGGTGCTCCGGGCTGAGACCAAGGGGTTCAGAGAGCGGGTGTGTGATCAGGGCTGGGGCAAGGGTTTGCCCAACCCTGGTTTAATCCAAAAGGGCATTAGTTGTGTAGCAAGGCTTCCATCAATCCACTGCAACCTTAACATGGCTCACAAAACCTACAAATGTACCATGTTGTTCTTAGTGTTATTAAACATAACTGAGATAGATTGAATTACTATGAATGACAATAGATAGTCATTGGCCAGGGAAAGAGGAAGAATGATTTTATAGCCTTGTGGTTAGGGATTTGGGAGACCGAAGTTCAAGTTTATGCTTCAGTGACTATTTATAAAAAGTGGAACAGCTTAAACAGGGGAGACTGAGAAATACCCATACCAGAATATCCCACAGCCCAGCGGCTAAGACACTGTCCTGCAATATGGGAGAAGCAAGTCCAAATCCCTTCTCATAGACAGAAGGGGCACTGAATCCGCATCTCCCACATTCCACAAGTACCCCAAACACTTAGCTAAACCTTATAAATGAAGGTCCTCCCCCTTCCCTATGCCCAAAGAGTTTTGTGAATCTATTCCTCCTTTGCTTTTGTCAAAATGTCAAAAAACAAAAAATGAAAGATTTTGAGTTGGATTGAATGAAATGTTTCATTTTTCCAATGCTGAAAAAAACTGATTTTTCAGTTGAGCCAGAAATATTTGGCAGACCTAACAGGAATTTGCAAATAGATTTATATCAACTGAAGCTGCATTTTCGGTGAATGGTCTTGACCCAAAATTTGTGAATCTGACTCATGTCCTTCCTGGCTGTGAAAGAGGGCTTGTCTACATGAACATTCAGTGAGCTGCTAGGTGGGGTGTAAATCTACAGCCATACTAGCCTGCTGCGCACTAACTGTGTGGTCTCTGCTGACATGTACTAACAGTTCCTTAATACTCTTTGATCTACAACGGTTTGAAGCCGGAGTTAGATCAAAGTGCACTAAGGAACTATTAGTGCACATCAGCAGGGTCCATACGGACAGTTAGCATATGGCAGGCTAGCATGGAGTTGATTTACACCCCAGTTCGTTGCAAACTAAATGTTCATGTATGCAAGCCCAGAGAATCATGAACTGGTTCCACTCCTGATTGATTAGCCAAAAAATAATACAGAGAAGGAATTTCCCTTCCTCCTTCTAACACACAGGAGTCCAAACAACATTGAAGAAACTCAGACCTAGGTATTTTGATTCTAGTCAATTTCCATCCAATATCAAACCCAACTTTCCTAAGCAAGCTCACAGAGAAGCTAGCCAAAGGTCAAGTACAAACTCATCTAATTGAAGCTAACATTCTAGACCTGGCACAACTTGGATTCTGGCCAGTCCATGGAACTGAAACCACTTTAGTAGCACCGATGGATGATCTCCTCCTGTCACTGGATAAAAAGCAGATGACGATTCTCATTCTCCTTGTCCTCTCTGCAGCATTTAGCAGTTTTGACCATGAAATATTGTTGTCTCACCTGAGAGATGTGGCGGGAGTCCAGGGTAATGCACTAAAATGGTTTGATTCCACCCTGGAGGAATAGTTACTGGGAAATGGCATCTCCACCACTAGACTCCTCACTTGTGGTGTCCCACAAGGATCAATTCTTTCTCCAGTCCTTTTCAACACCGATCTGCAGCTACCAAGTGAACAGGTCAGATGACATGGACTCAAGTACTAGTAATATGCAGATGACTCACAACTGTATCTATTCCTTACCACAAGCAACCACAGCATCACCATCGAGATGGCCCTGTTCTTGGATGAGATCAGCTCCTGGATGATGAACAGCTGACTGAAGCTGAACCGAACAAGAGGGGGTGATGCTGGCAGCACAGGAAAGCATTCTGAAGAGTTTGCAGCCACAGTATAGCCTCCTTTAGTCGAAGGTACACATTCACAATATTTGATTTGTCATTTAACAATACTCTTGGGTTCCTCACTGACACTAAACTCTCACATAGCAGCACCCATGAGCATTGTTTTCTATCCTTTCTTGTTGACTAGGCAACTCCATCCCACCTTGGTGGACAATGACCTGAGTCTTCAGTTATTCATGCCTGCATCCCTTTGTGGCTGTACTGCAGCCATATGATATACGTAAGCATGAAGTCTTTAGCACCTAGGAAACACCAACTAATACAGACTGTTGTAATATATCTCCTCAGCAACACAAACTACTGCAAACACATCAGACCTATCCTCCACTCTCTACAATGGCTTCCCTTAGAATTTCTAATCAAGTTCAAGGTCTTGGCCCTTATCTTCAAAGCACTATAAGACCTGGTCCCAGAATATCAAAAAGACCATCTCTAAAGTTCTGGGATGGAGACTGATTGACAGCTGCACTCCTTTTGCAGAATGTGAGACAGAACTCTTTGGCACTGATCTGCAACTGTGGAATGAACTCCAAGAATTAAGGACCGTCACAAACCTCACCACCTTCCACTCCAAAAGCAAGGCACATTTCTCTGACCTTGACTTCTTTAACATAAATACATAGCAACGTGAATATTTTTTAAAAAAACACAACACAACTAAAACCCTACCAAAATAAGACACTCCATTCCACACATTTTTCTCCCTGGAGAGAGAATGAGAGAACAAACAACAGGTGACAGATGTGTAGTACCATTGCTTAACCCGTTACGAGGAGGCATTCACATACTACAGTGATGAGTGGCTTATGAAAATTTATACGGAAGAGAATTAATAAGACCAGTAAACTATGTTTTTTCTCTCATTCTTTTATTTTTCTTGCTACAGTGTTGCAAAAAAGGTTAGAAGACTGTCTGACTTGTCATGAACAGCTCAGTGTTTAGGGTGTCCTTGTGACAGATATGGCAAGTTCCTGCAATATATTTTGGAGATCTTACTTAAGTTTATAGATCATGGAGGGCCAGGGAGGAGGACCACAGCCCTCCAGGAACTAAGAACTGTGGGAGATGATTAGGCAAATTCACTCAGGCTTGCATATACTGGTTCGAATTGGATTCTTCAGTGACCAACAGACAGCAAATGGACAGGACCTTCTGTCCAAGTAGGGGCCCAGCCCTTCCTGGGAAGGGTTGAAAGGACTGACACTAGCCAGAGTCCCTCCTGGAGTTGGTTGCATGTGTGTGTGGGGGTGATCTCTGGTAAGCTTATTAGCACACTTGTAGCTTTTTTGTTTGAACGTGTTTTCTCTGTAAGAATACATGTGCTTGCTTAGAAAGATCTGTGTGGTAACATATCTATGGGCAATTATGCTGTTTATAGCCTCGGAAGAGAAACAAAGCAGGCCCGCTTAGGCAGTCTGAGTTGCTGGGGAATTCACAGTTTAAACTGGGAACTATGCAGCCTGGTCAGGAGGGAGAGAGATGAGGGTCTCCGCCCAAGAAAGGTGACAGCTGAGGGTGCCCTTGTTGGACCATGGAGGAAGAATACAGGTGCAGTTGCCCTGAATTGTAACAGTACTACTTCAGGAATTTCTTGTGTAACTCACTACAAATGTGGCAGAAAAATTCTACCTCCACCTCAGGCCTAACCCATTACTGTTAAGGTTAATATTCCTTTGCTCGTGGATTTTAGAGGTGCTAAAACCAGGTTTATAATAGAACCCTCAGCAGCAACCTTAACAGTAGAATGGCTATTGACCTGTCCAATAATCTAATAAAGTTTAAAGCACTCAATAAACATATTTCAAAGGAATCCAAAAGCTTTCACAATTTTGGACTTGGACTCCACAAAACCAGTGGCAACTTCTGGCATAGAAAATATATACTTTAATCCTCCAAGGACAATATTGAGCTCTGTAAGGTATAAGTGTAAAATCCCATCCTAAACAACAGCAACCACAATATTCCAAAAGTTCATAGCACTTCTGCAGGCTTTTTTTTTTTTTTTTTTTTAAAGGACAATATTTCTTGTGCCATGTTGGCTTATTTTTAATTCTCTCTCATGTCTTTATTAACATGCCGCTACATTTCTCTAATTGCACACCCACCATATTAGTGACACAGGAAACAGCTGGGAATCCAACAATACCCTCAAATTCCAAACCACAGCAACAAAAAGCAGTTTCACACTGAATATAGTGGCTGCTAATGTAGTTTTTGTCCATTCCTCCAGTTGTTCTTCCAACCAACAGGGGTGAAAAATCTTGGGTAATACCTTACAAAATATTGCCAACATACTATGAAATTTATAAAGTTTTAAAAAATGATTGTACTTTATATTTTAAAGGCTGTTCCATAGCTAACCCAAGGGCATTTATACACCTCCAAAATGATCGTCTATAATGAAGGCTTAGGCCCCAGAACAGGCCCTAGGACATCTGGGTAAAATTCCTAGTTCCATCACAGACTTCGTGGGTTACGTTGGCAACTCACAAGCTCGTTTTTCCTCAGTGCCCAATCTTCTGTTGCATGTTGCATCCCTTCCTCCCACCATTTCTCTATTTTGTCATATTTAGATTGTAAACTCTTCAGGGCAGGGACTGTCTCTTAGTATGTGTTTGTACAGCATCTAGAACAATAGGACACTGATTTTTAGCTGGGTCATCTACTCTCTTCTGTAATATTAACAGTAAATTATAATAATACTCTACCCCTCTTCCCAAAACAATTAAAGACTATATTGTAGCACTGCGGGAATTTTACAGATTCCTTGGAAGACAGAACCCTTTGAATACTAGTTACAGACAGTGCAGTAAAGCATGAGTCCAACAGACAATTATGAACTCATGAGGCATTTGTCCAATATTAGCTTTCAACATAAGGATGTACTCAGCATCAATTATAAGTCATCTCAGTGAAATGAGTAGAACACGAACAAGGGTAGAGTGAAAATTATTAGTCACAGTGTTAGAGAGGAGTAATATTATGTTGGCAGAGCAATGCAAGCCAAACAGTTTTGAGGCTTTTTCCAGGTCAGAGCAAAACTTTAAAACATTAGTAAGATTCATTAATTAGCAATATATTTGTCACAAGGCTCCTCTTGCTTAAAAGTCAACTGAAGTCAACTTCTATCTGTAAGCAAATTAAGGTTTGTTGACTTTGCATATAAGAAAAGAAATTTCTGTCTTGCAAGACCCATACAGTAGCCATCATTACACAAGTAAAAGCACCGCATTTGCCTACAGAACTAATACTAAAGGTATGTTTACACTGCAACTGAAGGATTGATTGTAGCACCCATACGCACACCCATGCTAGTTTTAATCTAGCTATCAATGGTAACAATAGTAGTAAAGACTCGGTGGCACAGGCTTTAGCACAGGCGAGCAACCAGAGTACCCAGACAGACTTGTACTCTGGTTGCGAGCCCATGGTGCCACATCTTCACTACTATTGTAACCTGTGCCCACAAGATTAAGGCTAGCACAGGTATGTCCACCTGTGCTACAATCACACTTTCACTTACATTGTAGACATACCTTTAGAAAGCAATGTTCCTACAAAACTAACAGATTGCTGAATATTTATTATACAGTTTTAGAAATATATGTAGAAATACAAAATGTTAACATGTCACATATGAAAATAATATTCACACATTTCAATATCTGTACAGAATGCTCTCAAGCTTTTCAAATCAACGACACCAGACTATTTAGATGTTTTGAGAGGAAGCTCCTTACCAAAATAGCTGTTATCCTCAGAGAATCTACAGTGGAATGTGTGAAAAGGTACCATAACACTGGTCCAATTTCTCCTGTAATAAATCCCTGTGCATGAAAAGAATCAGTGGTGCAAACATTTTCAACAATCTTCGCCGCCATATGATTCACAACACGTTCTTCCTAGAGGGGAAAAAAGGCATTTTATATTAACTACTATTGTCGATCTCTGACTTTACTTTTCTGAACTATCTAAATAAAAGACAAATACAGGAAAATAATTTGTGTTGTCAGAATACTGCTGCTTAATCTTGTTACACAGATATCAGGACAAATATGGGAAATCCTAAGGGAATAAGTCATTTCACAAGAAAATTCAACTACTTTGAAACAAAGTTTATGTTCCCCTCCTCCCCTTTGTCTTGTACTGTAAATAAATCCAAGGAAATAATAGAAATAATATTTAAAACTGAGTCTTTCATCTCCAAGTGATCACTCTGAATCCAGCATAGGTCAGTAATGAATGAAAGTGGTTACTGTGTCATGAGCATTCAGCTCTACATGAAGACGTGTTCATATCACAGAATTTGCCAATAAGAATGCCAGTTATTATCGGGACATTAACAAAAGGGTCAAGGACTTGATAGGCATGGAAATTTAATTACTCTTAACACTAAAGTGATTCTACCATGACAAGGTTCAGGCATATAAGTGAGGCAGTGCATGGCAGATTGCATTGCCATTACCCCAATGCACTTTTTCTATGGATATACAGAGGACACTTTCCAGGGCTTTCAATCCACCATCTTTACTAATAAGTTTATTTAAGAATTTATTTTAATTAAAAATTTACATTACTTTCCATTCAATAATTGTTGGTCAAGTCAAACATGTACCATATGTCTCATGTTTGGCATGGAGGGAAAGGATAGGAAACATTTACTGGAATATGGAAGTGCATATTGTAAGTGCTGCATATATACATGTCATACTACAGCAGTCTGGGAAATTAGTACTATCCTATAGCTAACTAAGTCTGAGATCCCATTCCATTTTAGTTTTTCTTTCAGTTGCTTTATAACTTTCTTAAATTTCTCCACAGCCAATTTTTTTTCATGCTTAGTCTCAGCCAAAAGATTAATCTTTTGGAAGGTTTTAGTGAAATTAGTTCAGCGATTTTTGAGTTATAAGAACATGAAAAATAGTCTAATTTTTCATGGGTTCTTAATTTCTGCACCTACATAGCTATTACTGTCAGAAGCTAGAAATTTCAAATTTAACCTATTTTATAGTTTTTCATTGACAAAAGAAACACAGTTTTAAGTACAAAAATTGTTTTAATCTAAAATTTATGGTTTTAATCTAAAATTACTTTAATCTGAGAAATATGTTCAGCCATCAGTTTGCCAAGTGTCCCCATGAGTTCTACTTCACCAAAACAATTCCATTGCCACACAGATAGCAAGATTGTCACAGTTACCATCCAATGTCATATTTTCTTTCACAAATGCTACACCTCTGTCCCATTTCTGATTTATGTGAGTGCATGCCTCAGATATCAGGTCTTGTGTGCCTTTACCATTCCAGGGGTGGAATTACACAGCTCTTCCAGTCTTAGATTAGGCCCTGGGTTACAGCACCCTGAGTACTGAATGTGCTTGCCCAACAGGTCCACCTGGGTTTGGCACCTGTGCTGGGAGTCTGTGACCAGTGATGAATATAGTGACCAGAAATATTCTTCTTAAACCAAAATATTGTTTAACAGTAAGGACACAACATATTTAGAGGAAACTAAGATGACAGTCTAAACGCATGTCTATTTTAACTAAAATCTTACAGTCACCTGATGGTAAGCTAGGCAGGCCTATCTTCTTCAAACACCACAGAGTGCTTGCCTCTGAGTCCAGCTGCTCCTCAAACAACATCTTGACCACCTCTCCCCCCTTTCTTGAAATCCTCATTCTGCAGGACATAGATCAACCACTAAATGTTTAGGATTAACAAAAAAGTTCTCCATGGGTCAGGTTATTCCATAACTGTCCTTCCTTGGACCTTGAAAATGTGGTATTCACCACTGAGACACACAGGACAGTGAACTAACTGGACCACTGCTTTGATCTAGTACAGCAATCCCTAAATTCTTGGGCCACATTGTTACTTCCTATTCCATCCCCTTTGTGCTTTCTGAATCTTATTGTCATAAGCATTTGCAGGAACAGGCACCAAGTAATTTTAAATTAACAAATAAAATAAAGATAATAATCCATGTACACTGTCCATGCAAATAACTGTTCTCTTGTCTATTTCTAAACTTCTAGGAAAATAAATTATGTCAAAATAATGCTGATCAATGAAGGACCTTATCTTGCAACAATTTGTGTTCTGGATAACTCCTATTGACTCTATCGGAAGGTCTACCTGAATACAGACTGAATAATCAAATGCTATATTTTATAAACAGATCATTTACCAAACAGAAATTGAAGACAGAACATCTGATATTTTTCCTCATTGTCCACAACATCATTTTCCAGCTCAAACTGTGAATAAGCAAAGTCTTTCAACACTGACTAAATGCGATTGATGAATTGGTCAAGTTAATTTAAATACAAGTAAGGAGGACAATAGATGTACTCCAGAGATTTAGTTTGTTTAGTCTATAGCACACTCAGTCTTCACAAATAATGTACCATAATGGCACTATTTATTTCTCTCTTATATTATTCTCCACTTTATCCTACCATCTCATTCCCTTTGGATTTCTGACATTTATATCTCCACAGTCATCATCACCACCAACTGCGAGCAACAATAATGAAGTTTTCATGTCATTAAAAATATATTCCTAACTATCTCCTTCCTCTACTGATCATCAGTGTTTAATTTTTAAACATATAAGACTAAAAAGATGCATGTGGGAATTTAGTATAATTCTTATTAAAAGAAACTTTTCTTCATAAGTGTCAATTAATTTGTTACCACTGTCTAAACTTCAGTTCTACTTAAACAAGAACAATTTACTCATGGGCCTGATTCTCATCTCAAACCAGTTTTACATGGATATAACACAACTGATTTAATGGATTTACTTCTCATTTACAGAGTTGTAAATCAAAGGAGAATTAGCCCCCAGTCTTTAAAGTTTTGTTAGTGTACCATACTGTACAGTAGACAACCATTTAAAAACTCATATACAAGTGCACTTTTATCAAAATTAAGCTTCTTGACACTTATTTCTCAGATATTTTTGTTTGCAAATAACAATACAAATTTTCAATCTTTTTCTTTAAATTTCAGTTTAAATGATTTTCTGAACTGCAGGGGTGAAAAATATACCTGTATTTACAATATGAACTGTACATATTCAAAAGATTTATAGCAGTATTAATTCTTTCTTACATACCAATGATTATTAGGCACACAAACTGGGGCTCCTGTGTCGCTTGAAATAAGTAATACCACATTTAATTATAATACCATAAATAAGCCATAACCAAAGCATTATGCAGCAGAGAATGGTTCTTATGAATGCTAACAGATCTTCAGCAATATCCAGATGCAGCTATCCTTAGCAAAATTTTGTCCCTCAGAAGCGTGCTTTATCTTGTACTTTTTAACCAGTCCTAAGATGACTCATGCCCTGTACCAGACAACCACAGTCATTCTTATATCTTGGCTGGAAAGGGTCATGTATTGTCTCAGTGCTCTTTCAACTCAATGAGGCTTTCAGATTAATTCAATTTGCTGCCACCTGAGATTGGCTCCCTTAGCCCCTCTGGGACCTGTTGTCAAACACTGTATAAGCAACAAGCCTTGTACCATTTTCTGCTTACTTAACTCTTGGGAAAGGAAGCCTGAGCTAAGCTAATATTTGGCCTCAACTGAAGGATTCATCTTGTCATGTTATCAGGACATAAGCTATGTTAGTTGAAAAAAATGGATCTTCAAGATACGATTGAAGAGCTTTCGTACACCAGATAACCTGCCAGTATCATGAACCATCATAGCATTAATAATAGCAATATTAAAAAAACAACACAATCAGATTTTCTCAGATTCCAAGCAGTTTTACAAAAGAGCACTAAAAGATATAGGGCCTGATTTTCAGAGGCACTAAGCACTTCTGGTTCCCACTGACTTAAAATACAGTTGTGGGTGCTGAGTACGTCTGAAAATCAGGCACACATAATGGAGAAAGCAAGTACAAATAAGGTGAATATATCTGAAAATACAAAGGTAAGCTTCCTTTTCATTCAACATTTAAAAGGAATTAAGGAATTAAAGGTATAAAGAGGTCAATATTTACATTTGGGTAAATAACTGATTTTATTCTGTCTTGTTATTTATTTTGGTTGTGGAAGAGCCAACAGCATATTAGAAGCTTTCCTAAACACTGAGAAAGAACATAATGAAAAGTACACTGCTTTTAGAGTTTAACATGTCTTCTTCAGTTTTGGATAATATATCTTATTAAGATATACATACATACACACACACACACACTCACACGCAGTGATCTTATATATGTATAATATCATTTATATAAAAAAAATTAAAATTTCAAATACTAATGTCGTGTGATTACAGAAGCAAATTGGTTCCAGAGTGGTAGCCAAACTGGAAACAGATTCAGGAAATAAGAACTTATTCCAGCATCTTTCTAATCAGTTGCTAGAACGCCTTTAGTTTAAACAAAGATGAAAGATGGAAAATTAGAAGATGTACACACACTCTAATATATTAAAGCCATATCATGAAAGAATTAACTTTTATTCTTGAGTATTCAGGATTATAGAAATCAAAATCTTCATTTGGCTGTGAGTTGTAATTACACATTCTTCACTGAAAAAATAATCTGACAAGATAGAGAGAGTAAAAGATTTACTTTTACTTTAAGAAAAATAAAACAAGAATTTGGCTGTAAATTCAGGAATGGACATCTAAAAAAGGAGTAACGAGGACAGTAAACACCGCCCAGTCTGTCCCCTCAGTCTGACGCACTCGGTCCTTCAGCAGCCCAAAGATAAGGGTCATAATGGTATTCCCGTCCCCCCTTTTCTTTTCCCCTCCAACTTTATTGCAGTAAAAAACGTCCTTGCTCAGGTAATGAGCTTTACTTTTAAGTCGATTGGGCTCAGCGTGGACACAGGACTTCACTGCAGCAAATGGACTGGGGCCTTAGCTCTTTAATGATATTTAATGAAATTTATATATATTTAATGATAAATATATATATTTCAACAACACTACAGGGCCAACTGATGTAAACAGAAACAAGGAAATTAAATATCAAGAAGGAAATTTTCTTCTTAACCCACCATTCCATACTGTATTTGATCACATACTATGTGAAAAATTACCAAGTCACAGCACATAAAAGGGAAAGAAAAAGAAAAAAAGAATCATAGAAATATAGGGTTGGAAGGTTCTTTGAAAGATCATCATGTCCATCACTCTGCACTGAGGTAGGATCATGTAAACAGACTATCCCTGACATGCATTTGTCCAACCTGTTCTTAAAAACCTCCAACGTTTTAAGGATTCCACAAACACCCTTGGAAGTCTATTGTACAACTTAACTATTCTTCAAGTTAGAAAGTTTTTCCTAATATCTAATCTCCTTTGCTGCAGATTAAGACCATTACTTCTTATCCTAACTTCAGGAAACAAAGAAAACAATTGATCACAATCCTCTTTATAAGAGCCCTTAACATATTTGAAGTCTGTTATCAGGTCCTCCCGTCTTCCTTTTTCAGGACTAAATATGCCCTGTTTTTTTTAAACTTTTCCTCATAGACTAGTTTCAGAGTAGCAGCAGTGTTAGTCTGTATTCGCAAAAAGAAAAGGAGTACTTGTGGCACCTTAGAGACTAAATAAATTGGTTAGTCTCTAAGGTGCCACTAGTACTCCTTTTCTCATAGACTAGGTTTTCTAAACCTTTTAGAATTTTTGTTGCTGTCCTCTGGACTCTCTCCAGTTTATCCACATCTGTCCTGAAGTGTGGCACCCAGATCTGGACACAGTACTCCAGCTGAG
Organism: Caretta caretta; assembly: GCF_965140235.1. Taxonomy (NCBI): domain Eukaryota; kingdom Metazoa; phylum Chordata; order Testudines; family Cheloniidae; genus Caretta; species Caretta caretta. The sequence continues at coordinate 188,313,063 of NC_134207.1, read as the reverse complement.
GCCTCACCAGTGCTCAGTAGAATGGAACAATTACCTCCCATGTCTTGCATATGCCATTCATATTAATATACCTCTGAATGATATTAACCTTTATTGCAGCTGAATCACATTGTTGACTCATATTGTGTCTGTGATCTGCTCTAAGACCAGATCTTTTTCAGCAGTACTTACCACCTGGCCAATTATTTCCCATTTTGTAGTTGTGCATTTGATTTTTCCCTCCTAAATGTAGTACTTTGAACTTGTCTATATCGAATTTCATCATGTTGATTTCCGATCAATTCTCTAATTTAATTTTTTAAATTTTGAATTCTAATCCTGTCCTCCAAAATGTTTGAACCCCTCCCAGCGTGGTGTGTCATCTGCAAATTTTATTAGCACGCTCTCCACCCCATTTTCCAAGTCAATAATGAAAATATTAAATAGTTCTGTACCCCAGTAGATACATCCTCCTGCTGTGACAGCAAACCATTGATAACTTACTCTTTGAGCACAGTCTTTCAACCAGTTGTGCACTCACCTTATAGTAATTTCATTCAAACCACATTTCCCAAGTTTCCTTTAGAGAATGTCATGTGGGACTGTGTCAAACACCACACTAAAATCAAGATATATCATGTCTATGGCTTCCCCTATCCACTAGACCAGTAACTCTGTTAAACAAGGAAATTATGTTGGATTGGCATGAATTGTGCTTGAAAAACCCTCAGTGGCTACTCCTTATAAACCTATTTCTTCTACAAATTGATTATTTAATAATTTGTTCCAGTATCTTTCCAGGTATCAGAGTTAGGCTAACTGGTATATAATTTCCCTGGTCATCTTTGCTTCCCTTTTTAAAAGATAGGTACTGTGTTTGCCCTTTTACAGTCCTCTGGGACCTCACCCATCTCCAGGAGTTCTCAGACATAATTACTAATGGTTCCAAGATTGCTTTAGCTGCTTCCTTAAGCCTCCTACGATGAATTTCATCAGGCGCTACCAACTTGAATACATGTAATTTATCTAAATAATTTTCAACTTGCTCCTTCTCTATTTTGGCTTTTGTTCCTTCCATCTTCTTGTTAGTATTAATTGTGTTGAGTATCAGTCATCGTTAAACCTTTTAGAGAAGACAAAATAGGCATTAAACACTTCAGCCTTCTCAATCTCATCAGGTATTCGCTCTCCTTCCCCTCTGAGTAGAGAGCCTATGCTTTCCTTAGTCCTTTTTCTTGCTCCTAGTGTATTTTAAAAACCTCTTCTTATTCCCTTTTGTGTTCCTTGTTAGGCATAACTAATTTTGTGCCTTAGCCTTTCTGATTCTGTGCCTACATGCTTGTGCTATTCTTTTTTTACTCCTCCTTAGCAATGTGTCTGCGTTTCCACTTTTTGTAGAATTCCTTTTTGATTTTCAGGTCATTAAGGAACTCTTGATGGAGCCATAATGGCCTCTTACTATTCTTATCTTTTCTTTGCATCAGGATGGTTTGCAGTTGTGCCTTAATATTGTCTCAAGAAATTGCCAGCTCTCCTGAACTCCTTTTTCCCTTAGATTTTCTTCCCACGGGACCATACCTATCAGTTCTCTGAGTTTGTTAACATCTGGGGTTTTTTAAGTCCATTCTCTTTATTGTGCTGCTCTCACTCTTTCCTTTCCTTAGAATCATGAAATCTATCGTTTCATGATCATTTTCACCCAAATTGCCTTCAACCTACAGATTCACAGCCAATTCCTTCTTGTCAGTCAGAATCAAGTCTAAAATGGCTGTGCCCCTGGTTTTGTCCTCCACTTAATGAAATAAAAAGTTGTCCCCAATATTTTGCAAGAATTTACTGAAAAAGACTTGGTGGGATAAATCTCATGACTGAAATATAAGTATAGGGGGTTATAGCTTGTTTAGGAAGGACAGGTGGGAGAAAAAGGAGGACATGTTGCATTATACATCAAGTACATATACATATACATATCACATACATACATATATATACATATACATATACATATCACATATATATATATATATATATATATATATATATATATATATATATATATATATATACACACATACACATACACACACTTGTTCTGAGGGCCAGAAAAAGTTGAGAGGTAGATCAGTTGAAAGTCTCTGGGTAAAGATAAAAGGGGAAAAATCAGGGTTGACATCATGATGGGGTTTACTATAGACAATCAAGTCAGGAAGTGGAAGTGGTAGAGGCATATCTAGAACAAACAATAAAAATATACAAAACACAAGACCTAGTAGTAATGGGGGATTTTAACTACTCAGACATCTGTTGGAAAAGTAATTGGCAAAGTTGTCCAATTACTGTTGGAAAAGTATTTCAACAATTATTGTTGGAAAAGTAATTGGTAAAACAGATCTGTGATGCCACTTAAGTCATAATTTAGCTTATGTACCAATACTTCCAGTTCTTTCTATCTATTCCCCATAATCCTTATATTTCAGTATAATCAAAGATGTTGAGCAGATTCCCCCACTGACTTCCCTTTTATTTCTCATATGACCCTACTGTAATTTTCCATTTCCTCCCCATCTAGTACTCTGTTATGGTTGCTTTTTTATATTTACCTGTGGGCTTCATAAGCATAGATCAGACCACATTAATAGCCCATGGTAGAACCAGATCTCTCAATGGTGGGATACAAGTTAGATAATTTTTTCACAAACCTTTTAACTGTATTATACACAGATAGTGATTGTCATAAATCAAAACATGATAAACTGAAAGAGCCACCAAATGAACTCTTAAAGACAAATTAAAGAGCCCCTCACACTTCAAATACATTATATATTCCAAAACACAGAACAGACGTTGTAAATGGTGAGCCAGATTTTTTCATTTAAAAAAAAAATCTAAACCATTTCAAACAACATTTCGTCACAGATTGTTTTCTAGAATTAAGCAATATATTCTGACTAATGACAAACAAGTTGTTCAAGATTATTCAGAGTCCGACAGGCCAGGATGTTAGATAGAGAGATTGGGGATCCAGATGAAGAATTTGCCATACTACTGAGAAAACAAGTCTGGAGGCCAGGGGAAAAAAAATCTGTAAACTCCCTCCAACAGCTGAAGCAGGTCTGCATACCATTGCTGTCTCTACCATGCTAGAGCAATCAGGACCAACTCTTGCCTTATCCTCTCTTATCTTCCTCACCACCAACTGAATTAATGGAAAAGTGGGGAAAGCATAAAGGAGGCCCTTTCACCACTGCATCAGGAAAGCGTTCAAGATGGACTCGCTGCTCTTTCCCACACTTAACAGAAAAGTTTCAGAGTAACAGCCGTGTTAGTCTGTATTCGCAAAAAGAAAAGGAGTACTTGTGGCACCTTAGAGACTAACCAATTTATCTGAGCATAAGCTTTCGTGAGCTACAGTTCACTTCATCGGATGCATACTGTGGAAAGTCAAAGTATGCATCCGATGAAGTGAGCTGTAGCTCACGAAAGCTTATGCTCAAATAAATTGGTTAGTCTCTAAGGTGCCACAAGTACTCCTTTTCTTTTAACAGAAAAGACTACTCTTTTTCTTGAACTTGGTTGCAAGCAGATCCACAATGGGCCAATCCCAACTGGAGATGATCTCTTGTACCATCTGGTCCTTCAGAGGCCACTTGTGCATCTGAGAAATTTCTCTACTGAGCTCATCTGCCAATACATTACTGTCCCCTGCTAAACAGACAGACATTGCGTAGAATGCACCAGTTGTGAACACGATGACTGCAATGGTAACCCATGTCCAACATACAAAAGAAGGTACTCTTTTATAGAAGGCTTATAGAGCTGAGGCTAAAGGAAGTAGAGCATAAGGCTGACCACGAATAAAGTTGAGAGATGCAAATTTGAGGGATTTAAGAAACGTAAATCCTCTCATACTGATTCTTGCCAAAGGAAGAAGACTTGTAAAGGGCTGTTAAAAATGTAAGTCCATTCCATACACCATCCTAAGACATGGGAATCTGCTGCTGTAATCATGAAATAAAAGAAATAAAGAATAATGCTACCAAGACAGTTACTCCTCACAGTAAAATGGTTGGCTCAAACTGTGGCTGAAAAAAAGGCATATGGTGGCATTTCCAAATACCGACTGCCTTGGCACACAGGAGAGGAGACAGGGCACTGCCTTGCTTGCTTGCAGATGTAATACAGGGCCAACTATATTGTCCATCGTTATCTGTACAACTTTCCTCCTTATTTGAGAAAGAAAAGATCTGAGAACCAGGTGAAGTTGCTCTCAGTTCTAAAACATTTATCTGAAAATTCTTTTCCTGAAATGCCCAGTGACCTCAAACTATCAGAGAACCCAGATGAGCTCACCATCCATTGTCTGATGCATTGAGATTACTGTGGCAAATGAAAAAAGGGAACTGGACACCTTTGAGAATATTCGCTCCGTTTGTCCTCCACATTAAAAAAATAAAAAATATCCTGAGGCATAGTGACTAGCATGAGAAGAATGTCCAGTTTTGGCTTGTTAACTTGAGCCATCCACCGTTGCATTGGCCTCATTCTGAGGAATGCACATGGAATAACATAAATAGACACTGCCATGAGACCTCTTAGACCCACATAGAAAATTACTTTCTGGGTCTGATGACACAGAATCTCTGGAATACCATCACTACCCCAAATCTTTCCTCTGGAAGGAACGCTCTTTCTGCTACCAAGTCCAGTATAGCTCCTATAAAATGGATTCTCTGACTTAGACATAAATTGGACTTTTTGATATTCAGAAGTAGTCCTAATCCATAAGTATGGAGCAGCACCTGAATGTGAGCTAGCAAATCTTCACATAACAGAGCCTTCAGCAGCCAATCATCTAACTATGGGTAAACAAAGCTACCCTATTTTCTTAGATGCATTGCTACTACAGAAAGACACTTAATATAGACCCTTGGCACTGTAGAAAGGCCAAATGGAAGAACCTTGTACTAAAAATATCTCTGTGCCATCACAAAAAAGAGGTACTTCAGATGATTTAGCCAATTAGAGTTATGGAAATATGCATCTTTTAAATTGAGAACTGAAAACCAATCCATACTTCAAAGTGATGGAATTATGAATGCTAGGGTTAACGTTCCAAACCAAACTTCCAGAAGAACTTGTTCAACTTTCTTAAATCTAAGATTGGACAGACCACTTCACTGTCTGGTAATTAGCCACCCTAATACCTAAGAATGTGTTGATTTATTTCTAATTATACATAAAGCTCAGGTCTATTGAATGAATACATGCATATCATGCAAACACACAATGTCTCTCCAGAGCAGGATCTTTGCACTATGGTGGCACAGAAAGCCTCAAAATCTGTGGCATTGCTTTGTCTTCAGTGATAAGACCTTCATTTGCACGACTGTCAGTTCAGCAAATTTCATGAGCACTATATTCACTAGAAAAAAAACTGAAAAAACTAATATCCAGATAAATTCTCAGTGAAACTTAATATATTTCAGGATTTAGAATTTATTTTACTGTACAGGAATAAATTAATGTTCCTTTGAATGCCTCCGTTTTGTTTCTATGCCATGGATATCTACAGATAGAAAGAAGTCTCCCTTTGCTAAGATGACATTTACGTGGTTTATAACAACCATGTCTTGGAGTGACATCTTACTATGTATCCATTACTACCGGCTGGAAAGAGTCCAAAAAACAATCAGTTGTGTGTTCTTGGCCGCTTGACGATTTGGAGATTTTCTATGCATCTGGAGATTTCCTCCATTAAGTACAATCTGTAAGCAATAAAGAAGTGTACTTATCTTGATCCCCCCCCACCCCCCCAGTAAGGAATGTTTTCAGCCTTTGGCTTTCCCTTGGGCAATTGATCTTAAACAGTAAATGCCAACCTTGTATGTGGCTCTGCTCAATTCTTTTTCATTTTGTGAGTGGGGACCACAAATCTGTTCTTTTCTTTTCTTTTCTAACAAAGCAAAGTTGTCACAATAGAAATTAACTATAAGACATATAATATATATAGCAAAAAAAGTGTTTAAAGTTTACTACTTTTGGGCCTCAAAGGACACTGATGACCTGACAAGATGATGGAGTGTTTAGAGCCTTGTATACCAATTTTTTATCAGAAAAAACTGGCAGAAAAAAAAAGATCTGTGCAAAAAATAAACTGTAGCAAGGGTTGTACTAGCTCACCAAACAATCCTCAAAAGAAATCCATAACATGAATAAATTCAACGTTTACATCATAGAAATTCTTTATTTACTATCTTATAACCAAAATCATGTATAAATGTTGGGTATACAGAGAAAGCTACTTCATTTTTGCAATCTACTACTACTGTGTAGGTCATGGTCGTATCACGATTATTTAAATTCAGGAGCAATACTTCACTGACAATGTACTGCAGTGCTTTAGGCTACAGTCATCTCACAATGCCTGAAGGGTTATTACAGTGGAGAAATTCTGAGGACAATAAAAGATCCTTACCCCTTCCCGAAGGCACCTCATTAGCACAGTGTAAGCAGCCAAGGGAACGACCCAGCATTCTCTGGAGTGCACCTTTTTTTCTTCCTGTAATGAAGTGGAAGGATCAGCAACGAAGCTAACAGCACAAATGATATTAACCCCTTAATTAAAAAAATCATAATATCTCAGCCATGAAAGATACACCTATCAGATTTTAAAAGGTTAATATACAGATGTCGACTGAATAAAATCTAGAAGATAGATTAAATTCTGGAACAAAAGTTGAATTTAATATTTTGGATTTTTATGGCACAAAAGTTTATTTTTATTATATTGTTGAAGCATGCTTTAAAATTCCTAGGAGTATTTGTCCTGAGGTTTGTATTTTTCATTGGCTTAATGTAATTCACACTCTAAACCAGTCCCTACAATCTCAGCAATCATTTTGATTAATTCGTTACCTGTTTCTAAAGTATTAAAAATAGAAAAAAAATTTAAAGATTACATTTAAAGTGATTTAAATGTAAATAATTTAAAGTGATTACATTTAAATTATACCTAGAAATACATTTGCTTTCTGTCTCTCAATTTAAAAAAGTTTTTAAAGAAAATTTGTTTTTGAAAAATATACAGAAGTTATAAAGAGTAGCTTATTCAAGACCCAGTATGGAGCACTTGGAAATCTGCTATTTATCTAGATAGAAGTAACAATATTCCAGAATCCTTACATACCTGTCCTATTGGAATAGTCTTGTTCCCTTCACTAAAATGAGAATATTATTCCACTATTAGTGGTAAATGGACTATTGCTTTTTTTTTTGTTTTTGTTTTAAGTAGCATATTACAAATTGTCAGGTAAATAGAATGTCATTTGGATTTTCTTAGTATAGAAAGAACCTGTAACATTTCATGAAAACAAATTGCACATTTAGGTGCTAACTTGCATTTGATAGCATATAGGTGCTAGTAACTGCAGGAGAAAAACATTTGCTGGGAAAATTAAAGAGAATAATCTTTTTATGTGCTGTATACTCTAAAAAGCATAGGATGTACAAAGTGGTCAAGTTAAAGTTGCAGGAACAACCTTAATTTTCTGTCTCTCCTGACTTTTAGGATTCAATATATAATTCAACATCACCATTGCATTAACAAGATATAGTAGTTGAAGAAAAGAAATTAATGAATTGCTTTCCATATATTTTCATTTGAGAGGAACACAAATACATACAACCCTAATCAAAAATCAAATACTTAATTTCTTTCATTCCAACATTATCATTTCTTAAACCTGGTTTCATTCAAAGGGAGAATAAAGTTTAAGTTGATTGCAAAGGGCTTCAATAGAGAAGCTGAGTTTTTAATCAATGTCTAATTTTCTTTGAGCTCTATGCCAGCTAACTACCAATTAAAAAGTGTGGTGTAATTTCCTCTGGAACTGACACATGCAAACATGATAGATTTGTCAAGTTACATGGTGTAACCAGGGGAGATTCAATTTAACGCCAGCCATGGACACCTAACCCTAGGCTACGATGTTCTCTCCCCTGCTTTTTTTTTTTTTTTTTTTTAATTTATCTGCAGATATTTATATAGAGATATTCTTCATTTACATTTTTTTCATGTTACTGTTAAAAGAAAATCGGAGATTAAATGCTCAAAGTAACCCCGAACATTTGAGAAAAAAAACGTGAAAGGGTGTAAAAGTCATCTCTGGACACTGGCAAGCTGGGTTTTAACTACAGTTTGCCTTTCCCCATCCACTGCAAAAGTGAATAGGGAAAAATAATATGTAACCTTACATTACAGCCCAATCAAGTTCAAGCAGAGGATGGCTTGTAATTCCATAGGAGGAATAAGGGCTTGTCTACACAGTGCCAGCAAAGCACTCTAGAGGGGTGTGATTTGTAGAGTGCTTTAATGCGTTGTGCTCCATGTAGTTCCCTCTGATGTGCTCTCAAAAGTACCTAGTTCACGTTAATGTAGTCCTATACCATATTAATTATAAGAGAACATGCATTTGGTCTGTGAAGGATAAACTGTGAATACGTGTGTGTGTGTGTGTGTGTGTATATATAAGAGAAATTACTAATTGTAACTGGAGTTAACCAATGTTCATATCCACTTTAGATCCTCATTCTGGTCTTGTGCCCTTATGAAATTAATATAGTAATATTCAAAACCTTTAGATAATGTAGTTAATGCATATGCCTCAAGGGAAACAAAGTATAACATGCAATATCCTTTAATACCTTTTTAATCTGAAGTGATCTACATTCTAAAGAATAAAAACAGAATTCTTAAAAGAAGAAAAAAAGAAGCTCATGGGTGTTTAGAAAAATGCCATCTTCTGTTATTACTATTAATAGTATCTCTCTTTCTACAAAAGTCAGCATTGTCTAGAAAATGCTACTCCAGGTAATGGTTGATGCAGAACATTGTTCCTTTTGTTTCTAGCTCAATGGTCCAAATTCAGCCTGTCAGTAATCATCAGAATTTGCTATTTGAAATTGCTTGGTCGCAGTTCAGTTCCTAGAGGACAGCTGTTCACATATAAAAATAAACACTGTTACAATTGGAACCCATATTGATAGTCTCAGCAGAGGACAATATATGTGAACTACGCATTCAAACTTAAAGATGGTCTCCCTCCTGATAAGTGTTGTAAAACACTGCTGGGGCAGCAAGGGCAAAATGCTACACTGCTGTCTGCATTATACTGTACCTTACCTGTGCACTGAGACAGAGGACCATAACATACTTAACTCTCTATTTCTTGATTTTTGCGCAATAAAAATTTCAGTTAAGTACTCATTTGCTGTTTAACATGCCAGATGCAGAGCAACACTGATCCATGTACATCACCACTGAAATGCAGGCAAGGGAATGTTGCATCAGTTAACCAGTGTCAAAATTCACTCACATTCAGGTCACACAGAAAGGCCCATTTATGATGTTCTTTGTGGGTGGGGAAGGAATCATGTGAGAATAGAGTTGTAAGTATGGAGGGAAATCAGTGATTGGGGAAGAAGCTTTTAACAGCTGGAAAAAGCTTTCAACAATTTATGGAGTTGGTTTTGGGCTTTCATTTTCTTTCTTTTTTTTTTTTTTTTATAAAGTAAATCCCCATTCACTGAAAATGTAGAGAACTTCTGAGAGCTATTTTCTACTGTGCATACAGCACCAGTGTCCCAGTAAAAGCAAGACAGTTTAATAAGGACTACAGGAACAGTCACTGTTCCATAAAAACATTTCAATCCTGCTACCATCATTCTAGATTCTCTCCTTTCAAGGCGGGGAAATACCATTACATGAATTAGAAGCATTAAATGCTTCATTTCAGTTTTAAAATGTCTCTTTCAGCAAGCATAAAGAAACATTTTTAGAAATAACAGAGCATTGAGAAGTGTAAACAGGGATAACGGAGAAAAAATAAAAAATCTACAGTGAAAGAGTGTAAGAAATTTAAACAAAGATGTTAAAACTTCTATGATCTGTCCTGGAAATTCACAAAGTAGAGGGGGAATATAAAATGGCAACCAAATAATTCCATGGCCCCTTTAAAAGTTACATTTTATTTCAAACAAGAGCTTCAGGCGTTTCCTTCTCTTAATGGCAATAGCTAATGAGAGAGAGCAAGAGAGAGTGGGCGCAACAGTGTGGGATTTTACAAGACTTGCAAATCCCCTGTACTTTTAATGTCACAGCACTTGAACACATTAAACATTAAAAAGGCCTGCACTTGAGGGTAACAAATGCTAAGAATACCCACATAGGATGTTTACCTTACTTTTGAAAAGGATTTAAAACATTAAAAAGATTTGCAACGATCATTTTATAGACTTACCTGACTGGCTATCAGGTAAAGCACCTCCCCGAGGGCAGGTAAAAGGCATTGTTTCAATTTGCTGTTCCTGAAGTTTTCCCTGATCAGTTCAGTTAGGAGTATGACTGCCTAAAATATAAAATATGATAGGCCTTAATTGGCAACCTTGTCTCAGATAAAACTTACACTGAAAACCAACTGAGATGTGCCTGATTCTAATTCTGTAGTCCTCACTCAGGCAGAACTTTCACATTGTAGCTTAAAAATTTCTTCCTGTTCTTCTTTACCAACCTCATTCTATGTGCATGAAACAACTAAGAGGTATTGTTTATACTATAGACAGTAGTGACCCTTAAAGTCAATTGTTTCCAAAAGTTACTGCATGCTATGTACCTGAGATGCTGGGTTATTTTTACATACTTTATATAAGCGGTAATTATGGTATCACAGATACCATGGTGTGAACACTTGAAAATATTAGCTTTTTCAGGACTACTGTAAAATATATTACAGCTTGTACTACCCTTTTCAGAGGATCAATAAACCATTACCAGCTACAAATCTTGATACACACCAGGAGGAATAAAATTTAATATTTCATATAAATAATAGGGCCTTCCTATTGCATGCTTACCTCCATGATATTTTAAAATGTACAAAAATCAGTACAAGGCTGACCAGCAATTTGAAAACAAGACTATAGAAACAACTGCATTATCACCATCTTTGGCATGACAAATATACTGTGCACTATTTCACTCTTCCGTCTGTAAATACTTCCTTTTCCAATTTCCTTTAAGAAACCAAAAGTACCTCTTGTTGTCAGTCTGAGGAGAAAGTTCCTATGTTTCGTTTACGCCTTTTTGCTGGGAAACAACTGGTTGCAGACTTTTTTAGCAGTATTTTTATTTTTATTTTTTTTTTAAAAAGATTGTATCTCCCAAGACAAGTATCACATAGTCATTAATTCCAAGATCTTGGATGTCTACTTTGTTTTCAGTACCTGATGGGAAAAGTAAAAGTCTATCCAATGGTCAGATATGATTAGTCTGTAATGATTAGTCAAATAATGTACTGGTGATATTCTTTTCATTGTTGAATTCTGATCTAATTTTATGCTTCCATATGGGTAAAGAGTACCCTACCCATGCAGTGTGCTGTGCCACCTTTTTAACATACAAGTAGTAAAGAGAATGGTCACTCAGAAACCGAGAGACCAGATATGTTTCTTAATGGAGATGGATCTAGACCTCACGCACAAAAGACAAGACTTAGAGAAAAAACTGGAAGTGAGTAAGCTGGAGATAGGGCTTCTGGTGGCAGCACTGCAGTCCCAGTGGAAAAACTGTGCAGAAAGAAGTCCCTCTGTAGCTTATTAAGGCACTGGATATAGGAAGAGAGGCTGGTGAAGTCCAGAGCCGCCTGAGTTACTCTCCTGCTCACCCAACTGTAAGTGCAAGTCCAAGTTCCATTGAAGCAGAGTAGTGTGTTAAAAATCCAGGAGACTAAATTGAATAGCGATACAAAATAATGATCAAATGAGTTAGTATCAGAGGGAAAAAAAAAGAAAATTCTACCTATCAGAAATATCAGAAGCTTAGGTACCCACAGGTGTTAGGATTCTTAGGTCTGGAGGATACAGACAACTTATCAGTAAATTTGGACATAGCCTCCCAATCTACAAAATCATATTTATATAATAGTGGCTGCAGATATGCAATGTGCATTTGTAATGACAAGGCTGAATAAATCTTTATTCCCATCAAATCTAAGATCTTACAAATCCACACGTAAAGACAAAGTCTCTCTTTTGCCATCATCACAGCAAGAGAGTTAGGGGCCGGACGTGAGAGGCACTCAAACCTCTGCATAGAGACATACATTGGTAGATATGCAGATGAACGAGCCTCTGATAGTGTGGTAAAAGAATAAATGGACACAAATCAGATGTCAAGAATTATAACATTCAAAAATCAGTCGGAGAACACTTCAATCTCTCTGGTCACTCGACTACAGACCTAAAAGTGGCAATTCTTCAACAAAAAAACTTCAAAAACCAGACTCCAATGACAGACTGCTGAACTGGAATAAATTTGCAAACTGGACACCATTAATTTAGGCTTGAATAAAGACTGGGAGTGGATGCGTCATTTCACAAAGTAAAACTATTTCCCCATGTTCCCACCCACGGTTCCTCACACGTTCTTGTCAACTGCTGGAAATGGCCCACCTTGATTATCATTACAAAAGGTTTTTTTTACCCTCACCTGCTGGTAATAGCTCACCTTACCTGATCACTCTCATTACAGTGTGTATGGTAACACCCATTGTTTCATGTTCTCTGTGTAAATGAAATCTCCCCACTGTATTTTCCACTGCATGCACCCAATGAAGTGAGCTGTAGCTCACGAAAGCTTATGCTCAAATAAATTTGTTAGTTTCTAAAGTGCCACAAGTACTCCTTTTCTTTTTACGGATACAGACTAACACGGCTGCTACTCTGAAACCTGTTAAAATCCTTAGGCACAGAAGAGGAGGAATCCAGCACCATGGAGAGATCTGGTGAGGAGGAAGAGGAAGGGAGGGGAGCTAACAGATCTCTTGTGGCAACACTTGCTCCTATAACAACGGTTCAGACTGAACCAGCTCAGAGGGAACAACTTCAGTCTGAGTCTGCAGCCTAGGTGGCTCAAGAGAAGAGACTATGAAGGGGATTGGCTACCTTACCCTGGACTGAACTGAGGACTGAGATCTTGCAGATCAAGGAATGTCCCAAGGAGGCCACTGAAGATATGGCATTGGTGGCCATAAAAAGTTGGGCTAAGAGCCCCATGTCCCAATACAAACAATATGCATTTTAATATGGCTAAATGTAAATATATACATCTAGAAACAACGAATGTAGGCCATACTTAAGGATTGGGGACTTTACTCTGGGAAGCAGTGATTCTGAAATAGTTTTGGGGGCCGTAGTGGATAATCAGCTAACACGAGCTCCCACTGTGATGCCATGGCCAAAAGAACTAATGATGCCATGGGATGCATAAAGAGGAGAATCTTGAGTAGGAGTAGAGAGGTTATTTTACCTCTGTATTTGGCACTGGAGCGACCGCTGCTGGAATACTTGTGGTGCGCACAATTCAAGGATGTTGATAAATTGGAGTGGATTCAAAGAAGAGCCATGAGAACGATTAAAGGATTTGAAAACATGCCTTATAGTGATAGACTCAAAGAGCTCAGTATATTTTCCTTAACAAAGAGAAGGTTAATGAGTGACTTGATTACAGTCTATAAGTACCTACATGGGGAACCAATATTTAAGAATGGGCTCTTCAATCTAGCAAAGAAGCTTGAAAACAAATAAAAGTGCTTTAACTGCCAAAAAAGCAGCTAAAATAACAAATCTAAAAGAGAAGGATGGGAGTGAAGCAAATTACATTTGATAGCTGCAGTGGAGGCAGAATACCTGGCAGGTAAAGGGGGCACAGCTAGCACAGGTCATCCTGAACCTTTGAACCATATTTGGAAATTGCAGACGAGAGGAATAGCCCATACATATCAGAATGTGAGACACACTGGGCTGAAGAAAAAAGCCAAGGAAAAACTGACAGCAACCATCATTAAACAAAGATATTTCTGAGGGACAAATGCTTCTTGATTACCAGCTATTTTGTTTTTTTCTAAAGTTTCTTTTGGTGATTTGCTCTGCTTTTGTAAATGCAGATATAATGTGCTCTTGTTTACACAACAAGATAATGAGGTGATACTGATCAACGTATAGTTCCTTAGTTCCTTCTGCATTTTGTTCTAGATTTCAATAAAGGATGCCTGTCAAGATATAGTCCCATGTAATTTATTATTATTGACTGGTTCATGTCTATCATGAAGCTTTCAGAAACAAAGTGGCCTTTGTGACATTGACCAGTATTCTCCTTTTGTATTAATCATAAGCATTAACTAACCATCTGCAAATGTTCAGAGACATATGTTGGATGTTACTTAGGGCAGCTGTTCTCAACCGGGGGAGGGGGCAGTCCATGAGCCCTTTCAGAGGGGCCGCAGAACCCCACGGCTGAAACCTGGTGACCCAAGCCCCAGTGCTGAAGCTGGGAGTGGCACGGGGCTGAAGCCAGCGACAACCCCGCTGCACCGAAGCCAGGAGCAGTGCTAAAGCCAGCACCCCATCCCCGAGCTGGGAGCAGCACAGGGCTGAAGCCAGCAGCCCCCCACCAAGCCGCGAGCAACACGGGGCTGAAGCCAGAACCCCCTCAAGCCCCCAGAGCTGGGAGCGGTGTGGAGCTGAAGCCAGCAAACCTCCTCCAACACAGCCAGGAGCAACCGGAGGGGCTGAAGCTGGGAGCCTCAGCAATCCTCCTCCCCCTCCCCTCCCAAAGCTGGGAGCCGCACTGGGAGCCCCCCTATGCTACACCCTGCCTGCATCCATAGCTACGCCCCTGCCTGCACACAGCCCCTAGCTATTCCCACCCTGTACCCTGAGCTACTACCCTCCCTACGCACAACCCCAGCTACCTCCTTCCTGCACCTTCAGCTACCTTCTGGACGGCATACAGCCCCAGCTGTGAGTTATATTTTCTGGTTGCATCCCTCCACAGCCCAAACAGGCTAGGTGGCCTCCTGAGTGAGTCAGGGGGTGGAGGTGGCGCTCCCTCCCTGGACCCCGCTGTGCAGAGCTGGCTCGAGCCACGCTAGGCTCTTACCCACCCCACAAATAGAAGTAAAATTATGCCTATGCCCAAGGGTCCCGCCCAGCTCGGAGCTCCAAGTTTTCCCCCAACCCAGGCATTTTATACCATGTTGAGGGGAGGCCTCAACAAGTAAAAGACTTAGGGCACAAGATATCAATTTTGTCATCATATAGCTTTTCTAATTTAGGTATGCAATACTGACTTATTAAAATGTTGATACAAAAGGTATAAAATACAGTACAATAAAAAATTTAAACCATAATTGAGTGTGTCCTTATGCATACAAGGACACAGCAAAGCTAGGAAATACAAAGTACTACTTAGTAAATACTTTAAACACAGAAGTACCTTAGATAAAAACAATTATCTGTTATTTTCTGAGAAGGCCTCCAGATACTACAAAAATCAGCAAAAATTCACCATTCTTTCATTCTTTGAAACAAAATTCATTGATATTCCAGGATTTTTATTCACAATTTCAGAGTATCACTACCATGGGATGTCTCAAGGTATAGCCCAAAGCTTTATACCCCTTTTATAAATCACTTCAGATTAATTGTGAAACATTATCCTTCAAATATTTCGGTAAACTACAATACGGTGGTCGTGAAATGATCCTAGACAAAGTTTTTATTTTGCTGGATTTTCTAAAATGAATTTTGTTATAAGGTTTACAAACTTTTACCATCGCAAGGTGAAACACGCATAAAATTGGTTGCTTAGTAAGCAAATACTCTGGTCTGTTAGGTTGCCTGCTTCTAATACATCCAATTAACGTTCTTGTGGGTCATAACCTCTTAGAATGCAGAAGCAAGGTTCCAGACAACAATCTCATTGGCACTTGCATCTGGGTATCACTATTGTTTTTTTAGCTTGTGTTTTAATTTAAAAAACAAAAATAATATATTTTAAAGCTTCTAACAGAGAATACAGAACAGTGAGAAAAACACTACAGTTTTGGTTCAGTGGTTCTGAACTGAATAATAACTGATATTAGCATCTTCTTCCTCATCAGATGTGTTCTCTATGGAATAACTGATGTATATTATATGAAATAAAATATACACCTTCCAATTTAAAAAAAAAACACCTATTTGTGCACAGTCTACGTAACAATAGGTTGCTATCACTTACTGTTATCCACCCCACTTCCTTCAAGCAGTTTGTCACACTCACTTGTTGTACCTTCCCTTAAAATTAGACTACAAGCCTTTCAAGACAGGGACAGCGTCATCCTATGTATTTCTATAGTGCCTAACCCAACGAGAACCTTATCCTGATTGTGGCTTTTATACCACTAGTACTAATCCAAACACACACAATATGGGATACTAAGGAAAGAACAGCAGTGGACAGCACTCAAAAGTTAGTATTTACCGACCATTACCACAAACTTCCTAATCTAAGTATAGAGGAAAATTCTTGCCTCTGAAATACCACTCTGTGGTAAATGTTATGAAATACTGACTTTTTAATGACAGGTTTCAGAGTAACAGCCGTGTTAGTCTGTATTCGCAAAAAGAAAAGGAGTACTTATGGCACCTTAGAGACTAACCAATTTATTTGAGCATGAGCTTTCGTGAGCTACAGCTCACTTCATCGGATGCATACCGTGGAAACTGCAGCAGACTTTATATACACACAGAGAAGAAGGTATTGTTTCATATTCTCTGTGTGTATATAAAGTCTGCTGCAGTTTCCACGGTATGCATCCGATGAAGTGAGCTGTAGCTCACGAAAGCTCATGCTCAAATAAATTGGTTAGTCTCTAAGGTGCCACAAGTACTCCTTTTCTTTTTGTGACTTTTTAATGTTGAACACTTTATAAATTAGCCCTATGCTTCTCCTCTCTTTGCTGAACACATTCAAGAAAACAAGTTCCCTGTAGCCATAGACAAAACATGCATACCTAAAATGATGTGGCCCATTGAATCAGAGGGGTATCTTGTTTCCTCCCCAGATCCATGGAGAGGCCCTTCTCAGGTCATCTGCAACTAGAACTATAGGAGAGATGTGTGGCAGAGTCTCAAGATCAGGAATCCTGGTCTAGAAATGTGCCTTGCAAAAAATGGGCCCTAACTAATCTCTTCTCCCACAAACACAAATATTACTTTTACTCCTTACAGGAATAATATAGGATAGATTAAAGGTGTAAATTAACTCTGATTTAGGGACAAATATAAGAGTACAAAATTTGGGCCATAGACTTTTTGTTCAAGGTTAAAGGGCAATAACCAATAAATAAAATACGACTACACTTTTTATTTATTACTTGGGAAAAAACTGTAATAAAAAAGTCAATTTATATTAATTATCGACAATATGTCATCTCTCCCCACTCTGGCTATTTTTTTTTCTTTTCTATCAGCCTACATTTTCCCTATTGAGCAATTAGTAATGAACAGTAAGTCCCACAGTGTCTTGAAAAGGCATTTTAAATGTAACACATCAGTTAGACATTTTATACTAGCTGTCAAGTTGGATGGACATAACAGATATAGTTACAATAAAAAAACAGAGCTAAGATATAAGATTTATATCTGCATAGACAGCCATTAGCTATAGTATGACAAAATAATATGTCAATTTAATATGTTATTCCTTGGATATTTTCACCCCAATTCAGGCATCTAGAAGTTTCTCTGCAGTTCAGAAGCCAGTACTATAGTTTGTTCACAAACAAGAGCTATTTTATATCTTATGAAGTAGGTGGCAGAGATTTACAATGTTACTCCATTTTTAATCCATTGGTATGAGGTGTCAGTAAGCATTAGTGGGAATTAAAACACATTTGTAATGCTGTAGACCCTTACAGAGATAAAACTGCCTATGCCTCCAGCATAATAGAAATTGCTGTAGAGCTCAATGTCTTGTAAGTAGACACACATCATGTTATGTGTGCTGGTAATAACAAAACAACTTCACTTTCCTTTGAACAGAGTACTCTCCCTTGGCTGCAAAAGTAGGTTATATAGTGTTGGCACTAAACAAAAAACTCTCTCTACTATAACTTTTTTTTAAAAGTACACATGAAAAAGGACATATACTCTACAGTTACAAAGAAAGATAATGGTGTTTCTTAGAATATCCTAAAATACCAATTTGCATAAGTGGGGAAAGGTGATGGTTGAACACTATCTATCTTTGGTTGAACACTATAAAGATCTGGAAATATCTTCACAAAAAATATGGCAAGTTCATTAGACTTGTGTGTTATTTGTGTATCTGGATGACATTACTGTATTCTTAAAAATGATTTCATCACAAGTTATTATCTGTCTGAAAATTCAATAAGGCCATTCATTAAGACCAAGATAACATTTCTTGACACCTTAAATGACTGATTGGAGCAGCTAGTCCTGGAACCCACAAGAGGAGAGGCAATTCTTGATTTAGTCATAAAGTGGAGCACAGCATCAGGTCCAAGAAGTGAATATAGCTGGACCACTTGGTAACAGTGACCATAATAAAATTAAATTTAACATCCCTGTGGCAGGGAAAACATCACAGTGGCCCAACACTGTAGCATTTAATTTCAGAAAGGGGGACTACACAAAAATGAGGAGATTAGTTAAACAGAAAGTAAAAGGTACAGCAGTAAAAGTAAAATCCCTGCAAGCTGCATGGAAACTTTTTAAAGACACTGTAATAGACACTCAACTTAAGTGTATACTCCAAATTAAAAATCATACTAAGAGAACCAAAAAAGAGCCACCATGGCTAAACAAAGTAAAAGAAGCAGTGAGAGGCAAAAAGGCATCCTTTAAAAAGTGGAAGTTAAATCCTCGTGAGGAAAACAGAAAGGAGCATAAACTCTGGCAAATGAAGTGTAAAAATATAATTAAGAAGGTCAAAAAAGAATTTGAAGAACAGCTAGCCAAAGACACAAAAAGTAATAGCAAATTTTTTTAAAGTACATCAGAAGCAGGAAGCCTGCTAAACCACCAGTGGGGCCACTGGACGATTGAGATGCTAAAGGAGCACTCAAGGATGATAACGCCATTGCAGAGAAATTGAAATTGCGTCCACACTACCCCAAATTCGACCTGGCGATGTCTATTTCAGCACTAATCCCCTCGTCAGAGAGGATTACAGAAATCAAATTTTAAGAGCCCTTTAAGTCAACAAAAATGGCTTCGTTGTGTGGACGGGTGCAGGGTTAAGTCGATCTAAAGCTGCTAAATTCGACCTAAACTCGTAGTGTAGACCAGGGCTAACTGAATTCTTTGCATCGGTCTTCACGGTTGAGGATGTGAGGGAGATTTCCAAACCGGAGATTCTTTTTAGGTGACAAATCTGAGGAACTGTCCCACATTGAGGTGTCATTAGAGGAGGTTTTGGAACAAATTGATAAACTAAAACAGTAGTAAGTCACCAGTACCGGATGGCATTCACCTAATAGTTCTGAAGGAACTCAAATGTGAAATTGCAGAACTATTAACTATAGTCCATTTTTAAAAAGGACTCCAGAGGTGATCCCAGCAATTCCAGGCCAGTAAGCTTGACTTCAGCACCGGGCAAACTGGATGAAACTACAGCAAAGAACAAAACCATCAGACACATAGATGAACATAACTTGTTGGGGAAGAGTCAACATGGTTTTTGTAATGGGAAATCATGCCTCACCAATCTACTAGAATTCTTTGAGGGGGGTCAACAAGCATGTGGACAAGAGGGATCCAGCGGATAAAGTGTACTTAGGTTTTCAGAAAGCCTTTGACAAGGTCCCTCACCAAAGGCTCTTAAACAAAGTAAGCGGTCATAGGATAACATGGAAGGTCCCCTTATAGATTGTTTCCTATCTTTTAACCAGTTACCAAAAGGTAGAAATAAATGGTCAGCTTTCAGAATGGAGAGAGGTAAATAATGGTGTCCCCCAGAGGTCTGTATTGAGACCAGCCTTATTCAACATATTTATAAATGATCTGGCAAAAGGGGTAAACAGTGAGGTGGCAAAATTTTCAGATGATACAAAACTACTCAAACTAAATCCCAGGAAGACTGCAAAGAGCTACAAAAGTATCTCTCAAAACTAGGTGACTAGGCAACAAAATGGCAGATGAAATTCAATGTTGATAAATGCAAAGTAATGCACACTGGAAAACAATCCCAGCTATACATATAAAATGATGGAGTCTAAATTAGCTGTTACCACTCAAGAAAGAGATCTTGGAGTCATTATAGATAGTTCTCTGAAGACATCCACTCAATGTGTAGCGGCAGTCAAAAAAGCAAACAGAACGATGGGAATCATTAAGAAAGGGATAGATAATAAGACAGAAAATATCATATTGCCTCTGTATAAATCCCATGCAGATGTGGTTGCCCCATGTCCAAAAAGATATATTGGAACTGGAAAAGGTTCAGAAAAGGGCAACAAAAAATTTAGGGGTACGGAACTGCTTCTGTATGAGGAGAGATTAATAAAGCTTGGACTTTTCAGCTTGGAAAAGAGACGACTAAGGGGGGGAATATGATAGAGGTCTATAAAATCATGACTGGTGTGGAGAAAGTAAACAAGGAAGTGTTATCAGAGGGAGTAAATAACACAAGAACTAGGGGTTGCCAAATGAAATTAATAGGCAGCAAGTTTAAAACAAACAAAAGGAAGTATTTATTCACACAACACACAGTGAACATGTGAAACGCTTTGCCAGAGGATGTTGTAAAGGCCAAGACTATAACAGGGTTCAAAAAAGAACTAGATAAATTCATGGAGGATAAGTCCAATCATTGGCTATTAGCCAGGATGGGCAGGGATGGTGTCCCTTGTTAAGGGGCTTATTCCTTCACCCGCTTCCTTCCCTGGTCCTTCTCGCATGAACAGAGGGCAACAATACCCAAAGTCCAAAAGTGCAAACAATTCGATGTTTATTGGGGTGAACTTCCAGCAAGCATGACTCCAGTTTCCTTCCTTAGTGTCCTCCTTCCCAGCTGACACCACAGAGCCTTACACCTGTGTCCTTGTTCCCATTTCTGCCCTTAGCCAAACATGATTCCAATTTCCTTACCCCCATTCCCTGTTCCCATTTCTCCCACCCACACACCCACCCACTCCCTTCCTGATTGACTGCAGACTATATAGTAAAACTTGAGTTCTGCTTAGCTATACCTTAACCAATCATTTTCCTGAAATTTAACTAACATGATTACGTAACCAATTATATCCCACCACCTTAATTAGTTTACACCCAGCAAAATTAATTATACAGCAGATAGTAACAATCAATCACAGAACCAGACAGAGATTATACAGACAAACAATAGCAAAGTGGAAACCATAATGACAAAACAATACAGAAGTGAGGATTTCACATCCCAGCTATTGATAAGTGAGTTCTTGCCAGACAGGATGCTATCAAACTAAGTTTCCATCTATATTTTCTAGGCACTTCCCTTTCTCTGGAGGTGACAGGCATTATTATCAGGACAGGATTGTATTCCTAACAGCCCAATAGCACCTTATTTCAATGCGACTAGTTTGGAATGTGAGGATGTGACCGGTCGCTTCCCAGCTTATGGGTGTCTCTGCTGCTTAGCCAAAGGCCTTAGCCTAAGCACAGGGCCTCAGACTGTCACAGTAAGAGAAGGACCTTACACTGGCAGACAGTGATTTTGATTCTTTCTTTCTTTTATACCTCTAGAACTAGCCAAGTGATAAGAATACACCTAAATTCTTAAAGTACAGGCCTTTGCAGACAGGCCTGAATATCTATATCCTAACATCCCTAGCCTCTGTTTTCCAGAAGCTGGGAATGGGGGACGGGGAATGGATCACTTGATGATTACCTGTTCTGTTCATTCCCTCTGGGGCACCTGGCATTGGCCACTGTCGGAAGACAGGATACTGGGCTAGATGGACCTTGGGCCCTACTGGGTCAGACCATTCTTATTCCAGATACAAAGTACACTGAAATCAACTGAAGCCTTACCACTGACTTCAATGGCCTTTGGATCTCACCCCTATTCACTAGTGTTTATTCTCCTACTTAAAAATTACTAAAGCCATCCTAGCAGAAACAATACTATATGGCTTAGCTGATCAATCACATGCTACATATACTACATAGTAAATACTAGGCGGTGAAAAGTTTTGGAGAATCCACAGGCTGAAATTTGCTTACATAAAATTTGCTAGACACTACAGTAAAAACAAACAAATAAACAACAATAACTGAATAAATATTTCTGAATACAGAATTGTTTTGATCACAATCCACAGATACAAAAGGCCGAGATTTATCATGCATTTTGTTAGTAACAGAATTTGACCAGCTCTACAAGATAAACTGGTATTTGAAGCAACACACATTAAAAATGAGGGGAACAAGATTTTTACTCAAAAACTGAAGTACAACTGCTCAACAAATGTATGTTCAGCACCTAATGTCCCATCTGCAGTGTAATTTCTACCATACTGGGAAACCCGGTTACAATACAGTAATGTCCCGATAGAATTAAAAACAGATTTCTGTCTTGTAGCACAGACAAAAGCAAACCATAATTTAAAATTTGTTCTCCAACAGTACTGCAGCTTTGCAAAAAATTCTAAGAATGTGTCATGATTCAGAACTGGTCTTGAATTAACAGTGAAATCCAGTGGATAAAGTTGAATCAACTATGCTGTATAACTGATTTTTGCATGTTCTGAGAAACTGACTGGAAAAGAAAAGATGGGCAGAAAGCTATGTGAAGAAGGGGAGGAGGGGTGGTCCAGAGGATGTTCAAGGCAACAAACAGCATTTAAATTCGAACTGTGATAAAAAGGATTCTAGCTGAACACCAACAAAGTAAAGATCATTCATGTCAAAGAATAAAAGCCATTTGTTATCAAGTAGTTTGAATCTCTTAAGTCTTATTAAGCATGCCACCATTTCCAAGACATCAATATTACAAAACGCACACATGCTTCATCTCTGCAGCACTAGTTTTTTTAGCCACAAAGGAGGCCCAAAGAAGCCAATGTCTTTGGTAGTCAATAAAATCCAGAGACTTTGAAATTGCTGCAGAACGAGTAGGAATTTTATTGGAAGATGAAAGAAATCCTGGAACACACCTCCCAGCAGAAGCCTTTAACAACAGATCATTCTCACAGCATATGTAGTTGGCATGACTTCTGGACCCTCATAGCATCAGCAAGCATCATCGTCTTACACATTCTGATGTAACCAATGGAGGTGGAACAGTATTTTCTGATGCATCAGTTTATGACAGAGGCTCATGATTCTTTTAAAAACATTAAGGTCAATCCTAGACTATAGTCCATTTAAGACTGTAAACTGGAGATATCTATCAAATATGGGTTTCAGAGTAGCAGCCGTGTTAGTCTGTATTCGCAAAAAGAAAAGGAGTACCAGTGGCACCTTAGAGACTAACCAATTTATTTGAGCATAAGCTTTCGTGAGCTACAGCTTGATTATCACTACAAAAGGTTCCCTCCCGCCCCCGCTCTCCCGCTGGTAATAGTTCATCTTAAGTGATCACTCTCCTTACAGTGTGCATGATAAACACCCATTTTTTCATGTTCTGTGTGTATATCAATCTCCTCACTGTATTTTCCACTGAATGCATCCGATGAGTGAGCTGTAGCTCACGAAAGCTTATGCTCAAATAAATTGGTTAGTCTCTAAAGAGCCACTAGTACTCCTTTTCTATCAAATATGGGTTTTTTTTAATGCTGTAGACTAACCTCTGTAGTATTCATAATGAATAAGTAAATAGCAGAGGGAGGTCTCCCTATTGAACTAAATCCCTCAGGGAAGATAAGAAAGAAGAAATCTCTCTGGTTCCAAGTGCATATGAGACAAAGATGTTAGTAAACAGATGCTACAATTGCAGCTTTTGTCCACTAAACAATGAGGCAAGATCTTAAAACCTATAGGAAAGTGTGATGGTACATCTGTTCATCCCATTCCTTCTACATAATGCTTTCACCACATGAGGAAGTCTGGACTGCCTCAAAGAACAACCCTGGCACATTGCATAGGAGTGAAACTTTAAGACCCTGTGTAGATTTGCTTCAGTCTTCCTGGTGGCATAGATGCCAGGGCAGGATTATGAGGTGGCAGTAACATGCAGACAGCAGAACACATGGCAGAGAGAAAGATCTAGTAAGTTGCCATTCTATAAATACCCACGCAGGAATCTCTGTTGGAGATGAAAATATTACCTATTATATTAGTTGCTCTTCATTGTTAGCTCGCACTAAGGGTACATCTCGCCACAGATTTTGTCTAAAAACTTGTGGAAGAGGAATGCTACAGGCCTAAGAGGAGTAAGAGTTCAAAATGCCTTGTCCTTGGTGTGGTGGGTGTCCTGAAGTAAGGCCATAGTGAGGTTTTGTTTTTTTTAAAGTTTAGTTTAATATTTTCCCCTCCATTTGATGGTATTGTTAATGCCCTGCACATTTCGTGAGGAAAGTTTAAATAGATTAATGATCACTAATCTATTTAAACTCTCCTCATGGAATGTGCATTAAGAATACCATCAAGGCTGTTGTGTTTTGGCAAATGTCCAATACATGAATGTCACTTAGAAATGCTGTCAACGTCACCTGGGCTCTCGTTCAATGAGCTCACACCCTTTGAGGAGGCATAGCCTGGGATACTTCATATTCAAAAGTGATATAAGAAATTATCCACCTGGAGATCTGCAAAGAGACCGCTTTATCCTTCATTCAGTCTGCATATGAAACAAACAAATGAAATGAGAAGCAGAAAGGTTTGGTTCTATCCAGATGAAAAGCTAAGTGTTGCCTGACATCTAACACGTGAACGCGTTGTTCTTCAGGGGTTGAATGCGGCTTAGAGAAGAACACTAGTAAATATATAGCTTGGTTTAAGCAGAACTGAGAAACCACTCTATTAAAATTTAGGGTACAGGCATAGCTTTACTTTGTCTTTAAAAAATTGCACATAAGGAGGGCTCCACCATCAAAGCCTGCAACTCACCGACCCTCCTTGCAGTTGTTATTGCCAAAGGAAGGCAGTTTTCTGGCCCAGAAGGGAGAAAGAAGAAGTTGCCAGAGGCTCAAAGGGAGGTCCAACAAGAGATGCTAAGACAGTATCACGGTCCCACAAAAGAACCAGCTCTTTAACTGGAACGTGGAGACAAGTAACTCCTTTCAAGAACGTCACTGCCATGGAGTTTGAAAACACCAAACTTCCCAGGGATGGGAGGATGAAATTCGAAAATCATCACCAGGTGGACTCCCAATGAACCAAGTGCAAGACCAGAAGACTGAAAGTGTAACAAGTACGCCAAGATGTCCTGGATAAAAACTAGCTCTGGCTGGACTGCCCGGGCTAGCAACAATATTGGGAACTGTTTTGACTCTGCCAAATAGGCTGCTCTGGTAGAAGGCTTCCTACTATTAAGCAAGATTTGCTGGACCACCTACAAACAACATTCCTGTTCCTCATCTAATCGTGCAGCATCCACACCATGACATGGAGAGCTGACCGCTGGATGCAAAACCTTACCGAGATGCTGAATCAGAAGGTCAGGAGGAAGAGGAAGGGATATGGGAGGCCAAACTGATAAAGCAAGGAGGTCGAAGAACCAACACTGTCTTGGCCACACTGGAGCAATGAGAGGGAGCTTGGCACAGTCCAATTTCAGCTTGAGAATGACCCTGCAGGTTGATCAAAATTGGAGAAAAAGTGCAAATTCCCAGATCAGATAAAAATCAGTCAAGGAGCTCGGCCTGAGACCCCTGAGAAAAAAAAACAGCCACCATTTCTTGTTGTCTCTCATGGCAAACAGGTTGATCATTAGGATGCCCCGATCTGCAAAAATGGACTTCAGGATGCTGGGCTTAAGGAACTATTTGTGATTCAGAGAGAAATTTCTGCTAAGGTGATCTGCCAGGTGATTCTGGATCCCAGGTAAATGATTGGCCATAGGGATAAATGTTTTCCTTGATGCAAAACTGCCAGAGCCTGATCAGTTTCTGACACAGCACATTGGAGTGTGCTCCCCTGTCTGTTCACATAATACATCATGGTGATACTATCCGTGAGCATGAGAACCGCTGAATCCCTAATGTGATCTTGAAAGGTCTGGCTGTGCAGAACAGGATTCAAAACGGGCTTTGCTGGATGCCAGGGGAGGAATGCTTATCCTCAAGAGCCTTATCAGGTTGGATCTGGATTGTTGTCATAACCTTTTTACACGTGGCCTCAAACTTCTCAAAGGGGAGGTGAAATGTCAATTTTTTTCCAAGTCTTGCTCAGATTCAGAGTCTAAAAGCTCGCCTTCCTCAGGAGGAGGAGTCAAAGGACTAGCACCTTCCGGATTTTTTGTCCTCAGTCCCTGTCCCCACCCCCACCCCCTTTTTATTCTTTTTGACTTTTGGGTGTACATAGTGGACGTTACTGCCCTGCTATGATCAGAGCACAGTTTTTTGCAGTTTGCCTTGTGCATAGCCCAGACCCCTCTAGAAACTTCTCTCTGAGTCCTGCCCGTTCAGGGTCCCATTCCCTCTGAGCAAGGTGTGAGGTCTCATTTTCAGAGTTCCCTCACTCAAGCTGTGATGGGGAGGGGAGATGAATATAAGCCCTGCTTCTCTTCCCAAGGCACTCAACACTGGGGGTGGGGTGGGGGTGGGTGGGAGGGAGAGTACCAGTAGCTCCACAGGGGTCTTGTCTTGGCAGCCCTTTGTCACCTCAGGACTTCCCCTTAGATCTTTTGGATGAAGTACCCTTCCTCTGTATAATCTCTCTCTGGCTCAGCTCAGGCTTTTCTGTGGTGAAGTCATGGTTACTTGGAGGGTGGCTGGAGCCCTAACATACCTATCTTACTCAGAGCTCATGCCTTAGCAGCACTAGAGTCATCTGGCTGGGAGACGGCTAGGCATAATTCCCTCCCTGCTGAGCCATGGAAAGCTCCCTAATAAATGGAACACCTTTTGGACTTCGCCCAGTGCTTGTGAGACTGCTCTGTAATGCCTGAAAGGGGAAAGAGCAGCTCAGCAGGCAAGTGCTCAAGCATAGGCTCCAGGTGGCTGTGGTCATGACATGACAAACCCCGAACCAGGAACAAGGAAGGAGGCTTGGAACAAATGAAAGCTCAATACTGCCTGAAAATAGCTTTAAAAAATAATAAAGGCAAAAGAAAAGGATGGGAGCAAATCAGCCACCAACTGATTGCTGCCACAGAGGCAGTAGCTCTAGCAGCAAGCAGAATGAGGCACGGCCAGTACACGCTGTGCCACAGATTTGAACCGCCTCTGGAAACTCCAGCATGGTAAGGAGCAATCCAGATGTAACAGAATTGTGTTTGGTTTTTTTTTTTCCTACAAACAGCAGCAAAATTGTTCCAAATGGTAAAATGTAATAGATTTCCTGGAGAAGTGCACATCGTTTTAATACATAAAAACTCTTTCCTTCTAGTGGATTTCTGCTTTTGATCTATTAAAAAATGCTATGTCCTGTTTACAGAAGCAAATGTAAAGAGAAACCCTTAGTGTGTATTTTAAAAAACTGCAACACACAAAATGCCTATATTCAAAATTCATCGCTTTGAAATGATATTTCTCTATTTTATTTACCCATATACCTACTTTTCTACTTCGTAAGACATTTACCCTTACTTTGTTTGTCAATGCTGTACTAGCATAAAAATACAATAATTTAATGCTGCGCACAAAGGATTCAGTTTATGTAAGTGATAAAAAAATGCTAGTGAATGGCTTTTAATTACATCTACAAATTCAGCTCATTCTTTCTGCCCTGAGGTGCAACTGTAATAAAGCCTTATTTCTGTTTTCCTGCATTATTTTCAAGGAAAGCAGGGGTAAAATGTGTGATGCTATAACCAAAAAGAATTAAGTATAAAATGAGATGGCAGTTTCAATGGGGAAATTATTAATTTATGTATTTTTGATTTAGTTTCTGCTCCTCCTGTTCACAAACTGAAAACCACTAGACAACCTCAGAGGCCCTTTCCAACCTTATCATTTACAATCCTATGGATTACAAAAAAATACTATTATCTTACCATTTTTTTTTTGCCCTGTACTATTCAGTTTTCATCGAGCTACTTCCACTCACCGGTAGAATTTTTAAATTAAATAATTTTTTAAATTTTATTTTGAAAATAGCAGTTTTCTTCCACAAGAAAAAAAAACAGTTACATACCTTTTGTAACTGTTGTTCAAAATGTACTGCACATGTCCATTCCACTCTGGGTGTGTACAGCCACTGGAAGATTTTCCCTCAATGATACCCATCAGGACAGCTTGAGCGCCTTCTTCTGCCATGTGCCACTATTGCGGATATAAAGCACCCAACCGACCCCACACCCCCTCAGTTCTTTCTTTCCAAAAACGCAGATATAGAGGGGCAGGAGGGCCGTTACTGAAATGGACATGTGCAACACATATCGAAGAACAGTTACAAAAGATTAATAATCATTTTTTCTTCTTTGAGTGTACATGTGCATTGCCTCTTAGTGACTCCAAAGCAGTAATATACAAGGAAGGATAGGAATTTTTGTACATAGAGACCATGGTACAGTTCAACCAAATTTTGCATCTTCCTTTAGTAATGATGTAATGGGAGGAGAAGGTGTGCACCAATGACCCAGTTGTTACTTTACAAATGTCCTGGATAGGAATTTGTGCTAAGAACGCCGCAGAGGATGCTTGCGAATTCATGGAATGAGCAGTCAGGTTATTTGGTGATGAAACACCTGTCTGTTCCAAACAATGATGGATACACGAAGTTATCCAACATGAGATTCTCCATGAGGAGATTGGGAGACCTTTCATCCTGTCCACTCTAGCCACCAACTGTTAGACTGCCAAAATGATTTAGTCCTCTCTATGTAGAATGATAGAGCTTCTAAGACTAACATCCAATGAGTATAGTTGTTGTTCATTCCTATTTCCTCCTTTACTTGTGCTGTGGTTTTAGGTAAAACACAGGTAAGTAAATTGCTTGACTACTATGAAAATCTGAAACTACTTTAGGGAGGAAACTCGGATAAGGACATATGTACACATTAGCTTTAAAGAAGACTTCTGGCAGAAGTGATTTCAGTTAGGAAAACCACTTTCCAAAAGAGGTATAGTAAGAAGCACGCTGCTGAAGGCTAAGATGGTGGTCCCATACATTTAGACAAGGCCAGGTTCGAGTCTCACATGTGCAATCACTCTGTAGATCTAGCTGCACCTCCCACTGCTTCTGTTGATTCCCGAGGTGCTGATGAGGACCACCAGGACCTGCTTAACCACCCCCTGGAACTGAAGTGGAAATTCTGGTGACCAGCCCTGCCCCACTGTATACCAACTTGGAGGGTATACTCTGTATATTGTCCTTCAATAAACAGGGCTTGCGTATATTTAGGTTTCATCATCTAATTGTCCAAACTTAAAAGTCCCAATTAACACAAACAAAATCTTTCCTCCTTCACTGGGGCTATTCCTCGGTCTTTCTTCAGGGCTTAGCCTGCAGCCCCTCCCATCCGCTGGGCTCAATACCCTTGCAATAGGCTTGTACATCCTCCTTCCCTAGGGTTGGTAGGGGAATCCAATCCCACCCTTTACTCTGGATTCTGACCAGGGCCCTGTACTGAACAAACAGGTGTGCTCCTTTACTTGTGCTGTGGTTTTCCCTGAGCCACTTTCTACCCAGCCTTTTCAGTTCCTCTTGGGGTCTCTGTCTCTTCCCTCATTAGTCAGTTCTCTCCCAGGCCTCCCTGCCCAGAGTGATTTCTTCACTGCTCTGAGCTTGTCTTAGCCCCGCCCCAAGGTCCCCAGCTCACAGCACAAGCCGTCCTGTTATGCAGGTCACGTCTGTCTAGTTTCCTAAATCTGGATTTAGGTGCCTAACTGTAGCATTCATGCAGGGTTCATGCACTTGGCAACATTCAGGACACACCCGGAGTGTTGTGTAGGAGCAGTGCACACACGGCTCCTCTCAAGGGCATGAACCTTGGAATCTCGTCCAGATGACATGAACCGTGGGAAGCCTCCCAGGACTGGGCTCAAGGCCCGAGAGCAAGGAATGCGGTAGATAAATATTGGTAAATAAGAATGTTAAACAAAGCCAGTGTATTCCTTTTATCTGTTGGAGTATGTAATGTGCGGGGGGAGAGAAAAAATAAAAGAGAGGGTGGAAAGCTGATAGGAGAACAACCCGTTGCCAGACCAGCCTGCTTGCTTGCTTAAAGCCTTGTTCTGTCTTGTATTTGAACTGCAACACCTAACTAAGCATATAAATTTGAAAATTTGGTTTAAATTTATTAGAATACAGTGGTTTTCAACATTTTTTCATTTGCAGAACCCTAAAAAATTCCAAATGAAGGTGCAGAGCCTTTAGAAATCCTAGACAGTCTGTGGACCCCCAGGGGACTATGGGCCACAGGTTGAAAACCGCTGGATATATTATATATCAAGAAAAGCAAGTCTAGGGTTTGCTCCCTAGACTGCCATGTGGATGTGCAAGTACCAGTCTTGGTCCCATGATCCTCAGGTTGACATACGGTGAGAGTACAACTCTATACACTGCCACTGGGAATGAATGAATGGAAGTGAGTAACAGAACAGCAACCCCTTTGGTCAACTAAGAACTGGCAACGGAGGACAAAAGTATGGGAGATTACATTAAATTGGCCCAGTAGAGGGAGGATTGGGATTTAAACCAACAGGAAAATTTAAACACATCTGTACAGTTCTGAAAGGGATGCTGAGAAGCCATGGGGAAAGTATACATAAAAGAAAAGAAAGGGAATTTGCAACAATATAATTCAGAACTAAATTCCAATCAGATCATCTTAAAATGAGAGCCCTAAATGACCTAGGTTGGGGCTACCAGAGAGATTGCCTCTCTCCATACTGCCACAGCTGAGATCAGCAGTGATGCTCAAGCTGCATCACCCTTGCCATACTGGAGAGCAGGCTGTACACAGAGTGCTCTCTAAGTGGTCCAAGATTTTGGAATATGCTCTTCATTTGGATCTGAAATACCCCAAACTTAGTAAATCTGAGGGCATGCTTCAAAAGCCATTTATTTGATAGGGTTTTACAGGGAAAGCTGAGAGTATTTTGCTAACAGCAATGGTACAATGTAAAGGAGCTTTTCTGTTGCTTTTATTTACTGGCTGGCTGAGTTCATTTGTTAACATTTATGGTTGTTTAATCCTGCTGGCAGGCTGAGTTTGTTATTTAACATGAGTTTTTAAAGCTGCAGGGTGGTCATTATATTGTGAGAATAATTGTCAGGTACCTAGAATTTTCTCTATGGGTTTTTATTTGGCTTTGTTTTGTTTTTGTGATTGTTTAAATCTAATAAAAGAAATAAATTACATGTATGTATTCAGTTTGAGTTGTTTTGTTTTTTAATAAAAAAGTCTAGCAGCTCTAAGAAAACTTCTGAAATAGTCTCAATTTGGATTAATGTAAAAAACACAAATTATGGAAGGTACAAGTTATTCTATGCATACATCCTATAGAGCACAAATATATACTTATTAATTACTCAAAGAGGTGGATGGGGCATATTGAACTCAGTTCAGCAAAAGCCCTTCTAATACGACAGTTAGGAAAATTAGTCACACGACAGCACAATGTCTAGGTAATAATGACGACAGCTCTGTAGTGCACTTCATGTAGTTCTTAAATAGACCTCATGAGGGTCAGCTGATCGGAAAATGCTTACAATCTCTGATATTTGCACTCAAAGGTGAGCCAAACTCCAGCACCCTTGAACTGCCCCCAGATTAACACAGCCACCATGCTTTGTTCCTCACTGTCTTGCATGTAATCCTCTATGAAAACTAATTCATGAGGCCACTTCTTTAAGAGAAATTTCAGAGGACAGAGAACAACCCATGCTGTGATACCACATGAAACTAGGCAGCTGACAATGGATAGCTTGAGGGGTTGTGGAGTTAAAAAAGTAAATATAATTAATGTACATAACTTGTTTGTATCCCTCTTCCCTACTATTCATATGTCACTTGATTTAGAGAAAAATTAATGCAATGGACCTAACAAAAAAATATGCATATCATCACCCTGACCACTTTGCTTGTGTTTTTTATCCTACTTCCCTGCCCTTAATTTATTTTTTAATTATATATGTTTTGGGGGCAGTGATTGTCTCTTACTATGTATTTTGTACAATGCCTAGCACAATGGGGCCCCAATCAAAGATGAAACCTTGTGCATTATCATAATACAAACAACAAATAAATAATGGGAACTATTAGGTGACATCTCCATATTTTGGAATCTATTTTCCCTGTGATATGTACAGCTCCCATTAACACTGATCATAGTTAGAATCTTCAGGAATGCAAAGCTCCCTTGGGCTTCCATGGAAGTTTTACACTTGTAAGAACTACTGTAGCAGGCCACAAACAAGCAAATCAGCATAAAGAATGGGGAACAATCCCCTTTAAATGTAAAAACCTATCTTATTACCACAGAATCTAAATTAAAGAGCATATTTAAACTTCTACAACTTTATTTAAAATGTAGAAGTTGACAATAAAACATAATCAGAAGTTTATTTTGCATCAGAGACTTAAGACTTGTTTAAATAGGGTTTAAAAGCATCGAAAATTATTGTACAATATCACTATAGTAATTTGAGGTTTTGTGGTTTAAAAAAAAACAAAAAAACAAAAAAACCACATCTGCTCTTGAGTTTGATTAAGAGGTAATCAGCTTGAAGTGATGCACCCAGCATTATATATGATGCATTTTGCCACAGATAAGACGGTAAAGCTACTCAGCTTACAAGAGTTCAATGTAGAATTTTAAAGCAGAGAATATAGACCTTAACAGAATTTGATTTTGTGTGAGGCACCTAATTATGTTTCTGTACAGATGTTAAGTGACATGCAATATATTTAATAGCTATTTATTAATTGAAAATGAAAATGCTATATTGTAATCATTTAATTAAGAGGCAACATCTATAATCTTAAAACACACACCCACAAAAAATTAGTGTCTGTCAACTCTTTCTCCAAATAGCGCTACAACCTCAGAATTATTTGCAACAATTACTGATATTAAAATTCTAAATGTAAATGTAGAATTACTCATGTCACACCTAAATCCACATGCACACATGGATTTTATACAAGTAGTTGTATTTACCTGACATGTGAAAGACATGGGGTGAAAGTAAAGTCCTGGCCCTACTGAAGTTAATGGCAAAACTACAATTGACTTTAATAGATCCAGGATTTCACCCATGATGTTCGGTAGTCCTAACAAAAATGCAAGAGAAGCCAAATTTAAATGGTATTTCTGTTTCAGGGTGCAGTTCTCATTATTTGAATTTGGTGTATCTTCCAATTGTGACTTTTATTTCCATGGTCTTTCACAGACATGTTTTTTTCTAACAAAAAATTAATATCAAGGTTTCATAAGAACTTCAAAAATCACATTATGCTTTAAATAGAAACCTCACAATTGGTGCACTAAAAATAGTATAAAGGGTGGCAGAGATATGAGCTAGTTAGAACCAATAAAAATCTGTGATTACAGAAAAAATTATAGGCTGAAAATTGTTCTACAAGGCATCAGGTAAGATACCAAATACACTTCTATCATTATAAGCAATTAGGTGGGATCTTTTTTAAAGTGTTCTTTGATGTGAGATGTGCTATTTCCATGCATAAGCAATTCAAATATGGCCGTTTTACATCTGAATTGCACTTCATCATCACTTCACTTATGTAAAAAAAAAAAAAAAAAAAACAACATTCTTTTATTTCTGTAATCCACAGTTAAATATTTTTGAGTCCTACATTTTCTCTACAAACAAGTTTACTCTGAAGTAGACAAAAGAAAATAATCAAGTATATCATATTAAAAGTAAATATAAGCTTACCTAGCAGCGTACCAGAAGTTCAGTAAACAGGAGGTTTAGGATTAGAGGCTAGGTGCAGGCCAATAAGAAGCCAATAGTGATAATGCATTAGGTTTTATTTTGACTACACTTTTATCCCAAACAAATTAAAATATGCAATTAATCAAAGGAAATTGGTAGGAAGTATGATTTCACATTATAAATATTAGCAAGGCAGATGAATCAAAACAAAAAACTTAAGAGAACATAGAACTTGTCATACCGAATCAGACTCACGATCCATCTAATCCACTTTCTTATTTCTCTGAGAATGGCCAGTACCGGATGCTTCAGAGAATGGTGCAAGAAACTCTACATTAGGCAAATGTGGGATAATGAGCCCCCCCCTTTAAAGGTCTCCTCCAAATTTTTAATACTTAGTGATTGGCTTAACATCTGAAACATAAGGTTTTATAACCCTTCAGAAATGCTATGCTAGCATTAACTATTATAACTCTGGATCAGTGTTACTCAGACTGCGGTTCACAAGCCGCATGTGGCTCTTTAATGTGTCTCCTGCAGCTCTTTGGAGCACATGATATTAAAACACTGTGTGATTTAATTATTAACCAATATAAGTTATTAACCAATCGAGATGCTTTTACTATGTTATTAACAAATTGTAGTTGAAAAAATAATAATACTTGAGTCAGTCATTTTGCTGTGAGATGGATATAGATACAGACAGATATAAACTAAATATTTTCCCTGTCATACTGTTTAAATATGAATACATAGTACTATAGTAAATGAAACAAATTAAGACTAGGGCTGTCAAGCAATTAAAAAAATTAATTGTGATTAATCGTGCTATTGATCATGTACACTTGGTATTCTGTGTTGTAATTGAAATTGATATATTTGAAAATGTAGAAAATCCTCCAAAATATTTAATAAATTTCAATTAGTTAACATGTGATTAATCGTGATTAATTTTTTTTTAATTGAGATTAATTTTTTTGAGTTAATCTCGTGAGTTAAGTGTGATTAATTGACAGCTCCAATTCAAACTACTATGGCTCTTTCGATCACACTGATCACTAATTTGGCTCCTGAATCACTGATGTCTAAGTATCACTGCTCTGGATATTCTCGTTATCCAGGTAAACCCCTAACCCTCTTTGAACCTTGCTAAATTTCTGGTTTCAATGACATCATGTAGCAATGAGTTTCACAATCTAATTTCACATGGGGTGAATAAGTAGTTCCTTGCTTCCGTTTAGAATATATCTTTTTAATTTCATCGAATGTCCCGTTGTTTTTGTGCTATGAGACAGGGAAAACAGAAATTCCAATCTACCTCCTGTATCTCTCTCACCCCCCCCCTTCTGTCTCTTTTCTAAAGTAAAACAATCCCTTTATTTTCAATCTCTCTTCATATGAGAAGTTTTCCATATTCCTAATCAGTCTCATTGCTCTTCTCTGAGTACCCTCTAATTCTTCAATATCCTTTTTAACATGGGATGGTGAATACTGCACACAGTATTCCAGATGAGGCCATGCCATTGATTTATATAATAGCATTATATCTTTTTCTATATTATTCTCCATCCAGTTCCTTACACATACTAACATTGTTTTTTTGACCACAGCTACATATTTTGCTGAGGCTTTTCACTGAGTGTCTAAAATGATGTCCAGATCCCTTTCCTGAGTTTATACAACAATGTAAACACCTATAAAAGTTCACTAAAGCATTTATTAGAAAGGAAAGGGGAATACAATGTCAGACAAATAGATACCAGAAAGTTTTAAATTTGACAAGTCATATCCAAAACCAAAAATAAAGTACTGTTCGCACTCAAAGTATGGAATTCTCAATCATACGTACCTCATCGTACGTGATGTCTTTCTTTTCTTAGAAGAGCTACATTACTACCTGAGCTAATAAGAAAGACCTTGGCATTGCAGGAATCTAAGAACACACTTTTTTTATTATTATTATTATTAATTAAGCTTAATTTTGCTCAGAAAGCACCATACAAGTTTGAAATATTAAAAGATAAAATTGTAGTTTGCAAGCCAAGAATACTCTTTGATCTTAAGTACCACTGAAGATATCACATCTGATGAAGTGAGCTGTAGCTCACGAAAGCTTATGCTCAAATACATTTGTTAGTCTCTAAGGTGCCACAAGTACTCCTTTTCTTTTTACTGAAGACATCAGGGAATAAACACACTTCTGTAGTCTAAAGGAAGAAATTCCAAGCCCTGCACCTGGTTTGACCAGCTGGGCAGATGCCTGGGAGTGGGTAAAAAGATATTACATACACACAGCCCTACAGAGTGGTTGTGGAATTGCTACGTGGAAATAGCTTTGGCCAAAGAGCTTTTGTTACCCATCTTCATGAAGGAGGAGGGAAAGAACAAGAGGATACTTGCTGTGGTTATCCATGCCCTATCCCCTGATTGCTGTGCACAGGGAGTTCACTCTGAGTGAGGCATGCAACCTCCGCTCCTCCTCCAGATCATATTCCTAATTTTCCCTGTTGTATGACAAAGTCAAGGTCAAAATTACATTTACGATGGAGGCAGAAGATGGTTTCACAACAGAGGATTTAACAGAAATACAAGTTATGTTCAGAATGTTGAATGAAGGATCAAATACACAGAATATAGTCTTTTACAGATACCACTTCATCCTTGAGAAATTCATGTATTCTGTCACTGAAATAGAGGATCCTAACTATATAGTTCTTCTTCACCCACAAATTAATGGTGTCGCACAAAATAATATACAAGAAACCACTAAATCATCACCCTCATAAAAAGACACCAACTTATTTGGGACTCTGGCAAGGGACCATACTAGACAACACCAGCCATGCCATTTTAATGGAGAAGATGTATCATTTTGCTGATTGACAGAAATGCAATGAATGTAATGTGCTCCCTAGCAACAGTTCTAATTAAGTAAGTGTGCCTTTTATGAAGGTTTCACAGTAGCAGCCCTGTTAGTCTGTATCCACAAAAAGAAAAGGAGTACTTCGAGACTAACAAATTTATTTGAGCATAAGCTTTCGTGAGCTACAGCTCACTTCATCGGATGCTTATAATCAATGTGTTAGTCAAATAAATGTGTTAGTCGCTAAGGTGCCACAAGTACTCCTTTCCTTTTATGAAGGTGAATTCAGCTTTGACCATGTAATTAATCAAACAAAATTATAAAAATGTACCTAAAGCTCCATTCAGTAGTATAACTTTCTGAGCACAGTAGCTAAATAATTTTCAAGTTCTCCATTGCACTTGTTAGGCTTTGCCTTAGCACTTTTTAGAGCCCCATTTGTTTGGATTGATGGAACTGTATGTGCAGAAACAAGAGTATATAGATTTCCAGTTTATTTACTCTTGGAAAGACTTTTTCTGGACCAATCCATGAGTCACTGTCAGAGGAGACTCATTCTGGGTAGGAGAATTTTGGCCTTTTGATTGATATGTCTGCCTGCCATTTATCCAAGGCCAGTTAATAAGAAAACTCCATTATTCCAGATTGTTGGAGATGTATTGCAGAAACTAATTTTACAGGTAGGAAATTCATTTTTCTGAGACACTTGGTTAGTAAAGTGAAATCCCCTCTATTAGCACAAACCCCAGTGGAAACAATAATATTAAGTGGCTATCCTGATTGTGCTGCAAAGATAGGTTTCAGAATGGTAGCTGTGTTAGTCTGTATCAGCAAAAACAATGAGGAGTCCTTATGGCACCTTAGAGACTAACAAATTTATTTGGGCATAAGCTTTCGTGGGCTAGAACCCACTTCATCAGATGCATGGAGTGGAAAATACAAGAGCAGGTATAAATGCATGAAAAGGTGGGAGTGTGACCTCACACCTGGTAAGGCAACTTCCATCTTTTCAAAATTAACCAAAAGAAGTGCAGTGATTTCAGGGACAAGAACATCTACTTGTTCTGAATATGAATATTTGATAGCATTCAAATATTAGCATATATCAGCACACTAAAGACATAAGTGCAATATATAGTTCCATAGTAAACCTCTGCCTAGTCTGTTTTCAATTTAAGATTCAAATTGAATGAGAACCTATTTTTTCTTATATTTCTTTTTTGTGTTTGAGTGACCTCTGGTGGAGGTCTGTACAGCAAAAACAAAATTGTTCTCTGCAGGTCGCCTTGAATACTAAACTTTGCAAGCTTTTATCAAAAGGTACTGAACTCCTCAAACAAGAAGCAGAGGGACTTTGTGCACATAGAAATTTAGAAGGGTTGATTTTTTTTTCTCTCAACATGTGCATGAGTGTAACGCTGGGAAATGTGCCAGACTGAAGTCCTCTATTCACTGAACAACACACATGAGCAGTTAAAGATTGAAAATACTATCCCACCCAGGGGAATCTACCTTATCCTGAAGAGACTATTTCTAACGGTAAGGAGATAGATTAAGTCTCTATGCCCATTCAGGGCTTGATCTTGCTCCTATTCAAACCAATGAAAAAGCCCATGTTGACTTTAACCACGTGGATTCAAGCCCTTAAGACCCTGGCCTCTCAGCTAAGATGGTCAAAACAAGTACTAACCAGGGCCACCAGTGTTAGGTTTTGTGATGTGGATAATCATTCTCTAGGAACTGGACTGAGACCAGTCACTTCACATTAGGTGTAGTTTAGATCCCCCAAGATGTTCTGACTGGCTGCAGCCTGTTGTGACACCCCAGCATGCAACTTGCTTCATCAGGACAGCTATCTCAGAGTTCTAACTGAAGCATTAACTGGCTCATAAGGAGACAAGTAAGGGGCATTATTTTTTTAATACAATTCAGAGTACAATTTTGAAAGGGATTATTTTTAATATCTCAAAGGCATAGAATCATCAAACATCTCAAAACTGTGCCTTACACTTTTGAAAACATCACAACCCCAGCATGAGTTTGTGGTTACAGGGTCAACCACAGAGCCGTGCTAGTACGTGCACTCAGCTCACATGGTATCAGTGCAGGAGCTAGCCAATGTCAGTTTGAGGAAAATAAACCAAAAAGTCACAGTATTAAAAAATATATTTTAAAAAGTTACTGGTATTTATGTTCTTTGAAGTCAGACTGTCCAGCTCTGACACTGCTGTGATGACTCAATAGGCACCAATTAGAGCTCTGCAGGTCTAAAGATCTCTGACAGCTCCCTCCTACTCTTCCTCTCCTGAGCCAACCATACTTTGGAAAGTCAACCAGTTCTTTGTACAGTTTAAAATTATTTTAAAATGTATATATTTACAGATTACTTTGAAGACATCAAAATGTTTGCATTGGATTCTGCTAGGATGGTCTCACAATATGTTTATTAAAGCTGAACAATACTTTTAATCTATGGGTGATTGAAAATAAAATTCTTCTTTGGGAAAAAACTTATTTAGAATAATTATCATTAGGGCTAGAGTAGCAAACATATATACAAGCTGGAGATGAATGTTCATGAAAGACATTTTCCCAGCTAGTCTACCAGAAATATTAAAAATAATCTGATCCACATACCAGATGGCTCTGGAAATGACAATAGCTCTTCAGTTTGAACATGCCCCAGTTCAGTAGTTTGTCCGGGGTCCAATCGCTTAATGGTTGCTGTGTGGAATTCTCAAATCTATGGGCTTTTTGAGTTTATATGGAAGATCACCAGAATGGGACACAGTCTGGGCAAAAAGCA
Organism: Caretta caretta; assembly: GCF_965140235.1. Taxonomy (NCBI): domain Eukaryota; kingdom Metazoa; phylum Chordata; order Testudines; family Cheloniidae; genus Caretta; species Caretta caretta. The sequence continues at coordinate 188,273,581 of NC_134207.1, read as the reverse complement.
GTATTAGCTCAGTGCAACAACTGCTCAATTTCTTCGTTTAAACTCACTTAATGGAAGTATGCTTCATGAGTGTTTGTTATTCCACACTTTCCATGGGATAACATATCTGCTATACTAATTTGATGGGAAATGGCTGGCCAATATTTAATAATATTCTACTGGATGTAAAGATTTCCTAGGCAAATACCTGAAAACAAAAACTGTATGTGTATCTTGGAACTATCCTTTAATGTCTCGCTTCATTAAAATAATAACAGGAAACATTGCCACATCTGAGAGAAAGAAGTTAAAGGTGACACTGACATTGCAACCTGGAATTCAGGTAGGATGCAGCTGGTAACAGTGTAAGCTTCTGAAGTAATCTAAAGTCTTTCCCCTATTTCTGATGTGTGATTTTAAAATATATTGCCAGGAATTGTGGAATAAGATTCCAGATTATCCAGTAGAATTCTCATCTTTCTCAGAAGATGAACACACGTCACAAAATGCTATATCAAGATAATTATTATAATTATAGATAATAATGAAATGATTATGCACAATGTTCTGTATGGTGCATCCAGAAGAAGGCACCTGGAATAAAAAAAATAAACTATGAAAACTGTAGTGCTACATATGTAGTTAGCTATTGATTAACCAACGACTGCGTGTGCCTAAAGTACTAAAACTCTCTCCTGAAGCCAGATCCGTATACAGAGGATGTGTATTTGTGTTAGGAGAAATTTTAGCAGCTGTGCTGTTCATGTGCTGATGTCCACTGAATATAGGAGCTATGCATGAAAATCTCTTCAGTTGTTAATTTCACTGTTTTGTAGAAATCTCATCAACCTTAAACACTTTAGATAAACATGAATGATTGGCTGCCACCAAGTTCAGGAGTTTTGTGTACATGTGCCATATGCAAATAGTAAAATTAAAATGAAATGTATGTGTTGGACCAGTCTTCTGATTAAGTCATGTCAGCTAACCATCAGTATGTGAAAATTTATAAAAGATTCAAGTGGTATGGAATAAAAACATTTGTTTGTTCTCCGTACTAAATAATTTTCCCCTGCAATATTATGTTCTAGAATGGGTGGTGGAATGTCAAACTGAGTCCCATTCCTACATCCTTTTTCCAGAATTTAGTTATCAAATTTATTTTGCTTTCTTTAAAACAATAGTAATAATAATTACCTTTGAGGATAACTGACTATACAGAAATCCATCATATATTTTTACATTATTCCAAAATTCAGTAAAGAAGTGTTGTGATAGCCTAGCAACAAATACCTGCAAAACTGAGTTTCTGAAAAAGGCTGTAAATATTGCAGTTCTGCCAAAATATATTTGGAACAACCACAAGAATAGCATAAATATATTACAACATGGATGTATACGTTTAGCTGATAGGATGCACTGTATGCCCGTTTTCACATTTGGGGGGAAATAAAGCAGAGTTCAACAAAAGCTGTGAAAATTTCTGAGTTTGCGAATAAAAATATCAATAGTCTTCTGAATTTTTGGCAACTTAAATAATCAAAAGGTAACTTACTTCAGTAACAGGTACATTTTCTTTAAGTTCAGTTGTATGCAATGCTAGTAAAGCAATCACCCTGGCTATTTTGGCACGTCTGTGAATTAAATACATTTGTTAGCTTCGTGAAAAAAATTAAAATTTGAAAAAGAAAAAAAAAGATCAGACAAGTTCAAGATCCTACTTATTTATAACGGTGTATTGTACACAGCGAGTACAACAGAGGTGGGCAAACTGCGGTCCATGGGACTATCCTGCCTGGCCCCTGCCCTGCTGTCTTACCTCCCCCGCAGCCCCCAGCTCGCCGTGTTGCCAGCGCTCTGGGTGGCAGGGCTGTGAGCTCCTGCCAGGCAGCGTGTCGGCATGGCTGGCTCCAGCTCTGAGTAGCATTGTAAGGGGGCGGGGAGGTTGGCTAAGGGGTAAGAGTCCCGGGGGGGCAGTCGGATAGGCGTGGGAGTCCTGGGTGGCCTGTCAAGGGACGGGGGGGTTGGATAGGGGGTGGGGTCAGAAGACAAGGAGCAGGGCAGTGGTTGGATGGTTTGGAGGTTCAGAGGGTGGCAGTCAGAGGGCAGGAAGTGGGAGGGGGCAGATAGGGGGCGGGGACTGTTTGGGGAGGCATAGCTTTCCCTACCCGGCCCTCCATACAGTTTTGGAACCCCGATGTGGCCCTCAGGCCAAAACGTTTGCCCACCCCTGGTGTACAATATGTGTATTGTACACAAAGTGTATAGTGCTAAGTGTATGCAGTTTTGAAGCATAATTTTACATTAACAAAAGCCCAGAATTTTTTCTTAGATACGTTATCCATTGCCCTTTAAAATGGCATTTTATTTCAGTAGCTCAATTGATTATGACTTCGGCAATTACCTGTGCAAAATGTCATGATTCTCCCCTGCGTACAATAAAGTGTACGTTACTATGAATATTACCTAAATTATTCATTAATCACACTCATCTACATTTGTTTAAAATACAGAAAAGCCATCATAAATCATTTTTAATCTTTGACTCCAGTTGTCAAAATAGATTCCAATGCCAGAAATGAAGTGCATGTCAGAAAATTAACTCTAGATAAGAGAGTTAAAACTACCATTTTAAAAATAAGGAATTTAAAAAAATCAAGCTTTCTATAAAATAACCAGCAGAGGGCATTATTCCATTATAATTTTTGACAGGATTGCTTCAAAGAAACTCTCTGTTATTATGGATATTATACTTACTTAGAGCAGGGGTTGGTTTGTTTGGGGATTTTTAATACACTACATCATAAACTACATTATAGAATTTGTAGATGTAATTCCAGATCCTTTATTTTTTCTACTCAGTTTTGCATATTATTGTTGAGAGATTTATTCAGGAATATAAATTTTAACAGCACATCCAATTTGCAAAAGAAATTGGAAAAGATGTTAAGTTATTCTTCCTTTATATAAATATCATTAATTAAATCTAATGAGGCATCTCTTAGAATACATTTATTATTTATAAAATAAGTAAAATCACCAACCGAAAGTTGAAATTGGTAGTGGCTAAAATGTAACAGATCTTATTAGGCTTGAGGTACTAAAGAAATTCAAATCAGAACACATACAGTTATATTATGTGATGTCTGTGGTCATTCCTCTTTCAAGGTAAACCACAGCAGAATTGACATGGCATAAACAAATGCTTAAAGTATGCCCTATAAAATATTCAGCAACAATCAGCATTTGAATAAATTCATTTGTAATAAGTTGTTTGTTACTTACATATCCCAATTTGGAGCTGCCCGCAACTGTTGTATTAACAACGGGAACTAGAATAAGGAATAGATAAATATACATTTTTATTTCTCAAAAAATTCCCTATTCATGTATGAGTATATAGATCTACGTCTTATGAAAATACATATTAAGATTTTTTTTAAATGTCTATTTTGTACTCTGACTACAAAAGACCTTGGGTGCCGTTCAAAATCCATTGACTCAAAAGGATGAATTGACAGTTTGGAAAAAATCTTCAAAGTTTATGTTCCTAACGTTTAAAAAAAAAAAAGTGAGAAATTTTTTGAAGCTTTGCTTAAAAATATATTCACCAGATAAAAATAAATATATACTAGAAAAATTGTGATCTGCCAACACACACAAAGGTAAACAGACAAGTGGTAAGAATTTGAAATGGCTATTCATCTGAACTAAACAAACCAAACAACCAGCTTACAAATTCTACGTTACTCTGCAATACAATTGTTTTGGCTAATATCAAGTCTAGTATCAACTGAGTATTCAACACACCATCTGTCAGGACTGTTTCCAGCCCTCACACAGACTCTATGATCTAATATGTGTCTGTCCCCAACTGTTATGATCTTATTTAGTCTAATGCATGTGTGGGAAAACTCTGCCCTTATTACTCCACTATAATTGCAATGACTTTATTGAGGGCAGAATTTGACTTCAATGGAGTTAGTGGCACACATGTAAATAAGGGGAAATTAGGCCATGAATGTTTACCTTCAGTCAAAGAAAATAAACTAAAGAAAAAAAAACTCAAAATTCAAAGCTGTAAACTTATTTAAAAAGGCAGTTTGTTATAATAATTCTGAGAGTGTGTAGATCACTTCCATAGTTAAAATACAGAGAAGGGAAGTGCAAGCTTTTGCTATTTTTGCATACCTATGACTGAAAAATGAATTAGGCCACCACCCAGAGACCAGCAAAACTGATTTCCACATGCAGTTTGTTTCCTTAATGGTTGTATATGCTTTAGAAAACATGTTTACCATCTATAAAGGTATGGTCAAGGAGGATTGTCTAACATTTTGATATGCACATTTTTTTCCAAAAGCAGTTTTCTGTGTTACAGCTTTTATAAATAACAATTTATAGCATCTTAAACATTTCAAGGTGCTATTAATGCTGGAGACAGTTTAAATAATTATTTAATTAACTCTATTAATGTAGCGAATTATAACCAACAAATTCATCTGGAGTCTAAGAGACAGACAATGCTCCATAACTTCTTTTCAAGAAACCTAATTGGTACATTTCATTGCTTTGTCCTTAATTGGCTGTACTGCATGTGTTTTTATACCAACAGGTTCTTAAAATAGAAGTAAAGGGCACCAGTGCTAAAGGCAGCTGACTTTTGCTGCAATGGCTGGTATGTGAACCATGCTGACTCTCCGGGAACTTTACTACTTACCAGCTGTGAGCTGATTAACCTGGTTGCTACTTCCTTGTGGCCAGCCACAGTGCACAGATAGCACAGCAAATTCAATTTAGCTCGTGTTGCCCCTGTGTTCTTCTCAGTGGAGTCAACCAATGAGCACACTTGTTGCAAAAAATCATTCCAGTCCATTTCTTTCAGAGATAATAGCTTCTCAACTGTACACAAAAAATGTCAGCAGCTGTTTAAAGATTACGAATGGACATCTTTGATTTTACTTTTAAATACTAAAATATAGTTATGTCCACATGAACCAAAGTAATTTTAAAACTTTTGGATACAATCACAACTTTGCCTTAATGTCATCGTAAATATCAAAGAATTTAATTTTATTAGAATACAATTATGAGAATTATCAAAAAGACCAAGAGAAAAAAGGGGATATAATACATAACAGATCTATACAAAACTATTTTCAAAGAGCAAAATCCATTAGGTTCTTATTTACAGTTTTCATTTGGTCCTTGCTTAAGTAAACCCACACTGCCTTCCCATGGATTATAGGAAGTGATACTGTCCTCATTCATTCTTTAATTTTTAATCAGATTTCATCAATGGGAGTTTGCCAGAACAACAATAAAGCAAAAATTAAGTAAAAAAATCTGAGGAATTTGCTCAGAATCACAACTTATTTGAAGCATGTGTGCAGGTATGCATGTGCTTAAACAGTTGTAGCATCAGGGCCTAAGTGACTTGAACAAGAGAGTCAGATCGCAGCTGGGATTAGAATTAATTTCATGACTCCCAATCCATTACTCACAACATGTCTACAAGGAAAGCCATGAAAATTCTTTCATTCCATAGAGCTAAGCAATCCTGTCCATTCCTTCTTGCATCCCTAAAAATATATTTATTTTTGTAAATGGTATCCAGACATTTTCATAGTGAATGTGTTGATTGTTCTTGGCAATATTTAAGGGGACTAATTCTCTTCTGTCTTACACCAATTTTACACTGGGATAACTCCACTGACTTCAAAGAAGGCACTCCTGATTTACACCAGCGTAAGCAGGAAGAGAATCAGACTTTGGGTATTTTAACCTTGATTCTCATCTTTGAAAAGGAAAAGTTTAGCCCTCAGTGTTGATATTCAGCACCAGGCTAAGCATCTTTTTACAAGATATTCTAACACTAGCCAAACAGTTGTTTGCCAGCAAAAATAAAAAACCTGCAAACTATGCTAGTTTTATAGCCTCAAACACAATCGTCCAGTTGTTAAATAAATTATATCCAGCTATTGTATAGCAAATGACACTGGAACCCATTTGTAATGCAGATCAAACTATTCAGCTCCATAGTGAACAGTTTCAAAGTTGGATGCTTAAAGGCAGATACCTCAATCTACATTCAGACACCTAAATAAGCAGCCTGGAATCCAAGAGCTGTTAAGAACCTTTAGTTCCCTTTGAAGAGACAACGAAAGTTGTGCGTGCTAAGCACCTCTGAACAGCAGATCACTTATTTACATTCATACTGTATTTTGGCAGGTAATATTTCCAACACACCTCTGAACAACATACTAATCCAGAGAGACCTTCCTACCAACACTACAAAAGGAAGGATTCTAGGTGGACTCCTCCTGAAGGTCGAAACAAGAGACTGGACTTCTACATAGAGTGATTCCGCCGACATGCACTGGCTGAAATTGTGGAAAAGCAGCATCACTTGCCCCACAACGTCAGCAGTGCAGAACACAATGCCATCCACAGCCTCAGAAACAACTCTGACATCATAATCAAAAAGGCTGATAAAGGAGGTGCTGTCGTCATCATGAATAGGTCGGAATATGAACAAGAGGCTGCTCGTCAGCTCTCCAACACCACTTTCTACAAGCCATTACCCTCTGATCCCACTGGGGGTTACCAAAAGAAACTACACCATTTGCTCAAGAAACTCCCTGAAAAAGCACAAGAACAAATCCGCACAGACATACCCCTGGAACAGTGACCTGGGGTATTCTATCTGCTACCCAAGATCCATAAACCTGGAAATCCTGGGCGCCCCATCATCTCAGGCATTGGCACCCTGACAGCAGGATTGTCTGGCTATGTAGACTCCCTCCTCAGGCCCTACACTACCAGCACTCCCTGCTATCTTCGAGACATCACTGACTTCCTGAGGAAACTACAATCCATCGGTGATCTTCCTGAAAACACCATCCTGGCCGCTATGGATGTAGAAGCCCTCTACACCAACATTCCACACAAAGATGGACTACAATCCATCAGGAACAGTATACCCGATAATGTCACGGCAAACCTGGTGGCTGAACTTTGTGACTTTGTCTTCACCCATAACTATTTCACATTTGGGGACAATGTATACCTTCAAATCAGCGGCACTGCTATGGGTACCTGCATGGCCCCACAGTATGCCAACATTTTTATGGCTGACTTAGAACGCTTCCTCAGCTCTCGTCCCCTAACGCCCCTACTCTACTTGCGCTATATTGATGACATCTTCATCATCTGGAGCCATGGAAAAGAAGCCCTTGAGGAATTCCACCATGATTTCAACAATTTCCATCCCACCATCAACCTCAGCCTGGACCAGACCACACAAGAGATCCACTTCCTGGACACTACGGTGCTAATAAGCGATGGTCACATAAACACCACCCTATACTGGAAACCTAATGACCACTATTCCTACCTACATGCCTCCAGCTTTCACCCAGATCACACCACACGATACATTGTCTATAGCCAAGCTCTACGACACAATCACATTTGCTCCAACCCCTCAGACAGAGACAAACACCTACAAGATCTCTATCAAGCATTCTTACAACTACAATACCCACCTGCTGAAGTGAAGAAACAGATTGATAGAGCCAGAAGAGTACCCAGAAGTCACTTACTACAGGACAGGCCCAACAAAGAAAATAACAGAACGCCACTAGCCATCACCTTCAGCCCCCAGCTGAAACCTCTCCAACGCATCATCAAGGATCTACAACCTATCCTGAAGGGTGACCCATCACTCTCACAAATCTTGGGAGACAGGCCAGTCCTTGCCTACAGACAGCCCTCCAACCTGAAACAACCAGCAACCACACACCACACAACAGAACCACTAACCCAGGAACCTATCCTTGCAACAAAGCCCGTTGCCAACTGCGTCCACATATCTATTCAGGGGACACCACCACAGGGCCTAATCACATCAGCCACACTATCGGAGGCTCGTTCACCTGCACATCTGCCAAATGTGATATATGCCATCATGTGCCAGCGATGCCCCTCTGCCATGTACATTGGTCAAACTGGACAGTCTCTACGTAAAAGAATAAATGGACACAAATCAGATGGCAAGAATTATAACATTCATAAACCAGTCGGAGAACACTTCAATCTCTCTGGTCACTCGATCTCTGACCTAAAAGTCACAATATTACAACAAAAAGACTTCAAAAACAGACTCCAACGAGACACTGCTGATTTGGAATTAATTTGCAAACTGGATACAATTAACTCAGGCTTGAATAGAGACTGTGTAATGACTCATCCACTCCCAAAGTAAAACTATTTCCCCCATGTTTATTCCCCCCCCCCGTTCCTCAGACATTCTTGTTTAACTGCTGGAAATGGCCCACCTTGATTCTCACTACAAAAGGTTTTCTTCCCCCCCCCCACTCCCTACCCCCACTCTCCTGCTGGTAATAGCTCATCTTAAGTGATTCACTCTCCTTACAGTGTGTATGATAACACCCATTTTTTCATATTCTGTGTGTATATAAATCTCCTCACTGTATTTTCCACTGAATGCATCTGATGAAGTGAGCTGTAGCTCACGAAAGCTTATGCTCAAATAAATTTGTTAGTCTCTAAGGTGCCACAAGTACTCCTTTTTCTTTTTGCGAATACAGATTAACACGGCTGCTACTCTGAAACCTGTCTACCTTTAATCACCCAAGTGTGAAAACTTTGAACTATGACTTTATCCTACAGAAAGTATTTGTTGCTGTTTGGGGCCAAGAGATACTATATTACAACAAAATCACTGCTCAATATATGGATCATACCAAACGGAACAGAATCTTACATTATTCCTCATTCCCTACTCCCACCATAAAGAGCTGAGAAGGAAAAATTTACGAGAGCGAGATGCCACCTGAATTCCAAAAGGAACATATTTTTGGCTGAAATTCATCTTCAAACATAATATATTTTAACAATACCTCCGTAAATAGACCAAAAGGAAGTATTCCAAAGGAACTAGTATTACTTTCCTGATAACAATCAGCCTTTTGTTTTTTTTATAAAAAACTTCACTTGATGCCAAAAACAAAACAAAACAAAAAAACCCACAACCCTCCCCCCCACAACCCCAAACCCCAACAATGCTGGGCATTAGGAGCATTTCACAATTATAGGTAGGACTTGTAGTGCCATCTTTTGTTATGGTTCAGCAACTCTTCCCATCATAAGACCCTTATTAGTTGCAAAGCTTTAAGCATTTGGGCTGAAATCTTCCATGCCAGGTATCTGCCTGGAAAATGTCTGCCAAAACAGTTCAACCCTTTCCAAGAATGTTTTGCCCATGTTAAGAAATTCTGGCAACCTTTTAAAAAGTGTAGTGCCTCCATGCTTTGGAGCAGGGACTTGAAATGGGTCAGGGATGTGACTTTTGCTGTCCATGAAAATCCATCCAAATATTATCAAATTAGAAACCTTTGAAAACTCTCAGTTTTCACATGCTCAGTAGAGGTTTCTTTAATTTTAGCAGCTAAAAATCTCCAAAGATTCCAACCTCACTGCACATGCTCTCGTCTCTCATAGCTTCTATTGCTCACCAGAATGCACATTCACCATCCCTGAAGAGCAAGTGAGCATTTGCCAGTCCAATAAAAACAGGAATGAAGCTGGACTTTCCCTGTAACTGCTACTCTGGGGCAGGGTGGGGACAAGCAGGGAGTGTCTCTCCTGTGCTCTCAGAGACCCTTCTTGCTGGCACCTTGGCAGCATGGAGGAGCAAGCTGCCTAATCTGATTTGAGTAAGGACAAGAGCTAGACTGAGGACAGGGGGAAAAGGATAGATTGAGACAAGGAGTCTAGTGAGACTGGAACTAGGGGGTGGGAAGAGAAACTGTTACTGGCAGCTCTCTAGGGGAAGAGGCTGGGACTAGCTGGTCAATGAAACAGACTGGGACCGGGGGGGCGGGGAACAAAGGCTCAGAACAGTTGAGCAAGGAGACACAGATGATGAGGGAAATGGGGGGAGGAACTGGGATTAAGTTGTTTGTGAGTGAGAGTGCTGATCAAAATGACAAGCCAGGAGATGGGGAGGACTGGGACTGGCTGAAAAACAGGACTGGGAGTAAGAAACAGAGCAGGGGGAAAACTGGATGAAGAGCCCAGAGGGGGAGACTGGGAGTTGGTGGGGGGCTGGAGGGAAGCATAAAATCAGGTCCAATGAAGAGTCAGGAGGGAAGAAACTGGGACTGAAAAGAATAGTATATGATTGTGTAATTATAGACTCTATTGCAATGCATATGCACAAGTGGACTGAATTAAAGTTGCACAGGTAACCTTAATTCTGTCATTTCATAAGTTTCAAGTGCTTGACTTTGGAACCCTAATAGTATTTTTAACATTTTTAACTTGGTTTTCATATGTAATTCATACTTAATTTTCCCTAACATCTGACTGCTTTCTGCGAATAAATTTGATGCAACTAGAGTAAAAAACCCTTGTATAGTGAATTTCTGTAGTTAAGTCACTGAATCATGCAGTTCACTGTAAAGGGATGAACTTTTTCGCCCTAGATTTAACAGCATAAAAAGACACGGAGCTGAGTCACATGTGATCAGGCTCTCATACACTCCAGCTGTCTGCTGGAAAATGTTGGGACTTTGATCAACACAGTTGAACACACTAACTCCCAAACCCTGGGAGAGTCCCATCCAAGATTTTCAAAAGGACAGGCTTCAAAGTCCTTATGGAGCCATCTAAATAAAGTGATCTGATTTTCAAAAGTCTAAGCAATTCCAAATGGAGAGAGTTATTCCACGAAAAACATACATATTGTATTCATTTATTTCCTAAAGGTTTTAAATAAAAAATTAATCAATGTCAGAAGCAACTAAAGTTGTCCATAGCTTTAGTATAATAACTGGATTTGAGTGCTTATTTTTTTGGTTTGCTATTTTCTAAATAGGGCCTAATAAGTCTTGCTTTCTTGTAGGCTGAGCTCTGCAACCCATGAATAATACATTCTCTTTGAAATCGGTATAAAACACAATAGAAAATGATCTCAAATTTTCTTTCAAACATTTAGCATTTAATATAACAAACTACATTGTAAAACAATTACCAATTCTTCCTTGAATATATGTATGAGATTCATTATCACCTAGACAAAAACAACAAGGAGTCCCGTGGCATGTTAAAGACTAACAGATATATTTGAACATAAGCTTTTGTGGGTAAAAATCTCACTTCTTCAGATGTACTGGGAAAGTTATGAATTGTAATCAACGGGAAACTATTCAGATGGAAAATTATGAAGAAAATGAAAACATGTTATGTAAGTATGTGCTATCATGTGAAGCACTTACACATTTTATCAACTTCATCAGGACTGTACCTGAATGTGCCGGTATATGTAACATTTTCAAGTCAAATCTAACTGGTGCTTGTTTCATTATCTGGAAAAAACAAAATAGAAAAAACAGTGATTTTTAAAAAGCATTTGTAAACGTCTTTAAAGTAGAGAAACATATAAACACAGACACAGATAGACAAAAATATATTTGGCACATGCACCCAATACAAGCCACTCCTACCATTATAATTTAAGTGTCAATGAGCCACAGGCCTAGAACCCAGGCCCACAAGGTTCATGAGAGCAGCCACGCTCCACAGCCCTCCACCTAGCAGCCTGCTATCAGTAGCTTACCTGAGACCCATGTAGCCCAGCCCCAGTGTGAGGCACCACCCTGGAGGTCCAACTGGCAGAGTCCCAAAGCAGCTGATTGCCTGCCCGCACCCCCCCCCCCACCGGAAGGCCATACCCAAGTGCTGTCAAACTGGGCCACCTTTCTCCAATTGATGTCAGCCATCTTTGATGACCTTCACCAAGCTCAAACAGGGCCAGGCTGCTCACAACTGGACAGCCCCCGCAACATCCATGGCCTACAGTGTTTATTAGGCTTCACAAACTTCTACCAGAGGTTCATTTAGAATTTTCCAAAAGACAAGCCAAGCCCTTTACTGCCATACTCCAGAAAAACATGCAGTTCCATTGGTCATCCAAGGCCCAGCACATATTCAAGCAGTCAAAGCTTGCCTTCACCACAGCTCCAGAACTGGCCCACCCAGGTGCAATGCAAGCTTTCGTTGTGGAAGCAGATGTCTTCAGTATGTCAATCAGGGCAGTCCTATCCCAAAGGCAAATATTGCACCACATCACCCACTACTTGAGGAAGCTCACCCATACTGAGAAAAACAACAAGATCTTTGACAAGAGCTCCTGGCAATTAAAATAACCTTTGAAGAGCAGCAACGCTACTTGGAAAGGGCCCACCATCAGGTCCAAGTGTTCACTGACCATAAGAACCAGAGTTCCTGCACATGGCCAAGTCCCTAAACCAACAACAGTTCCAGTGCCCTATTCTTCTCCTGGTTAAACTTTACCATGACCAACTGCCCAGAAACAGCAAGGCCAACACCTTGTCCCAAAGATATGGCTCTGACCCATGAGGTCCCAGTTTGGAATCCAAATTACAGTGTATGCATCTCACTGTTTCCATGTCCATATCGAATCAATTCATTGGGGAAAAAAAAAAAATCAGCCAAGTGTTTTCCTCAATAACCTCTCTTATTTATATTGGCCAAAACCAGAGTTCCCACTGAAGGCAGAAGCAGATTTTTAAAATTCACAGTTAACATTAGGCTTGATTAACTACCAGAGATTGTAGAAAACTCTGCTGAAGAAGTATCATGTCCTTTTATTCCCTGGTGTTTTACCTGAAAGTAATATTTACCTGGCAAACTGCTCTCAAACAAATGGTGGAGTCAAAGTTTTGGTAAAAGGAATTTTTTCCAGGAAAATGTCTCAGAGACTTGACAAAAAAAGGCCAGGCTCTGTCAAGAGAAAAAAAACAAACCAAACCAAACCCTACCTGATCAATCATTAAATGTCACCTGCTCCTGGGCCTATCATGGTACACAGCAGGATATTTTGGACTGGCCTACACTTGAGTTTAAACCAGGTTAACTAGAATCATGTTTAAGTGGCCTTAACTGGAAAGATGCTAACACAGTTTCCCTGGCCAGTGAATTCATGGATGAAATGCACGAACAAAGACAAAACAGAGACAAATGGACTCACCAGTCAAATCAAATGCACTTTTAAATAATGGAAAAAATTCTTTCAAAACAACACTATCCTTAAAAGCCAACTATTTAGATTGTTACAAGGAGGTGATTATATGGGGGACTTAAAATGGTGAAACCAAGGAACAGTAACTATTAAAAACAAAGGGGTTTTGTTTATTTTTCAGTTTAAAGCATAGATCTTTTTAGTAGACTGTAAGGCAATAGTCTTTCCACAGTTAGAATGACAGCTGCCTCCAGTACAAAATATTTCAGCCCAAACACCTGCAATTTATTAATTAAAGTTGTTTAAAATAACTTGATTTTTTGCACACAGAAGCCATCACACCATTCAGCACAAGTGGCAGTCTCTGCTCAAGACTCTCAATACTAGAAGAGCAGGAGTTTTCCAGATCAGGATTAAGGTGCCATAGCAGAGAATTGTGAACATTTGTCCAGCGTTGCCTGCAATTTTAATCTCATTTTCAGAAACATTAAATTCACATTTTTTAGAAAAAATAATCATATGCTTAAACTCTTCCAATTTTCTCCACCGTGCAAACATCCCGCAACAGAAGTCACAGTGTAAAAATCTAAATCCTAGTGTAAAAGGATTAGTATCCAGTGAGAAGACACCTACCTCTACAAAGTTTAATTTTAACAGGCATACCTATAAATAAATATCTGTCATGACTATATGTTACTAGAGTTTAATAAGTGAATGCAAGATATCAAAAGGTAAATCTGTAAGGGCACCGAATGCAACATTTAGTAGCTTCCATTAATTGTGGGAAACCCTTTCAGATTAATATTTGATCCCCAGATAAATCAGTTCTCCATACTGATTGTATAATAGGGCCATACAAAACGGCAGAAATCTTGTCAAAAGAATTAGCAGTTGACTGGGTGGAGCAATAAAGGAAAGGAAAAAAGAGAACAATAAAGGAAAGGAAAAGAGTGGTTGCCCCATTTAAAGATTTATCTGTGCAATAAACAGCACAGCAAGTTCCTTAATCTACTCTTTAGTATTTTACTTTGCCATACCTTTGGATTGTCAAGAATAGGAGTTACAAAAAGGTCTGACTCTGTGTAGATGAGCTCTTTCATCTTGGACTCCATGTCCTGCTGGCTTGAGTGTCCATTTTTACCCTAGAACAACAACAAAAATACAGTAGTCAGGTTTGTAAGAAAACTTTTCAAAATTTTTTGCAGCAATATTTCTTTTAAACATTACCAAACTGCATTGTATGGATAACACAAATACTCAGTGTTTGTATTATTTGCTTTATGGTAGTGAACAGATTCCTTAACTAAGATCAGGTCCCACTGTGGTAGGCACTATACGAACATACAGTAAGAGAAAGATGCTGATCCAATAGAAATAGACTAGTCGGACAAAGGGTGCTGAGACAAAGAGATTACGTGACTTGCCCAAGTCCTAAAAGTCTTTCCAGAATCAGGGCCTTATATTCATTATCCCCACCCCAGTTACTGCTGCATATTCTATTACCATATTTTTTTAAAAAAAATTCCCACCAACTTACAGACACACTTTTCCTAAATCTCATATGAAAGAACAAGTATTTACATGCCAATTATATGGTTTATGCATCTCTCGAACAGTAGCATAGCTGGGGGGGACCGGGGCAGCGGCCGCTCCCCCACCGAGCAGAAGTGACGCCTTTTTAATTCTTTGGAGTTTTTTCTTACTCAGTGAACATGTTTTGTATGGACAATGCCCATTTCTTTATCTGGTACATCTTTTTAATGTTCATGGGGGTGGGGGGTATTTACACACCCCACCATACCCAATTACCAACACCACAATTTTGCCAAAATGTATTCAGGTGCTTAACTTTATACACTGTGAATAGTCCCATTCAGAGTCAGTGTGAATAAATCTTTGAAGGATTATAGCCGAAGATTTCAACAGCCTTTTTAAAAATAAAGAAAAGGAAGCTGGGAACTTACAATCAACAGTTATATAAATGTTTAGATTATCATCATCATGGTCTCTAAAATCACATTTAAATCTAATCCTTTTATTTTATGAGAATCTGTGGTAATTACTAGTGTTTTGAGTAAACATGCTCTTGGGAAAGAACAGCAACTCCAATTTTCTCATAAATGTCAAATGCAGTTGGATGAATAAAACTATCAGCTGTGTTTTATGATCGGTAATTAAAATATTAACATATTCCTTTTGAGCAGCAAAGGTCGATAAGTAAAAATAAAAATCAATTTATTTCAGACATAGCTACATGTTTGTTTTAAAAAAAACAAAACTATTCATCGAAAAAACAAAACCAAACCCTGTAACTTAAAAGTTAATATTGCCACATTAAGTTAACAAAAAACAGAAAATATAAGTATCAAGAAAAAACAGCTTTTAAAATCCCCACCTTTTAAAAGTCATACAAAATGAGAAAATAAGATAAGGTACATGAAATTTTGAGTAGTCTTACAATTTATATATTTTGTAAGAAATATCTACATATGTGAAAATTAACATTAGACTTTCCAGTAATAACCTCAACACTAACTCCTATTTCTTCCCCCACCCCATGCAATGCAGTTACTCGCTAATGTGTTTAATAAATATTGTATGTTACACAAAAAGACTAGTATAAAAATAGTACATTATACTTCTATCAAACTATTTTAGAAATTTTACATAGCATAACGTAAGGTATATCAGTTCTATATACACAAAACAGTGATCTTTCTGCAATAGCGATACTACAGAATTAACTAAAATGTTAGTATTCTGAAATTGAAAGAGGTGTGTGCAATACGCCTTAAAGATACAGTTTCTGTAGTCTGGTGCAACTGAATTTAGTTACTGTAACAGATACATTAGTCCTCTTTCCACTGAAGATGTGTTACACCATCTTCTTATAACTCAGAACTTGAAATATTACATTTCTTGAGAGCTATGTCTTACAGGTCAGAGTTAAGACTGTTCTTGAAATATCTACTGTTAATTTTCATACATGCGGGAGTTTTTTTAGATAATGTATCAACTGTAACAATATTGAAACTTTCTTTATATTACCTTATCTTTTCTATATATTTTTTCAATGTTAGATTTTTAATTTTTTTTTAAACTATAACACTCCTGGTAATAATGTTTTTGAATGTTTGTGTAACATTCTACAGTAACATTACCCTTTTTATTTAATTAATTTATGTCTTGGTCTGGCAATCTCTTTTATTTCTCTTAATTAGAGGGCAATAGACGCTGAGCTCCCAAATTTTGGGCAGTCCGGGGCAATTTTGGCCCCTGCTGTAATGAACAGCCGCCCTGAGAATTGATCTTAAAATTCAGTAAATGTGTAGGTTTGGGGATTTTTTGTTTTTAATTTCAAGGGGGAAAGGAGTGCCCAGCTGGCTTTATAATGGAATCCAGGATGAAATCGTAACTATGGAAATATTACGATCTCCTCACCTTTGCCAAGCGTAAAGTTCTTTGTGCCGAATTCTGAGTTAAGGCAGCAGTAGCACTACTCATTTCTACTGCAGTGCTAGTCCTCGGAGTAGGACGAGAGCTGAAAGACAGGAGACAAAAATGAAAGAAGAGTGCCGATTAGCTTTCATGGATTACACAACATATTCGGGATTATGAAACCTCTACGTAATTCCCATTTGTGTGGGGAAAGCGTCAAGGCTGACAGGCAGAATATTTGTTCCATCAACTCAATATATACTTCCTGTTTTTAAATCTCCCGTAATAGTTTGTTGTTTTTTTCCGCACCATCAACCCTCCAAACCAAAGGATGTAGTCATATTAAAATCCCATCTCCTAAATGTGAGGAGTCACCAAACAATATCTCAAGGTGATTAACTTGCTGGATTGCAATGCACTTTACACTGTTCTTCCATTCTCACTGATGGCTGTTTAGAGCTGGGAAGCATTGAAACTGACAAGTATCCTGATGGTTTTTGTATTCATTCTTTTCATTTTCAAAATGCTGTTTGTTCATAAGATTTTTTCAGAGTCACCAAGAAGATTAGGAAGACACACAAGGAGAGACCAGGGTGTTGTGATAAAAAACAGATTCAGTACTGAATTCATTATTGGTAGATTAACCAAGCAAGGTGTTTGGATTTTTACCCCAGTGTAATCCTTGCTTTGGACAGATCTTTCTGCTACATTAGTGAATGGTGAGGGATGGCTGTTTTTAAACAAGCAAGTTTCTGCTTCATGTGGACAGAAACTAAGGCTCTTATATCAAAAATGAATCTCTCCTGCCTTGAGGCAAATGCAAAAAACCACACACAGTAGGCCCTCACCAACTAAAACTCATTGTTTCCGTTTTTATTTAATGGCTCCTGTGGCACATTGCACAAATAGCACACATAGCGACTGATAGCCTATGCAGCACAACTGACAGGTCTTTGCAGGCACTATTTGTTGGCCTGGCTGAAACTGCAAGCTTCAGACCCTCCACCCTATTAAGCAATTTTGAATTGCTTCTTAAATGGTAAAGATCATTTGTGCATACGTAAAACAAGAAAAGAATAAAAGTAATGAATAACAGAAAAACCTAAATTTTTCTAATCCTGGTTAGCAGAACAGCCTAGAGATTACAAGATATTGCTATGAAAAACAGTAAAATTCAGCAATATTTAAATTGTGGGCTACAACATCTCGAGGGTTTCTTTATACTAACTATCTAAACACAATTTTCCCTACAGAATCATGAGACAATCTGCTTGCATAAAAATACTGCATTTCAGCCTGTGCTCTTTTAATTAAAAAATAATACATCTAAGAAGATACTCCATACATTTTTTCATTTCTAGTTTAATTGCTCTGTAGTTTATCATACCTAAGAAGAAATATGGACTCATTTGATTCACCACCAGGGGCGCTTTTAGGCCGCAATTCAGATGGATTTTCTGTTAAAAAAAAAACAAAAAACATGGAACTCACTAATTTAAAGATTATGAGGAATAAAATTTATGGAACAGACATACTGCTGGGATTACGAGGCTGATCGGATTTACAGAACACACTCATTTGAAATGAGACAATAATAGCAATACATAATCTTACCTAGTTTGAAAGATTTATTAAGTTGTTTATTATCTGCTCTTGAGGATGACATGTCATTCGAATTTTTATGGGTATCCAATGAGTCCTTGGTATCTCTAGATGCAAACAACTCCATGTTTTCACTGTTGTTTAATAAGAGATGCTAGTTAGATACTAGTTACTTAACATCCTTCAAAAATCAATACTATAGTGTTTTTATATTTGCACTAGTGTTCGCAACAGTGATAGATAAGTTTCAAGAGACAAGATTCAAGATACAATACTTGCATAGCACAAATGTAACAAAATTTTAAAAACATTTTTCTAAATTAAAAGAAAAATACAAATAATGACCAGAAAAGAGTTTTTTTTAATAGTACAAAAGGATATTTGTCTCCTTATATTTATTATAAAATGTTATTTTCACTGAACATATTGTACCTTGAGCTTATGTCCTGGCTGTTTGTGGAATCATCATATCTGCTGAAAGCATCTTTCCAGAATGGATGCTGTAACAGGTCTGTCCAGTTCAATCTTTGTAATACAATAGAATAAAGAGAGCCTGAAACAGCACTACAATACAGTGCCATGATTTAATATTCTATGAATTTCTCAGTGACTGGCAAACCTGTTATTATGTAACAATGTAATCATACCATTTATGAGTCAGAAGCCCAGTAAAATAGATATTTTAACTGCTCTTCTCCCACTTTCAAAACAAGTTTGGACTGATTTTAAATTTTATAGGATTCTAAAATTGCCACCAGTACCATTATCCTGGTGTCTATTTGTTTCGTATCAGAGTAATTTAATCAAAACACTCGGCACAAATCTTTGAACGAAAACTATATTAATTAATTGCAACATATTCAAAACAGACAATTACATCTCTTTGCAGATGTAATCTGCAAAATGACATGAATTCAGTATTGCAATAGTCATCGCTTTTCGGAAGAGGAGAAAACATAATATGTGATTAATTGTCCTGCATTAGACTGCTTTACCTCTTTTGAGGATCCTTTTGAAGCAAACCATCCAGCAAACTAAGGAAGTGTGAAGAAGGTTTGGGAAGAGCAGAACCTGTAAACAGAAGAACTTCAAATAATATTGGTAATAAAAATAAACTAGCCTAAAACTAGAATGATTATATAAATAATAGAAGAAATATAGAGTTGTCATATATATAGGTCCTGTTCCTGCTATTAGTCACTAAAGACAATGGGGTATACATGGGTACAGATTGTATATGATTACACAACCAGAACCTAAGACAGCATATGCAACAGACGCTTCCAGTTACTAAGCAGCTGTAATTTTAAAAGTTTCTAAAAGCAAATTTTCACATTGGGAAGATTCTCATACTGTATAAAAGAAATGGTTACTCACCCTGTGCAGTAAATGTAGTTTTTCAAGATGTGTCCCTCTATGGGTGCTCCACCCTACTTGTGTTTGCACCCCCTGTGCCTTTGATTGGAAATTTCTCATGGCAGTGTCCGTTTAGCCCATGCATCTATGCTAGTCAGCTTCATGCCATTGTTATATAGTACGGCATGGGTGAACCAACCTCAGTTCCTTCTCTACAGCAAAGCCCTATAACAGAGGAGTAGTAGTGCAGGTAATGGAGCATCCATAGAGACCACATCTTGAAGAACTGCTGTTACTGCACAGGGTGAGAAACCATTTATTCTTCTTCGAGTAGTGTCCCTCCGGTGCTCCACTCTGGGGGTTATTGAGTAGCCCCGCTTTAAGAAGGGGCTTTGGAGTCAAGTCCAGTATGGAAGAAAATACTTCTGATATTGTGTTTGACTCAGCTGTAGAGTCACAAGTTATTGCACTGTGTTCAGCGAATGGATGCATAGAAGCCAAGTAGCAGCTTTACATATTTCAGTAGTGGACACCTTTTTGAGAAATGGTGAAGAAGTAGAAATGAATTTCATACAGTGAGTTCATATGTTCGAAGGTGCTTGAATATTACGCAATTCATAGCAATTAATTCAGTCGGAAATCCACTTGGAAAGTTTTTGATTAGAGATTGCAGATCCTTTGATCTATCTGTGAGTGAGACAAACAATTTGGGGTCTTTCTGAAGGGTTTAGAGTTCTATCCTGACAGAAGGCCAGGGCTCTCCTGACATCAAGGGTATGCAACAATGCCTCTTGTTTATCTAGGTGAGGTTTAGCGTGGAAAACTGGCATGTGAATGGGTTGATTAATTTGGAATTCAGAGGACACTGTTACCCACAGTTTTCAGAACCCAAAGCAGTGGTAATTTAACTGTTTCTCTCCAGATCATGTCAGGAATAAATCACTGGGGACACAGTTCCTCTGTCTCATAAATGATTGGTACAAACAAGAGTGCTTTAACATAAAACTACTCTTTTATTAGGTCTCAAACACACAAGACACACACACATGTGCTGTAGCAGTAGGTTCAGAACACCCCAAACATTTATCATTACCCAAAGACTGAGATGGTTTTGAGTGATTAGCAGTCAGGCTTCCGGGGGCCCTCCTTCCGTCCAGTTGCTGGGAAGTTTAGGTGTCAGCTCCTTGCCCCAATAAAAGTTTCCTCAGACTGCTCCAAAGCATGCTTTCTAACTCACTCTATAGATTTCTTCTGGACAAAGCACATAGCCTATTAGAGGCTATTATGAGTTATTTCCATCGCAACAGCCAATGACAATTCCTTATTCTCCTTATCAGCAAAGTAACTTCGGCAAACAAAAACAAATCTTACAAACAGACAACCAGAATCAAGGTCAGTTTTCCATATTTCTTCCCCCCTTTCCCCCACAATGAATCTGTCCTTTCCCTTTATCTATCCCAATCAGTAAAACTGCAGCTTGCAGCTCTTTTTGTCTGCCTAAGCAAGGCCAGATTTTTCTCCTGACTCTATGGTGTCCTTGATTCTAGCTGGCAGGGGGTGGGAGTGGGGGGGTTGGAGAGAGGAGGGAGAGGCTAAATGCACAAGATGACTGCAGATTAGATCAAATCCAATTCTCTCCCAACAACGTTACGTAGAAATTTGACCTTGTCCTTAAAAAAAACATACTGTGAAAGGAGGGGATACCATAAGGGCTCTAATTTCCCCAACCTGTCATGCTGACATGATGGCTATCAGGAATGTCATTTTCACTAAATGGAGAAGTGAGCAGGTAGCCATCTGTTCAAATGGTGGTGTTGTAAGGCATTTAAGAACCAGATTGAGTTCCCAAACCAGAGTATGATGCTTGACTGAAAGAAATATTTCCGAGCCCCCTTGGGAACCTAACTGTCGTTGGGTGAGCAAAACAGGAAGGAATAAAGGGTGGGAATAAGGCTCTACTAGAAAATATAAAGCCACGATGGCTGACAGGAGACTTCTAATGGAGCTCAGCGATAGCCCTAAACTTTTTAGAGTTAGGACACAGACCAGTATATCTGGCAGCAATGAGGAGTCAGTGGAGTACGTTTGAGGTCACACCAACAGTCAAATCTTGTCCATTTTTAAGAGTATGGGTAGTAGACTATTTTCTGCTGGGTAATACTATTCTTACCTCACCTCCTCAGAGCAGGTTGTCTTTAATCCCATGAACCATCGACCAATCATGTTTTGAGATGAAGAACTTCAAGGCTGGGATGTAGGATCTTTCTGCCTTCCTGGAAGAGGAGATGAAGACTGGCCTGCAGAGTGACCAGTGAGCAAACGGCCAACTGTATTATGTAAGGAAACCACGTGTGTCAGGGCCAGCTCGGAAATATTAGGATGACTCTGGCTTTGTCTTCTTTTATTTTCAGTAGAATTTCAGCTATTAGAGGAGTCAGTGGGAATGCATATGGGTGATCCGACGACCAATGAAGGTGAAAGGCATCCCCCAGGGATCGGTGACCCAGCCTGCCTCTGGAGCAAAACTGGGCACATTTCTTGTTTATTGCTGTGGCAAACAAGACTATCTGGGGGGGTCCCCATTGCCAGAATATGTGGTGTAATATGCTGAAATCTATTTCCCATTCATACTCTTGGAATAAGTGCCTGCTAAATGCATCTACGGTCACATTCTGAACCCCTGGAAGACAACCCCTGTGACAATGACCTGATTGCATATGCACTGGTTACTAAGCTTGACAGCCTCTGCACAGAGGGAGAGGACTCTTACTCCTCCTTGCCAGTTGATATAAAACAAAGGTTTGGGGGATGTGCTGGATTGTATTGCTATGTCGGAAAAGGCCACAAATCTGTGCAGTGCTTTGGCTCTTGCTGTTACTAAACGGAGATGAGTTCCTATGAATGCTAAGTTTTGTACAGGGCTCAGAGTGAAATTTTGAATGTTCAATTGTAGGCCCAATTTGAGGAAGAGATCTATGGCTTCAAAAGTTACCCATGAACTTAATTCCAGAGAGTGACCCTTCAGCAGCCAATCATCCAGGTAAGAGGCCACTAAAATACCTTTCCTGTGGAGCTGAGCCACTACTACCGACATGGCCTCCAAAAAGACCCTCGGGACAGATGACAGTCCAAAAAGGAGCATCCTGGCCAATAGTAACACCTAGGAATCATTTGTGAGATGGGGGGGATCGCAATGTGGAAATATGCATCCAGAAAGTCAAGGGCTGAGAACCAATTCCTTTGATCTAGTGACACAATTATCACCTGCAAATGTCACCATTTTGAATTTTGATGCTTTCACATAAGTGTTGAGTAACCTCAAATCTAGAATGGGTCTCCAATTGCCATTCTTTTTTTGGTACCAGGAAGTACCTTAAATAAAATCCCTTTCCTCTGTGCTGCATAAGGACTGGTTCTATAGCACCCAAGTATAGAAGAGACTCCATTTCCTCACAAAGCAAGCTCTCATGAGAGGAATCCCTAAAGAGGCATTGGGCAGGGAGGTTGGTTGGTGGAAGGGTAGTAAAGTGGATGGTGTACTCTGGGGAGATGATCTCCAAAACCCACTTGTCTGTGGAGATAGACTCTGAAGCCTGCCTGAAGTGGTAAAAGGTGGTCGCTGAAGGGAAGAAGACAGCTGAATTGGTGCAGCTGGTAAGGATGAGGATGGTCATTCAAGACCTCAGTCAGCCCATCAAAATTGCTGCTTGGAGCTGGAAGGGTATGAGGTCAAAGGCTGAGAGGCGGACAGTTTCTGTCTCTGGAATTTCTGTCTTTTTTGATGTGGTTCATACAACCTCTAGGAGGTTGAGAATTGCACAGGATGGGATCTCTGAGCTGTCAGAGTCTTGCTAAACCTTCTCTTATAGGCAGGTGTATAGATCCCAAGAGAAAGCAACCTAGCCCTGGAGTCCTTTAACGTGCTCAGAGATTCATCCACGCTATCTGCAAACAGTTTAGCCCAGGGGTGGTCAGCCTGAGCCTGAGAAGGAGCCAGAATTTACCAACGTACCTTGCGAAAGAGCCACAGTAATATGTCAGCAGCCCCCCATCAGTTCCCCCCCTGCCACTCCCAGGACCTCCCACCCACCAGAAGCCTCACCGATCAGAGCCTCCACCTCCCTCCCTGCACGTCCCGATCAGCTGTTTCGTGGCGTGCAGGAGGCTCTGGGTGGGGAGGAGTGAGGGCATGGCAGGCTCAAGGGAGGGGGCGGAAGGGGTGGAGTGGGGGCAGGGCCTGTGGCAGAGCCAGAGGTTGAACAGTGAGCACCCCCCGGCACATTGGAAAGTTGGTGCCTGTAGCTCCAGCCCCAGAGTCAGTGCCTATACAAGGAGCCGCATATTAACTTCTGAAGAGCCACATGTGGCTCTGGAGCCACAGGTTGGCCACCCCTGGTTTAGACCCACTGAAAGGGAAGTCTTCCACTGTATTCTGGACTTCTTTTGGAAATCTGGAGCCAAAAGTCCCTCTCATAATTACCACCGTAGAGACTGAATGGGCAGCAGTATCAGCAGCATCGAGTAAGGCTTGTAGTGAAGTTCTGGAAGGCAGCTGGCAATCCACAATAAATTGCCTGGAATTGCTCTCTATGTTCTGCCAGTAATCGGTCAACAAAAGAGTTCAGTTTGGTGTAATTTATATGATATTTCACCATTAATACCTAGTAGATTGGCAATTCTAAATTGTAAGGAGGCTGATTAATAAGGTTTTCTACCAAGTAGGTCTAAATGCTATGATCTTTGTCATAGACGTAGATTTAACGTGGTGCTACCTTCCCCGTTTATTAACTGCATTGTCCACAAAGAATTAGGAGAGCGATGAGAAAATAAAAACTTCAGGTGTTTTGCTGGAAAGTAATATTTCTTATCTGTTCTGTTGCATGTAGGTGAAATAGTAGATGAGGTGTGTCCAGAAGGGCCACATTAACAGGTAAGGCTACGTGGGCAAATGAGACTGTCTGAAGGATGTCAAGCAGCTTATGATGCTTTAACCTCCTCGATAGGGATCTGCAATGAGTCAGCAATTCTCTTGACTAGATCCTGAAACTGCTTAAAATCATTCTCCAAGGATGGAGGATGAGGCAGAACTGCATCATCCAGAGATGAAGAGGAGCTGTTGGTCAGAAGAGAGACCTCTTCATCAGTTCTATCTCCTGCTCCTCAAAGGTTTCTTCTTGAGGATCAGGTCTCCTAGAGAGGGCAGTACATGAAGGCTGCCTATCTCTGAGCAATGAAAAATTGGACACCTCAGCCAGGTCTCGGGGAAAACAAAACTCCTGAGGTAACAACCGTGCTGTTGGTACCAAGTCCATGGTTTGCAGAGACGTAGTAGTGGCCAAGGGAGCTGAAGGTACTGTGAATCTTGTCTGCTTCAAGGGAAATGCAGTAGGAACCCAAGCAGGCATCTTTGATAACGAGGAAGCAGAGGAAGCGCACTTCTTGCCACCTTGGTCTGCTGATGGTCCCAACGATCTCTCCACACCCGAGGCTTTGCCATCTTTTGGCTAACAACGCCCTTGGTACCTGAGGAATCAGCAGCCTCAAAGGTACCAGATTGGAGAGCAGAGCATGCTGACCTGGTTGAAGACTCCGACAACCTCGGCTTTTTTTTGAGGTAATTCCCTACCTGGTGAACTCAGGGCATGATCTTTGGAAGTCTTATGAGAGGTCTTCCTCTTAGATGCCCTCGAGGAGCATGACTTAGAAATAGTGGAGGCAGCAGACTTGCTTGGAGACAGGTGTACAGAAGGGGTCCTTTGGCCTGGGTCAGAAGATGGATGCAACGAGTTTACTATAATGAGGAGACGAAGTTTAATCTCCCTTTATTTTCTGGCTCAATGTCAGACAGAAGTTACACTTCTGGGAATGTGCGATTCCCTGAGACAATCGATGCACTGGGAGTACCCATCACTTACCGGGATTGCCTCCTGGCACGACAGACATTTTAAACTAGGAGAACCAGGCATAACCTCCCAGTGAACAAGAACTACCAGTACCTTGTCTACGCACTTATCTATCTATATAATATATGAGAAGTTTCTTATTTTTTTCTTTAAACTAGGAAGCTAAAGCTACTACTGCTTACTAACTAATTACACAAACACTTACTATAAGTGAAGCACTAGAATAAAAACTGGGACACAGCTGAAGTAATCTCAACGGGGACAACTGCCAGAGCTCCATCTCAGGCTGAGGCTGTTGAGAAGCAACTGAGGGAGGTTTGCCTGTGCACGGCTATGTAGCAACTCACAGGGCGTGACACAAACTAGCATGCATGTACGCACAGGCCAAACGCACATTGTTATGAAAAGTTTCTGATCAAAAGCACAGGGGATGCACCCATAGGACACTATTCAAAGAAGAAGAACCCCCCATTACTTATAGAACAAAAGACTAAACTGTATGCTGTATACAATTATTTTTAATTAACCATGTCTTAAATTTAATTTTAAAACATATTCAAAACACACACTGAATGAATCCAAAGTTTTAAATATGACCTTTTTGCATTTTAAAGGATGCTTAAGAGGAAAAATTCTGCCCTCAAATGCACACGCAACTCTCTGAACCTAATTAATATTGTGCACATGTGCACAAGGGTAGAATTTCATCCTTTAAGAAATTTCTTCCCAAAATCTAGAGTTGATTGCATCTGATAATTGACCAGGTGTGTCAATTCCCCGTACCAGAGGGATTTCATTTATTGAATTTAAAAAACACATTCATATACAGGGTCATATTCGGAGCTCCTTCTATGAGCAGAAATCCCATTGAATCCAGTTTTCAGAGTAACAGCCGTGTTAGTCTGTATTTGCAAAAAGAAAAGGAGTACTTGTGGCACCTTAGAGACTAACCAATTTATTTGAGCATAAGCTTTCGTGAGCTACAGCTCACTTCATCGGATGCATCCGATGAAGTGAGCTGTAGCTCACGAAAGCTTATGCTCAAATAAATTGGTTAGTCTCTCTTGAATCCAGTGGAAATTGTACACATAGATGAACGGCAGGATGGCCCATAGTATATAAATTATTCAAAGTAAATGATTTGTTCGGAGAAAGATTGCACCTAATTTTACAGTTAATATTTATTTTATCAAACAAGTAAAAGACCTAAAACACAAATGTTAAGTGACTCATGAGTACAGTTCCATATGCACTCCTCCAGCACCATATGATGATAGTACAGGAACTGTACAAAATTTTGCTGCAGCATGGAGCCATAAGGGCTCAGATAAATCTGTTTTTATACTGTTGTGCATGTTGTTTCAAAGTTTGTTCTTTACTGTGTAGTCTCTGGGTATAAGTACCTTTAGGCTAAGGGAAATATTCATTACTTACTGCTGCAATAGACAGAATTCAGAGATTTTATTTGCACTTCACATTTAATTAGGGTTGCCAATTTTGGTTGGCTGTATTCCTGGAGGTGTCATCTCATGACATAATCTTTAATTAAAAATTAATCTTGAATTCCTAGAGACTCCAGGACAATCTTGGAGGGTTAGCAACTCTATGTTTAATACACATGCTGTGAATGGAAGAGGAATGTGTAGCAGGCAAGAGATAAAGCAGCTCCAAATCCACATTAAATTGTCTGCACCATTCACCACTTTCCCAGGATCATTTTCATGCCTCAGGTTAACAGGCACAACTCTCACTGATTCAGTTAGTCACTACAGAATACTACATTAGTATACTCAGTTTGCAAATTAAATGAATGCTAAAATCAGTGCAAATTACACTGCTTTGACACTTGTAACTTGGTCAGCAAATGGATGTAGGTGAGTACCTCTGCTATGTTATTTAAATTACTATTTATGTACACTGTTTCAACCCTGTATTTTTACTTTGAAACCACACTTCTTCACACCCATCAAAGGCATTTGAGAACAAGTCCATAGGAAGTTTTAGAAATTTTACTAAACCGTTTTTGCATCAGAGCTAAAAAATTCAGTTTTAGGGATAGAAATTTCTTACAATTATGCTAATACAAGTTTAGTTTAATGAGAAAATACACTTCTGCAATTAAGAATTTTAAGCAGAATATTCTTTGCAAACCAAAATATTAGTTATCAACATAACGAACAAACAAACCTGACTACTACATTTTAAGCATTACTCTAGTTTGACTCATTAACTATAAGAAAACCTTACCTTTAGATTTAAGTGGCAAAGGATTTTCATATAAAATCTGTTCAATTAATTCAGAAAAGCTTTCAGAGAAGAATGGAGGTCTTCCTGTAAACATAAGTAGATTCACTTAATTCTATCAAACTTGGTTAAACTGCAAAATAATTGTTACTAAATAATTCTCATTCAAGAAGCAAGTGTCGTCAATCTGAACTCAATTTAACAAATTCATGTCAATTTAACTACAAATAACTTTGTTGGTGAGAGCCAGTGAACAATGAGGACTGCAGAACAAAACATGGGCAGGACAGCCATTAAAAATGCTCCTTCATGTCTGATGTCCCAAAACGGGTCTCCATGGTAGCCCCAGATACCAGCAGAGTGGATAATGAGGACAGCAAGACCCACATCTATGTTAATCCAATAGGCTAGCATACTGTGTATGTTGCCACAGGAAGATTGGGCTACAACCCTGCAACCTGGTTTGAAGGAGATTTCCCCTTCCTAAATGCTCCCTTCCCGCTCCCTTCTCCCAACCCTTCACTAAGCTAAAGTAGTGCAATTTTAAACAGCTAAAAAGTGAATTTTACCTTTAAAATAACAAATTAATGCATTTGCTAAATTGTTTTAATGTTTAAGAGCATAAAACCCTTGAATGAGAATGGGAGCTCAAGCTGTTATTATAATTTAGCAAATTATAATTCTGAGCACTAGAAGCAGTTAAAACCATATATTAAAATTATACTATAACTCAGATCTTAGTGACAGTATCTCAGCTGATTATTTTACAAGGTTCCTAAATAAATGGAAGTCTTTATAGTGTACCAAAAACTCATTTTCCCAAATCATCACAAATGTCAGATAGATAGATAGATAGATAGAAACACAACCTGAAAACATTTCGTAAAGCAAACAGCCCAATGACCACAAATCACTAGCTATGGAGAAGTCAGCTCCCTTTATTGCTTCTGGAGCGGTGTATACAGGAGATCCTACAAAATAAAACATAGATAAGGCAACTTGTGTAAAGGCTGAATGGATAGTCAATTCAGAATTTTAAAAAGCGCCACCGTGTCAATCCTCCCACCTCACCTCTGTCTCTAAATGGAGATAATTAGTATACATTATCTCCATTTAGAGATAAATGCTGAACTTCAGTTTCCCTAAGTACCTTGCCCAGTGGCACAGAAAATGTCAATGTCAGATCTGAGGTAGAAACTCAGGAATTTGACTTATAGTCCTGTGATCACAACCTTGCCTCTCAGACAACTATCCTCACTTCACTCTGATATACCTTTTCAGTGGGATTGTGGAAACTATTTTGTTATTTATATTCCTATTTCACTTCAACTACACATAATCTTTCGTGAGTGGATCACTTTAGATAAGCTATTACCAGCAGGCGAGTGGGGTGGGGGGGGAAGTATTTTTTTCATGCTTTGTGTGTATAAAAAGATCTTCTACACTTTCCACAGTATGCATCCGATGAAGTGAGCTGTAGCTCATGAAAGCTTATGCGCAAATAAAATGGTTAGTCTCTAAGGTGCTACAAGTACTCCTTTTCTTTTTGCGAATACAGACTAACACGGCTGTTACTCTGAAACCTACAGATAATCTGAGAAGAACATCTACCATTTTGTGCTGTAATTTTCTAATGTACCTACAGAAAGGTCCAAGTCAAAGATGACACCCAGATTAGGGGATGGAGGGATAGGCAGATTAGTGGTATTGTCCAGAGTGACTGAGAAAGGAAGTAGGGGAGGGCTTGAGCTAATGACTAAACATCTACAAGAAGATGTCAGAGACACAGGTCAAGATTTTAGTTTGGACAGATGGAGACAAGAATGAAGAAGAGAGGCAGATCTATGAGTCATCAGCATGGATACTGGTATTTGAATTTGTGTTTACAGATGAGATTACCAGAGATCAGGTTTAGAGGGAGAAGAGAAAGGAACAAGGCATGAGCCTGTGGAGCCTGCATAGAAAACTGATAGGGTATTGAGGCTAATCCCCGAAAGGGCACTCTGAAGAAGCAGTAAGAGAGATTGGAGGAGAACCAGAAGAGAACTGAGTCATGGAAGCCAAGGGAGGTCAAAATTTCAAGAAGAGCATGGGTGATGTAGTCAAAGGTAACTGACAGGTCAATGATGACAAAGTACTGGTTCTGAGCTTTAGCTAGGAAGAGGTCACTAGAGACTTTGGTGAGATTGGTTTCAGTGGACTGCAAGGAGCAGAAGCTTGATGGGAGAGGGCTTAGGATGGAACTGAAGGAGAGGAACTCCGGACAGCAATTGCAGACAGCATGTTCAATGAGCTAAGAGACAAAAGGGGGAAGGGAGACGGAGCAGTAGTTGGATGGGTTAAGGAGAAGAGTAAGGAAGGAGATGAGAGAGAAGGCAGCCCAGAAGATAGGATGCAGTCACTGAGCCAAGAGGACAGGTTAGAGAACAGACAAGAAGCTTCTGCATCTATGATGGGGAGAAGGAGGAGAGAGCTGTGGGAGGGATGGGAAGGTCACATTGCATTTTGTCAGTTTCTCTTGGAAGAAGTCAGCAATAGCCTGTGGAGAGAGAGAAGTGGAGGCAGAAGGAGGGGATGATCTTGATATATATAACAATAAAAAAATAGACCGTTTATGGTGGTTTCCCTTTGCAGTTTTTCCACCTTCCTTTGAAGCATCTGATACTGAATGCTGTCATGGACAGGATACCAGACTATATGAACCACTGGTCTGATTCAGTATAGCTATTCCTATGTTAAACTAGTATTAAAATAGGATGGAAATAGGTCTACATTCTGCCATACTGGACTCCCACTCTTTCAGACAATGCCACTTTTCATTAAGATGACCACCACCCACAGTAGCTTCAAAAATGCCAACTGTATTTAAAAGCTCTGTGAAGCACATTTGCACAAAGTGTATTCAAAATGGGCTTCCTCTCTTCTGAGCTCAGTTTGCTGTACACAAACACAAAATAGATGTAGTCCACTTTTAAATATATAGATTTATTTAAACTCAATATTAGTAACAATAGTTTACAGGAATGGAGGCATTTCAGTGTTTGGGAAATTGGGAACACAGCCATGAAAGACAAAATTGCAGTGTCAGTTTTCACAGACTGTACAAGAGAAGAGGAAGGAGAAGAATGCAATGACTTCTCTGTTGGAATGATTTTTTCTTAGTACTCTGTGTTTTGTAAAATACACATAACCCCTTTTGAGTAGAAGCCACAGAACTGAAGATTCATAGAAATGTTTATCCCTGTTTAAAAAGGAGAGGACCATTTTATGCAATTTAATTAGAGATATGTACACCATGCAACTGAGGGCGAGATGAGTCCCAACAAACAGAAAAAATACTGTAAAATTATCCATAGTATTTATTCACATGATGTCTGTTCCCACAATCCTTGCACAGGTGAAACTCCTGTTGAAGCCAATAAATAGGATATTGGTTACAAATTTAAGCCAATTTCTCTGTATTTTTACTTAAATGAAAAATACTTACAACAACAAAATACACAAATCTGATTATAAGGCAAATGGTTTATCAGAATAACCTTCTTTAATTTTCCTATAATCCCTTTTCTTTAAGTGGGCTGGAGTGCTGCTAAAAGAGTGAAGCAGACATCCTCTCCTGTTACATATAATTTTGTAGTCCCTGTGTCATACTAGCAGAGAATGACTATAGAGCTACCTAGATATTTAGGACATTTCAGATTAAATCACTTTTATTTACTGATCCCAAACTCCATTTTTTCTCAATACTACACCTTACTTTTTATAATATGCCTGAATATAAATCATGAATAATGTTTCATATACAAAAAATAACTTGTAGATACAACACGCCTGTCTGCCAATTAACCTCAACACAGGAGGAATAAAAATAGAAAGTTTATTATCCAGCTGTATTATACCACAGTCACTGAGGGTTAGACAAAGTCAACAAAATTTTCAGTTCCATCCTCCTTTCAAGAGCACTTATTGGTTTCTTTTATCCTTAGGTTTTGGCTTGTAAGAGGGGATAGATTGTTAACCCCCCCCCCCCCACACACACACACACACACAATTGCAGTCATTCTGATAAAGATATATCAAAGAGGCTGTTCGGTTCATGTTTCTTCCTGGATACAGTAGGTTCATCATCATTCTTGTTTCTTGCAATAGGGAGTTCCATTAAGAAACTTACGCGAGCAGGAGACAAAGCTTATTGTCAATAGTTCACTTGTTCCTAATAAGTACTGTGGCAGATCAGCATTTTGAAGAGAGAGAAGCTGTAACTGAAATAGTTCAATCCCATAGCATAGAGGGTTTTGAAGATTAAGTACAGAACTTTGAATTTGTTCTCCTACTTGGTGGCATCTCAGTTACTGCACTTATAATGCATTTGTATGGACCAGACTTCTTGAGTGAAAAGGCTGCTGCATTCTGGAACAGAAGAAGTTTCTTTAATGACCAGAGTTTATTCCTAAGTACAAGGCATGGCAATAATTAAGCCTATTGTAAAAAAAAAAAAAATGTTTCACAGTAGCCAGGACAGCATCCAGAGGGAGGATGGAAAGTCTCCTGGCCAGTAACAGATGGAAGAATATACTTCAAGCCACTGCTAATAAATGGATACCCAATAGCAGTGTGAAGTCCATATTGAGGGCACTAGCAGCCCAAGTTGTTTTTTTAACTGAGATTCCCAGTAGCTTCATATATATATGTTGAACAAAAGGGCGACAGAATTAAACCTGTCATACCCCATAGGCGAGGTCCTTTCAATATATAACTCACTATCCCAAATTAACTTCCAAGTTCTCGGAGATGTAAATGGAGCACACATACTCTAAATCAACTCCACCTCCTACTAGTGGTAGGATCAAATGTGATACCATAGATCATAGGGTTTGCCATTGAAGGCACCTGACAGACTTTAAAAAAGTATCAGCACGGACGAGCTGCCTCAACCATGGCTAGGAGGACAGCACAGTCCCAGTCCAAAGCCTTTTCTCCACTGCACTCTGGGAAGCCCAGTATACAAGATCTCTCTGCTGTCCAACTGAGTGAGACATATCTTCACTTAATTCCAAGTATGGAAAACATGGAACGATGAAATATGCAAAACAATCCTGAAGGATGTTACCAAGCTTCTGTCAACTGGAGTTCAGTGAGTTAGAGAAATACTTTACGTAATTTTTAGGGCTGTTGACTAATCGCAGTTAACTCATGCAATTAACTCAAAAAACTTAATCATGATTAATCGCAGCTTTAATTGCACTGTTAAACACTAGAATACCAATTGAAATTGATTCATATATTCACACTGTAAAAAAAAAGAAATAGTATTTTTCAATTCCCCCATTATAAGTACTGTAGTGCAATCTCTTTATCACAGAAGTTGAATTTACAAATATAGAATTATGTACAAAAATAACTGCACTCAAAAACAAAACAAACTAAAACTTTAAAGCCTAAAAGTCCACTCAGTCCTATTTCTTGTTCAGCCAATTGCTCAGACAAACAATGCTGCCCGCTTCTTGTTTACAATGTCACCTGAAAGTGAGAACAGGCTTCCTCATGGCACTGTTGTAGCCGGCATCGCAAGATATTTACATGCCAGATGCGCTAAAGATTCATATATCCCTTCATGCTTCAACCACCATTCCAGTGCAAATATTTCTAATAAAAAAATATATAACGAGTACTGTACACTTTGTATTCTGTGTTGTAATTGAATATATTTGAAAATGTAGAAAACATCCAAAAATATTTAAATATATGGTATCCTGTTGTTTAACACGATTAATCGTGATTTTTTTTTTTACATCGCTTGACAGCCCTAATAATTTTATATCAAGAACAGATGGGTTAGAATTGATTTTCTGTCCTCCCATTTAAACTGATTTGATATCTCCTTAGCCACATCATGTAGGCAAATACACTGCACAGTATTGTTTGGTCCTCTCTAGAAGATTTTCATTTCAAGAAAAAACAAAACAAAAACAAAACAATTTGCTGAAGGAACTATTTATGTTCTACTGATTGTGGAGTGCAAAGTTTAATCCCTTAAGGATAAAGATCTTCTGTTTATTAGGCACATATGTGCCTATAACTGGCTTAATGCTACTTATTTCAGCACTTCTCTGTATTGGCAACCTCATAATATTTTCCCTTGCTTTACCATAGTTCCAGCCTTCATTTCCACATACACCAGCTTTCACCATACAGCTGGAGCTCAACAGGCTCTAAATAAAGGATTGTATTTTGCTGTGTTAGCTGTAATCTAAAATGGATTTATTTATATTTCTATATGTACTGCTCCATATACTAGGTACCTCCATAAGTTCAAACGGTTACTCTAAATGTTTACAAAATCATACCATTTGCACTTAAACGAGGAAATGAGAAATGTAATAGCCAACTCGGTTTTATTTTTCCCCATTCGTCTATATCAGACACAGAAGGACATCCTAAAATAAATAAACAAACCAAACCAACCAACCCACCCACCCAAATTTAATGAGTTAGTATTTCTAGTTAATTAGGCCCCTTGCTCCATTTAAAGTCTGTTATCTATCTGATCATTTTGTTTTAAAAATGACTCCTGAAAATTGGTTTATTGTTTTAAATGTAAAAAAAATTGAAACAGCAGCACACCAGCCATTGAAATTACTGAAAACTCACCAATGCCACTGGGAAATGATTGAGAGATGTATGTTTGTACAGTAAAAGTTGCATTTCAGAGATGTGATGTTACATCTACAACACTCATTGTAAAAACCAACCACTCACTTGTACAGCCACACTGTAAGTTTATGTAATTACAGTAATATAAATTCAGCTTCACTGTCCCTATACTCGAATACCTTGATCTGGGCTTTAATTCAAGGGTACCTTGAAGATTATTCAGAACAGACACACTAAAATGATAAAACAGTCTTTATTACTTCTTCTCACAGATGTATGTTATGCTGTATGTTTGCTAAACTTGGTTTTGTACTGTTATGAAGGTAGGAAACATGACTGCGTGTATGTAAAACCTGTTTCTTCTCTATGTACCTGTCATGCACTCACTTAAAGCGCGGGCTAGCAATCTTCCCTGTACTTAAGGATATCAATGATTGTCTATTCTACCAAAATCTTGCTTACATGACACTAAGGATAGGTCTACACTGGCACTAAAAGCTGTAAATTCGAGCTTGAGGAGACATACCTGCACTAGCTTTGATTGAGCAAACCTGCTAAACATTGACGTGTAGCCACAGTGGCGCAAATGTGGGAGGGACTGACTGTCCCCAGCATGAACCTATGGTCTCAGACAGGATTGGACTTGGAGCAGCTTGCTGCTCCTGCCACTGTGGCTACGTTTCTATTTTTAGTGCATTAGCTCAATCAAAGCTAGCATGGGTATGTCTGCCCGCAGCTCCCATTGGCCGGGAACAGCGAACCGCAGCCACTGGGAGCTGCAAGCGGCCGTACTTGCAGATGCTCAGGTAAACAAAGCATCTCGCAGCCCACCAGGGGCTTACCCTGAACAAGCCGCGAACCAAGTTTGGGAACCCCTGCCTTAAGCTAACAGTAGCATTAATTACAGTGAGGAGAAGAGATAAAATATAGTCACCTGAAGCAATAGCTGTATGTACAGATAAATTAGTAACAATTTATTTAACAATTGCCTTTCACAATTACATTTTATTTGCTCTAATTTTCATAACAGGTAGTGTAGCTTGTTTTGCGGTTTGTACCATACACAAATTCCCATAATGCTTCCTATTACATTGTCATAGACACTGTCAGAACTAAACAAAATAAAATGTTTCATTACTAACGTAGAGTTTTCTGAGAAAAACCTAGCATTCTTAATTCCTGCATCCACAAAAAGAATAGTTACAAAAGACTACTATTTTAAAAGTTTCTGGCAGAGAAAATAAGACCCCGTCCTCTCAACATGATTTAAAATCAAAACATTTTTAAAACATTTCATTATGCCTCATTGGGTTTAGTTAATTTTAACTGGATAAAACAATATACTATATGCTGTACCTTTGAGTCTATTTTTCAAGTTTCTTTGTGGAGTGCTTTCACAGCCATCATCACCTCCTCCTTCCTCTGACCCAATTAAAGCAAAAAATTCTTCCAAATTTTCACCCTCTGCTTTAGCCAGGCAAAAGTTATTGAACTTCAGTGTGCCAGGCCCTTCCAGAAGTATCTACAGAGGTAAACAAAAGTGAACACCAAGTTGTTTCTTTTAAATATAAGGACTGTTTCAAGAAGCTGAATTTTTCAGTCAACCTATCTAAGATTTAAGTTTTGATCAAGTCTCATTACCATTAAAAGTATTTATATGGCCTTCATCACAGTAATAGCTGAATGCCTCCCACAAGTGGTTGGGGGGGCGGGGGGAGAAAGACTACAACGACCTCCTTTTTTCACAGACATCAAAAGGTGTTTTTTTTTATTTTAGACAGATCTGGGCAGAGGGCTTTTTGTTTCTTTGTTTTAAATGAGCCTGTGACGATGAAGATGATATTGTGGGAAAGCATGGAAAAAGAGAGGTTTTACATTTGCTCTGCATGCAGCAAAGTTAGCAACCATTCTTATTTAATCTGGTGGTGAGTTCCAAAATCTTGTTCCAGCTCCTGAAGTCATTAGTCCTCTACTGGTCAACAGCTACATTGTTTCAGTGGAACATAGCTGTCATGGGAGGTTGTGGTTACATAGAAAAAGAGGCAATATCAAAATAGCCAGAACAGTTTTCTATGCAGGACTCTGAAAATAAGGATGGCTACACTTTGAACTGGACGATGAGTTCAAAGGAGTAATTGCCACCTACATTACTCTGCAGAAAAGATAAAAATTGATGCATCTTTCAAAGTGTGCATATTCAAGTTTGTTAGATTAACGTTTATAATATTTAACATTTAATTTCCAAAATATAGACGCTAGAGTTGACTAAAAGGATTATTCACCTAGCAATCAGATTCTGAGAAACATTTTACCTGTTCATCAACCTGGTTTAACAGTAAATTAGTAGCTTTAAAGGAAATACAAGTTTTCAAACTCTACTGTATTCCATTCATGTCTCAATGTCCTGCCATCAGATACACAAATGTGCAGCACTATATTTCTTATGAAGTCATCTACTGAATTTACGCATGCATCCACAATAGCTGATTTTACAAGAAACTTGGTAATGCAGAAAATGTGATCACACAGGAGAGAGTCCAATTGAGAGCAGAGTCAATATACTAAGCAAAACCAAAAATGTTTATTGTGGTCATACTTTGATTCACTATGTACATTTTAGGAAAAACATGAGGGTTTTACTAGACTAAATTCAAAAACTAGGCAAAGATGTGCAGTCTTGTTTTAGGAAACAATTACAGTAGGTTGATCATTCATTTATGCAACATTTGGTAACAACTTCCCATGGAGTTCTAAAAGCAGATTTCACCAACTTTATTCTCCAATTGCTATTTACACAATAATTTATGTACTGTATACAGTATTAATTTCGACTAAGTCATTGTTTTTTATATTTACTTTTTTTTTAAGTTTTATTTTGTGGCATGAAGGATTACCAAGAAACGAAGAAGTATGTGGTTTCCTAGTGTAAACAGGGTATGACAGAATGATTCAAAGCTATAAACACAAAGGGACTCCTAAATGAATAATGAAAATCCTTTATTGACTCATCTTTTTATGCTGCAGCATGGAAACAAATACCATACTCTACCACTCTGCAGCTGGGAATTAGTGCTTGACAGGAGAGATAGAAAATAAACTAATTAGACTGTAAGGTATTCAGGACATATACTTGTCTCTTATTCTGTTCATGCACAACACCTGGCCTCCAACCCTGAGCAGGGACTCTGGACATTAACATAATACAAATAATAATTTTGTAATGTCAAAGATATCATTAACATTTCATAAAGATACCCATTATAACACAACTACTGTTACTCATTACCTTTCCAGGTGTGAGTTCACAGAAGATAATTCCAAGGTCATGAATGTGATGTAATCCAGTAACCAAATCAATACCAAATTCTCTCACCACATCTTCAGGTAGCTGTTCATCTTGCGCAATGACCATTTCTAGTGAACCACCTGAAATGAATTCACACAGAATTCCTTATGACAGTTGTATATCAAGAAAAGGCCAGACCAATAGCCTACTATGATATTATACAGCCTCTTAAAAAAATTAAAATGAAAATACAAAATCAATTGAAAAAAATAAATGTTTGCCTATCTTCAATTGCTTTGTGACTCTCCAACAGCCACAAGTTTCAAAATGTATATAAAAATAACCTGTTACTCATCAGCACTAAAGGTGTACTACACCCAGCTGTTTTTGACGTCTGGAAAAACGGAGGCATGGAAACATCATTCTCGTATAATCACTGTACATCCTTTATACCTAGTCACTGAAACATGGGCAAATTTTGAACATAAGACCCATGTCATCTAATTTGTCCATATGGATCACTAAAACCGATAAGAGTTCACCACTAACATCAATAATGACTACTTCTGTCAAAGAGTTCCTATTTTATGCCAAGAAGGCAGAGAGTGGGAAATTGATCTATTCTTTACTGAATTTATTTACATTATTTTAGTACTCAAAACAAAATTACAACCCTGCATACATTTATATAGCATGATTTATATCAGACTTCACCTTTTATACAATAATCTTCATCTTTCTCTAAATCAACATTACTGAAAAGTGACAGAGCAAACAATTCAGTTTATAATTTTCATGAACAAATGGTTTATTTATATCACACCATGAAATTATTACGGTAATGACCATAAAAGGAGGTTATAAGAAAGCTCTTCTTCAGAAATCGAGATGTCTTTTAACTGTTTATATTTAACCTATGACCATATTTTTATTATTAAATTATTTATTAAAATAAAAAGAATTCTATTCTAACACATCTCCTCTAATACTTCTGAAGTGGAATGTCTTCCTGTGAATTCTTCCAAAACTAGAGAGAGATTAACTTTATATACAATTTTTTAGTATAATTGTCTTGAAAACAATAACTTCAAATAGTTATATTGTAAAATCAGTAAGAAATGGTTACTTACTATAACTGTGGTTCTTCAAGATGTGATGCAGACATGTATTCCACCTAGGTATGAGCATGCACACACCCAGGTGGAATACACGGCTGTATCGATTCTAAGAAGAATTAATGTTAATGTATTTACAGCTTTAGAACAACTCGTGCAACAGTGTGCCAGATGAAATAGGGCTCAAGACCTGAGCACTTTCTTGAAGTGCTAATGTACTCTGATCTATCTCCAGAGGCAGGGGGTCCCTTGTAAAGGATTTGAAGAGAATCATTATCAGAGAAATGAAATGAGTGGGTTCACTAACAACGATTTTATTGTTTTCTTTTTCCCACTCCACAATTCCTTAAGTGAATGTTAATACCATGAAAGAAGTTGGATTAGATACACTGAAGAATGAAATCTTCTATCCACCGAATAAATACAGTATGGGTAGCAATAGTGCAAGCTTCCTACACTGCCCTGCCAACGTGCAACAAACCTATCCAGAAAATAAAAGAACAAAAAAACCCCACTTCTTGACATGAGAGAGTACTTTACATCTTATGAGACCATCAACAAAGGTGTCAATTAGCATTAGGAATGACAGCGGCCAGTAAGACTCTATTGCAGTGATTCTCAAACTTTTGTACTGGTGACCCTTTTCACATATCAGGCCTCCGAGTGCAACCCCCTCCCTTATAAATTAAAAACACTTTTTAATATATTTAACACCATTATAAATGCTGGAAGCAAAGCAGGGCTTGGGGTGGAGGCTGACAGCTCGTGACCCCCATGTAATAACCTCATGACCCCCTAAGGGGTCCTGACCCCCAGTTTGAGAACCCCTGCTCTATTGTTTGCCTGAGATTTTAAGAAATTTTTAATCAACTACATTGCAATAGGCAAATTTTGCTGCTTTTATTAGACTATTTCTAACTTCCAGTTAGAAGTCAGTACATGAGCGGTCTGAAGTAATAGGTACATTTTAGGGCTCCAGTGCTGCAAAGACATATGCATGTGCTTAACTTTACACACAGCAAGTAGTCCCACTGGCACCAATGGGACCACTCACATGCATAAAGTTAAACACTGAGCAAACGTTTACAGGATTGGAGCCTAATTTACTTTCTACTATTAATTTTATGCTTACTAAACTACATACATATAAACCATATGCAAAAAGTTATGTTAAAAGCACAATAAGATTGCAGTCAAGCATACAAAAGTTTGGAACTATTAGAATTAACAACCTTATTTCAGCCCCCTTCTGCATATGCATTATGATTAAGTCTACATTTTAGTCACGGGTCTTCTTAGTAAAAGTCATGGACAGGTCACAGGCAGTAAACACAAATTCACAACCCGTGAGAAACACTAGGTATACAAACCTCATATTGGGCCCGAAAGGGATAAAAGACAATACTGGGCCCACATAGCCCCACCCTTCCAGACACAGGCGCCAGCTTCCAACTTTCCCCAGGAGTGCTCAACCATCACTCAGCCCCAGGCCCCGTCCCCACTCCAATCCTTCCTCCAATCCCCCACCCCCACCTCTTCCCGCCTGTGGCCCAGCCCTCACTCCACCCCTTCCCCCAAGGGCCCATCCCTTACCACCCAGTTCCACCCCCTCCCCCGAGCACACCCCATCCCTGCTCCTCCACCTCCCTCCCAGTGCCTCCTGGACTCAGTGGAACAGCTGATCCATGGCAGGCAGAAGGCGCTAGGAGGGAGGGTAAGTAAGGAGGCCGCCAGTGGATGGGGAGCTTGGCTGCCAGTGGGTGCTAAGCACCCGCTAATTTTTTTCTGTCGGTGCTCCAGCCCTGCAGTATCCACAGAGTCGCCGCCTATGCCTCCAGACCTGCAGAGCATGCTCCAACTAGAAAGGAAGCTTAAAAAAAGAGAGCTACCCAGCTCAGTCAAGGGGAGGAAAACAGACCTACCCTAAGGGGTCCTGAACAAGGTTGCTGAAGAAGTCTCCCTGTGAGGAATAGGACTTCATGCTGAGACCCATTGGGGCTAAAGGTTTAGCCGTCTTTTCTTCTCTCTTTTGTTACCTTAGATTAGACTTGGAGCCATGAGAGACAGATGGTAGAAAGCAGACCCAGGAAAGGTAATTTCAAGGGCACTATAGGGCACGGGACACTGTTGACTGAAGAGCCCGGGCCCTACCCCTGCTGCAGGAGAGGCATAAATCACATTCCAATCTCACTCCACCTTTGATAAGAGGACAAGGACATTGCAACCTAAGGTGAAGCTAAATCCATCCTCAGATGAGGAACTGGACTGAAAGGCCTTCCCACTGAGAAGCAATACGGAGTACACTACCCGCTAGACCACCTGGCTTCCAAAGGCTCTGTTACAGTCCTTTTCAGCCCTGGGCTGGAATATAACTCCATGAGGACAGATTGTGCAGAGAATTTAGCTGCTAAAATTGAAAAGGTCTCTACTGAGCATGTGCAAATTACCATTTTTCAAAAGCTTTTAACTTGGCCAAATTTGGGAGGATTTTTAGAGGGGCAGCAAAAGGCTTATCCTTGATACAAAGACCACCCCCCCACCAAATTTCAAGGCTTTGTTCCAAAGCATGGAGGCATTAGACCTTTTCAAATAAAGGTTGCCAAAAAAAAAAAAAAACCACACTAAACACACAGTCAAAATGTATTCTCCCCTACCCTCATCCTTGGAAATAAACATTTTGGCTGGAATTTTCCGAAAAAATTCAACATGAGGCAGACATACACCATGGGAAATTTCAGCCCAAACAGTTATAGTCTGGCAAAATTATTAAAAACTGAAAACAAGGTCTGAAGTGTCAGGCAACCTTAATAAAAGGTGGTGCTACCAGCCCCATCTACAATACACATCCTTCTAAGCAAACACTTGACTGCAGTCTAAAAAATGCTTGCGGTATTAAGGCACCTTTCTAGTATGTGATACTGTTTTAAAAAATATTTACTTCTGTACACTTTTATGACAGAAAATATTTAACATAAGAGAAACCTATTTTAGACCAACACTGAATCCACTGAAATATCTGGATGTTGATCAATAGTAGCCAATATCTGCTAAACAATTTCCTCCCAATGATAAAAGGAAGAGTATGAGAACTACAGGAACTCCTCACTTAAAGTCATTCTGGTTAACTTGTTTCGTTGTTACATTGCTGATCAATTAGGGAACGTGCTCGTTTAAAGTTGTGCAATGCTCCCTTATAACATTGTTTGGCAGCTGCCTGCTTTGTCCACTGCTTGCAGGAAGAGCAGCCCGTTGCAGCTAGCTGGTTGGGGCTTGGAACCAGGGTGGACCGGCAGCCCTCTTATCAGCTCCCCGCTCCGCTTAGTTCCCTGTGCAGCAGCCGCCCAGCAGGCTATCAATTGCCTGCAGTTCAGCTGTCCCTCCCCCCACTGCCATGTGCTACTCCTGCCCTCTGCCTTGGAGCTGCTCCCCGAGCCTCCTGCTTGCGGGGGGGGGGGGCGCAAATATCAGGGTGTCCACCTCCTCCTTGCTCCTGCACCCCGCTTACCCCATCTCCATAGAGCAGGGGGACACATGACAGGGCTCAGGACGGAGGGAGCTTCCTGGCAGCAGCTGTGGTCTCAGCTTGCTGATTAACTTAAAAAGATAGCGTACTTAAGACTGGGTCAGCGTACTTAAAGGGGAAATGCACATCTCTCTCACACACACTGTCTCTCTGCCACACTGTCTCCCCTCCCTCCATTTCTGCTGCCTTGTAGAGTGTGAGGCTACATTAACAATGAGTTAACCCTTGAGGGCTCAGCCAATTGCTAGTTCATCATTTAGCAGTAAGGCATTCCCTGGGAAATATCCCACCATCTGACTTCACCACCTCAACCAAGCTTCACAATCATCATTGCTGTGTACAGTATTAAATTGTTTAAAACTGTGTGTGTCTCTGTGTGTGTGTGTGTATATATATTTTATTTATTTATAATTAAAATATAGTCTTTCATCTGGCAAAAAAAATTTTCCCTGGAATCTAACCCCCCCTATTTACATTAATTCTTATGGGGAAATTGGATTCACTTAACATCGTCTCGTTTAAAGTCACATTTTTCAGGAACAGAACTACAACGTTAAGTGAGGAGTTACTGTATCTCTGCATTATTGCCCAGGTTCCTGAACCTTACAGTGATTTCCTTTATACATTTGTTTTGAGCGGTTTTAATAATTGAGACATTCCTTCAAAACAACTCAGTAACCCCATAAACTCATTAAATAAATCATCATCATAAAAAAAAACACCCATACCAAATTCTTAAGCTCCTGTTTTAAGGTTTTGTTTTTAATCACTTTATTTTAGAAAACTGCATATAAAATAGTCCAACTCAATAAGGCCAAAAATACAGAGAAAAATATGGGGGGGGAGGGGAGGGAGGGAAGAAAGCACAACAAAATTTATACTTGATCTGATCAAGAAAAAAAAAATCATTCATGTTGTTGCAAG
This sequence comes from Caretta caretta, assembly GCF_965140235.1. Taxonomy (NCBI): domain Eukaryota; kingdom Metazoa; phylum Chordata; order Testudines; family Cheloniidae; genus Caretta; species Caretta caretta. The sequence continues at coordinate 188,230,488 of NC_134207.1, read as the reverse complement.
AGAGATATGTTGGATATTCAAAATGGAATACATTTTCCACACTTCAAAAGCTATTTTCAAACTGAACAAATTTAATGAAGGACCTAAGACTTGTTGTACTTAAAAATATGGTAACTAAGATTTTTTAGAAATATCATGATTATGTTGAGCCTTAGTAGAAACTGTATGATTGCCAGAAATGATTAATACTCTCTCTATATTTAACAAAAGGCTGCCTGTTCAAAGGTGAACATATTTGCCAACAGAAAAGGAGTACCTGTGGCACCTTAGAGACTAACCAATTTAGTCTCTAAGGTGCCACAAGTACTCCTTTTCTTTTTGCGAATACAGACTAACACGGCTGCTACTCTGAAACCTGTCATATTTGCCAACAAATTAGACTAGAAAAATATGCCAAAGTTTTCAAACTTAGGGGTATAAAGTTAGTCACCCAACTCCATAATCATACACTTGATTAGAAGTGGCCTGGCTACGTCAGAGGTGTTGAGAATCTGCAGCTCCCATTTTCAGTGGCATTTGAAGCTTCATAGCACTTCGAGAACAGAAAGTTTATTTTATTTAGGTCCTTACTAGGAAGCCAATGTTAGGCAGCCAAATTTCAAAGTTTGACCTCAGTATCTAGCCCACTTATTTCTGTCAAACATGGGAAATAATGCTATCCTAGAGTTCAAACCATGCACGTCATAACAACTGGATAAAGCCCTTCAATAAACCTTTTTTGGATAACATAGAGATAACCTAATACAGACCAAAGAATCACCCAGTTCACAAAGCATAGGGCAGTCCTCAGGTTCATTCAGCTCCAAAATTGGTGTCTTAACATAAAAGAAAGGATGTTTCAAGTCAACTGGAAGAGATGGCTTAATTCATATAACACTAGCCAGCAGACTCCCCTTTTGATTTCCAAAAAGGAAAATGAAGCAATATCTTTCATCTGGTCAAATTTATGTTTTAGGTTTACTGGCATATTTTCTATTTTTAATTCTCAAAAAATATTTAGGAAAGTACCAAAAAGCTGACAGGCACTAGAAATCTAACCTTTCCTTGAACAACTTTTATCTATTCATCCCCTTCAAGAATTCATAGTGGTGCTCTGCAAGTTGCAGCAGTGGCATCATCTGCCAAGCTATTTAAATCCAATTATATTGTTTCATATCAGTTAACTCTTGAAACACACATTGAAGTGGAAGAGAATACAACTGGAGGCATTTTTCTAGGAATCCAGTTGTAAATGATTTCTATATGCTAACTTTCTACTAAAGTTTCTGACCTTTCATTTATGTTTTTAAATAGACTGTCAGGAAAAAAAGTTAAAATGTACATTTTGAATAAACTTTTTTCTGTTATAAATTTATGACATGAAATTCCCATTTAACATATTTTATTTAGTTAGCATCTCTTACCTGTGCATAACTCCACTACAAGCCAGAGATGGTTGCTTGTTTCATACCATTCATGAAATGTTACTATGTTCTTGTGTCTAATTTCATGTGTAAGACGAACCTGTAACAGAATATTTATATATTGTATTTGGAGAGTTGCATTCATATATTAGTGTTTCGAGGGGGGAGTGGGGGAGGGAGAGGGAGAGATGCAATCCAAAGTAATTCTAGTTTCCTTTCTCCCCATCTTGTTAGCTTTTCAAATGCCACCAAATTTTTAAGAAGTCACATTCCTACTCAAATCATGCAATCAAAAATACAGAGGGAAGGTACCTTTTGGCACAAGCCCACCACCCACCCCAACTTCCCTATGTTCAGAACTACAGTCAATTTTCCTCAAAACAGTTCAACTGGTTAACAAAAAAACAACAGTTTAAGAAAGAAGGCCAGGGTCAGCATAGCTATCCAGTGACAGAAGAAAACATTCCCATGTTGTAGATCAGAGTTCAGGGTCAAAGTTACGTCCTTAGCTTCTTTGCCAGTGAGAGATAGAAGTGTGAAAGAAGCAGGTACAGTGAGTCCTGGAGAAGGAAAGAGTTTTCCATTATTCTTGAGTAATCCCCTCTGGTCAGCCAAATATCACTGAGAGGTGCCCAGGAGCTACATTTATGTTGAAAGATGGGTCAACTCCAATAAAGTACGGTTCACAGCTTTGAGGGACACGGGGGAAAATAGTAGAAATTTCTCCATTCCCCTTTTCCATCTTAAATAAAAAGGAAGGAAGGAAGCCTAAATGTGCAACATTTACTGCAGTTTGTGGTAGAAGAATTGCTGGATATGCTCAATACAAAAAGTAACAAAATATTCTGAGCATTTTTAACCAAGGATATAACTTTGTAGTGACTCAGTAAGTGTTGATTACTGAAACAATAAGAGAAAGTACTTAAGACAATGTATATATGGGAGAGGAGGGAGGCTGGTACTTCAATTGACTTGTATTTTCCCAGTGAACACTGCAGTAACAAAGTAAAAACAATCACTACATTTATGACAGCTTCTATGACCAGCACAAGTTAACCACTTATGAGCAGATGTGTTTACATCTGTGCTAAAAAAGGACTGAAATTAAGTGAGGGACTTTAGGAGGAATCCATGACTTAACACCTACAAAAAACCCCATTTAAGCTATGGGAATTTGGAATCTAAAATCTTAAAACATTGCTATAAATTGACACACACAAGGTAGGTGAAGTAATGTCTTTTATTGGACCAACTTCTACTGGTGGAATGTACAAGCTTTTGAGCTCCACAGACCAGAAGAAGAGCTCTGTCTAGCTAGAAAGTTTCTACCTTCCATCAGCAGACATTGGTCCAATAATGGATATTATCTCACCTGCTTTGACCAACAAGGCTACAACAACAGTGCAATCAACTATAAATTGTGACAAATTAATTGTATGTGAAGGAGTACCTGGTATTTGTATCTACATTTCCCTACCGAAATAGTAATAAACATTATTCTTACCCAGTTAGTTATTTCAGCTCTTTTACATTTATCAGTGCAAAGAATTGCAACAAAATTAATAGTGCCTTTTCTTCTTCCTTTATAAACAACTGTCTTGCTTCCTCTTCCAATCTCTTCATATAGAATAAAGTTCTCCATGTTTAATACGCTTTACATCCAACAAATTAAGAAATGGGTTGTTTTCATCACTAAAACATCATATTGAAAGAAAGAAATTCAAATTTATTAAATGTAAATATGTAATCATTATTTTCTTAATTCTTAAGATATGGCATTTAATACAAAAAGGTACCGTTCATGTGATTAGCAATAATGATTGACCTTACAGAAAGTTTATAAACAAGACCTCCCACAACTAAGTCTAATCAACATTTTACACAGAGGATAATATAAGAGTCACAATATTAAACTCGAAACTGCAAATTCTAAACAAAACTTAATCTACAAAGCCCTGCCTCTACAGCCATGACATTACTAGGGAATTTTGGTCTACTAGCAGTTCATCTATCCTGGCACTAGCCCTAATGGAGCCAAGGACCCCAGCAGCTTCCAATGTTTTTACCACATCAATTAAACCTGCTAAGAACCAGAGGTAGCATGTATGAGTGGGAATATCTTGAAATTCCCTAGTGTAGAGAAAGATAATGGAAAGTTATGTTTACCAACTGAGCTGGTTTTGTGTTTTGAGATTCAAGGCAATTCCACATAAACTAACTTCTAATTTTCCCATCAGTTTTATCATTTTTTGACTTCGAAATCTAGATAATACCGTACTGTTGCTTCCAAAGAAATATTTACAATTTATTAGTAATCCTCAATGTAGTCTCATTTGTACATCAGAAAAAATGTAAGTAGTTCACCATGTTTAGTAAGAAGTAAAGCAGACTTTTTTAATCTGCGTATTTATGTTCTGTATCTGAGCACATTAAGTAATAGGAGCTATTCTGTCTTGGTCTGAGTGAGCCTTTACTTTGAATTTCAAACAGAACTGGTAGCAAAATATCATAACTAAAACATATGAAGGGAAAATACGTATTTATAATTCTGCTTCTCTGGAGACAGCTTTCTAAGAAGATTCTCATTCCCTGGCCTTAGATTTCCACTGTCTGAGACAATGAAAGTATCAGCTCTACAGCAGGGATTTATTTTGTTTCTTAAAAGAGGAGTAAAATACTGCTTTAAAAAAATCCCAAGAGGCTATGAATGCTGAAGCCTGTAGGAAATGTAAACCATAAGTAGAAAAAAAAAAAAAAAAAAAGCACTTTGGCAAACTTCAAGTGACGGACATCACAAAGACATTTTTATTTTATTTTGGGATAGGAGAGTTTGGCCTCCTCAACTTGGGAAACAAACTCTGAAGAACAGATTCCAAAATGGGATTCTCTCCTGGACGCAGGATGTAAGCAGTAATACTCTATACATTTCTTCTCTCTATGAGTGCACAGAGAGCTGTTTTGCAGTTGTCAGAAGGGAGATTGCTTTAGGACACGCAGTGGTGACAGCCTTGCCTCTCATCAACTGAGCCTTGATGTCTTCCTCTTTCAGGCCAGCTATGTCATGATAAAAAAAAAAATGCACTCTGACACTATTTAGACAGTCCTCCTGATAATTACTATAAAATAAAGTTAGGAAGATTTTTCAAGTGCTTTTGTCTGCCCCAAAGACCACCTAACTTCAAGGTCTTGGGAAAAGAGCTGCAAGTGTGAGAACAAAGGAAGGATGATAGGCTCATTAAAGTTATCACCCTTATGACAAATCTTGGATGAGTAAAACTTTAAATAAGGTGATTGAGCCATTCACTCACGCTACAAGCAGAAATTCCTGCCACCAGGATGTCATAAATATAAAGGGAAGGGTAAACACCTTTAAAATCCCTCCTGGCCAAAGGAAAAACCCTTTCACCTGTAAAGGGTTAAGAAGTTAGGATAACCTTGCTGGCACCTGACCAAAATGACCAATGAGGAGACAAGATACTTTCAAAGGTGTGGGGGGAGGAGAAACAAAGGTTCTCTCTGTCTGTGTGATGCTTTTGCCGGGAACAGAAAAGGAATGGAGTCTTAGAACTTAGTAAGTAATCTAGCTAGATATGCGTTAGATTCTGTTTTGTTTAAATGGCTGATAAAATAGCTGTGCTGAATGGAATGGATATTCCTGTCTTTGTGTCTTTTTGTAACTTAAGGTTTTGCCTAGAGGGATTCTCTATGTTTTGAATCTAATTACCCTGTAAGGTATTTATCATCCTGATTTTACAGAGGTGATTCTTTTACTTTTTCTTCAATTAAAATTCTTCTTTTAAGAACCTGATTCTTTTTCATTGTTCTTAAGATCCAAGGGTTTGCGTCTGTGTTCACCGATGCAAATTGGTGAGGATTTTTATCAAGCCTTCCCCAGGAAAGGGGGTATAGGGTTTGGGGAGGATTTTGGGGGGAAAGAAGTTTCCAAGCCGGCTCTTCCCCTGTTATATATCTGTTAGACGCTTGGTGGTGGCAGCAATAAAGTCCAAGGGAAAAAGGAAAATAGTCTGTACCTTGGGGAAGTTTTAACTTAAGCTGGTAAAAATAAGTTTAGGGGGTTTTCATGCAGGTTCCCACATCTGTACCCTAGAGTACAGAGTGGGGAAGGAACCTTGACACAGGAAAAAAAGATTTTCCATGTAAGAATCTTCAACTCACAGGAACTGAGTATTTCAAAAGGCGCTTTCATCAGATCACATTAATATCCTACAATATAGGGGGTGAGATATTTGCAAGAATCAGACTTCGCATGAAAGTGCAGTCAAACAGACCTATAGATATGTATCTGAGGCACCAGATCTCACCTTATATTACTTACATCAAAGGAGACTACACAGTTTACCCATTCCAGATCTGCAACCTCATGCATAAGATTCTTAAGCTCCTGAAGTTTCTGTTGGGGAACACAACTGACCAGGATGTAGGACCCCCCCCCCCCCCCACCCAAAGGTCTAACTAACCCTGGCCATGAAGTCACAGTTGTCCACAGCTTCAAAAGTTGTAGCCACAAAGTAACAAAGAAGAATCCCAGTTCTGCAGCTCATGATTTTGCCCCTATTCCCATCCCAGTACTATAAATGTGGTGGGTCTTCTCTCTAGCAAAAAGCTCTCATGAGCAGGATGTGAGACATAGCCAGCAGCATCTTCAAGGAAATTTTTTTTCCCTCAACCATCTGTGAGAATGAAGCAGTTGTGTGAGGGATCTGCCACATCTTAACCAGATGGCCCAAAGTAAGGTTCAAGGATACAGCAATACTATTGGTGAGAGGTTCCTGGCCCAGCTAACTCTTTTAAGGCTTTCGCAGATTATTGAGCCAGCTGAAGATCAGCTTTTCTTCAACAGCTTCTGCAGAAAAACTGGCCAAAATTAGGATCCTCACCTGTGGAATCAATACTAATATTCCTCAGTAATAGAGGTGTATTTGGCAAGAGATACACTTTCTGGCTCATCTGAATCCAAAGAGCAGCAATAGCTGCATCATAGCCTCTAACACAGATGGGGAGGGGGTACTGTCAGGGCCAGAAATTCTTGCTTCAACAGTGCCAACTCTGGGACACTTGCATTGGCCTTGACAATAGGCCACATCAAGCAGTCAAACAAACTGCCCATATAGAATGAAAGGAATGTCTGAAGAATGGCACTGTAGGATTTGTGGTACCCTTTCAGCTTGGCATCAAAATTATCTGTGTTAAAGCAATGAAGAAATCAGGCAGAACAGCATGCAGAAATACCCAAAATAATAGTTTTAGAACATAACAGATCTGACTGGAAGGTAGGTTTAGGACACTAAGCTACCTAGAAGAGGAGCTTGCATCCAGAAGGGCTGGATTCGCAGCCATTCTGACTCTGCTCCTCTGGGGACCTTCTTCTCTGGCAACAGTTAAAAATGATCTAAGTGGAGGGCAGGATCCCTACCCCGCAGGGGCAGCACATGCTGGTCCAAAAAGGTCTGGCTGATGGTCGAGAACCATGGTATAGACTTTTTTTTTTTCTGAGGCCCCCTCAACATGCTATAAAAACTCCCCGACCCACCTGTGCCACAACTGTTTTTCTGCATACAAAAGCCAGGGCCAGCAAACGGGGCAGTTGCCTGGGGCCCCATACCACAGGGGTCCCCCATGAAACTACATTGCTCAGGCTTCGGCTTCAATCCTGAATGATGAGGTTTAGGGCCCTGGGCTTCAGACCCATGCAGTGGGACATCAGCTTTCTGCCGTAGGCCCCAGTGAGTCTAACGCTGGCCCTATTTGGCGGACCCCCTGAAACCTGCTCACAGCCCCAGGGGACCCCAGACCCCTGGTTGAGAACCACTAGTTTATGCTGCTACACTCAAGACTTTAAAGTCCTTACCAGCTAGGGGAGTTTCCCCAGTCTCATGCTGGCAAGCTGAGATCCAGGAGCAAGGTTCCACAGGGATTGTTAGGGAAAACTGAAATACTATTTTTTTTTTTTTAAAAAAAAGGCTCCAATACATGTAACTAACAAAGCTGTTCTAATTTTTCACCAGACTCATTGGCTTGTATATTGCAACCCACCTTTCCCCTGTTAGCACGTTCACATTATAAATCAGGGTGGGCAAACATTTTGGCCCATAGGTGCCAATTCCGTGGGTGATCCAGGGCTGGAGCACCCATGGGGAAAAATTGGTGGGTGCTATGCATCCACCGGCAGCCAAGCCTCCCTGCCCCGCCCCCCATTCCAGCTCACCTCACCTCACCTCCGCTTCCTCCCCTGAACGCGCCGCGTCCCCACTTCTCCTCCCAGTGCTTGCTGCCACAAAACAGCAGTTTTGCGGCATAACAAGCTCTGGGAGAAGGAGCGGGAATGCTGCACGCTCAGGGGAGGAGGCGGGACAAGGGCAGTGATTTGGGGAAGGGGTTGGAATAGGGGCAGGGAGGGGGTGGAGACTTTGGGGCAGGGCAGGGATGTAGTCAGGGCAGGGCCAGGGACGGAGGGGGAGGTCAAGCACCCACCAGCAGAAGTCAGCATCTATGTTTTGGCCTGAGGGCCACATCTGGGTATGGAAATTGCAGGCCATTAATGCTCACAAAATTGGGGGCTGAGGTGCGGGAGGAGGTGAGGGCACTAGGGTGGGGCCCGAAATGAGTTTCCTAGCCAGGACCCTAACTCCGACCGGGGTCTTTGGGTGCCACCATAACGTACATATTCAATAGTAACTGATCTCGGACTATTAGTTAAACAGCTCATCAATTCCACCGTTTAATTTATCTGCTCCGAGCCCTCTCTCTGCTAACACGTCTCGACCATTCACGGATGGGCGGCCGAGCCCAGAGCTCCCCACAGGCTGCTGGAGGGCCACGGGGCTGGCGGTGGCAGCCCTATGGCTCGGGACATTTCACCCCCGCCTGAGCCCATGCAGCCGCGCTGGGGAGCGGCTCAGCGCCCACAGCGGAGACCCTCGGGCGGGGAGGGGGGAAGTCGGACCGACCCCTGCAGCCTCCAGGGTGCGCGCCCCCCTTCTCTGCAGGGACCCGAGCCCAGCGGGCAGCGGCCCGGCTCCGCCCCGCGCCGGGAGCGGGCAGAAGCGGGACCGCACGTGCACGGGAGGGGGGGGGAGGGGCAGGGTACCTGACGCCAGGGCCGCCGCGGGTCAGTGACAAGACGCTGCCGCCATCAACCGAAATCCTCGAGCCCCGCCCCCCACCCGGGGGCCACTCCACGGCGGTTGGCCGGGGGAGCCGGTTGGGAGGAGCGCGCCCGGGGGCCCGGAACGACAGACGCTACCCCCCAGGAAACGCACCGCGGCCAGGACCGGCCCGGGAGAGCGGACGAGTCCGGCGGCGCGAGACCCCGAGCCGCTCGCCGGGTACCCAGCACCCCTTCAGTCCCGTGTGGTCTGAGCCAGCCCCGCCCCCGTATCTAAGATACCGCGTCCGACGCCGGAAACCGAACGGAGCAACGATTGGCCACGCAAATGCGTACGTGTAAAGAGGCGGGGCTGCCAAAGGCGCTTGGCCCAGCTGACAGGTTCCGGGTGAGGTTACCTTGGGCAGGGGCAAGAGTTCGCTGCGCTCCAGCTGTTTCCTTCCCGGCTCCCATGACCCTGCCTGCTCCTGATCTTGCCCTTGTCCCCTCTCCTCCTCCTCCTCCTCCTGCTGCTGCTGCTGCTGCTGCTTGTGTGCTGGCCCGGGCCCAGGGGTGCTGAGAGCCACTGAACTAAACTGTAACCCTGCATAGAATGGAAACCGCTTCAAGCCAGGAGGTGGGGTGGTATCCCCAGCTCCTATGCCCATGCCCGCCACTGCAGGGCGGGACAGATCCAACGGGGAGGCTGGAAGAGCTGGTGGCCTAGAGCAGGGATTTGGGGCTCCTGGTTTCTCTGCTTGGCCGTGAGGCTTGGCTACATTGTACTCTCCAACCCTGCTTTAACTCACATGGCTGGAAACCTACCACCCACAGACATGTTATACTCATGGCAGTTAACCCATGTTAATGTGTGATTAGAAACAAGTTCACAAGCCCGTATGTGACCCTGGGTATAACACTAAACTTGCCAATTCCCCAGTAATCCCCTCTCTGCCAAAAGGATCATTGTACAGGTGAGTTGCATCATAAGCGCATTTAACTTACATGAATTCAACTATATGCGTTCGGCAAAAAAAAAAAAGAAAAATAACAAGATACCTGTAAATAGTGTGGGCAATTCCGCCCACCATTCCACTCAATGAGCGTATGCCCCGGAGCAAGCATGAGATGGGAGACGTGAATCTGCTGTTCCCTCAGTCGGTCTCAGTTCCCCTGTGCCTCTCATAGTGTGAGCATCTTGCCGCGCTGAGTGTGATTCTAGTGTTTAAAGATACTGTACGTATTTTTCTTACAACATGGCCCCTAAACGCAAGCCAACTACTTCCTCTGGTTGTCAACCGAAGAAACAGCGATCTGTTCCAACACTAGAGCAAAAACTGGCTGTGTTGGATTTACTGAGAGAAGGTATGCCGGTCTCCAACATGGCGCATAAATATGGCCGCAACAAATCTAGCATCCGTGCCATCAAGATTTGAGAGAGAGAAATTCATCAAACCATGGCATCAAGTGCTCCAATAACTGCTAAGGTGACAAGCCAGGTGCATGATAAGGCTTTAGTGAAGACTGAAAAGGCATTAAACTTATGGTTGGAAGACATGAACCGTAAACGTGTGCCTATCAATGGCAACATGTTGCAAGAAAAGGCTCTTAGTCTCTATGCGCTGTTCAAACGTCCTGCCAAAGAGAGACAGCCTTCTGATGAGAAGGAATTCAGAGCCAGCCAAGGTTGGCTTAAGAATTTTAGGAACCGCTTCAACCTCAAAAACGTGCAGACTGCTGGTGAAGCTGTATCTGCCAATGAAGAGGCAGCAAAAGCCTACCCCAAACAATTAAAGAAAATCATAGAAGAAAAGGGCTAACTTCCAGAACAAGTTTTTAATGCTGATGAGACTGGGCTCTTCTGGAAAAAAATGCCCAACCGCACTTACACTTCAAAATCAGAAAGACAAGCCCCTGGCTTCAAAGCAGCTGAGGACCGCGTGACTGTGTTGTTTTGTGGCAATGCGGCTGGGCATTTGATAAAGCCGGGCTTGCTCTACAGGACTGCAAATCCCCTTGCCCTAAAAGGCAAGAACAAAAATCTCCTGCCTGTGTTCTGGCAATCAAATAAAAAGGCTTGGGTGACAGCAGCATTATTTCTGGATTGGTTCCACAAGTGTTTCATTCCAGAGATTAAGCGGTGCCTCGAAGAGGAAAGGACTTGACTTTAAAGTGTTGCTGATCGTAGACAATGCTCCTGGCCATCCTGCGGCACTCCAGTTTGCGCATAACGATGTTGAAGTCGTCTTTCTCCCTTCCAATACCACCTCCATCCTCCAGCCTCTCGACCAAGGCATGATTTGCTGTTTCAAGGCCACGTACACGAGGCTTACATTCTCAGGGATACGTAGCGCTATGGATGCTGATCCCAATCTTAATGTGATGGAGTGTTGGAAGTCCTTCAACCTTACTGATTGCATCACTTATATTAAACAGGCAGTGGATGCAATCAAGCCTGAAACAGTCAATGTATGTTGGCGAAACCTATGGAAAAAATGTGTGAATGATTTTAAGGGTTTCCTGACCATTGACAAAGAAGTGAAATGCATTGTTCAGGTGGCCAGGCAAGTGGGTGGTGATGGCTTCATCCACATCCTTGAGGAAGAAATTGAAGAATTAATTGAGAGCCATAGAGAAACACTGAGTAAGAAGAGTTAGAGGAACTGATAAAATTGTCTACAGAAGATGAAGATGATGACAACGAACAGAAAGAGCCAACAAGTTGGAATCTTCATAAATTTGCTGAAGTGTTCCAAGCAGCGAAACACTTGAATGATTTAAAATCACATGTAGTATTACGGACGATTTGAGACCGTATCAAGAAATGTTTGAGCAGCTCAAGAGACAACAGCGACAGTTGCTGATCACTGTGCTTTTCAAGGAAAAACAACCAGCAGCAGATGAGCCTACGCAATCAACTTCTTGAGCTGAACCAGAGCCATCCACTTTGTCTACGACTCAGTCTCCGTCACCTCCATCTCCTGGATCAACATCAAGCCCCGACAACCCCCTGTAATTACCCCCTGTAATTAAAAATACAGTACTGTAAAATTATATTTTGCATATGTACTCTTTATTATACACTGTACATTACTGTATACATTATACATATTACTGTACAGGGTTGTATACACAAAACCATGTACAGTATACTGTACTTTATGGGCAATTTAAGGGATTTTCAAGGGTAATTTTGACTATACGCGATTTTTGCCTTACACGCTGACTCCTAAGTCCCCGCGTAAGATGTGACTCCACTGTAATTAGCCATCTCCCAGGCCATTTGAAAGGCTACGTTAACATTTGTAAAGTGCTTTGAGATCTTTCAATGCAAAGCAGTGGGTAACTAAAGGTTATTAGTTTTCAAAACAGTTTTTATATGTTTTATTCTGTGCAGCAATGACCTGTATACCAGGGCTGTCCAACACTTTACGTTACAATTTACTGTTTTCATGTGCTTGTAGCTTTGTCCATTGGGCTGACATTTTTCATGTCTAGTGTCTGCTTCAAGTTCAGTTTTCTGGGAAAGTTTGGTCCAATAAAGTTCAGCCATTTTTAAGGTCAATGAAAAATAGTTAGTTTTAGCTTTGTAACAAAATAAATTATATTTTTAGCAGTTCAAGGCTTCAGGGGGGTTGGAACAGGGTGTTGACATTTGTCAGGAGGCGACTGCTGAAGATAGGCAAGAGATTTTGCTGTCCTCAAGTAAATCTCTTTAGATTTCACTAAGTTGTAAGCAGAAAATTGTTATTTGTACGTGCATAGTAAAACATTAAATGCTTGCTCACTTTTTTGAATGTTCAAATTCTTCCTCTGTTGCACAGTACTTCCTCCCAACCCTTACAGAGACATCTGTGCTCTAATAACTGAAACTAAACACAAACAGAATGGATTTCCCTTGTCTTCTTTCTTCCACATAAATGAGTATTTAACTCACAGTATAAGTAAAATGAATAAATAGATGTCACATAGTTTCTTGTCATCATCACAGAAAAAGTGGGCCTTAAGTAGGGATTAATTTAGGTTTATAATTAATGCGTATCTGATTCTTAGGTCTCTTAAGGATAGCAGATATAGTTTAAAAGAGGAAGCGTGGTCTAATGGTTAAAGCACAGAACTGGGTTTTATTCCTGGATTTGACAGTGACTTTGTGTGTGACATTAGAAAAGTAACTTTCCTCTCTCTGCTTTAGTTTCCCCAGCTATAAATGACAAAAACTAAATCCAAATAACTAAGTTACTCCCTTTGTGATTCTCCCAGAGTGTCCTATGTATGTTAGATAATAAGTTTAGGACAAGGATGGTCTTTATTTTTGTGTGTTGGACAGTGCCAAATCCAATATTAATAAGAAATAATAGTAACAAATTACGAAATGGGAAACAGTGCCTATGTTATCTGGAGTGTTGTGAACATTAATGGATGTAAAGAACTTGAGAGCCTCATTGGAAGTTACTATAGCAGTACAAAGTACTGTAAATCAAAACAAACAAATGGAAAGTTTGTTTTTGTCATCTTTAATTTTATTAAATAAATATTTTTAAACAGAGACTTTAATTATAAGAGCACATCCACCTCTTAGCAAGCAAATCCTATCAGACAAGCCACAGATTCAGTCTTGCAAAACAAATCTCTTCATAAGAAAGCCTTACAATATGAATAAATTCAGATACAGGTAGCTATATTGGCTCATACCATTTTTTTCCCAACTGCTTTTAGCTAAGAAGTTATGAATGTCTTTACTGATGCAAACTTCACTGCAAATATGGTAAGTGGCACGGGCTGAGGGAATGTACTGGCCGCCACTTTCCACAGCCCCCATTGGCCGGGCACAGCAAACCGCGGCCAGTGGGAGCCACGATCGGCCAAACCTGCAGACGTGGCAGGTAAACAAACCAGCCGGGCCCACCAGGGGCTTTCCCTGAACAAGCGGCGTCCCAAGTTTGGGAAACACTGATTTAAGGTTAATCTTTCTGACAAATTTTTGGCTGATCCAAGGGACTGAATTTTCTTTCTTGTCACTTTTTGTCTGTATTCATATTGATCTTGTATATCAGGGGTTCTCAACTTTCTCCACTTGAGTTTTTTAACATGGTCCCATTTTCACAGTTATTGCAGTCAAATACTTTGGGATCATGGCATGAAACCAGGACTGGTTTTCAGAGGGGAGCTTGTGGGATGTAGTCTGCTGATAAGGAGTCCTAGTGCTAGAAGGTGGAGTGCTGACAGGTCACGGGTAAGTTCTGCTGAGCAGGTGATGGGTGCTGGCTAGGAGGAGATGGTTTCTAGGGGCTGTGAAAGTAGGATATTGCTGGGTGGGAGAGTGCTTCCTCCTGCCACTGCCTCACTTACGTTGTGCTCTGCTCCAGTGTTCAGTGAGCATAAATGAGAGAGCTGAGACAGTGTAACATTCAGGTTTTATTCTTTCCTTCACATATACTCTCCTCTCTCATCCAAATACATCCTGAAAGCAAGGTTCTCTGTGTTCCTAGATATTTTCCATACTATCATGCTATAATGAGCCCTATTGGGAAGCTATCAATCATATTTGTAACATACCTTTTTGCCACATGTATGTGAAATAGAAAAATTAAACAAGAATACCGAATCCATATCCTCTTACATATTTAACATTCTGTTACACTCCCTTGATATCTATCCCATCATTAAGGCTACGTTTTAGTCACAGGTATTTTTAGTAAAAGTCACAGACAGGTCACGGGCAGTAAACAAAATTCACAGCCTGTGACCAGTCCATGATTTTTACTAAAAATACCAGTGAATAAAACTTGGGAGTGGGGCTGCCCAGGGGCCCTATGGGTGCTAGGGGAGGGTGGCGCTGCTGCTGAAGGAGGACCAGGCGGCGGTGCACAGGCCGGGACTCCTGTTGGTGGTGGTGGGGCAGGGTTGGTGGGGCTGGCAGGCTCCCTACCTGGCTTCGTGCCTCCCCCCAGCAGCAGTAGAGTTTGAGTGTGGGAGGGATTGGGGCATGGATGGGGTGAGAAGGGCTCTGGGTAGCACTTACCTGTGGGAGCTCCCCGGAAGTGGTGACATCCCCCTCTCAGCTGCTAGGCGGAGGCATGGCCAAGCAGCTCTGCATGCTGCCTTCACCTGCAGGCACCGCCCCCGCAACTCCCATTGGCCGTGGTTCCTGGCCAATGGGAGCTGCAAAGCCAGCAGTCTGGGTGGAGGCAGTCTGCAAAGCTGCCTGGCCACACCTCTGCCTACCAGCTGAGCGAGAGGGATGTCGCCGCTTCCAGGGAGCCCCCCAGACTCCAATCACCGCCCAGACCCCAACTCACCCCATCCTGTGACCCATTTCCCTACCCCCTCCCATCCCCAAACTTGGCTGTGGTGGTGGCGGCGCAGTGGCTCAAGAAACTGCCGCAGCAGCGGCCAGTGCGCCTGGCACTGGGGCTGCCTGAGCTTCCCTGGTGCCAAGCGCACCGGCTGCTGCAGAAGTCACGGAGGTCACGGATTCCATGAAAACTCGCAGCCTAACTTGTCATATGTATAATTTAACAACTTTTTAGTTTTTTACTTTTCACTTGCTTGAGAACTAAGGTATTTTCCTCTGGGTTTGGGAGGGTTGTTTATTCATGCTTTAGTGTTCTACAAAGTTTCATGTATGCTTTGCAAGGGGGGTTGATGCTGGAGCAAATGTGAGACTTTCTTATGACTATAGGAGACTGCCTCACACTTGATTCTTCAGATGGTGTGGTGTTTTGAGAGTCTGTTCCGATATCCATTTGGTCACTTATTGGCCTGTGTTCCTTACATGTCTTGCTGATTGAGTCTCAGTGAGGTGTATATTTCACCATCCTCCAAGTCCATGTTTATCTTGTCTTTGTAGTGGGTGAATGTATTTGTGGTTTATTTGAAATATATTCCCATCCACTGCTACGTTATATAAAGGAGGATTTATCTGTTCAACACATTTAACTTGCTTCCAAGTACAGTGCATGTTTTCTTCTGAGAAAGTAATCTGATCTTGACAGGGTCTTCTGTTTGTAGTTCTAGGAGGTCTTAAGCTTGTTGGTCATTGTAGGCTTTGGCCTTTGCTTGTCTCTCTTCCTTTTTTTCTGTTACTCCTTCCACCACTGACAATTATAATTATAATACTGGGGCTATAGGCACCAAGTTATGGGTGCTTCTTGACATCACGTGTTATACTGGGCTGCTATTAAGACTTTTGTGGGTGTGTTTCTCCATTCAAACATGGCTTGCCATATATTTTCTGTGTATTTTGCAGTGTTCTTTAATAGTATTATCAATTTTAACTGCCAATTTAGTTTAGTCATTAGATTGTCTATGGTATGGTGGTGATGTGATGTAACTGAATTCCAATTCTCAGGTAAATTTAATAAACTCACTACAAGTAACTGGGGTCAAGTGTCTGAAGCTGCACCATTTGGGATACCATGTCTGCTGAAATGCTTCATTTGTCTGTCTATGATGGTAATAATGGTAGTGTTTGATAGTTCATCTGGTTTCCAGAAGTTGGAACAATATTGAGGTATTTTGTGTGGTTTATGGTGAAAAGGTCCATTCCTATTTTGCTCTAAAGTCTGTTGGCAATGCATTGTGTTTCCATTGTCTCATTTTGCTACTTGGCCTGCATCATCCTCCCCTCCCCCCTCACTTCTCCCCCCGCACCCCAGGTATCACACCTGCTCATTAGGTCTGTGATATCCTTGGTCATATTTGGCCAGAATATGGCATCTCTGGCTTTCCAGATACAGGCTTCTTTTCCAGAATGGTCTCCAATATATTCTTGAAAGAGCTCCTGTTTTCAATTATATGGAATTATTATTATTAGACTGTAGTGGATATGACATTTTTTGTGCTTTGAAAATAATTATGGAGTACTTCCAGGATTTTACATGGATCTTCCAGGTCTGGTGCTGACATATCCAGATGCTGTTAGAGCATGTGGCAGCTTTTGCCCATTACAGGCAGTTCTTGACTTTACGATGTTCGACTTACAACGAACACACTTACAACATTTCTGAGCTGACACCCTGATTCGACTTACGACATTGGTTTCGACTTTATGACGCTTGGTCCTGCAATGGAGTGGATTGCGGTTCTGAGTTACGATGTTTCAACTTAAGATGCAATTTTGAGGAACCAATTGTGTCGTAAGTCTGAGGATTGCCTGTACAGTTAATAGTGTGGATGCTCTTCTTTTGTTTTCCTTTTTATCCAGCTCCGTTGCAATTTTACAATTTTCCCATTGTGATGTAAAGAATGTGCAGTTTCTGAACACATCCCCGTTCATCTTCATCTGTCTTGGGACAGGAATCTGGTATGCCACCATGATTATTATAGTCTCTTTGGGGGGGGGGGGGGTTGTTTGTTTTGTTGGTTGTTTTTTGTGTTGTATTGCGTTGCAATATTCTTAGTTTAATATTTCACATACCTGCAGAAGCCAACTCATTTCAGACATATACAGTGTTCAAGAACAAAAGGAGAGGGAGAGAAGAAAGTACAACATTCAGGCTTTATTCCTTGATCCACATAGAGTGTTATCTCTCATTAAGCACTTCCTGGAAAGTAGAACTCTTTAAGTTCCAACTTTCTAGACATTACCTTATACATAAGCATACTGTCACACTATAATGCCCCCTTTGGAAAGCTATCAAAACACTCAAGGAACTAGTGTTTAAACAGGGTAGGAAGGCAATGAGTGCAGCAGGAATCATTGGGTCAGCGCAAACTGTTTATAAACACTTTTTTAAGGGGCAGGTCTCTGGAGCAGGGTTCAGTGCATGAAGAAGGAATGGAGGTGGGGGAAGCAAGGCCAAGGAGCAAGCTGGTAGCAACATGAGGAAAAGGAGAAAGCAGAGCTTCTTCTTCCCTCTTCTGTTTATCCCTGGGTCCTATTGTCTGCCAGGTTTTGGTGATTTTGACATGATTCCCTATTTGAGAAATCCTATCTTAAAATAATCACCAGATCTCTGGGATTAAAACCATGAGATTTAATATCTAAATGACACCTTGATCTTTCTGGATCTTCAGTTGGCAAACTACAATTTGTTCTTCTACAGTTCCTCTTGAATGCTGTTGTTAAAGGAATATTGTGTTCTTTGATTATTTTAGAGAATCCATAAAAGAAATCGCACTACAAAGAAAGAATGAGGAATGTGCGGAAAAAGTCAATGTTGATCACTGAAAAATACACTAGAGAAGACTGGATATTATTAGCTGGGGCTCAAGGAATATAGACATCTGTGTCAGAAGGATGAGTAAGGAAACTAAATATAGAATGAATGAGTGTGTTAGAGACAGGAAGGAGAAGACAGTGTGAGGGAAGAGGGACTGAGAAGCACATTGAAGGACTGGGAGAGAAAGTAGAGAAATAACAGGAAGCCATCTTTTTAACTTTAAATATCTAGTCATCTTAATTTAGTTACCAGAATGAGAGACACTATACAAATGAGGTGATGTAATGGTAAATATGGGAGGGAATATATTAATACCTCTATTACACCTCTAAGCACATCCAGTGTGAAATAGATGTTTTGTTAGGGCTTGTGAGAAAGTCCTATTTCTGTTGCGTCAGGCTTTGACAGGATAATGTGGCTACCCCTCAGCCTCTGAGGTGACAATTGGGCCCTCCAACTGTTATCCTTTTGAATAGTAAAGCTTGCCCCCAAACTAAGAATAATACTATTTCATATTTAGATAGCATTTTATGTTAGTAAACTTTTATATAATAAGTAACTGATTAATTCTTTCAACACCACTGTGAACTAATAAGTAACTAAGGATTATTATCGCTATTTGATAGATAGAAAAGCTGAGGCTCAGTAATATACTTTGTAGTTGCTATACTGTCAAATTCATGAGCTTCCTAGTACCTTGCTATGCAGCATCCCTACCTCCTTCATTGCACATGTAATGTCTCTTCTGTGTTAGAAAATCTGATTATTAAAACGAATGTTAACTAACAGGATATTAAACATGACTTAGCACTCAGTGTAAACAAAAATTGTGGTGTTTAACCTCCTGTCAGCTGGTGATAGTTAACTCTAGTTAAAGTCTTGGACTGGCTGTTTAGCATCATGTTAATTAACATGTGTTCCAACAAAATGTAAGTTTCCAGTGTAAGCAAGGTCCAAGTTAGCCACTGCTCAGTATTCCTTCATTTATAACACTGGTAAAACTAGCTGAACAGTCATTCTGAATGTACTGTGCATGCACAAAGTGTGTTTTTCAAACCCTCAGTATTCAGCCAAATCACAATGAGTTTTCACCAGCAGGGTCAGAGGCACTTATCCTCAGTAAAAATGTTTTTTTTCTTCCAAATTACAGCTTCCCACTCCCAGTTTCCACATTAGTGCTGTGCATAAAAGGTGGTTGCATTTATTCGTAAGAGAATGGTGACGGTCTCTTTCTTTTTATTACTCACCTCTTGCTCAAAAACGACTGAAACATTTTTTTAAATCAAACGTAAATAAAAATTCATTTTTGGGCAGAGAACAAGCCCAGAACATTTTAGCCTGAAAAACGAATGTTTCAAAAATCTATGAGTACCTGGAAGCAGAGGATTATAATGGAAATGCAAATGCAATCTTAATTCTACTTAGAGTGTAAGTTATTTAGTTACTTATTTGTAAATGTATTTTTATTTTGTGTTTGTGCAGCATCTGCACAATGGGGTCCTGGTCCATGACTGAGGCTCCTAACCCTTAGTACTATACAAATTCTTTACTAAACATTATAGCTACCACTCCAGCTATAACACCTTTCTCTAATTCTTGGGGAAGTTTATATCTAAGCTATAGATGCAGACAAATCAACTCCAAGCTTGAAGTGGTTCTGAGTGATACTTACCAACTGTCTGGAGGGTAAAGCCTAAACCTAAAGGACTTAATATATTTGGAGAGGGAAGAGAGAACCACAGGAGTGGAAGCATTGTCCTGGGGAAGGCAGCAGTCACAGGAATACAGTGTTTTTGGACACTTGAACATCTAGCTGTTTTGCTTGAGGTCTGAAACTGATGTTCCATCTCTTGAGTTATAAACTACTCTTTGCTTGTTCCATCTAATTTTAAGGAGTGCACAAACTTGTCAATAAATTAGACTAGGAATAGAGGAACCTTGTATTTGTGCCAACCCATTTATCTCTCAGTGAGAAAATAACTCACGTCTGGAATCCAATTTTTTCCTGATTACTCAGAGTGCATGACATGGGAATAACATCATCATGCTTTACCACCACCCAACATACTCCTATAATACTGTAACAAATCTGTGACTGCCTAGAAACTTCACAGTTGTCACTGACATAATGCTGCACACTGGAGTAATTCTAAACTTTATGGCAATAGTGGGACAATATTCAGATTTTTTCTTCCTCCTTCCAAAGCACAGGCTCCTAATATTTGGCCTAAAGTATAATAGCCTCCATTAGCAGTATAGCACTATGATAAACAACTGAAGTGCTGATCCTTTCCAGCAGAGGACAGTGGTACAACTAGCCATTTTTTTACAATACCATCCAGGGGTGTTACTGTAGCAAGTGCAAAACAGTTGTTTTTGTACCAGAATTCTGGAATACTGTAGTATTTGTATTCTTGGTTTTATTCAAAATTAGCACGGTTTAGTGATCTAAAGATCAGGTTTGTAAAGCCTAGATTAACTGAAACCACGTGACTGTCATCTCACTATCATCTGAGATCCTTCTGAGATAAACAAATTTATTTCCTCTATTTGGGTCTTTTGAATGAGAACTTTAAAAACAATCCTGTGTGCTCTGCATGGACATTAGTGATAGGAATTTGCCCTTGCTGTCGTAGGCCAAACGTTTCCTCTCCTCTACCTGTTATGCTCTGTGCTGTTTGGATGTCTCTCTCTACCTCAAAAATAGCTGTTTTTCAGTGGTGCTAATGCATGCAGGGCCCAGATCCCTCAAGGATTTATGTGCATGCTTAACTGTACACCCTGGAAGTAATCCCATTTGTAGTCACCCATGGGACTATTCAGTGTCTAAAGTTAAGCATACATGTGAGTCTTTGCAGGATTGAATAGATAGATCCCAGTGCTGCAGGCTGATCTTTACAAATTGAATGGAACCTTGCACCTCAAGACAGATGCAGGGGGCTCACCAGCATAAATTAGCTTGAGTTGTACTGTACTTCGGGATGAAATGTGCCATACGGTTATTATTCAGGTCATGCTAACATAATGTAGCACTTTCAAATCAATTTCTCTCCCCCCTGAATAAGCACCTTAAAAGGACACTATCAGGTTTAAAACAGTTTCAAGAGCATTTTAACATAATAACGTTGATGATTAACACTGAAAGAATCGTTAACGTCCAGTTACTTTTAATTATGGTTATTATTGTGTCTTTTATGAGCGAGGAGCAGTGAACAAACTATTCTATTTAGTTTTGTGTTGATAGTCACCTCCAGGGTCTTACAAACGGACACAGCGATGCATGTTTCGGATACAAATGCTCCCCTCGCGATGTTTATTTAAAAACAACAACAAAACCCTGCTTTTCACGGGACTGTTTTAAACCCCTCTGTCCCGTTAGCCCCGGGCATTGGTGAGGTGCCCTACGGCTTCACAGCCCTTCGCACTTTTGATTCTCTTTTACAGACGTTAAGAGCGGAGCCAGTTTGTGCCGCTGATGCCTCCGCTCGAGCATGAAGGTCACTTACTCCGTCCAACGAGTGCGCTCCCCGTGAGCTGGTGTATTGGAAGCAGTTGCCTAGCTACTCCCCGCACGCAGTCCCCACCCCCCGGAGCAGCTGCCGCCGGCGGCGGCGGGGCCTGTGTGGGATGAGGTAATGGGCGGGGGAAGATGAGCGAGCCGGGCAGCGACTGAGGAACAAGCTCAGGGCCCGGCGGGAGCTGGAGCGCGAGGGTGAGCGAAGCCGCTTGCGCCACCCGTGCCTTGGGCTGCTGAAGCGCCCCCGCCAGGGTGCAGAGGCCGGAGCCGCTCAGCGCCCCCGGGCACAGTTGCATCGGGAGCCCGGCCCCAGGACGCTGCAAGCCCCAGGCGGAGGCGAGGACCCCGGTCCATAGTCCCAGCGCCACGGCGTAGCCCGGCCGGGAGGGGAGGACAGCGGGAGCCCGCCCAGCACATAGCCCGGCCGGGGTAGGGCGTCAGGGGGCCGGGATCGCGCCGCGGACGCTGTCCGCCCGCAGCAGCAGCCGCCACCGCCGCCGCCGCCCCAGGAGGGCTTGTCCCACGTGCGCTGCCGGCCGGTTGCCTGTATGCCGCCGTGCGCGGGTTCTCGCGGGCAGGGAGGTGCTTGCGGTCCCCCTGCTCCAGCGTCCCCCCGCCCTTCTCCGTGTGCAGCCTGAAAGCGGGAGGCGGCTGCAGCACCGCCCGCCGCGGCCAAGGGGAAGCCGAGCGGCCCTTCTCCCCGGCCCCGCCGCCCCTGGGCAGCTGCACGCCTCACGCCCGGCGCGGGATCCACAGGCGCGAACGGCGGCAGCGCGGCGCCAAGAGAACCCCTGCAGCTGCTCGCCCCGCCGCGGCTTGTGCGCGGGCAATCTGGTGAGTGGCTCTTCCTCCTCGTTTGCAATCACTGCTTGCGCATGTGGGAGGGGGGTCACGGGCATCCCCCCGGGTGAACCCCGTGGAGTGTCCTAGCCGGTTTCGCGCTATTTGGGTGTCATGTTTTGGATGCCCTTCACTTCCTCTCCCGGCGGTGGCGGCGGCGCTGGCGGTCCCTCCTGTGCTGCGGTTTGGAGGGACGCGAACCCATTGATTGCTCGTCCTGTGGCTCCTGGCCTCTTCCTTCCAGGGCTCAGGTGTAGAGGCGCAGCCGGGACTGCGGCCGGGGGGCTGGATGGCTGTGCAGATGTCCTTCTCAGCGCCCGAGGAAGCGGCAAAGGGGCCTTCTGCATTAGTTCGCAGCCAGCATGGTGTCGCTGAGCCAGATCCAGGCTCTGTTTCCTGAACCGCTACTCTAAACCATATGACACTGGGCCGACCTTCAAGGAGCCCTGGTTTGAAATAGCTAGAACAGCGTCTCTTGCTTTCTGTGCTCTTTGGCACCTCCCCTTTGGAAGAACACCGTTTAATTCTATTCTGTGTTTACCTAACCTGAAACACAAGAATTGCTTGCAAAACTGGGCCTTGTGAATTATTTACAGGCAGGCTGATGTTGCTTCTCTGTTTGTCAGTAAGGGGGATCTGCATTTGTGCAAATACTCCTCCACAATTCATGAAACTTTTAAATATTAATCTAAGTTCCTTCATTTTTAAGCTGGTGGTAATTATAAAAGATCATGCACTCTTATACATTTCTTAGTGCTCAGAAGTGTGCCTCCCTCTAAAATGTTAAACGATCTCCAAACATTCTGTCTAGTCAAGTATATTTTTATGGGGTGGGGGAAGAATGTCCCAAAGAAACTGGTACATCTGTTAAAAGGCAGGAACCCTGATTTTTTTCCTTCCTCACCATTCACACCTGTTCATGAGTAGGTGGAATTAAGGCCATCATGTAGAACTTGATGTTTCCTTCAGAATCTGTAATCTTACTTTAGCCTGCCTCTCAGAAAACAACCAGGAAATGTGTTCTAACCAGCTCCAC
Source organism: Caretta caretta (assembly GCF_965140235.1). NCBI lineage: Eukaryota > Metazoa > Chordata > Testudines > Cheloniidae > Caretta > Caretta caretta. Next base: position 188,207,423 of record NC_134207.1, on the reverse strand, counting down.
AGTTCCTAACCATGTTGCACAACTATGCTTTATATATGGTTTGTTTTGTAATCTACATTAGGTCTCCAGCCCCGTCCATGATGGAGCTGAACTGTGTTAGCCAGGATTGCGTTTAAATATTATATGGTTGTTGCTAGCAATGTTCTTGAACACTTTCCCCAACTGCCATGGACAGGGATATTTTCCCAACTGCTTGGGTACCAGGTTTGACAAACCATATATTTCCCAGGTACTTTGTAACATGGTTCTAATACAGGTCTCAAACCAAAACAGTCCCTGTCCATGTCGATGTGGAAAACTGTGTTCGAACCATGCTATCGTTAAGTGTTTAAACATGATTGCAACTATTGCTCTTCTGCTCTCAGTGACTGTCTCTTTACTAGGAAAACAGATGTATTCATAACTTGGGGTGAAATCCTAGTGAAGAAAAGGCAGATTGTCGCTTTTACATGAGTTAGCAGATTGAATTAAACATTAAGCTTCCCAGGTATAGATGGAGCTAACTTTCCACTGAAGTTTGTTCTTTGTTTTTTTAAAGTTCCAGTCCTTGTAGTTGCATGGATATCTTTGGCAATGGATTTAGAATCATGGATCAAGATTGGACCCATATGTTGTAACCAGGGTTTGACCCTGGTTTAGGAAGCCTTATTTGGCATAGTCTAACATAATGGTGTATCAGCCATATTCGCATAGCCACACATGTAAACAGATGCATTATTGTTGTCATGTTTGGCATGATTTTCAAATATGCTGATTGCAATGCCTGCTGATTTCAATGGGAGTTGTAGGAAAATTCTTAGAACCTTTGAAAATAAAGCCAGCTTAATCTGGAACCATATGTACTGAAGTAATAGCAAATGATGTATGAGCTCCCTATGCATCTTAACAGGATATTAAGATGGCACCTAAGTATCAATTAGTGACCCTTCATGTTTGTGGAAATGCAGAAGGGAGTTGATTGACTAAATGGAATTTGAACTTTCCACCAATACAAAAGTGTAATTGCTCTTTGACAGTTAAGAAAGCAAAATCAGATTAAGAAACGTGGTCTAATATTCAGTTTATTACCGCTGCCATTCTTAGTTCCTAACTCAGCCTCTGTTCCTTCTGCTGCTTCTTAGTCCCTAACTCTCCACTGCTCTCTTACAGGAGTGAGAATCCATGATCAGGCCTGCTGCTTTCACAGACTATCAACCTAATGTGATTCTAGCTCTTTCCACATCCTTGGATGTGGCTTCCTTTTTGAGTCCTGACACACTGTGCCCCACTTGCTTGTGTGATAGAAGAACAAGATTTGAACAAAACAATTAATGTACGATTAGATGATAAATGGGCTTAAAAGCAACCACAACCCTGCACCTGACCTAAACTAGCATTTTCACAGGTGGAGCTGCATCAATGTGGGACCAATTGTGGGAAAGTGCTGAGATTGCATGGCAGAGAACAGACCAGACTTTCAAAATAACTCAGCTGCCATTTAAGCACCTAAATTAAATGGCCAAAGTGGGAGCTGCTGGGAGTGGAGTACTTCTGAAAATTTAGCCTTAAGTGTAGCTTAGCATTGGAATGGGTAAATTGATACCTCTGTGGCAGCAAAGGTAAGAAGACTTAAAACCAAAACTGCTGTCTTGTTTTTAACAGGCAGCATTAAGGAGTAAGGGAGAATGAGAGGCAGCAAGAATGGGGGAAATATTTTTTCAACGATCAAGTTCACACTTACATGTACCAGTCAGATTTCTACACTAGCATTTTTCAAGAACTCACTGTTGAGAGTTCTAATATATACAGGATATGGGCATTTTTTTTATCGCTGTCGTCTGGATCTACAGGCTGTCTTTTGTCAATGGTGGACATGCAGTGGTAGGAGATATTCCAAAATGCATTAGTTAAGCATAGACACAGTTGTTTGTGTGTGAGTGTTTATAACTAAATTTCAACAATGGGCATTTTGCTAATGAAAACCTAAAAAATCCAGATTTTGGTACACTTTTGGAATTTCAAATCTTGAAAAGATATATTTGCTGTTTCATTTACCATAAATTGGTGCTTTCTTTGATACTAGTCTGAGTACCTAAAAATAAGGGGCCAGATTCTCCACAGGTATAACTCAGGTGACTTCCATGGAGTTACATCAGTGAAGAATTTGGCCTAGTGTTTTGCCTGTTTTCATGGGAATTCCTTACCAGTGTATGATGGGATATATAAGTGTGATGTCCTACTTCTATGATTTCTCATATGAAACTAAAAGTCCTGTTATGTTTTTAATATGTTGACCATGGTACTATTGTTACTATACACTTGTACACTATTCAAGAAGATTAGAACTCAGTGCATTTTGGAAAGCAAATTTCCATTCTTCCTCTGTAGAAGGTTTACCTACACCACAAAGATCCAGATGAAAGAATGAATGCACTTAAACTGACCAAATATGTCGGTAACTCCTCCCGGTGAAATAGAGAAAAACAAAGATGCTGCAGTAGATGGATTGTTGCTTGTATGCGGCCTATCAGTTCTTGAAAGGAATAGATTACGTTAGAAACTGCAGATTAAATAGGGTTACGTAGAGATCATAAAAATATAACATGAAAGAAATACTTTCCAGTAACTAAACATCTTAACAGATGTGGTATCTCAGCCCAAAGCAATGCTCACTCACAATGTACTAAACTTCTTAATAGTGAAATTCTGAAAATTTTTTGCAACCTAAAATACTTATGTCTTGAAGGTACAATTATGGGCCCCAATCCTACAGTTGGATCCTCACTGGCAGACCCCTTACTTCACTGGAGCACTGCCCTGCCATGAGTGTCCATCTGCAAAGATCCAATTGTAGGTTCAGGGCTGGAGAGCAAAATACCATCTCAAGAATGAACCTCTGGTTAATTTATACTTTTTAAAATAATATTTAGAATCTAATGCAAAGCCAGTTTGCTTAGTACTTCGCTTGATACAGAGTTCTTAAGGCACAGTAACAGTTTACATCACTATTGTAAAAATCCTAGTAGCTTTTTCTTTTTTCTGGAGCTTCAGGAAGAAACATAGTTTACACTTATCTAGATTCTGTGGCCCTTTAAGAATGTAGAGCGTGTGTATTTTAGTTTTCATCATGTAACCTATGTCATAGATCCGTGCTCAGGCCACATAGTTCTTCTTTCTTAAGGTACAGTTATGGGATAGGTTTACATTTGTAAACTGATCAAGGGTTATAAGAACACTTCTGTGTTGCATAATTTCATCATGTGGCTCATGAATTAATAATTTTTCTAAGAATTAACACTAAACTCTGTGACTGAAGTTGGCCTCACTGTATTTGAGCTCTTATTTGTTAGTGTTCTTCATTTTATTGGACCCTATTGATTACAGTACAGAAAGTCATGTTCTGTAGTGAGCCTGCTTTTGTCTATTCAGTTAAGAGGCTTATTGATAGCATAAAGAGATTAGCTGAGAGATAATTTTTAGGTTCAATTACATTGACAGATTTGTCTCAGTTTAAATCAGTTGGTAACGATACTGGAGGTGATTGTCTTTGTCTTGTCTTACCAACCTTCTTGGGCAGAGCAGTCTCCTAACTGCATAGCATTTTGAGACGTTGTAAACTTCAAACAGTTCTGAGGGTCACTTAGGCCTTATCTGCGCTGCAAATTTCTTGACCAGGGATGTGAAAAAACACCCCCCTGAGTGCTGCAAGTTTCAGCTCTGTAAAGTGGCAGTGTAGACAGTGCACCAGTGCTGGGATCAGCTACTCCCCTTGTGGAGGTGGGTTTTTTTTTTGTTTTTTTTTTTTTATAGCTGCAGCAGCACTTTAACATTGCTAGTGAAGACATGCTCTTAGTAATATCACAAGGAAACATGAATATCTCTTTCTGGTGGATAAAATATACAGGAGATTAGAACTCAGTGCATTCTAATGAGTTCTAATCTTCTTCTTGAATAGTATACAGTTTCCATTTCCTTTTAGAAAGCTCTTGATTTAAAGTCACACTAAGGGGAAAAAATGAGAAAGGAGGAAGGAGCAGGAGTTATTAGAGAGAGCTCCTGTCCCTTTAGATCAGGGGTCTCAAACACATGGATGCGGCTCGTGGAGTTATTTCCTGCAGCCCACAATAGGCACCAACTTCACCGGCAGCCAAGCTCCCCTCCCCCGCCGAGTGTGCTGCGTCCCTGCTCCTCCGCCTACCTCCTAGCACTTCCCGCCACCAAACAACTGTTTGGTGGTGCTTAGGACTTTCCAGGAGGGAGGGAAGAGGAGCGGGGACGAGGCGTGCTCAGGGGAGGAGGCGGAGAACAGACGGGGGTGGGGATTTGGGGAAGGGGTTGGCGGGGGCAGGGCCTCATGAAAGGGGTGGGGTGGGGGTGGGGCTTTTGTTTCTTTGTGTGGAAAGGTTTCAGTGATGTGGCCCTCCTGGTGATTTGAGTTTGAGATCTCTGCTTTAGATTAAGATTCGTTGTAACCCTAAACAAGGTGCTTACTGGTAGATGCAAACACAGTGTAAAATTTGTTTAAATTTACCAGTCTGTAGTTTGGTTACATCTAGTTCTTCGATGCTGACATAATGTTTTTGATCCCCAACATATGTGAGTGTAAAAAACAAACAAACTGAAGAGTCCATGAAGTTTAGAAATTGTGTGTATATGTTGCTTTTCATGGTAAGGAATGAGAAATTTTTTAAAAAGAACTAACGTGAAATATTTTACTTCAACTAACCTTTATCTCAATTTGCTGTTTTAAGTACACATCCCTGATGATTCACAGTGCTTGTATTAGGGATGAATTTGTCCCCCTTTCACAGAGAGTCAAATATTAATGAAATACTCTTCATTATATGTTAAGTTTGAATAACTGACACCACAAAAACTAGGGCATGATAACATTAAGGGAATGATGTCAGGTTCTTTAGGCCAAAAAACTGTTAGCTTTTAAAAAAAAATGTTACCTGGATATTCATTTTTTTTTTCTTTAATTCACACTCTTGTTCTCAGCAAACTTACAGGAAAGTTTGCATTTTAAAAACTGACACACAAACAAATATATATTTTTTTAAATTCTGCTGACACTCTAGCACCAGTTAAAAATAAACACTATTGTTCATAGGTTTTTATTTTTTTTAGGCCAGAAGGGACCATTAGACAATCTAGTCTGATTATCAAAACTTCCACCAGTTTATGTTTAGGAGTCCAAATTTGAAAGAGGATTCCAATATGTATTTTTGAAACATTTTAGAAATACCCTGTAGAAAAATTGTGCCCAGCTGTTTTTCCTGTACATAGTGCCTTCCTAGCAGAACAGCAGCATGAAAATCACATCGCCCTTTGCTCTTCTGATGCTAAGGAAACAATGTCGATCCCGCCTAAAGGGAGATGGATCTGAAAGGTATTGGTGAGAGAGTGCGGAAGGGAAGGGACAAAGGAAAGAAAAAGGACACTGATCAAGGGAGTGGGGAGTGGTGCTGGTTGTTGTTGTTTATTATTTGTATTACCATAGTGCTTAGGAGCCCTAGTTATGGCAGAGGACCCCATAGCTCTAGGCATTGCACAAACACAAAACAAAAATTGAGTCCCTGCCCCAAAAAGCTTTTGCAGCATATTATGTAAGGACCAAGTCTGCTTTCTGGACCACTTAAGGCTAAGAGCACTGTGAGGAACATACTCCTTTGCTGTATGTTGAGGAGAATACATACTGCTCTCTAGCCATGTATCTTCTGATTAATTGAAGTAGCATTGATGAACTGTGGAGAGAGCCACATCCAGTCCTCCATGTCTTGATACAAGGTTTCTGCACTTATGGGCCTTTGAGGAAGGATCAAGTAAAGATTGTGGAAACCATTTCTCCAAAGAGTAGATAGACTGTAATAAAGGGGAGTAGGAGGAAAATGCAGAGAAATAAAGGGGAAAGAGAAATGCATGAAATCTAAGGGGTGGAAGAAGAGAAACGTCAAGGAACTAGAAAAAAGACCTGAGTTGTGGTGGTGTTTTTTTAAAGCAACAGTAGTATTTGCTGCTTTCAGCAAACAAATTAATAACTTAGAATCCCCACCAGCTCTCCACATAGGACACTCATTAGGAAGAAAGACCTAACCAACAAAAAATAAAATGAAATTCAGTCCCTGTGATTCAAACAAGTAAATGAAACCTGAGACACTGTTCATGAATAGTATAACTTGTATTGAAAATGATTTAATAAAAATTGAAGGTATAAAGTAAACTAAAAAAGGTCTTTGTTTCTTGTTATTTAGAAATAAAAGGAGAGAAAAATAAAGCATCTACCAAATGGAAGAATTCATAATTGGTAGGGGAAGAAATAATCTCCATGCTATTGGTGTGTGTGTATTTGTGGGTATGTTGAGGAGTGGCATTGTTTTTTTTTTTTTTTGGGAGATTGTCAAGGTTCCTCCCCCACTCTGAACTCTAGGGTACAGATGTGGGGACCTGCAGGAAAACCTCCTAAGCTTACTTTTACCAGCGTAGGTTAAAACTTCCCCAAGGTACAAATTAATTTTATCCATTGTCCTTGGAATATCCACTGCCACCACCAAACTCTAACTGGGTTTACTGGGAAACGTAGTTTGGACACGTCTTTCCCCCCAAAATCCTCTCAACCCTTGCACCCCACTTCCTGGGAAAGGTTTGGTAAAAATCCTCACCAATTTGCATAGGTGACCACAGACCCAAACCCTTGGATCTGAGAACAATGAGAAAGCATTCAGTTTTCTTACAAGAAGACTTTTTAATAGAAATAGAAGTAGATAGAAGTAAAAGAATCACCCCTGTAAAATCAGGATGGTAGATACCTTACAGGGTAATTAGGTTCAAAACATAGAGAATCCCTCTAGGCAAAACCTTAAGTTACAAAAAAGACGCACAGAAATAGTCATTCTATTCAGCACAATTCTTTTCTCAGCCATTTAAAGAAATCATAATCTAACACATACTTAGCTAGATTACTTACTAAAAGTTCTAAGACTCTATTCCTGGTCTATCCCCGGCAAAAGCAGCTTAGACACAGACCCTTTGTTTCTCTCCCTCCTCCCAGCTTTTGAAAGTATCTTGTCTCCTCATTGGTCATTTTGGTCAGGTGCCAGCGAGGTTACCTTTAGCTTCTTAACCCTTTACAGGTGAGAGGATTTTTCCTCTGGCCAGGAGGGATTTTAAAGGGGTTTACCCTTCCCTTTATATTTATGACAGAGATGCTAGTGTGGTTAACATAGGTCAGGGACCGGTGAGTGCCCTTTCTGACTTAGCAGGGTGTTTATTTGAATTTGCAATGTAAATGCCTTAAAACAACTTTTAATAAAATGTTAGACTTGAGATTTTAATCTTATGAAAGTCAGGAAACTGTGGCCCCACAGCAACCAGAACATGGCCTCCTTGGGAGTATTATGCTGCAGTTATGGTTAGAAAAGTCATTTTCTAAAATGATGTCCCCATTCTCAACATCTGCTCCTTGTGGGAATTGAGAGCTTTCTAATTACTTTACTAGCAAAAAAGTTATTTTAGTCAGTACTTAAAGAATCTATGCTTTTATTAGCTGTGTTGATGCATGGCCCAGAAAAAGCACAGACATTTTCAAATCCCAGGTTATGTTTTCAAGACTGGGAGGTGGAACCACCTCCTCCCCCTTTACTTGTAAGCTGAGCACATTTGACCTGGAATCATTGATACATACAAACCTCAGAACTTCATGATGCCAGTTTTACAGAACTGCTGTTGTGTGTGGTTACATTTTAAGGCATTAAAATTAACACCATATGCTACAATACAAAGTACAATACATATGCAATTCAGGTTTATATAAACGTATCACCCTGATGCTCTGCTCACCACGCTGGCATTCTGACAATTCAGGAGCCCTTGGCTGATTTTATGATGTCCTAAATAGGATGGGTCTTGGATCACTTATCTCTGTGTAACTATGACCAATCACAGCAGCAGCATTCATCAGGATCTTTGGAACAGTTAAAGAAGAGTGGAACTTGTGGGAGTGGGACAACACAGTTTTCTCAGAGTGCGGGCCATTTCTGTAGAACTCCCTTCACACAGGAGCGATCAGAAATCTCACCTCTTTCAGAAAGAAGTGGGAGACTTAGCTATTTGCATTAACCTTTCCACAGTAATGGTGCACTTCTGGGAATTAGCAACTAGCCTAAGAAATGAGGGTGGTTTTTTTTTTTTATTTTAATTCACCAAATCAAGCTTGTGAGGAAGAGGAATTAAAATCTAAGTATCAATGACTCTTTATGCTGTGGGGCCTTGTTCATGCAATGAACCTTCATGTTCTCGGGAACCTGCCTGTACGGAGGTCATGGCAGGGTAAGGGCTCATCTAGCTTTAGTTTGTGTTTTGTAATCTTGTAAGGTTCCTGATACTATTGTGATAAGCATGGTGTAAAATGATGTTTCCATACTCAACAGCTGCTCCTTGTGGGAATTGAGAGCTTTCTAGATAGGTTGAATTATGGTTCCTGTGATAACCGTAACTATCATACATAAAACAGTTTGAAGTCTACTGTAAATGCAACATTTGATTATCTAAAATGTTCATAATCCTGGGTTACTTTCCTTATCTCAAGACTTTACTCTAATGGCTGCTACAAAAGCATTCTAGCTCTATCGTCCTGAGGACAGAATAAAGCTCAGATACTGAAACCATCTGACTGAATGGTAGTTAGTTCTCATCAAAGTTGTCTTAGCCATCAGCCTGTCTGTCTCCCATGATTGGCATGCTCTATGTTTAAGACCAGACAGAGAGAGTGGAGCAACTCAGCTCTAAGTAATTGCTACTTGTGCAGTATTAGAACAATGTAGCCCCCTCAACAGGAAGCAGGGATGAAATTAGTGCAGCGCCCATGCTTGGTATCAGGAGATTTGATGTTGCATATTTAATAATAAACATTTATGTTGTAGCAGCCAAAGGCCCCAACTGGAATTGGAGTCCCATTGTGTTTCAGCACTGAATGAACAGAGGAGAGAGACAATTCCTGTCACGAAGGGTCTGTTGTTTGCAGTGGTGGTGTGTGGGTCTCAGGATATTAGAGAGGCAAGGTGGGTGTGATAATATCTTTGATTGGACCAATTTCTGCTGGTGAAAGAGACAAGATTTCCAGTTACATAGAGCTCTTCTTCAGGTCTGGGAAAAGTACTGTCAGCATATGTCTACGCTGCAATTAAAAGCTGTGACTGGCCCATGTGAGCTGACTCAGGCTTGTGGGACTCAGGATAAGGGACTGTTTAACTGTGCTGTAAATGTTTGAGCTTGGTCTGGAGCCTGGGCTCTAAGACCCTGCAAATTGGAAGGGTCCCAGAGCTTGGACTGCAGCCTGAGTCTGAACTTCTACACCACAGTTAAACAGCTCTTTAGCCCAAGTCATCTGCATAGGCCAGCTGCGGGTGTTTAATTACAGTGTAGACCTGGGGGGGCAAACGACGGCCTGTGAGATTGCCACCCCCGTGGTGCCACGGGCCCCGTGCTGCTGCTGGAAGTGGCCGGCACCACGTCCTTGCTGCCCCGGCAGAGGGTGCCATGCTCTGCCCTCTCCTGCAGGCACTGCCCCCTGCAGATCCCATTGGCTGGGAACGGGGAACTGTGGCCAATGGGAGCTTCGGGGGAGGTACCCACAGGCAAGGGCAGTACGTGGAGCCCTCTGCCGGGGCCGCAGGGACGTGGTGCCAGCCGCTTCTGGGAGCAGGGCCAGGGCAGGTAGGCAGGGAGCCTGTCTTAGCCCCACTGCGTGCCGCTGCCACCCTGGAGCCGCTCCAGGTAAGCGGCGCTGGGCTGGAGCCCACACCCCAAACACCTCCTGCACCCCTGCCACACCCCAACCCCCTGCCCTGAGCTCCCCCACGCTCCGCACCCCTCCTGCACCCCAACCCCTGCCTGAGCCCCTTTGTACACCCTGCACCCCTCCTGCACCCAAGCCCCTTGCCCTGAGATCCTTCCTGCGCGCCGCACCCCCCATACACCCCGCATTCCTTCCCGCACCCCAAACCCCAGCCCTACATTCATAGCCCTGCATGCAATTTCCCCACCCAGATGTGGCCCTCGGGCCAAAAAGTTTGCCCACCCCGGTGTAGACATACAAGATGGGACAGATTGTTTAGCATAAGTAGTTAATACACATTCTAAGAGGACTATTCAAGGTGAAGTGGCCCATTAGCACCCTTGTAGTCATAGGACAAAAAAGGGGAGTTAGTGGGTTACAGATTGTGTAATAAGCCATAAATCCATGGCATTAAGACCATGGTTTTTAGTGTCTAGCAAAGATACAAATTTAAGCTTTCAGTCTCATCTTTTGAAGGTGTTCTGCAGGTTTCCTTTGAGGACAAGGACTGAGAGGTCAGCTATGTAGTGATTGTTTTGTGAAAAGTGTTCTTCCATGGGTGATATGGCGTTTTTTGTCTTATATCATTTTTCTGTGTGAGTTCATTTGTTAATGTAGTGATTGTCTGGTCTCACCCACAAAGTTGTTGTTGCGGCATTTAGTTTTCCTAGATGAGGTTCACCATGTGTTGTGATAAGCATGTGTAGGACCTACGGATCTTGAAAGGTGTGTTGTGGTTGGTATTGATCAAGGATCTTCTACATGTTTTCCAAGATACACAAACAAGGGAATCCTGGCAGACCCATCATATATGGTCATGTCACTCTTACTGAAGGACTATCAGGACTCAGAAACAAAGGGCTACCTTTCTCCAGGACACAATTGACTTCTTCCATAAACTCTGCAACGTTAACAACCTCCTAGTCTTGGAGCTGAACTAGTTGAATAAACTGAAATGAAGAAAAATTTCTCTCTGCACCTGCAGAAAAGGCTACTGCTGTCAAAAGCTGGCTCAGAAACTCTAATTCCAAGAGTATTGGCCAGTAACATCCATCAGTTCGCTGGTCTGACTTTCTTTAAAACTTTGGCAGCAAACATTTACTGCTTGAATATTTTTTTAAATTTAATTTAAAATGGTTTTAATAGTTTATTGTAAATTCAGGTCTTAACATAGGCTGTGATATTTTCAAATGTAATTCTAAATAGAAATGAGTTGGAAACTTGGACACCACTTTGACTCATATTATCCAAGACCACAGGGTAGCACCACTTACCTCTTATCTTTAGGAGCATTAATAAAGAAATCCCTAAATTCACCCAGCAAAAAAGCTTAAATAAAATTGTTTTTTGATGGTAGCTGGTTTATGGAGAGAGCACAGAGATAAAAGTATGACACAAGAATGAAGGAAGAGAATGAGTAAAAGGAAATGGGGAGGGGTGGAGTAGAGTAGAGTCAGGAGAATTAGCAACTGGAGAAAATATGCAAGCAGGTATTCTAAGCTAGGTGGCAAAAGGTTATTTATGATCCTGATTTAACAAACTAGATCCAACAGCTGCAGTAATAAGGCCACTACAATCCCTAAAATTCTACCTCTCGGGTTTGAATAGAATGAGTGTTAAGTGAGGAAATTTTTGTTTTTTTTTCTGATTTGAGTTCTAATATAACAGTTCATTTGTTTCTCTGCTGCGTGGAAGAAGTGTTTGCTTAGTTTGCCTAGTTTGTAATTAGAAACAGTGCTCTGTGCTGGAAAACTGATGATAGACCTAGGTGGTAAAGTGGGTTCATGTGCATTAAACTTTCAACTCTAGAGACTAGGCTTCAAATGTGATTTCAATGGTCAGTGAAATTAGGCACTAGTCCATTTTGGCCAAAACCAAAAATATACAGTCCTGCTAACTGGTATAATTGAAGTCAGCATTGAACCAATGCTAGGAATAAAGAGTTCCCATTAACTCAATATTTCGAGGTTCTAGACACTCCTAAAGACCACTACGGAGACATGTCTGTTGTAGGTCTCTTATAGAACCCTCTTTCCAACTGTGCTGCTCTGCCTCTGCTCTTTTCTCTGTGATTTTTGCAGCAACATTGCTTCAGGTTTGTTCTGTGTGCTAGCATTTATATGATGTCTACTAAAAATTTGAAGTCATCTGCTGGGTTGGTGTTTCAGAGAGACACAGGCAGATGGTCATCTCAAGCCTACTACTTTGCAAGCAGATCAGATACTAGTACTATCAAGGGCACTAAGAAATCCAGTCATACAAAGCTATATGAAAATATATGGACAAACAAATATTATTTTTAAATAGAACCCAGAAAGTGTAACACCAATTTTCTGGTACTAGTTACAAACAAACAAACAACTTGTTTATTGGTCTGGGGTGAGCAATAAGAACATAAGAATGGCCATACTGGGTCAGACCAAAGGTCTATCCAGCCCAGTTCCTGTCTACCAACAGTGGCCAATGCCAGGTGCCCCAGAGGGAATGAACCTAACAGGTAATGATCAAGTGATCTCTCTCCTGCCATCCATCTCCACCCTCTGACAAACAGAGGCTAGGGACACCATTCCTTACTCATCCTGGCTAATAGCCATTAATGGACTTAACCTCCATGAATTTATCCAGTTCTCTTTTAAACCCTGTGATATTCCTAGCCTTGACAACCTCCTCAGGCAAGAAGTTCCACAGGTTGACTGTGCGCTGTGTAAAGAAGAATTTCCTTTTATTTGTTTTAAACCTGCTGCCCATTAATTTCATTTGGTGGCTCCTACTTCTTATATTATGGGAACAAGTAAATAACTTTTCCTTATTCACTTTCACTTTCTTCACAGTGACGCACAGTTTTGGGAGAGCTATATGATTCATGCTGTGACCTTGAAGAAAATAAATTGCTATGAGACTTCTGGCATAAAAAAAAAAGAAAAAAAAATCAAAACTAGGTAATAGGGCATTCCTTATCCCTGTTTTTATGGAATCTCCAGAGATGGGTGAGGTGGCAGAAGAGACTAAATTACTTAAATTTCTTTAATCTATAAGGGAGAAATTTCCTAAGATTTCTTAACAAAAGTTGCATATCTGCCTGTTAAACTGATCCAACTTAGTCAATTTCCCTTACTTCCCCTCCCCTGGAACAAGCAGTATTGTGGGTTGAAACCAGCATCTCTGAGAAGTTTATTCACTGATTTTTTGATAGAGAATGGATATAAATTGAAGTTGACGGCTGGTGGTGCTGTTACTGATATGTAAGGGATGGCTGTGATACAGTGTGGCATATCAAGTTCTAACAAAACTATCAGAAATGGACCCTTGATACAGTCCAAACTGTTGGATTGCTGGTTACTAACTTGAAAGGTGTTAGACTTTGCAACATGTTCAGAAACTTATATTTTCTCCTTGGCATTTGGGGAGGTGATTATTGAGGGCAGATGTAAATATAAACTTGCACTGAAATAACAAAGGGGTGAATTAAAACTGATTAGTCTTTTCATTGCAATTCTGTGTGAAAACACTCTTATTTCAAAACAAAAGTAGCTAAGGCCAATAACAAACTGAGTAACTAAATCACATTAGTCACTTCTGTTTCAAAATCAGAATGTCCACACACAGTTAAAAAGGTGGTAATTTATACTTCTTGTTTCAGTGCAAATTTGTTTGATGAAGAGCCCTGAAATGCCTGCTGTGAAGGGGGAGGGGGAGTTAGTTTTGTTTTGCTGGTGTTTAAGAGCTAATTGAACAGTCCCCTGTGTGATATTCAAACAAAATGACTGTGGGATTTTAACTCGTGAAGATGTTTACAGTTTGAGATGGGGGCCTTATACAATGTTTTACATCACTTGGGGTGGGGCCTTATACAATGTTTTTTAAATCTAAAATATACTTCAGAATGAACCAATAATTAAAGATGTAAATTAAGAATGGTGTTTAACATCTTCCTAAAGTGATATCCTAGTTACAGAGAAACAAGTTAGACTGTAAAAAGAAAAGGAGGACTTGTGGCACTTTAGAGACTAACAGATATATTTGAGCATAAGCTTTCGTGAGCTGTATGCTCAAATAAATTTGTTAGTCTCTAAGGTGCCACAAGTCCTCCTTTTCTTTTTGCAGATACAGACTAACATGGCTGCTACTCTGAAACCTGTCATTATGCAAGTTAGACTGTGTAGATGACCTGTTATCTCTTTTTCCCATAACACTCTGGACTCCTGGCACTTTGAGCTTGTCTTTAAGTGGTGACCTCTGGATTCTAACACTTTCTTCTGGAGATGCAGAGTAATCTCAGCCTGACAAAATGTGAGCAGTTACTTTCCCTTTTACAGTATTTGACAATTTGACCTTCAGGTTAAGGGATCTTCTCTGTCAGGAGCTCTGTTCAAAGTATGTTGGTTTTATTGTGTCTAGAGTTCTCATATTTGATGAACTTTTAGAAAAGGCCAGCAAGAAGTTGGAACATGAAACAGCCTATTCTTCTAGGCTTGCAAATAACATTTAGGGTGATGATGTTGATGCTCTACAGATGACTCCTGTTGCAACTGCTCCAGAATATTGTGCCCTTGGAGTCAGTTGGCCCACAGCAATGTTTTGGAAACATGACAGAATGTGAGAGTGCAAATAATTGCACATGTTAGATCCACCTAAGTAGGGTGACTTGCTTTACTTTCTAGAGCTGACCAATCTCAAAACCATTACATAGTGGTAGTACTATTAATGTGCTGGCAACTTTCACCAACCATTTCAACTTAACTAGGATGCTTCTGAACATCCAGAACGCCACTTTAAATCTTGGTGGTTGGACTTCAGAATCGCCGTACGTGGGCTTGAACTTGCTTTTTAGCAATTTTAATCAAGGCAGAATAGCATACCCAATGGAAAGAGGCTATGGGTAGCAATAACATAACAGGCCAAATATCATGTGTGTTCTAGCACTTGTCCCTTGTTGGATTTGGGCTCTACTGAGACATTTCCACTCCAGCCGTGCACCCGTTCCTGCTTATACAAGTGATCAGCTGGTATGAGAACAAATGCTGAGACTGTGTGTCTGAATAGGTAGTCTGAGTATGATGGAGGATTGCCGGATTACGAAGTTCAGTGGTCGCTTGGCCCCCTTACCTGAGGAAGGCCCAGAGGCTGCTTTGTGGTTGCAAAATTTTGTGCTCTGATGACTTTCTATCCATAATATAAGTTAACTAAATATTTACCTAATACCAAAATGTAACCACAGAGAACCTGGAAATGAGTACAGTCCTGTTCTTTATAAACAAACCAAAACCTCAACAAAGGGAGGAGAGAGTCTTTTGTTGCAGGAAAATGGAAACTGCCTTGGATAGGGATACATATTTACAGTAAAGAATTTGGGACTCTCGGTGATAGGCTGGAGAGTGTACGAACACTTGAGGTGAGCTGGACATTAGGTAAGAATGAGAAAAGAATTCCCAGCAAAGGAACCATGAGAGGAAACTATGACATTAGGAAAGGACATGGAAGACTGAGGATACCATGGAAAGACTATTTCAAGAGATGTTTGAAGAGAAAAGGCCTGGAACGCCGGACCTCTGAACCTGGGCCATGAACTGGCAGGAGTGGCAAAGAACTGTTGTCACTTTTGACCCCATGTAAACGGGAAGAGGAGTCGAGAAGTGAAATGAATTTGGGAATGATGCAACTTGTACACGATGACTTTTCTGTGCAATTTTACAATATTTGCATTATATCATTCTGTACATCTGTAACAGGGGTCAGCAACCTGTGGTACGCATGCCAAAGGCAGCAAGCGAGCTGATTTTTAGTGTCACTCTGCTGCCAGCCAGGGTCCCGGCTGCCGGCCCCGCTCATCCCGCTGCCGGCCTGGCTGGACGGAACCCCAGGCAGGCAGCGGGCTGAGAGAGGCTGGTGGCTGGGACCCCGGCTGGCAGGGGCCGGTGGACGGAACCCCAGACTGGCAGCAGACTGAGCAGCTCAGCGCGCTGCCGGCTAGGGTTCTGTCTGCTGCCCACGCTGCCGGTCTGGGGTTCTGTCCACCAGCCCCTGCCAGCCGGGGTCCCAGCTACCAGCCCCACTCAGCCCGCTGCCGGCCTGGGGTTCCGTCCATCCAGGCCGGCAGTGGGATGAGCGGGGCTGGTGGCCGGGACCCCAGAGCAGCAGTGCAGGTGGCAGACGGAACCCCAGACTGGCAGCACGATGAGCGGCTCAGCCCACTGCTGGTCTGGGGTTCCGTCTGGTGCCCGCGCTGCTGGTCTGGGGTTCCGTCCGCCAGCCTCTGCCAGCCAGGGTCCCAGCTGCCGGCACCACTCAGTCTGCTGCCAGTCTGGGGTTCCGTCGGGAGGGCCCTGTAAATGTAAAATTTATTACTGGCACGCAAAACCTTAAATTAATGAAGACTTGGCACACCACTTCTCAAAAGTTGCTGACCCCTAATTTGTAATGCTATGATGCCTCATTTATTTTCTTCATGATCTACTCCTGGGGGAATTCTGTGCCAAAAAATTAAAAATTCTGTTCACAGTATTTTAAAATTCTGCATATTTTATTTGTCAAAATTACGCAATATAATTACTCCAGTTTCAATACAGACAACAAAAAAGATTCAGGAAATGTTTTTTGACATTCCTTACTAGGCATATTTATACAGAACTCTGAGTAATGATTCATTTAAACTACAATAGAGAAACATATTTAATGCACCCTTCAGAAGCAGTGCAAAGGCTTGGGGCAGTCAGGGATAATGGGGGAGCTGAGGGAGAGGGAAGTCATTGCTGGGAAGAAGCCTGTGTGCCAACTTGGAGGGTTGTTGGGTGTGGGTGGGAGAAGTATGGAATGTGTTTTTTGGGGTGGCTGGGAGGGATTGTTGGGGAGCCTCCACCATGCAGACCCTAGCTGGTTCCTAACCTCTCATATTCAGTCAGGCACATCTGCCCCAGTCTCCATGTGTCCTTGCACCCCCACTCAGCCATCCCTTTTTCCCCCATCCCCAGGTTTCCCTGCATCCCCCTCTCCTTGTTCCCATGTGGGCCTGCACCCCATCCCCATGTGTCCCTGTGCCCCCACTCGGCCACTCCCATCTCTCATGTAGCCCTGCACTTCCTGTCCCAATGCATCTCTGCACCCTCACTCCCATTCAGTTTACTCCCCAATCTGTCCCCTCACTAGCTCTTCTGAACCCCCAGTCTGTGACTCCCCATCAGCCCCATGTGTCCCATGCTGTCTGTCCTCCTATATTCCATGCCTTCTGACCTGGATCTGGTGCTGTGAGGAAGGCAGCCTCTTTCTCTTCCCTATCCGCAGCTGCGGCCGCTCCCTCCCGGGAGCAGCTGCTATGTTCTGGCGCCACAGTGGCTTCTGGTTATGCAAAAGGCATAACTGCAGCATCTTTCTGGCGGAATGTACTTTCTGCCCCGGGGTGGGGGGGGAGATTCTGCACGTGCACGTTGTCGCAGAATTCACCCAGGAGTAATGCTTCAGTCTTTTTATTTTTTAAATTTTCCTGTGCCTCAAGGAACAAGAGTTTTGAAAGGATGTCCTCTTGATATTAGGACATATATTCACCATTATAGCCTCTCGAGGTCTGAAAATGTGCCTTTCAGAATAAAAATGGGGAGAAAGTTTGTAAAAATCCATCAGTAAAATTTCTCGTTTGTTGCTACCAAAGGTGTATTAAACTTTTGGATGCTGGAAACAATATAGGGCTCCATCCACCAAATGAATAAGATTTCCCTAATAAGAAAACACTTGTCACTAAGTGGCCCAAAGATCAGAGACTTCATAGCTGATTTTATTCTTATTCCATAGGAATCTAACATCCTGAGAAATAACACAGAATTGCTTGTGCATTAGTAAAAATAATTGGATTTTTAAAAGCATGTGTGAAAGAATCCAATTAAATTATAAAATAAATTGCTGTATGCAGTTAGAATACTTTTTATTTTTAGGTATTGTTTAGCTTATTTTTAATGGCACTTTTACATACTTGATGTCAGTCCAAAGATTACAGTTTTGACTATTCTGCACTGAAGTAGAAAATGAAGGGCATATACATCGCTTAATATCTTAATTATGGGAACCAAATGAGGAGAGGATGCTGCCTAGCATGTACTTACTATAATCTTGTGTTGATGAGAGCAGAAAAGTTAATGTTTAACTACTTTTGTGCTGTCCATCTAATGCACATGCAACTAATGCATTGTTACATAATATATTTTTGTCCTGGCTGTAATGTTTATTGTAGCTGGGGAAATCTTGTGGCATTACTTTAGTCAGAGTAGCATATTTATGGCATGGCAAGGAAGTTGTTTAATGTGCCCATATGCAATGAGTGTGCATGTGTTTGAGCACCAAAGGTGTACTTGGTATGGTCAAACAAAGAGGAAGACCAAGGTCCTGCCCCAGAGAGCTTGTATCCTAGAACAGACAAATATTGTTACACATTACTGGGTTTTTATATACCTTCTCTCTCTCTTCATAATTCTTCACCCATCCCTGTGTGGGTGTTTTTATTTTTTTCCCTGTGCGATATAAGATCAAGGCATTGTCCCTAATTAGAAGGTTAGTGTCACATATTGGTGCTTTATAAAGATTGATGGATTGGCGATACTGGAATCTATAGTCCTCTACTCATTCCTAAATTACTGTGGAAACGGTCATGTTGCCGACATGAGTTTGCCCTTCATGCTCCACCAATAACTGAAAACTTCATCAGGAAGTGCTATCTTCTCCTTTCCTAAGAGGAACTGGTTTGTTGTACTGCTTCTTCCCCATACGTATATACTAAAATCTGAACTAATGCCAATCAGGTCCTAAACATTTCCTTAAAACTATTAAACTTCGTTTAAATATGAGAGCGTGGAAGGAGAGAATGAGATCCAAGTGTAATGTAAATCTAACCAGCCCCACCCCGCACCAGACATTACTTTGTTCCCACTTTCAGTAAGTCTGTAATACTGTTTCCCATAGCAACACCCAATGGTAGTGGGAAAACTAGAATGTCTCTGAAGCTTCTCTACAACAAAGATCTATTAATCCTGGATGTTGATTCATTACTGGGTGCTATAAAATAATACTGATTTCCCCTTACTGGGTCCCCTAGTCTCTCACCCTTTAATAAAGAAACACCCATTTAAATAGTAACTACCATAGCACGCTTTAGAGTTTTAGAATGTTTCTTGCGAGAGGCTTTGGCTTTGGTTCAAGGTAACTGACTTCCATTCTTGCCCAGTTAGACTATAAATTAAAAAAGTCACAGTTCAAATGTGGTTAGGAATGTAAAATATCTACCTCTCAGATTATTAAACTGACTGGTCTGCCCAGTTATGGAATATGGGAGGACTGTTTTAATAGTTTTTGTTAAATTAAGATGAGGACTCCTATGTAAAACTGCCACTGTTGAACTGCTTTTTTGTGGAAGTTAAATTCACTTTCTGCACTGATTCTATTATAAAATGCAAATGAAGCTGTGAATGAATGAATGTGCCCAACTACTGAATATTTCCTAGTTCCTTCTCCTCCTCCTCGTTGGGGTGAGAATCAGAAGGACTGGTCACATGAGTCTGTGGTGAGATCATTAGACAGGGGACACCAGCTGCTCTATTATTAGGGGTTTTAAAGTCTGCAACAGATGTTCTTAGGCTCTCTTCCAGTCTATTTTACATCCCACATATGGTGTAATAGAGTACATGGAAAAAGAGAGACATCTGACAAATTGTTCTTCTATGCAATAAACAGACATTTTTCCCATGCAATTAAAAAATGTTCCTTAGATGTTACCCTGCATGTATCCAATATAATTTGAAATATTCAAAGTAATAATGTATAAGGGTGAAAGTGATATGAAAATAAATATGAACATGTATGGGCAAAGAAAAAAGTAAATAGCAATATGCTCTCAGGACAGAGTCCGTACTTAATTAAATCTGAAAATACGTATACTTTTTCCATTCATTCAGATTTGTTTTAGCACTTTAAAAAAAATTAATTGCGATTAATTGTGAGATAAAAAAATTAATTGATTAATCTCTGTTTTAATCACACTGTTAAACAATAATAGAATACCAATTTAAATTTATTATAAATATTTTTGGATATTTTTCTACATTTTCAAATATATTGATTTCAATTACAATGCAGAATACAAAGTGTAGAGTACTCACTTTATTATTTTTTATTACAAATATTTGCACTGTAAAAAAGATAATGCAATTTACAAGTCGAAGCATGAATGGGCATACAAATATTCAGCATATCTGGCACATATATATCTAGTAACATTGGCTACCACTGTGCCATGCGAATGCCTGTTCTCGCTTTCAAGTGATAATGCTGCCCGCTACTTTATTTGCAATATCTCCCATAAATGTAAACAAGCTTGTTTATCTTAGCAATTGACCGAACAAGAAGTAGAACTGAGTGGATATGTAGGCTCTAAAGTTTTACATTGTTTTGTTTTTGAGTGCAGTTACATAAAAAAAAATAATTTTACATTTGTAAGTTGCACTTTCATGATAGAGATTGCATTACAGTACTTGCATCAGGTGAATTGAAAAATACTATTTCTTTTGTTTATCTTTTTAAAACTGCAAATATTTGTAATAAAAATAATCTAAAGTCAGCACTGTGCACTTTGTATTCTGTGGTGTAATTGAAATCAATATATTTGAAAATGCAGAAAAAATCCTAAAATATTTATAATAAATTTAAATTGATATTCTATTACTGTTTAACAGTGCGATTAAAACTGCGATTAATTGTGATTTAATCCAGTTAATTTGTGTCAAGTTAATCGCTTGAGTTAACTGTGATTAATTGGCAGCCCTACTTTATAGTTGTATTGTGGTAGTGTAAGCAGGGTTCCAGTCAGGGAACCCATTATGCCGGTCAGTACTATCATGGTGCAATGTGTATAGCAACATTATAGGTAAAGTTATGAATATAATCTGAAGTTATGACTGAAATATGTTTACCAGACAAGTTTGGGGAGTGGGTGAACTAGTTTCTCAAAGACAAAGGACAAACTGATGCCTTTACCCAGGTGTCATCAAAGTCGATTGGCAATTGGTCAAGTGGCCATTCTTTGGCAGTGAAAGGGGTAGGAACAAATTGATTTGCATTTTAACAAACAACAACATGGAACTTCTTTTACCAGGAGATCCCCTGTCTCCATCCTCACAGCTGGAGGGAACTTTATCTAGGAGTAATGCTCAGGAAAACTCATTTCAAAGGGTGACTCGACTATAAAAGGGAGGAGCAAAAACTCCCAGGTATAGTCTTTTTTCTCTTTCACTCTCACCTGAGAAGATAAAGGAACCAGCCTTTGGACTTCGGGATGGGTTCTTACCTGAAAATTTGCTCAGTCCTGTTGTTGAGAACATTTTATCTTGAGCCAAATCTAGTTTAAGTTTAGTTAGTAGAAAACGTTTTATGTTTATTTCTCTTGTAACCATTTCTGACTTGAATACCTTGTACTTTACTCACTTAAAATCTATCTCTTTGGAGTTAAACTTGTTTTATTCTTTAATCAAAACTAACCCGGTGTTGTGGTTAAACTGAATTTTTTGGAAACTCCAATTAAAGTAGCAAATTGTTGTCCATTGACCCTGTCAGGGTTCCTTCCCCACTCTGAACTCTGGGGTATGGATGCAAGACCCCTAAGCTTATTTTTACCAGCTTAGGTAAAAAAAACTTTCCCAAGGCACAAATTCCAGCTTGTCCTTGAACAGTATGCTGCCACCACCAAGTGATTTAGACAAAGAATCAGGGAAAGGACCACTTGGAGTTCCAAAATATCCCCCCAAGCCCTTACACCCCCTTTCCTGGGGAGGTTTGAGAATAATATCCTAACCAATTGGTTACAAAGTGAATACAGACCCAAATCCCTGGATCTTTGGACACTGGGGAAAAAAATCAATCAGTTCTTAAAAGAAATTTCATTTAAAAAGAAAAAAAAGAAAGAAAAGGTAAAAATCCCCTCTGTAAAATCAGGTTGGAAGATAACTTTACAGGGTAACAAAAGATGCACAAAACACAGAGGAACCCCCCTCTAGCCTTAGTTTCAAAGTTACAGCAAAACAGGGATAAGCCTCCCTCCAGCAAAGGGAAAATTCACAAGTTGAGAAAACCAAAGATAAACTAATACACCTTTCCTGGCTGTACTTACAATTTCTGTAATATGAGAGACTGGTTCAGAATGGTTTGGAGGACATGGATTGATGTCTGGTCCCTCTTAGTCCCAAGAGCAAACGAACACGGAAACAAAGAACCCAAAACAAATCCACTCCCCCCCCCCCCCCCCCCCCCCCACACACACACCTCCCTGGTCCCCAGGGTTTTGAAAGTATCTTTTGTCCCTATTGGTTCCTTTGGTCAGGTGCTAACCACAGGTTATTTGAGCTTCATAACCCCTTACAGGTAAGGAGGAATTTTAGGCTTCCCTTATGGTTATGACAGACCCCTTACATATCTGGACTGTCTAGGAGAGGGCTGGATAGTGTAAAACACATGTTTTGGGGGAAAATCTGGGGCTGGAAGTGTATTGGAATCACTCAGAAAGTGATAACCAAGGCTGGTGGAAGCCAAAGTGTGACTGGAGTGTGCTGGCAGGCTGCAGCTATACACAGACATTCAGGATGTGATTTGCATGCTGTTTGTGAGGGACCTAGGTTGGGAGTTACATGACAAGAGAAAAGAGCTGGATACAACAAATGTATGATGAGCAGCGCAAGGTAGCAACATGATGATTAAGGTTAGTATAACAAGCAGCAGTCCTGTTTACAAAGATAATACTGTGGGGTTTTCTGTTGTACTCTGGTTTCTTGTGTTTTTATAGCAGTAAGAAAAGAGCATGCTTGTCAAATTGCTTTTTAATTTGAGTCTATGTCACAGATATTGAAGTCAATAACCTATTCAAATATTTCAGGAAGATACAGAACATAACTACTCACTGCACGTTGTTTAAGCTCTGATAACGTGCATTGTGCTATATAAGACACACAAGAAGGCATGTTCTCTGTCCCAGAAAGCTCAAAATCTGAATAGACAGAAAAAGAAACACACACTCACTGGGGAGCCCCAGAGGATGTTGCTAATTTTATATAGTTAACTATCTGAGTAACATGCACTTGTATTTCCTGTGTTTTGAAATTAGTAGCCCTATGAGCATATCATTACTAAGCAGTACTCTGGTGATATTAACACTTTCATAGGGTTCAATTTTTCCTGCCTGCTCAGAAAATGTAGTGTGCGTTATTTGAGTTAAAATTGTTTATATATTTAACATACATGCTGCTGATGCCTTATACCAAGTGGTAAAACATGGGGAGTAGTAAGTGACCTTTTCCTTTTATGATAACTTCAATCTCAAAGTTAGGAAGCTGAGGGCTGGATATGTTAGACCAGGCAACTATCCTAAATAGTGTTTTTAATATGGTTATTCTCATAATGAAAGCATACCACTAGTAGGAGAGGAATGGTCTACAACTGAATACTAATCAGATTTCCCGTGCACAGTTTGCATAGGAATTTACTGTACAATTCACTGTGTGTGCCTTTTTTTTGGGAAGTAAAGATTAGTCTTTTGAGATTTCAGTAAAACAATCTCCATAGTATGCCTTTGCTACAACTATACTCCATATGGCACCTAGTAGGAAATTCACTGTTGCCCTAAGGGTATGTTTTCACTGCAGAATTAACTTGGGCTCTTGGTTGGGTCTTGCCCCAGCCTAGTTCCCATCCCAACACACAAACTGCTGACGTAAGTTTTTGTTGCTTTAAACCCTGGCCTAGCTGGCTCATTTGGGGCTATAGGCTAAAGCTGCTTTTACTCATGCTGGTAATCTGGCCACTTTGCAGTGAGAATGCAGGCAAAACCACTTAACTGTTGATAGTCCTCTGGTGCCTCCACAATTCCCCATGTGCCCAGAAGGACAAGTTCTCCCACAATTCACTGGGAAGAATCATGGCGTGGCTTATTTTAATGCAATGCTAAGAACCATGAGATATGGTCCTAGTGCCTGTCATGGGTGAGTGCCATGCCAATGTAGACCCTGTAACTTGAGTGTGGCGTGGCCACTCCCACCTGAACTAGGCTAAATTGTATGCTCATACCTGGCAGCTGATCACCTGGATTAACTCTACAATGAAGATGTACCCTAGCTCATGAAAGCTTATGCTCAAATAAATTGGTTAGTCTCTAAGGTGCCACAAGTACTCCTTTTCTTTTTGCGAATACAGACTAACACGGCTGCTACTCTGAAACCTAAATGAATTGCTGTCTAAATACAAGTGAGAGAAGGCATGCCAGTCATATTCCACAGTCCCCAAGAAATGAACAATGCCTCTTTCCTAATTCACATTAGAGTTCAGGGGCCACAGATATTTGAAGAGGATTAGTCATTGAGCATTGGGTTAAGCCTGTCTGCTTAATCAGGAGGATGCTTTCTGAAGATTGTTCAGCTGGGAAAACTGAGAAAATCATGATTTTTGGGTGAGCTCTAGAGACTTTATCCTGGACTTTGAGGGTTTTGAACAAGTCCAGTGATTGATTAGCATTTTGTTTTACCAATTAGGAGATCCCTACCCAAGTGAGAGATGAGCAAACCATGCCAGCAACACACGCTTTCTCCTATGGCTGGGAGAAGCCGGGAGTTAAGCCGCTTGCAACATCACACACAAAGCACCTTCTGGATAAATGGCAATCATTGTTTGAATAAAACCCAACATTATATCCGCTTAAAATCTAAAATACTTTGACTGAAAAATAATTACCAGATTAAAATTATACTTTCTTGTACAGAGCATTATTGTGAGTCCTACACTTAAAAACAGTTAACTTTTCTTGAGTCTTGAAATGAACCACCCATTTGTTGTAGGTATGTATACTGAAAGTGGTGGGTGAGAGGGAGGGAAAATTGTCTTGTGATTCTAAATGTGCTTTAAAAAAATACATCATTTTGTAGCGAGATGCAATAATGCGGTGGTCTCCTATTAAGCAATATTAGCTTTAAGTTTAACTTCTAGAACTCTGCGTGTTCCTGGTGATAACGGTGATGCTAGTTCATAGACAAGTAAGCTTACCAAACACCGCCTTTTAAGAGAGTTTTTCCTAACAAATCATACTATCCGTGAGTTTGCATTTGTGAATGTGTAACTGCATTAGAAACAACAAAAGTGTGTGTGTGCACATGCATGTGAGGGGATGGATGGATTGACCCTTGACAGCTGGAAAAGGGCATTTTGATACAGAAACACCTTCTACACTACATAAAGGACTGAGGTCTTCCGCTTTTTGCTGTGGTGAGACTCTTAACAGGAACTTGACAGCCCAATCAACCTCTTGCATGCATGCTTTACTATGTGACCCCTTTTTCATAAAAAAATTACTGGTGGTTGTAAAATAGAGGAACAAAATAAGAGATTAAAAATACTTTTTCCTCTGGAATTTGCTTGTTGTTTTAAACACATCAGTGCATGCTGCTGTTTATAAATGAGATTATTCCTAAATTGGTGAGGGTTGGGTTTTCAGCTTGACAGTATTCCTTGATGTGGACAGCATTGAGCATGCTTGTACACCAAACTATTCAATTTAAAAATTACTCTTCCCCCCTCAATCCCCCCCCGCCATCTTTCCAGGTTCAACGGCATTGTAATGTTTGGGGATTTTCCCTTTGATAACATAGCCAATATATCCAGTTTATTATTATTATTATGACAGCAAGGTGCAGTATTTGTTTCACTGGTTGCTCAGTCCCTGAGCAGAACAGATGATCAAGCTACATGAAGCAGCAGCATTTCTGGCTCTCTTTAATGGTACATTCATAATTGTTGCTTCCTGATTTAATACGTACAGTAACTGCATTCACAGCTAGCAAGATGCTGCTCGTTACACAGCAGTAGGCTCTAAACTGTTCTATTCTTTTCTAATTATGATGTGATTCATAATTATAATGCTTCCATGTCTGAGTACAACATTGTGGTGTCATTGGAGGGGGAAGCTATTCTGTTGGTATGCCTGTATAGATAGAATTGCCAGAGTATAAATAATGCATTCTAGCCTGTCTCATTCATGATAGGGCTAGTTTCTTTGGGTGCTAGCAAGTTATGCTGTTACAAATTCGGGGAAAACAAAAGATTTAGATTTGAAATTTATAAAAATCTGTGTGTACCTACATGATACATGGTTAAATGTTCTACTGGTCTTTATCTACAGAAAATGTAATAAGTATTTGGCACCAAATTCTACTTCATTACTCTTGTGTAAATCTAGAGTAACTTCACTAATTTAAGCGGAGTTACTCCAGATTTGCAATGGTGTAATTGAGAACAGAATCTGGCCCTTGGTCAACTTGCTAAACTGTTTAATAAACTCAGTGTTACGACTTGTGAATGAAAAATGAAGTGATCAGTGTAATGGGCCAGGTTGGTAGAGAAGGGCTGAACTAAGTGGCATACATCCAAAATGAATATAGGAGCAAGTTGAAACTGCATCTTCAATTTTGCTAAAAACATTTCAGCATGTTAAAATCAATGTGGCTGTCCAGTTAAGTGTTCACTTAAGTACCCTACCCAAAAGCCTATGTACCTCAACATTGATATAATCTTTTATGGGAACTTCTTACCAGTGCTAAATATCTATTTTTGCTTTTAATCTTGACTCCATTAATTAAGGTTTTTAAATATATATTCATTGTCCAGAGGCACTATCTGTGTGAACCAATTTTTAAAAAATAAATACTGTGTGTGTGCATGCGCGCGTGCGTGTGCGTACTCTGGGTAGGTCTGCAAAGCAGCATCCTGACACTGTTCTAGGGACCCTAAGCGCATCAGAGATGACACTGTCTTTAATGTTGGCTCAGTTAGCAGCCTGGTTTCAATCTGACCCCAGAAAGGCTTTCCAGATACTTCCCAGGACCTGGTTGCCATATGGAGCAGCAGGGCTGTATGTGGATGGAGACTGGTGCATTGAATGTCTAATGTTACCTTCTGCAGCTGCTGCTACTCCAGGCTGTCTCTGCCTGAATCTGTCATTTAACTCCCCAGCTGAGTCGTCTCTGTAGGACTCTAGCTGTGGAGCATATTAGTCATCACACAAAACCTCTGTTTTGCAGGGTGGATAAAAATAAAAAAAAATTGATTTTTTAAATTTAAATTGGATTTTTTTGATAAAAAAGGTTTTTTCCTCAAAGAGCAATCTAAAGATAAATATCTCATCTTGGAATAGGGATTATAAATTCCAATTCTATAGTATGAGACAATATAGTCATGTAATTTAAGAAAAGTTTTGTAAATGAGCTCCAATAGTTCATGGATTAGGGACTCAATCTTATGGGGTTCCAGGGGCTTCTGTATAGATTATTTAGGTTAATCTTTCTGTCTACCCAATGGGACTCCGTGCTAAGTCTAGATTAGAAGATACCATCCAAGATGCTTACTTTTGCAGTTCTCAAACTGTGGCTTTGTTTCTCCAGAGATAACATGCTTGTTAACAGCAAAACTGCTTTTAAATAAATAATATATAGAGGTGAGAAATAACAGACCAAAACTCTATTCTCCCTCTGCAAATTGGTGTACAGAGTCAGTCCCTTACCTCTCTCTAAAAGTGCAAAGTTTCAAAAAATTCAATGAATAGAAGATGGTTGGGGGCGGAATAGATCCGGACAAGAAGTCTGGAGATATATGTGAGAAGAGAGGGACAAGCAGTCGAAACAAAAGTGAAACTGTTTGAGCAGCATATTCCAGAAGTCTTGAGGTCTTTCTGAGTGTAGCCTTCATTGATTTGAGATCTACCATACCAATCTCTCACTAGAAGGGAAAACCTATAATGGCAGCAGGCCATAAAAGAGAACCATTTTGGGTCTCCTCTGTCTTATCTATCTCTGAGTTGTGAAGAATATGTATTAAAGTTATAACAACCAACAAGAATGCACTTTCATGCAGAAATCCATGATTAAATCAAGGCTTCCTGACTAGTGATTTAAATCAATTTGATTTAAATCAAATCCACCCCTGCTGTTTTGTAACAAATACTTATTTAAATCCCCATCTCTAGGAACAATTTCCACTCAAGGATATTATGTAGGAATGATTGACAAGTCTTCCAAACCATTTCCTATTAATGTTGAACTGTAAGTTGTTAACCATAAAATTATCTTCTGTAAATTTAAGATGCTTGCTTCATGCATGCTAATAATGGGTATGATAATGTGCATGAGTGTTGGTCTAAGAGTGTTAACATCTCAGGTAGCTAGAGAGTTTGGGATGTTCTTCAGGGCTTTGGAGAAGGGAAGGAAACTCTATTTCTCTCCTCAAAATGTAGAGAATCAGTAGAGTTATTCAAAGGCAACTATTGAAGACTTAGCTAGGCCTTATGTGTTCCCATGGCCTATGTAAGTTCTCTCCATGAACAGCTGGTGGATACATGTCCGTATGGGTTCACCTGGCTTGGTCCATCCTTCACATTGCTAACCCACCTCTTCCCTGTGCTGTGGCATAGGGAGCCCCACAGGCCATGCTCCCTGGCATGCAGGTGGCATGACTTGTTTTTTTTCCTTTTGATGCCATGGACTCCTTGCCTAAATTATGCAGATGGGGAAATGCTCTTTCTTTTCTGGCCGGAACCGTATGTGACCATATAAGAGGGAGCAAGATGTTCTGATCTGACTGTGGAAAATATATCTTTTTTTTTTTTAAACAGTTTAACTGTTAAAAAAGGTTCTTGGAAAATGTTTCAATAACATTTTTATTTTATAGGGCATTGTCCTGTTTTTCAAACATCTGATCCTGATATGTTTGTTTTTTTGAAGTTCTGAGAAGCTTTTTGTATATGTAGAATATATTTTATAATAGCCACAGAATGTATTTACTCTCTGAGCAAATTAACAGTGTATTTTAACATTATAAATACAGACTATCTGTTGTACATTTGACTGTGTGTGGGTATATATTCTTTCTTTGTGTGCACTTTATTTTTCAGGTCTCTCAAATTATAGTTTGTCTTGCCTACATAATGTGTTTTCAGAGAAAGTGGGAAGGATATGTAGAACACATTTGTGTGGGTGTGAAATAGCTATGTAGGGGATGCTCTTTATAAGAAGAGAATTTTTGCAGTTTGCTTTGTAAAGCTTCTTGGCACATCACTAAATACATTTTTCCAGCTTGGAGTCTTAAAAACTACCCTACTTAATGACAATTGCTATAAAGGGCAAGTTTTTGTTACCCTGCATTAGAGCCACAATATCAGGCATTAAGCAGTAACATTCTGATTCCTCTTCTTCCATGGATTATTAATGAAGACTATGATTATTCTTAACCTTCACTATTGCCAAGAGTTATCTTTAGACATTTGAATGAAGATGAAAATGTAGTTTAAAAGGGCTGGGTAAATGGAGCTAAAAGGAAATTGAGAAGCCTCATGGGGTGCATGTTTGTTTTATTAAAAATGTTGCTCATAGCCTCACTTGTTATGAAACAAAATATCCGATCCTGAAACCAGTATTCCTTTTATGTAAGTACCTCGGGTGTTCTTGCCACCTTCCAAGACAGAGAAAGACATGGTCCCTGCCTTGAGGCATATAGTCTAAATAGCTGGATGATACAAATTAAGATACAAATTGAAGCATTTGATGAATATTAAAATTAACAGCAGTTTATTGAAGTCAGTGTTTATGGACATGCTGAGGAAGTAGTAAGCAACCAAAGCCCTTAAGGGTTGAATTAGTGGCCTAAGTATCAGGTTTGGAATACCCAGACTCCCTAAAACAATAAGGCTAAATACCAGGGTTGAATCCTCCTTGAGAAGTGTATACATTGATTTCCATGCAATCACATGTGTGTCTCTCTGAGATCAGTCCTGTTTGCTCTGTGTATATTGTAAAGATCCAGTGGCATGTTTTGCAAAACATGGGGATACCCTAGATATTCTTGTCTATAATTTCCCATTCTCCTCTTCTTCTAGTTATCACTTGACTGTCATCCATGACTTGAGCCGCTTGCATTTCAGTGAGGAAGTAATCCCTGCATGTGCTGCACGTAGGTTGTGTGAAGTGCATTTTGGGATTTATAAGGATGAAAGGCACTCTATGAATGTAAAATATACCACTGTTAGCATATTTCCCAATGGCAGGATATTGATCAAATAATCTTATTAAGAACTGCTGCGGTATGTGAGTGCCTTTACTAATTTTATTTTTTCTCAGAACACGAGGGAAATAGCTGATAACACATTTCTGGAACTTCTTTAAATAACGGCAAATTTCTTTTGCTAGGAAGAGAATAAAATGACAATGGAAAAAGCTGTGAGGATCTAAAGTGGGCTGTTCTAATGATATTGCCTCATAACTGCATAAAACACGTGTGTGTGGGAGAGAGAGAGAGAGTGAATCACTGAAAATTAACTGTAAGCCGCTGCTTACAGTATATGGTAAATTTATCAAATACTATGTGCACTTCAGTGACTAATCACTTATAGTACTAAATCCTTGTGCATCATGTTGAAAGTGTACCAAGGTCATGTAGAGCATGACGTGAGGTGAACATACTGAAAGTGTACTAGTGTCATGTAGAGCAGTCTTGTCTGCACAGTCTTGACTGTAATTAGTTAGACTTTTTTGTGGAGACTGGCTTGTTTAGTGTGCCTGATCAAGACAGGCAGTTTTTCCTTGAAGATGGTAATTGCACATGCTGATTTAAAAATTTAAAAAATCCATACCAATTTAAAGTGCCTCAACTATCAGGAAAATTGACTTCAGGAACTCCACAGTGGAGTGATGAAAAGCACAATTCTGCAAAGGATTCCCAGAGTCTGTAAGATCCTGCGGAGAATTTAGGCATATAGCCGTTATAATAAGAACCCACAAATAAAGGGATATTCACAAAAAGAAAAGGAGTACTAGTGGCACCTTAGAGGCTAACCAATTTATTTTGAGCATAAGCTTTCATGAGCTACAGCTCACTTCATCGGATGCATTCAGTGGAAAATACAGAGGGGAGATTTTATATACACAGAGAACATGAAACATGTAAGGAGAGTGATCACTTAAGATGAGCTAATACCAGCAGGAGAGCGGGAGGGGGGAGGGGGAGGGAGAGAAAACCTTTTGTAGTGATAATCAAGGTGGGCCATTTCCAGCAGTTGACAAGAACGTCTGAGGAACGGTGGGGGTGGCGGGGGGAATAAACATGGGGAAATAGTTTTACTTTGTGTAATGACCCATCCACTCCCAGTCTCTATTCAAGCCTAAGCGATGGTCACATAAACACCACCCTATACCGGAAACCTACTGACCGTTATTCCTACCTACATGCCTCCAGCTTTCACCCAGATCACACCACACGATCCATTGTCTACAGCCAAGCTCTGCGATACAACCGCATTTGCTCCAACCCCTCAGACAGAGACAAACACCTACAAGATCTCTCTCAAGCATTCTTACAACTACTATAACCACCTGCGGAAGTGAAGAAACAGATTGACAGAGCCAGAAGAGTATTCAGAAGTCACCTACTACAGGACAGGCCCAACAAAGAAAATAACAGAACACCACTAGCCATCACCTTCAGCCCCCAGCTAAAACCTCTCCAACGCATCATCAAGGAAGGACCTATCCTGAAGGACAACCCATCACTCTCACAGATCTTGGGAGACAGGCCAGTCCTTGCTTACAGACAGCCCCCGCAACCTGAAGCAAATACTCACCAGCAACCACACACCACACAACAGAACCACTAACCCAGGAACCTATCCTTGCAACAAAGCCCGTTGCCAATTGTGCCCACATATCTATTCTGGGGACACCATCACAGGGCCTAATAACATCAGCCACACTATCGGAGGCTCATTCACCTGCACATCCACTAATGTGATATATGCCATCATGTGCCAGCAATGCCCCTCTGCCATGTACGTTGGTCAAACTGGACAGTCTCTACGTAAAAGAATAAATGGACACAAATCAGATGTCAAGAATTATAACATTGAAAAACCAGTCAGAGAACGCTTCAGTCTCTCTGGTCACTCGATTAGAGACCTAAAAGTGACAATTCTTCAACAAAAAACTTCAAAAACAGACTCCAACGAGAGACTGCTGAATTGGAATTTAATTTGCAAACTGGGTACAATTAACTTAGGCTTGAATAGAGAATGGGAGTGGATGGGTCATTACACAAAGTAAAACTATTTCCCCATGTAATCACACACACACACACACACACACACACACACCGTTCCTCAGACGTTCTTGTCAACTGCTGGAAATGGCCCACCCTTGATTATCACTACAAAAGGTCGGGTCCCCCCCCCCCCGACTCTCTGAGGTGCCACAAGTACTCCTTTTCTTTTTGCGAATACCGACTAACACAGCTGCTACTCTGAGAAGGGATATTCTCACCTTTAAAAGGCAAATTTTGTTCCACACCTGGATTGTTTATAGTGCTGTTTTGCATATTGCAGTAAACACAAGTTCTGCTTCATTACTAATTGGTACGTGCTGTATTCTGGAAGGTTTTTCTGTATTTTCTTTTTAAACTACCTATGCAAGTAAGTTCACATTTTTAATATGCATTTACCAATAATAATATCCCATTGAGTAAGAAAAACATCAGCCTATACTACTTACTCAAATTCCATAGTTATCAGTGTGTATGGTTCCTTCAGACTGAGTTTTCACTTGAAATAAAAAACAAAACAACCCCTCCTCCCACCTTCCGCAAGTATTAGGGCCTATGAAGTAATCTGTTACCTCTTTGGAATACTTGTGTAATCATTGCTTTCCCTCTCTTTTGTTATTAGATATAGGATAGTTCGCAAAGCACTTTTATTCTGTTGCAAATACTTATATTAAAACATATGTGTTTAAAATTAAATGCACAAAACCCACATGAAGGCAGTATTAAATTTGCAAACTTAAATGAATAGCAGACAATGAAAGTCTCAGCAGTTCTTGCAGTGTTATATAATTATGCTAAGTACATAAGTTATGACAAAAATTCACCTTTGCGATACGGACAGCAGAGTTCTTTGCACTGTAATATAATAAAAAATTGTGTGGATCAGGGTTCTCATCAAGCCACAAACAGTGGCTGGAAATGTCTGTTGGGACCATCTGCAGTCCTGTTAGTAGTATAACTCCTATTTACTTGTCTCCAAGGCTGGCCAGTGTCACAGAAAGCTACAGGGCCATTGATCTGAGGTGGTAGTATTCAGTCTAGCACTGCGGAATAATGAGTTGGTTGAACATAGGTCAATCTGGAGTCATGTCTGAGTACCAGACAGTTTATAGGCCCCTCATAACTTTCCCAAGGAGCAGACATTTTTGGAGAGATTTTTTTTTGTGAGGGAGTTTAATTCCTTATCTACCAGGGTTCCATAAACCTAGACAAACAGGGCACGTGGAGGAATAGGCATCTTCCATGGTGACTGATAAGAGCTGGCCCTTCTAGAGCTTGGACCAAAATCTTCAAGGAGACTCAGTGATGGCAGGGGGAAAGAAGATCGCCCAAATATTAGCTCACATTTGGTGTGGAAAAGGAGACAGCTGGAGAACAGCAGTTGTGGTCCAACCTGTAAGGGGAGTCAAAGCAAAACAGCCCCCACCCCTCCATAGTTCAGTAGCTCAGAGGAGAAATGTATTGTTCAGGATGTCAAAAACACCTTTTGTTGGACAGTGTAAAGCATGCTGGTTTTGTTCCAGGGTGGTGGACCTACGGCTCTTTCCCTCCAAGGACCAAAACAGCACTCCAGAACTTAGTGGTGTAGACACATTTGGTGTTTTGAGAGAACTGTTCTTCTAGGGGTCTTGAAGTGTAGATGTAGCAGCCAGGAGGTTTAGTCTTTGATCTAGTATGTATAGCTTTAAAGTACTGTTTGATTTCATCCTGTGAGTAAACCTTTTGACTTCAATAGGTCAGTAGTTCTGTTGTGGTTCTACATTCTTGATTTGGAAAGGCTCACGCCTGACTAATGGGCACTGGATTCAACTGGTAGGTGTTTAAAGAAAACACATACACCCCATCCCCCTTTCAGCATATTCTACGATTGCTGTTTTACAACCTGTCGTCTTGCTTTATAACTGCCAACTCCTTTGTTTTCTTTGTCATTAAGATACTAACTGTGCAGGGAGATTTTAAACCGTGATGTCTCTGCTGCCAGGTACCCAGGCTTCAATCAAAAGTTGCTTGAGAATTTGGATCTTGTTTTTTTTCATCATGAAATGGAAAAGGGAGCAAAGATTCTAATGCTTCAGAGTACTAATAATGTAAAAGAAAAAGCTCTTTGACAAAGTTTAGTGGCCTGTATAAATGCTCTGTCAGAAGATAAATATTGAGGGATAGGATTAGGAGACTTGCACCTGAGCCAAAGTTACAAATACAGTCAAGTGACCTTACAGCAAAAAACTGTTCATGTGAGGAAGAAAGGGTGGGAGGAGGCACAAATAGAAGCAGCATTTAATAAAAAGAGTCTGTGAGCCAAATGAGCTTTCAGTGAAGTGCTGGCGGAGGACAGAGGATTCAAAAACAGCCCACAAATGAAATATTTTGCTCTTGATCAACAACAAAGGGATTGGAAACCAGGCCCAAGAAGGGTTGATACAGAGTATAATGCTGTGACACTATTTACTGCCTTTCTCAGTAGGGTTTTGTTGGAATGTAGTAAGTGTGTTATGCAGTAGCTTTGCCATCCTCATTTTAAGTTGA
Source organism: Caretta caretta (assembly GCF_965140235.1). Lineage (NCBI taxonomy): Eukaryota > Metazoa > Chordata > Testudines > Cheloniidae > Caretta > Caretta caretta. The sequence goes on along the minus strand of NC_134207.1, from coordinate 188,172,943 downwards.
ATAAAACAAGGAGTGGAATATGACATGTATCACTTTATTATTCAGCATCGCTTACTCTGCAAACTAGTTGAACATTTTTCTGAGTAGCAGCCGTGTTAGTCTGTATTTTCAAAAAGAAAAGGAGGACTTGTGGCACCTTAGAGACTAAACAATTTATTTGAGCATAAGTCCTCCTTTTCTTTTTAGTTGAACATTGTTTTCCAACCATTGCGTTGAATAATAAGCTTCCTGGCCTTTTCCTCAAACAAAGCTGCTCTGAACCGCTATTGTCATCTATAATAATCTTTTTGTTTTGTTATGGGTTTTTTTTAAAGAAAAAGAGCACTGACAGATAAAGAAGATACTGGTAATATACAGTGCTTCAACAGTTCAAGAATTAGATTGTCTGATTATGTGAAATCAGTGTTTGCAGTGCTCACTGTTTTTGAGCTAGATGTTAGGTTAGAGTGCCTTTTGATTGTTTTTAGTAAACTGTAGTGCTAATAAAATTAACTAGTTATAACTAAACAATAACTATAGGGATCTGGCTTGTATCTAAAGCACCCAGGATCTTAAAAGTTACAGGTGAAAATCCATTGTGCATCAAGTGTCTCAAATCATTACATGATATTAATCAGGTACTGCAATATTATAGCAAAACAAATTGAGGAGAAAGGAAAATGCCAGTTGTAACTTGGAGTTGTATTGTCTCTTGAAGTTAGATCCACACCCTCATCACTAATAAATACATTGATACCTGTATCCAATATGGATATCAAATATTATGTGTAAGATATAGTCTGTATGCAGTGGTTTCTTATGTTTTGACAGGTTATATTTTGAGAGTTTTCCATTAGTGAACTACCAGTAGAATATCTAATATTCTCTCTCTCTCTCTCTACCCTCTTAACCCTCTTGCCCCAACCAGTGTCCCTGTGTGACATTATGGGCATCTCATAAAAACATGAAGTTTGTGAACATACAGATAAAGATGAATACCTATTTAGTAATTTATTTTTTTATTTAGCAGAATCAGTGATGCCTTGTCTAATCAGCCGCCTAATTTCTTGTTGACGGAGGACTTATTTGAGTTGAGTGTAAGAAGCTAAAACCAGACTAGTTCCTTTTTAAAACATGACTTGCACTGGGGGTTTCATCATTCTGTTGCACTTGTGCTGTGGACTTGATATGTGTTTGATTTTTTTTTAACATAGTGATTTAAGTTTGAAAGTCACTAATTCAGTTTTATAAGCAATAATGGTATAGCGCTTTCAAAATGTAGTTATTTTCAAAGTAACATTCAAAACGCAGCAGTCATTTTTCTGAGAGCTATTTTACAGGGTTTATAAAACTATAAAGATTGAATGTTGGAGGATTTGTAGTATACTGTGTTGTAGCCAAGTCAGTACCAAGATATTAGAGAGACAAGGTGGGTGAGGTAATACCTTTCATTGGACCAACTTCAACTGGTGAGAGAGATCAGCTAAATTTTAGACTGAACACTAAAGGTGTCCTAAAATCACAGTTTTGGCTATCCTTTCTTTATAACTGCAGAATGGAAAAATATATCCAACTGCAGGTTCTTGCAGCTAGTGAACTCAAATGGGCTCTTCCTTTTCATCTACCAAGAAAATATGCATTTATTTTTATTTACAACATCAACATATGAAAATAAGGACCAACCCGTGCAATTTGCTAATTCTGCCCTCAGTGCCACAGAGTTTTGCCACTTCTGAATTACTATGTGTTTGTTTGAATTTGGTATGATCTTAAAAATTGTCAAAGAGTTGTAATCTGTTAAAGTTTGGGTGCTTTTAAAATTTATTATAGTCCTCCTTTTTGCTGTCAGCTGAAAGTTATTTGAAACAAAGGTTTAGAGGTTTTACAACGTTGTGAACTGCACCTACAGTGTTTAACTGTTATTCTTTGCTCTGACACAGGCTTCCTGTGTGATTTAGAGCTAGCCAAAATAAATTTCTCAAATTTTGAGTTTTTGGTGACACTTTTAATCAAAAGTGTGATTTTTTTTTTCTTAATAGACCAAAACCTGCTTTACAATTTTCAAGACATACGCAACAGAAATTTTGGGGGGCTGTTAACCTACTGTAGAGCAGGTCAAAATTTTTCAACAGTTGAAAAAAATTGGCACTGACATTTAAACAAAAAACCTGTTAATTAAAAATAACAAAACATTGTTATTTGACAGGTTGTAGTGTGACTTTGCAAATCATAGCAGCCAGTGTCCTGTGTCTGATGCCCACCACTGTCACATCCCTGTTGGAGGAATTAGTCTTTTTCCATTCCTCCCCCTACTGTCAGAGCAGAGACACTTTTCATCTTGCTATGTTGCCAACCCAAGAGCTGGAGATGCGCTAGTGCCCACTCTTTTCCATAGAGGGTGGATTGGAATATCTGAAAAATCCTATGGATTTTCTGGCTCATCTGCCTTTCCACCCTCAAATTCCTGAATTGTGCTATGCATATGTACATCCTCTGCTGACCTCCTGAGTTTCCCCAGTTCACCTCAACAATTCTCCCCTCAGGTGGGGCCTTCGACACCCATGATGAAGGATTCAAGATTTGCCTCTTGATTTCTGTTTCCTTATTTATAAAATATAGATGGTAATACCTGCCTAACTCTCAAAGGTATTGAAGCTTTCCTCCATGAAAACTGACTGTAGCACACAGTCCCTGGTACGGTAGTAGTATACACTGCAATACAGCTTTTTGTTTTGTCCCATTCCAACAAATTGTATCACAGAACAATTGAGAGAGTTAAGAATTAACACAAATAATGTGTAAAGAGAAGGAATGGGGAGAGGTTGTCCTAATTAAGAACTTCAGGGGGACTTCAGTACTGGTAGTTTTGAGATCATGTTAAGGGACAGAGGAGGCTCGTGCTAGTCAAGTGAAGGAGAGCAGGGGTGAAGGTAAAGATGGGCTGATGCTGTAGGTGCAAGCAAATCCATAAAGGGTTCTACTGGTTTCCAGATTTTGGGGGGCAGAGTGGGAGCAGAATAACTTTGTTTCCTGCAATTTTTACACTGACTTATAGATGGTTTATAATGCTATTAGAAACATTTAGTTGTATCCTTTTTAGTAAGACCTCTCTAGTTTTGCAATTTGTATATTTAGAATAATCCCACCTAAAACCAAATGCTTCAACAGATATATTTAATTTAGCAATGATATTGTTTAGGATACAGCTCTAGGCATTGTTAAATCTCACTGTAGTTACGTGGGGAAGCTTTAAAATAAGTAAGAAATGCTAATGGAGGTATTGTTTTGTTTTGTTCTGTTCTGTGGTTATTGGCAGTGTTAAAATTGGCATCTTAATAAGTGGAAAATTGCCCTATCATGCACCTTTCCCTTTCAGTCTCTCATTCTGATCTCCTTTCATAATGGTATCTCCTATCCTAGTAAGGATACCACTAGGTTATGGTCTGTGATGTAATTGTCTTCACACTGGATTTCATCAGGAGAGGAAAAGGAACTGGACGTGGCAGAACAAAACAGTTGAAAAATGAAGCTGACAAGGAAATTTTCAATACAGAAGATACATCAAGAACTGAATCAGCTGCCTAGTGAGGCTCTAAAAATCATGTGAGCCATAAACCACTCAAGCTTAATTTAGTGGAAGGCTGGCCTGAGAGGCTTAATATAGACAGCCTAGATATCATGTGGAAATCCCAATTTAGACCTGTATTAATACAAGAGACTTCAGGTTTATATTTATTTCTGCCTGTTCCAAGCCAGATTTTTTTAGTTGATTTTTTTTCTTCTTTAGAAATGCAGTCAATCCATTAATCTGAATGCACAGCTAATCCTAATTTTAATATATACACTGAGAATAGCAAGATCACTGGTCTGTCACAGCACCCATCTGATGAGACTTTTGACAATCATATGAGCTTGACTGTATTCAAGTTTATAATTGACTTTCTGTGGAGTCTCTCCAGATTCACAGCAGGAAGAAGATAACCTTGGTCTGCAATATTCTAACTGGGTACTGTGGTCCTAGGAGTTCTGTGGAGGTAACCTGTTCAAGGGTAATTGGTGTCACTGAGTAGCAACTCCTTACGGAGAAGTGTGTTGATGGGCTCCTAAGTGGACTCCATCCATATTTCATAGGTACAAGGAGAATTGTCAAGTGGGACTCAGAGAGAGAGATTCTTGAGACTATATGGACCTTTGGAGGTGGGGAGATGTGGCATATTAGACAATTTAAAAAATTATGATTCTTAACTTAATGGCCCTTTTTTGCTCTGGGGGAAGGTCTACTAATACCTTAGATTATTCAAACTGTGCATCCTAATTTTATATATATTACACACACCTTTTTACTATTTGTGCTGTTTACTTTTTGCATTTCTCAGCTGTTGAAAAATACCTATAAACTAAAGTGAAATTGAATAGTCTATTACTGTTTGTTTTTCCTTTCTGAGTCTCACGTATTACCACAATGTTTGGGTTGCAAACACAGCAAAGGAAATGTTTTGGCCTGATTCTTCTCCCATTAGACTCTAGTGGTTTTGCTGAGAGCAGGATTCCTGCTTCCTTCTCTCCCCCTGCCAAAAAAAACCCAGCAACAAAATAACAACAACCCCCCACCACCAAACCAAATCTGCAGACAGATATTGTTTGGAGTGTCCATTCAAGCAGAATGAAACTATCAATACACCAATTTACTTGTATGATTTTTTTCCCGTGCTCTAAACTGAAATCCTAAATATGTATGAGCAACATTGTAATTGTTAGCTTGGGTCAAGAAACTTTCCTGTAACTTTTGTTTCTGGAATGGTCATTAACATAATGTTAGTGGAAAGTTCAACATGTATCCAATGTGAATCGCCCTCTAATGAAAGTGTCATGGGAAAAACAAGTGGGGGGGGGGGATTTCTATTATTCAGGATAGCTATGGAAAGTACTATTTCACTAAATTCTAGGGCATATTAAAATCATGTTTAATTGTTCTGGTTTTCTAGAAGTAATAAACATACTTTAGTGTGATATCTCAATTTGTATATCTGTGTATAATTACAGTGTCATTTATGCCCTGAGTATGTTTTACTTTTGGAACAATGGGTTAGAGGTAGTCCGCTGGTCTGGATTTCAGTGGCAAGAGAAGTAACTATAATACGTTAAATGCTACTTTTGTGGCATTTAAAACATGTAACTCTCTGCAGTTCCAAGCATGCAGTAATCACTATTCACTTCAGAACCTTAAAATTCCATGGCCATGAAATCACTGGAAGCTGAGGAAATTCACTTTAAGCCTTTCAGTGTACATGGGTGTAGAGTTTCCAATACCAATGGGAAAACTCTCAAGGTGTAATACAGTATGTTACATATTACCACAGATTACTCTTTACTTCTTACTGAAGAAGTAAAATATCCCACCACCTACACAAAATAAAGGTACATTTTAAAACAAGCAGGATTATCTTTTCTCCAGTGAGGTTAAATTTTATGTAGTAAGAGCTTCAGCAATGATGTCCAATGTTAATTGATCATTCACTGCCAGAAACAGTTCTTGCACACCATTACTGATCCTTAAGGCTACAATTTTATCATGGTTATTTTTAGTAAAAGTCATGAACAGGTCACAGGCAATAAACAAAAATCATGGAACCCATGATCCATTACTTTACTAAAAAATAACCAGGGGGCAGGGCTAGGTGGGGGGGAGGAGTGGAGTCAGGGGGACTGACAGGCCAAGCCCCCCACCATGACGGAGGGCATGGAGCCCCAGCTGCAGCCCACAGTGAAAGCCATGGGGCTGGGGCACACAGCCCCAGCTGCAGCTCCTGCCAAGCCCAGGATGCTGCAGGGCTGGGGTGTTCAGCCCCCACTTCAGCCCCCACCAAGCCTGGGATGCCACAGGGCAAGGGCACACGGCACCACCTGCAGCCCCAGAAGCTGCAGGGCTGCAGCTGCAGCGTCCTGGTTCCAGCCAGCCCCAGTTGCAGGGCTGGGGTGCACTGTCCTGCCGCCGCCTCCTGAAGCTCTAGAAGTCACGGAGGTCCAGTAAAGTCACAGAATCCATGACTGCTGTGACCTCCATGACTAAATTGTAGACTTACTGATGGTGAGTGAAAAGTACAGTGATAAGGAAGGGAACTATTTATACTTTTACAGGAGAGTTATTCTCCAAATCTTTTCAAGTGATGTGAAATAAAACAACAGAAAAGTTATAGGAGGGAAAAATGGTCCTTTTATGGCTCCCTTTGCTTTGTTGTGGTGTTTTGTTTTGTATCACCAGCCTAATGGTGATCTGGCAATGTTTGGTCAGTATTTGTTGAGTCAGAGATTACATATCAGACATCTAAATGTTTCCCAGATGGAAAAAGTTGCATTTCAGGTTTTCTCTTTTTCCCCCCTCCCATCTCGCGGGCGGGGAGGCATTGGGAAGAGGAACACACATGGAGGAAGATTAGGAGGTTTGGGTTTTGTACTAATATAACTCTTTCAATACATGTGGTCACAGAACCTGGCTCATATTATGATCAGATGGTTGGTTGGAGCAGAGGACAGAGTAAGGAGTTCTGGGATCTATTTCTGGCTCTACTGCAGACTTCCTGGGTAATCTTGGGCAAAGCACAGATGGAGAAATGGAGGCTGAAAATACTTAACCTTTGTAAAGCACATCAAGATTCTCGGATGAATATTATGTGCGTACAAGATAATGGTGGTTGCTTGTATTACAGTAGTACCCAGAAGTACATCTGGGATTAGAGCCCCTTTAGGCTAGTCATGTACAAAAACATAATGAGAAATGGTCCCTATCCTTGGAGAACTTACAGTATAAGTAGACGAATTAGATAAAGTATGGAAGGGAAAATGGGCCTAGGCAGATGACGTGACCTTTGTCACAGGGTAGGTTGGTGGTAGTGCTAGGAGTAGAACCCAAATCTCCTGTGTCCCATCCAGTGGTCTATCTACTAGGCCATGCTGCCTTACATGTTCTGTTACAGTAGCTTAAACATTTAAAATAACATCGTATTTTAGCAAAGATAGGTTGTGCTACTAACAGTATCGTGGTTCAACTAAAACCTCACTTCTGTATTGACAACGTAGTGTTGCTTTTGTCCTGCAATCTCATTTCTCTAAAGGAAAAAATTATGAAGACTTGAGTATTGGGGGGAAAAAATGAAATGCTCCTTACATTCTTCCTTTACAGAGCTCTACTATAGAAACCTTTGCATTCCATTTTAATAACGTTATAGTAATTGAGGCTGTGATGATTCCCCAGTTTAGAATCTATACCCAAATCTACTCGGATGTGCAAATATTTGCACAGGACAACAGAAAACCGAAAATATAAATATACTCTTGTTGGGTTTTTTGGTTCCCTTTTCATTGAGAAGTTCTCAGATTTTTCCTTCAACGTTTTATCCATTGGTTCTTGTTCAGAAGGCAGGCATTTCTTGCAATAATTTACCTGGAATTTAGCAGACGATTTAAAGGGATACTGAGTAAAATTTTCAAAAGCACCTGAGATGCTTTAGGTAGGTGCTTTAGAACATTTTACTCAGTGTCACCTTAAAAGTCACACTTTTATCTGAATTTTTATTTCCTATTAGTATACTACAAGTAAAATCTAAGATTACTGTAACTGAAAGATTTGGGAAAGTTATTGTATCTATTTTTTTAAATTTATTTACTTTGTGCATTTGACAGAATTTATCTAGATTCATGGACTCCTAGACTTAAAGGCCAAAAGGGGACCATCATGATCATCTAGTCTGACCTCCGGCAAGTTGCAGGCCACAGAACCTCGAACACCCATTTCATTGACTATTCATAGTGTGTTCCCCTGGTTTTTTTTTATACAAGTCTTTCATGCCGCAACAAGGGGGAAGAGAAATATTTTTTAAAACAGGAGTATAAAACCACAACAAGTAAGAAGAGAGAGGTGAACTAGGTATAGTACCTGAAACTGATTTTAACTTCAGTTTTTAAATTGACTAGCCTTTAAATTGGTGGTATTCTTTTCATATATGTAGCATTATACTGTCCTTATAAACAAAGCTCATTTCAACCTCAACTAGTAATCTTCACAAACTTTGCATATCAGCGTTGAGACTGAAAACTGTGTTGAGGGCTTTTATGTAATGTTTCAGGGTCCCATCCCCCCACCTTCTCATTGCTTCAAGAACCTGTATTCTAAATGCCTTTCATGAAATTTTTAAATGAAGCTTTTTAAACATTTTAAAAACCTTATTTACTTTACATACAACAATAGTTTAGTTGTATATTAAAGACTTATAGAAAGAGACCTTCTAAAAACATTAAAATGTATTACTGGCACGCGAAACCTTAAATTAGAGTGAATAAATGAAGACTCGGCACACCACTTCTGAAAGGTTGCTGACCTCTGATATAGTGTGTATTATTGTTTCAGAGAGTATAATATTTTGTTCATGACTTAATAACCAAAAGATCTGAGTGCAGCTTCTAATACCTTTACTCATGTGGAGTAGTACCTTGCTCCACAAGCAGTCCCATTGAACTTGTATTATGTAGCTATTTTTTTATAAAGTAGTGTTACATTTTCTCTCCTTAAAGGCCATGGAGCTAACTATGCTACCATCCACATTAAAAACTTCCCTTTTTATGTCAATTTTTTCTGTAGACTGCCTCATTACCGTGTTGTGCCATCAGCTGGCACTGTTAGGCTGTCACCAAGTTTGCAGAACTGTTTTCTGCTGATTGTGTAAATGTCTTATAGTTGAGAGCTATTTTTATCATCTGGAGTCTGCTTAGGCCCTTAGTCCTTAAGGGACAAAGTCCTGGCACGGTGCTATAGGCAAGCACTGCAGATGATTCCGAATGAAACAAAGGAGATAGGGATCACTTGGAATTGGAAAGATACGTTAAAAGTTTGACCAGGCCAGTGTGATGTAACCTGAATACAGCTTTCTCATGTTGCCAGTCTGGGGGAAAGCCGTGTTGGGCTGGGAAAGTAGAACTAGAGATGAAAGCCCTGATCTGGGAACATTCTTTTGAACACAGACCTTGAAATGGCAATTGTTTTGAAATGTCTCTTACTTTGTAAGGACTACGCTTTTTACTGCAACTTAATGGAGATGCTCGGACCTGAGAGAGGCTAAATGGAGCGGGAGTGGCATCAATAATGTATGTGTGCTGCATCTGCTCGTTATGGGAAAGACTGTCTTGATTCCAGTTGTATGTTGTTGGTCATTTTGCACAGAAACTGTCTCCACAGTAACTAAAAAGTGTGAGACACAATATAAGAAGCCACAAGATCACTAAAAATGCATGGGTTCACTGAACTCTGAATTTAATTAATCGTCCTGGATCTGAGACCCAGGCAACCAATAATCTATATAAAATATTGAGCATTAAACTTGCTCCACTCTCTGGATTCCAGATTTCTCACTATTACAAAAAAAACCCCAACTAACTAGTCACCACTATTGGTGATGAATTAAAATCACACCAGTGAGACTTCAAAATACATGGTGTGCATTTTTTCTCTCCGAGCTCTCCCTACTACATCTTAGCAGCTTTTATGACCGTTTGTCATAATATAGATGAGAAACACCAGTGGTCGAATATTCATGAAATACTCTGCAATTTTACACATACAAATTGGAAAACTGAATTACTGTAATCTTTAGCTGTATGCATAAATTTCATGTGTAGAATTTGAAATGAATTTAAGGCTATTTGAAAATTCTGGCTTTAGATGACATTCATGGGAACTTTGCAATGGAACAGCAAAATTCCAGCTTGGTAACCTTTCGCTACCATCCTGATATAGGAAAGTAAGCCAAAATCCTTCATTTTGTGCCACTACAGTATTTGAAATAAACATCCAGTGAAATCAAACTTTTGCCAGAAAAAATGCTAAAGTAGCAGTTGAAAAATCTCCCTTTTCATTCTCCTTCATGTCCACTTTTGTACCTTCTATCATGCTGCTGTGCATATCAGGAGTAATTTCTGGGTCCTTATCTGATAAACACTTTATTTTCTCTCAATTTAAAAGACATCTCTCCAGAAAATCCCTCCTTTCTTTTCACGTTAAGTACCCACCAGACTCGCCCTATCCTGAACTGTCTCCAGGCACGTTGTCTCAGTTGGACTTTGAAATTGGATTTGTGAGGGCTGACCCTTGTGCCCCAGGTGGAGTTTCTCAGAGTTCGGTGGGACTGCAGATATCTGTCTGTGTGGATTAGATTATGAAGGCCTTGACTTGTTGTCATCTGTGAAGGGCGGGGAATATGTCTGTATTTATTGTGATAGGTTTCCTGAGAAGGCAGTGGCATGCATGCATGGAGCAATGTGAACAGCTGATGTGGGTTTGAATAGCTGTGGAATCCCCCCCAATGCTGACTGGCAGTTTTAGAATAAGAGCACAAGCACAGAGTGGTAGGACTACATAGTCATGCAGACCCGGGATGACCAGAAGTGCCACATGCAGAAGGCTACCTTCCTGGAACTGTGTGAGGAGCTCACCCCAGCTCTTCAGTCTCAGGTCATAGACATGAGAGAGTACCAGCCCATAAGCAGGTTATAGAACAGCAGCAATAATGTCTTTTAAAAATGGAAATGTTTTTAAGATTACATGGCCCAGCTATCACAAACTGAAGACCGTACAAGCAAGAAATTGTAAGCCAGGTGCAAAGAAAATAAAACTAAAACCCAGAAGTGCAAGGTCCCATGTAACAGAATTGCACATAGTACATCTGTTCTTCTTACCCCCCCCCCCCTCGCGGATGCAGTGGAGTTGAGTGCAGCAGGTACATCTGTCCATGTGCACTTCCATTCATGGGCTGCACAGACTGTCTCATTCTTAATTCTTGGCAGGTAGGCATCTTTCTGTAGAGTTGACTGTTGGCTTCATAATGTGGTATCATGGAAGGGAGGCCATTCGATCAGGCCAGGGACTGTAGTTTGCTGCCTGCTGGTAATCATGCCAAGAAGCCACTCAAACAGTTCCCTTTGCTGCTGGCGGTCCTGATACTTCATTGCCCAGTCGTGCTTGATATAGTGTATCATCTTCTTTTCCATCTCCATTGTGGCCTGTGCTGCAACCTCGTTATGACTGTCCTGCATCAGCTTCAACCTTTACAGTCCCAAGAGATGGTTGGACCTACTGGCAACGTCCTCCTGCAAAATCTCTGGCCCTGGAGATTGAGAATCCCATTTGCTGAGTGTCAGTGCTCTGGATGGGTGTCTTGAATCAAGACACCCTCCCAGAGCAGTGACATCAGGGTAGAATTTCATGCAGAGGAATGACACAACACATTGTTTCTGACCAGAGGGGAATTTTCTCTTTAACTTTCCGTATCACAGCAACGGGAAAGTTGCAGCATTTATCTTGTTGGTATGCAGTCTCCTCCATTGTTCTGCATTTCTGTGCTCAGGCATTATTTCAGGCAGTGCTGCCATTGGAAGATGTCAGCTTGCTGGAAATTTGGGGTTGGAAAAGGAAACAGCTGTTCCAGGACTCTTTCATGGAGATCTTTCATCACCTGGTGACTGATGTGGAGATTAATGCCTGGAGAGGTCTGTTGAGCTATAAAGGAGGGCGGGAGAAGTTTATTGTGCCTAGCAACCCAGCAGACTGTTTGGAGTTCCTTCTGTATGAGAAGTTTGCCTACATCATTATCCCTAGAGGGGACAAAAATTCAGGCAAATGTAACTAGGATGTAGCACTGTAATCGTGCCTTTGCAATCGTCCCCATTCCACCCAAGCCAGACAGGCCTGTGCTATTGAGAGACTTTGCAAATGCTCAGGACTTAATACTGTCACAGGTCATGCAATGAACTTAATATCTAGGCTGCCTCCGAAAACACTTTAATGATAGTGTCAGTGCAGGGGAAAAGCACACTGCAAGATGTGTGAGATCTATCTATATAAAATCTTGCCTCTTGCTGATCTCATGTCAGAGGTTCACCAGAAGCTTGGTGTCAGTATCTGGCTAGCTGGCAGAACATTGTGCAAGATCACTTTTCAGATGGCATCTCTGTTGACATGCTATAGAAGTGAAGTAGAAATGTAGCAGGTCATGTGCAAAAGAAGAGAGAAAGTAGAGTGGAAGAAAATACAGCCCAGGGAGAATTGTGGGGAGGCATTAGAGGACTATCAATAACTATGTTGATTATCCTGTGCCCTCACTGCAGAGGACTTCCCCTTTGCCTGGTGGGTGCTCAACCCCCAGCCCTGCCCTCGCCCCACCCCCATTCCTCCCCTTTTCCCCAAGTCCCCCTACCGCCCCACCTCTTCTCCGCCTCCTCCCTTGAATGCGCCATGTCCCCCGTTCCTCCCCCTCCCTCCTGGAAAGTCTTAAGCACTGACAAACAGTTGTTAGGCGGGGGTGGGGCGGGAAGCGCTGGGAGGGAGAGGGAGGAGCAGGGACGCAGCATGCTGAGGGTGGGGGAGAAGGAGTCAAGGGGGGAGCTTCGCTGCCGGTGAGTGTGGAGCACCCGCTAATTTTTCCCCATGGGTGCGCCAGCCCCGGAGCACTCATGGAGTCAGTGCCTAATGGGTTACCCTGGGTTAAAGCAGAACCCGGGCTGAAGCCTGTATAAGTGGTGTCAGCTAGCTTGAGTTTAAAGCACCATCAAAACCAGGTCAGGTTTTTTGTGAGGGGTTGCCAGAGTGGTTTGAGCAAACACATGAGCTAACTCTGCAGGGAAGACATACCCTGTGTTACAATAGATTGCAGAAGCATATTTGAAAGTGCTTATTCTCCTCTGAAGTGATACAACGTGCAGGGGCAGCACTAGTAGCCCCTAGTGGTCGATATATTAAGCAGCACTGCAATGATTAAAAAGTTTTCTTGGCCCGTACATACTTTTACATTTTAATAGCCATGAAGAGATTAGGCTCTATTATATATCTGTCATCAGCAAGATGAAGTTTTAATGTTTGATGCTTGCAGTGTCCGTGGAACATAATGGAAAGAGAACTTGATATTAATGCTCTTTTGTAAAGGACAAGTGATCAAATTTCAAGTGATCAAATTTAGAGATGGTGCCTTGAGACCGAGCTTTTTTTTTTTTTTAAATGTTATGGACTCCAGTTGTCAGATGTTGGCTTCCCTTTACCTCTTTGATTTCAGACTAATGTATATGCCAAATGGGCTCTCTGTGCAGGGGTATGTACAGTAGATAAGAAGTCAATTCCATTCAGGAAGTCCAGTGTTTTATGCCCCCTCTTGTATCCATAGCCCTAAATTTCCCTTTTGTTCTTTGCTCTCTAAAATGATTATAATCACCTGTTAGGATGTTTACTGTACAACAGAAGTAGGAAATGTGAAAAGCAAACACCCATCTGGGATTGCCAAGCAATCACTTAATATTTCTAAAATTTAGTTGCCATGATTTTTCCATGTGGTGGAAATTTGTCTCAGCCTAGTTACTTGTGACTGGGCTTCTTAAATCCATGTTCAGATTTCACTTATGGCAAATATAATTACTCCCAATTTATACATGAAGAAACTGAGGCACAGAAAAGTTGTAACCTTATATCAGGGCCATTGTGTCAAGTGAAATGTGCATAGGCGTGGAAGTTAAGAAAATGGCATCTAATGCTGGTCCTGACACTGACATGCCTTTTTGATTTTCCTCTGACTCCTTCCCCACAAAGGATCCAGATGGATTTGCATAAAAAATATTTTTGATTATGTTGAAAAATGTCATAAAATTTCTCCAGTTTTTCTACAATTTCACTTACTGAAAAAACAGAATTCATTAAAAAACCAAGCAAAGTCCTGATTAATATTTATCCCAATTGTTACATGGGGGTCAGGGGGCAGAAAGGCACACAGAAAAAGCTTCAACTGCTCTAAGTCTTTGGCACTAGCTTGATCATATGCCTACACGTGGCTATGAAGGCTTATATAAATTACAATCACTGTGCATCCTAATGGATACAACAGTATGTTAACCCTATTATCACTGATAGTGTAACGAATAATTCTGATCCTTCCCCACCCACTCAAGGGTTACTACTGATATTGTAGTGAGTGAAGAAAGTGGGAGTTATCAATGAAATGCGGAACTCTGTCAATTAAGTAGTCTGCTCATGCATTCTATAGAACATGTCAATAAGCTTTCCATAAGCATGATTGGTCCTGGCCCAAAGCTATTTTGGCTGCTTTGTTTCAGGCTGTATATAAGCACAAAATAGGAATGTATGCTGTATGATCTGTATTGACTGGGTAATAGGAAGAGCCATGAATAAATCATAGGCGTAATACTGGCAAGAAAAAACCTGATTTGACTGATCTGTAAGCAGGTCAGCTTGCCCATTCTACTTAATGGAGTTTAGTTTCTTCTTAAATCATGGGGGATTTACAGGGAGGCTCGAGGGGAGTGCATTGTGGATGGCTTGTGATAGCTTCATCTGTTACTTCCTACGTTGTACCTGTTCTGTGGATGAGTAGCGGAGTTTGGTCTGCAGAAGCTTCAGTTGAATAAGTTTGAGAGTACATGCAAACAGAAATTCATTCTGAAACTTTCAAAAGCACCAGTGTTAAAGTATAGACACAAATCTACGAGTTTTCCAAGTTTCATATCCAAACTTGCTAATAAATGAAGATCTTAGTCTTCAGGGAAGGTCTTTTCCCACTCATTCTTTTTTTTTTCTTCCCACTTCCTGCGTGGAAGCCATAATTCTGGCATTTCAATCATTTTGCTAGCAACATTCTTAGGTGTCACAAACCTAGGCCAGTGATGATTTCATTGCATTATCAAGATAGTTCAGTTTGTAAGTAAAGCTTTTGTTGAAGCTTAAATATTTATAGCAATAACAGGTAACACGCCAAATGTGTATTAAGCAAAGGGATTTTAATAAAAAAATGTTAATTCCTCCTCCCCCCCCTGCAAAAAAAAAAGAAGAAGAAGAAGAAGAAAATGCTTCCTCATGCTCTTCTCCCTTGTAAGGAGACTTTTGATATAATGCTGTGAGAGTATGAACAATGTGGCATTGACACATCTTAACTTCACTTATGCCTACTAAATAAGCCAATCTCTCTGCTGGTGTAACTCTGACTTTAATGGAGTTAAGCCAGTAGAGAATTGGCCCAGTATCCTTAACTTCCACACCCTGTTACAACAAACATTTCTAGGTTCCAGGTATAATGCAGCATCTGTCTGTGTACACAGAACAAGTTTTAAACATTGAATTCATAGTTTTCCTACGTGATCTTTAGAGCATGTTTGTAATGTTCACACTTCATAACTGGTTGAGCAATTTCAGAAAATGACAAAAATGGTTTTCTCTTGTAGAAAGCTACTCTAATTATATTTTAGCATTGGGCTGTTCATTTCTGTTTTTGAGAACAGTTATGGGATTCTGGTTTTGGTTGCAGTTTTTAACCTTTACACATGCAGGATGAGAGAGAATAACTCTTATGTGGCTCTGTGTAAAACACATGCATGCACCTCTATCAATCACTAGACACACATATTGCCATCAGTTTAAAAAAATATCAGATGGGTGGCTCCAAACAGTTGCCATATTTACTACCTTTAATGGCAACCAGAGAAAAGTGATATATAAGGCGCTCAGAGATAGAGGGATGGATCCTGGAGAGCAATGCACACCTCTGGGTTGCCCTGTTGCAATGGTCAGCTGGTGGAGCAGTAGCTCTTATTGGGTAGTCCTGGTCTTCGCAACAGGCTCTAGCTTTGGTTGGTGGGGGCATAGGGCTATTGATATTAGCAAGCAAGGTGGTAGGCTCTACTGTCCACTGCAGCAAGATATTGTAGCAAGATACTACTGCTGCTTTGCAGTTCCTCTTTGGGGTTAGTCTCTTGGCTCTCGCTCTCTCTCTCATCTTGCTGCCATTGCTATAGAAGCTTTATCCCTCTGGGTTTGGGTCCCCCCCCCCCACAGACATTGGGGGCATCATTACTGACTTTCTCTACTCTCAGGTATGGCTCTCTTCCCATTCCTGCTCCCTTCATGATTGTTGCTTGAGGGAGGGTGAACAGCAAAGTGGGTAGAGCTTGAGCACTGTGAGTCGGACTCCTGAGTTTTAGGGCTCATCCACACATGGAGTTATTCAGGAATAGCTGTAGACAAGACTGATCTCAACAGTTCCTCAGATATTACTTAACCCTGGCCCCAGTTTTCCAGTCTGGGAAATGGATGCAACAAAAATGGCTTGGCTGCAATACGCTGCATTCCTTGGTTCTGTTGTCTGTGTGTCAGGGCAGGTCTACACTTAAAACGCTGCAGCGGTACAGCTGTGCTGCTGTAGCACTTCAGTGAAGATGTTACTACGCCAATGGGATAGTTTATCCTGTCAGCACAGTTAATCTACCTTGGTGAGAGGCAGTAATTATGTCAATGGGAGAAGCCCTCCTGTCACCAGTGCTGTCTACACTGAGGGTTAGGTTGATTTAGCTGCATCACTCAGGGGTGTGGATTTTTCACATCCCTGAGTGATGTAGTGATACCAGTGTAAGTTTGTAGTTTAGACCTGGCATGTTGCTAGTTCAGCTACAGTATCCTGCCGTCTTTTGTTATAGTGTGAGCCACAGTGTGATGCATCTGAAGAAGTGCTTTTTTTACCCACAAAAACTTACACCCAAATAAATCTGTTAGTCTTTAAGGTGCCACCGGACTCCTTGTTGTTTTTGTGGATACAGATTAACATGGCTACCCCCTTTTTCTTTGTTATCTAGGGGTCTGCTTGAGGAGAAAACTTAGCTCTAATTCATTGACCATGGTTTTTAAATTGTTTCTTCCTTTGTTTGAACCAGCAGTGGGTTGGTGTGGCTGCAACGTGGCCCTTCAGCTGCTATATTTCCTAGTTTCACTCTCACTCCTTTCCTTTTGACCTGAGATACAGGTGCTAAATGGCTTGGTGGCTAGATAGATAGATAGAATATCAGGGTTGGAAGGGACCTCAGGAGGTCATCTAGTCCAACCCCCTGCTCAAAGCAGGACCAATCCCCAATTTTTGCCCCAGATCCCTAAATGGCCCCTTCAAGGATTGAACTCACAACCCTGGGTTTAGCAGGCCAACGCTCAAACCACTGGGCTATCCCTCCCCCCTGTGTTTGGCTTGGACTGGTGAATTTGTTGTTTTTTAATTCTGGGGTGTTATATGTGTCATTCACCTTTTAATGGAAGTGTGTGTGTATATACTGGGGCTGGCATTTTCTTTTCTTAATGTCAAACAACTGATGTACTTGCATATAGGCTCCTTACTCCCATATTCCCATCACTGCATCTCCACTTACTGTTGCACATGTCAGCTTGCCACCATTATTGGCCCAGTGGATAGAGAACAGGGGACTTTGGTTCTATTTATGGCTCTGCCATTGTCCTGCTAGCAAGCCTAAAACCGTAAGTGGGTCTCCTCAAAGAAGACCAGGATGGGGGTTAAAGACCTAGTTAAGCTTGAAATGGTGACAAATTAGCAGGGGAAACTTAGGACACCATGACACTTGCCATCATTTCATACGGTTTACTTTAGGGCCAAATACAGTAATACTCTGTTATATTTGGAGAATAAATTGTCATTAAAGGGTAAAGGAATTTTAGTCTTCCTTTTAAGTGTAATCCTCCCTGCATCCTTTAACTATGGAATTGCTACTGATGTGTCCATAAAAATACATATAGCATATAACCCTCTGCTCCTCCCGCTCAAATCAGGATTTTGTAAAATAAGGGGAATAGTCAGTGAGTGGGTATGTATCCCAGTGGGGTCCTGCAGGAATCAGTTCTTGGCCCTGTGCTATTTAACATTTTTATCAATGATCTGGAAGAAAACAAAATCATCACTGATAAAGTTTGTAGGAGATACAAAATGTGGGGGAGTGGTCAAATAATGAAGAGGACAGGTCACCAATACAGAGCAATCTGGATTGATTGGTAAAGTGGATGCAAGCAAAAAATATGTGGTTTAATACTGCTAAATGTATAAAGATGGCCAGAAGAGCTAATGCTATCCTAGGATGCATAAATAGGGGAATCTCAAGAAGGAGTTGAGAGGTTATTTTACCTCTGTATTTGGCACTGGAGTGACTACTTCTGGAATACTGTAGCCAGTTCTGGGGCCCACAATTGAAGATGTTGAAAAATTAGAGAGGATTCACAGAAGAGCCATGAGAATGATTAAAGGATTAGAAAACATGCCCTATAATGATAGACTTAAAGAGCTCAATCTATTTTGCTTAACAAAGAGAAGGTTAAGGGATGACTTGATTACAGTCTACAGCAGTGGTTCTCAGCCTTTCCAGACTACTATACCCCTTTCAGGAGTCTGAGGCCTGAGCCCTGCCCCGCATAGCTAAAGCATGTAATTTAGCTTTGTAGGGCTCCCTGTGGATGGGGTCCCAGGCACTTGCCCAAATTGCCATCCGCTAATGCTGGCCCTGCTCTTCCTCTCCCCCCCGCCCCCCCCCCCCCCCCCCACTCGGTCCTGAGAACCCCTGGTGTCTCAACCCCCAGGTTCAGAAACACTGATCTAAATGAGTTGACATACCACCAGGAAGATCTCTGTGTACCTCTGGTTGAGAAACACTTGTCCATAAGAACCTACATGGGGAACAAATACTTAATATTGGGCTCTTCAGTCTGGCAAAGAGAGGTAGAATATGACCCAGTGGCTGGAAATTGAAGCTAGACTAATTCAGACTGGAAATAAGTTGTACATTTTTTAACAGTGAGGATAATTAAAGATTGGAACAATTTAATAAATATCATGGTGGATTCTCCATCACTGATAATTTTTAAATAACGATTGGATATTTTTCTAAATGATCTGCTTTAGGAATTATTTTGGGGAAGTTCTATGGCAATTGTTATATAGACGGTCAGGCTAGATGGTCATAATGGGCCTTTATAGCCTTGGAATTTATGTATCTGTGAAATTAATTTTTCATATCCAGATATTCGGGCTTTGAAAAGTTGTATGAAAGTGTGGATCATTGAGGTCCTGATCCAACAGCCAATAAAGCCAATAACCATCCTTAGTTTGACTTTAGTAAGTGCTGGATCAAGCCCTGTGCATACACACATCTTTGTGCTTCTGTGCTGTATTTGTACGGGTATACCCTGACCCTTCTCAGACACACACACACACACACACACACACACACTGCATAGTTTAAAGGGGAGCATAGATTATATTACTATAATTTAAGAGTTTTTTTAATCTACTCTCTCTTCCCTTCTTACTATAGCTGCAGTTCTCACACCTTGTGTCCTGGCAGCTGTATTAAGAATTAATTTTTCTCTGTGTCTGAAATGAGTACATGATGTGTCTAGCTAAGGTCCCTCAGTCTGCAGTATAGCACACCACTAAAATGGCAGTGAGCCAGCTTTTAATTGTTCTGATTTTTTTAATTGTCTGGTAGGTATGTAGGGGTAAAAATAGGCCGTAGCTAAGGCGAAACAGAAGGAGAATAGCTGCATAAGGTTCCTAAAATAACGTGAGCCGAAATTTACAGACTCTCTTATAACATTTGCTGCAAGGAGTTTCAGTGAATGGGACAGTGTTACATAAAGCTCTCAGAAAGCACACTTGTATGCACACAACTGTGAAGGTCATATGGAGGGTTTGTCTTGCAGGGCGTTTCCACTGTCCCTGTTTTGAGAGGAAAAGGAAATATACTGATGTACCCACACATGATGCTGCGTTTCACTGGTGAGAAATGTAGTTGGGATGTGGGAGAGAGATTAGCTTTTCCTTTTTTCTTTATCGTGTGGCTTTTAATCTTAAAGAATAAAGATGTCTTTGCATGCATTATTTAATTACTTTTTGAAAAAGCACAACTCAAGATCTTGGTTTGATATAGCAGTTAAAATGAGGTTGTGAGAACACAACTGCAGCCTTCAAGGAATGAGGATTAAAGTCTCACATTTGAGGTGACTTTGTTGTGTCTTTAAGCTGAGCACTGGCAGCTACCAATAAAATCACTGTTCTTTGAAGGAATCCCTTCTCTGCTCACTCCGTACCGTTGCTATTTTAGCTTTTCTCTGTAGCAGTGACTTTTCATGTAAATGATTTCATTGTGTCGCTTGCAGTTTCCCTAGGATTGTTTTTAGCTGCCTTCATATGTTCAGTATCTTCTTTAGGAGGTCTTTTTATGAAAAACTGTAACTGAAAACCCTGAAATCTTTACTATGTAGAAACATGAACCAGGAATGTTGTCAGAGCAGAAAATATGTTGTCCAGTTCATTTTTCATTTTGAGTACTCTATTGTAGTACATATGATATAAGAAATTATATGTATTTATTTATCAAGCAAGACATTTGTATACTGTATTTTGAAAGTGTTTGTCTAGTGTATGAGGGCTGACTTTCTTGAGGTTGCAAGCATTCCCTAGCCCGCAGTGATACATAAACCATTCATAAACTTCATACACGATGGTCCCTGTATATATTGCATGCAGTTGTAATATCTGTCACAGTTTTATAAACCTATTTTTCTAACGTAGATGTTCTATCTCCTTGCCATGCAAAAACCCTCCCCCATCCACCGCTAAAAGAAATTGACTAACTGACAATAGTGGGAAATTGTCTAGGCACGCAGTGTTCTCCAATCTGCAAAGTAAAAACTGAAAAAAACAGGAAAAAATATTTTCCCCTCTAATCTTTCAGATACAAGCCTTTTAGAAGCTGTTTTGTAATATCATCAGGAATAAACTTTTCAGACAAATGTATTTGGATTTTTTAAATTGATGTCACTTTAATATGGGAAATGTTAGATTTATACCTAAAATAGAGAACCCACCTCCAGTGACAGACTCCTCTTTGCTCCCTGCCTTTCTGTGGGTATCCCAGCCCCTAGCATTATTTCAGGCAACTTTGTCTAGACAGTGGGTTTAGTGGACCATTTTTTCCTACTAGAGGCTCCATGCTGCTGGCTCTCACCCTTTGCTGAGGCTACCCTGTCCCCTGCTGCCCCACCGCCTTCCTCTCCTAGCTCTGTTTTGGGCTCTGACCCTCCACACTTATGTTTCCCCTGCTCCAAGTCCCTGTCTTCTCTGTCATTTATAAGTGCTCTACTGTATAGGACAGTTCTTCAGGTGCCTCTCCTATGAGCTGTCTTCTTTTGTGGCATGTTCATTCTTGCCCTTCTCATCATCCGCAGTCATCTCCAATCCACTTGCCATTTCCCACTACTTGAGTATGATACTCCTGATTAATGTCTCACAATGTTTAAATTTGTTCAGTTAACTTGGTCTGGCACGAGTAGAAATGAGAAATCAATATTGTGGGTGTCAAAGGCTAAACTCTATATGGAAAGATGAATTTGATTGCTTGTGGAGAATCTAGAAAGAAAACGTAAAGCATGCATTAAGGCAAACATGATTAAAACACTTCAGAAAAAAATAGTGCAAAGTACAGGCTTAATCTGAAGGGTAATGAATGTGTTTATTTACTTTTAAATAGGTCTAGTTGCAAGCTATTGAAAATATAAGTTATTTTGTAGTCAATCACAATACGGGTTTAATAGGATGTAAGTGTTTTTTAAAAATGAACCAATCTTTATGATCTACTTTATGATACTCGGCTGCCCTTTTGAACGATTGCTTTATAAAGTCAACCTGCTCACTTGGGAAAAGGAAACATTATAAATAAAATACCTCTGAATGCAGGTTTTGACTTTGGTAAAGAAATCACACAATCTGGTGCTTGAAGCAAGTCTTGTTGAGTTTGTGTTTTACAAAATCCCTGCATTGATCTGTTTCAGCAGTGCATTCCAAACTATGAAATGAAAAGGATAAACTGTGGAATTGCTGTCTGGCCTAATCCTTTACTCATCTTGGCCATATAGAAGATCGGGATTTAATTCTTAGTCTAAGTTTGATGCTCCCATGGTTGGGGACAACATGCTCAGCCTCTGGAGACGTGGCTGGATAAATATGAAGTTTCAGATCTTTTAATAGTAACTTCACTGCCTTATTAAATAGCAGTGTTGAGAGGCCCAGGGAATGGTGTCCAGAGTAAGATAAAATGGCCAGAGAGTTTCCTCAGGGGATCTTTTGGGAACATTATAAGAAAAAAAATTATTGGAAATCCCTGCAACCTTTCGAAGCCCAAATGTACTTTTTAATAGGCTGAGCTAGTGTACCTATTAAATAGACAGAAACAGAACTCCTGGTCCTGGTGATGCTGAGAAAAAACCCTCAAATCCTTGTGGCTGAGAAGTGCATTCTATCTGTTCTGTTTTTCTCATGTGAACTGGTGGCCAGAGATGATCAGCCAGTAATGTGGTCACTAGGTTGGTTTCTTTTTATCTTCAAAAATATGTACTGGAGAGACTGGCATCCTTTCTCATAAAAAGGTTTAAGTTTTAGGACCCTTCCAACTTCAGAGATGTCTTAGGCCACGTGTATGGAAAGATTCTTGGCTCCTTAAAATCCAAACCAATTTTTTTTTCTAAAAAATGTTGACTACTCAATAGAACAGGACCACAAAGCGTCCCCATGATAGGTACATCAGAGTCTTTGTTTTTCTGTTCTTCCAGGAAAAAATGCTTTGTGTGGTATTTGGGCCAAGGCTAGTAACGCATTTACAGCAGAGTTGCTTTTGGTACTGGCTGCAGAGGAGGTTCATCTTGTATTCCTGTGGAACACAGAAATGGCCTGTATGTATTGTGGTATAAGACGCAATAAAAACTGCAAATTAAAAAACTGAAACTCAGATTGACTGACATGATCACAAGATCTTTTCTTAAACAGCCCTTTAAACTTAGATAAGAATGAACTTTGTTGTATTCTGCATAGCCCTGGGTTCAATATCCATTCTTTGGCTCTTATTGAGGCACACCAGTAGAGATAAAGTGCTAAAGAGGAAGCTTGGTCAGTGTGTGTTGAAGAGAGGGTTCTTCACATTGCTCAATAGTGATATCCCTTCTGCTTGGTTAAAGAAACAGCAGTGATGGACTCCAAGTGCTATTTTGATGTGGGAGTAAAATGGGTGTAGTTGGCTAGGGGTACAGAGGACTCTTTGGGCTATTCCTAAAAATACTATTTTTAGTTAGGTTTTTCTATGAGAGAGAAACAGAACTGTTGACAATTATTTTTGGAGTGATGGGCCAAATGGGATGAACTAATTTTTAAGAAATTATTGGACTACGAAAGAATATGTGCTTGTGTGTGTATTTTATAACCTAGGATTGTTGTCCCCTAGGGAAGGATAGGGATGCTGCTTCTGTAGAATCTACAGTTTTCTCCATTAAGAAGCCTCAAACTACTTATGTTTTCATTACAACCACTCTGTTTTAGGAATGGATGGATCTTGGGTATTGTTTGGTTTAAAACTAGGCTTCTGCAGTGGAACAAAAAGAAAAGGAGTACTTGTGGCACCTTAGACACTAACAAATTTATTTGAGCATAAGCTTTCGTGAGCTACAGCTCACTTCATCTGAATGCATCCAATGAAGTGAGCTGTAGCTCACGAAAGCTTATGCTCAAATAAATTTGTTAGTCTCTAAGGTGCCACAAGTCCTCCTTTTCTTTTTGCGACTACAGACTAACGCGGCTGCTACTCTGAAACCTGCAGTGGAACAGTTTATTTAAGGGGTTTGTTTGTTTGTTTTTTACAAATTTTCAAAAGAATCACTTTGGATACTATTAAATTGTCCTGAACCAACAAAAGACTAATACATCTAGATTTATGGATACATTTAAAATATAAGAGGGAGAAGTTTGATGTGCAATAAACTGTTAATGGCCCTAGATAACTATCTGTTTGTTTTTAAATGTAAAGGTTTGGCTCTAGCGTAGAAAAATAAAATTTGGAATGCATTTTGATGATTTGAGCATTTCTTTCTTAGCATGTTAGTAGTCCCAGTGAGTCAGATGACTCGTAGCTTAAAGTTGAGCATGTGCGTAAGTGATGTGCTGGGCCAGGGCCTTGTAATATGAAATAGTAAGATGCTGAACACCACTAAGTTAAAATGAAGATGTACTGAGTGTTAATCTTTCATTTTGACAAATGACACAAGTAGTTCATATGCATTTCTATGATGGTTATACATTGAGTCATCTTAATTTTGGAATTGTGCTATATTTCAAAAATTGTCAAGCTAAGATGTTTGGCGGGCACTGATTTATCATATATTTTCTATATTCAGATCAGAAAATAACTATGGTACATTTAACTACTATGTGTAGTAAATTTTGGGTTTGTTTTGTTGTGGCTGCTTGCAGGATATTTTAAAAATATATATTTAACTGTTTTAGACTGAATTTGAAGAACAGATTCCTCACAAAAGTGTCCAAGTACAAACAGCATAATTTTATTCAACATATTTGCTTCTTATGTATCTTTGAGTTCAATTTGAGTATTGATCTGGTCTGGGCAAATACTGCTAAAATAATTCTATGAATATCCACTGACATTTTTAATAAATTAATTCCAGCCACATTAGTATCCCTTTTGTGATTGCTTTCTGTGAACAGTTTAGTGAAGAAGTCTGCTGTCAGGAATACTCATGAAAAGAGTTTAATCTACACTCTTGTGTGACTTGTAACCAATCGTGTGACCAGTGATCTATGTCAAATCTCAAATTTTTAATAAACCATACCTGTAGCAAACTTCTTGGAAATAAGCTTCCACAGACCATTAATTACTTGATGAATAATTTTGAATAACAAATTCAAGAAAATTGTCATCTGCATGCAAACAATTTTCAAGTAGGAAATAAAAAGATGAAATGTGTTGAATTATCTGTTGTGAATTATCCACACAGCTCTATTATTGACCAAAACCAGCTTCTACCCAACTACAGGGTTAATGTAGCTACAGAAGTGAAATCTCATTATATTCTTCCAGAGGTCAACAAAATTCTGGACTGAATTCTGTTTGCAGGTGGCTGGTGATGTAAGAAATGGAGCTTTCTTCAGATCTCAGACTGTCTGGGGTGGAGAGAACTGGTGTGACCTTATTGCAGTGACCTAGGTGGTATACTAGATGAATGGAGAGGCTTATTTTGGCGGGATGCCAGATGTAATGAAACTTGCAGTATTACATTCTGGTCACTGCTTGCAAATGTTTCAGTGATTGTGGGTATGTGGGAGAGGGGTTTGGAAAAATCACTGGGAGAAGGGAGCCCTGAGGATGATTGTATTCACACCAGATACTGTATTAGTATCCATGACCATTGTAAGTGCAAATGTCTCATCTGTTTGAAAACTCACTTATACATGTTTGATCAATAGAAGTGTAATTTAGGGACACACACTTCTTACAAGCCGTGCCTGAGAGGTTCCTCAATCCATTATAATTGTAAAAGGAAGGATTCATAAGGGTGGGGGGATAGGGAGTGTGGGAATAAATACTGCTGTTACTAGATGTTTCCCCAGACTTCATTGTTGCTGCGAACAAAGGGTGAGCTTTACCCAATGGAGTTTTCTATTATAAATATGATTCATAGGTATATGATGGGATCATGAGGAAATGGAGACATAAAATGCTTTTTAGTCAGTCAGTATGTTTCCAGTGTGCTTTTTTGCTGTGCCTTGAAACACTTCTACATGAATTGCAAAGAAGGAATGGAGATTGTTCCTTAATTCTAATTTCACCTAAATACAAAATTTATATCGGCAGTCGTCTCTCTCTTTGATTATTCCAGCACAGCAACTTGACGGGACAAGTTTAAAAATAACCAGTACAAATGATCCAGTTGTTCTGTAAAGCTGCATGCATAGATAGCTACATAATAAAGGATACTCTGCAGAAGAGCTGTGAGCTTTCTGCTAAAGCACTCACTGGGGACTTTTCCCTTTATATGGCTGCTACGGCAGAGGAACACTGCATTTAAGGATATGCCATGATAAATTTATCATTTTAATACAGAGAAAAATGATTGTCCCGTGGTGATTGTAGTGGAAAGAGAGTGCAATATCAGCTTTGTGCCTTTGAATCTGAGAATCATTTTCAGGTTACTCAGACTTGACAAAATGCCAGAATGCATAAATCATCACGATAAATTGAGACATTTTAGAACTAAGACAGACTGTACCTCTGATTTAAAGGTAAATATGAGTTGTGCAGGAGCTCTGGATTTTTTGGGTCTTAATACTCATCTCTGTTGAAAAATACAGGCTAGGCTGAAAAAAGCGCACATGTGAAAGACCATAAAATATTGTAATTGCGTCTAGGATGTTGCTATGTGTGCTGTGGTACCCCTGCCCCCTCTATATGTCTGGTAGTTCTCTGTGGGACCACAAGCCTATACCATGAGCGTAGAGGCAGGTGCTGTAGGCACTCCTAGCCCTGGGCTCTACAGACTTCAGTGAGTTCCCATAAACACTCAATCGAAGAAAGTAAGAGGATTATTTTAGTAGGGAGTGCTAGAAAATAAAATATGCAAATACCCAGGCACAAGGACGTTAGCAGTTACAAACAAGTCAACCACTTTGTCAACTTCCCCCAAGTGTATAAAGTTAACTGTACCTGAGATTTGTCCTTATCCTGAAGGCAAAGAAGCACTTGAAGACCTCATTGGTTAGAGCTCAGGTCTTTCATCTGTGGTGTCATTTTTGCAGTTGCATTCACACCTGGTTGCAAGCCAGTGCAATATATTCTTCTGTTCTTCTGCTGGCTTCCTGATAGTAACAGGCTGAGGTTGCTTCCCCCTGCAGCCCTGCCGAGCCCTCTCCTTGCAGCCTGATCCCAGGCTACTGTTCCTGCTCACATGCAGTCTCTAACTGTCTCCCTAACTTGATCCTCTCTGATGTCAGGATTTTACTTCCCTTTTTGGTATTCTGGAATAGGGACCCCTCTACAGGCTGAATGTTGAATTGGGTAAAATAGTGCCCTCCACTGGTTATGGGGGAGGGATGGTGGTAATGTCCTAGCATGTTCATCACAATATGTTCTTTGGCTGATGGACTGTATTAACTCTAGGGAGGATTGGACAAAAAAGAAAAATGACTGTTTATCCTACGATTTCAAATATTGATGTAATAGGCCTAACACCTTTCTGTGGATAAAGTGATTGCATAGTATACTAAGTGTGGCAGCTGGTCTATGTGGAATATTTGTCTTGTAATATTTGCTGAACTTATCATGGAATTAATAGAATATTTAACAATCTATTCTGACTAATTTGGTTGGAATTGCCTGAATTTAATATATGCTGCTCTTGTGTATTTTGCAGACCTCTCAAGGAACCCAACACTAGAAAGAGACAGGGTTGCGTTTCTGTTTGCCAGACCCAGTCTCCAGCACTGGTCCCCCTGATGGCAGTTTGTACATCCCTGTGAAACCTGCCAAGCTGGACGCCACAGCTTTGCACGACTGCACTTTGGCTGCCACTGTGCCCCCTTCAGAGCCAACAAACCATGCAGTCCTCGCCTGTGACACAGGCATCCATGAAGAGCACTATGTAAGTGAAGCAGTGGAAGATGATGTGCCGGACTACAGAGAATACAGAGATGCCTGCACCATTACTGGTACGCAATAAACTAGATTATTTTACCTCTTTCTTGAGACAGGTACACAATAGCTAAGTTTTCTTTTCCTTAATGAAGCAACTGCTGACATAGCAGCTTCATACATAATAAATCCGTTACTGTTCTAAAAATACTGTGTTTTCTCATCTAGGATATAGTGTTTAAGAGTTCTGAATCTTAAATGAATTCCCAGTCACAACACTACAAGAGAGTTAAGCTGTTTGCAAATAGGCCATTAATTTACAACTGTATAATTAGATTACTGTAGTTTTCATTTAAAAAATCAAATTTGAAAGTCAGGCAATTTGGAGCTCAAGTTTAAAAACAAACCGGAAAATGAGGAATTAAAAATATTGAAGCTCAACATAACGTCATTGCCAGAAATTATGAGAATACTTAGTTACGTTACTAACTGTAACTTGGCTTTCTTGTTAGTGGGAAAGCTCTAACAATTGCCAGATGAAAGAAATGAAGTTGCAGAGTGTCCGATGCTATGCCTGTCGTGTTTGCCTCTCAAAACAGCAACCAGAGGGAGGTTATGCTCTGTTTCGATCTTTGCTGTGTTAGCTCTGGTACTGTAAGAGATAATGCATTTCCCTGTAGAGCCTGAATTTCAAAACTAGTTAAGCCGTTTGTTCCTTGTATATTAATGGTTAGTGTAACTGAACGTAATCAATGATCTGGACATCAAATGATAAAAATTTCTTTTCCAAGATCTTTATTGGCAAAGCTTGTGAGGCCTTATGCTCAACTTAACGGTATTTCTCTGTTTTGGATGTAATGTGATAACTGTTGAACGCCAAATCTGAATGTGGTGAGGTGCCACTGGGCCCCGCTCTCTTCTGATGCGCTCACAAACCAGCCAGAGACCTCTGCATTGGCTCAATCACCCGTGCCCTTTATTTACAGTATACCTTCCCACCATCTTCTAGCTACAAACAGCTTCAGTATTACAGTCTCAGGGACTGCTCACTCCTGCAGCCAGCAGAGAAGAGCTCCTACTCCCTCTAATGCTCCTCCTCCCTTTCTTTCTCTCCTGGCCTCTTTCCTGCCAGCCTTTATATAGCCCCTGGTTAATGAGGCTGGCAGCTGTTCCTGGTTTGCCAGTCAGGCCTGGGCTTATTCAGCCAGCTCCAATTCCCCTTTCTTGATTGGGGCTGGCATGAAGAGGCCTGGCTCAGATTTCCTTAGCCAACACCCTGTCACACTGAATAATTCCAAAATTTCAGGGACTGTTCTAGGTATCAGTGGGTAGACCCCTATTGATTTTGGTGAAAAATGGAAAACCAGAATGGGGAAATAGGGAGCACACAGAAGCCATGGCATCTGCTTGCAGACCCAGCAGTTTCAACTGTCTTTGTAATTGCCTATAGATCGAAGACCTGGTGGATGGCACCTTCCATCATAACACCATTCCCCGCCCATCTCAGCTCTGCCCATCTTCTGAATAGAGTTTTAAAATGTTGACACCCTGCAAGAGAGAAATGAAGAATGATAGGAAAGCATGGGGAAATGGGCGAGGGGAGGGCATACAGAGAGCTTGTGGGGGAGAATGGAGGGATGCAAGGAGCCCCTGCTGTGTGCAGTGAGTTTGACCTGCAGAAGTTTTAAAGTATGTAACACTCTAACTAGAGATTTTTTTCAGATTAAATTGAATAATCTAGATTTGCACCACTATGTATTAAATTAGTTGGAGCAGCCTCCAATACACTTGGAGTAACTTTCTCCTTCCTCCTAAAAGAAGTGAGTTTTATGAAGGGTCTTCAACTAGCCTTCCACCAATAACCATTAATCCCTGCCATCATTCCCTTCCATATCCTTTTAATTTGATTCACATTACAATTTAAACCTATTTATTTAAAAAAATGAAAGCCAGCAACCTTTGAACTAACAAGATAGTTGCCAAACACAGCTGCTCAGTTCCACAATTGTGTGCTGGATTTCCCAAGAGCGGAATTCTGACTCTTCAAAAAGGCCCTAGCTTCCTGCAGTATGAAGTCCAGCAGCCATGACTACCAGTAGCGCTGAAGCCAACCCTTTAGTCTCAGAATTGGCGTACTATTGGGCATGTAAGTTCCTGTTATCATTTTTTTCCCCCTACCACTGATGCCCAGATTCGTTGAGGTATTTATTTATAAGGTGGTCTCTAAGCTTGACTGCAGTTGCCCAAGCATATATGTTGCATCTAAACTTAACAGATAGACTAGGAACATTACAAAAATATGGAGATACTACAGAATTTCTAGTAACAATAACACATCTCATATCTGTTTGAGGCATGTTGAAGAAGAACCGCTCTTGTGATTTGTTGTTTCAGAATGTTCCCTCAGGGGGACAGTGAGATTTAAGTCGTTGTCCTGTTTCTGACTGCATGCCAGAGCACTCCAGTTTTGTCACAAATATAGATATCTTCTTGATAATGATACCCAGAAGGAAAAGTATTTTTTTTCTTTTAATAAAGTCCTCTTACAAGTCAAGGTCAGTATTCAGTTTCGCACCATTAGTTCTTTTAAACACAGCAATCTTTCTGGATTTCCTGTGTCTAAGCCTTGCTTTATTCTCTGCCAAATCTGGTTTACTTATTGCTGCTACAAAATTGTTGGCCTTTTTGAATCAGATATAGAGAACAAACGAGTGCTGGATTTCAGCTTTGGGTGAAAAAAGTGCTGGAGCTGAGACCTTTTGTTGACCTCTGATTTTTATTAGCTTGTGACCTGTATCAGATCTATAGTTTCAAGAGCATTAATAACCAAACACATTAAACTTTATAACTTTTTGGCTTCTCTCCTTGTGCAATATAGATGTTTTTCTCCTGTCTTAGCTTCATGACATAGTTTTTAATTCAGTCCTTCAAACCATTGAATTACATTCTACTTGAGCTGTCCTTGGAGGCGGTTCTACTATATCTGATGTTTCAGTAGTTATGCTAGGTGTCCTCAATTGACTAGGGCCGGCTCCAGGCACCAACGAACCAAGCAGGTGCCTGGCATGGCAAGTTTAAAGGGGCGGCAGGAGGTCAGGCTCTGGAGCAGCAGGTCGGGCTCGCGGCGGGAATTTGGCAGCCGCTCCATCAGAGCATATTTCGCGCTCAGCGGCAATTTGGCGACAGGGACGCGACTCTTCTTAGGTTGTCGTTGGTAATTCGGCAGCCGCACCATCACTCTGCCTCTGTGTTCAGCAGCAAGGTTTTTTCGTTTGTTTGTTTGTTTTTCCGCTTGGGGCGGCAAAAACGCTGGAGCCGGCCTTGCAACTGAGGAAGCAGAATTTCTTCATTGCCACTCCAATGTCACTTTCAGGAGTGTACTCAGGCCCCAGTTCACCAGTGCTCTTAAGCATATGCTTAGCTTTATGCATGCATAGTTGCTAACTTGTGAGACTTGATCACAAGTCTATCGATATTTGGTGTTTTGCTTAAAGCCTCAGATTCTGGAAGCATGAGATTCTTACCTAATTGCTTCTTTCATTTAGAGGAGAAAAAAAATTGAGGGTTGACAATACTGAGCATGTGCTTAAGTCTCATTGATTTCCATAGAAGTTAAATACATACTAAACTGGGTTGGAGTAAAGCACATGTTGAAGTACCTTGTTGAATCAGGACTGAAGTGCATAAATCTTACTGTGATGGGTACTAACTGCAATTCTAAGATAGATCGCTTAAGTTATTACCTGCAGAGTTTCATAGAGACAAGAAGGCCAAACTAAAATGTGGAGGTCAGTGTAAAAAGTGTGTGTGTCTGTGACCATTTAGGTATAGTGAGACTGTCAGAGCCAAATTGAAAGAAACAATAATTTTTAAATCTTTTTTTTTTTTTTTTTTTTTTAGGGGACGTGAGCCATGGTTATACAAAAAATGCTACAGAATAACCGGTTATCCTGTAAACAGCAATTGTGTTAAATTTGAAAATTAAATTCAGTCACTGAAGTATGTAATAGAGGGTTTTAATGAAGCTTTCACTGAAAAGCTCAATGCAGCCTTAATTATAGAGTTTCTTTGGACAGCCCCATAATATGGGTATGACTAATACAGGCAAATAGGACTGGTAGAATTAGACTTTACTACTGGTACTGGCTTCTGGATAACAGGACCATCATTGTATAGCAGGGAAAGGATAATCTGTTACTACGTGTATGTGCTTTCTCTACTTGCACCAT
Source organism: Caretta caretta (assembly GCF_965140235.1). Taxonomy (NCBI): domain Eukaryota; kingdom Metazoa; phylum Chordata; order Testudines; family Cheloniidae; genus Caretta; species Caretta caretta. The sequence continues at coordinate 188,141,405 of NC_134207.1, read as the reverse complement.
TATTTTGTTCTTCTCACTTTGTATTTGCCCACTTTTCTCTTTTCCTCTCCTGTACGTACCTTCTCAGATGAGTGATCAGAGATATAGCTGTGGATGTAGCACCATCTAGTGTAATTTCATCAAAGAAGAAATTAAAAATTCTGTTTGAGAATTACCATTGCTCTTTATACTGTAGTTTTAGTCCAGGATTAAATATTAGTCCTTGGCAGGTGCTGGATGGAAAAAAGACATCTTGGGGGAAGCTTCCTCATCCTTTCCAATTTTTGCTGCCATTTTCCAGAGACAAAGAGCCATATAATCTTAGCAAGACAAAATGGAGTGTTGCTACTAGAAATGTCAGTTGCTAATTACTCCAATTTTGCAAATTGCAAAAGCCTTTTATCCCTCTTGCTTTTGCCTTCTCATCAGTAGCTGTCACTCAAATCTATCCTTCCAGAAATGGAGATTCAGACTGCTCTGTACACACAAAGCTCAAACTATATTAGGTGACAGAAGGGAAATTTTCCTCATTCCATGTCTTCCATGGGGGTATTGGCTTTTCTCTGTTACATGTTGTGACCCAGAGACCTACTGGTGCCAGGTGGCAGAGGGCATGCATCAGAGTTACAGGGATCCCCTGGGTCTGGCATGTATATATTAGGTCACCATAAAGTGTCATGTAAGGTCTCTCTAATGATCATCATAATCACTGTGAGATATATGTACAGAAAATATGTAAGGAGTTATATATACAGTGAGAATTATGTTCTTGAAGTTTGTGACTTGGAGCTGATCACCAGAAAAGGTGAGAAACAGGTTTCTTTCAGGCAAGGGCTGTTTGTGTTTTTGTCTGTCCACGTGTAAGTTGAGTATTGTATGGTTCACAGTGGGTACCCATGTACAGTCTGAGCAAAATGCTATTCAAGTGATTGCAAAGTCTCCAGAGGAGACCCTGGGCAGGAAAACACAAGCAGTAGGGGTTATCCAGTGGGTGCACACAATGGATATTTGGATTATAACTGTAGAAACAGGGAAAAACTTAGTATTGTTCCACTGAGAAGGCAAGAAGACAGAGCTTGTTTCATGAACAGAAGATCACAGCCAACCCTGTGTGTAATACACTGGAAGGATTTAGGATGAACTTTTGCTCTTCTAAAATGACAATGTCTTTATTGGTTAAGTTAAGCTCCAGTATGCGTGTTATGATTTTGTGTGATATGTAGCCCTTTGTTTCCAATAGTTCTGCTTGCTATCATTTCAATCTCTGAACTTTGTTTAATAAACGTATACCTTCTTTCTCTATAAACAAACCTGGGTGCTGGGTCTTAAGCAGAGATGTGTTGTATAGTGTAACTGGTAAGCTGTGGTGTACTGTTCCTTTATGAACAGAAGATCTGGAAATTCTGGGAGTGGATCAGGTGCTGGTCACTCAAGGGGGATGCTTGGAGTGTCCAGGGGTTGGAGTGTGCCTACCATTAACTTGAGAGAGCCAGACCTCTGCCGGCTCTGAAGACAGATGCTTGTGTTGCCAGCGGTTGGAGGTGTTGGGGAATTGATTCCCAGCAGGCATAGGCAAGGCTTCTTCATGCTAAGGACAGGGGTCTCACAACCCTAAGTGCCCCTGGGGATGTGTTACATGTGTCATTTTTTTCCTAGCCATCTTTGACTCCTTACCTCCAGTCACCTTCATTGTGTTGATTAAATGTTCAGTCTTGTTCCTCAGATCTGAGGACCCTTCTACTTAGAATTACTCTGCCATGGTATAGTTTGTAATCCAGAGAGCGCAGCTGATTAAGATGATGTGGGTTTGTTTCAGTGGGCTTCACTAACCAGAAAAAGGATAAATGAATTGTGATTTAAATTGTCATTTTCTCATAACTACGCATGATTCACTCATCCTAATTTTCACTTCTGGGCACATGCATGAAAGTACTCCTTACTTCTTTGGCTGTCACTGATTCTGAGAGATTGGCATTGTGAATGATTTGAACATTTCTCATGGAGATGAGCTATTTTGAAGCTTATTTTGTTCATATTTCATGCCTTTCACAGGATGGCTCACCACCATGAGAATTTTTTAAGGTTACATTGATGGAAAATTATATACAGAAATCCAGGTCCAGAAATCCCTTTGTTCTCTGCAATAGGAGTTTTTTCCGATTAAGGACTTCAGGTTTTGTCGCAATAGTTTTTGAAATTCTGCATGCTTCTAGTAGTGGTGGTCATTCTCTTGCAAAGAGAATACAACATGAAACAACTTTAAAATGTTTTTTGTAAAGGTAGGCAGATGTTAAGTATTAGGCTGAGTACCAAATGAAATATAAATTCTTCTAGCTAATCAGAACATATTTAGAAAACAAAGGACCAAATACTTGGAAATAGTATAATAAGCTGTAAGAACTGATGGATTGACTTTCATGAAAGATTGAAAAAAGTTAAGAAAATATTATGTCCCTTCCAAACACAAGGACAGAGCTGGTCAAAAGAGGAAAAAAATTACAAACATTTTTCAAAAATTACTCAAAAAAATTCTACCAACTCTGAAGCTGGTCACACAGAGGAAAATTTCACACAAACTTTGTAACTTTTTTCATTTTATTTTCAGTTTTCAAAATTTTGATTTTTTTTTAAATTGAAATTTAAAAATATTAAAATTAATTCTATATAAGAAAAAAGGCAGTTTTCTTGAACTAAAAAGTCATTCCATCCATCTAAACCAAAACATCAGACCAGTGAAGATGACAGAAGTTCTCAACAGACAAATCTGGATACAAGAAAATCTTTCTCAGTTTTTTTTATGTATGAGGAAGGGAATAAAACAGGAATAAAGCGGAAGTGAATAAAGCAGATTCCACATATACAGAATATTTCTGCCCCGATGACGCAATCTGCTAGCTTTAACCAGTGACTTCCTTTGACAAAAGGCAACACACTCTGCTCTCAATAATTTACTTTACAGTGGATATTTTATTTCATGCACATGTCAAGTATCTGCAATCTTTACTTTCCAGTTTTTCATTTTCTTTTTACTTCTTCCATATATATATATATATTTGTTGTTTGAGAGTTAATGGAGGACTGATTTCAGTTTTCAGTCTTATTCACAGAACTCTACAGCACAGAAATTGGCAACTGCCAATTTGTGATAAATGCAGATGATGCAAAGCTTCCAGAATACCCGAATCTTGTTATGGAGAGCCTATGTCTGTGATTTGACAGGATAATTCAGTTTCCATGGCCATTCTGATTTTGGTGCTTGTATTGAGACTGACAGCAAGGGTACTAATCAGTGCCACATTGTGATGATGACTTTTATGACATGGATAGGAATCCATCACCTTCGTTCACAGAGGCCACAAAATATCCATCAGGTGGCAATAATTTGAATTTCTCTCCTTCTCTGCATTGGGTTCTGTTCTTGACACCCTTTTCTTCTGCCTTTTCACGTTTTCTGTAGCCAACATTATCTGTTTCCATGACTTTTCATCACCTCATCATTGATGACTACTTTCGACTCTACCTCTTCCACATCTCTTCAGTCCTGCAAATGAAACTCTCCAGCATCATTTCTAGGATGGCTGTCCAGCTTCCAGCTCACACTAAGCATGGTATAAATGAAGTTCTTCTCTCACTTCCTGTCCTTTGCTATCACTGTCAATAATTCCACCATCCTCCCTGTTACCCAGGCCCACATCTTAGGTGTCATTTTTTTTTTTACACCTCTCCTTTTGCATCAACATCCAAACAGTTGCTAAATCCCGCCGATTCGTCTTCTGTAGTGCCTAAAAAATCTGCCCCTACTGTTAAAATCTTGGATGAATCCTTAGTCATTTATTGGCTTGACTACTGGAGACCACTCCTCTCTGGCCTCCCTGATTCTCTAATTGTTGCCTTCAAGTCAATCTAACATGCTGTAACTAAAACTAATCTTTTTGCTGACGGCTCCAGTTACATCATTCTCCATGTTTGAATCCCTGCATGGATTTCCTGTCTCTTTCCCCATCAAATTTTAAGCTTCTCTTTCTTGCCTTTTAAGCTCTGTTCCTGTTTGCATCTCATCCACCATGTCCCAGCTTGCACTCTGTGCTCTGCCAATTCAATGAAAATTGACGGTCTCTGATTGTTTCCCACATGGGACTCTATGCTGCTTCTTATGCCAGCCCCTTCATCCAGAATATCCTCCCTGATCCTGTGCACAAAGCAACCTCAGTCTCACCCTTTTAAATCTCTTCAAGACTTGCTATGTTAGGGTAGCCTTCCAGAGCTGACTTATTCCATTATTCCTGCCCTCCTGCTTGACTGTGCCCCTCAAGCTAGTATTAACTTATTTTTTAAGTAAAAATGCTAAACCTAACTACTATTTTCACAATAAAAGCATGAATGTATGTACAAACATATCTTATTTTTTGCTGTTGTAACCCTCAGCTTTTCCTTAATGCCCGTCTTCACCAACCTTATTGGTCATCCCTAATTGTGTAATTTTAGGGACAAATCCTGAGAGTTGGTGAGGAATCCTGGGAGTTGCAAGTGTTTATCACTTGGGGATTTGGCCTTAGATTGTAAATTGTTTTAAGCAAGAGCCTACCCCTATCAGCACTATCAAGGCTGATTCCCCACTTTGGCACTTAGAGTGCAGAAGGTGGGGACCCGCAAGCATTCTAAAAATTAATACTGGCCACTCCAGGCTTGTATTAAACTCCCAAGGTTACAGCTTCTCTCTGATTGGTAAATGCTGCCACTACCCAAGTGAAGAACGCCTTTCAGAGCCCAGGAAGGTGCACTTGGGAATTCCTTCCTGTGGCATACCCTCAAGCCCTTTCACCCCCACTCTGAGGAAGAGCTGAGAAAGAAAAACAAAGAAAATCAGCTGTTGCCGCCAGCAAATTAAAATGATGTGCACAAACCTCTTAGACACAAAATCCAATTCTGTCCTTAAAAAAGGTAAATTTTATTAATAAAATAAAAAAGAGAAAAAAATACATCTGGAAACTCAGGCTATTGCTAGATTAAAAAAAAACAAAAAAAAAAACCTTCAAGGATTAAGCATCAAGAATAGTTTTCTTGAGGTCTAGGTTAAAGCCAAACAAAAGCACTTGGGGTTAGCACAGAGAAATCCACAAGCCATAAAGAAATAAAAGGAATAAACCTAATCACATCTTCCTAAACATTTTCTGATCTACTTACATGTCTGGAGTTTTAAATGAGTAGGTTCTAGGTATGATACTGAAGATTTTTCATACGTGGCCCAAGCTTTTTACAGCATAGCTCTACCCTGTCCCCTCTCTCTGGGAGAACCACAACAGACAGACAAAAGAGGAGTCGTTTTTAAATTTTAAAAAGTTCTAGCCTTCCCATTGGCTCTTCTGGCCAGGTGTTCACTCATTTCCTTTTGCCTGTGCTTAGCAGTGAGACTTTTTAACCCTTTACGTATAGAGCAATAGAAAACAGTTACTAAGAGGGATTTTATAGCTAGCTGGCTGGCTGGGTGTCTGTAAAAGGGACATTTATCACATTTCATTTATCATTTGCATTTATCACAAGCACATTGGTTTATGATTCTAAAAATGCATTGAGCATATTCTTTAGAGGGCTCTGTCTGCTAATTTGTAGCATAATTGAAGCCTAGAAACAATAGGATAATTACTTTTAGGATTGTGTATATTCTATTCTTTTATCAGTAGTGCCTCTTGCTTTTTTTGACAGACATACGTAGTCTTAGTCTTGGCTGTTCAGGTTTAGAAAACCCTAATGGATAAAGAAACTATTTGTTCTTGCTCCTGTTAAATTTTGGTTTGCCAGCATCCAGCTGATGTGTGAATGACTTTTTGTTCCTGCTGTAGAAGAATGAGCTTTGGGAGCCATGTTTACTTTTTCTTCTTTTGCAAAGGGAAATGCACTAATATGGTTCTATTTGGCCAGGTTGGGGGCGGGGGAGGGGAATTTTAGCATATTGGGGCAAAATTAAAACTGCTTTATGGAGAAGTGTACAATAGGGACATTACCATTTAGTGTGAATGCTTTATTATCATCTGATCTAAATTTTGTGTGTCCAAAATACAAAAATTCTGGGATATTTTAAAGAAACTTGATATGAAAGCATAGTGATTGTAACATATTTAACCTATAAGAGGGGGAAAACATAAAAAACAGTTCAGTTCATAGGAACTGAGAATTTCATGAGCTTTTAACATTAGCTCAGCCTTTACTTTCTTGTGCTAGCTCTGATTGGAGCTCTTTTGTGAGCCAACTTGTTCCTCCAACTTGGCTCCTCAGAATGTTTTAAACTGCCATACTTTAGTAGAATCCCCCCTGCAGATGACACACTGAAGGGACATTTTCTATACACAGGGATGCTAAAAGAAAATGAGTGCTCAGAGTTGTGTGGGATAATGCTGTCCTTCCTAGAGATTCTTCTTGGCAGCAAAGAAGAGCTATGATAAATTTGTACAGTGCAAGTCTATCTCATTATTTTGATACAAAAATTACTTATGATCTTGGGAAGGGAGGTTCTTTTGTGTGTGAATGCAAGGTGGGTTAGAAGTAGGGCTAGGTAACAGTTTTCTATCAGATTTTTTTCAATGGGAAATTAGATTTTGACTAGACAAAACTTCTTGCAAAAAGTGTCTGCTTTCCATACAAAGCTTCAGTTTTTGTGGGATGTGTTTTTGGGTGAAAATAATGAATGATCAAAACCCAAAATGCTGCTGTGCTGCCTCACGCTCCTTTTCTGTTCTATAGGCTGCTACTTCTTCCATAATGCACCATGGCCCTGTGGTTGCCATGGTGTGTTGCCTCTCCTCACCAGGAACGAGAGACTATAGTGCATCTTGGGAGATGCAGTCCTGACAGAAAGTCTGGCCTATTGAGAATGGAAACATGAGGCACCAAAGTACAACTCTCATGAGGCACTGCAGTGGCATTTGAGAGTCAAAATATTTTGGCTTTCAACTCTTCATGAAAAAAAAAAATTTCCTCAAGAAGTCATCTACTTCAGCCCTGTGTGCTGAGCCAGAGTCAAGTAAACCCAGGTCCTCTCTGTCAAATGGTAGTCTAACCTGTTCTTGGTTCTATAGAGTAGATAGGGTTCCTGAAGCTCCTCTGCCCACACATGCTACCAGGGCTGTTGAGATCAGATTAAGTGGTTGAGTTAGGACTCTGTTCAAATGTGTGAGAGTTGGTGGCATGGCATTCCCCACTAAAGAGTCCTCAACGCTGTTGGAATTTGCGCTCTCCGCCAGCTCAACAGCCAGAGGCTGTTGACATTTAGGATGCTGTGCAAAGCCCATCTCTCTTCTCAGATGAATTAGTGGGTTGGTATTTAGTGAGTTGGGAGAAAGGTCTGTCCTTTTCTGCTTTTCTTTCTTTAGTAATTGCCTTTTGTCTTTTTTAAAGCCCTCTGAGTGTTGAAAATCAGGCATATTTGATAAATTAAAAATAAATGTTATATATAAGCTGTAGGGTAAGTCCCACTTCCCCTTCTCGTCAGGAGCAGTACCACAGAAGTGCACTTTAGAAACCACCCACCATTCAGTCCCCTCTACAAAGCTAAAGTTGATTAGAAGCCCTTTGAATTCTGTTTAATAGATTGTGTGGCTTGTTACTGAATGCCTGCAATATTACCTGTCCTCGGTGATATCAAGCAGCATCTCGGGAGTTGTCTACGATGCCCTGTAGTGAGATTACGGTGTGTGCTAAGGTGTTTCACTATAACTAGCCCATGTAGACACTGCTAGCATGAACTAAACACAAACTAGGATGGAACCTTTAACGTGGCCTGGTTTGAAATGGGACTATGTTAACACAAACTAGATATCTTTTTAGTTCGCGCTAGCAGGGTCTGTGTGGGGTGGATACAGCACAACACTGCAGTGGATGCAGCAATTCACACTTCTGTAGTCTGCACTGCGGGGCCATGTAGACAAGCCCTTAGATTCCAGAGTTATAGCACTTCTATAACATATGTGATGTTTGAGTGTTGGCTCACTGAGCTTCAAGCCATCAGCAACGCGGCAAATTTACTTCTTTCTAGCTGACCAACAAATAGACCAATATCAAGGCTGAACTTTCATGCCCAGCTTCTGTCAGAAAGTCTGCCCCCATTTTGATTTTCATGCAAATATGCTGACTGCTAATTTTCTCCATTCTGTGGTTCTGTCTAAAGTGGTAGAAAAGCATCAGAAGACTAAGCTGTAGCATGCTGCTGCTAGCCTCCAGGACTTATCACTTGTTAAGTGGTTGAGGGAAAGACTATCATTCTGAATTCCATCTCTGGAATAGTATCAGGCTTAGAACCTGACCAATGAGGAAAATCTCATTGCAGACACAAGCTCTTGGTTGGCTGTCAGCTTATATTAGAGCACCTTTGTGTGAATGATGGTCTTCCATAGTTTCTGGGCTCTCCTAGATTTATCAGTCCGGTGTAATAAGGCTTTTGCTGATGCCAAATTGTTTTACCAGGAAAAAGTTTCATTCCTCTCTTAACAGAGATATGCAGGTCCATCACCAGAAAACATTTTGAGAAACAACTCCTCCTTTCTTGCTAGGACAGGGGTTCAGCAGCAAAATTCCCATATGGAAAGTGATTTTTTCCTCACACATTACTTTTTCCACGTGGGATATTTTCTTCTTTTAAGGACCTAGACATTTTACAAAAGCTAAGTTTGTGTGCTGTGTAGCTGTTGGTGAGCCATGGTCACTTCTAAATGTTCAAAACACTGTTCTCAAAAGGACAGGTGGCTGAAACCTGAAGGGTCCTTTAAGTATAGTCTCTCCTTTCTTCCTATCTGCAAATGTAAGTGCTACATCAGATCAATCTGCTACTTCAGGATCTCTATCAACAGTAGTAGTAATAAAAAAAACAAACAAACCTCTAAACAGCGCTTCTCAAAGAATGAACCTGGGTATTTTTAGCATAGCTTAAGCTTTATATTATGAACCCAACTTTCTATCCATCTTTGCCACTGCCCCGTCCCCACAATAAAAAAACAAACAAACAAAAAAACTTGAAGCAATCATTATCTTTCTCAGGACACTGCCAGGATGCAGGAATTGATGCCACTGCATTGTTAGCAAGGCGTACTTCTGAAACATGTAGGAAATGCTCATATGGAAAATGTACTCTCAATAATCACAGCCAAAAAGGAGCAAAAATATTTGTCTGAAGGAAAAGCAAATCCTTAAATGTGAAGTGTAATCAATGGCAGTGATGATTGGCTGAGGGGGTAATTCAGTGAAGTGACAGCAGTAAGGAAGTGTTAGTGTTCAATGTTTAGGTACATTTTCAAACAGAAACAGAGTTCTCTGAAAATAAAATGGAAAGCTTATTAGCCAGAATTTCTGACCTCTACTGCAGTGAGGTGCAAAGTTAAGGAAACAATATGTTAAAGAAGACTTCGAGCCAAACAGTTCCTGAGCAGCTTATAACTTTATCAAAGAAAAAGTCCTTAATTAGTTTTATTAACAAAAGGTTCTTTATCACAAATTAATGACTGTTTCTTTTGTGCTAAGCTTTATGCTTAACATTTGATTTAAAGGTTTAGACTCTAACACCAGGGAAACTGGATATGCATTATGGTAGTCTTTAATTAAGTAATTACACACTAGTTTTCCCACAGAACCCCTGCCTAATTTAGTGCCCAGGGTGGATGCATGAGAACAGTTGAATTAAAGTTGCATGGGCACCCATAAATCTGACCACTTCCTAAAAATAATTGTTTAATGAAGTTCTTTGTATATAATTACAGATGTTTATAAATATACTGTATTATTCTATAATATCTGAAAATCAATTTTGTTAATGAGAACTCAGTCCATTTCTGTTACCAGCTAGTGTTCCTAATTTCCATTTTTTAAATTAGTTTTGTGTAATATGCAGTGAATCATAACTGTGTCACATTTGCAGTCAACTCTGAACAGCGTGAAGTTCATTTAACGTTTTGTGTTGCATGAGACTGGACTTTAGCCTCCAGGCAGTAACACTGTTCTACAGAACAGCTTCCTTTTAATTAAATGAAAATTTCTGCTCTGGCTCACTGAGTTACTTTTTCAGGTATGATTTTGAGCATGTAAACTTAACTGGTTCCTTTTTTAAAAAACATTATTTTAAGTTATTTGTTGGCCTTGGAATATATAGAATAACTTTTATCCAAAGCTTGTGTTACAATTATTCTGTTGGAGTGAGGGTGGGATGGGACAGAGAAAAACTGGTTGGGAAACTGAATAGGAGGCTCTGTACAGAAGAATAGCTATGAATTCACCCATTTCCCCCTGCTTTCTCTTCTAACCTTTTCCTCTTGCTGGTCTTTCTTTCCTTTCATGAGGCCGCCTTCTTCTTATACCTCACCATTTCATCTTTCTCTGCCCATCCCTTTTCATATGATTTTCGCCTTTCTGCCTCCTATTCTTTTTATTTCTTTTGGGATATTAGTGGTTATACAAGAAGAGGGAGAGTAAGAAATTGTGACAAGATTTTATGAAGTTCTGATTCCTCTGTGGATAGTGCAGGGTGGTACTGATACAGATCATTGTCCCATTAGTCTAAAATTTGAAGAAGAAAGGAAAATAATGCAATAAGACTGATTCATTTTCTTTTTCTTGTTGGCATATCTGATCTGCTTTTACGAGGCAAGTAATGACCATATGTGCAGATAGTGAAGCAATTAATAAATTAGTGTCTAGCATCTACTGCTTCCCCGTAGATTTGATGTGGATACAATAGCTCTGAGTGAGCTGCTGGACCAGCTGGGGAAGGCAAAAATCGCACTTCAGATAATGGCACAGGGCTCTTCTGAACGCTTTCTTTATTAACAGAGATTCAGAACAGCACAACATGTCCCCATACTTGCCACCAAACCTAACAGACCTGCGGGACCACTGTAGGCCTGCTTCCAGACCAATATTGGTCCCTTTCCCCAACCTGAAATTTCCAGGTATCATGGCTGTATTGGGGCTGTAACACCAGGAATTCTCCTCGCCCACTTCAGTCTCCCCGTCACGGGCACTGGTAATAGGGATTCACAGAAAAGGCAACACAGCCTAGTTCTGTATTGTTTTGATGGTGTTTTCCCACTCATCCCTAACCCTCCCCATCTCCCGCCAGACCTCTACTCAGATAGCCCTGACGTTTGAGAAGTGTCCTTTGGAATGGCAGTATGGGGATCTCTGTGTGGAGAACCACTCCATGTATAAATCTGTGGGGGATGCTACGGGCAGATGAGTGTACCAAAGATCTGACTGATCCTAGCATCTGGGCAAAGAAAACTGGTTTCCAAATAATTTATGCCATACAACTGCTCAAAAAGCTGTCTTGGGAGGGTGGAAAAAAAAATTAAACAGGCGAGTACCACAGACCGCTAGTCCTTCTGAACTGATGATCGGGGTATATCCTGGACTTTCTCCTCGAAACATACTCTGTGGTATCGGAAAACAGACAATCACTATGCTCTCAAATGAAAACTCACAGGAAAATAAGACAAAAACAACATATCACCTCTGGGTAAACACTTTTCACAAAGTGATTACTCTATAACTATATCTTACCTATAAGTGGCCTCATCCTCAAAGGAAGCCTGGCATAGTACTTTCAAAAGACGAGCCTGAGAGCTTAAATTCATAACTTTGCTAGACACTAAAAATCATGGTCTGAATAAAGACACTGGTTTTATGCCTTATTACAACAAAGTAACCTTCTAACTCCCCTTTTTTGTCCTATGACTACAGGGGTGTCAATGGGCTGCTTCTAAGGGAGCATTCAAGGTGAATATGTGCTAACTACATATGCTAAACTAGCCATTGGATCTTACATTTAGCAGTAACACTCTTAGTACCTTTCTCTGAGGAAGAGCTCTGTGAAGTTCAAAAGCTTCTCTCTCTCACCAAGTTGATTCAGTAAAAGATACTTCTTCACTCACATTGTCTCTAATTCTTTTAGTTCATTTACAGTAAGTCTGTTTAACCACCAGGTGGCGATATCTATCATCATGATATTCAGTAGTCAGATAGGAAATAATTTGAACCCTGAAATAAAGGGAGGAAAAGATATGGCTTGGTTTTGTTTTGTTAAATAGGATTCAGAATATTTTGAATCCGAATTAAGGGGTGGCCTGAGATGAAGTGACTGATTCATTCTCTACAAGGGGTGTCTGCACTTTCTTCGTTATAGCAGGGATGAGTTGTGCTCTGTTACTGAAATCCTTTGAGATACTCCCACACGCCCCAGAATATATGGTGCTCTATAAATGTATTTTTCTGTGTCTCTATTGTTATTTCCAAGCAACCAGCAGTTCTGGGACTCCTCAGCTGGAAAATCTTAAAAAAACACCACACCACACAACACAACACTTTCAGAGAATTAAAAAAATGTAACAAGCTTACTTTCCAGCCACTTTATCTCTTGGAATAGGGTTCCCTACATCTTTGTCTATACTGTAAAAAGAAAAGGAGTACTTGTGGCACCTTAGAGACTAACCAATTTATTTGAGCATGAGCTTTCGTGAGCTACAGCTCACTTCATCAGATGTATACCGTGGAAACTGCAGCAGATTTTATATACACACAGAGAATATGAAACAATACCTCCTCCCACCCCACTGTCCTGCTGGTAATAACTTATCTAAAGTGATCAACAGGTGGGCCATTTCCAGCACAAATCCAGGTTTTCTCACCCTCCACCCCCCCACACAAATTCACTCTCCTGCTGGTGCTAGCCCATCCAAAGTGACAACTCTTTACATAATCAAGTCGGGCTATTTCCTGCATAAATCCAGGTTTTCTCACATCCCCCCCACCCCCATACACACACAAACTCACTCTCCTGCTGGTAATAGCTCATCTAAACTGACCACTCTCCAAGTTTAAATCCAAGTTAAACCAGAACATCTGGGGGGGGGGGGGGAAACAAGAGGAAACAGGCTACCTTGCATAATGACTTAGCCACTCCCAGTCTCTATTTAAGCCTAAATTAATAGTATCCAATTTGCAAATGAATTCCAATTCAGCAGTTTCTCGCTGGAGTCTGGATTTGAAGTTTTTTTGTTTTAAGATAGCGACCTTCATGTCTGTGATTGCGTGACCAGAGAGATTGAAGTGTTCTCCGACTGGTTTATGAATGTTATAATTCTTGACATCTGATTTGTGTCCATTTATTCTTTTACGTAGAGACTGTCCAGTTTGACCAATGTACATGGCAGAGGGGCATTGCTGGCACATGATGGCATATATCACATTGGTGGATGTGCAGGTGAACGAGCCTCTGATAGTGTGGCTGATGTTATTAGGCCCTGTGATGGTGTCCCCTGAATAGATATGTGGGCACAATTGGCAACGGGCTTTGTTGCAAGGATAGGTTCCTGGGTTAGTGGTTCTGTTGTGTGGTATGTGGTTGTTGGTGAGTATTTGCTTCAGGTTGCGGGGCTGTCTGTAGGCAAGGACTGGCCTGTCTCCCAAGACTTGTGAGAGTGTTGGGTCATCCTTTAGGATAGGTTGTAGATCCTTAATAATGCGTTGGAGGGGTTTTAGTTGGGGGCTGAAGGTGACCGCTAGTGGCGTTCTGTTATTTTCTTTGTTAGGCCTGTCCTGTAGTAGGTAACTTCTGGGAACTCTTCTGGCTCTCTCAATCTGTTTCTTTACTTCTGCAGGTGGGTATTGTAGTTGTAAGAAAGCTTGACAGAGATCTTGTAGGTGTTTGTCTCTGTCTGAGGGGTTGGAGCAAATGCGGTTGTATCGCAGAGCTTGGCTGTAGACGATGGATCGTGTGGTGTGGTCAGGGTGAAAGCTGGAGGCATGCAGGTAGGAATAGCGGTCAGTAGGTTTCCGGTATAGGATGGTGTTTATGTGGCCATTGTTTATTAGCACTGTAGTGTCCAGGAAGTGGATCTCTTGTGTGGACTGGACCAGGCTGAGGTTGGTGGTGGGATGGAAATTGTTGAAATCATGGTGGAATTCCTCAAGGGCTTCTTTTCCATGGGTCCAGATGATGAAGATGTCATCAATATAGCGCAAGTAGAGTAGGGGCTTTAGGGGATGAGAGCTGAGGAAGCGTTGTTCTAAATCAGCCATAAAAATGTTGGCATACTGTGGGGCCATGCGGGTGGGAGGAGGTATTGTTTCATATTCTCTGTGTGTATATAAAGTCTGCTGCAATTTCCACGGTATACATCTGATGAAGTGAGCTGTAGCTCACGAAAGCTCATGCTCAAATAAATTGGTTAGTCTCTAAGGTGCCACAAGTACTCCTTTTCTTTTTGCGAATACAGACTAACACGGCTGTTCCTCTGAAACCTGTCTATACTGTGTGGCACCTAGCTGTATATCCCCTTTCTCCTTGCAGTCTTTCTCCTCTCTCTCACTATTTTCTGTCACCTCCCCTTGCCCTTTTTTAGTAATTACCTATTCCAGCTGTTCTCACTCTGGCCTTGTGGAGAGCAGCCTGGTCATATGATACTGGCATAGGTTCTTGTGCTCCACTGCTAAATGTCCCTAAAAGACAGCTTAAAATATACATTTAATATTTTCCATGCTACAGTTCTGAAATTCCCCCAGGGATGTGTCACAATTGTGTGGGGGAGAAGAGAGCGGGGATATCCAAGAGACTGTGAGTCTGGAACAAGGGAGGAAGCTTGTGTGATTGTGAGCGTGGATAGCCTATAAGACTTGCACTCTAAGATGTGGTCCGTGCTATGAAAAGATTTCAGAATGATTGCTTGAATTTCTAATTAACCCCCTTCTCTCCATTCTCATTTCTCATGATCTCTCCCTTCTAGTTTTTCCTTCCATGCCCATTTTTCCTCTCCCTCCTCTTCTACCTACCTCCTCCTCCCATGCAGTCAGCCACGCAGAGATTAAGCACACATCCTGAAAGACCCTGTCTTACTCCCCTATTTTCACCTCATGGTCCCTGTAGCCAATAACCAAGATTTTTTTCAAGAAACAGAACAATGAAGAAATAAACATTCTATGGAAAATAATGAAATGTCTCTTATATCTTTCTTCCCCGATGGCTTGTAGAGATGTATTTCAGTGAAAAGCTGTCTGTCACTAACTTGGAGGGTTGCATCAGTTACATGGTGTTGAGGTCATTTCTGTCTAACAGGGTTGCTTTATTTACAGTAAATTGTGAAGTGAGTCACTGCCCTACCAATGCCAAATTCTGAGACCTTTGACACTGGTTAAAGATGGAATTCAGGGGACACAAATTTCATATGTACACAGCATATTAGCAGTTCATTAAACTGTGTGCAGGAAAGGCATGTGGTAAAACAGATTTTGGTAATCCCCGCTCAGAAGAACTTTTTGTGTTTCAGCTTCCCATTCTCACATTTTTGCTTCAGCTAAGGTTAGCTATAGAATTCTGCCCTACCAATTTGAAAATGCTATTTAGTGCTCTGCCGTTTTTCTGATTATAAAACAGGACATTTTGTTAGTAATTTAGAATTGAACTGTGTGAATCTTGATAAATTGAAAAACTGAGCTATAGACAACAACATGAAATTCAACAAAGACAAATATAAGGTGCTAAACTTAGGGAGGAAAAACGAAATGCACAAATACAGAATGGGGGGGATAACTGGCTTCACAGCAGCATTGCTGACAAGGATCTGGGAGTAGTGGTGGATCACAACCTCAAAGTGAGTTGTTAGTGCAACACTGTTGCCCAAAAAAAAAAAAAAAAAAAGCACAAATGCAGTTTGGGTTGCATTAACAGAGGCATAGCATGCAAATCACAGGAGGTGATAGGACTGCTCTACTCAGCACTAGTTAGTCCTCAGCTGGAGTACTGCGTCCAGTTTTGGTCACTGCTGCAGAGAAAGGATGCAGAGAAACTGGAAAAGATCCAGAGGCGAGTGACAAAAATGATCAAAGGAATGGAATGCAAGCCATATGATCAAAGGCTGAAGGAACTAGATACGTTTAGTTTGGAAAAGAGGAGATTAAGGGGGGACATGATAGCAATCTTCAAATACTTGAAAGGCTGCCATAAAAAAGATGGAGAAAAATTGTTCTCTCTTGCCACAGAGGGCATGACAAGCGGCAATGGGTTCAAACTACTGCATAGCAGATTTAGATTCAATCTCAGGAAAATTTTCCTGACTATAACAGTAGGACAATGGGACAGGGAATGCCTAGGGAAGTTGCGGAAGCTCCTTCACTGGAGGTTTTCAAAAAGAGGCTGGATAATTGTCTGTCTCGAGTGGTTTAGACACAACAAATTCTGCATCTTGGCAGAGGGCCAGACTAGATGACCCTTGCAGTCACTTCTAACCCTATGGTTCTATGATCCCATGAGTCGCCAATCCTGTGCTTACGCGGCTCTTGTTTCTCCTGTTACCAACCTCACTCAGTCATGCATTCCAAACCAATGTGTATTGCTCACTGTTCTTTTTAGGAAACTCTTGCCAGCACTGAAGTAAATGGACATGCTTGCCTGGCTCATGTTAAAATATAAGAGCTCAGGTATTTGAAATAATTAACATGGGCTATATGTTTCTTTTCCTCCTTTCAGATGTGTGCAATAGTACTGATCTTCCTGAAGTTGAAATCATCAGTCTGCTGGAAGAACAGCTGCCCCATTACAAGCTGAGAGCAGATACAATCTATGGTTATGACCACGACGACTGGCTTCACACGCCTCTCATTTCTCCTGATGCCAGTATCGACTTAACAACTGAGCAAATAGAAGAGACGCTGAAATACTTCCGTAAGTGAAAACTTGACAGTTGTACCGAAGCAAGAATATGGCTTGAAAATTGAACTAGTGCTCTCTGTCACAAGGCCCTTAATATAGCAGCTGTGCTTAGGGATCAGCATGAGTGGTGTCGGACCAAGCTACATGTGCAATTTAAACCAGCCTTCTGTTACAATGCTGTGGCAAAAGCAATAAATACATGAATAATGGGTCAAAAGCTGGTCTGTTTTCTGTACCAGTATTACAGGTTTCTGATGGGTAGAAGGTAAAGTAAATATTAAATAAAAGATTAGAACATACAAAATAGTAATTGCACTTGTAGTTTGTACATGCAGAGCTTCATCCAAGAGAGAGGTTCTTGATTATCCTCCTGGATTAAATTCTATTTAGGATGAGAAAGTAACAAAGACTCTTAATAAAAAATACAGTAAAAAAAACCCTAAAAACACCTAAATCTCAGATCCACACCTCAATTCAATTTCCAGAAGGTTGGAAAGTCCCTGAAATATCTGGAGTTTGAATATATGATGGTATGCATTTTGTTTGAGGACTTTTTAATCAGCTATAGGTTAACATAGTCTACTCATATTGAAATTACTTCTCCATTCCACAGGTTTAATGTGAAAGCTCTAAATGTTGGGTGAGTGAAGAAACTTCCAAGTAGTTGCTTTTGTTTTTTAAACATACTTTTCCTTTAAATCAGAACTTATGCAAGAGGAAAACCAGGAAAAAATGTTTGATCAAAAAGAAATGTATGTAACATTAAATTCCTGGATTTCGGTTGCTATAATTGGAATGTATTACTTTTTGCTTTAACTCTCAAAGGTGGCAGTTGCAATTTCCTGATACCAAGCATCAGCATAAAATACAAAAAGCTAGGCCTAGGCTTGCTGCCTACTATATTTGCATTTTTCATTTGCTGACACATTGCATGGTGGATGATGCTATAGTGTCCTGGCAAGGCATCATGAAATCAAGTAATCATGTTGCAGCTTAGACTTCTGGGAGAGAGAGCTGCAATTCTGGACTATCCTGGAAGAACTGAAGTTAGTAGCAACCCTAAAGGGATGGTCAGTTCACAGAGTTTGTCCTTTCATCTTTTTCTTTTTTTCTGTCCAGTTTCATGACATTGCAAACAGTGGCTGACCATTACACCTGTAGGAATAGCTCCTAGCTTAAAGTTCTGTTCACTCTTGTCTAAGGGAAGGGTTTTCAAAGTGAGGAAAACCTATACAAATATAGTCAAACATAAATCCTCTGGCCATCCGAATGATGATTTTGTCATTTAGTAATTCAGCAAGAGATTTGTGATGAAATAAAGGTGGTTCTTCGAGTGCTTTCTCATGTCCATTAACTTACGTGTGTGTGCTTACCACATGCACCAGTGCCGGAAATTTTTCCTTCAGCAGTATCTGTAGGGGGCTGGCTCTGGCGCCCCCTGGACCGGTGCACATGTGCCGTGGTGTAGAGGGCACCGCCAGCTCCCCCCACCCTCAGTTCTTTTTTGCCACCAGTGATGGTGCTAGAACTGTTGCTGCTTCAGTTAGCGCTGTTGCATTCTTGTTTGTACAAACGTGTTAAATCTTGTATTATAGTGTATATAGTTTCCTGTTAGTGTTTAGTACTTAGAGACTCCGTAGGTCCCGAACGGGACTTTGCCTTGGGAGGGGGCATGCCCCGGTCCCGAGGCTTTAAGCCCTGTGATCGCTGCGAGAGGCCCATGCCCGTTAGCGATCCACACAGCAGTTGTTTGCATTGCTTGGGTGAAGGGCACATTAGTGAAAAGTGCAAGATTTGCCAGTCCTTCAAGCAAAGGATTAAGAAGGAGCGTGACATTTGTTTAAGAGCACTCCTTATGGAGTCAGCCCTCTCCCCAGCACCAGAGCAATGCTCTGACTCAGGGCCAAGCACCGTGACCTCACTACACAGCACCAACCGGGACCGTCCACTGACTAGCACCGGTCCCCATCTGTGGCTCTGGCCAAGAAGCCCAAGAAGATGGTGCGAGGTCAGTCTCCAACCTCCTGCAAGAGAAAGGATAATACAGAGTGCAAGCAAGGTCCCATGCTGGGCAACTCTTCACTCCTGTCAGGATCTCAGGCTCAAGCTCCGGTGGAGCGATGTAGTCCAACCCGCTCCCTGCTGGCCACCCCAGATAGTGGCAGAGGCCTCCGTAGCTCCGGGTACTGTCCATGCCGGAGGCCCTGCAGGCAGCACAGGAGATCATGACCCTCCCGGTGCCGCCCACAGCGGCTCCTGCGGTTCCCTGGTCACAGGGTAAATCTGCGTTCGGACAGTCACGATCCCAACCTCAGTGGCACCGTTCCCCACTGCAGGGGACGTCCTGCCAGTGCTCACCCTCCCAAGCAGCCACACCTCTGACTGTGAAAGGCAGACTCGGTGCAGTCCCATTCAGTCCCCAGACCTTGGGCACAGGCAGAGAGGCTCGAGGCACAGCTCGCCGGTGACTGGGCGCAGACTTCTGGAGGCCTGTGCTCCCTGGTAGGGGTAATGGTCCCAGCACTTGGTATCTCCGAGATAACGGTTCCACTCCAGGGACCCGTTGAGGGATCAACACTACCGTTCCTCGGACCATCACCAATCCCCTAGGAGGGCATCGCCACGTGTGGGCCCTTCCAGGCACCAGGCCTGTTCCAATTCCTGATCCCGCTCCTCATCCTGGTACCGTTCGTCAAATGCGAGACGTAGATCTCCAGCTCTAGGCCTCAAATCCGCATGAGCCAGGACATCTTCCTTCTGGTCTTCTGCCCCAAACCCCATGAGACTAGTGAAGAGAGGCACCTCCACGCTTTGGACATAAGAAGGGCCCTGGCTTTCTACCTAGATCAGATGAGCCTTTCCGTAAGTTGGCTCAGCTTTTCATCTCTACAGCTGATGGGATGAAGGACCTCCCAGTGTCCATGCAGAGGATTTCTGATTGGATCACCTCTTGCATTAGCACCTGCTATGAGTTGGCAGGAGTCCCTCTGCCGCCGATCGTCAGAGCTCACTCGACCAGAGTGAGGCATCTTCGGTGGCCTTCCTGGCACACTTCCCGATCCATGACTTCTGTTGAGCCATGACATGATCCTCGGTGCACATGTTCACGGCCCACTATGCTGTCACTCAGCAGGCCAGGGATGATGCTGGGGTGGGCAGAGCAGTGTTACAATCTACATGTCCGTGAACTCCTACCCACCTCCGAGGGGTACTGCTTCAGAGTCACCTAAGTTGAATGGACATGAGCAAGCACTCGAAGAAAAGACAGTTACCTTTTCCATAACTGGTGTTCTTTGAGATGTTACTCATGTCCATTCCACAACCCACCCTCCTTTCCCACTGTCGGAGTTTCCAGCAAGAAGGAACTGAGTGTGGGAGGAGCTGGCAGCGCCCTATGTACCGTGGCATGTGAGCCCTGCTCCAGGGGGTGCCACAGCTTGTCCCCTACAGATACTGTTGAAGGAAAAACTTCCGGCACCAGTTCATGTAGCGAGCGCGCACACACCTAAGTTGAATGGACATGAGCAACACATCTCGAAGAACAGCGGTTACGGGAAAAGGTAACCGTCCTTTTCTTTCCATTTGCATTAAACTATAGGTTTGTTTCACATATGAATTTGTGACATTTAAAATTACCTGTAATGTTAAATTCCAATCCTGCAAACTGAAGCAATCAGCCTGGATTACAGTATAGGATCAGTGCCTGAAATTTCACTAAGGTATGGTGTGTTAGATTTTATTGCAGTATGTAGCAGTTACTGAATTTAGGTTATAAAGAACAAAGCTCTTGTTGCTTCTTATGACTAGTTTTAAAGGGCACATGACAGTAAGAGAACATGTCATCCAAACACCAAATTAAATATCTTTCATCTTTAAAAAATGGTGTAATTTATATTTTAGGAAATAAATCCCTTAAATATGCTTGGTTGCTGCCAGTGATATGTGGCATTAACTTCACTAATGGACAAAAGAAATAATGCAAAATTTAAAAATAGCCAACAACTGCAGCAGGTCTACAGAGCTGGTTAAATTACATTGCTATGAGGAAGAGATGTTGTATCAATAATATGCTAGTGTCCACTGAAGTTGGGTTAAATAAAAAATTTGAAATATCAGATTTCAAAGTCTGTTGTGGCTGGATAAATGCTAACTGCTGGATTCAAGATAGTTTTATGATGAATTCAGTTCTACAAAGCCATGGGCTAAACCTTGAGCCAGTTTATATAAGCATGTTAAAGCTAAATGCAGAAGAAATCTGCTACCCTGGTGGGCAAAGCAGCAGAGAACCATCAGCATGGCTAGTGAGTGTGCACAACATGAGGTTATGTGGCCTAGGATTGCCATCTTTGGTTGGACGAATTCCTGGAGATTTCATCACATGATATAATCTTCAGTTCTTGGAGACTCCAAGTCATTCCTGGAAGGTTGGCAACCCTAATGTGGCCTCATATCGTCATGAGAATCCAGCAGTGGCCACTACCTTTAATTCTTCACTTCTCCCAGCTTGTGTACTCAACAGGAGCTGGCAGACTAGGTGACTACAGAGCCTGACACAATGTTGTGGGCAAGGACTCCATCCATTAAATTTTTTAGGAGCACAAAACTGTGGCTTGTGTTCTGCTTGCTTTAGTTTCTCCCTATCCTCTTGCTAAAGCCTCATAGAGCTGCTCACTGGGAAAAGTTAACATGAAGAAGCAGCAATAGTGAATGGTTCCTATACAGATGTTCGCCAGACAATTTGTTTACATTTGCATGACTGCCCGCAGCTCCCAGTGGCTGCGGTTCGCCGCTCCTGGCCAAAGGGAGCCGCAGGAAGCGGCGCAGGACATAGGGATGTGCTGGGCAACGCTTCCCACAGCTCCCGTTGGCCGGGAATGGCGAACCGCAGCCACTGGGAGCTGCGGAAGGCCATGCAAATGTAAACAAACTGTCTGGTGGCCCGCCAGCAGATTACCCTAACCCCCGATAGGTTGCTCACCACTGGTATAGAGAGTATTTTTGAGAGGGAGAAAAATAACCTTATCTGAATTAAGCATTGCATTGATAGCCAGGAAACTGGGAGTTCTGATTGCAGCTCTCTTGCTGACTTGCTCTGTTGCCATGAAAAATCATGTAGTCTTTGTGTCTGCCTTGCATATCTGTATGGTAGAGATAAAACTTAAAATATTGTTGTACCTCACATATGGGAATTGAGAACAGATTGATATTAACATAGCCCTTTGAAACTATAATGCATTGTATAAGTGTTAAGTGTTGTTACTACTATTAGCCATTCTTTCATCCAAATCAAAAGATATCAAACAGTGTAAAGTTATATATTTAAATAGCTCAGCATGAAAAATCCTTGAGCTGCCACACCTATCCTACAGGAATGTCCCCAGGAGTGTGACTGCTAACGGAATGATCCATTTTAAATGCAATGGCTGAAACACACACTCTTGCACAAGTTCACAATTTTTGTAAGGTTTAAAAAGTCATTAGCATTGGGTGTGTGCAATCACTGACACTTGTCTAGCAAAGGATTTCATCTCAAAATTACAGTTCCCTAAAGAGTGGTCAACTGACACAAATTGTGGATATGCGCAGCTTGAGGGACTGTCTAGAATTCTGTGGAAACTCTTCCAAATACCACAATCTCATTCCCCTTCTGTCCCCCAAAAACCCCCAACCCGCTCTGCAAACCATATGTAGAATTATAACTCTCTTTGCCTGGTGGCACTGTAATTTTAATTGTTCACAGTAAATGAGATTGTGTATCATTGGGTTAATTATAGCTTTACTAAATAATTTGCCAGGATCCAAAAGGAGCAGGCAAAACACTAATTGTGGGATACAAGAACAATAAATGGACTTGTACAGAACAATTGAAATGATGCAGGGATAGTTGCATGAGTATGAAAAGTATTAGCTATGGCTATGTGGGTCAGCATTCCAAGGTTCAATGAAATCAAGATAATGAAATTCAGCACTAAGGTAGTGCAGCATCCACTAATAATGAGGGAAAGTGCAGAAATTTGACTTCAGTTGAGCAAAACAAATGCTCCCATTGTAAATGTAGTAATACGTTTAAAGTTCGGTGCTCTGTTTTCTTCAGCTTTCTTTTGGTGCTTTTCAAGTACATAAAATAAGGTTGGTATTTAAACTTAAGACAGCACATAATACTTCAGGTATAGTATTAGACATCTCTCTCTGTTTAGGTTTGATATGGTCCCCATCACTGTAGTATCTAAACTACTAAGCGGTTTCCAAACAATAACATGGTAAAGATATGCTGTCAGAATAAGTCCCCTGTATAAATATATACAGGCTTATCTTTCCAAATGTTCTGGAAATGTGTCCAAATTCAGATATATTGGACAGTATTTGTGAAGCCCTTTTGCTTGTTTATCTAGGGAGATTGCATTTCCAACCTAATTCTGTAGTTACATCTCAGTGTTGGGTAGGAACATGGGATTATGGAAAGTTACTTTTCATGATGTTTGAATAAGATTTTGGTGATGACAAAGTACTTGTTGTGAATTTGTGGTCATGTCAGCCACCCTCCAGGTAAAATTGGAATTAGGAAGAGGGACTATTCCTTTGGAAAAAATGGCAACCTTTTGTGAAGGGAGGAGACTAAAAGAGGTTAGTAAGTTATCTTGGTACCTATCTAGCCTCTCTTGATGTGAGAGTGCCACATTCTTGTTCGTTGCAATTCCCTATTTATTTTCTTCCTGTGCAAATAACAATATTTGTTTATACAGCACTCTTCATCCATAGCTCTCAAAGCACTTTACAAATATTGTCCCTTGTGAAAGATGGGCAATCTCCATGGAAGCAGCCCAGAGAGGCTAACTGACTTTTCCAGAATTACACAAGTCAATGTCAGAGCTAGAAAAAAGCCACATTTCCTGACTTCCGATCCCATACCCTCTGGATTACTTGATATGCATTTTGACAGCAGACAGATGAAACAGAATGATGGGTTTTCTAAATATTTATTTTATTTATCTATTTTAATACCATTCAAACACTCCCAAAAGGCCCGAGTATCTTCCACAGAACTTAAAAATAACAATCCAACTTAACCCAGGAGCTGAACTCCAACCCGAAATAAAAAGAGATGGAGTAGGGATGGGCAGAGGTGGGGCGGCGGTGAGGGCTTGGAGGAAGGGGTGGAGTGGGGACTGGGCCTCGGACGGAGGGGAGGTAGAGCACCCCCTGGGTAGAGAAGAAGTCAGTGCCTATTTGTAGTGGATTTTGCCATGTAATCTTCCACCATAAAAAGTACTTCACAGTGGAAGGATCTGATTTAAAACTACCAAAAAAAACCACTGTGGGAAAAATTGCCTACCATTTTGAGTATGTAGTAAAACCATTTTAAACCCCACTGCTCGCCCCATCTCTGGGCTTTTTTGGGGCGTGAGGGGTGGGGGCGGACTCATTCTCTCCCTGCCCTTTCTCATAAGCCTGCTACCTTGTTAGCTCCACTTTCCACTAGTTTCCACTATGAGGTCCTGTGAGTCTCAGTGGGAGTATGCACCATATGTCATTATGCTCAATTAAAGTTTGCCTTATTAAGGCCTGCAATAAGCTTTGCCACCCATAGCTTTGAAAGAGCATGGAGTGTTGATGTTCTAGAAGTTAATGTGACATCTATGAATTCCACACTGTTTTATTTCCTACAGTTTCACTACCTTCTTTATAAAGTAAAGAAAAACAAATACTTCAGTACCAGTATATTGTTTCTGTTACAAGTGAGTCTGAAGATGGGCATGAGGGGGAACTGAGGCAGTGAGAGAGTGCAAAATGAAGAGAAGCTATTTTCTGCTTTTCATTTTGTATATAGTGAGGGATTTAAGTTTGACTAATTTGATTCTTTAGTTCCAGGGTGGCAAGATTTGCCAAGTGAAGATCTATATAATCTGTCTAGGTGTTCATACCTTACTCGTTATCCAGGTGTCTGAGTACAATACACAATGTAACCAATCTGAGATGCTGTTTAATAATTGATTTCTGGTTCTCCTCTCCATTCCACTGAAATGGTTGGTAGGATTGGCTTTTTTGTTTTTTAAATGTTTTATTCTGGCGAAAGCTAAATCAAAGATTCACGTCTAATTTTGTCCTGAAGGTGGTAAGATTTCTTGTGGAAGACTGTTCCATAGCTAACAGAAGAGCAGAAGCTTTCTAGTGACACACTTCCCTATAATCCCGCTGCCCTGTTAGCTATAATTTGGGAGATACATTGACAAGATGCTTGCTTAGTAACTGAAACGTTCTCTAGGAGCTTTCATCCAGACCACACCACACGATACATTGTCTACAGCCAAGCTCTACGACACAATCACATTTGCTCCAACCCCTCAGACAGAGACAAACACCTACAAGATCTCTATCAAGCATTCTTACAACTACAATAACCACCTGCTGAAGTGAAGAAACAGATTGACAGAGCCAGAAGAGTACCCAGAAGTCACCTACTACAGGACAGGCCCAACAAAGAAATTAACAGAAGGCCACTAGCTGTCACCTTCAGCCCCCACCTAAAACCTCTCCAACGCATCATCAAGGATCTACAACCTATCCTGAAGGACGATCCATCACTCTCACAGATCTTGGGAGACAAGCCAGTCCTTGCTTACAGAAAGCCCCCCAACCTGAAGCAAATACTCCCCAGCAACCACTCACCACACAACAGAACCACTAACCCAGGAACCTATCCTTGCAACAAAGCCAACTGTGTCCACATATCTATTCAGGGGACACCATCACAGGGCCTAATCACATCAGCCACGCTATCAGAGACTCATTCACCTGCACATCTACCAATGTGATATATGCCATCATGTGCCAGCAATGCCCCTCTGCCATGTACATTGGTCAAACCAGACAGTCTCTACGTAAAAGAATAAATGGACACAAATCAGACGTCAAGAATTATAACGTTCAAAAACCAGTCAGAGCACACTTCAATCTCTTTGGTCACTTGATTACAGACCTAAAAGTGGCAATTCTTCAACAAAAAAAACTTCAAAAACAGACTCCAACGAGAGACTGCTGAACTGGAATTAATTTGCAAACTGGACACCATTAACTTAGGCTTGAATAGAGACTGGGAGTGGATGGGTCATTACACAAAGTAAAACTATTTCCCCATGTTTATTTCCCTCCCACCCCCCACTGTTCCTCAGACATTCTTGTCAACTGCTGGAAATGGCCCACCTTGATTATCACTACAAAAGGTCCCCCCCCCCCAGCTCTCCTGCCGGTAATAGCTCACCATAAGTGATCACTCTCCTTACAGTGTATATGGTAACACCCATTGTTTCATGTTCTCTATGTATATAAATCTCCCCGCTGTATTTTCCACTGAATGCATCCAATGAAGTGAGCTGTAGCTCACGAAAGCTTATGCTCAAATAAATTGGTTAGTCTCTAAAGTGCCACAAGTACTCCTTTTCTTTTTGCGAATACAGACTAACACAGCTGCTACTCTGAAACCTAGGAGCAAAGGAACTCTCTCACCCTGGTAGATATGTTGCATTAGTCAAGTTTGCGGGTTGCAAATGCATTAGGTGACTGTGGCAGAGTCCACAATTATGGAAATGGGGCCAAGTCTTCTGACCTGCTGTAGGTCTCGAAGGGTATTTTTGGCAGTTTGTATGTCTTTGGAGATCCAGTAGCAACACAGGTTCAGGACATCAATGCTGTCTCCTAGTTTGGCAAGTGGAGGGGGCAGACAAACCTCTAATTCAGTGTGTCTTGACTTCTTTGGAGCAAAATGGATAAGCTTTGGGTTTGTCTTACATTTAGTAGCAGGATAGCAATCATGATGCATGGTTTTAAACGTGTGTTTACGTGGGGGTAAACGGACTGGTTTTCTGCACCTTGGGAGTGCCTCTCCTTGGAGAGAGTCAGGTTGGAGAAAGAAGTAGTTGATTTCTTCATTTCATTCTTCATTTATTTTCTCTCACTTTTATATTACTGCTTTCTCATCGTGTGATGTTTGTGTTGAATAATTGTAAGATGATGTTTCCTCCATCCCCAGCCCAATTTCTTGAGTAATTTAAGGCCCCCAGTACCTCTAAAAGTACTGCAAGTGTAGTCATTTATGAACCAGATAAACTGAAAAGTCTGGGCAGTCTCTCTGTGGTGGTGTTGTGCTTATGGTGGATGTTTTGCTTTGATTTCCACCTCCAGTGCAAATTCTTACTTTGAGACACTTATTACAAAGGGCAAACCATGATGATCTGGTTTCTTGTTATTCCCTGCTGTTTCTTTAGGGGTGGGAAAGCTTCATGTGCAGCAAATTGATGACTAGGATCTATTTCCTCCTAGATACTCTATGTAGCACAGCATACTTCATCCAATATGACCTATTACTAAAGAGAAGCATTCCTTAGACTACTGCCAAATTGCAGTAATGTTGGAACTTGTGCTAGTTACTGTTTAGAAGTGTTTCTTATAAAAGAGAATCTTTTTTTCTTTCTTTATGAAATCTTTTAAACTTGTTGTAGGCTTTTTTATACTCTGTTGAAAAATTGTCTGCGGCAATATTAAGGAGATTTTTAGAGAGATTATAATGCAGATTGGTTTTCAGTTACAGCTGGAAACTTTATTCATGATTTAGAGTTAAAATGCCAGCCACAGAAACCTGCCTGGCATGCTTATAGCCATGGTTATCAATGAATGATTATTGAATGTTACGGGAGAAGGAATAAAATTAAAACATTTATCAATAGTTATAGGAGTTTGGAAGATTGATAGGGTGAAAAGCAGTATCCTTTCTTTAAAAATAATAATGGAGGACATTAAAGACACATTATGCTCTTCAAAGGGCATGGGCTTCATCATGGATGAAAGCCCAATTTCTCTACTTAGCAACTCGCCAACAACAAATCCAGACTGCTCAGCTTGTTTTTGTTTGTGGGTTGAAACAAGCTCACATTTCTACTCTGCCTGCTGGTTCCAGTCTCGTAAGACAGTTTGAGCACAGGTCATAGTGTAATTGTCATGCATTGGCTCAAAAGCAGAACAGGAAGACAAAACAGGGCAGACAATGCAACGAGCATCCATGAAATGAGCCAAAGTCAATCTACTAATCCCATTTTCAGGCTTCTGAATCTTGATAATATTACTACTACTTCTTAGATCTTACATCACTGTTTTCATCCACACATTTCAAAGTATTTTACAAAGGAGGTAAGTATTGTCTGCATTTTACAGAAGGGGAAACCAGTGCACAGAGATGTAACTTATTGAATGTCAGCAGGTCAGTAGCAGAGCTGGGAACAGAGCAAGTTCTTCTACCTTTTATTTCAGTGCCCCATCCACTGGATGATCTCTGTCTTGACAACTGCCCTTTTCAATTAATATTTACAAACTTAAATTGAAACCAAGTTTTCAAAACAAGTTTATGAATAAGACATTGTTAGCTGCTTTTTTGGACTTTTGCGGGAAAGAGGATTTGTTGTTTTTCAGCACCACTTTTATTAGATTCTTGGGTCCTTCTGCAGCCTTACTTCTTCATTACAGGTCACTTATTTGATATGATCAGAGATGTATACAATCTTGTAGTTTTTTAACACTCTGCCTACTGCCCAGTCATATCCTACAATTCTCAGAAGCATCAGCGCTGTGCTGCTAAATACCCTCCATTCTGTTGGAAGGAAATCTGTCCCAAAAGATCCACTTGCTAAAGAAATTACTAGATATTGTGGGTGAATGCCTCAGCTAGCGTATATTGGCATAGCTCTGTTGCAGTGAAAGGAGCTATGCATTAACTGAGTATTTGACCATGTTAAATCTCTCTTCCAGAGTTGGAGCAAAACTTCTAGGCAGAATATTAAGAGTTATCTTTTTACTTTCCCGTGTGATTCTTTTTTATACTGCTTGCTCATTCAGGTTGGAGTTTAGAAGACCTGTAACAGGAAGTATAGCAAAGAATGTAAACAGCTGGTGTATGACTTTAATACCGACTTTAATATAGTACTTAGTACAATGTACAGACAGCATTTTATCTTTATGTAGACATTAATTTTGCATGCATATTCCAGTCTGTTCTCTGGAGAGTTGAGGGTAAAAACATTTGATTTGTAACTTGCCTGCAGCACAGGAGTTCTAAGGATATGTCCAAATGATGAGGTTCATTCTAGTGTAACCCACTGGTGATCATGTGTTATAGGTTCTCCTCTCAGACTCCTGTTCTCTGTGGATTGGTAATTACAGTGCCCAGCTATAGAACTGTGGCTTGTTAGCTCAAGTTGTAGCCTTTCATGGAGCTTTGGAGGTCCCCAGTTCAGTCCAAAGTGTGTTGACCAAGATGGCGGCCATCACACCAGGTAACCCCCTGGTGAGTATGTGTTGCATCTAGAGCACAGCCACCAAGCCACTTGGCCTTTCCTTTCAAGAAATTTTTAATACTATGGCATGAAGATGAAGGTTTACACAACCAAACAGCTTCAGTTTGTTAGCATGCCCTTTTTGAATATAAACTCTCTATGTCCTGGGAAGAATTAATCTGAATCTTTACTTAAATGACAGTCAAACAAATTGGAGTCTCCACATTTGATAGATAGAAATGCATTTGAAAATTACTGCTTGACATTTTGGAACTACAGACATTCTTTTAAATTCAGAAACAAAAGTAGGAAAGACGTGTTTTCACTCATTAGTTAGCCTGTGAAGAATAAAGACTGTCACTTTCCTTCAAGGACAGCCAAAGTAGATTGCTCTGCTTCTAACCAAAACACAGTCAAATCTTTACCTATCAACATAACTCAGCCTAGCAGGGAAATAACCTTCAAGTCATAAATGGATTTCCTCTCTGTTGGGCAAAAGTCTCAACTGGGTGGCCAAAGTGTCTGCCATGTAGATCTACAATGCAGCAAATTACCATCTTCATCTTCAGTATCAAGGTACAGCTCAAGGAGGCTACAGTTCCTGAAATGCAGGCTGTCTTGGTCTGACTACCAAGGATCAAAATGTTGTTGGGATCAAAGTGGAGCACCACATGCTTGGAATTGTAATCTCCATGAACTGCGCGCTCAGTGTAAAGACCAAGGCAGCTACAATCTGATGCATCTAGTGCACATTTTGTACAGCCCATGGGCTTTTGGCATGTTGCTCTTATGACCCTCAGTTGGGCAAACTTTAGATGTGCTAGTTTTGATAGGAATAATTCAGAGTAGTCTTGTGGTGTCCTGGTTTGTGTTTTCATCTGCCCAGTCAAGCATGCTGTAAATCTCTTCCTAATTTCACAAATGTGTTCATTGCTTCTGAAAAATAGAACTACAGACTATATATTACAATTCCAGGATTTCTGGAGGCAGTTACTTACAAAAGATCAAGTTTGCAATTATTTCTAATGCTTCATCTACCTCATCCCCTGGGGGACAGTAGCATAATTTGCAAGGGAAGATGTATATTTTGTATTTGAGTGTTCAGTGTTGTTTCAAATAAAGCCTTAGCCTCATGAATTTTTATGCCCTTTGCTGTAATGAGCTTTATATTATTTGCTAATTATGTATAATGTATTTGATGTGTAAATTACATGGACTACGTTATGTTTGGGATCCTGAAGGCCAAAACATGTTGCTGTATTTAGATTTTTTTTTTTCAGGAGAGGAATGTATACAATATATACATATATATACAATAGTATACTTCAGGGATATTTTATAGAATTTAACTTTCCATAGGTAAGGTACATCTTAGGACACTAAATAGTTTAACTCTGATTACTTATCTGCTTTCTCATCAGAGCTAAATGTTCTCCTTTTTGAAACAAGATTAATTGGTAAAAATTTAGAATATCATCTGTAGCAGCAAAATCTACTTAAAACAACCTTAGCCAGGTCCTAGCAGTATATGTGTTCAAAAGTTTGGGCTCCCCATATTTGTGGAATGCCCTCTCTTGGAAGTTTAATGTACACAAGCCCATATGTACCTTTTTTCTTTGTGCCTTCACTTCAGAAGTAGAGAGGTGGTAGACTGGAATGTTAGCAACAAGTTTGCCATTCGTGATAGCTTGTGTCTGTTGGCATTTGCTACATACACAAAATGAGGGACGGACGATACCCTGAAGTGTAACTATAACTTTTTTCTATCTTAAACTTTCAAAATATAACATCCCAGAAGCATGCCATTTAATTAAAATAATAATTGATTCTCATAAGATACAAACTGGATCGAGAAGTTTAAAAAAAAATGTTTCCCAATATAATCTCTTGTTGTTCAAAACAACACTAACAAAGCGCTAAAAAATACAGGGTAGGCAGTAATCCGGCACTGGCAAGGAGGTGAACAAGGTGCCTTAATAAAATAAGTCCATCCATTCCTAATTTCTTTGATTCTGTGAAGCCAGAGGGTGATTTGTCTTACATTTTGTGATATGGGAGCGGGCTATCATCTACTATTGCTATTTATGATTGACTATTATAAATTATATATACTTGATAAATATGTTTTTCTTTCCATATTAGCATTACAGATATTGGGAGTCCTATGTTTACTAACAACTGGCAACAGAAAACAATGTTTCTACCTTGTAATTTGTGATTGATTGATTTGTTTTATGATGACTCTTGATCTATAATTGAAATGTTGTTGTCTCACATTCTCCTTTTGGGGAATATGCCTTCCTAGCTTTAAACTACATGTTATCTTTTTAAAAATAATTCTAAAACACGATATAAATGAATTTGAGAATCCCCTAAAAACATTAGGAAGTTTTAAACCCTATTTTTAATTTTGTATTATTGTAGTGCCTAGGAGCCCCAGTCATGGACCATATAGGCTCTGTACAAACACAGAATGAAAAGACAGTCCTTGCCCAAAAGGGAGTACAACCTCAAGAATAAGACAAGTGACAACAGATGGATAAAGATAGACCAATCGGGGACTACAAGGAAACAATGAGACAATATTGATCAGCATGACAGACAGTGGTCTCAGCACTAGCAGGCTAACCGTTATCATGGTTTTTGTCAAGTGTTTTGTAGGTCTTGCAGGAAAGAAGAGTTTTAAGGAGTTAGTTTTTGCAGATATTTATGGGAAGCTTCTCCAAAGTGTGAGCGGGGCAGCGTACATTTATACAATCCAGAGTTTATAGTGTGCTCATAACTTACTTCAAAATATTTGCTGGGTAAAGAACTCCTCCTATATCTTGCAGTATAATTACCTGAATTTCCTTATGTTCAAATATTTGATTACTTTTACATTGGATAAGTAACACAATAGCACATCAGTAAAATGTGATCAGAATATACACCATAACATGGGGTTTTGTGATAAGCAGCCCCAGAGGAGGAGCTTGGGCTGGAGAGAGAGAGAAAAGGATTCCCCAGGGATACCACAGGTCCTCCATGGGCCAGTCCAAGATTAGGCATGTTTCATGAAAGTGCCAGACCTAAATTGTCCATCCCACTTTTATGAGACTACCATCTCCACTTAACTAAGAAGGTGTTGTCCAGCTGGATGATTCTTTCTATAGAATTTCTTCTCCCTGCCATTGTGTTTTCTCACTATGATAGGGTGATTGTGCCCCCCATTTTCCCAATTATGGAGTGGAGATTATAATATTTACCTACCCTACTTGATAAGCATGTTGTGGTGATTAGTTTTGTAACATGCTTCGTCTCTGTAAAGCCGTATGTTAGGGTTAATTGTTTTTCTTGTGAGAAAGCTAGATCCTTTCCAATGTAAAAAGATGTTTCTGACCTCTAACCCAATCTTGCAGAATACTGTCTGCAGAATTTAAAAAAACAACAAAAAAGAAGCATTTTTTGAACTCCCTTCCTACCCCGTGTTTACTCATCTCACTGAAAATGAACTTCGAAGCTTAATTGTGACCATTTAAATCCTAGTATTAAGCAAAGCTACTTTTTAAAAGGAAATTAAATACTGGAGAAAAAGAAAAGAAAAGCTTATGCTATGTTATCGTGCCCTTTAAGTTTAAACTGTTAGGAAATGCAGAAGTTCCTATAGCAAGGAAATTAGGAATAAAACAGATGGCATATTTGTAAAGTAGTTAAATTAATGTTTCTGTAGGACCCTTCATTTTTGTATTCCCTAATGTTATTTTAACGGTGCAGCCTTAAAAGTGCTTTTAATTGTATGTGCAATTGACCTACTGTGTGTGTGGGTGTGCTTAAGGAACTATCAAAACTGTGTGATTAAGTGAGATGGAATGGATTGTATAGTAATTCAGTTGTCAAGATTCTTACATATAACAAAATCACGTAAACTGAGTTAGAAAACACATGTATGAGTGAAAAAATGTTAGTTTCAAAGTGTGAACTCTTCTGTTCCATAAATGATTGTATTACTGCTCTGTATGAAAGATTATACAGGGCTTTTTAATGGCATCTTATATTCCTTTGAAATTTACTTACCTGTAGTTTATGTGCATACCTTACTGTTCTCAGGTAAATATTGACCGTACCATGCAACACACTGATCAGTAGAATTAAAGCATGTTTGTGGTTTAAAGGCCTCTGGCTACAACTTTAACTCTTTAAAGATCAAAAACCTGAGGTTTTATTGAACTTTTTAACTCTGGAAGGCATGCCAGGCTATGGCAAATCATAATCTTCATGGAGCCAGGGACCAAACTGTAAGAGCTAACAAGGGATTCATAAGAACTGGTCCTTGTAGTTTCCCTACTTCTTAATTTTTTGACGTTGATTATGCTATTTACAGCATGATTGACTGGGCAGATGAAAACGCAAACCAGGACACCGCAGTTCTATACTGATACTTTTTTAATAGGAATAATTCAGGGTTTTTTTCTTATCAAAACTAGCACATCTAAAGTTTGCCCAACTGAGGGTCATAAGAGAGTGTTGTGTGTCACCTGCAATTTCTATTATAAGCAGGGAAGGATAAAATATGTACTAGAATTTTTCAAAATTTACTAATACAGTGTAAAACCAGTAGAAAACATAATACAACTCATCTCTCAAAGGGAAGCTAGGATGGTGTGGTGTTTAAGTCACTAGGCTAGGGCTATTGTTACACTACATCTTACGCTGACTTACGTTTTGTAGCTCAGGGGTGTGAATTAGCCACTCCCCTTAGCGATTTAACTTATGCTGGTTTAGCACTGTCCACATCAGTGCTTATGTCAGCTGGGGAGTTTCTCCTGCTGACATAGCTACCGCTGGGCTGGAGTAATTAAGCTCTCTCCTGTTGGCTTAGAGCAGCTACACTAGAGAGCTCTCTAGTGTAGCCATTGCATAGGTCTGTGGAGCCCTGGGCTCAGTTCCTCGCATTTCCACTGATTTCCTGTGAAACCTTGGGTAAGTCATTAAGTCTCTCTGTGCCTCAGTTCCACATCTGTGAAATGGATATTACATCCCTCGCTCACTGAAGTGGTGTAAGAATAAAGTCCTTAATATTTGTAAGGCTCAAATACTGTGGTCATGGGAGTTAATATCTAGATAGAGGAAAATATATGTTTTATGGTAATGATATTAATATTAATTTCTATTGTAATAGAGTCTAGGGGTCCAGTTACAGACCAGGGCCCCATTGTGTTAGGCACTGTACAGTCATGTACAAAAGATGTCTTGAAATAGAATATATCATTCCAAGTCTCTGAAGTCTTTTGTAAAGAACCCAGTGGAGTCCATAAAAGATGGGGAAAGGGGAATGTGAGTGGAATATAAGAACGGAATGGATGTCTGAGCATTGTAATAACTTTTACCCCCCACTTGCAGATTTAATTGACTTCCTGAATATTGTTATAAATACCAATTTATTAAAATTCTGTTCCACAAATAAATATTTTATAATTCCAGTAGTTTAAATCCAGCCTAGTGAGGTACCTAAAAGTGAATCCTTCTCCACACCAGATATTTTGGAAATGAAAAATACTGAGCGGTTGTGTGTAACTAGTTTAGCTATACAGAATGGCTGCTGTTTGCCATAATCCCCTTGTTTTCTGCCACAGGGGCGTAGATGTTTGCAAAATAGGTCGCTGGCTCACTGAGAACGCAGAGGGCAAAAGTAGATGAGCTTATCCAAAGGGGGAATGTGTTACTGTCTGGTTTTCTAGTTCCGCTCTTTCACCTTTAATGTAGACATTTTCTTTTTGCAAAATTAGTGCTTAACCTACTAAAACAGTGCAAAATAGTACTGTAGCTTCATTTTCCACTTGGGCGGGGGAGAGCTTCTAACACAGGATGGGAGGTGGTAAGGCACTTGATTTACATTATTAAGGCATTGGATATACACAAAGGATCACAAGATTATGATATTGCAAAACAGAAAAAAGGTATGTTTGTATTATATTAAAGAGCTTTTTTTTTCTGTGTGGGAATTTTTCTTTCTTTCTTTTTTGAGAGACACTCCTTAGTTTTGTGAAGCCAGAAACAGCAGAATACATTTCCTTCATCTAGGCATCTCTTTCAGAGCCAGCCAGTCTCCATGGCAACATGTTAGACTGAAAGGTATGTGAGGACCGGGGAGGAAAGGAATGAGTTAGAAACAGCCAAGTAGTGGTGTGTGTCCCTAACGTCAGTATACCAGTCTTTTGATAGGATGATTTTGTTAACTCCCATCCAAGGCTGCTGTGCAGAGCTTCTTTATTAGAGCAGCTGCTAGGGCATTTGCTTTAGAAATCTCTCTCCTACACCCTTTCCCCTTCCCCCTTTTCCCGCCCCCCCACCTCTCGTATTTTGGCTCCAGCCTCTCATTGAAAATGTGCAGCTCATTTTCATCATTCTGTCAGCGTCTTTGCACTTCAGTGTTTTGCAAAGGCAGGGAGGCATGGTTGCGTTTCACTTGACCTCAGCACAGTGAAATATCTTCTACATTGCTGAAGGATACTGACTATGCAGAAATTTATTGAAGCGGATTACTATGAACTAGACTGGTATTATGAAGACTGCACGGATGGTAATTCTGGTTTGTAATATGTTGATACAGTATTTGTAGTTTGTAAGACCAGTGCATGGGGTTTGTACCCTTTTGAAAAAAAACTGAAGAAAAAGGCAGCGCTTTGGTGCAGCAGAGATGTCTGGCCTGTAACATCTCAGCATCCGTTGGAAATATGCTTCAGGAGACTGCTGTAGGGCTTTCTCTTTTTCAGTGGGAGCAGCAGTTGTACATAATTACTGTACAATCTCTTCCTCAGCAGAAGCAAATAACTGAGAAGTACCAACTCTATAAATATTAAGAACCAAGCTAAAATTACAATAACCTTGCTATAATGAATTTTGCACTGAATTACATTTTGTGTGTACATGTCTGTGTGCAAGAATGCTTGTGCATTATAGAGGCATGGCAGAACCTCTAATATGTACATATGTTTCTATAACATAACATACTTTGTGTGTGTGTGTATTTTCATAGATACATATATAGAGAATATTTTATGTATAAAATCTCTGCTGCTTAGAGCTGCAGCAAACTAGCTGCTAGAACTGCCAAATTGCAAACTCTGGCAAGCAAGTTCCCTAGAGCTCCTTGTGAGCTTTCTGCCATTTGCCGAGGTGGTAATTTCTTTATCACAATGTTGAATGCGCTCATCAGTCTCGTGACAGAGGGTGTATGGGGAGGGAGGAGGAGGAAAGCCCAACATTGCATTGATTGCTTACTGGGAAATTCAAACTCCCTCATCCATCCATAGCAGCCAGGTGGAACTCTTAAAACAAAATGTATCTATCACTGTTATGATCTTGTAGTATATTGGAATTTTTGTGAGCAAGGCAAGTCCTAGATCACCAGAGCATGAGACTAAGGACAAAAGGCAGTGGTAGGGAGAGAATATGGATTGGACACCAAAACGCTTCATGGTGATTTTTGTGATAGCATCAGAGAGGCTGATAGAGGACATGAACAATGTGTTTATAAGCCAAAATATGAGCTTTTTGTTCACCTGAAGTGTTGTGATTGGCATTACAATAGCACACATACATGCTTAATTTGTTTTTCTATGTTGTGTTGTATAAAGTGGCCCTAGACTTACATGCTTCTGAACTTGGAGAACTTCTATTTTTAAATTAATATTTCTCTATGTATTTAGTATGTGGGACATATCCATATACCTATCTGAGAGGGGTTTTTAGTTGGACCATTTTTCAGTTGAACTGACTCTATTATGTAACTCTGTCCTCTAGTTATAACCCTAGTAAATGCTGTAGCATCTGACTGATGTAACAGACTGATGAGTTGGCCCAGTTTAGGAAACTTAAGAATTAGCACAGTCATATAACCATTAAAAAGAGAGAGTGTTGATTTCTGCGGTAAATACAGAGAGACCTTGTTTGATTTTTGGGGAACAGAAGTGATAAATGTATTCCATAATTCTTTTTGTGATTAATGTCAACCATGTCAAAATGGGAGTGTATGCAAGAATGTGGCATGAATGAGTATCAGAGCTATGAGAGCCACTTAATAAGCAAGTGGTACGCTTAATTTTTATGCAGAGTGTGACATATTTTGGGTAGAGTTGCCAACTTTCTAATTGCACAAAACCAAACACCCCTGCCCTGCCTCCTACCCCAAGGCCCTGCCCATGCCCTGCCCCTTCTCCGAGGCCCTGTCCCCATTCACTCCATCCCCCCTCCCTCCGTTGCTTCTCTTCCCCCTCCGAGCTGGGGCAGGGGTTGGGGCGTGGGAGAGGATTTGAGGTGCTGGGTCCCGGTGGCGCTTACTGCGGCTGCGAGGAAGCGGCCACCAGGTCCCTGCAGCCCCTAGGTGCATGGGCGGCCACTTTCAGGGAACCACGTGGAGCTAGGGCAGGCAGGGACCCTGCCTTAGCCCCAGACACCCGCTGTGCTGCTGACCAGACTTTTAATGGCCTGGTAGGCGGTGTCAACTGGAACCGCCAGGGTCCCTTTTTGATCGGGCATTCCAATTGAAAACCTCAATGCCTGGCAACCCTAATTTAGGGCCCAGGCTCAGTGGGGTAACCATCACTTAGGCCCTGGTCCAGCAAAGAGCACCACAGGGGGTAAGACCCAGAGTTCAGTGCGGTACCAGGTGTGCACAGGACTCCATTCAGTTGTGCTCCTTCCAGGATTTGAGCTTTAATATGGAAAATAAGATAAACTAATGGCCAAATTTTTGTAGCCCTTTATCCTTTTTTATACATTAAAATAAATGAAGGGCAGCTATCTATATGCTCCAGGTTCCCATAGCACTACTTAAAAATATGTCCTGGGTACAGCATTTTAAAGTAACCGATCACCATTTTAAGGTAAGCCTTCTGCTTAGGACAGTTCCCATCCTTACAATTACAATTCCCTGCCCTTTTGTTTGTTTTCAAATGCCTGGGATAATTCTAATTTATAATGATTTTTTTAAAGCGGGATGTAAAATTCTAAGGTAGGAAAGAGCCGTAACTAATATCCTTCCAGTCTTTCAGTATTCAGTAGCATAATCACATTCCTAATTGACATTAGTATACTGACAAGATACTTCTAGTGTGGAGCTGACCAAAAGCCAGACAAATTCAAATTAGAAGCAAGGCACAAAACTTTGTAATAGTGGGAGTCTCTATCCTCTTCCTTTCTGAAAGATGCTCTAGTCCAGTTCTGGAAGATTGTGTATTTCACAGACCGCGGTGGACTTTTCATTTCTCCTTAAATGAAAAAAATATATAGTTGTTTATAGAAGGCACCAAATGTTAGCAGTGTTTTTACAACAAAGTTGCTAACTTGTTTTATGGAGATAGGAAAATGGAAAGGTTCACTCTTGTTCAATCATATGGTTCCACTTTCTTGAATCTGCTGCTCTAACAATTTTAAGATATTTTTGATCATTAAAATCTAAAAGTGAGATGAATTTTTGATATTTCCTGTACATTTGACAGAAGATGGGTTGATCTAGTAATACACGCATACAAATCTATTTAGAGAAGCAATTATAATTAAGATTTTGGAGTGAGTGGAAGAAAACATTTAAAGGGACACAGTCATTTCAAATCCAATCATTTAAACAAAATGAATTGTATGTAGTTCTAAGTGGTACACATGTCCCTGAAATACCTAGCTGGTTTCTGTTCCTGTACAAATCACATTTTTCAGTTTTTATACCATGCTTTTTCCCTCCTCTTGCTATGTCTAAACCCACACAGACAAAAGGGGAAACCGAAAGTAAAACTTAAATAGGAGGGGGACAATTTTTCTTTAAATCCTTTAATTTAGCAATCTTGGGAATTGCTTGTCAAAACAGTAGGTCACCGTGTGCAGACAGAAACATAGTGCAGTGGTTGGTGAAAGTGCCCGGTTCTAATGGAGTTGGGCTACTGGGAAAGCCGGAGAGGAGGCTTTGGGGACCAGAACCAGTGAGTCGGTACAGGCCTACTGTATGGATGACCCTGGCTTCTCAGGGGTCTGCTAGGCTTAAGAGACAGTGTTTTTGTAAGCATGGGGGGAACTTTGCCTGCCTTTGCCTGAAGGGTATAGTCTGTTCCTTATACGAGGCATGCTTCCTTCCAACAAGTAGAGTGATTGTCCATCATGATCCGGTTGTATGCTGGGAGGTGCTGTCAGTCCTATCTCAGATCCTTAGGTTAGTGGTGACCTGTTAAGACTGAATGGGTCTTGCAGGCTTTAGCTATTCCTGTACTGGTAGAGGGGAGCAGGTTCTTCAGGGTTCCATATTGATACATGAATTTGGGTCTGAAATTAAGTCAATTTTTTCCATTTAAAAATGTAGAGGGAGATGGATGAAAAATATTTTTGGATGTGTTTGGACACAGTACCTTTAAAAACACTGTACAATAGGAAACTGAAATTTTACAAAAATATAGCACAACACTTCTTAAAGACATCGCTTCGTCTCATCTTATGGATGAGATAAAAGTAATCTAATCTACAGTACGATGCAACTAAAAATCAGACCTCTCAAGAAGAGGTTTACATAACCATTGTCTAGTACAAATGAATATACCACCCTTTTTTCCTCTGTCAAAGATGTGAGTCCAATATCTTCTTTTAACCTTCGTGAATGTTTTCCTTGTACTATACTGCTAAGACTTCT
This sequence comes from Caretta caretta, assembly GCF_965140235.1. NCBI lineage: Eukaryota > Metazoa > Chordata > Testudines > Cheloniidae > Caretta > Caretta caretta. The sequence continues at coordinate 188,101,774 of NC_134207.1, read as the reverse complement.
TATTTTGCTTTCTGCAGAAAATGCCCTAAAACACTACATTGATGATACAAAAAAGAAATTGCTCATTGTTTGGTTATGTTTGAATTCAGCAAATGCAATCCTTACACTTCTCTTACCTTACCTGTAGTTAAACTCGATGGGCATAATACTGATAATCTCTGTGAAATGTACTATTGCCTTTGAACACCTGCTGCAAGAAACCCCCAGACAAACAAGCCCTCAAACTTGTCACAGAGTCCTGAAACATTTGTAAATTGTTGGGATTTTGAAATAATCTCTTACATAATGGCTTTTGCTGAGTATATTTTTGGTAACAGTGAGTAGGATTATACAATAAAATCTTACTTTCTCTTGATCATCTCCCAAGCTCAAATCATCCATCTTTCAGTCCAGTACCTCTGTTAACTGAAAATATTGTAAACAAAAGACATATTGAGCTGTATTTTTAGAAATGCTTTCATTTTGAATAATGACTAGATGCTTATATAATATGTGGAAACGGGAATCATCATGTAAGTTGGCATTAATCAAATACACAGATATGTTGCACAGATTTATTTTTTAAAATTGCAGGAATGGTATGTTTATGAAAGGGGGAGAATGGGCAATTGAATAGGAAAGAAATCTGTGATTCATCTGCATAGAGATAGTAGTTAAATTTGTTTACATGGATGAGGTATACAGAGAGAAGAAAAGGGGACCAAGGACAGAACCCTGTGGACCGCACCCAGAAACTTGGAGGAGGGATGAGGAGAATTTTCCAAAGGGTGCAGTGAGAATCCTCCAAAGGGTACAAGCATTTGCAGAGGTTGGAGGAGACCCAGGAAAGGAGAGAGAGTCATGAAAGATAAAGGAGGATAAGATTTCAAGAACGGAAGTATGGTTGACTGGGTTGAAGATAACTGACAGGTCAGGGAGCATGAGGATGGACTACTGGTTCTGAGGTTTGGCTAGGAAGAGGACACTTGAAACTTTGAGTGTAGTTTCAATGGAATGCGAGGGGTGGAAGCCAAAGTGGAGAGGATCTAGGATGGAATCAGAAGAGTGGAATTCCAGACAGCTACAGTATTGTAAATAGCATATTCAATGCTTTATCTTATCCTCCTTATCTAGAAATGGAAGGGAGATGAGGTGGTAGCTGGAGAAGTGGTGTCAAAGGTGGGTTACTTTAAGGTGGGAGAGATTAAAGCTTGCTTGTATTATAAGGGGTGAAAAGCCAAAGAGGACAGCTTAAGGAGAAGAGTAAGGGAGGGGGTGGGTGCGAGGGAGAACAGGAGATGGAATGGGGTCACTGGAGGAAACAGGGGTTAGAGGAGAAGAGCAGAGGAAAATGTCTGTGATAGGGGAGAAAGATGACAGTGTTGTAGGAGGGGAAGGAAAAGTAGGCCAAGGGGAGGGGGAAAGGTCACATTGTATTTTCTCAATTTTCTGTTGGAAGAAATGGGTGAGATCCTGCACAGGTAGAAAAATAGAGGCAAGAGAGAGGAGGGTTTGAGGAGTGAGTCCAAAAAAAAAAAAAAAGAGAGAGAGACACTGGGATTGTGGGCATGTTGTTCACTAAGTTTAAGAATGTAGAGTTGTTTAATTAGAAAAATGGAAGAACTGAAAAAGGAGGGAATGAATTTGTAGTGGAGGAAGTTAGCCTGACTATGGGATTTCCGTCAGAGACATTCCATGGCAAAAGAGCAGGAGCAAAAGAAAAGGATGTTGGGGGTGACCCAGAGTTGCGGGTTGGCAGAGATATCTTCATGTACCCACACCTTACTTAGTTACCAGTTTATTTCATGACTTTTTTTTCTAAAAGAACATATCATAGATACATGAGAAAAAGGATTTACAAACCTTTCCAAATCTTTATACTGTTCCTTTTCATTGTGAAAGATAGAACTAAGGTTCATTGAGATGGATACACTTGTTAAAAAGTGAGTTTTGAGTTCCGTTGGGCTCTGTCCTTGGTCCCCTTCTCTTCTCTCTGTACACTTCATCTCTGGGCAATCTCGTAATGTAAAAGAATTCAACTTCTATCTTTATGCAGATGACTCAGATCTACCTCTCTGCTCCAAACCTCTCTCCCTCTATCCAGACTAAAATTTCAGCCTGTCATTGATATCTCCTTCTGGATATCTAGCTGTCAGCTCAAGTTCAGCATGGCTGAAACAGAGCTCCTAATCTCTCTCTCACCTTCTCCCACTCCTGTTAAGCCTCCCTCTTCTTTCTTTGTTGGTCACTGTGGACAACATTACCATCCTTGTTGACATCCAGGGTACAGGCTTGAGTGACATCTTTGACATGGACCTCTCTCTAGGACCTCATATCCAGGTTATGTGTAAATCTTGCTGATTCTTACTGTATAACATCTCTAAGATACATCTTTTTCTGTCCAGGCATGCAGATAAAATGCTCATCCAGGCTCATATCATCTCGCGTCTGGATTATTACAACATCGTTCTCTCTGGCCTTCAGAAATGCAGTCTTGCCCCACTCTTACTCATTCAGAATGCTGTTGCAAAATTTATTTTTTCTGAGCCTGTTGCTTTGACCATGTGACCCTCTTTTCATCCGTCCACAGTCTCCCCCTTCTCTATCACATCAAACAGAACCTAATTCTCTTTCAATGTCCTTGTTGGCCTTTCCCCACCTTATATATTACCTGTCATTCACTATCAAGATGTCAACTCCTGTCTCTGATCAGCCCATCATGCCAGCCTCCATCACCCACTTGTTAAATTTTCGAACATACCACCTTCGTGCTATCTCCCACGTTGCCCATCACGCTTGGGAGGAACTTATATTATTGCACCTGTAGCTGGTGTTGTAAAACTAGTATGTGTGTGGAGAAATCCTTTGCTTTTAAAATAGCATGGTTATCATTAGAGTTCATTGTGGTGGTGTGTGTACACAAAACTAGATGCTGCTGATAAAGAGGAGGTTGCTAGGTCATTAATACATTTGGATTTACTTGTAAACAGTGAGTCAAGGTAAGGATGTTGCCATCACTTTTGATCAAACCCTTTAAGACGTAGTTTGTAGCTGCTGATTTCTTTCTCTTTAGTGGCACAGTTTGTTTGTTCAGAGATACAGTTTTACAAGAGAAATATGTGCCTCTGTGACCAGCAAGCTTGATATATTGTGACGTTCTTGCACCTCCCAGCAGGTTTTCCCTCTCTGTCAGCTTGTTCAGTGTGCTGCATTGAGCAAACCTGATCATAATAAATCTGCTCTGTGTACTTGTACGTTGACCTATAGTTGTTTGTAATGTCTTTGATTCTGTGGTCACCTGTTGTATTTGAAACCCTTTCTTTCAGCCTTGCCTGATAAGTATGTGTGTTCAGACATGCCACCTACCTTTTGAAGATCCTATCATTGCATCTTAGGTCAGCAAGCATATGTGCCTTTGCTGGGCAATGCTGTCGGGTGGGGATCACCCTATCTCTCGACATCTTTCAGTCCCATTTTCCCTATATAAACATATCTCTAATGTTTACGGTGCAGCTACCTCATGCCTGTTAATAATGACTGAAGGAGAACTTCACTGAAAATGAGGCGGTAGACTTAGAGTGCAGTATATTCCTCTACCCCTTATGAATTTGCAACATCAACATTATGTCCTGCTTTAATTATACTATCAAGAGGACACAATGTTGTGCTATTTCAGTAGTCATTAAAATGCTTTCTTGCTCTCAGGATCCCTTGTTTTATCAGACTTAATATGTGACTCAAAGTAAACATGCCAGCACTTATGCGCACCCACCAGTTTGTTTTCACAATGACATGCACAGTAAGCTGAGCAGGTGTGGTGTTTTTTTTTTTCCTGCTTGCAACAAGGTTGCAGGGGGGGTGGTAGAAGCTCAAATATGAGACAAATGCTAGGGTAGGTTGATGTTGGGATTCCCCCCCCCCCTACAACTTTAACAAGATCACTTTGACATTCCCATTTTTGGAAGAGTATTAATGTGTTTTGGCTGCTTTTTTTTAAACAACATTCTCCATCTAGAGATAAAAATTAAAATCTGTCTGGTAAATTAACTCTGTCGATATACTCTGGTGTGGTCGTGCCAGCAAGTATTTCAAATATGTGGGTGCAACCCTTCTCATAGAAGAGCTCCTACAAATGTCCTAAACTTCTGCTAAAGAATCAGAACGGAGTGTCCAGCTTGGAAGCCCACTGTGCATGAAACAATAACTGAAATCTGTGGGAGTAATGGATCTGGAGGGGTTGCAAGATGGAGCCCCTGCTGTATCCGCGCACACTCCACCCTGCCCCAGTTTCAGTGAACAAAAGCCATCGTAAATGATTTATCAGCTACAACATAGATTAACTGAGAAGGGTATTATGTGCAGGCTTGGAATGCTTGACTTCTGGCTCTATCCTGAAAACACTAGCAAGCAAAGTTCTCTGTCTGTGAGTAGTCCCTTTGAAATGAAAGGAGATCCTGACAGTAATAAACACTACATCAGTCTTACCAACTTTCATGAATTTTATTGCGAGTCTCATGATATTTGATGTTTTTTCTTAATGCACCAGCTGACAGAAGCAAATTATTTAAGAATCCTAGCTTTCATTTGAAGGAAAAAAAAATCTAGTCTTCATGTTTGTTGAGATAAGCTTGAAAACATGAAGAAAGTATACCCTAAAGGTTCAGAAACCAGAAGGCAACTAAAATAAACCCAAAATTTATTATTTAAAAATCATGCGCATCATTTTGGGGCCAATCATGATTTTCTGGGACTCTGACTTGTAATTTTTGAACACTTACTACCCAGTACTGCAATGTAGAACAGTAAGTTTTTTGCAGCATCAGGACTTGGTAAATGGCAATAGGTGAGTCCTTCTTCCACCCAAAAACATGCAATATTTTTCCATCTTATTCATGTAAACTTTTAAATAAACTTTGAAAAAAAGAGATTAAAACCTGTAATACAGGGCATAGCATTTGTAGATAACCAGTGCATTCTGTGCCCCTCTGTTCTGCCTGGCAAGATATTATGCCATCATTATAAAATAATTATCAAATGTTTTTTATTCCTGAATCTGTTATGAATGTTCTCCAGTCACATAAATCTGAATTAATGAATTTTTAAATTTCCCAATGGTGCAAAGATCTGAGGATAAAAATTGGAAAAACACCTTAATATTATCTGTCAAAATTCATAAGAAAATTGAATCCTTCCTTACCTAGTTATGCAATATGTAAGGTGGTGTCTTTGAAAGAATTATACCATTAATTAAACAAAAGTAGTTGATAATTATTACTTAACGGTCAAATTGATTTGGGGCCTAGACTGTTTGTGGTGCCAAGTTTTCTCAGCTGTAAATGAAGTTAATGGAAGCTGAAGGTGTCCAGCCCCTAACAGGATCAGGCTGTAAGTGGTAATAAACTAATTGTTTATTATTATTAATTGTTTATTATTAGTTTAACTAACATTTTTTGAAAGAAAAATTGCTGCTCTGTGCAAAGCAAATGGCTATGTTTTTCTTATCCAGTTGTATACGTGTGCCTGCATGGGAGGAGCAGTATGTTTTCTGAAAATGTGTGTTTTTTCTTTCTTTTTAAAAACTTTTTTAATAGTGTTATTATTTAGCTGCTCACATTGAAAGGCCCTGTAAATGCATAATAGAATCATAGAATATCAGGGTTGGAAGGGACCTCTGGAGGGAAAAACCCTTTCCCCTAGCAGTTCTAGTCAGTCTTCCCTTCCACTGTCTCAGTGCCACTCCCTCAGTGGCTGGTAGGGGAACCGTGGCCCATGCTCTCCTTCAGGTTCGAGTCCAGGGACCCTCAGCTCAGCAGTTCTGGGCTTTCCTCTACCAGCCCTCACTGCTCCTTCCTTGGACTGCTTCCTACTATTCCTGGTTTCCCCCCTACTCTAGGAGTACCAGCTCCAAAGCTTCCTCCCTCTTCCCAGGGAGTGACTGCCCCTTTCCCAGTAGCCCCCTTCTATTGCCAGCTACCTGGTTTTATAGGCCAAGTCTGTTCCTGCACAGCTGAGCCTGCTTTCAGTTAGCTCCCTGGCTTCTCCTCCAGGTCAGCCTATGGAGTTAATTGGCTTACTTGTCCATCTAAATGTCTGTCAGTCCTGTGTGGGATGGACTCCCTATCGCAGGGAGTGTTATTTATTCCTTCACATAATACAAGAACTAGGGGTCACCCGCTGAAATTAATAAGCAGCAGGTTTAAAACAAACAACAAAAGGAAGTACTTCTTCACATAACACACAGTCAACCTGTGGAACTCATTGCCATGGGATGATAAGGCCAAAAATATAAGTGGGTTCAAAAAAGAATTAGATAAGTTCATCAATGGCAATTAGCCAAGTTGGTCATGGATGCAACCCCATGCGCCAGAAGTCCCTAGGCCTCCTACTGCCAAAAGCTGGGAATGGACGAGAGGGGATGGATCTCTTGAAATTGCTCTGTTCCGTTCATTCCCTCTGAAGCGCCTGGCATTGGCCACTGTCCAAAGACAGGACACTGAGCTAGAAGGACCATTGGTCTGACCCAATATGATCATTTTTATGTTCATATGTAAAGTTCTTTCTAATACAGATACCTCAGTTTTCCTTAGCTCATTTTCATCTCATTTATATTAAATATATCTTTTTTTACCACCCTAAGCAATTCCTCACCCTCTTTGGTGTTATTCCCTTCAAATACATCTCTTGTAAAATTTTCTGGCCCCACTCAGTCTTCTTTCTGCTTTCAGTAAAAGGATCCGGACAGATGATCATTAATTTGGGCCCTTCTTATTCCTTCAGTTACTGTGCTGTCTGTTACACCCTGGTGAGAATGAAGATGCTGATGCTGTCATATGCATATGCTGTCATCACCTGCACGAATTGCTTTGCTACCACAATACAACAACTTCTCCATTGATTAGGCTGAGGAGCCACCTCCCTGACTGGGGTGGGGAGTGAGAGTGATATTTTCTGCAGTCAGCATGGGATATCTTCCTGCTATTAAGCAATAAGAGAGACAATTAAGAAAGCACTAAATACCATTTGTGAAAGATTAGAAAAAAAAGTTACCCTGTGTATAGACTGCATGCTTTGTGATGCTGGCAGACCAGGTGCCAGCTCATGCTATGGCTCAAGGGCTTACTGAACACTGACAAACACATAGCTGGAAACTAGTCTGGCTCACCTGTGTGTTAGTGTTGTTAAAACAGCCGTTAAGTTTATAAGAATGTGTTTAGTGTTTGGACTTTGAAATGCTTGTGAGTGGCTGCACGTATTAATCTCACTTATCATATCTGTACCCCATGTTATAAGGTAATATTTAAATGTTTGCTTTGTAACTGGAAACACCCACAGTCGAGAGAAGCATTACTAAGTGTGAAATACTGATTTTCCACAAGAGGTGTCGTCATCTGCCCAACAAAAGAAGGCCCATAGATAAGGTTAAGATTATGTCATGGAGGTCATGGAATCCATGACTCCCGTGACCTCCATGACATTTTTCACTTCAGCCCCAGGGCAATGGAGCTGGAGCTGTCAGCCTGCGGGGGCCCTGAAGCTCTGAGCTGTTTTGGGGGGACCCCGCAGCTCTGAGGCGCTGCACATGGCGTGGGGGGACCCCGCAGCTCTGAGGCGCTGTGCACGGTGTGGGAGGGACCCTGCAGCTCTGAGCTGCTGCAGGTGCCCAGGGGGAACCTTCGAGCTCCAAGGCAGGGCCCCACAGCTCCGAGCTGCTGTGGGCAGCTGGGGGACTCTGGAGCTCCCAGCTGAGGCTGATGCCGGGGTACCCCAGAGCTCCCAGCCACAGCGGGTGTTGGACTCCCCCTTCCTTTCCCACAGTAGGGCTGGGGCTCAGCCCCATTTTGTCACAGTTGTTATTTTTAGTTGAAGTCAGGGATAGGTCACAGGCTTCCGTGAAATTTTTTTTATTGCCCGTGACCTGTCTATGACTTTTACTAAAAATAAGCGTGACAAAATCTTAACCTTACCGATAGACACCAGATGAACCATTGTGGAACATCAGTGCATAAAAGACTTTGTTGATTGCTCCTGCTCCACCCGTAGGAAGAGGGGAAATGCACAAATGCTCGTCCCATCACAGTTTGAACTCTGGGGGAAGGGAATGAAAATCTCTGACCAGAAAGAACTGTATCGCTGTCTGGCTTGGAATTTGGAGAGGTCAATATTTCGAAGCTTAAGCAAGGGATCCCCAAGCTGTTTAGCTTGGATTAGACCTAAAGGACAGGTAGAGCTTGCATGTTACAGCAGCTTCTGTACTTTTTGAAACCTAAGACTGTAACTCCTTTGTGTGTGTATATGTTTACCTGCTTTAACCTTGTAAATAAGTATTATTTCTTTTTCCTAGTTAATAAATCTTTACTTAGTTCATTACAGAATTGGCTACAGGCATTGACTTTGGTGTGAGATCTGAGTTACAATAGACCTGGGATAAATGTTTGGTCCTTTGGGACTGGGAGTGATGTGAATATTGTGATTTTTTTGGTGTAAGGGACCATTTATTACAAAGACAAGCTTGCCTGGGTGGCAAGATAGACCACAATACCCAAGAAGACTATCTGTGACTCAATGTTAAGGCTGTTATAGACCTTGAGGAGTCCACATTTGATACTTGATTGGTGAAATTTAATTATAGAACAGACAACCAATTTAGAGTTTGTGCCCTGTTTTGTAACAGTCTGCCCTGAGGTTGGTACCCACGTTCCTGAGTCAGTTAAGAGAGCATTAAATACAATTTGTGAAAGACTAGAGAAGAAAGTTAACCTGTATACAGACTCTGTGCTTAATAAAAAGTTTTGCAAACACAAATATTCAGACCTGTCCGCTCCTGGAAACTCCTGTTTATTGTTAGAATTGAGAACTTGTATGATTTTAGTTTGTTCCTTATACCGACCGTGTCCTTGAAAATATGCTGTGATGCCACACATGCATTTCTGATCTTGCAATATTTCAATTTCCAGACAGGTTGTAGAATACACAGTGAGTAAAGGTGACAGTAGAAAATATGGCATTGCAGGATTAGTATGGCATGCAAGTTAAAAGCTTGGTTAAAGGGTAGTATGGTGGTGGAGGTTTTGGGGGGGTGGGGTTTGGTTTTTTTGCTTTTTGAAAGTTTTTTATTGCTCTGCGATCAATGAAAAGCTGAATTCTTGACCTTGTTTTTACCCTAAGGCTAATATTACAGTCAGATTTATGGCAAAACAAACATTTGATATAATATACAGTAGCAGCAAGTTTCCAAGATCTATACATTCAACAGCCCTGTGAAACCTGTTACTAGTGGCATTAGGCAATAGTTTACAAAGGTGACTTAACTTAGTAAAGTCCCCACCCTCAAACAGGTGTAGCAGTGTAAGTATCAGTTTGTACTTCCTTGTTGCTATGATACTTTTAGGAAGCTACCATTCACTTTGAATAGGGGGATAGAAATTTGTCAAATGAATTGATTCTTAAAGAGAGATTTCAGCACACTAATTGTTGTTTATGTGAAATGTGCAAATAGAGCTATTTAATAAATGTAACAACTTTCGAGTTTGGTATGATGAACAATATAATATTTTTAGTAATTATTAGATGGTTCACACACAGCTCTTCTCTGTATTTTTTGAAAGGTGTTGTATGAATGACGACATACACAAATAATCAGCTAGTAGTTTTAGCTGAAGTATGTTAACTGATGAAGATGGTACCTCTTCCATGGGGACTTTACTTGGGTCATTTCCAAATGTAGCCTTAAAGGAGATGGCTTCGTATAGGACAGTTTCTGCCTTGGGATGATTTTAGCAATGTCAGTGAACGAATCTGTAAATGAAGAGGAAAGCTTTGAATGTGACTGTGAAAATGAACACGGGAACCCACAGAGTTTTCACAATGAAAACCTTGATATCTTGGAAGAAGGTACTTTTTATGTTTAGTCTAAAACTTTTTATGCTAAAGAAATAGTTAATGTAAAGTGAGTTTAGAGATTTTTTTCAAGGTTTTAAATCACATCTAGAAACAGATTGTGGTTGATTGGTTGGTTCCTGTGAGTGAAGGTTGTAGAGAAACTGTACTATAAATTAAATCTGAATAAGATGAGTCTTAATTTTGTGGGCTTTAAAAAAAAAAAGTAAATATATTCAACAAATGTAGTTTGTCTAGCTCAACTAGTAATTCGCTTTTAGTAATAAAAATGATTTTTTGGAAATTCTTCTTTTCAAATAATTTTTCAACTACTTGTAGGTTAAATATTTTTGCTTTCCTCCCCCCTTCCCTATGGCAGGTGTATGTGTGTGTGTTTTGGAGGAGTGGGGGAAGAGGTTGTGTGTTTGTTTTTATGGTTACTTACGGTGGGTCAGTTTTAGAACAAATGCAAACTTCAGACTTAATTATGGAATCCTAAGTATGTAAACTAAAATGTAGTGTGTTCATATCTCAAGATTGTGTGATCTTAAGATTTTAAAAAGTTATTTGTGATGGAACGTGCATTGCAATGCAAGACAAGAAGGCATGCTGGTAGTTTGGAGAGGGAGTGCTGATAATTGTTAGTGCTGTCATTTTATTTTCAGTCTTGGTCTCCTGGCTGCTGTGGAGACAGCATATTTTGCCTGGGGATGGGAGACAGGAGGTAGACAGGGAGAGATTTTGTCACTCAAGTGATCCCTCCAGCCAGTTAAGCACTGCCTCCTGTACTGTACTTGATACACTGAGCAAAACATATCATTGGTGTCATCTTACATGCTACAACATTCCCTCTGAAGCAGCAGCTTTATAGATGAATGCTGGCATTTCAAAGAACACTATCCTATCATGCTGCCATCCAGAGACTGCAGGGGAGAACAACAGAGATTAAGAATAAGAGTCGATTGAATACAAAGAAGAGTATTTCATGGCCAGAAGAATATTAACCGTGATGGCCTCAAGGGTGGGGGATAAAGCAAGACCATCTTGTCAAACTCTCTGGTTTGTTTAAAAGGAGTTTTTAAAAAAAGTTTCTCTCAAAATACTTTAAGGGCAAACATGTTGCATGGGACTTCCATTTGTTGTGTGTTTCATGTGATTGTTTTGTTTTTTGAATCAAATATATGCCTCTTATGATGCAGTACCACCTCTCTTTACCCACCACTTGAAAAAACAACCCACCCCATTTGTTATCTGAGGTTGCAGGAAAAGGCTACAATATTCCTTAAACTTGTGGACAAAAGGTTGTTTGTGTAAGAAAACATGGGTAAAAAAGGAAGCTTTAAAAGAACAGAAAGTACCTATGTAGTTTGTTAGAGAGGAGGCAGATGAGGACACAAGCACAAAATTCTGCACCAAGAAGGAGAAACATCCAATTCTTTCTTACTAGTAAGCTGGCAGAAAAGGGAATCTGACAGATAATAGCCTATGTCATGGGAACCGTTCATAGAGTGTTTGCTGTGTGCTCCAAATTTCCTTCAGTATGTTAAGGACACTGAGTTATAGAGAGAGGTGTCTGAGCGAAGGGTCTTTAGAGCTCCATTGCCCATCTGATTGAGAATGACAAGCCGAATGCTTCTGTTTGACGGTGTAGGTAATTTTGGTGTAGTGACTGATGTGGTTTATACAGCAATTTTTAGATGTTGTGATGAATTGCCCTCATACCAGTTTCTGGTATAATTAATAAGGACCAAAACTTGACGCTAGTTTTATATGTTAGATATGTCTTGTTTTATGTACTGGGAGCAATTAGTTACGTACACCCTGAAAACCTTCAGCTAGATGTAGACACAGTACAGTGATAATCATCACCATGTTATTTGTATACTGTTATTTGTGGGACAACATATGTTCATTGTTCAGGAAATGGGGAAGGGTTGAGAATATTTTAGTACTTTTATGTGGGCTGACTACAGTGGAATTTTATGTAATGAACATGGCTTATAGTGACTGTTCCAGCTTTTATTGATAGAAAATGAACTTCTAAAAGCCGGTCCCTCTTTTTACTGATCTGTGAGCCCCTCACCTTATGCTATTGAATGGTCTGGCAAACTGGATCAAACTTATTTTCAAACATAGGAGACAATTTCAAAATCTTTTCCATGTCATTTAGCTGCAGATAAAGATTGTTACCTGTTTGGGAGTGCCAGTGAGAGCCTATTATTATTACTGCAGTATACATTATTTATGTAGCAATCGCATCCAGAGGCCTGAGTCAGGATCATGGCATGTAGCAGGGCCACTGTGATAAATGCTGAACAAATCCATATCATGACTCAAGCCAAGGTTTTAAGAAATGACTAGTGATTTTGGAGGCAGTGATGTTGTTGGGCCCATGTTGACACCCTGTAAAGGGACCTGACTTTCAAAAATTGAACACTCATGTGCTGAAAACCCAGGCCCCATTAAGGAGTCTCAGGTTGGATCCTCAAATACTCGGGCACAGAAAATCATATGTGGCTGCAGTCACTGCCCCAAAGAGCTGACAATCTAAGAAGAGAATTGACATAGTTGGGGGAGAAATACAATCAAATTTATATACATTTTCAATTTTAAATCTTTTCAAAGATATATGTAGGTAAAATATATGCCACTCAGGCCATTTTTGGTTAATTTCTTATAGGTATTGAAGCGGGGATAGGTTTTTTGAAGAAATTTGGAGGTTTGCAGATTTAGGTCACTTCCCAGAGAGCAATCCATGCATAAGGGTCAGTGTATAAAGAGGTATGTAGTTCTGTGAGAAGATTCATAAGTTGCAAAGCCAGAAGGGGACCACTGTGGTCATGTACTCTGACCTCCTGTTCAACACAGGCCATAGAACTTTCCCAAACTAATTCCTAGAACAGATCTTTTAGGAAATCATCCAATCCTGATTTTAAAATGGTCAGTGATGGCGAATCCACCACAACCCTTGGTAAATTGTTCCAGTGCTTAATTACCCTTGCTTTTAAAATGTATGCCTTATTTCCCGTCTGAATTTGTCTAGCTTCTACTTGCAGCTCATGTTATACCTCTCTCTGCTAGATTGAAGAGCTCATTATTAAATATTCACCTTGTGACTGATCAAGTCACCCTTTAACGCTTTCTTTGTTACACTCAAAGAGCTGAATGTATTTTGTTTATCACTAGAAGGCATGTTTTTAAATCCTTTAATCATTTTCATGGCTCTTATCTGAAGCCTCTCCAATCTATCAACATCCTTCCTGAAATGTGGGCCCCAGAACTGGACACAGTATTCCAGCAGCAGTTTCTCCAGTTTCAAATACAGAGGTAAAATAACCTCTCTACTCAGACTCAAGATTTCCCTATTTATGCTTCCCGGGATTGCATTAATTCTTTTGGCCACAGCATCACACTGGGAGCTCATGTTCAGCTAATTATTCACCACAGTCTCCCAACCTTTTTCAGAGTCACTCCTTCCCAGGATAGAGTCCAGCATCCTGTAAGTATGGCCCACATTCCTTGGTCCTAGATCTATTTATTTACATTTAGCATATTAAAATATACAGCGTTTGTTTGTGCCCAGTTTACCAAGCGATCCAGGTTGCTCTGAATCAGTGACCTGTCCTATTCATTTTTTATCACTCCCCCAATTTTTGTGTCATTTGAAAATTTTATCAGTGATTTTTTTTCTTCCAGGCCATTGATAAAAATATTAAATAGTATAGAGCCAAGAACCAGTACCTCCAGGACCCTAATGGAAACATACCCACTCAGTGGCAATTCTCTGATTACAGTTACATTTTGAGACCTATTAGTTAGCCAGGTTTTAATCTATTTAATGTGTGTTATGTTAATTTAATATCATTGTAGTATTTTATTCAGAATGTCATGTGGCACCAAGTCAAATGCCTTACAGAAGTACAAGTATATTACATCAACACTGTTACTTTTATCAACCAAACTTATAATCTCAAAAAAAAAAACCAAAAAAACCTTTTCTCAGTGTAGCAGAGGAAAACTCTTCCAGTGCATACCCTGCCTTAGGGAGAACTCTACAAAATGGCTACCATCTCACACTTTTGTGCCCCCTCCCATGCCCTAATTGTTTCCCAGACCCTTTCGCCTGTTTTAGAATGACTAATATAACATATCATTAGTTTGCTGTATTTGAGACCTTACTATTGGAGCCTCCATGGAACCAAGTTGTTGGAACACTCTGTGGGTGAACTGTGGTTGTAAACTCCCTTTAAACCACATCAAAAAAAGACTGTCTGTCTTCCATAAACCCATACTGATTGAATTAATTACATTATCCTCCTTTAGTTTATTATGAATCAGGTCACTTATCAGCCTCTCCATTATCTTGCTTGGGTTCAATGACAGGCTGACAGGCCTGTAATTACCTGGAAAATCCTGCTTATCCTTTTTAAAAATTGGCACAACATCAGCTTTCAGCTTTTTATATTCATTACTATCAACTTCCCCTTTTTTCCTTTTTTTTTTCTATAGACATAATTGTTGGGTTTTTTTACAGCTGCCTTCACTTCCCCTCTAAACCAGGTTTTTAACCAGCACAGCCTCCTTCCTCAATTGTGGCTTTTTAGGCATTATCGTAAGGTGTTCTTAAATTATTCCCAGTTATCATTCACATGTGTCTGAGTAAGTTATTCTTCCCATCTGATATGGCTCATACATGACCAACTAATGATAAGGCTGGAGGCACAGCGGGAGCAGAAGCAGCAGCAGGTTGTGGACAATGCAGAAAGAGTCTAGAGTGAATAAATAAGAAGGAGGGGTAGAATTGTGAAGGGCCTTGATGGTGATGACAAGAAGCCTGCACTTAATGAAGTGAAATGGTTTAGCAAGTAGAAGGAATTCATGTGGACGTGATGTGGCCAGAGTGGTGGGCAAGAAAGAGGATCTTAACAACTGCATTTTGTCTGGACCTGAGGTGGATGGTTGGCCTGTAGGAAGGGTGGAGAGGAGGAGTCTAGGATAGTCAAGACCCAGGAGATGAGGCATTGGACAAGAGTTTTGGCTGTTTGGGTGTAAGGAAGAGAATAGATTTCAAATGCTACCAAGGAAGCACTGACACAACCTGGATGTTGGGGTAAGAGAGAGTCACGTGGTGATGAATCCCAGGTTGGCCAGTCTGAGTGACAGGGAACATTGTGGTGGTATCAAAAGTAACTGAGAATAGGGAGAATTGTGAGGGGTATCCAGGATGAGATATCAGAGAGATAGGTCATGAGTGGACAGGTAACTTGAGTGTCATCATCCAGGAGTAGCTGAGATGGTCCAGAGGGAAGATGTGATTGGAGAATAGGAAAGGGTCAAGACCTTAAGACCCCCATGGATTGTGGGGCATGGGAGGAAGAGTATTCACTGAAGGAGTGATCACAAAGGCAGGAGAATAAACCTGGATCAATGGAATCAGGAACCAAGGGTGGACAAGATTTCAGAGAGAAATGTATGATTGTCAGTGTCAAACAAGACATAAGTTGAGAAAGATGAATATGGAGTACAAGGATTTATCTGGGGAAAAACCTGGGAGAGCAGTTTCAGTATAGTGGAGGAGGTCCAGAATGGAGCTAGAGGAGAAGAATATGAGAATGGTTGTAACGGGTATATCCAGTAAGGTTAGTGGTGAAGGGAGATGGGAGCAGTAGCTGGAGAGACAAGTGGCATCAAGGAAACACAATTGTTTTTGTGGATGAGGGGAGGTTAGGGCATGCTAGTGATGGGGAAGAGTCCAGAAGAAAATAAAAGATGCAGAGGAGCGAGAGTGAGACAGCAAGTGGATCAAGGGAGAGTAGTAGCAGGCATGGAGATGGGGTTAAGAGATAGGTAGAGAGCAGAGCAGAAATCTGTGTCGGTGATGGGTGAGAAGGAGGAGACATTTCTGGAAGAGACATGGAAGGAAGCTGATCTGTAGTGTGAAAAAGTCAGTACAATCTTGTATGGAGAGGAAGGGAGGAGAGATGTGGGAATGATTCTAGAAGGGAGGCAAAAATAGCAAAATAAGTGGCTGGGAGGGAATCAATGGGGCTGGAAAACCAAACATCTGACTGACCTGTTTGGTATTAAAATGCCTTGCAGAACTTGCTGTTCTTGTGCAGATCTGATTTGAGAAGTTTCACTGTTTTATGGACCTGGATCATTTGGATGTAACTGTCCAAATTAGAGGTTTCCCAAATCAGTTTCCATAAACAGGATTCCACTCTAGTTCTGAAGACCTGAGCAATTGGAAACTGGGGGCTTGTCTTCACTATTGTGGAGATCAACGCTGCTGCAATCGATGCAGTGGGTGTCGATTTAGCAGGTCTAGTGAAGACCTGCTAAAATGATGGCAGAGCGCTCCCCAGTAGACTCCAGCTCCCTGAGAAGAGTAAGGTAAGTCGACCGGAGACCATCTCCCATCGACACGGTTCAGTGAAGACACTGCAGTAAGTCGACCTAAGCTACGTCGACCCCAGCTATGTTATTCACCTAGCTGGAGTAGCGTAACTTAGGTCGACTTGCCCCGGTAGTGTAGACAAGGCCTGAGTGCCACACACAGAGAAGGCAGTACAAGCAGAGCCACCTTTTGTCCTCCCATGTATCCTCCTTATCTTAAACTCCCTTTAAATCACATCTTAGGTGAAAAAATTAGAACTTCTACAAATTTCAGAGGAAGAAATAATTGCTCCTTCATATAAAATTGCATTGTAAAGTGCACAATTAGACTGTCAGCAAGCATAGAATGTGATTATTATTTTGTTGTATTTTGACCTGTGTGTTGGTGGTATTGCTTATAGAATTTGTAGCTTAGTGGGAAAAAATAGCTTCTGTATCTACTTGCTGACGGTCACTTGACAATGGGTAGGCAGCTGATGTGCTGTGACCATGATTTTATTACACTAATATTTTTTTCCACTGCCACGTGGTGATCTCCCCCACTGTTATATCCACCTATTACCTCTTGTCTTGTACTTTGACTCAAAGCATTTTCAGGCAGTTACTCTCTTTGTTTTGTGGGTGCATGGTGCCTTGAACAATGGAACCCTGAACAGTAATGGATGTCTCTAAGGTCTACCACAATACAAATATTTAATAAATGTTGCTGCTTATCTGCCAAGCAGTAGCAGAGTGTAACTGAACACAACTGGTCAGTTTGACTGTTGCTATACAAACACCGTGTGTAGCTTTTATAATGGTCAGAAATCACCTTCAAGCTTCTGCTGTTTTGAGAAGCTCTGAGCAGCAGCGGAAAGTGGTTTTGGAGCTGTTCGTGAGGGAGGATCTCTCAAAAACAGAGGCAAGAAGAGGAATAGAATAGCGTAGACCATCCTACCTCCCAGCAATCAGAGGAGGGAGGGTGTGAGAGAGAACAAGAGACAGAAAGTTTCTTCTCTTTTCCAGCAACTAGAAGGAGATGTAGCTTCAAATTTACCAGACACCCAGTCTCCAGAGGTTCAGAGATCGACAGCACTCTATTATTGTTAATAATTAATAAGAATAATTGTATTAGGGCTGTGCCTTAAGGCCCCAAATGGAACTGGAGCCTCATTATGTTAGACTCTGTGCAAACCATGTCAGATGGCATGCTGCTACCTATCCCAAAGTGCACACATTCTAATTCAAGACAAAAGGTACCAAGTCAGTTTACCCTGGGCATAATCTTAGTCCCCTTCCATTTCCCAGCAACTGGAATTGGGAAGGTGAGGATTGAGGAAAGAGCAGGTTGGCTTCCTCAGCAGCCCTTTATTCTTCCCTGTCTCCTTTCTTTTAAAATCTCCCTCAATCTCCTATTAAAATCTGGTAAATTTTTCAAGCCCCAGAGGATGGTGTTCTAGATGGAGATTTTGATATAAAGAGTAAAGAACACATCTTATATTCTTGAGAATGCAAATACCTCAGGTACCCCACCCTAATTTAAGATTCAAGCCATGTCTTTACTGGGCATTGCTCCTTCCTTCTGAGTTGTTGCATGTCCAAAACCTGGTCTCTTGGGGACTTTACCATTTATTAGTCTTTTAACCCCCCTGAAAGAAACATTGACCCATACAGCCACATCCTCTTTTAAATTGGTATAAAATGTGGGAGAATATGAAGTTTTTGGTTTGTGTTTCAGAGCCTGTGCATGACAGGAATTCATGATCTCTGTTGCCATTACTAAATGTACATTTCATTATGTGCATGTAAAATCCCCAAAACTAAAACAGAGCCCCAATGAGTATCATGAATCTGAGTTGAAAACTAGATAAGAGGAAGTCTGTGATCTTCATGTATTTACATTTTTTGTGACATATAATAATGTTGTATTAAATGGTTGTCACCAGCTTCCAAAGCAGTTTTCTAAGCAACTGCCAAAATTTTGTGCATAATTCTTTTTGTTCTTGGAATCCTGTGATTTCTTTTTCCTCACTTGAGCGACCATTTTATTGCCTGATATTCCTCTAGATGTGAATTGAGAGGTCTGAAGTGCATTTGACTTGGATATTATGATTGTGTACGCACAGACATCACCCCCTCCCTATCATGCTGAACAAAAATACTGCTGATTTGCCAGTGTGGAAGAGGAGGTCAGTAATTGTGCCGTGTGAGTTTTATACTACAGTGCACTGTCCTTCATTTGCCCTTTCCATGTGGTTAGAATAGTGTTAGAAGGCTAGTGTTCACCAGGAACTGGTACATGCCAGAAACCATATTCATTAAGGCAATATACTTTTTAATTTACATATCTCATTGGCTAAAGCATAAAGTCAGGAGAAGTTTGTGTAATCAAAATATCTTTTTCTGTTCCCATCAGGCTTCTGTTTGTATTTGATTCATGGCTTTGGTCTTTCTCTCTTGTTGAAGCAGTGAGTTTTATATTAATCCTCTAATGTTCCTCCCCTCTATGTTGATACCAATTTCTTTAGCTTTTGTGACTGTAGTCTCCACTCCATTGAAGGGTATCAGTACATTTGATACATTGCTGTTATATACAAAGTCAATTTTCCTGTCCAGAGCAGCAATCCTTGTTAAATCTATTGTTTTAGTCAATATTTCTGTAAAGGCTTTGGTTTATCCTCCGTAGTGGTTTAGCTGGGTGTGAGGTTTTGGAAGGGGCTTAACTGAAACGGTAATGCTGCGGCCTTGGAAGTTGGGTCTTTGACTGGAGTCTCGGGCCTGAATTTTCATTTAGACTGGCTATTAAGAGAACTCAAATTGCACTTTGAAGGCCATTAAAACTGTCCAGAGCGATGTAGCAGAGACTTCATCTAAATTTTCATGGTTGCTCATGTTTAATGAGGCCATAAAGACATTGGTGATCAGGTTTATTCTTGATTGATTTTTTTTCTTTTTACATTCTGTGTTCTTTATAAGACCATTGTGGTAGCTTCTGGAACGTATTGCCTGCTGTGAAAGTTATATATATATGTAAATATATACATGTATAAAATTATATATTATATATGTATAAATTCAAAGGGAAGGTTGGACTTTGACTATCTCATGTCTTTGGGTGTTAAACTCATACCCCCTCTGCAAGTGAAAACATTTATTGAAGATGATAGATTTTGATTTGTGTGTGCAAAAGACTGTTTCAGTCATGCATTGTGTGACTTTGATTGTCTTGACATTGCTTCTTAACAGCAGAATGTGCTGATAAAGGTTGCTTAGCAAGTTCTGAAGAAATAGTTGAGTTAGCAACTGCACGTACCAGCCCTTGTTAACATTTCTCACAATCAGATGACCTTGCTCAGCCCATGGGAACACCACACTGTTATCTACTTGTTTGGATTTTACCAAGATGATTATAGTTTTGCGGTCACTAGGGTGGTGTCATGTTGCCTTAGTCAGAAACGGTGGCAGTGTTAGGGTTTGCTAATGGCAATCCCAAACATTAATTTACCAACATTGCTGAGGGAAAGTTATAGCCAAGGAAACTCTAGTGAACAGTTATTTGGGATTATAAAATGTTGGTCTGTGTCATTATTTACAGTAGGCATTTTAGGTGTTGATTTATGTATTATTGTGTGGGAAACTTTTTGTTTTTATGGTTACATTAAACTTCTTTATGAATGGACATTTTAAAGTTACGTAGTTAATGCAAATCTCTCTTCTTTCTGTTAAGTTTTCATGAAAAGATTCTCTGTGCAATGATTACTCCAGTTTCCTGCTTCCTCTATGCTCCTGATTTTCGCAAGTTAAAATATTTCTTGGCAGAAAACAGTTTCTGTGAACATGTAGTTTGTAAATGCAGCACGTTTATGTTTACACTATAGCATATATTCATTGTGTATTTCATTTTTATTCTCTTATCTAATCAGTTTTTGGGGGTGTAAATTTCTGGCTATAAGCTTTTAGTTAGCACTTGCTAACTTTTTAATTAGGTTAGAGTAGTGTAAACTAAAATCCCTAATTCTGCAGTCTTTCTGCAGGCAGTCCTATGGAATTCACTGGGATTGCTTGCAAGGCTAAAAAGCTAAGCATGTACATAAATATTTACAGGTTTTGGTCCTAAAACGCTTTGACATTCTGGGTTGGTAAGGCAACAGGATGCCTAATCAGCTACTATTTTTATTCATTGGTGTGTAGCAGTTGTTGTCAGTTGTATGTCACCTAATCTGTGGCGTCAGGTTTAACCACACAGCATTCAATTATTTTTAAGTAATTTGGACTTGATTTCTTTCTACTGAATTAACCACCTTAGAACATCTTCACCCAAACTGTGCATCAGCCGTAATTGAAACTCTGTCAAAGATAAATCCACTTGTGACGAAAGTTGCCTTACAGCAGTCTCCTCTGCAGAAATCAATGTAACCAACTAATATAACTCTCTATTAACAGTCCCTTTTTTCCAGAATGGAATGTTTAAGCCATAAAAACAATGGTGGAGGGAAAAGAAGGATGCATACGAGTAAAACAGGAACTGCTGATCTTATTTTTTCAAATTTATTTGTGTTCTGTTTAGAAATCTCAATATCTCTGAGACTCAGCCAAGGTCACTATGTGTCCTTCAAGAAAAAGTCATGCAGTCAGACAAAAATGTCCCCAAATTATTCAGCAGGGTAATAACACTGGTTTTATTTAAGTGTGTCACATCCATTTCAGTTACGCATTGCTTTAGCTAGTAATACTACAGTCTTTGTGACATGCTTTAGTTACCAGATACATTACAAGGGCTATTATATTTAGGTCATTCAGAAGCAGAATTGTGTATATATTTTATATGCACTATGCAGTCTTGTATGATAGAGCCCAGTTTTGCCAACCTCACACAGAGCAGTATCTTCTATGAGCTGTCCTGTTGGTTCTACTCCAGTAGGGACTAATGGAGTAAGTCATGGCTCAATGTAGAAGTGACACAATGAGCCTTTGTTTCTGCATTTTTTTTGTTAGTTTTTACTTAAAATGTTTTTGCACTGAGTTTAGCATACTTGTTCATTGATTCTGTCTTAATGGTTTGAGAAATTTATAATTTTGTCGTGACTCCATCTTCCCCCTTTAAAAAAAATGTTTTTCAATTTGCATTGAATCAAAAGTAAATTTTACTGTTTTACACAGAAAATTCCAGGTTTGAGGCTCTGAATTTGTTTTAGTGTTGAAGAGTTTATTATGTTTGGACTTTAAAAACACTTCAGATTGATCATAAGGCCTTTAAAATTCCTACGATTACAGTACATACAGGACCTGAAAAAAAAATTGACAAAAGCAAATGCCTGCTACAAAACAGAAATGCCAATCTTCTCTGTTCAATATGAAACACTAAAGATTAAATTTTTTTCTTGTTAAATTCATTGTTTTCATAGTTCTTAATGTTTTCCCAAAACTTAAAATAATTCAGTAAACAGATATAATTTTAGATTAATTTTACGATTAAGGTTTAAGATTCTTATTTTTTTCAAGTAATTCTTAATTTTGTTTAGTTTGAGTGGCAGATAAAATGACTTTACATGTCTTGTATTCCAACAGTTTTATGTGCTGAAAGAGTGGGCCAGATGACTAAAACATACAATGACATAGATGCTGTTACACGACTTCTAGAAGAGGCAAGTATTCTTTTACACAGCTGTTCACTTTATGACAAAGACATAATATAGATTATGAAAGAATCTGTGTTGATAGAAATTGCCCCATTTGTTCTCAGTCATGGTGAAAACAAATATTCTAAATGCACATTCACTACATCTCATTGGTAAGGGACATGACTTTATTAATAAAAGGTGCTTAGTTTGTTTACATAATTTGTACAAATTCACCAAACAATTTCATATATAGCTAAAGCAGATTTATCTCACTATTGCCAGAATACAAAAAGTGACATACCATGCTGAATGATGTGAGGAAAAAAGTTAAGGTTTACATGAAATCATGATGTTGTGAGGAGGAGGAGGGGAAGTGAGAGGGAGTGTATTTTTGTTTTGTTTTTGTTTTCCAAATATGCACAGTATTATAAATGGTTTGTTTAAAAAACAAAAGCGCATAAAGCTCGCAAGTCTATTTATTATTTATATTATATATAATATTTATTATTGATATCTCCATGATTATAATCTTTAGGAAAATATATAGTTACCAATTGATAAACAAACATCTCCCTCTCTCCCATGTACTTTTTTCTGCCCTGTCTCCAAGTTCTTCTTTCTTGCATTCTGGTGCCTTTATATTTATAAAGCCACTATAATATATGGTCATTAATTTATTGTGATTGAGACTAAACATTTCATGTAATAGCAGAGAGAAAAAAATGACCTACAGGATAAAATTTTTGTACTCACTAAATAGCCTAATAACTTAATATTAATTGATCAAAACAAACTCTATTTTTAAAGTAAATGTAAGCAAATATTTTTTGGAAATTATGTTTGCAAGGCATTATTCAGATGAAGACTAACAATGCGGTCTTTGTTCTTGACAGTTTAGAACAGGGATCATAGAATCATAGAATATAAGGGTTGGAAGGGACCCCAGAAGGTCATCTAGTCCAACCCCCTGCTCGAAGCAGGACCAATTCCCAGTTAAATCATCCCAGCCAGGGCTTTGTCAAGCCTGACCTTAAAAACCTCTAAGGAAGGAGATTCTACCACCTCCCTAGGTAACGCATTCCAGTGTTTCACCACCCTCTTAGTGAAAAAGTTTTTCCTAATATCCAATCTAAACCTCCCCCACTGCAGCTTGAGACCATTACTCCTCGTTCTGTCATCTGATACCATTGAGAACAGTCTAGAGCCATCCTCTTTGGAACCCCCTTTCAGGTAGTTGAAAGCAGCTATCAAATCCCCCCTCATTCTTCTCTTCTGCAGGCTAAACAATCCCAGCTCCCTCAGCCTCTCCTCATAACTCATGTGTTCCAGACCCCTAATCATTTTTGTTGCCCTTTGCTGGACTCTCTCCAATTTATCCACATCCTTCTTGAAGTGTGGGGCCCAAAACTGGACACAGTACTCCAGATGAGGCCTCACCAATGTCGAATAGAGGGGAACGATCACGTCCCTCGATCTGCTCGCTATGCCCCTACTTATACATCCCAAAATGCCATTGGCCTTCTTGGCAACAAGGGCACACTGCTGACTCATATCCAGCTTCTCGTCCACTGTCACCCCTAGGTCCTTTTCCGCAGAACTGCTGCCTAGCCATTCGGTCCCTAGTCTGTAGCTGTGCATTGGGTTCTTCCGTCCTAAGTGCAGGACCCTGCACTTATCCTTATTGAACCTCATCAGATTTCTTTTGGCCCAATCCTCCAATTTGTCTAGGTCCTTCTGTATCCTATCCCTCCCCTCCAGCGTATCTACTACTCCTCCCAGTTTAGTATCATCCGCAAATTTGCTGAGAGTGCAATCCACGCCATCCTCCAGATCATTTATGAAGATATTGAACAAAACCGGCCCCAGGACCGACCCTTGGGGCACTCCACTTGATACCGGCTGCCAACTAGACATGGAGCCATTGATCACTACCCGTTGAGCCCGACAATCTAGCCAGCTTTCTACCCACCTTGTAGTGCATTCATCCAGCCCATACTTCCTTAACTTGCTGACAAGAATACTGTGGGAGACCGTGTCAAAAGCTTTGCTAAAGTCAAGAAACAATACATCCACTGCTTTCCCTTCATCCACAGAACCAGTAATCTCATCATAGAAGGCGATTAGATTAGTCAGGCATGACCTTCCCTTGGTGAATCCATGCTGGCTGTTCCTGATCACTTTCCTCTCATGCAAGTGCTTCAGGATTGATTCTTTGAGGACCTGCTCCATGATTTTTCCAGGGACTGAAGTGAGGCTGACTGGCCTGTAGTTCCCAGGATCCTCCTTCTTCCCTTTTTAAAGATTGGCACTACATTAGCCTTTTTCCAGTCATCCGGGACTTCCCCGGTTCGCCACGAGTTTTCAAAGATAATGGCCAATGGCTCTGCAATCACAGCCGCCAGTTCCTTCAGCACTCTCGGATGCAACTCGTCCGGCCCCATGGACTTGTGCACGTCCAGCTTTTCTAAATAGTCCCTAACCACCTCTATCTCCACAGAGGGCTCTCCATCTCTTCCCCATTTTGTGATGCCCAGCGTAGCTGTCTGGGAGCTGACCTTGTTAGTGAAGACAGAGGCAAAAAAAGCATTGAGTACATTAGCTTTTTCCACATCCTCTGTCACTAGTTTGCCTCCCTCATTCAGTAAGGGGCCCACACATTCCTTGGCTTTCTTCTTGTTGCCAACATACCTGAAGAAACCCTTCTTGTTACTCTTGACATCTCTTGCTAGCTGCAGCTCCAGGTGCGATTTGGCCCTCCTGATAACATTCCTACATGCCCGAGCAATATTTTTATACTCTTCCCTGGTCATATGTCCAACCTTCCACTTCTTGTAAGCTTCTTTTTTATGTTTAAGATCCGCTAAGATTTCACCATTAAGCCAAGCTGGTCGCCTGCCATATTTACTATTCTTTCGACTCATTGGGATGGTTTGTCCCTGTAACCTCAACAGGGATTCCTTGAAATACAGCCAGCTCTCCTGGACTCCTTTCCCCTTCAAGTTAGTCCCCCAGGGGATCCTGGCCATCCATTCCCTGAGGGAGTCGAAGTCTGCTTTCCTGAAGTCCAGGGTCCGTATCGTGCTGCTTACCTTTCTTCCCTGTGTCAGGATCCTGAACTCAACCAACTCATGGTCACTGCCTCCCAGATTCCCATCCACTTTTGCTTCCCCCACTAATTCTACCCGGTTTGTGAGCAGCAGGTCAAGAAAAGCGCCCCCCCTAGTTGGCTCCTCTAGCACTTGCGCCAGGAAATTGTCCCCTACGCTTTCCAAAAACTTCCTGGATTGTCTATGCACCGCTGTATTGCTCTCCCAGCAGATATCAGGAAAATTAAAGTCACCCATGAGAATCAGGGCATGCGATCCAGTAGCTTCCGTGAGCTGCCGGAAGAAAGCCTCATCTACCTCATCCCCCTGGTCCGGTGGTCTATAGCAGACTCCCACCACTACATCACTCTTGTTGCACACACTTCTAAACTTAATCCAGAGACACTCAGGTTTTTCTGCAGTTTCGTACCGGAGCTCTGAGCAGTCATACTGCTCCCTTACATACAGTGCTACTCCCCCACCTTTTCTGCCCTGCCTGTCCTTCCTGAACAGTTTATAACCATCCATGACAGTACTCCAGTCATGTGAGTTATCCCACCAAGTCTCTGTTATTCCGATCACGTCATAGTTCTTTGACATCACCAGGACCTCCAGTTCTCCCTGCTTGTTTCCAAGGCTTTGTGCATTTGTATATAAGCACTTGAGATAACCTGTTGATCGCCCCTCATTCCCAGTATGAGGCAGGAGCCCTCCCCTCACAGACATTCCTGCCTGTGCTTCCTCCCGGTATCCCGCTTTCCCACTTACCTCAGGGCTTTGGTCTCCTTCCCCCGGTGAACCTAGTTTAAAGCCCTCCTCACTAGGTTAGCCAGCCTGCTCGCGAAGATGCTCTTCCCTCTCTTCGTTAAGTGGAGCCCGTCTCTGCCTAGCACTCCTTCTTGGAACACCATCCCATGGTCGAAGAATCCAAAGCCTTCTCTCCGACACCACCTGCGTAGCCATTCGTTGACTTCCACGATTCGACGCTCCCTACCTAGGCCTTTTCCTTCCACGGGGAGGATGGACGAGAACACCACTTGCGCCTCCAACTCCTTTATCCTTCTTCCTAGAGCCACATAGTCCGCAGTGATCCGCTCAAGGTCATTCTTGGCAGTATCATTGGTGCCCACGTGGCCCGCCAGGGTAAGCCCCCGGCAGGTCAGGCCGGTTTGTTTACTTGCCGCATCCACAGGTTCGGCCAATCGCGGTTCCCACTGGCCGCGGTTCACCGTTCCAGGCCAATGGGGGCTGCGGGAAGTGGCGCAGGCCGAGGGATGTGCTGGCCACCGCTTCCCGCAGCCCCCATTGGCCTGGAGCAGCAAACCGTGCCCAGTGGGAGCTGCGATCGGCCGAACCTGCAGATGCGGCAGGTAAACAAACCGGCCCGGCCTGCCAGAGGGCTTACCCTGGCGGGCTGCATGCCAAAGGTTGCCGATCCCTGGTTTAGAACTTAAACCTTTTGTATTTTGGTCTGCTTCATATTGTGGTAGTGCTGCATTTATTTCGCACTACAAAGCTCTCTTAGTACAGCAGACCCGTTTCATGCAGTGCTAACCCAAAGTACCTGAACTGGTGCATTCTTTGACTGCGAAGCTGCAAAGGGATTAGCATGAGCACAAGGGCCTGGATTAGTGTATCTTGGTTGTAGAATTGAGGTCTTTGGTTATGCTTTCAACTGAAATCTTTAAAAACAGTTTCCTATGTACTATTCATGATAAACCCCAGATACTTCACTTAGAATTATTATATCTGTAGCACGCCACTGATAACTCTTCTATTTACCCTTGTATTATGCATTCAGGTCATGCTACTTTTGCTTCTTCATTTGCTTAGATTCATTTGCATGGTTTTGTAAGCAGGTATTATATCCATCTGGAAACTTACAAATATCCTGTGGTTTTCTTTGAATATGAAAATTTCTTAAATTCTCTCATAGCCCCAGAGGCACGTGGTGGTTGTTTATTTACATAGAGCTGTAGCCAACACAAAATCATTTGTGTGACTGTTGGCTGTTCTGAGGTGGTAGTTCCTTCCATCACCCCTTCTAGTAGTGGCAGAGCTGGACATTTTGCATTTGCCCAAGCCTGTCTCCTCCCTGAGCTTGATTTCTATAGAGCTGTAGCAGTCTAGCCCCTGGGAACAGTGTGGGATGCACTGAACCAACAGTCTAGAGCAGAGGGAGTTCTTTCTTCCCTGTCTGGCTGTTAAAGAGGCCATGTGACCTGACAATGGTGCATCTTTTGCTAAATTCACTAGTGTTGCACAGTGAGAGAATATATGAGGCTCATTGAGCCAAATTTTCATGTTAAATTTATTTTTCTCATACGTACATGTGTGGGCATACACTCCTCTCCCCCAAATGGTGATAGTAAGGAGGGACCCCTCAAATTTGATCTTACAAGTCACAGTATCTAAGCACTTCACAATCTTTAATGTATTTATCCTCACTCCTATGAGGTAGGGAAGTGCTATTATCTCCATAGTCCCAAATTGAGATCCAAAGGTATGTGCACACTGCTATTAAAAACCCATGGCTGACCCATGCCAGGTGGCTTAGGCTTAAGGGGCTGTTTAATGGCCATGTAGATGTTCAGGCTTGGGCAGGGGATCCACTGGGCCTTCCTTCCTCTCTTCTGCAAATATTTTTCTTTTTCATTTTGACCTTGTGCAGTGGGCCAGCTGCGTATGTTGGCCTATTACACACCATTAGCATATTTTCTATGGCCTTCTGGAACTTTCATGGTCTGGAAGTCCATGCATAATTTTGGCTGGATAGGGTCCTTGGTTTCTAATGCAAAAGTAGACTGAGCTTGACATATTGGAAATCACTTAGAGACAGCACTACCAGATTTGCAAACTATCAAAAACCTATCTTAAATTATTTAAGAATTATATCAGTACTGGTAATTGCTATCTACTTTTCTACTCTTCTATTGCATGGAGGCACTTGAAATACATGAAATTATTGTGAACCCACGTCACTGACAATGAATCACTAGCTTCTTTTGATAGACTTTGTCTTTATCATCCATATTATAGTCAATAAATTTTAGTAATAATGAGTGCAACAGTTGTCAGTCAAAATAAACAAGCACATAATAGCTACTTTTAGCAAATAAACTGAAAGGAATAAGAGGAAGGAACTGAACAAGAGGAGAGAAGGATATACCAGGAAATTTGCACCATTAATGCATGTAGACTTTTGCAAATATAACACAGTAAAAATGCATCTTGCTAATTCAAAATCATATAATAAGTGCTGCAAAGTTGAGAGACCCTAAATTCATTGCCCTGTCCAAAAGGGCTCACTGTCTAATGCCTTGGTCCTGGTAATACTTGGGCATGTGTTTTACATCAATTGGGACCACTTGTGTTTAATGTTAGGCATGTGCGTTAGCAGGATCAGGTCCCCAGTCTGTAGTATATTTAGCGTGGCTTACTGTCCACACAGGGTAGGGTTGGTCCTGTGTGCGTGAGCAAGGGAGGAGAGGGCGTAGAGAATCTCTTCCTGTTACCTTGGGCATTTGGATGGAGGAAGCAGGATGTCTTTAGACTTGTGTGACTGATGGGCTAGCCAGCCCTGGGGAGGGGCAGGGAAGGGCATGCTAACAGAGCTGGCCCAATCCAGGGAGATGGTAATGCACATTGCACCCTTTCAAAAGGTGGTATGGCTGAGTTCGTTCATCTCAACATCTCCAGGAGTTCCTTCAGAGCTCCCACAGGCATGTTGGCTGGATCAACTCCCTCTAAGTATTCCACCTGTGTCCCTATCTGAGTGCAGGAGGCAGTGACTTAAAGCTATAGTTTGGCCTACTGACTTTAACATAGTCACCTCTCTTTCTGAAGCTATCAAAAGATAGTATAATGCACATTTACAGCTGCTGCATAAATTTTACACTTACTGGAATTTGTTTTCAAGTGGAGCAGAGGAGACACTGAGAAGCACATTAACATATCCAAGTGTATTCTGTCTGCTTATATCTGTGCTTTGCTGTGCTTTTGAAGCTCTTAAAATATAATCTGTAAGCTGCCTACAAGCTCTCTACAAAAAGTGCAAAGAGAAAATTGAGTGGTTAGTGACAGTAATTTTTCAAATAGAATAAAAGAGCTGGAATTAGATTTGCTTCAATTAACATTTTTACATTAGACAGCAAGGTTATGCTTTCATTTGTATGGTTCATTAACTGTACATGTCAATTTTTCTGGATTATGTAGGTGTAGTCTAAGCAGGAATAGGACAAGAAAATGAGCAAAAATTGTTGGTTTCTTTGTTTTTGAAGAATATTCATTCTTCCCTTTTGTCTAGCACAGATTTAACCTTTTTTGACATGGGAGAACCAGTTATTTTCTAAGTGAACAAAAGCATTGGAAATCAATGTTCTTTTCTTTCCTTTTACAGAAAGAGCGGGATTTAGAATTAGCTGCTCGAATTGGCCAGTCATTGTTAAAGAAGAATAAATCACTAACCGAGAGAAATGAATTCCTTGAGGAACAAGTAGAGCATATCAGGGAAGAGGTAAGGTCATACACACTTGTACTGTCTCGACACATAATGATGCTGTGGGTCCAGAAAAACTCTTGCTTCTAGCTTTAGCTTGTGTGTAGTTAACTTTCTGATGACTTGTGTATAGGATGCCAATCTGAACGATAGTGATTCTTGTAGGATATTGTGCAAAGTTCATTCTACAAATATGACTGATGAAATCATTTGGCCTACAGAGCTCAAAAAAAGGGAAATTTTAAGAAAACTATGGGCCATTAGATTTTGCTCCACCTCAGGCCGAATTCTTTTCTTAAACATATTTGTCCCTATTTTATTTTGCTTCATCCCCTTCTTCCCCTCCCCCCCCCCGGCACGTTTTCCTCAAACCCCATTTTGACCATATTCCCCTCCTTTCCCTACATTTCCTCCCCCCCTCTTTCTTTCTAATATCTCTCTCTCACTTATCTCTCCTTCCACGTCTCTAGCTCCCTTTTTACCCGGGTTCATTGCTTGCACTTGTCTTTCCACAGCCTTCAGCTTTTTCCCTTTTGTTTCTTCTCCCCACGTAGCTCAATGATTCTCACTTCTTGGTTTGTTTCTCTCCTTTCCCACCTGTAAGAGATTTGTTTTTCATTCCCCCACCCCCAACTTGTTTTCTGTCTTCAAGCTGATTTCAGTTTTGGTTTTTAAATAAAATCACTTAAATGCTGAACATGCTCCCCTACTGCAGATGAGCATGAACATCATGCCACTCTATTTAAGGTGTAATCATATAAAGTGAGATTTTTGTGATCCATGATCACTGAAGTCATGTGCATTGTACTTCCTGTGCCCCTCTGGTATCATGCCTCTTTAACATACCCAGCTTCATATCCATCAGATGCTTGGGTGGCTCAGGATAAATTACTGTGTGGGTTCTATGTCATGATGAATGATGCTGCTTCAGCATATGGTCTGCTTCAGAAAGCAGCGAAGTGACTTGTTGGTTTAAAGAAATAGATATTAAACAGAACTAATGGTCTGGGACTTAGTATCTCCCATCTAGATTTGTTAAAACCTTCTGGCTTATGGTGCAGTGGTTTTGCTATTTTTCAGTAAAATATGGAAGAATCTGATGGGGTGTGTGTGTATGCATGAAGGTTTTTGTGATCTGTATGTGTGTGTATATTACAATTTTGGATAACAATAGTAATGCGGTAGGTTTTTTGTATATATATTGTGTATCTGTGTATAGGATGACATGGTGCAGGTCATCCCAAATGAGTACTGATTTAGAAAAACAAATAAAAACACCACAGAACACTATAATGTATATTGTATGTGCTACATATGTGGTACTATAAATGTCTTTGAGAAACATTGAAAATTATCATCAGGATTATTTATTGTATCTCCCTGAGTAGAGAGCCAGATTAACTAAAAATGTCACAACGTAATGTCTGTTAGCTTGCTGCCTTGAAGAGCTAAAAGTGAGTGCTGGATCCCTCCTAGAAACACTTGGTGACCTTGAGCTGAATCCTGCCCATCCTGGGCCTCTTGAGGGTGCACTTCTTGGGGGAAGATTAAGAAAGGTTGAGAAATTCCACAGTTGGTGGGAGGGGTTGAAAACAGGTTGGTTTTTAGAAAACGGTGGTTTGCGGAAGCTTCTCTGGAATTCATGATGTTAGGGTAAATCTGAGCAATGGTATAACGAGCAAGTTGTGGGTGAGGCAGTCACAGGTGCATGATGGATGGAAATACACCCAATATATGGAGGTGATCTCAATGGGAGAAATTCCAAGGCAGGTGACAAATTAAATACTCACTCACCTTTTGACAGCATTGCCAGTTTGGCTGCGTTATTAACAGCTTTCTTAAACAAAGAATGTCATGATTCATCTAGGAAATTGCCAGCTTCCCAGTGCAACTAACAACTTGCTGTTAGCACATGATATTAGGGGTTAAAGTCATCACACTTGTGTGTAGAAAATCGGAGGTTAGTTTTAGCAGGTTTTGAGATTTCCTCTGAGTCCTGTTCAGTTGGTAGTCACGATAACTAAGGCAACTGACTTTGCAGCCAGAGGGATACAATATATAGTCCCTATAATTTTCTTTTTAACTCTCTAAAACATTCCTAAAATAGTGCAGCATGTGACACATGCAACATACCTGATGGTGGAGCATGATATATAGATTTTATTGGCACGTGTATGGGATGACCTGTGTAACTCAGCCATGGCTTCTTTAATCATGAGTAGTGCAGCCATTCCATATTCATGCTAATAAAGTCTTTATGCCACACTATCATGTATCAGTTTATTCCATGACTCTTCATTTGATACACGTGTTACCTCACATTAACATCTAGATTTTACATTTTCAAACCTAAATATCATTGTGAGGAATAGACTCTGATCATGTTCTGATGAAAAGTGTGACTTTAAACCACGTTTCAGACCAGTTTTTCTCTTTATATTGTCTCTTACTTTGCTCTTCTTAAATACCAATGTCTCCTTCATCTGCAACAAGCTGCTTTTGTGTGATCACTTCAAAACAGTTTGAAT
Organism: Caretta caretta; assembly: GCF_965140235.1. Taxonomy (NCBI): domain Eukaryota; kingdom Metazoa; phylum Chordata; order Testudines; family Cheloniidae; genus Caretta; species Caretta caretta. The sequence goes on along the minus strand of NC_134207.1, from coordinate 188,069,811 downwards.
TTCATTTTTCCTTCTGTCAAGAGGACAGAGCCCTTCCCTCCCCAGTCTTATCTAATTGCTTCTAATTTCTACCCTGTACAACTCTTTCCAGTAGTACTAAATTATGAAAACTGAGACTCAGACCTACTGTTTGGCACTAGAGAACAAAAGGTGAGTGCACTGAAGCAAATGCTGTACTGTATGTTGGTGCACTTTAGTCACCAGGTACCTGCTGTTTTGGAAGTATTTTACTAAAGTCTTCAATGTTGTATTGGGAAAATTCTCTTGATTATAAATTGCTTTGACTGCAGAAATAACTGTTCAACCTTTAGGTAGCACAAATGAGAGTAGCTTCCCAAGTAAAGCCTGCCCACCCAGTGCTGTGTTGCAATGTTTAAAAGTTAAGGATGCTGCAGCTCCAAGATCAAAATTTCTGTCCTTTTGCTGAAATATGACATTAGCATGTACAACCTAATCCTGTCTGCTTTGAAATCTGATCTAAGAGCCAGAGTAAAGTGAACTGTCAGTCTAGGTTAGAGTGGAAGGAGATTGTTGGGTTTTTGCTCTTCCTAGTTATTCTGGGTTATTCTATTTACTTTATTTAACCCTAAACTTCTTTCCTCTTCTAGTCATCTCTGTTCTGTGCTCCTGCAGCAGCTAATGCAGTGCTAGCTAGCTCATCCTCCGCAGAGACTGTCAGCCCAGGGACCAGCAGTTTATGGTCACTCTTAAACAGTAGAGCTTTGTAATCTTCATGTTAATTGCTAGATATCGCACCTGAGTTAGTGTTTGATGTTTGTTTAAAGCTCAGTGTTTGGTGGGTTGAGCCCACCATACTCATTTTAAAGCCTTTCCAGGCTGTTTTTCATCAGAGCTAGTTTTCATTTCCTCTGTTACAGTCAGAAGGGGGAAAATGCTACTCTGAAATAAAAAACTTTTAATCCATTAGAGCAGAAGGTAACATATGAAAGATAAGATGATCTCTATCTAGTTAATGAATAAAATATGTGATGTAATTAGTTGTCTTCATTTTGAATTGATGTTTTCATGTTAATAAATATTTAGAGTCCTACAGTGTAGGAGAAATAATGGGCTTCATCCTGCAAACTGTTGCTCATGGTTAGTGGACCTCTCACGTGAGTGAGGATTTATAAAATGGGTTTTGGACTTTAGATTGATTCTGCAGAGCTGGCAATTAGGGAGAAAAAACGGCACCTTTTCATTCCTAAAATGAGCACATTTGATACAGAGTAAGATATAATAAACATGGGATTCCATGATACCACTTCTGTAGAATCACTTTTCAGAGTCAAAGTGCATTCAGAAGCTAATAGTTCTCTGCAGTCTATGTAGGATTCATGTAATGTGCACCCTATGGCAAAACCTACTGAACAGTGGATCTGCTACATTCTGCACCAACTAAAACTTTAGAGTGGTGTCCAAAGGTTACCCTATCTGAAGAGAATTATGATAATCCAGTCTGAAAATCACAAAGGCAGGGATGATAATGGTGGCCGGGACCTTGTCCAAGTGAGATGGTTATAATCATTGTGTCAAATGCAGATGAAAAGAAATGCTAGGCCTGATTTACCACTGCTTTACTCCATTGAAATCAATGGAGTTATGCTGGTGTAAACCTGGGATGGTGAATCAGGGTCATGGAATGAAATGAGACAGACCATTTCCTTCTCTTGTTTCCTTTAATAGCAGTGGGTAATTGGATTCTTGCTTTCTTTAAAAAGAAAGACGAAAAAAATCAAATGACTGTTTAAAGATTTTTCAAGAAGTTGAAAAAAAAAGAGGAGTACTTGTGGCACCTTAGAGACTAACAAATTTATTCAGGCATAAGCTTTCGTGGGGTAAAACCCACTTCATCGGATGCATGCAGTGGAAAATACAGTAGGAAGATACATATACACAGAGAACGTGAAAAAATGGGTGTATCATTAATTAATTTGCAAACTGGACACCATTAAATTAGACTTGAATAAAGACTGGGAGTGGATGGGTCATTACACAAAGTAAAAACTATTTCACCATGCTAAATTTTTCCCCTACTGTTACTCACACCTTCTTGTCAACTGTTTGAAATGGGCCATCCTGATTATCACTAGAAAAGTTTTTTTTTCTCCTGTTGATAATAGCCCACCTTAATTGATTAATCTCATTACAGTGTGTATGGCAACACCCATTTTTTCACGTTCTCTGTGTGTGTGTGTGTGTGTTTTATTTATATATATATATATATATATATATATATATATATAAAATCTTCCTACTGTATTTTCCACTGCATGCATCCAATGAAGTGGGTTTTAGCTCACGGAAGCTTATGCCCAGATAAATTTGTTAGTCTCTAAGGTGCCACAAGTACTCCTCGGTTTTTTTGCTGATACAGACTAACATGGCTACCGCTTTGAAACCTGTCAAGAAGTTAAAGAATTGTTTCCAGTCCATTTGTCAGAGTGGTACAGTGGGCTCTTGACTAGTCTGAAGGAAACATATGAAAGATGAAAAACAAATTGATTTAATTATTAAAAATATTAATGTGCTTGGAAGGGAAGTGATAGATTTACGCTCTTTTTTGCTCAGGTTTCTCAGTTGCGCCATGAACTGTCCATGAAGGATGAGCTGCTTCAGTTTTATACCAGTGCTGCTGAGGAAAGTGAGCCAGAGTCCATCTGCTCAACACCGTAAGTTATCAGATCAGTTCACTTTTTCTGAATCTGAACATTCAGGGAGACTAGCAGGAAGTTTGAGCCGTGTTGATACCCTTGATGGTGGTGGCAAAATTAATCCTGAATGGAATGAAGTTACATTAATAACTTAAACCTCCAACTTGTGCCGCACATTTTGTATTGAAGCAACTGGACTGATTCCAATGTGGGGAGGGAAGGAAAAAGGAGGACAGTGGCATATGACACCATAGGCTACTCTAACTCACATTGGGGTTGTCACAGACCACCTCACAGGATCAGTGAGCCACCTGACATGTACCTCCCCACAGTACCATCTTTCTGTCTGCAGGGGAGAATCTGGCCGAGTGATGAAAGGCTAACTTCCAAACTCACATTGTTTTGACTGGCAGAGACTTGAGGCATTCCTAAAATATTGTGCGCTATTTGACAGCAGAGAGAGGAGATAACACATGGATTACAGTCTTTTCCAGACCGTTAGCTGTCAGAGCAGTATGGCAGACTTTGAGGTTGATGCAGTATGCCCCGGTATGGCAGACTTTGATGGCAACTTGTCCACTTGTCTGCAGAGTTATTGCAGCATTCCGGTGGAGCATGTGCAATATGATTCATGAAGCTATTGTATATTTTTTGTAAGTCTGCATGTGAAGGTTGCTTTCTTCCTAATATCTGTGGATGAATAACTTTCCCACAGGAAGTGGGAGGAATGAGGAAAATTGTCATGTACGCTTTTAAAATTAGATGAAAATGCGTGTTGTCACAAATAACTTAAAGTGAAAAGGTTTAATTCCACACAGCTCTGGCTGTTATGCAACCTCTGTTAAGCCTTTTCCCATTTGTCATTTCCCAGGTTTCAAGTAAAATGGGCCTAAAATAAATGTTAATAGTTATGTTACCAGGTTGAAGAGGAATGAGTCTTCCTCCTCCGTCCAGAACTATTTTCACTTGGATTCTCTTCAAAAGAAACTCAAGGACCTGGAAGAGGAGAATGTTGTGCTTAGATCAGAGGTGAAAATCACTCCCTTGTATACTTCGTTTTTAACACTTGCAGCCCTGCTTCCCTCTCCCTTTCAAAACCAGTGGTCTGATGATGATTGTTAAATAAATATTTTTAATGGAAACCCTCACAGGGGAGGGCTATCTTACATAACATATCCCCTTGTAATATATCAAATCACCAATTTTGATCTTAAAGTAGTGTTAGGAGTCCAACTGAAACGTATAAATTTCAGGAAATTCAGAGCAAAGGCTTCATGTGGAAGAGACAACATAGTTCTATAACTGTCAGGGGACAGTATTATAGCCTAAAACCTGAGAGGTTCATGCACACTAAAAACAAAAAAGATGTTGGAACATGACTGACCCTTGCTGTATTTCTGAACCCGCAGGTTGGCATAGGTCCTTAACCCATACCAGTGTTAGCAATAGGCACAAATGTCTTACTTACTGCCTCTCTCTATATTTAAGTATTAGCTTAAACTCTAAATGGCCTTAATTTGTGAGTTTCAAGTCAGGTCTTTAACATTATTTTAACATTGTTTTTTTGTGGATTCATATTTTTCCTTTTATCTTGGCACTGTTCAAAAGAATAAAAAACATGTTTGTGGGTTGATGGAGTCCGTCAGAGTTAATATATGTTTACTGTGACGGCCATGTAGCAGATAAGTAATTACATTTGTGATTTTTCAATTCAGTTTTTGAACTTACAATATTTGGGGGTATGTTATAATTTGCAAACTCTCATTGGAGTTTAGACGAAATACCATTCTGAGATTCACAAATTCATTAACTTTCCATTACAAATGTAAGTCATGTTTTTATAAAATATGTTTTGATCAAAGTGCTGTCTACTTCACCTTTATTATGAAAACACTCAGGGAAGATAAGTAGTGTAAATATTATGTTATGTGGGTATTGTGAGGGTAATTAAGGTGGAGCTGGAAGTGAAAGTCTTCTGGCTTCAGGGATTATAAAAGAACACTTTACACTTAAGTCCAATTGCGTATTCAGTGCTTTTGATGAAATGTAAAATGTAGTGTTTAATTTAAACATGTAATATCTTCATCTATTTTAGAGATCTCAAAACGTATCTGTTCAGGTGATCAATTTATACATTGTGCACTCTATGCATGTGGTTACGGTCATCTTCATTCCTGTTAGAATAGTGACACCTAGTGGGTGCAAATTTCTGCATCAAATCTGTGGATGCTGAATGTTCATTTGGCCCCTTCTTTTTTTTTTTAGAGATTGAGGGGAGACCGGGGGCGTGGGGATTTTCTTGCTGTCTTCCTGGAATTGCAATTTGAAAAAAGGATTTGCTTTTTTGAAGCAAAGGGAAACACTACAGCAGATTAGAAAACAACCAAGATGCTAATGTGCCATATTTTGATGTGGACCTTTTTAACAGGCCTGTCAGCTGAAGACTGAAACAATTACTTACGAAGAGAAAGAACAGCAGCTTGTAAATGACTGTGTGAAAGAGCTGAGTATGTCCTTTATTCCCCCTCCTTTTCCCCTGACTTTGTGCTCAGTGTTGTTGTAGCCATGTCGGTCCTAGGATACTAGAGAGACAAGGTGAGTGAGGTCATATCTTTTATTGGACCCACTTCTGTTGGTGATACGAGGCAAGATTTTGAGCTACACAAAGCTCTTTCTCAGGTTTGAAAAAGGCACTATTTTTGTATTTAGCTGTGACACTCTGGATGCCTTTCCCAGATCTAAGGAACAGCCCAGTGTAGCTCAAAAGCTTGCCTCTTATCACCAACAGAAGTGGGTCCTGTAAAAGATATTACCTCACCCACCCCTGTCTCTGTAATTATTGTGTTCAGGGACATTTAGATTGAGCTGTAAATTCACAAATGAGTCATTTAAAAGAGTAATTTACTGTGTGGTCCTTCTTCATTTCCTTACAAGTATTATCTGTCTCTCTTCTAAGACTGCTCATGGGAAGAGAAACAAAAGACTAAAAAGTCCCTGCACTCTTGTCACTTTTGTACCTTTAATTTATGAAATAATGTGTGAGAAAGGCAGAGGCATCTTTCAGACGGTCAGTTTTACATTTCATATTGGAATTATATCACTTAAGACCACATTTAATATCAAGATAATTCAGCTTAAAGTACAAGTCCTTGAACTAAAATGTAACATTAGAATATATCTACAGTATCCATATGGGTCATCAATGAAGACATAATGATCAGGCATTGAAAGAGATGGAAACTTTCAGATGATTTATTAGTAGGCTTGGCAGAATTTGATTTTTTTTTATATAGTTTCAGTGGATAATATTGATAACATCAATGTTTACTTTTAAGCATTTTATCCATTTTAAATTTTCACTGTTGTGTGAAATTATGGGTTTTAAGTTTTGGGGTTTTTATTTAAATGTTCAGAGTTGGGAGTAAATATGGGAGAGTCAGACAATTATTTAATGACATTGAGAATAAAAAAAATTAAAGCTTTATGAACTATTAAACACAAACTGTCAACATCACGTCAAAATATAAAAAGTAAATACAATTAAATCAACAAATCAGACCTGTTTTTGCTATTCATTGACTAGTCCATTTGTAACCAGCATAATTCAAAAGTAAAAATCATTGGATTCTGATTCTTAAGCAGCATTTTTTTTCTTTGCCTGTCTGTAAATTTAGATTATCACTGATGGAAATATTTTTTCATTGGTTTGTATGTGTACAGTGAAATGGACATTTACTCATAAAAATCTCATCTTTCCAGTCGTACTTATTAGGTACCAATGCACATCAGACAATTTAGGCTTAAAGAGAATGTGCATAACATTTTTAATTTGAAGATCCTTTTCTTCTTCTTTAGTGAGGGAGGCTAGGTAAATACATTAACATTTCATCCGTGTGGTTAACACAAAAATACCAGTTCAGCTTTATTATGATATATGCAGAGGTAGCAAAAGTGCAGGTCATTCAGTTCTACAGTAGCTGCTTGAACTTGGTGGAGCAGTGTCTGCTGGGACTTGCAGTTTCTCTGGGCCACACCTAAATGTTGTTCCATTTAATTTAAATTAAGTGCAGCCTTCAGGCTTCTGGAAGGCTGACAGTGTGGTCCCCACTGGCAAAGTTTGGATCTTCCAGTGTTACAGAACTATCTTCTCTAAATATGTTCTTACTTTTCTATCAGTTGAAGCATCAGGCTCAAAAGAATTTAAAACACAGCAGGAGTTAAACCATTAGGATCTCAAGTTTATGCATGAAATGAAACTATTTTCAGACTTCTAAAACTTCTTGTATTAAGTTGAACTAGATCTCATTTACTACATAGTTAGTAGGAAAGTAGCCATGAAATTATTGATAGACATAAAGCAAAATTTTGCATTAATTTCCATTGCAAGATACTAAAAAAATGCTCTAGCTTAGAAATGTAGAATGGGATGGGACTCAATAGGTCATGTAGTTCAGTGCCTTGCACTAAGGCAGGACTAAGTACTATCTGGAACTTACCAGGCAGGTGTTTGTCTAACCTGTTCTTAAAAAGCTCCAATAATGGAGATTCCATAACCTCTCTAGGTAATTTGTTCCAGTGCTTAACAACCCTGACAGTTAGGAAGTTCTTCCTAATGTCTGGCCTAAATCTCTTTTGCTGCAGTTTAAGCTAATGTACCCATCTTTCTGTTCTTGGGAAAGATAGGTTTGTCCTGGCTCTTTAACATGTCTTAATATTACAGTGAAACCCAGTTACAGTGAAACAGAATGAAAGTTTCGAATTTTCAGTGCATTTCAATGTGCAAACAATTTTACGGTGAATTTTACCATTCAACTTTACTGTTTCTATCACAGTTTAATATGCAGCCTTGGCGCACCATCTTCACTGTATTTGCAAGATGGCAATTTTGTCCACAATAGGAAATCTTGTTAGCAAGTATACAGCCCACGTTGCGGCATCGGTTCTCTATTTTTATTTTATTTTATTTTATTTTATTTTATTTATTAATGTCTCTTTGAGGAAGTATCTTTCTGTGCTTTGGAAAAAGGTTCTACTGAATTAAGCAACATTCTGCATAAAGTTCCTCTTTGTATAGACAGTGGGCATTGAGTTGTGATCCCTTCTCTCTTGTTAAAAGGGGATGCAAACATCCAGATTTCCAGTATCTCGGAGGAGTTAGCAAAGAAAACTGAAGATGCTGCCCGGCAGCAGGAAGAGATCACCCATCTCCTTTCTCAGATAGTTGATCTGCAGAAAAAGGCAAAATCTGTAAGCAATAATGTTTATTACACCCCTCAGGAACTTTTCCTTACTCTCCCATATGTGACAGTCTTGTTTGACTTAAATCTTTTGTGAGGTCATTTTTTAATGTAAAAAGCAGACCTGCCTTTAAGGTTTTTCTTAAGGAAGATATGGATACCTGATTTTTTCCCATTTCATATTAAATATAATGCATCAAAAACAATGGTTAAATTCATCTTGAGTAATTAGAGGTGATATTCTGACATTGATTTCAGCAGGGTAGGATTTCACCACAGCTGTTTCAGATAGAAGATATCCATTGATTTCCAGGGCCTAGATGTGAATTTGGAGAGAAATATTTTAATACTAGATGCAGTCTCATGACCTTTTAGCCAATGCGGATACATATATAATATAAATGTCCTGCAGGGAGGAGGGTGGGAGAATTTCACTATTCACATAATTAACAGCTGTCGTGGAAAAAAAACTATGTAATCGTATTAGTGTGTCTACCATTGTTTGGTGTATTTTAGTGTGCAGTCGAAAATGAAGAACTTGTCCAGCATTTGGGAGCAGCTAAAGATGCCCAGCGTCAGCTCACGGCAGAAGTAAGTATCAAGAAGTAAAATACTAGAGTGATTTGGTAATAGAACAGCAGCTTTTCACTTCTAAATTACTAGTTTAATCCAACCAAGACTGTTAATAACAAAAAAAGCTGTTGGCACCTCATGAATGGTCTATGTGAAATGAGTTCTTGGTCCCAGTCCATTTCTCGATGCCCCAGTGCATTCCTCTCAGACAGGTCCCTGTTCCCATACTCATGTGTACAAGTGTGCCCCCAAGCACACAAAATTGACATGAAATGGCGATCTTGTTGGCCGTCTTGGGAAAACAAGGATTGAAATAGGATAGGAGGTATAACTACCTTCTGTACCTGTCATGGTTGGTTTTATATTATGGGTTAGGCCTATTAGCAGAGTGAGGGACAACGTGGGGAAATTTGCATTTACTGTACTCACAAAGGACAATCCAAAATTGTCCATCAGTTACCTCTCATGGGCACTACATTCTCTCTCTCTCTCTCACTCTCACACACACGTTATGCTAAAGGACACTATTTAAATATTAGATTAACATATAATATAAGTAGTTATGGAAAACTGTCTTAGGATGGCCTTGATTTAAGATTTTATCTAAATACTTTAGAACACTAAAAATCTCATTAAAATGTTCTTTATCTCTTATAGTTTTTTCCATTCTAGGTGCTATACTTGTTGCATGCGCATTCCATATGCACATATAATAATATCTAGTTATTGCAATTTACGTGTAAATACAGCATTTTTTCTCTTTTTAAACAGTTTCCCCACCCCCAGTAATTAAAGTAATTGTGGCACTTGCAGGGCAATTGTGCTGCCCACAGTGTGTTGGAATCTTTCTGACTATGCTTGTTACAGTTGCGGGAGCTGGAAGACAAGTATGCAGAGTGCATGGAAATGCTTCATGAGGCGCAGGAGGAGCTGAAGAACCTTCGGAACAAGACCATGCCGAATGCCATATCACGTCGCTATCACTCGCTAGGCCTCTTCCCCATGGTGAGAAGATGTTTAAATGTGCGTGTACAGTGCCCAGTGTATTGGGTTTATGATCAGCATGAAACCTCAAAGCACTACTGCAATACAAATAATGAAAAACACTCCATAAAACTTTTCCAGAGCAATTTTGCCCTGTTACACTGGTATGGATCTCTGAAGTAATCCCACTGATGACAGTAGCACAGATTTACCGAGTGACTGCAGTGAAGATGTGTTGATGTGTTAGTTACACCAGTGTAACTTAGCAGCAGAATCTGGCGCTCTGTCATTTTCTCCATTTCTCACTGTTTCTCCATTTCCCACTATTGAGAGAGAGCAATAAACAACTTCTTGTGACTAGAGCATCTTCATACACATATAGTAGATCCCCAGTAAAGTTTAGAGCTTGCTTTTTTTACATTCCCTTTTTAATATCAAGTATGGGCCAGTTTAAAATACATTTAAGATCCGGGTCTCCTCAAGTACGGATGGTTATTGTACACGTATAGCTGCTTGTGAAATGCAAGAGCAAGAAGGAGTTGTATACTTTGTTACAATTTTTTTTTTCCAAATGATTAATTAGTCAGGAAAAAGAAAGTCACTTAGGATGTTGGTTGTTAAGCATTTAATGGATGTGGGGACTTACTAGTGTTTAACTAAGCAATAATAAAATGTTGGTCCATTTTAGGGGATTAGTGTCCAGCTATAAAGACTTAATGGCCCAAAATGCAGCCCAGAGTTTTTAAACACTGCTGAGACACTAATAACCTTGGAAACATATTGTGCCAAGGTAGCCATTACAATTTTATAAGCAGTACATTAAAGAAAGAAAACCTATGAATATATTCTAGTTTTAATGTGTGAAAGAAAAAGTGAGGGGAAAACCCACCCACTCTATTCTTAAATATGTAATGACTTGTACATGAAGGGAAGCATAATTTTTTGTCAGAAATACAGGTCTGAAAATCAGGAGATGTAGGTTCTGTTATCACCTGTACACATACATTTTCTTGGCATCTTTGAGCAAGTCACTTAACCTCTCTGTACCTCCATTTCCTCATCTCATCTTCTCTACCTTGCAGGGGTGTTGTGATGCCATTTGCAATAATGTTTGTAAAGCACTCATCCGATGGCTGGCACTATAGAAGTACAAAATAGTTATTATTATTTGTTATTACATCGGCCATTCAGATTTTTTGATTAGTCTCCCAACACTGAAATCTGTTTTTAATTTTAGAACTTCTTTTCTTGCTAGAAATCTTACTAAATTTTGGGAATATTAATTTCATGATATGACAAGAATTTGTTTGTTTTTGATAGGACTCTTTGGCAGCAGAGATAGAAGGATCAATGCGAAAAGAACTGCAACTGGATGAGCCAGACTCTCCTGACATAACGTAGGATCAATACAATTGGCTCCTATGTTCTGTATGAAAAAAAAAGTTGATGCAGTTGATTGTATCCAAAATGTATTATTGTTTGACAGAAGAATAGTGATCCCAGAGTGAAATGAAGACTTTCTAAATGCAGTTCCTAGTGGACTGCTGTCCCACATCACAAAAATTGTCATCACAGTAGTTGCTTACTTGTTTTTTCCAAGAAAAGACAGTAGGCCTGGAAGCTGAGCTGCCCTCTAATCCCTAGAGGTGGTTCCTCTAGGTCAGGGTTGAGGAACATTGACATCGTGGTTTGGGGAAGCTTTCACTGTTGTGGATAAAGGACTCTCATCTTCAGTTTTGCTGTCTTACATTTTTCAGTAGTGCTAAACCCATATTTAAAAAAGAGAAATTTAAAAATAAAGCAGTCTTTTAATGAAACATAAAATCACTTTTTCTCCAGAAAGGATGCAGGCTGAAAGCATGACCTGTCAGTTGTGCCATGCATTTTGATGGGTGAATGAGTTCCTTTAACATGTTTCCTCATTTTCCTGTTTCATTCTAAATGTAAAGTTTACAAGGGTCCTGCTCTCTAAGGGCCTTTTTAATACAATAAATACAACCATGCCTCTTGATAGAACACTTTAGGTGACCTGTCACATTATAATACAGTTTGGGCTTGCCTGTGTAGACCTGATTTAAATTGTGTTAAAACCACTTTACGGATTTCTACAGATCAGTTAAAAGGTTGCAACGTTCTTTGGTCCCATCTACAGCAAAGTGTTTAATAACACTACCACATGGCACTGTAAAATCTGCTATGTAAATTTGCCCTAAAAGTTCTTGTAAACTTCTCTGTGTTGGTCTTGTGAAAGGTGAGAGTAAATAGCTAAATTGGAGGTTTGGAAGGAAAAGTTTGGTCTTGCCCATAATCTATTGGGCACAGGCAGGAGTGGAAACAGATTGCCTGCTTGTTTTTTTGTAGGTCCCCCTGAAGGAAGATGTGAGCTTTTAATTATATATTTCCCCCAGAAATTATTGCTTTAATTCTTATGTGATGGAAATGTGCATACTGAAACAGGGAGTGAAAGGGATAATCTTGAACTGTTACCCTATTAGACTTGCCTGAGTAATGATTTGGGATAAGTCACTTGGTCCCCTCTCTTCCCTAGGGAGTAATAGCAGAAATTCCCAACAGTGTGCTGACTGACTGCGCATCTCAAGTGAGAGTCTTCATGCAGACAAGGCCTCAGCACATTCTGGCATTTTTTCCTCCCATGTCCATCAAACCTGTTAGGAGTGGTAGCAGCAGTGACAATATGTTTAGCTAAAATTCCCTACTGTAAACAAAATCTTGGTTTAAGGTGAGGTGAGTGCAGCACTGTTGTTCATTCCAAAGCCTAAATCCATTGTAGACCAAGGTTGGGATCACTTGACAGAAAAGAAAGGGCCTTCCCTACTGATGTAAATTGTATATAATCTGCAACAAGTCTAACCAGCCTACACTTTTATAAATAGGTGAAGTAATTTGGAGTAAACTAATGTTAATTAGGAGAACCTGATTGAGCTGTATCCTGACTTAGCCTGAGCTCTCCAAAGAAGGGAGGGAGAGTAGAAGATGAAGCCCTGATTCAACAAAACACTTAACTTCAAGTACTTTGTTTAAGTGCACTTTGAGTCTGAGCTTATAGGCACAAATGAAGCTTGAGCAAAATGAAGCCACGTGTTTCTCATACAAACTGCATGGGACCTGATTCTCCTAACACACTGATATAACTCCATTGAGGCCTGACTTGTGTTTGTCTGAATGAAAAAAGAATCAAGCTCCGTTAGTATAGATAAGACCCCCCTCCCCCAAATAAGTTTGTAGGTCTTATTTAATGTACCTTTTCATCCACAGATTCTTACTGCATCTAATTAATGTTTTGTGCTACTACTACCAGCCCCATCCAGCTATTTGTCAGTGAAATATTATCTCTATTATCCACTTTGTCTTTTTACATTCCCCCTGTTATATGTTTGCCTTTGTTAATAGTGAACAAAAAAGGCAATCCTCTTGGACAAAGTCATGCTATTTTAGGGATGCTCACACTTTTCTGAGATACTTAAGGCATGTTGTTATAGAGCTTCTGCACTAAGGACACAGCTGTTCAGTACACACCAATTGAACAAACAAATATGAATCATCATAAAGCGCTCGTATGAATCTCCTGATTAATTATTATACCCTTGCAAAGCTGTGGAAAATGGAAGCTGGTGGGGGGAGGGATGAGGGAGGGGCCTCGATAAGTGTCTGTAGTCTGAGTTCTGGTTGAACCACGCGGTGGGGCCTCTTGTGACATGCCATCTGCGGTAGAACAGGTTTATTTTTTAAATCTCTGTCAAAACTTCCCCCCCTTATTTTACTCTTGAATGAAAACCGTTATAAGTCAGAAGGATTATGGGAAAAGAGAGAGAGAACTTTAAAAGTAAGTCAGAATTGAAGCTTACCAACCTTGACAGTCTCTACTGACTTGCTGTATCCTCTTCCTGCATATAAAATAAACTGACTATTAAAAAAAAAAGACAAGGTTACAATAGGTCAACATCTAATGTTTCAAAATTGAACTGTACTTCAGAATTATGAGAGAATGTTGCATGGTTTGGCTTGAATGTTGTTTTGGCACAAATCATGTTTTGGAAACCTGACTATTGCAAGTATCAGACCAAAAGTATGTTAGGAAAGGTGTCAAGACTGGATGTGTAACTGTGATATAATTGATCAGTACTGATCCATTCCTGTTTCTCTAATACTCAGTGTTTGAAGGCACAATTTTGCTTGGTGTTGTGGTTACTGACTATATGTGTATTTTATCAGTCACCAGAAGCGGGTCTTTGAGACTGTGAGAAACATAAACCAGGTTGTCAAGCAGAGATCCCTGACTCCATCTCCAATGAATATCCCAGGATCTAACCAGTCTTCTGCAATGAACTCAGTCATTTCTAGCTGTACCAGCACTCCACGTTCCAGTTTCTATGGGGGAGACATCTCCAACAATGTGATAGACAACAAGACCAATAGCATCATTCTAGAAACAGAATCCTCTGACATTGGGTCAGTACTACCTAGCTAGGCTGCACAATTGTTTTCTAATATATATGAGGCAGGCAAAGCATTTTAATATTTATCTCTTCCCTTTAAATCATTTTGTCACAGATTAACATAATGGCCTACATTTTATAAAGTTGCTAGATAGTGTGCATCAATGTTTGAGCACTCAACCTGAGACAGCATGATAAAGGGAGCCTGATTTTCAGTGCAACAGAATGAGGCATCTAAAATGACTAGTCACTTTTGAAAATGCAAGCCAACATTCTTAACAAATGGTATTTCACCAGTTTGAATTAACGTGAGAGGTTTGTTCTACATGCAGTTATAGCTAACTCTCTCGATCCTAAAGAACGTGAAGGTGACTTATAAAAACTTGTAAGTAAAACTAGTCAGAGCCTTGCTCTTCATTCAATATTTGTTTTTCCCCGGTATGTTTTACAACACGGAGCATACTTTCTAGTAAAATGCTTATTATTAAATAGTTCACAAAACAAGTGGCTATTTACCAGCAAAATGTATTCCTTTCGTGGTTGATAATCTGGGTGCTCCTGTAAGGCTCTGAGTACCTTCAGTCCCCACTGATTTCACTGGAATTGGGAAAGTGGGGGGGGATCAGCACCTCTTTGAAGGTTCTCAACTCTTTGTAGGATTGGGTCTTCAATTGACACATCTATTTCCATCGTGGTTTGTGGCAGGGAAGAGGTTTCCACTGTACATCAGAAGCAGATGAGTTTAAGTAGTGGAAGATGTATTCCAAGGCTAAAAAATTAACTTTACTTCATGTCCTTGCCTTGGTATGCAGAATTGGACACCATTTTCAAGACAAGACAAGTGTGTCCTCTCAGACTTCACTGTAAGACTAGCATGTTTTGAGATGTGACGAGCGTAAGACCATGTTGGTGGTTGAATGCCTGGGAAATAGTAGATGAAGTTTAAGCTGTTTTAAGCTGTTTTCCTTCTTTTTCTTTTTTCTTGTTGTGTTTAGAAATGAAGACAAGAATAAGAAGCCTGGAACTCCGGGGACACCTGGTTCTAGTGACTTGGAGACAGCTCTTCGAAGGTTGTCCCTTCGGCGAGAGAATTACCTCTCAGAGCGGAGGTTCTTTGAAGAAGAACAGGACAGGAAGTTACGGGAACTGGCGGAGAAGAGTGAAGGGAGAAGTGGTTCCATTACACCAACAGAGAGCATCATGTCATTGGGAACTCACTCCAGGTTTTCAGAATTCACTGGATATTCAGGAATGTCCATCAGCAGTCGCTCCTACCTGCCAGAGAAACTTCAAATTGTGAAGCCCCTTGAAGGTGATAATAAAGGGCCTCGGCCTTTATTTGTTATTCTTAGTGACTCTCTGTGGTCTCTGATCCATCACCAGAAAGCAGGAAACCTCTATAATACATACTCTTTTTACTTTAGAGATAGTCATCCTCGTTGTTGGTTTGAACTCTTTTAAAAACTAAAGTAAATTTCTCCATAAGCCTTAAAGAAGGTGCATTGCATAAAAACAAATAAACCACACCATAGAGAGTATAGTCAAGAACACATAGTTGAAAAATATTTCAGTAGAGCTGTTGTATAACTGAAATGAATCCCATTATTAATGTTTCATGCACATCATGTATGCATAGAGTATTGAGGGCTGGCGGGGAAAGTATCTAAATTTATCAGAGCAGACCTGGGGAGCATCAGACCCAATCCTGAAAACAGGTATGTATGTTAATATTTTTATTCTCATGAAGTTAGTTTTGATGGAACGACTGACATAAGTAAGTAAGTGTTTGCAGGATTGGGTCTCAACTTTTTTACATCTGGACCTGAGTTCGAAAACTATGAAGTCTTTGGTCTCACGTGTAAATGACTTATTTGATTTCAGCCAAGCTTCTTATATTTCTCCCCATCACAAAACAAAGCAAGATAATTGGTGGTCTGTACTCAGAACTAGAATATCAGTGCTGTTGCTTTTCAGAGCTTAAAGCATGTTTCCATCGGTGTGTTGTGTGTGCCTGGCTCTATTGAATGCTTTCAGTTTTCATCAGCTGTTTTGCCATAGTGTGATTTCATGTGTGCAATTATGTAAATCCTGTTAGGAGCTTCCCTTCTGCTTAGTGTTTTTGTTCTTTGTTTTTGGGATTTTGTTTTTTACAGAACTGTAATATTTCGTGAAATGGTTCATGCACGTTTTAATTTCACCAGTGAACTTGCAGCATTTCCTTTAAAAATAAAATGAATGGATCTTCAAGCAGACAGAGCATTTCTCATGATTATTTTCAATGGAGATAAAGCTTATTGTTTTCCATGAAGAAATTGGCATGCTGCACCTACTCAGATGATTCTATAGCCATAGTACTCTTTTTAAGTGGTATCATTTCTGTTTTCATGATTGCTTTCATCTAGTAACCATTTGGAGTTCTTATATTGCTTTTAGAAAAGGGATGTTCAGACTTCACTTAACATATATATTGGTTGCTAACATTGTAATAGATTTCTGTCATCCAGCTATATCCTTGCTTTTTCCTTCAATAAACTCTCAGTCTTCATGATCTTTCTATCTGTCTGTCTTTTTAATTTTCTCAGATTTGCTCCAAGTTCTTCTTGGGGGTGGGGCATGCTGTGAGGGAGCGGGGAAGGTGTATTGTTATTACCAGATCACTCTCTTTCCCTTGAAATTTCTGGAACACTTTCAGCATGTCTTTCACAGTCCATTAGTAACATGTGCTTGTATCTCTGTCCATTTTCTAATTTTAATGATATTTACCATCTTTTAAAAAATAAGTGATTTTGATTCCATGTACCACTCTGATTAGATTCTTCAGGAGAAAGGATTACATTTTTTTCTTAAATTTAGAAAAACATGGATCACTATTGTGCAGCAAATAAGTATTGAATATTTTTCCCCTGCCTAACATAAGTGTAATTCATTATATCTTTACTGAATTTTGTTATTCAGTAGTTACTAGTGTGTTTTTATCTTAAGGGTATATGTGCCATAGAAATCGAACAAATTACAGTCAATGCTTTGTTAATCCACTTCAAATTTAGGTGATTTCTATTCCTTTGAAACAGTGTTGTAAATTATAGTAAAAGAAATAGTGGATTACACTTAGTGTGGAAGACATTATTCCCATTCTCCTCTTCCCTTTAATCAGGTTTGGTTAAAAAGGGAAAAGTGGCTTTGTTACACGTTTAGACGATAGTGGGACTCTCTCTTTGCATTGCATCAGATTGTTCGTTTTTGGTTCATCCTTTTTTTTCTTCGTCCAATTTCCTTAGTTTTCTGTATCCATAGCATCTTGTACCATAAGTGCCATGTGTAACTCCCCAAATCCACTGAGAGTATACATTCATGAAATATGGCCTTGAGGTTGGCTCAGTCATTCAGTATCCATCTATCAGTGATGGTACCTTCATGGTGTTTTCTGGCTTCCCTTGGCCCACACAGTACACAGATCAAATTGCTTCTCAGTTTTGATCTTCCTCAATAAATTTGTGAACAGTTACACATGCGAATAAAGCAAATAAAATTTCAGTTCTCCTCAGTGATTCTGCAGTCTAATTGTTCTACTCCATAGTTCCACTTTCTCTGATTTTCCTTCTGATAATTTATAATTTACAAGAATTTAGTGTAGCAGATGCTTCTTAAAGCAGCACTGCTTTCCACTCTCATTGTTTTTTGAATGATGGATGTGTCTCAAAACAATTTTCTGCATTTTATTGCTTTCCCTATATCTAACTGTAAGAGAAAAACTATGTTGCCTTCCGCTTTTGCAGTAATTTTTGAGAAAAAAAATTAAATCCAGAACATTATTACTTTTCACTTTTTAAAAAAACCTATAATGAAGGAGATATAACATACCACTGTGTAGCTCCTCACAATGCAGATGTAGCTGAAACTTCCTCCTGTGTGCAGTGAAGTTTACCTGGCTTTGACTTTTTTTGCTCTCATTTTGCCCACTGACTGCTTTCTTTCTACAAAGTTGCTACAAGATGTGGATTTTGGTGAGGTCTGACGTGAAAAGGGTATTTCTCCAAAAGTTTTAACGTAAGGAGTGAATAGGAGTCAAGAAGTCAACCTGCATAGAATTGTACAATAGCATGTACAGAGAGGTTTTGGTTTCTGTCATTTGCTTTCTGAAACATCCTGTGGGGTGTTTGTGGCTTTTAATAAAAGACACACCAATATCTGAACACCTCTATTATCCATCTCTTGCAATAGAATCTGCACAAAGGAAAACTTATGTGGAACAGCACAGTAATAAATATTGGGGAGAAAATGTTACTTTTCTTTGTCCATAAACTATTTATTTTCAAATGGTCACATTCACCCTAGTGCAGAGGGCCACCCCAAGGCCAATGTGCAACTTCCGTTGGATGTAGTCCATCAAACGAGAGACATTGCTAGAGCATAAGCATTTTGCTGGCCCTCTGTACCAGGGTCAGTTTAATCCAACATGTGTATCTTTGTCTGTACTGAAATACTTGAAGGTTTCTATTATTGATTTTTCTCTGATATAAGCTGAAAATGTTGATTTCAAAACACAGTGGGCGAGTTTCATTCCTGGGGCAACTCATTTATTTCAGTAGTGCTAAACCGAGAATAAATATGGCCCATTCTTTTTACATTCACTGTTCCCAAAAGTCCAGTTACTATCCAGAATGTATTTTATGTAGTTTGTTGTTATTGATGTAAAGTAATAATTTACTCTGTGGGTATTTTCAGATACATGACATTAATTCATCTAAGACAGCCCCTCCACAATATTATGGTCCATTAGGTTTTGCATGTAGAAGACCAAGTAACTGAAAATTGATAGTCTTAAATACCACATTGAAACCAAACACATTATTTATTGCATTGTATCACATTGAATAAACACCATTTTCTGGTAAAAAGAATTGAATAATTTTCTTGGTTGTGTGAACAGGAATGTTCTCAAGTATGTCACCAGCATGGGATTTGAAGCAAATTACCTCAATATTTTTTCTATACATTATAAAAGAGTAATTGATGTGGGCTGATCAGAGTGCAATTTCTGAGTTCTTGGGTTTTGATGTAGGGTTTAATCCTACTCCCAATGAAATAATGATAAATCTTCCACTGATTTCAGTGGTTGCAGGATCAGGTCCATAACCAGCACTCCTCGACTGATGTGTACACTGATGAATTGCTCTTGCTGGCTCATTGTCTCATGTTTCATTACTCTCTTAAAAGTGTACCTTTTTCACACCCAAAATGTTACTTCCCAAGGATGAAATTGCAGGTATAGTAGAGTATGCTTATGTACTAGTGCATTCCAGTAGTATACAGGCTGTAAAAGTACCTAGAATTGATAAACAAATCATTGGTGTTTTCCTCCTTCCTTTAAACTTGAATTGATATAATTTTCTAGCATCCGCTATATAATTGTTCTCCTCCCCTTAGTCCCCAGTAGTAAATTCTAGTGTGTGCTTAGGGCAGAAATCTTTGGTGCCCATTTTTCTGACTTTGCCCATTTTGGTGATTAGTATGCTGTTTAAATATATATTCTCTTTAATTCTGTATTGTTAGTCCCAGCGTGCATGGTCTGAGAAGAGGATGGCACTACCTACCCTCTTTACAATAAGGAAGATTTGGCCCACTGGCTTTGTCTAGTGTTTGTCACTGCTTTATTTCATGTTGGTCTGGGACAATCTAAAAGCCATAGTTCTGTGGCGGTGTACAATCCTATAAATACAAGAACTAAAGACCAAATCCTGGAAGCATGGAGCCAATGGCAGAGCTTCAGTGGGACGAGGATTGAACCCTAGATGAGTGAAATGAGAATATCCAGATGTTCAGCTGAGAGAAATACTCAGGCTTGCTTGCTGATTTTTGTTTTGTTTTTTTCTTCCTCTTAAAGGTTCAGCCACTCTGCATCATTGGCAGCAGCTAGCTCAGCCTCACCTGGGCGGAATCTTAGACCCAAGGCCTGGGGTTGTCACTAAAGGCTTCAGAACTCTGGACCTTGACCTCGATGAAGTGTACTGCCTTAATGATTATGAAGAAGATGAGACAGGTGACATTTCTTACAAGGGCCTAACTACCTCGACGCCAATTCAGCACACAGAGACCTCAGGTGAGAGGTCACAAGCACAAGTGACTGTTTCAGACAGCAAGAATAATCCAAGCCAGTCTCAGGCTTTCACAGAGGAGATGCAGGAGTCCACGACTGCCGATGATGAGGGGTCTGGTGAGGGAACCTCATTAAGTCCAGTAAAATTGACATCTTTACAGGATATTGATTACTGGGCTGTTCTCACATCTCTCCAGAGCATCATCCATAGTGTCTCTTTGTGTGTAGCTTCTGCACATTAGTGTGGGCGGCAATTAAAATATGCCCGTTCTAACATTAGTTCAAAATGTTTCTTTCTTTAACAAATCTTCTAATTTGTTTTACATTTTTTAAAGCACATGGTTAATTTTTCCTTTTTAGTTTGATAAGAGAAGGCTGCTAAAAGGAAGTGGTTCGTTCAAATGATTGAGAGAGAGACTGGGGTTTGTGATATGTTTGTGTGTACATATACATAATATATATACACTACGTTCTATGTGTTTACATAATATTTTTCTAGACATTCAAAAAGGATAATGCCACATTCCTTTAATTCTTGTTTAGAAAAAGCTAGATTCTGTAAGGCTAAATGTTGAAAAAAGTGCTTCTAGGTTATATTTGTGAAACAAATAAATGTGTCTTCACTTAAAATTAAGCAAAGGAATTTTCCAAATTGAGTGTCCAATTACCTTAAATACACATTTCTTAAAATTTAGCCCATAAAGATTTTTGTCATCTAGCTAAGAATTAAAGGTATTCTGTATGTGGAAGATACAGTAATCACATCTGATGTTCCTTACAAACACTAGTTTTTCCCTTCCACTGAACCACTCCCAAATTCTATCCTTGGGACTCAAAGCATCACTGAATATGTTAAATGACTCAAAATAGTGTTTTATACACTGGATATTGTGAGCCATGTCACAGTTTGTGGCTACACAGAGTTTACAAATTCTCTTGCAGTGTAGGTATATTGAAATTTATCTTAAAATAGATTTAAGTTTGGAAGGGAAGAGTAGTTTTATATCTGACAATTCACTGGTTTTATGGTTTCATAATAAACATGGTTCTTTATCAGTGACAAACCCAGCCAAAACTGATGTTTCCATGAAACTAAATCATTTATATCTAGTCATTTTTCCGAATGGCACTTTTCTTTTGGATGAAATTATACTTTGTGTGTGAAGTCATAGGAAATTAGATGGCTTCTAAGGGCTGGATTTTACAAGGTGCTTGGAACCTGCCATGAGGTACTAAGCGCCTTCAGATCACATAAAGGTGAATGGGAATTCAGCACCTCTCAGTATTGTGCCCTAACTTCATATAAGATGCAGTTCTCCCTGTAGATTGTAGCAGGATTCTGCTAGGTGCCAAATGCTTTCAACTCCTATTGCAATTACAAAAATGGACTTTACTCTTTGAAATCCATTGTCTAGTGACTGGTATTTATTATGAAGAAAATAAGTGTCTGTGGAACTATTATTAGCTGTAAGTAAGCTTGACAAGAAAGCAATTTTTTTCTTTCTTTGTCAGTTTGGTTTAAAGGCATTAGAACAGTCCCTTCCGATCCAGGAGACTCTCACCATCTCAAACCGTCTTCCTAAATTGTTGAATATGCCAAAGAAATTGGCAAGTGTCTAATGCTAAATGTGTGACGGGTCCCACTAGTGGTCCCCCTGATCGCAATGTGACTACTCACATTAAAGTTTAGGTATGTGCCTAAATACATTGCTGAATTGGGGGAAAGCTACCAGATGTTTTAGAATGAAGGTGAAGAAACAACTTTAATAAGTCGAAGAAGGAAATCCATGGAAAACTTTGAACTGTCTTCCATCTCCAACTCCTCCTCCAAATGGCACAGGTTTTGGTATAGCCTGTTCTGTCCCATTGTGGAGGACCTAACAGCATTAGTGAACCACAGCCAGATTTGCAGTTGCTATGGGTCTCATTCAAGTGAAGGAATGAGAGATTGCAGCTCCCTTTTTTCTGCATTGGAGTAATTCAGCACTTTGGAAGTTACCAACCACCTCTTATGCTGTTAGATGACTGGAATGCAGACTTTACATTGCCAACACATTGTCATTATTGTACTTTTTTTTTATGGAGCCTTATAACCACTCCCATCTCTTAACAAATGTGGATGAAACATGTAGCTGATGTCAGGTGAAGCTTTGGTATGACTCCTCATGCTTCTCAGAGCATATCTGTCTGACCTCAGCAGTCATGAGTTATATACCTACTTCCACACTTTCCTTTTCAAGAAAAAGAAATTTCTGGAGGAAAAGCTCCTGCAAAGAGGCAGGAATAAACCCTGAAAGACTGGATAAAAGCATATAAGCAAGAGGGTTATAACAGGCACTGTGGTTCCTTAATGAAAAGGGCCTGATGAACATTCACTTACCTGAAGCAATTACAAAGAGACTACCATGCTGGGGAAACTCTCAAACAGATCAGTTTATAGTGAAAAGTGTCCTTAAAATAAATATTTACTTACAGCTGTGCACATTTTAAATCTAGGGTACACAATCAGTGTTTATCTTTTAGGGACAGTCGCTGCAAAAGGATTTGTTGGGAGAGATTCATAATATTTTTTCTACTTTTGATTAGTTTAAAAAGCTATTCTGTATTTAAATATTGGCAAAACTGCTTTTCTCAACTTATCTTTTCTTCTTGTTTGATATTGCAGTGAAATCAAATGCTGATTTTTATTGATTGATGTATTTATTTGTGACCTTCCATTCATTTTCATTCCATCAGAGAGTACAGCAGTGTCACACAAACAAGGCTGATTTCATTACAAGATCAAGCAAGTGGAGAAGCTAGGCTATCAGGGAATAAACTCTTCTCTAAGAACACGACTGACATAAAAGCAAAGGGAATATAGAAAGTAATCCGGACGATCAAATTTCATTTTGTGGAAAAACTCAAGTTTTTTCCATTGTGGAATTCCCACTTTAAGAGACGTTTGAAGCAAGAAAATACCTTCCTTACAATGAGTCTTGGCAGGCTATAAAAATATTACAACTCCTGGAAATAAGCCCTTACAGGATCATATGCAACAGTAGGATCTTCTTAGCCTTTTGGCTATATGTCAATTTATCATATATGTCTACTTCTGAGGATTACATACTGCCCTGCAAGAATGAGAGAGGTCTTTTCTACCTCCAAGAACCACATCCTTCCATCAGATGGTTGTGAGGAGCATTTCCAGTTCACATCTTTATGGGCAGCTAAAGTGAGCTGCTATGACTGCTTTGTGTGGCCTGCTGATAAGCACTTGCAATGATCATTCTCTTTAAGTGCTAATATCTAGGTTCAAGAGAGCAAATATGGCTGATGCTTTCGGGTGGTGCTGAAGACATCTTATGGCCCCAAAAAAGGAAGGACAGTGCAGTTTGCCTCCTGTTTGGATGATGGGTTGGGACATAAATCTCTGCTGACTAACGGGTGACTGATCTATGTTTTTTAGAGTTTTTTCTCCAGGTTTGAGAACTGCAGCAAATGTAAATGCTTTGAATAACTTCCGCACATGGGACCAGAGTAATGGTCATGGTATTAAGATTTTTCAGTACTAGTTGAGCCCATGACCCTGCAATATATGGGTGAACTGCTGTGTCCACAGAGCACTCCAGGTTACATGTGGGAACAGCCATCTGCCCAGGCATTGTAAATTGCACGATCAGGGATTTTTCAACATAATTGAAGTAGTGAGGATATTAAAGGGGTACTGTCTAGTTAAAACCCAATACATTTTAAAAAATAGCCTTATTTGTGCCAATAATACCTAAGATTATTAAAGCTGAAAGCACTTAAACGTCTATTTTTTTCACCTTTTATGCTATTTCTTTCCTTTTTTTAAAACCTTCATTGTACCAGACTTAGTCAGTTTTAGTTTGTAGTCAGATTGTCTGGTTGAGGTACTCGAACAATGCTCTTTCGCTGAAGTTTTCAGAACCACTAAAGAATGTTTCACTGAAATAAAGGCTGATTAGGGGTGTTCTATTCTGCATATTTGTAAATAATTAGTTAATAGGAAAAGCGCCAGTAGATGGCGTTCAAGAATATGTAGCATAGTTCCTAGGATAAGTAACTTTTGCAACAAAATCACATTAAAGAATGTACAGAAATATATTTATAAAAAACCTCATTTTTGGTCTAAAACTTGACAGAATCCTTTTATGAGACAGAAGGCAATTTCAGATGGAGACTTCCGTATATAGGCCCTAAGCCAGCAAAGGACTTAATATACTTTAAGCATCTGAGTAGTCCCACTGCAGTTAAGTGCATATTTAACTGTAGGCTGATTCAGGGTCATAGGGATTGATCCTGCAGCTCTTAATTTGCATGAGGTTACTTGTGTGAAGGAGGATTCCAGGATCAGGCCCATGCACTGATTTCTTTTTCACAACTTGGCATTTAAAGGTAGAGAGAAGGGGAGATTTTCGAAACAAGTGCCTAAAAGGATGGAAGTACATAATGAATGCCTTAAGTCTGGTTGTTTTTAGGAAGACTAATATATGCCTACAAGAGATTATTAGCAATACATGGAAAAGGAATGAAAATACACTTATATCTATTTAAAACAAAGTGCTGATGCACATTTGTATTATCTTTTCTAAGATGGTATAAATATTTGAAAGGCAGTTTTGTAAAAGGAAGAGTTGTCAATATTAATTTTTGCTTATTGTTGTTAAAAGTATTACAGTTTGACTCAAATATCCTAGCCTGCCTACAGTCAGGTAGAAGCCAGATTAATGATTAAAAAATGTGAAACTTCTTCATTTCTGTACTGTATGGTTGTATATTTTGTGACAAGCAGACCTCAGTCAATAACAGCCTAGAAAAATCATAGAGATTCCACATAAATAGTGTTTGATACCAGAACCCTTGCTGAACTAATGTATCTGCTTCCATTACAGGCCATTCTTTTGAACAGTTGCTCACTCATTAAACCATCCTTGCTCAGTTATGTTTTATTCTTTGGTTCTAATGCAAATATAATTAATGTGTTATGTATCACAAATAAGAAATTATTGATATACCATCTTAGGCATTGTTAAGATGTGAGTTGGAGTGGATTTTTTTTTTTTTTGTTTGTTTGGTGGGTTTTTACTATAAAACCCATTGATAGTAGTAACCAAGTAAAATAACATTACTAATATTGAGTCTTTGACTCAGTCTCTCCACCAAAACCAGGTAATTCTGTCCTTCCTCCTCTTGTGTCTCAGGATTTTAACTCATGATAGAGAACTCAAGAAAAGCTTGCTGTTTAGAGAGCCATTCATTGCTCAAGCACAGAATGGTGGGTGGAGAAGAAGCTCCAGACCATCACTTTTGAAGAGGGATGAAGGTAGAAGTACCTTGCTTGCCCTCCTCTCCATCCAAAACTTTTTGCTCATGGAAGTGCATAATAGATGACAAAATGGTCAATTTTATGCGTTATCACAGAAAAAATGTCATATAGACACTTGCCTGTGGGTCAGTCAGGGTTATGTCCTCCGAACAGCAGAGACCCCCAGATAATCGAAACATGATCTCAGTCCCCTTTACATGGGCTGGTTCTGGCAGACTATCCCTGTTTGATTTTTGACTCCAGCAGACATAACTAGGCTTTCAGCCATTAACTTCCCCTTTCTCGCCCTGTTTCCTATCAGCAGAATTAGTCTGCTGTAAGTTCACCAGCAACAGAGACGGTAAAGCCCCTTGGAGAGGACCTTTCTCTCTCCATGCCAGAGCTACCATCTTCTGTTGTCCAGGAGAATAAGCCATGCTGAGTTATAGGAAGTACCTGAAACATCCATTCTGCTTTGCCATGTGCCACTTGATGACACAGACAATGTTTTTTGCCAGGCTGTGTAGGTTCAAGCATTTCTCCTTCCCTGTGGGGTATGTTGATGATGATGTACTAATAATGGATATCGAGCCCTTGGACTCCATATTTCATATAAAAATAGCACCATCGAAGAAAAGATGCCCTCGCAGGGATCTTGCATTACTAGTCATCCTCCTTCCTTCCTATCCCCTCTAAAGCAGCCATGACTTTTATTTCACTGCAGTGATAAAAGAAATATTTAATGCTTTAAACACCTACTGACCACACCAAAGAGATCAGCTAGTTCCTCCCAATTACAGTTCACTCTCCCATCCCTGCTTCCAGCCAATCCCTGCTAAAGAAGGCAAAGGTGAATGTGGCTTCAGGCCCTAAAGAGGGCAAGTGTCCTTTTGCGAAAGAATGGTGAGGGAAGTGATCCCACGCTCTAATCAAAGACAAGGGACTAGATCCTTTCCTCAGCACAAGCCCACATACGAAATGCTGGACAGAATGGCTCACTCCAGCTTTTAAAAAACACAAACCTAGTCTCTAAGTTCTCCTAGATGTCTTGTGGCCATCCAAGACTTTGATTCACCTCTCCAATTCCTCCACCTATTTCAGGGGAACTATAGATCTGATGAGAGAAATATTCTGCAGTGCAAAGATGTACAATGCATTCCACTCAGTGCAGCCTCTCACAAGATCAATCAACATCCTTGGCATAATGGAGAACAAGAGTCTGGACCCAGTTTTATATGTTAATGCGTTTCTGTTAATTTCAGTAATTTTTTTTTCACTTCTTCCACTAACCAAATTTGTCTACCAGTGCTCTGCGGGTGAGGCAGGCCCTAGGCTCTGCTATAGCCCCTTTGTGCCTCTCTGGTGGCACAGAGGGGCCGTAAAACCAGATTAAATGGCCAGTTGAGTATTACCCTAGCACTGGGAGCATGGCTGTGCTGTATCTAGCTGGTAGGATGGCTCCTTGAGGCTTTAGATATCCTGGTTGAACCTGAAACAGGCCTGAGCTGCTCTAAACTGCACTGATTGATATAAAATCACTTTTGCCCCTCGAGAATTTTTTCTCTTTTTTTTTTTTAAACAAATTGTGTTTTGCATAATTTCTCTGTTTTCATCCTACTGTGAATTTTAGTCACTAATTATTGTCTTTTAAAAAAGGATTATTAATAAAAGTACAGAAATGGTCAGGGGCTCTAGCAGGTGTCCCTGTGATGAAATAAGAACAGGAGTACTTGTGGCACCTTAGAGACTAACAAACTTATAAGAGCATAAGCTTTTGAAAGCTTATGCTCTAATAAATTTGTAAGTCTCTAAGGTGCCACAAGTACTCTTGTTCTTTTTGCGGATACAGACTAACACGGCTGCTACTCTGAAACCTGTAATGAAATGTATATAAAACAGACTGAGGCAGGATTCTGAAGATACCTTGCCAGCATTGCAGATGTTTGTTGTGGAATATGCAGGGGAGAGCAGAGCATTTTCCTCTTCTTAAATGCAGTTGGCTGTTGTATCTTGATAATTTGATGACTTCTGCAGAAAAGTATTATTTTAAATGTCACAGGCCAGATCCTCAACTAGTGTAAATCTACATAGTCCCCTTGAGTTCCACACCAGTTTACACCAGCTCAGGATCTGACTCATGTTCTGTAGGATGGTTTGCTTAGGAATAAGTCTTTTGTTTGCATTTCCTGAACTTTGGGTGGTACTGATCATTCACAATGATGGGTTCTTACTCTCTTCATATTGTGTTCAAAGGATGGAAAATACTACGGCAATCTGATAGACTTCTTTGTTGACTGATGGAGGGTGAAGCTGGTCCACGTTCTCCTAGTGGTATTTTGGAGGGTTAAATCTATGGCTTTGAATATTGATTTCTCTTTAATCATTTTGATGTATCCCTTACTACTGGGATCAGTGACGCTGTACTTTTAGCAGCCTTTTCCTATCTCACAGACTCATTAATTACAAGTTTTGCTTTTGCTAATGCAGCTATATCTTCAATGTGCCCATTTCAAATCTGAGAGGAAGCACAATTGGTGCATTCTTCAGTGACCACTGCAATCAATAGGGGAGGGAAATATGATTAGTTTTCTGTAGCCATGTGCATAATTGGGCTGGGCTCACAATCTAAAACCAGCATTGCATTGTTCTGTTTTTATTTGTCATCTAGCAAGAACTGTTATATCTCAACTTTCTGTCCTTTGATGTTTTCACCAAATAACTTTTTTCTTGACCATTATTTGAGATCTTTCTCCAGCTTTTATTTTAATTTTCAATGATATACAGAGAATCATGATTGCTAGGCTGTGCTCACTTATACAGTAGATAAATACATTGCTCTCACTAATCTCTAAAGCAACGGGATTCCTGAACCGTCATAATTATCATCTGTGGAGGTGAAGTAGAGCTGGTTGGCTTTTTTTTTTTTTTTTTTTTAAAATACTGTACTAACAACCAAACTTCCGAACAGGATACCCCAGTGAGTTTAACCAAAAACATTAACTTCCATTAATACATGGCAATGTTTCCTATTATTAAAAAGATGGAGAAACTAGCTTCGTATTGAATCACCTGTCACGTGCTTAGACACTTGCGTTTCTGTTTTCACCTTTCACTTTGCTCATGCTTTTTCTTACACCTTATACCCTGTGGATATCCTACTTTCTTTAAGGACTGCCTGGCTGCACATGAGTATTTGAGCTGTAATATATTTCAAATGAAAGAGGAAATACAGTCACAATCAGAACCTGCCTTGCTTGTTTCTGAGACTCTCTGGAAGTTCTGAATGGTGTGTGGTGTCTGTTCCAGGCAATCTGTCAATCAGTCACATACTGCAACAGTAAAATGTGGCCTAGTCAGGAAATGCCGCAGAGGACTGGGGTGGGGAAGGAAATCACACGCATGGTTTATTGTGCATGTTGTTTTGGACACCACTAATTTTTAAAAGCTCAGATAGTAAATAACCTATGCAATCATGATATCTTTTATTATAGTATTTAACTTCTTTGGTTGTTCCTCAAGCTTTTCAGATGCATGGCTCCTAAACTTTCTGATTAGTTTGCAATAGAATATATTCCACAGCTGCATTGTATAGCAAATAAAAAATAAATTAAAAAACCCACCATTCTGCTAAGAACTTAAGTACATCAGCTTAACCACTTAATGTTTCTTTTCCCTACAAACCAGATCACCCCCTTTTCCAGATTATCTATACTGTGATCAGAATGTAAGAGCTGACATTTTTACAATTAAGTAACGGTTGGCAATACCAAAATGTTTTTCTATACTTGTCACAGCATATACTTATGAACAATCAAAAATTGCTATCTACTGCAGCTGAGGATATTCTGTCTTAAAAAAACAAGGAAATGTCACAGATGTACAGTACTGGATCCAAAATTTTAAAAGTATCCTCTGTATGGATGTGAAAGTTGGATAGAGAGGAGTCGCTATACATTCTGAAACTTACTAGTAATGGTTTCTGTAGCTTTAGCCTACATAGCATAGCTGGATCCATTACTGAAATGAAAGGTAATGGAGATGCCTTTACCTGGATCAATCCAGAAGCTGAATTGCATCAGTGTTCAGTATGTTGTAGATGCTCTGAAAACTTGTCTGCACTGGGAATGTTTTCCTGTAATTTCCCACTGTTGCTGCCACTGTCAAGGGTGTTGGTGGTGGCAGCAGCTGGCATTTTAAGTACTGTATCATCTGAACCTGTTTGGAGCAAGATTTGACAGCACCAGTGAAACTAGACTGGTGAAAGTAATGGTGGGAAAATTTAGCAACAATTTTTATATTGTCATAATAAACTTAGACTTGTGGAGATTGGTTTGCAGAATGGGTGCCAATTCCAATAACCCAGTAAGCTTGTATATTTCACCTTCCCTGCATCGATCCAGTCCAAGGTATCACATCACTTTTTGCATCTGTTTGTGAGCACACTGAACTTTTTATTTTCTTTTTATATATACATGCAAAGAATTTGCCTTTTTTTTTTTTTAATTTAGTACATCATCCTGGGAAGTGCATGTCACAAACCAACTCCACCTTCACCTTCACCACCTGCCGCATTCTGCACCCTTCTGATGAGCTCACACGAGTCACTCCAAGGTAAGGGTTTTCAATGACACACAAACAGTTCAGGGATGCCACAGTCCCATAGGGAGGAAAAGCAAAGGAATGGCATAAGCAAGGGAATAGTAATGGTATGCATGGGGGTGGCGGAGAGAGGGAATAACAAACTGAAATGTGTTCTTTCAAGCTCCCTGCCAAATCTCTCAACCACCTCCCATTCTGAAAGGAGGTGTAATGCCTGGATTTACCAAGCCAGTTGAGATATTGCAGAATCTACCTTCTGCCATTCAAATCTGGCACAGGTCAGAAGCTGCAAGTCTCTTAGCCCAGTGGTATACTACCAGTATTTGAACAAAGGGGTTCCATAAAAGTGTACCCACTGCCCCCCCCCCCCCAACTGGTTATAAATCCTAAGTACCAAATGTGTGAATGGTCTGAGGGTGAAACTCACCCCAGCACAGAGCACCAGCACAAGGAGCCCTATGTCCACTTAAACCCTCAAAATATGCTTTAAGTAAGACTTAAGTGGCACACAGGCTTTGTGCTGCCTCTCTGCACAGGGGTACATTTCACCTGTAGAGAAGAGTGAGGGACTAATGAGTCTATTCATTTGTTATCCCATTTAAACAACCATTGGCGAGACTAAGAATGTATTATACGTTCCTCAGGAAAATATTTGAAAATATCTGGCCCTTGGTACAAGGGGAGCAAATAAATAAATAAAAAAATAAATAAAGCAAAGAGGTAATTTTAGAAGCTCCAGAGATAACTCTCCTCTCCTGAGGAGAGGATTCAGTGCTGGCTAGATGTGGGGAGGGAAAGGTCTCAACAAGAAGCCAAGAAATTGTTCAAATGCTCTCTTCAATTTGATGGAGGAATTTTAAGCTGCTGAGGGCCCCCTGCCACACATCAGAGTGACTGTTTGAAAATGAATTGATGGTTTCAATCTAGTACCTAGTGAACAGGTCGTCTCATAATAATTGGCACTAATAGGCACAGTGTTAGTCAAGAGCGTTAGGATTTGATGACTAAAGACAGTGAGTGGATTTCACACCTAAAGATGGACCCACCATAACTAGTTGGAGGCTGGTATATAAAGTATTTTTTCCATTTAGAAAGACTACACCCAGTTTTCTCCCCCTTCCACCATCTTCAGCCTCCTCAAGGGAGAGTACCACTGTTTTCCTCATTCATGAGCCAATTCAGAGATCTAGATTCATGAAGGGCAGTGCTTAGAAATCAGACTGGCTCCGAGTACTGGTGGCCAAAGCAGAACTTTTGAGAATTCAGGGAATGTGAACACCTGCTGGATTGTGGGTATTTGGAAATGAAGTACAAATTCATTATGGGAAATGGAACTGTTTACACTTACACTTCTGTGTGGTATAAATTAAGAACCGTGCTATGAGTGGCTTTTCCCTTCCAGCACCACCATTTAAATAAGTTACTTTTGTTTTGCTTCAACATCTCTCCTAAAATGTAGACATTGTTGAAGCGCTGTTAATAATGGCCTTAACAATCTTCTTGAGATTCATTGGTTACTAAACTTAACAAATTGCCTACAACCAGTAACTAAACTCAGCTTCATTTTAGCAAATTCTCAGGGACTTAGGTTGCCCTGGCACCATTCATTCAGAAATATGTGATGCTGTCAACAGAACTGTTGGTGAGGAGGAGCTTCTTAAACTATAAATGATTCTTCACAGGTCATGTGAGGAGGAGGATGAAACTACATTATGTCACGTTATGCTGAGAGGAGATATAGGGCAGACACTATGACCCAACGTGGCAGGGGGTGAGCAACACTTACAGCAGTGTCTGTGCTGGCAGGGTCATGTAGAAGAAATTCTAGTGTGTGTGGCACCAGCTAACTCAAAAAGCGTAGATATTTACCCACTTGGTTACATTCTGACCTAACATTCTAACCCAGGTTACATTCTAATCGGACTAAATTTCATGTAGCAAAGCAAGGTGCTGATTTTCCTTGACCTTACCCTGAAGCAGTCCCTAGTTTGAAGCATTTAGGCCCCTTTGGGTTTTTATTTGTTTTTGTTTTTGTGATTGTATTTGGGCTACCCTGCAGTGGTTTTGTTGGGTCGGCATAGTATTCCCAATTAAGGCACTGCTAAGAAAGTGATGCCAATATAAAAGCTGTTTTCATGCAGCACTGGCTCTCTGTTGCATTTTAATGTGTATCTGCAATGACAGCGCAGCAGAAATGTGAGCCTGAGTTTCTGGAAATAAAATCAAATTGGAGTCGGAAGGACTGTGACTGAGGGCATACTTGACAATAAGGTAGTCACTAAGGAGGCCAAAAGCAATTTAGTCCATAATTTGAAATGGAACAGAATACCTATGACAGTGGTGGGGTGTGTGTGTGTGTGTGTTTGTTTGTTTTTTAAATAGGACGTCTTTAAAAATTGACCATTATCTGTAGTGTCCCAAGTTTAGTTTCCAACATTTCTTTGGTCTCACACTAAAAATCAGTTCACAGAGTAAACTTTCTCCTGTTTTCTCTATTCCCAGCCCCCATGCTTTTGAACCCCTACTCTTAGCCAATTGAGGAGATGTACTATACTGTTTGTCATGTTGTCCATTGCTGTTAATTTTGCCAAACTAATCAGAGGTATGAAGTTTCAGCTTTAATCTATTGCCATAGGAAAAGTTCCTCACTAGCCTCCCCCCTTTCACAGCCTTGCACCGTGTGTGTGTATGTACACATTGGTGACGTGTTATTTTCCCAGCTACAATGAGAGGTCCTCCCCCAACATTGCTCACTGCCCAGACAAGCAGTGAGGAAATGTAATAGGTAAAGACTAAACCCAGTACATCTGCATGTCAAGCTATTTGGCACTGGAGACAAGTGCTGCACTTACAGGTAAAAGCCACCAGGTGGTGCAAGGAAATACATTCCATAGTAGCTGAGAGAAGATGCTTTTCAAATTATGATGGATAAACTGCTTTAGCTATTCAAACACCGTGCTTTATTGCACTTCATATCTGGCCTTATTTGGATTTCCCTTTGACAAACTACAGCTGCAGAGTAAAATGAGTAGCCTCTGGGGACTGACATGTTCTCTTTCTAGAATAGTCAACAGATCTGTGTTGTTATGGGTCCACTGCTGAGGCGCAGGGAATCCCAGCAGAGCACAGAGTGCAGGGCATGGGCTGCTACCTGATCTTTCACTGCAGAACTATGCTGGTCCTGCTTGCGGAGGCCTTACTTGGCCACAGAAAAGGGACAGGACTTGGACTTCCTTAAATGGTACTTATAAGCTTGAAAACTGTGCTTTTAATGATGGGTTCTTTACAACTGTCTTAAATAAATAAATAAATAAATAAATAAAAAGCCACCATGTTACACCCCTTCAGGATATGTCTAGTTTAGAGTTTGTGGTCCTGTCTTCATTCAAATTAATTAATTTTCAAATGCCAATTAGGCTGAGTTGAAGTATTTGTGGAGTGTGTTGACTTGCATTTGAAGTAGTGTAAATTAACTTGAGTTAATTGGCAATCCATTACCTAGGTCTGGTCTACCCTGCAGACTTACATTGGTATAACTACGTCACTCAGGGGTGTGAAAAATGCACACCCTTGTGCAACATAGTTACACCGACCTAACCCCCGGGGTAGACAGCACTGTGATGGCGAGAGAGCTTCTCCCATTGACATAGCTATCACCTCTCGGGGAGGTGGATTAACTACACTGACTAGAACTCTCTCCCATTGGTGTAGAGCATCTTCATTAAACCGCCATAGTGACACAGCTGCGCCAATGCACTGTTTGAAGCATAGACCTGCCCCTAGAGTTAAAACAGGACCAGTCTCAGCAAACCCTACGATATTGTCTGCATGGGAGAAAAAGGTGCATGTTTTGATTTAGGGCTTGTCTGCAGTTGGATATGTACCAAAATAATCATTCCAGAATAGCTATTTTGGTACATTTAGAAGAGCAGGCAAGCCTTAGGCTTAGCTCAGATGAACCTCCCCCTTAGTGTCCGTGTAGACACAGCTTACCCCTTTCAAACATTTTTAAAGGCACTAAACTCTGTTTATGCAGCCATTAAGGGGAGTTAAACTGGACTGAAAAAACATTTTTTTGCTCATTGAGACATGGCCAAAGAGGTTGCATTTCAGTAAACTGTGAGGATATCCCTATAGTTGGAAATGACTCTCTAAAGTCTGTAAAGCATTTTGGAATTCACCTGAGTGACAGGGTCAGACCAGATGGCTACAGGAGCATGATAGAAGGTAGATATATTAGCCCCAGATTAAGCAGGTTCCTTTTCCCTGAGTAAGATAATGGGCTGTTCCAGAACAATCAGGAAGTTGCTGGAAGCAATTAAGGCAGGCTAATTAGGATACCTGGAGCCAATTAAGAAGCTACCAGGATCAGTTAGGACAGGCAGGCTAATCAGGGCACCTGGTTTTAAAAAGGACCTCACTTCAGTTAGTGAGGTGCGTGTGTGGAGCTGGGAGCAAGAGGCACTAGGAGCTGAGAGTGAGAAGGCATACTGCTGGAGGACTGTGAAGTACAAGCGTTACCAGACGCCGGGGGAAGGTGCTGTGGTGAGGATAAAGAAGGTGTTGGGAGGAGGCCATGGGGAAGTAACCCAGGGAGTTGTAGCTGTCACGCAGATGTTACAAGAGACACTGTAGACAGTTGCAATCTACAGGGCCCTGGGCTGGAACCCGGAGTAGAGGGCAGGCCCCATTTCCACCCATCCCCCTCAACTCCCTATCTGAGACAAGAGGAGGTGACCTGGACTGTGGGTCCCACCAGAGAGGAAGGTCCCTGGCCTATCCCCCGACCCACTAGGTGGGTCAGCAGATGCTGCGGGGATTGTTCTCCTCCCTTTCTCCATGCTGGCCAGTGATGAGGTTAGCTGAGTGAACGGCAGGTTTGAGCCACGAGCAAAAGTGGCCAAACTGAGGGCTGCCGTGAATCTCTGAGGTGAGCCAATCCTCCAATAAGCGCAGAAATGCAAGTTAAGCTGAATCCTCATTCATGTGAGAAGGACCAGCCACTGGGGAGAGGGAAACTCCTCAAAATTAGTGCCAACGGTTATACATTTTTTTAACCAATAGAATCAAAAATGCTATTGGTCAGATCCAAGAAATATGCCTGCATGTGTGTTTACAGCCTTTGTTGCCGGTGTTTTATATTTACTGTGCTGGGTGTTCCTGACCTGCACCTTCTGACCTGCTGTTGGGATTGTTTTGTTTCTTTAGATGGGAGAGGGTTGGGCAGTGGATGTTCAGTGCTTTCCCTGGTTCAAGACTATGCAAATAAGCATGAAATTTGTGGACACCAAACATAACAATAAAACTCACCCATATAGTATTTGGTTTGCTACTGAGTTATCCATTACTCAACTAACAAACTATTGATAATCAGTGGCCTGCTTTTTTCAAAGGTGTGGAGTACCTAATGGGAGTCTTTCTGGTAGTGAGTGGTCAGCACCTCTGAAAATCAGGGCACAAGTCTTTCCCCCCCCCCCCTTTTTTTCCCTCAGTTTAATAGTTTAATAAAAGGGCTGGTTTTAATCAGACAGATGGTGAAAATACCAACTCCCAGCTTCTCTGTTACAACCACTTCTGCAGCCAATTGATCATAATGGTTTCTGCTACCCACCTGCTACTCTCATGGAATAGCAAGATACAGCATTACTGGAACCATTAGCAGTTTGGTGGGTGGGGAGTTGCCGCTCTGATCCATATTCTGGTCTCATTGAAGTCAGTGGTCAAACTCCAATTTACTTAAACCTTTCCCTATTGAAGTCATTGGGAGTTAGGGCCAAGTCCTGATCCCATTCGAGCCGAAGAGGAAACGCTCTAGCAGCTGAATTATTAAAGACCATTTATTTGTGGTTACGTCAAAGGATGTTTGACGCGGGGTGCTGGGAAATCATTCATCCAGCCTTGCTGGACAAAAATGATGTTTAAAGCTGAGCTCCAGATGTTCAAAGTGATGATCTTTAGAACTCAATGTCCTGTATCCAGCGTTCCCAAGAGTCGGCGGATCTTTTGCGTCAGTTTTTCAGGCTCCCTTATAAATGGTATACTTGTTCCTGTTGAAAATATTTACCCGGGCTCATTAATTCACCTTTTCTTCCTTTGTTTTCAGCCTTAATGCGGCACCTACTCCAGCTTGCGGCAGCCTTGGCAATTTGAAAGGCACTCCGGTCGCTACCCCATGCACCCCTCGGCGTCTAAGCTTGGCAGAATCCTTCACTAACCTTCGGGAATCCACAACTACGATGAGCACATCCTTGGGCCTGGTGTGGCTGCTTAAAGAACGAGGGATCTCAGCAGCAGTGTACAATCCACAAAGCTGGGAGAGGGCCAGCAGGGGCACCATCCTGAACCCGTACTCTCCTAAAATGGCGATCATTCCTTCCACTCCTCCGAACTCACCTATGCAGACTCCCTCTTCTTCCCCACCCGCTTTTGAGTTCAAGTGCACCAGCCCTCCATATGACAACTTCCTCGCTTCCAAACCTGCTAGTTCCATTTTGAAGGAGGTGAGAGAGAAAAAGAACATCAGGAACAGTGAGAGTCAGACCGATGTGTCTGTCTCCAACCTTAACCTTGTGGACAAAGTAAAGCGGTTTGGAATTGCCAAAGTAGTTAGCTCGGGGCAAACGCAAGCGCCTCCCTTAACTGATGACGAGGGACCTCTTCTCTGTGGGGCTCAAGGACCAGTAAGGGCCTTTGTTCCCCGAGGCTTGGCCCCAGAAGGCCTTCAGTTGGGCTGCCCTTCTGCAACAAGTGCCATTGGCGGTATTCAGCTGAACACTGGCATTCGAAGGAATCGGAGCTTCCCAACCATGGTGGGTTCCAGCATGCAGATGAAGGGCCCTGCAACTCTCACTTCTGGCATCCTAATGGGAGCCAAGCTCCCTAAGCAAACTAGCTTACGATGAAGGACTTAATTTTTATGGCTAGTCTTTTAAAGAGATACCAAGAACCTGCCTGCAATTTTTTTTTTCTTCCATTGCCTCCTGAGTTTGACAAATCAACTTTGTGCCTAATGGGAGAAGTGTGTAAACTTTGTACAATTTGTAAATATGTACCAGATATATTGTAACGAATTTGTTTATTTTACTGTTCAGTTGAGTGCAAAATGTTCTGACACTGCAGTTGCTGTATTAGGGTTTAACTTGCTAACCTTCTGAAAGGTGGTTGTTTTTTTTAAAGATGCACTGAAGGCGGGGGGAGGAACCCAACAATCCATGGATAGAAGAAAATGAATTCTGTAGCTAGCCTAACTTGACCTAGCATAGCAAGATTATTGACCATGTTACCTGAGACATTGGAATAACAGCAGCAGGGAGCATTTGTGCTTTGGTAAGTGCTAAACAGAGTAGTCAGCTTAGCATCTGTGTTAATTTCATTTTGCCATTGTGGATGAAGTGGGTTATTGTGTGGCTGTTATGCTTGAATAGATGAGACATTTTTTTGTTTTTTGTTTTTTTCCTGGTATGATAAACTTGAACTAGTACTGTGTTTTGAGGTCAACGGGCCTGCTACGTGCCTGGAAAAATGACACATTTCCACTACTGCTGTTTCTTCTGGCACATCTGTATTCTGTGTGATTCACTTTATTATTTTCAATATTGCACTGGACTGTGGAAGGAAAAATGCTTTACATTGTGTTCTCTTGCTGATACTGAAAATCACACCTTACAAACTATCCTTAAAGAGATTAGTTTTCACACTTCACAAGATAACATGGCAACCACTTCCTGGGAGCCAGAGTCACTGAATAGATCGGAAAACAGTCTTGTTTGAAAAGATTGTTTAGCAAAAGCAGTCTTTGAAACAGGTGTGTGCTTGAAATATCATGCAGGGAAGAACCACAAAAGTATTTAGTAACAGAATATGGTACAAGCAAGGGAAAGCAGCTTTTGACCTTATATTTACCTTTTCGCTACAGGTTTTATATATCTAAAGAAATCAATCCACTAAGTGGTTTTATAACAGGGTGAGAATATTTTCTACTTAGCTTTCATCATTTTTCATAGAAACCTGTTTCCATCCAGGTGTTGTAAACTTGCCAGAAGTAACAGCCATTTGAAAACATTTTTATCCCCCCGCTATAATAAGCCCATATGCTTTCAATCAGGAAAGTCCAGTATTTGTTAGAATTTTCTTTCCTGTCCCGCCCAATTTTATGCTAGGTGCTTGCAGGAATATTTGTTAGCTCTTAAAATAGAAATGGACAAAAAAGATCTTATTCCCGTGGCCAAGAAAAGATTGTTTTTGAGCTTTGATTTAAAAAATCAGGACCTTCTTTTTTCCTTGTAGTCTCTGTGAAGTTTAAAACCAAGCAGCCCGTTTATTTATTGCCACTACTACTGCACTACATGTAATTGCCGCAAATTGCTATGTGTACCAGACTGTTACTAAATCATTAGCACTGATAATTTCTTGTATGAATGGAACTGTCTTTTAGTCTTTGTTACAAGAGAAGGATGCCTTTGAATGAAGTAGATATTACAATAGTGCAGTGATATTTTGAGAGAAAACACATGAGCCAAATACTGCATGTGTTTGAAGACTTCTATTTATTCTGTGAACTTTAAAAAAAGTTTTAGTAAAATGTCATCAGCTCCATTTGCTGTTGTATATGTGCACTTATTGCAAGTAACTTTAAATCTTTTTATTTGAATGTATCTTTAAAACTAGATAGAATAACAATTAGATCTGAAAAATCATTGATTTTTATGGGCCATTTTATGTACCCAGAGAGAGAGAGAGCAATACCATATGAGAATTAAAAATGTAAAAGCTAATCATGCAATTTGGAAAGTATATTATTATTTCGCCTTTAAGTAAACAATAGGAGCTGTCCAATCACCAGAAAGCAGGTGTAACACATCAGAAAGATAAAATTTAAATTTTCTTCACTAATGAATATCAATAAAATAAAATAAATGTGGTATTGTTGTGTATTACTCAGTTTTATCCTTGGGTTTTTAAGGTGATAAATACTTCCACCTCAAAATGCCATATTGCTTCTTGAGTGAGCAAAAGGAATGTAAGCTCATGTGGCTTTTAATATTTGTGGTGACTAAACTATGCTAAATATAAAACTGGTTTAAAAAGAACCAAAAAAGGGAACGGGAATTATTTTTCCCAGTATTTTTCAACCAACTGTAGAGAACTGGATGAAGTTTTGGTTGTTGGGGGTTTTTTTGGTTTGTTTGTTTTTTAATTTCAACATTTTGTCCAGTAAAGCCCAAGCCCCAGAAAGATAATACATTTGGACTTTATACAGTGTGTGTATATTCTGTTCAGAGCAGGTCATGAACTCTCCCTGATTATGGGCTATATAAAAATGGTAATGTTTAAACATCCAAGTATAGAGATGGTGTGTGAGGCCAGGGGAGTCCAGCAGGGACCTGGGTCAGGTCTAGTCGTATTTAGTATCTTCATTATTGATTTGTAAGAGGAAATAAACACCACATTAATGAATTTTGCAAGTAATATTAAATTGAAAGATGGTACAAATACCAGTGAGGGCAGAGTAATAAAACAAAAGGATCCATTAGATTAGACAGATGGACAGAGAATCAGAGTGTGATTCAACTTGGACAAATGCAGTCTGAAATATCTGGAAAGAAACAATCTAAATGCCAGATATTCTTTGGGGAGGAAGAAACCTGGAGAAAAGTAATGCCAAGAGAGAGTTGGCATGAGTTTGCAATGTGATGTGGCAGTTGCAAAGAAAAGATGGGTGAAATTACAGGCTGCATACATAGAGACATGCTATCAATGAATAGAGCGTAATAGATTTCCTTTCTGCAGCTCCATTGCGACTCTGCCAGAAATTGTGTTCCGTTCTAGGAATCTCATTATCAAAGAGAGTGATTAATTGGAAGGAGTTCAGTGAAGAGTGTTCTGGAGGGACCAACCTATGCGAACGACTGTGTTAAGTTCGTACAACTTCAGCTCAGGGATGACTGTGTTGAGGAGGGATAGAAGTGAGACATTTGAAGGGTGTAAATGGGAAGTTATTTTTAGTTTTTGAGGGGGGTCCATAGCTAGGAGTATACTATACTATAGCCCCTATACTGTTTTTATTCCTCCTACCTGTTATGTTTTTGTCTTAAACTAGGTTATAAACTCTCTTTGAGGCTGGGACTGCCTTTTGCTAGAGGTCAAAACAGCACCTAGCACCATGGTGCTCCAACCTAGTTGTGGCCTCTTGGCACAAGTACAATGCAAATTAGAATATTCTCTAAAGTTCACTTCAAATCCTTCTGAAAGATAGCAAAGGTCCCCCTTGCAATCCTCAGTGTCAAAGGCGCGCTCAGCATACAAGGCCTCTACAGGATTCTCAGTCAAGCAAGCTTCATGCTAAGCTACTAAGAAATCTTCTCACATCAGCCTGCTTAGCTTTTAGGAATCTTAATGGGTCAGGATGGGTGAATGGTCTAGAAATTATTTTGACATTTCACGACAATCTTCCTTAGCGTGGAAGCTAAGCTTTCATTAGGGCTAAGCTTTCAAATTTCTGTTAAAATCTTCTCTACTTATAATCAGAGAGCTCAGTCTCCCAGAGAAAGCATTTCTCTTTGAATTCATTTTGTACAGTAACAAAAACATTGTCCAGAAACACCTGTCTGTAAAACCTGGACCAGAACTCTTCTCATATGTCATGGAATTAATTGTTTCCTTTAGCTCATGTAGAGAAACAAGGGCCTGGAACTCTTTTATCTTCACAGAAAACTCTGGGAATTTCAGTGCTCTTCCTTGTGGGATAACCCTCTTGTCCCTTGAAAGATTTTTAATTTTTTTTCTGCTGGACCCTGTTTCTCCTACAGCCTGTTCATGCCCACTTTCTCAGCACATGGAAGGCGACAAGCTTTGTAAGGGCATCTGAAGAAGTGGGTTTTTTACCCACAAAAGCTTATGCCCAAATAAATCTGTTAGTCTTTAAGGTGCCACCAGACTCCTTGTTGTTTTTGAGGATACAGACTAACACAGCTACCCCTCTGATACATTGTAAGGGCGTATGATATGTACATGGCAGACATAAATGAAAAGCAATTTCCTTAAGCAGTGGGAGGAAAAGCATGGCTTCCAGAGTGGTACTCATGCGTGGATTTAGCAAGGTGTTAACAAGGCTGCTGAAGTTTCACAAGCAATAGCAGAAAATGGTGCTGAATGAGAAAATAATGTATTGTTATGCAGGGCGTTGATTGAAAATTTATTGAAGCTGGTGGGTGGAACAGCTGCCCTTCATTCAGAATAAATGTAAAAAGCAATTAAGCTCCTTAATAGAATAGATATCAGAAACAATAGGCGCCTCTGCCCAAAATGCAGGCTTCTGGCAAGGTCCGTCAGGAATCTGAGCTATGTAGGCAGAAGGGTTTCACTGGGAACTGATTGCAAATGCAAGCGGCTGCATATTGTTTGGTGGGGTGTGTGTGTGTGTGTGAGAGAGAGAGAGATTGAGAGAAGGAAGCCCAGAGACAGCAAAAAAGCACTTTTAGCATGATCCTGAGAAAAAGCTGAGAGCTTTGGGTAAAGTGCTGGCTGGAAAGAGGCTTGGAACAATGAGCAAAGAAACTGTCTTCAGTTGTTTGATTCTGCCTGTGTTCAGGGAAACAGGACTTTGTGTACACTTTTTGTAAATAAATAGGGTTCCATCAAAAAAATACCTGGCTCTCATCAATTTCTCCCCTTATTGAAAACAACCTGCAAGAATCCAAATATTGGCTAACCACTTGGGTCAAAAAGAGATAAAAATGTTCAATTTGCAAGCATTGTATGTAAGTTTTTAGGGTGTAATTGGTGAAAATTGTTTTCTTTTTCTGGATTTTAATGTTGATGGTCCTGTGAATCCCTACATTTCAAGAGATTATCTAAAAATCCAAATGCCGAAACTGGCTTATTTTCCTGTTGGGATAAAAAAGTTGTA
Organism: Caretta caretta; assembly: GCF_965140235.1. Taxonomy (NCBI): domain Eukaryota; kingdom Metazoa; phylum Chordata; order Testudines; family Cheloniidae; genus Caretta; species Caretta caretta. Next base: position 188,027,991 of record NC_134207.1, on the reverse strand, counting down.
TCAGATTTAATAATTTTATTAAGGTGTTAAAATAAAAGAAATGGTACAGAGTTTAAGAGTAGAAGTTTCTGGTTATCAGGGAATAAGGTACAGATTATCAAGGGGTGCAAAGTTTGATTTAGGATCGGATGGCGTAAGGAATACATAATCTGCAGTCTCCCCCATGGGGGTAAAAGGTTAACGGGTCAAAGTACAGACATTGAGATAGGAGGGTATGTTGTTCATGTAATGGCTATGTTCAGGTGTGGAGTATAATGAGTGTATATGATGATGAGGATGGATTTACCCTCATTTGGTGAGATTTAATGTTCAGTGAGTTTATGGTTCCAGTTCATTTTGTCCAATGTTACCCTCTCCTTAAAACACTAATTCATTGTGGCCTGTAAACCCTACTCTTTCTCTTTTACTAACTGTTTCATTAATACCTACTCCCACATCTCTCTCTTCAAATTTACAGTCTCTAAGCAAAGCAACCACATGATCTAATCATTGATAAGCTGTCTTTTCCCTACCCTACAGTGTTGACTGTCCTTCACCATGTTACACCTACGCCCCATCCTGCAATATGTGCACAGATAGGTGTTTATGCAGAGCCCCATTTAAGTCCATGGGGCTTTGTGCAAACAGAGGGACCAGCCTGTACCCCTTTTCTTGTGGGATCAAAGCATTAAGCTCTTTGGGAAGGGACATTTTATTGTACTTGTCTGTAAAAGGTTTTTTTGGCATTTATGCGTCCATCAAAATAAAGTATTAACTATGAGTAGTAAGACCAGGTATACCAGATAAGCTCTTCTTTCGTTGCCTTGTGTGTTTTCTCCAGATATTGAAGAGGATGAAGTCTGGATCTTCTGGCGTCCCATGATACCTTCTCCACTTGACCAGGTGGATTCGTGTGATTTTTCAAGTTCTGTTAGTAGCCTCTGTCTGTGATGGAGCAAAGAATACTGCTGCAGAGACCTAAGAAAAAAAAGCAAGGGATGATGCTTCAGTAATCTTCACAGGAAGCAGGACAGGCAAAAGAAATGAACTTACTGTAGAAATTATTAAAGTAAAATTATTACACTATAACACTCAAGGAAGGGATTTGTAAAATCAATAATATGTGCTACGGCATGAGAGGAACATTAGCCTCATTGGGAATAGTGCAGTTCCCACCTCAGTTCCAAACCAGTCAAATTGTGCTGTCATGTTGGATGACACTTTGAGAGATACTAACTACCCATTGGGGCCCTAAAGGAGCCGGTTTTAAGAAAGACAAATCTCCTGCAGCATCCTCAGAAAAGATATCTATTTAAGGTACCGATCTTAAGACACGCACTTAAATAATCCCAAAGGTTTACAAAAAAGTTGGGTTCTCAGCACCCCTAACCTAGCTATCTAACACCACATGGCTGGTTTTGGGGTCAATAACATTAACGTTTTAATACTCCTCATGGAATTTGTCTCCAGTTTTACAAAATTTACACACAGCGGAATTTATTTTAGGCTCGAGGTTCCTACCATCTTTTGAGCTCAAAACGAACAGGTGTAATAATTTATTTTTCAGACTCTGCCTCCTTGTTTGTTTCCATTCAAGACAGTGATGTACCAGAGCAGCCAGAGTGCTTTCCGTTGCCTTCGTATTGCCACCAGAGGGCACTCTGAGACCTGTCCATGTCTGGAAATAAAGAAATGCTTCCACCAGGTCTGCTAAGGCACTTCAGGTGCAGCGTAATGCTTGATTCTTCAGCCAGTCTGGTCACGCTGTTACAAGTGGAGGTTTTGGGGTCAAGTGAGTAGCAAAAAGTCACACTTTTGATGGTCCGCGTATGCTTCACTCGTCCTAATCTTGGGCTGAATTAGGGCTTTCTGGCATTGTTCTGCTGGTGGTAAATTGGTTCTAACACTGCTGTGCAGGAGGAGTCTCTGGTGGCACAGACAATGTTGCGGCTGGCTCCTGCACCTCCACCTTCCCTGCAGAAGATGTAGTGAGCATGAATGAGAAAAAGGTGATGTGGCCAGGGTTTGCCTGCACTTTGGTGGTCCCCTGGTGGTTAGCCCCTCAGGGCCATGGCAGTATAATTTATAACTACCTGCAAGCTGCCTTCACTTATGCTGGGGGACTAACCCAGCACACAACCAGCCCCTCCTTAGCTGTGCACTCCTTGACTGCACCTGAGCAGCAAGGTGACTATGTTGATTGGTGGGTCGAAATATATGGAATAATAATTGCATGTATCTGTACTAGGACTATGCTATGGAAGCCAAGTAAGAAGGAAGAACATTGTGTAATATTTTATTAACGTCCAAACTCTCCTTTGCGCCTGCAGTTGATCCCTGCTGTGGCTTTGAGTAGTGTCCCTGAGGGTGCTTCACTTGAGGATGTTGGCTCTTGATCAGAGATTTTCATCAGCAGTGTCTGTGGGTCTGCACCTGTGTCCAACACAGCACAGCTCATGCTCATGCGACTGCAATTTTATAATTAGGGTTAGGCTGTGATATTGTATAAAGCCATTAAAACTGTCTTTTTTCCTAAAAGATTTTTCCAAAGCGTTCACAGGTAATTTTTGCTTCCAAACAAGTTAAAGAAAATGCTACGGGTCATATTTATTATAGGCAGAGCTGGGAGCACCTCCTATTTGGTTGCCCACACTGTATGACCTGGTTTTCAGTTGCTTATAACATTGCCAAATTTTAACCATTTGGGCTAAAATTGTTTGTGCTGGGTGTCTGCCTCCGAGTGAATATTTTTGAAAGTGTCAGCCAAACCGAGTCATTCATTTCCAAGAATAAGGCTAGGGAAAAATATACTGCTTTGCCCATGATAGAGAGTCCTGACAACCTTTTCTTTAAAACAAAACAAAACAAACTCTAGCACGCCCTTCTTTGGAGGAGTCCTTTGTGTTAGGGATGAGCCTTTTGCCATCTGTGTGAAAATTCACCCAAATTCGGTCAAGGTATAGCTATTGAAAAAAAATCACATGCTTTGCACATGCTCAGCAAAGTTTTGCAGCCAAAAATTCTGAAGATTCTGTCCACACTGAACATGCTCCTGCAGGCAAGACTTTCCCAGTTCTGGGTTGGTGCTGTGGACAGGCAACAAAATTGAGACCAGTGAACCTGTCTCTCCAAGAGCCTGACAGTGAGGGGATGGGCGTGGGACAATCACACACCAGCCTTCAACAGACAACCTTAATTCTGGCATCTCCTAAACTTTTGAGTTCTTGACGTTGTAACTTCAATAATGTTCTTTTAGCACTGTTTTTTTGAGTGTAATATTAAAAATATGGCACTGACATTACAAAGAAGGTTTAATATCTGATAGCCCATCATCATATGTCCCATTCAAATACATATTAGGGTTTGAGCCAACTAAGAATAAGTGCTGCTTCCCGGCACAAGGGGGACCTTAGGTAGTTTGGAGGGATTAGCTTTCTGCTCACTGGCTCAGAGAGCTATATCCCTCCCATTGGTTCAAGGGCATCCATACGGTCAGAGGGCCATATCCTCTGCCCTCTGCTTGGGGTTATTGTCTGCACGCCCCAGGAAGGGTAATACATGAAAACTCCCTGCAGAGAATTACTCAGTTTCCCCTTTCTGGGAGGGGACACTGTGCCCTTAGTTTCCAATGCTGCCGATCAGATGACTTAATACTTACAAAGGGCAAGGTACCTGCACAGGGAAGCAAGAGGGTTTTAGTCCCCAGCATTGGGTAAGTTACCAGTGGAACCCAGTGATGTGGGAGGAGGGGAAAGTTGTCCATGCCGAACAACAAGCCGTTGAGCTGGGTGTGGGCATGTGCAGAGCCTTGGTTCTGTTCCCATCCGCAAAGCGCCACTCAGACCAGCTGAGCTTGGCAGAGATGGATGTAATCTGCTACTGATATAGGCCAGTTCCCCCCTAAAATACAGTACAGCTATGTGCTGCTCCTTACTCAGGGCAGATTGCCAAGCGATAACTTAGCAAAAGCTAAGCACATCCAAAGGGGAAACCACTAAGAGAGAACAACGGGGGAGCCCATCTTTTGTCACTGCTTTTCATGCATCTTGCAGAGCAGAGCTGTATTTTAAGAGAAGGGTGAATATTTTTCATTCATTTCAAAGATCGTATTAAAAGATTGCCCACACCATGAATTAATGATGTGTTTCTCTGAGGCAGAGCAACTGGCTTATACAAATGCACAGGTCCATCAGCTCCTTCCCAGAATGCCCTCCCTTCTGTGTTAAATAATTGAGCAATTTAAAGTAATTTTAGTGTATTACAGATACACTATAGAACGTTGTGATCTAAAATATGGCCCAGGATTCCGTGTTCTCTGTCTTTGTGGGAGTGCTGAATAGAGGCTCAATCCACTATTGCCAATGTCTCTCTCTCTCTCATGTTCTACAGTACCTGTTTTGAAATTAAATGCATAAAGCAAGGAATAAAATTAATTGAATCGGGTCTACAAAGAAAGATTGTGTCTTTATCTGTGAAATGGACTGATCTGCCATTTCACCAATGTTCATTCAAATCTCCCGTAAGGCCTAATTTATGTGATGCTAAATTCAATATCAGCAGGTTGGCAGCGCTAGTAAACGCCTCTCCAATGCAAACCAAAGGATGCCAACATACAGCGCGTACGGAAATTCTCACAATATTTTCAACCCAGATTCTGTAAAGTGGCAGAAGAGCAAACACTGGCATTCAGGGAGAGGAGCTGCACAGGTGGCTTTATGTCCCCTTTGTGGACTCCAATCTTGAGCCTGCTGGGCTCCAAACCAGTTTGCCTTGATTTAAGTTAGAGCAGCCTAAGGACTTCTTCAGTTTATGCCATTTGCCAGAAGCTGTCCCTAATGGCCATTACAGCACCTGAGACTGATATGCAATGACTTGCTGGCCCCACCCCTTTCCACCAGCCATGACCTCTGCACCCGCAGTAGGCAGAGGGGTATCACAGAAGCTGCTACAGTAGCTCTATGCCGTCTGGGGATCCCAGTGAGGGATGTTCTTCCGACAGCTGGCCATGCCCACTCTAGGGCTGATTTGTGCTGGTGGCGTGGCCCATGCAAGCCCTAATGCAGAGGAGAATCAGAACCTTTAGCTGTATTGTAACCATCTGAACACAAGTTATCTGAATTCTCTGGAGCCCTCTGCCTGGCCACGCTACCAGTGTTTGCCATTAGGTAGGTACCTGCTGTTTTGATGCTATTCTTTTCTGCTACATCTGGAAGATGTTTCACAATCAAAGAACGGTGACATCTGCTTAAGGAAAGCTTTTTGCAGCACACACTGGCTTGTGCAGGGAGAAATCTCCTCTTTGGTTCTCTTAGTGTAGCTGCTATCTGTAGATCATGAGTGGACTATTCACACGAAACAATACATTTAATTAATTTAGCTCCCATTGTCTGAAAAAAGATTTTAAGTTTTACAAATCTGTTTGCTGTTTGAAGCATTTGACCAATATTTGATACAAACAGATTTCACCCTCTGTGTTGTACATGATTTGCCACAACTGTTGCTTCAAGTATTTGCTGTTTGGGTTGTGTGATTGGGCACGTGATGTTATTTCTGCTCCCTGATTGGGTGACTGAATTTTTTAGCAACGCGGGGGACTGATTAAGTCAGGTGTGGCCCAAGGGGTCATAAGAACACATTTGCAGAATTAACTGGTTTACTGATAGCTCAGCCTCAATGATCATTAAAATTGCCTTGAACCCCTTTTCCATGATTAATAAAAACAAATATCTTCCATATTGATGCCACAATCCCTTAATAATAATTAGTAGCCTTATAGCTTGGGTCTCAGCTATACATTTATAGTTCATAGGATAGCTGGAATGGGGAAAAATGGGTTAATATAGCACAAATCATCTGTGATCTCATGATGACATGCTAATTTTTCCATTTAGATCAGGCCCTCTATGTATGTCATCACATAGTCAAAATCCTGGGCAGCAGTGTGGATCATGCCTTCTGCACAAAGACTGCCCACAGAGCTGTTGATTTCTACACATTAGTATTCTGTTTGGTCCAATGGGAAGAGAAATAGAAGAAAAAGCATATAACACATTAAATGGATTTAAATATACTTTTCTATATATTTCTTAATGGTTGTCTGAGACTTGGTAAAGGGGACATCTGTATTAGATTTAACTCAGAATTTGTAGGTTTAGTACATGTCTTAAGTTTAACATTTTATTGTCTTTTTTGGGGGGGCATGAAAATTAGGATATTTTCTTTTATTTAGTATTTGTGTTACAGTAGTGCCTAAAGACTCCAAGCAAGACTGGAGCTCCATTATGCTAGGTACAAATTACTGGGCATAAGATATTCCCTGTCCCAATGAGCTTATAATTAGAGCTGGGCAAAAAAGATTTTGGCAAATGGTAAATTTGATCCCCAAAACAGAGTACATTTTTAACTATTTGCAAATTCAGACCAAATTCAGCAAATAGTTTTGGATGAAAAATACTCAGATTTTTTTCCCCCCAGAAATGTCAAAAGGTTTTGGTTTGACATTTTTGAAATCAGCTGTTTTGATATTTTGTTTTAAAAATGACATTTTGAAAATGAAATATCAATTCAAAACAACATTTCATTCAACCTCACTGACATTACGTTTCAGTTTGAAACTTTTTTTTAAATGTTTTGGCTCAGCTACTAAACAAAAAATCAGTTATTTGGTCAGGTCTACTTGATCAGTTCCCTGTCTTCTCTATTCATATGTGGAGAAAAGACACATTAGCTTAATTTTTTACAAATGAGCAACTGCGTCATAGAGATTAACTGACTTGCCCAATGTCACACAGGAAATCTGTGGCAGAACTGGGAACTGAACTAAGAGCTAGTGAAAGGCCCTCCCATGCCTTAACCAATAACCATCCATCCTTTCAGTTAATGCATCTCCATAAAGTAATGAAATTCTGCTTTGCTTTTACTACATATTTGGATTTTTATTTATCTTCATTAAATTGTAAACAGAACAATGTAATAGGGAAATACAGGGTTAAAACACCGAGACCCTATTTTAAGCCCTTAAGCCACATTTTAGTGCAGGGTTTGGGATTCTCTCTTACTTCAAGGCTTCACTTTGGGTGTTTAACTGATGTATGGAAAGTCTATCCTCCTACTACAATAATGTGATGTCCCCTTTCAATGTAAATACTAAGGTTGATTAATCCAGCGAAGAATCTGTAGAGTTTTCCATCATGGCCTCATAAAGATACTGAGAGAGAGCTACAAAGCCTTGGAGAGATGCAATGAAGCTAAAGAATGAAATAGGAGGTTGGTTTTTAAGGCAACCCACTTTAGCAGCAGAAAAGATGAGGGTGATCATGATAATATTTTCCAAAGGCATTATGACTGTCCTGTCCATAAGAGGAATATAACATGAGAGAGCATGTTTTCGTCAGTTGCTCCAAAGTGAAGGAGGATACAGTTGAAGTCTTTTTTAGAAACCTATAGCAACTGGTTGAATACTTTGAGTTTGAGGAGAGCAATGAGTTTGTAAAAGGTAGACTTGTGCTTGGAATAGGAGCTAAAAATCTGTCTCAAAGGGATTGCAAAAGACAGAAGGCCTAACTTGATGGAGTGCCATAGAATTTGTCCTTCATTGCAGGTTGCCTTTAATTAAGTGGGAAGAAAACCTGAATCCTTTCCTGGAGTTGCTGGAAATAAATGTGTGTCAGACAGAAGGTCTGCCATTACCTTTTGGAAACAGCTGACGCTTTTAAAGATAAAGGAAATTGTAAGCTGGAGAGCTAACTTGCCAGCCCAGGCAGGATCTGTTTCCGGCCCTTACCTAAGGGCAGAGTTTATTGGCTGAACAGAAATTTAGGCAAAATACCGAACTAAAGTAGTTCCTCTGATGCCCCTGACTACAACTCCGAGAGGCTTTTCCCTCACTTCTCTCAACTAGTGCCTTGACTCAGGTTCTTCTGCAGGAGCATTTCCACTCCCAGAAGTTCTCAATTCCAAGGCTCATAGCGATAATTAGGTATGAGAGGGCACCTAAAAGTACACCAACAAAATCACCTTAAGTCAGGAAACCGGATCAAGTCAACAGGCTAGCTGAAACAGAACATTTTCACATCTCTTCCTTCTGGGCCACTGTCATAAACTACAGCTAAGGGTACCGTAAAATGCCTCCTTTACCTGTAAGGGGTTAAGAAGCTCAGATAACCTGGTTGGCACCTGACCAAGAGGACCAATAAGGGAAGAAGATCCTTTCATATCTGTGGGGGGAGGGGTTTTTTGTGCTCTCTTTGTTGTTGTCTCTGGGACAGAGAGGGACCAGGGCAGGAAAAAAAATCTCCTAAAATCCTACCTGAAATAAGCATCTAAGATTACAAAAATTGTAAGTAATAGCAAGGAAATGCATTAGATTACCTTTTGTTTTAGCTTGTGAATTTTCCCTATGCTTAGAGGGCAGTTTATTCCTGTTTTTTGTAACTTCAAAGTCTTGCCTAGAGGAGAATCCTCTTTGTTTTAAATCTTATTACCCTGTAAAATTACCTTCCATCCTGATTTTTACAGAGGTGCTTCTTTTACGTTTTTCTTTATAATAAAATTCTGTTTTTAAGAACCTGATTGGTTTTTAGTGTCCTAAAAACCCAAGGGTCTGGTCTGTGCTCACTTTGTTTACCTATTTGGTTGGTATATTATTCTCAAGCCTCCTCAGGAAAGGAGGTGAAGGGGCTTGGGGGGATATTTGTGGGGAAACTCCAGGTGGAACTCCAAGTGGTCCTTTTCCCAAATCTTTGTCTAACTCACTTGGTGGTGGTAGAAATCAGCTTAGGGGGTCTTTCATGTGGGTCCCCACATCTGTACCCTAGAGTTCAGAGTGGGGAGAGAACCCTGACAGCCACCAAGCCTCCTTAACAAAATAACCATCCCCCTCCCCAAGCATGTAATTCACAAAGCCTGAGTTAGGCACTGAGGCTGCCTATATGATGCATGGGATCCATAAGAATGGGATCCACAAGAGCAAGGGTACGCTGGTTGGGGAGTGCCTCAGCTAACCAATAGCAGATGCTGAAGAGAGGGGTGTGTCCTAAGCCCCTTCCCTTTCAGGGAATTAGGTGCCTAGACTGGGAGGAGGTTGGATCCACAGCTAAGAACCCTCTCTTTGAGTCAGGTACCTAAGTCTTTTCTTGCAAGAACAGAGATGGTGGCACATGCCTAACGCCACACAAACTGGGAGGAGGAAGAGGCCTCCATTATAACCTTTAACTCGGGGGATAGGATATTCACCCAGGCATGGGCAATGGGTGAACTGCAGCCTCGGGGAACTGCAGCCTCTCATTCACTCATGTTCTCCAGGACAATGCATAGTTAATATACAGTGGAACAGAACATGCCCAGAGGCAGAAATTGGATTTTATTCCACTTTATGTATCATGAATGACATGTCATCTGAGGTCTGATTGCAGAAGCTGTGGTAGAAAGGGTGACAAAGAGGGAAAACACACAACTTTATTTTCAAATCATCAGCTGAATTATCATGCAGGGACTCATAAAAATCATCTTTGGGCTTGTAAACTGAACAAATTTGATCTGAAAATCATGGAGAGAGAATGGGTGAAATCCTGACACCCCCCCCCACCATTGAAATCAAGGGGAGTTTTGCCACAGACTTCAGTTGTGTCACTGTTTCATCCAATAAATACAGCATAGCACAATGTCATTTTTGCAGGTACATTTCAGACCATCCTCTAATTGCACTTTCTGACAACGTTCCTTATTCCCACATTTTTCTCCGATGCGCAGTGTTGGTAGCAAGTTGAATGTCAGCAATTGTATGTATTTCAGTAGAGAAGTTAGCAGTGTATGATATGCTCTGGTTATATTTTTGCATTTTTTACCCAGTAAAGCTCTGTTCAGATGCAACATCTGGTTTTTCTAAAAAGTTTTATATTTTACCCAGTGGTTTAGCTGGGCTGAGTGAGACAAAAGGAGACACAATGTCTTCCGCCAAGGTTATAGTCTAAATCACTGTCTCAGCCAGAATTATAATCCTTCTAGCTCCTAGCTGTGTGCTTCAATTTCTCTGCTGCATGTCACTTGATATTTTCATTCCTCATAAAGAAGCAATGGTAACATTATTAAGAGTAACAGGTTATTTCCTCTGTAAAAATGTGCTGAAATGTTTTTCACCAAGTTCACCGCCATGTCATTGCCTGTTCCTTGAAAATACAAGTTTTATATGCCCTGGTGACTAGATTTTGATACCACTGAAAGTTTGATGAGGTCTCTGGAGAAGGCTGAGGCCATGTCAAGGATGAAGAGGGGTTGGTTGGCCAACATTCTGTAGATTTTGGTGCTGCCGAGGATTAATTTAATTGTATTTATTGCATGCTTATTAATGTCAGGGCACCTAGAACTGCAGATAGATGGCTTTATAATTTAATATCTAAATAAATAATAAAAATATTGTACATAGCTTGAGATTTACCTCAAAGGAATGGGAGAGAGAATGATATTGAGCCCAATCCTGAAGTCCTTACTCTGGCAAAATCATATTTAAATCAATGGGAGTTTTCACTTGATACAAAGACAGCAGGACTGGGCAATAGTTGGGCTCAGGCTGAAGTCATTTGAGGTGCACTTTGTTCCTGTTTTAAGTCAATAGAAGTATTTTTCTAACTTATGATTTAAAGACTCATTCTACTTTTATGTAAGTACTCTCATAGGAGAAAACAGTGTGATATACACTGTGTAATAATTACAACTATTATGATATAGACTACATGGCACTTCCCTTCCACCTCCCTCGAAAGAGCTGTAGCTACAGGGTTACCTCACAAACCCAGAACAAATGTGTAACTCACCACAAGGCAAGGGATGTTCTATTTATTCCATGATTCATAGCTGTTAGCAGAATTTTCACATTTAATTCACAACAGAAAATAACTGAGACAAGAAGATGTAAGGTTTTTCCTAAAGTTCAGCACTGTTGACCATTCACTGAAAACATGTGACTTTGTTGTATAACTGAATCCTTTACAAATGGGGTAACCATGAAGATACTTGACCTTTTGTGGCAAAACTGTGCTATTAGATAGACACTTGGACAGGTTACCTCTAGAGTCCACAACCAAAGAGAATGCTGCAAGGTTTATTTTAAAAGTGGTTTTTCACCTGTATGCTTGCTTAACACATGTAATATATTTACCTAGTAGAATGAAGGCATTTTCCTGCTTGAGTTTATTGTAAGACACCCAGCAACTTGCTGTGACAGGACAAGAAGGGAATAAATGAAATAATTTTAATATAATATCAACAGTGTATGAGAAGAAACCATAGGAGAAAGAGAACATTTTTTTTTTGAAAATTCTGCATATGTATATATTGCATTGTATAGTTTTACAGACAAATTTACATCAAGGACATAATATATTTTTTTAAACACTGATTTGTAGAGGACAACAAATTAATTTTTTCCTTCTGTACAGAAAAGGGAGTAGGATTCTTCTTTTTGAGATAGTTTGCTGTTCTTTAAGAGGAGTCCTCGTATTCTTCAGCACTGCGGCGTCCAAAATCCATCCAGCCCATGTAATCTCTGTCATTTATCCTGTGTGACGGGTCAGTGTTCTGTACCCTGTTTCCCATAATTGAGATCCTTCCAGTAGGACCTAGCAGATGAGACATGAGGGGAAAAGAATAAGTGAATTCAGTTTTTAGCTTCCCCTAAACTCATTTTTGTATCTGTCACTTATTAATGTTCATATGGTGTTTACAGCACTTTTTTGGAAAATAATGTAAACATGGGGGGAATGTCCTCAGAATTACTTGTTTGGATTCAAAATAAAAAGCATACCCATTGGAGATTTGCTACAGGCATTTGTAATTGTGTGCATTATGATTTGTGGAGAAGTCTGATTAATAATCTGCACGTTTCTCTGAGTGCATGGGGGTTCTCCCATGTTGTGGAACCTGTAGCCCTGGATTAACTATTTAGAGGGTCTCTTCTGTGACTCCATTGGGCACGTCATTTCCTCCCTCTCCTCATCCCCATTCCTGGCTGCTGGGAGGGAATGTGGGCATATTTCTCCTCTTTCTTCCTCATTGCATGGCCACTTAAAGGGATAAGGAGGGACCTGGTTGGTTCAGCCCATTTGCTCAGTGTTCTCTATGATGTCTCCTTCTGGTTTCAGAGTAGCAGCTGTGTTAGTCTATATCCGTAAAAAGAAAAGGAGTACTTGTGGCACCTTAGAGACTAACAAATTTATTAGAGCATAAGCTTTTGTGAGCTACAGCTCACTTCATTGGATGCATACAGTGGAAAATATAGTGGGATTTGTCAGGCAGGGTGTGGAATGCTCTGTGATGAGCTAAATCTACTTGAGAGGAGGATCATGCCTGGGATGAGGACTCCATGACAGTCCTCTATGTTGCCTGAAGAGCCACAGATGGTGCAGAGTATGAGAATACATATTCTTACAATGTACCTTTATTAGGAGTGGGATGGAGTTCAGACATGTGGGTTTTCCAGAGAAGTTGGGCATGTTTGTATGTGAGAATGGTCTGGCTAGAACTTACAGATACAACTCTTCTGGAACTCTGAATACTATTACTTTTGGAAAAAAGAAAAGGAGGACTTGTGGCACCTTAGAGACTAACCAATTTATTTGAGCATGAGCTTTCGTGAGCTACAGCTCACTTCATCAGATGTATACCGTGGAAACTGCAGCAGACTTTATATACACACAGAGAATATGAAACAATACCTCCTCCCACCCCACTGTCCTGCTGGTAATAGTCTGCTGCAGTTTCCACGGTATACATCTGATGAAGTGAGCTGTAGCTCACGAAAGCTCATGCTCAAATAAATTGGTTAGTCTCTAAGGTGCCACAAGTCCTCCTTTTCTTTTTGCGAATACAGACTAACACGGCTGTTCCTCTGAAACCTATTACTTTTGGATAACTTCTGCTATCAAGCTAAGGTTCTTCTGTGCTTCCTTCTGCAATAGTATTAGAGTGCTGATGTCTGCTATTGCTTTTGGTTTTTTGTCCATCTATGTTTAAAGCATTAATAGGCTGTAAGGCCAACATTTTCTGTGGTAAATCAAGCCCCAGAGATGAAAAAGAAAGGTCTTTATCTGTCTTAACATGTTACATCATTAGAACTGAAAGAATTTTAAAATGTTAAGAATGTGAAAATTTGCACTTCCCAAGGGACATATTTTAGCTTCGTGTGCAGTAATACTGTAATTATAAAAATAAGCTTAAACCTCCTATGACTGAAGTCAATGACAAAGGTCCCATTAACTTTTAATGGGAACAGGAACAAACACTATACAGTATATTGTTAATATTTAGTTTTGACCCAGATCTGTGAGTCTTTAAATTTTCAAAATTAGAAAGTCCTCAAATCTACAGAATATTTTTACTATATAAGAATGTATATTTGAAAGGAACACCTGCTGCCACAGTACTTTTATGTGGATGGAGTTTTCTTTACAGATGGAAATGACTCAGAATAAAATAATGAACATATGGTTAGGAACGTAATCACTTTATCGATGATTGCAGAGGAGAGTACATGTAAACTGAATTGATCCCCCTCCTCCAGCCTTTAGACATTTACTTAAACCAAAATGGCAAAAATTTAACTACTAAAAAGTCTGATTGCTTAACAAATTAAGGATATCTGTTAAATGCTCAGAAGCCAAGAAATTCACATACATAATTCAAATTAATTAAGGGGTGACAAGAATGTGGTTTCTTGGCAGTATAGTCTGATACCTTTGGAACAGATAGTTCCTGATCTGAGTGATGGTTTCTACTTAAGACTTCTGAATTTGAAACTCGATTACCCACTGGGCCCTATTGGCTCTTTTAGAGCCATTGTGATCTGCCCTGACAAAGCATTTTTAATTCATGTGTCTCTGACTTGACGGCCACAGTGTGTCTCCTTTACCCAGCTGCCAGATACATGATCGAACACTTTTAGGATAACTTAATTCAAAGAGCTAGTGGGTTATGCACAGTAAACTGAATTTCTTAACATCAAAATAGAAGCCATCTTAATTACCTTCAAATCTCTGAAGGTGGCCTATAGACACTCTACAGAGCCACTGGCCTTCAAACATTTCAGCTTCAAATTACAGCCATTTTTGAAAGATGGTAGAACCCAACCCTAACCTCATGAGATAACTTATTTTCCCCCACAGTTATAACTGGCAATGCCTCTCCACAAACCATAACCACAAACGTCACCACTAATCATTATTAGCACAGCAAAAGTCCCAATATGTGTAGTGTCTTCTTGCCAGTAGGTATGGATTGAACATCCCCAAAGTGACTAAAACTGGAATTGAGGGGAAGTCTTGAGATTTCTCATCATATATCAGATGGAAGCTTCATATCAGCCATTTTTTAAATTTAAAAGCAATATTATCTTGATGAAATTACAACACTGAGCAACCCCTCCTAGAACACACAAGCCATAAGGGTCTTCTGTTAAAGGATGATAATATAATTGGTAGATAATGGGCTTGAAGGGGAAGTAAATGAGAGGCCACAATGTACTTTTCATCAGATCCAGCCATACAAAGGTTACATGTTTTTGTCCTTTCACTCTGAATTCTTTATCCTCTCCTGTTACAAGTTCATTAAAATGTCCAAGTCCAACCATCTGTCTGCGACAGGCTAGAATCAAGCTTGACCTCTACCAGGTCACAAGAATGTATTGTATCATATGCCTACAGTGGCTTTAAGGACTACGAACATACTTCTAAAAATAGGTGGGCTTTTTTAGGGGTGTGTGTGGTGGGGATTAAGGAATCTGAGCTAAATCAACAAGATACAGGATATCTTCTGTCAGGTAACATTTAAGATAAAGCCAAAGTGTTCTTTCAGGATAGCTGATTGAGATAGTTGAAATGCCAGTCAGGTATTTTGGAGAATGCACAAACTATGAAACCATACTGAAACAGAATAAATAGATAAACTTCCAAACAGCAGATTTTCAGGAAATGAAGGATGGAAATATAAAACTTGAGAGATATAATTAAGATTCTGTTTCACAGATCTCTTGTAATAATAATGCTTAGTCCCACAAATAACTTAATTATAGCACAGATCTTTCTAAATGAACATCAGGTCTTCTCCCCCTTATATTACTTTTACTGTTAAACTGGACTCCAGAATGGACATGATTAGATTTGGCATTATTAGGCGCTGTTCAGATGCCTTCAGCACATGCTCAGAAGTGATATGTTTTCCAGTTGCTTATAACTTTATTATTACTTGACCATTTTATATATGTAAGTGTGAATGTGAGTGTGAAAACGCAGACAATATATATGCTCTATATAACACACATGGCATCTTTTACTCCAGCGTCCTATCAGGAGTAAGGAAGAAATTCAACCTAGTGTGGAGGCCAGCTCAATATAAGCTCCATAATGAGGCTGCGTGGAGGGACAGGTCACAAGTGAAGTGGCCTCCGAATGTGTGACAAAGAAGAGGTCTCTCTCAGCCCTGCATAGGCCAATGTGAAGGGGAATGAAAGGGGCAGGCCACTGCTTGGGTGAAGTGAATTTCATCTTAAGTGCACGAGGGGAGATAATTCTGGTCTGGGCGTGAAGTAATTACCTGACATCAAAACAGCTGTGTAATAGTAGGCAAAGAATCTCCTGTTGGCCCCGACACCCACCCCCTTCACTTTCAAGATGTCCTCCTTTCCTGCAATGCAGGGTGTAGAATATAGGGAGACTGTAGCAGATGAAAAGACCTCTGAAACCATGTGTAGTACTTTCTGCTGCACTTGGCAGCCATCTTGCTCACTGGAAATGCTCTGCAAGTAGCCTGCCCCCTGAGAATATGTGAGCAATAGTCTGGTGTATTCCGATACAAAACTGAGCTCTTTTTCAGAACAGAGCATTTAAAAAAAAAAAGTGAATGAACCCCTTACCAGGAAGTTTGAATGGACAACTATTTGGAAATGTTTTAAATCCAGTATCTCTTTTGGAAGAACAAATATCTAGCTTTTCAGGAGGAAAGCATTCCTTTTTGAAAGTCATTCTATGTGTGTGGTTTGTGTGTGAGTCAGTATATACTATAAGGTTTATACAGTAAACCACTTTATTTTGTGCAAATACATGTTTTGTGGGCCTCTGGCCTACAAATCCTTACTCATGTAGGTTGTGTCATTACCTACTCAGGTGGGAAAGTGCAACTAATGTAAGAGTTTGAAAAATCAAGCCCTTAAATTGAACTACTCCATTGATACTGTATGCAACAAACTTAGCTGCAACACCAGAGGTTTGCAGTTGTACAATTCTATTGTACTCTAAGCAATCATGAAACTAGAAACGTAAGATAGATTCTTACTGTACATGTATGAAAGCAAATACTCAGTTCCTTATTAATATTTTTCAATATTTCCTTTACAAATGTAGATGATCATAGTAGTCCCTTCTGCCCTTAAAATCTATGAATCTATAAAAATACTGAATCTCAAAAGGAATTCTTTTGACACAGACACATGGCATAATAAGTTGGCTATTACCTTTTCTGGCTTGCTGGAGATATTTGGCCAACAAAGCTCCAATGTTGGCTTTTTGGTCAACATTTCCATCCACCCGCTGGATAGGTTTCAGCTGGCCAGCTGATGAAGGGACACGAACATGTCGGTGATGCTCTGTCAAGCTCTGCTCAAGCTCAGTGGCCACAGGATTCTCATTGTGTGAGCCTGTAGCCTGCTGTCCAAAAGAGCTTGTTGACAGCATAGCAAGGAACATGTAGATGCAGATACCACTGTACATAGCTGGAGGGAAAAGAAATGTGAGGTTGTTAGAATGGTGAACTTCACTGTATTTAATACTACCCCTTTCCTCCCTTTTAAAAAACTTCTGAACAAACTAGATTTTAGAGTGTACTGGAAACAAAGGAACAGTGTTAAATGGGAGAAGATTGGAAAGAGAATATCTGACAGGTAGGTAAAATGTTTCTTGATTTAAGAGGCAGTAGAGAATTTAAGTGTTATGGACATTTTCTTGCTTCTATAAAATCCAAACATAGGACTTATTTTACATATCTTAAACTATAATACACAGATTTGCATTAAATCATTATATAAACTGAAATAGAGTTCTTCTAGAAATGTAACATAAGTCTTCAGTTTGTAAACAGTCCATTGTTCAAGAGGAAATATTGAACTGGATACTTCTTAATGCTAGAATGCTATTTTATATGTGTATATGAAATATTTCATGGCTAAGAGCCCCTAAAACTTACAAGTTATTGAACAATAATATATATATATATATATATATATATAAACTTGTCTCAAATATGAACTGTTAAAACAAATTTACCCATCACATACATTAGAGTTAATAATGTTTTAATGTGAGGCAAACAGGTTTCCATCACAATTGTTATGAGATGAAAGAAAAGTTTCAAAGTGGTAACATTTCAGGATTCTGCAGTCCCAGCATAATTAATACCTTATCACTGAAGCATCAAGTACATCCTTGCTACTTATAAAATGCCTATCCTCTATATTCTTTTCATGTAGAGATGGGTGTTCTCACCTGGCTACTTCATCTAATGAGTGACTCACAACATAAAGTTCAATATTAAAATACATATATCAGTTCATTTTCATGATTTTATGTCTCTTTACATAATTAATTTTCACTTCCCATCACAAATGCTGTGCAACCCTAGAGAGCTAGATGCTCAGTTACAAAACTAAAACATAATTTTGCTTTCCAGGGTCTTTTTCAAGGATATAAAATAGTTTGTTTAATGACATAATGTTGATAAAAAGAACTATAGAAATATGTATTATTCCCTGCCAAGACATATTAAAGAGCTGAACATTATGTCCTGAATATTAAAGATCTAAATTTCTTTAGTGAAGGTGCCTGTGAGAATATTCATGAGAAGAATACCCTGAAAATTCACATTTTAAAAAATAAGTAGACAAATAAATAGTCACATCATTTTTCTACAAGCAAAGATTCACCCAAACTATGGCTAAAAAGTTATTGACCCATCATCTCCTACCTTTAAGTAAGATACTTTTTCCTAGTTCAAATCAGAGAGACTAGTGTTCAGGTTAGATAAGTTCTAACAGTCTGAAATGCTGCTCCTTAAATAGTCTAGCCCAGTTTACACAGGTCTGACGCAGATGAAGGATCATCACGTGCTCAACTGGATGCTATCACTTCGTAACAAATTAATTTATCTGTGATGGGGAAGGGGGACAAAAAATCTGCTAACAAAGAAGCGCTGCGTTCTTAACCCTTTCCTCGCCAGAGCTGCTTTGATCGTGATCGGTGCCAGTAGCGTTTTCGTTCACTAGTAGTGTAGTTTTAATTAAGCAAGTGACTTTGCTTTGGGTGGGGACACTCACGTCTTTTCACCACTCTACCCTTTCAAAGCCCAGAGAGAAAGCACCTTAATTAGGGTGCAGTGTCTGTATTTCCGCTTGCAGTGAAATAACGCTTTAACTCTGAAACATGAGTACTTTCTTCCCTCTTCCAAAGAGAGAGACAAACCCAGAGAGAGACTGTTTTGCATCTATCTAAAATTAGCCCAGATATAACACACCTAAGAAGTGTTCAGAGGCTGTTTGGCTGATAAGGCTCCTTTCAATATGGTTTTCAACCCTCCCCCCCCCATGCTTAAAAAACTTCAAGTAACGGTTCCTGGTTGCAAACCCTCGGCATGAAGAGCAGCGAAACGCAAACGCTGCCTAGCTGAGCTCTGGGCACTAATTAGCGATGGCTGATTTTATTTATTTATGTCTGGATTCTACAAATCGTGCGTTTCTAGGATGTAGAATAAGGAAGCGATGCTGGATCGGAACCGTACAGAATCGTCCAGACCACTCCAAACACGCTGGAAGTTGAGGGAGTGCGGGATAATTTCTCTCTCCTCTCCATCCCTCAAACAATGGTTTTAACAGACTGTGTGTGGCCTTCTCCATCTGCTCCTCGCGTGTTCATTTTCCAGTGCAATGGGGGGGGGGGGGAAGGGCGGAGGGGTTCTTGGACAGGATCAGGGGTTTCTCACCCCAAGGGCACCGTCCTGCTCGAAGGAAGGAATGGATGTGACAACAAACGGTGTAGGATCGGTTCGCTCTAACTGCAGTATTCACACGCGCAGAGTCCTGGGGCTTTGCTACTCCGGTGGCATTGGGGGGGGGGGGGGGGGGGCTCCAGAGGCCACTGATGTGCCAAACGCTTTATGCTGAGAGCAGAGGGGTGTTGTTGCGGCTCGAGGGTCTGGCGCTAGTGTGAAGCTGTGTTTGCGCGCCCTCTGCCCGGCGCGAGCGAGCGGAGCCGGAGCGGCCAGCAAACAAGCGGCGGAGCCCGGGAGAAGGCGCGGGGATGGAAATCTGGACTTGCCTGGCGCTTTCCTACCCCCCTTGCACGGCGCCCCCTCTCCCCACCCCGCCTTCCCCGTGCGGCCAGCACCGTTCCTTCCCGGTCCGACCGCCTGCCTTCGGGGAGCAGATCTGCGTGCCGCTGGGGCGGGGTCCCGCTCCCAGCAGTACACCCCCCCCCGCGCGCCTTCTGCCTACCCCTTATCACCTGCCCGCTCCCCCCGCACCCCTCTGGCTCCCCAGCATTTAGCATCAGCCTCCCGCCTGCGCCACAGAACCGGCTGCCCCTCGCTAGCAAGCCGCTGAAACGCCCAAGGCAGCTGTTTTCTTTTTGGGGGGGGGGGGGGGGATCAGAGCAAGATCCGAGCCGGAGCCCGGGCCCCGCTGGCGAACCGCGGCGTCGAGTGGTGATAAGTATGATTGACACGTTGTATGATTGACACGTTGATTGACAGGTCACATTGTGGTTGCCTCGGCCCGGCCCGGCCCGGCCGCGTGGCACCGGGTGGGGAGGGTCCAGAGAGCGGCGGCTCGGAAACCCCAGAGCGGCTTTCCCCGCGAGCGGCCGGATCGACGGAGCTCGGAGCTGCAGGCCGCCCGAGTGAAGGAGGGAAAAATCTCCCCCTCCCCCCTGCTCTGGAGCTCGGACCCGGAGAGCCTCCGGGGACAGGGGCTCTGGGGGCGGATTGGGCTTCCCAGCGCTAGTTATAAATAAGGCACCCACCACCGCGTGGGGCCGCTTTGCTGGGAATCGACCTGGCCTCGCCTCGCCTCGCGTTAATCTAGACACAGACTACACGAGTGTGACCCCCCCCCCCCCCATAGGGAAAGGAGTCAGCGCGGTCTGCTCTCCTTTCCAGAGCCCGGTCTTCTCCTGAGACCCACGTGTCCTGCGGGGCCGCGGCGGGAGGGGGTGGGGGGTGTTGCACAAGCAGCCGCAGCTCTGGTAACTGAGGCCGTGGGGGGACCCTCCGTGAAACGTTAGTGAAGCAGGGGAAAGCGAGGACCCCCCCCCCACAAATGAAAACAGGAGGGGGGCCTTCCATAGAAACGAGGAAAGGGGGCTCCTATGGAAATGACAGGGGACGTGATCGCCCCCCTCCAAAAATCTCTGCGCTTCATCCTCTGCCACAACTTCACACGATTCCTACAGCACGTTGTGACCTCCTTGTAACTCCCCCCCCCCGCCCCGCCCCAGTCAGCTCTCCTGCACCCGGTTTGTAGGTAACAATCCTGCCTTGATGAAGTGCAGGACTAGGGGGGTGTCTACACTACACATTCACCCCAGGCTCTGACTCAAGTTTGAACCCAAGCATGCCCCCCCCCCCATTTTGTCCACACACAAATCAGTCTGACTCAAGTCAGCAAGGACTCAGGACACAGGTCCTGGGACCCGCCTAGGGGTGTGGATCAGAGCTGGAGTCCTGCTGTGTCCCAAGCCCTGTCATTTTGCAGAAGATCAGCATCATGCAGTAGGGATTTGTTAGCATGGTTGTGAGACCCAGGTCCAGCAATTGTAAACCCGGGTTTATGCCATAGCGTGAGTGCTCAAAGTAGGGCTTGGAGACACCAGCTCCACAAGCAAGGGTCCCACAGGTCTAGGTATACAATGCAGTGCAGCCATACCCTTCCTGACCTAGTAGGCCTTTTCCATCTCTTGATTCTTCATCACACACTGCTCCCAGATAGAGGGGACTACAATTAGCCATGGGGAAGGCAGCACCTTGGACAGCATCTTCCCAATAGCCTTCCCTCTGCCTGGGACAGTCCCTGTTCGAAGGGACCGCTATTGCCTGCTCTTTCCATGTGTGGCTGGACTCTAA
The DNA here is from genome assembly GCF_965140235.1 of Caretta caretta. Classification (NCBI taxonomy): domain Eukaryota; kingdom Metazoa; phylum Chordata; order Testudines; family Cheloniidae; genus Caretta; species Caretta caretta. The sequence goes on along the minus strand of NC_134207.1, from coordinate 188,006,862 downwards.
AGATGACATTATGGGGCTTCATATTCTCTCGCAACGATTTTCAGGTTTTCAATCAATGAAGATTTTTTTGTGACTGCCTGTGTTGCTGACTGACCTGAAAACTGATTTTTGTCTCAGACATCTTCACCAGAGGATAAAAAGGCTGTCAACAGAACATAAATAAATTTTCAAAAAATAAGATCTAGAAGGGGCCCAGAGCAAGATGGGGGAGAGAGGCAATAACATGCATACATAGGGGAAGGGGGAAAGAAGAGCAGCATTTAAAATAGATTCACCATTTTTCTTCAAAGTAATTTGCTAATGGAGCTGTCTCCTTTTCTAAGAGTTTGTCCCCTCTGTCAAACCAAGTGCATTCCTCATTAGTCAGTTTCAATGTTTTGGCTTACTGATTAAACTGATCACTGCTATTACAGAAACAAAACAGATAACCAGTGGCTAGCTGGAAAAAGTAGCACAAACTTTCTGGGAAAGTGCAATACAATGACAATTCTAATAGGGAGCATACCATAATGACTACACTCAGTCCGTGGGGAAGACCTGCTATCGCTAATCAGAACATAATGAGGGAGGAGAAAGGCAAACAATTATATATATACAATATATATATATATAAATATATAAAATATTTAATGTTAAAAATGTTGATCTGGGTGAACATGTACTGTGTCAGCATGAATTTCATCTATAGTATATAATTACATGAGTTCAATTACATCAATATGATGTGGAATATATATTAATTTAATTATAAATTATAAAATGTGGCATTTTGCACTAATGGAGAGAGCTGTGTGTGCTGTTGAACAAATGAACATATGGTATAAATCAAGGTTCTAATACTGATGGTCTAAAATACATAAAATGAGAACACTAGCAGTATGCTTGGTATTGTACAAAAACAAATGGAGAAGATAAGAATGTCCATTGTATATTTACCCTTGTATCATATCTGCATATATGAGATATGTGTACCTATGCAGATGTATAGTATTACATGATCATATACTGATTTTTCCCGTGGACCTCTGCCTTGTTCTGTGCATGGGTTAGGCAGTACTCAGTTAATGAGGCAACTATTTAATATTTATTTTTTAGTCTTATCTCTGCCTCATTCACTCATACTAAATGCAGATCCCTGCCACATTTGCTATCCAGCCTTCATACTAAATAAGGAAAAATAGTGAGAATATAGTGTGTGTGATAATATAATTACAGACTGCATAAAGGAAATAGCAACCTTAATTTTGACATTTCCAGATTTCTGAATGCTTCATTTTGCAACCTTAATTTTCTTTTCATCTATTTTTGTGTATGGAATTCCTATAGATCCTATTCTGATTTATTTATTCTTTTATCCAATTTTTGCACTGCATCAAGCATTCTATTGGTGCTCTGTAGATGCATACTAATTGAGGAGAGCTTTGCATTTTTAAGAGGGTCAAAATGATATCCTCATGGAGAAACTAATACAGTTTTTGGATCCAATAGGGTGGACTATGAGTCTGGGTGCATTAAATAAGTTCTCACAAATCTTAAACTGTTCTCATGGACTTGGATATAGCACATCCAGTGTGTTGTTATTACTTCAATAGCTAATTTAAATGATGTCCTCCATTGTTATCTGGAATGAGTCTACTGTCAGCAAATATGCAGCTATTGTTACTTTGATGGGAATTGGAAAGAATTTATCTTTTCATAATCCTAATCTTTAGCTTGTCTAGCATCTCATATGTAGTATAAGTAACAATAATCCATTTGTGAGGTTCTTTTCTAAAATAATTTCTATCTGAATCCAGAGGACCACTCTGTGATCCTTTTCCATTCTGCTAGGATTGTTTTGTTTGTAACATCTGATCTAACTGTTCACTTTGTAGGGTACATTCACTCAGTCACATTTTGTCACACATATTTTGAACAATTGTAACGCCTAGGAAAGACTATGATATAGCACATGATAAATTGAGAGGGCTGTACCTTGCATGAATATTCTGAAATTTTACTCTTTTGTTCTTGGTGTAAAACTTTCCTTTCAGTAGAGATAATTAGGGCAAGCTGGCTGGTGCCCAACATAGCTTGGGGAGGAGGCACAAAGGTGGCTGTAAACCACCTTTACAGCTTCCTGATCCTCATACCACTAGGTCCATAAGGGCAGCTGTAAGTCACGCTGCTTGCAATACCCCTAAGAGAAAAGAAGCTTGATGCAGAGAAAGATATTGTAAATTACTGTCACCTTAGGCATCAGTAACATGCCACTAGCAAACACCTACATCACAGTGGCACATAACATGTGTGTCAGTATGCCACCAGGCACTCACTGCTTGGTCAGGATGTTCTGCCTACCACAAGTATGGTAGGAAAAAAGGAAGACAGAGATGGAGTAATTATTTTCACGGGTTTGTCTCTTCCTGACCTGGGACCTATACAACAAGATGATCAAAGTTCCCTTTCATGGTAGCAGGATGTGCTGTACTTTTCATCCACTGGTGACTCTTTGGACTTTACTCTGGAGTTAAGTTCCCTGGAGTATTTAGTGTTTAGTATATGTTACCTAAAAAGAAAAGGAGTACTTGTGGCACTTTAGAGACTAACCAATTTATCTGAGCATAAGCTGTAGCTCACGAAAGCTTATGCTCAAATAAATTGGTTAGTCTCTAAGGTGCCACAAGTCCTCCTTTTCTTTTTGCGAATACAGACTAACACGACTGTTACTCTGAAACCTGTCATATATGTTACCTACAGGTTTAATCTTCCCAGCATCCTTCAGACAGCATTTTCCACTGAGGTGCAGCTCTTTTAAACCCTTCTTTAGAAACACACCTTTCTCTAGTACTACCTCTTCTCCTACCAACCGAGTAGGAAGAGACTCTATTTCAGAAGCCCCAGGCTCTTCCCATTCACAGCATTCTTAATGAAAGCATTAAGCCAGGTCTTAAGATATGCTAATAGCCAGGTCTCCTCTCCCTCACTTCATCAGTGAGTAAAACCAGCTGGATCATTAGCTAGCCTGAAAGAGTCACAAACTATCTAACGCTTACCCTTGCTTTTAAAGGGCTTGGGTTTTTCCATCCTTTTTTCCTTGTGACAGTTTGCTGTGCCACAGAGTAATTCTCCAGGAATAAGGAGAAGGTAATTTACAAATGGCGAGTTTTACCTCGGATGGCAACGAACTCAGAAATGTTCACTGCATACTTACCCACACCCGGCCTCCTTTTTACAGCAGCAGATACATGTGTGCTGTGCTTTATTCCATGCAAAGTACTTGTGGGTTTTGTCTCATTGGAATATATTTTCTTAGCAATATCACTTGTTGTTTGCAACAACATAGTTTTCATGTGGCATGCATAATGCAACACATCAATTTATTGTGCCTGTGTTGGATGTTTTTTTAGACAGAAGTGGAACATACAGCTCTATCATTTATTGCATGGCTTCAGACTCAAAGGCATTTACATTCTATATCAGAAAATTAACTATGTACTGCTAAACATAAGCATATGGGGATGGTGTATCACAGAGAATAAAGCCAGATGGCTGTTGTATGGGACTAAGGAGGCCTCGTGCTTGGGAAGGTAGCCAAAAACTACATTTTAAACTCTTTAAGTGTTATATTTTTCTGATTTGCATTTGTGGATTTTTTTTAACTGAGACCCTGTTGCTTAAGAACAAGGTACACTGGGGGGAACTTTATCCTCACTGTGTGGCACCAGGGCACCAGGGATGAATATGGTTCATTGTGTATAACAAAGTAACAAGAACTGGCAGTAGATAGCAGATAAGTGGAACTGTACGTTTTCCTGGCACTACGTTTTCACAGATAAATCAGTGAATATATAATTTTACAGGCTTCATAACTATACTTATATGAACAAAGGGCCTTGAGTACAGAAGTGAGAATACTCATTGCCCTAACACTTTCATGGGTACTGATTTGGCCATTACATATTTTCCTCTTCACTTTTCTCAAATCCATTTAATTTCATTTCAGTAATTGCTCTCAAATCATCCAAAATCCTTCCATATAGCTTCTTGTCTGTTAACATTTGTTCTTTACACCACACTTAGCAGGAAGCTAAACTCTGCTTGGGGTCATCCCTGAATATAAGTGGGAAATCTGGTCCCAACGATGTCAATGGGAGTTTTGCCATTAACTACAATGGAGGCTGGATTACACCATAGAAGAATTTATATGTTGCCGCTAAACTGTTTCCAGTGCCAGTGCCTCAACTTCACAGATTTATTTTGGTCTCTGAATTTCTTTTAAATATTGGTTTAGAGAAAATTAGTGAGAAAATAAATTTGTTAGTCTCTAAGGTGAGACTTAGTACTCCTTTTCTTTTTGTGGATACAGACTAACACGGCTGCTACTCTGAAACCTACATGGAGACTGTGACGTTATCTGATTAAACTATGACCATGTAGATCATTGTAGCTACCACTGTTATATAATTGCAACAAATCTTGTACAAAATATGGCATGTAAGATGTCTATGGAAAGGTTATGATTTGCTGAATATGATTATGATATCTGTATGCACGTATCATTTTTGTAGCTGAAGTTAGGAATATTAACTATGTACCTGTATTTCTAAGGTATTTGTTTCTGGGTAGCACCACATTAGCCAGCACATTGTGAAGGAACTATTCAAGTAGAATGACCCATTAAAGAACATTTAATTTACAGTGGAAGGTGCCTGTCTACTGTTAATGGACTTTCCTGTTGTGACTAAGTGAAATCATGCATGCCCATGTGACTCCAAACACCATCTTGCTACCTGTAACTCTTCACTAGCTGTGCTGAGGGCTTTGTTTGAAATAATGGGTTTCCCTGCACATGGCAGAAGCTATAAAAGGCCCTAGAAACATCTCCATTTTGCCCCTTTCCTGCTTAAACCTCTGGACTATGGACTTATACTAATAGGAGCATTCTGACCAAGGGACTGAGAACTTTCCAGTAATTTGGAAGCAACCAGAAACTTGACTTAAGCCAGCAGTTTATTCCATCGCTGCTACAAGTCTGAACCAAGAACTTTACATTTATTGTATGTATTTGATTTCTTTAGCCAATTTTAACTCACCTTTCTTTCTTTAGTACGTAATAAGATAAAAGCTTGTTGTGTCAAGCACAAAATGAACCATCAAATGCAGTAATTAGCCTCTCTCATGAAGAAAGAAATTTCTGTAATGCTTATGTTGTAGAATCTCTTGGCATTTTAGTACTTGTCTCCCTGCCTTTTATTGTCTGTAGTGCCCATTTATTACTTTACTTTGTGCAACTCAACAATAAGAGGGTCAAAACAAAACCAAAACATATCTTTTTTTTTTACTAAGTAAAACAGTTACAATTCAATGAAGAGAGAAGGAGAGCATGATTACCTAAGGTAGCCATGCCTACAAGCAGTGGTGAGCTGGAGCTGGTTCGCACCGGTTCGCTAGAACCAGTTGTTAAATTTAGAAGCCCTTTTAGAACCGGTTGTTCCACGAGGGACAACCGGTTCTAAAAGGGCTTCTAAATTTAACCGGCCAAAAGTGGCGCCTTAGGCACCGATTCCATGGGTGCTCCAGCCCTGGAGCACCCAAGGGGAAAATTTGGTGGGTGCAGAGCACCCACCGGCAGCTCCCTGCTGCACCCCCGGCCCCAGCTCACCTCTGCTCCGCCTCCTCCCCTGAACGCACCGCCCCGCTCTGCTTCTCCGCCCCCCCCCCCAGGCTTCCTGCGAATCAGCTGTTCGCGCGGGAAGCCGGGGCGGGCTGAGAAGCAGGCGGCAGCTTTGCACTCAGGCCCAGGGAGGCGGAGGTGAGCTGGGGTGGGGGGGGCGCGAAGAGGGCCGCCCGCACCGCAGCAGGTAACCCGGGGGTGGGGGAGGCGCAAGGGAACCGCTCCCTGCCCCAGCTCACCTCCGCCACCCTCGGCCTGAGAGGGAAGCCGCTGCTGCCTGCTTCTCAGCCCTCCTAGGCTTCCCGCCGAACAGCTGATTCACGGGAAGCCGGGGAGGGGGGCAGTTGCAGAGAAGCAGAGCGCGGCGGCGCATTCAGGGGAGGAGGCGGAGCAGAGGTGAGGTGAGCTGGGACCAGGTGTGGGGCAGGGAGCTGCCGGTGGGTGCTCCAGCCCTGGAGCACCCAGGGAGTCGGCGCCTAAGGTGCCACTTTTGATGTGATCAGTGGGGGAGCAGCTGCTCCCCCGCCCCTAGGAGCCAGAGGCACCATGCTTCCTGGGAGCTGTCCCAGGTAAGCACCTCTGGGACTCCCCATCTCGCCCCCTGGCAGGTGCCTCTGGCTCTCAGGGGTGGGGTGGGCACCCACTACAGTGCCCGGTTCTGGGGGCAGTCAGGGGACAAGGGAGGGGGTGGATGGGGCAGGGGTCCTGAGGGGAGTCAAGTAATGCGGGGGGTTGGATGGGGCAGGAGTCCTGGGAGCGGGGGTGGGCAATGACCCCCTCGCGGGGTGAGGAGGGAACCCGTTGTTAAGATTTTGGCAGCTCATCACTGCCTACAAGCAAATAAATGCAGCCTCAGAGATTGCACAGTAATGTGGCTATGGAACCTGAGTCAGCAAAGCACTTAAGCACATACTTAAGTCCCATTGAAATCAATGGGATTTATTAGCTGTGAAGAAGTGGTTTGCTGGATAGGGAAGGGATTTTTTTTGTGGTGAAAGGTAAGTGCTCTGTTGAAATGTGGCATCAATCCTGTTAATAAAGAACATTTGCCCTTTGAACCATTTGCCAGTCTGAGATCCTAAGGTTCAGTTCCCCAGGGAATATGATATTTTTGGTCTGAAAATCTGTCAGATTCAACTTCATTGTAACCACTCATTGTAACCATTGTAACTTCATTGTAACCATTGTAACCACGTGTGATATCACATGCTGTTAATGCTGCTTGGAATTGTGACTTCCCTTCAGAAGCTGAGAGTTTGTGTGGCAGACCCTTGCAATATTTACCACTCAGAGAGTTGGTTACCCAATTCACCATACAATTCTCTGGGGGAACAGCCATAACAATGCTCTGCTATCTATGACAAAGTAGCGTATTCAGTTTGGAAAACTAGTGACATTAGGGAATCTAATTCCCTAGGATTCTGGAATCAATTTTATATTAATCCCAGGGTATCACAACAACACCGCATATATACCAATGGCATTAAGGCCCAGACATTCAAAGGTATTTAGGCTCCTAACTGAAATTCATGGAAGTTAGGAGCCTAAATACCTTTGAGGATCTGGGCCTAAGCCTATACTTTAAATTATGTAAACTTTATTCATCATATAACACACAATGTCTGTTTATATTTATAAAAATCCCCTCTGATTCTATGGGTATGGTGCAAAATAAATTAAATAAATAATTAAAAACCCGCTCAGAAATGTCAAGGCACTCTGTTGAAGACATCACCGTCCATACTTTTTGATACACTCCCTTCAAGGCCCAGACACACACCCAACAAAAAGGGGAACAAGTCCTATTGAACATTGTTCTTAGGGTAGAGATTCACTGTCCAGCACCATCCTTTCAGACTTCTTGGAAAGGAAGGAAAAGATCCACTTATCAGTTCCTGCTAGGGTCTGACAACATATCAGCACCAGTTGGTGGCTGATGGTATCAAAAGCAGCTGATAGAGCAAAGAAAATCAGAATGGACACCTGCTCTTCATCCATTACTGACCCCAAGACAGCTGTGCAGGTGATGGTGGCACTGTTTGGTCGCCATGTTCTTCCCAGGCAGCTGTATTGACTATGGTGGTGGGGAAATGGGAGCGTCGGCATGGAAATATCCTACCCCACAGTTCCTTCCTGCAAGAGGGGAAGGTCTGGGCCATTAATATTTTTAAAGCACTTTAAGATCTCCAGAAAAAAGACCTTATATGCGGAAAGCACAATGAATTATTTTATCATCTTTTATACATTTGCGTATTCTTGTTTACGCTGAGACCAGAATTTAACAATAGCAAGGTGTGACAATCTGGGGCTCTGTCTGTACTATGGATGAATTCTGGTTGATATGAAGTTCTATTATGAAAACTGCTGTCATTCGCATCTCTGCTGTGCCGGTATCTGGACTCGCGTTGCTCCCCGCTCGGCGACGTCCACTTCTGGTCACTGCCTTCTGACAGTGCCCCATAGTCCATCCTCACCCCCTTCCAGGGGATGGGATGGGTTTAACAGTAGTCTTTCCAGTTCGCTCCAGCCGCAGTGGCCAACCACAACCCCCAAAGGTCTAGCCCCTCTGCTCAAGGGCCAGTTGCAGTCTGTCACAGCCACTTCTCCACAGCCAGGTGTAGTACAAGCAGGGGACCCAGGCCCACCCACTGCTCTGGGTCCTGACCCAGGGACCCTCTCGTGGCAGCCTCTCCACCCTCCTTTTCTCCCCTCATCTGTCCGTCCTCCCTGGATCACTTCCCCTCTGACCCCTTGCACCCTATAGGCCCTTCTGGTCAGGGCCCGCAGTCTGACAGGTATCAGGCTGGAGCTCTCCTCTGCTCCCCTGAGCCAGCCCAGCATTGCACTGTCTGAAGTGCTGGTCTCCTTAGCTCAGGAGACAGAGCTTCCCCTCTGAAGGTCTGGGAGAGACTGACTGCATCTCGCCTGGACAGCCTTTGTATAGGGCCTAGCCTGGCCCCGATTGGCTGCCCTCTGCTTGGCACTGATTGGCTCCCCCACAGGCCCTCTCTGATTGGCTGCCGTTCGGGGCAGCCACTCTGGCCTGTTGTAGCCCAATCTTGCCTGGGGGTGGGGCACCGCCGCATCACAGTTTGACTCTGTGCAAAGTGTATGTGTATGTGTGTTTACAGCTTCAGAGCTGCTTCATGCCCTGACAGAGTTAAACTGCTGCCAGAAGCTTCACACTGCAGGGGGTCGAGTTCTGGGAGATGGGTGTAACTAGGGCATCTTGGGGGACAGAGCTAGTCCTGGGGCATAAGGCAGGTGGGCTGAGGAGCTCCATTTCTGAGAAGGGGTAAGAGACTGAGAGTTAGTGACAGAAATGTGACACACAAGCCCAGTCAGTGGCCCATGAGGGGGCCCTTACTAGGATCTGTGGAACAAGGTAATTTGAGATTGACTCGCCTGGTGTACCAACAAACATTGTTTTTCAGTGTCCCTCAAAGAGGATAGAGGCTCTTTGAAACATAACTGAATTGGACTGCCAGCATATTGTCACTCTTCTACCATTCAATGACACTTGATAATACAGAGGAAATTGAATTAACCTAGGTGTGAAATATGAAATGTAATTCTGACAATTCCCATTTAAATGGAGGCACAGGAGGGTAGAAATTCTTCCAGAAAGGTCTGTGAAGGGAACAGGTACCATATAATTATTTAATATGGCTGGATGGGATGAAAAGATAATGATGACATGAATTTAAAGGACAACGCAGATTGAGATAGAGATAGAGAGAGAGACCGTGCATGGCAGGGATTTGAATTTAGGAAGAAGTTTTCATAAAGAAGAAAAAGTGATCTCAAGACATGGAAGCCTGGATTGAACAGAAGGTGAGGACAGGTGACCTCTTGGGGCTAAAGAGAAGACACTAAAGGAACAAATGAGAGGATCAAAAACTTGTAAAGGAAGTGGGATGTGATGCTAGTAAGCCAAGTGCCAGCTACAACTAAGGCCATAGGCATTAGCTAAGAACTGACAAACCCATAGCTGGAAATCAAACCAGCTCACCTGTGTGTTAGTTTTGTTCAAAATATTTATTAGTCTTATAAAAATGTATTTGGTGTTTAGGCTCTCTGAAATGCTTGTAAATTGCCGAATGCATTAATTTCACTTATAATGTCTGTATCCCATGCCATAAGGAAATCTGTAAGTTTTGCTTTAAAAGGTTGAAAATGTTTGCTCTTACCTTGTGAACCCAGGCATGGGAATTGTCCCCTCCCCCAACCTGTTCAAGAGACCTATCAAGATTAAATGGGCCATTAAGGAACATCATGATGCAAAAGATTGGTGAATGGCCCTATCACACCTTGTAAATACTGTGTGCAAGGGAGCTCTTCTCATACACTGGAAGACTAAGGGCTATGTCTACATTAGGGACTTTACAGCTGCACAACTGTACCGCTGCAGCTTTGCCGCTGTAAGGTCTACTGTGTAGCCAATCTGTGCCGACAGAGAGAGCTCCCCCAATGAGTGTCAGTAGCTATGTCGGTAAGAGAGTGTCTCCTGCTGACATAGCGCTGTCCACACTGGCGCTTTTGTCGGTGAAACTTACGTCAGTTGGGCTGTGTTTTTTCACGCCCCTGACCGCCAAAGGTTTTACCGACAAAAGTGCTAGAGGAGGCAAAGCCTAAATGTAAAAGATAAAATAGGGTCACAAGAGATTTTTTCATCTCTTTGCCGTTTGAACTCTCACAAGGCCAGAGACACTAAACTGAGGCAGAGATCTCCAGGGGTTACCCCTGGATCTGCCCTGGAAGACATTTTGAATTGACCGAGTACTACTCTCTGTCATCTTTAGGAACCATAGATGGTAACTCATTTGTGTATACATGTTTGCTTGCTTTAACCTGTAAATAACAATCTCTTATTTTTTTCCTAATTAATAAACCTTTAGATAGTTTATTAGAGGATTGGCTGTAGACGTTTATCTTTGATGTAAGATCCAAGGTCCAAAATGATCTGGGGTAAGTGACTGGTCTCTTGATACTGGAAGCAACCTGAATATTGTTATGATTTTTGGAGTAAGTGACCATTTATCACTAAGTCCAGCTTGTCTGGGTGGCAAGATAGACTGGATTGCCTAAGGGGACTGTCTGTGACTCCATGGAAAGACTACTATAGTAATCAGGAGTTCACATTTGGTACTGGCTTAATGAAATCTAATTATAGAATGTACCACCAGTTTGGGGGTGTCTGCCATGTTTTTGACAGTCTGCCCTGAGGTAGGCACTCATGGTTGTTAGCCACTCCAGACAGCGTGACATAAGGTGTCTGGTCCTATTTGTAGCTATGAGCACTCTCCAAATACATGGGTACTTGGGAATGCCATTTTGAATTTTCAATATTACCATACTTTTGGGAAGGCTGCTCCTTCATTGATCACTCAGCATTGTCAGAGGTGGCAATTGTCCCTAAAGTATTACAAGTATAATACTTTCCACAGCAATACCTATCAATATGGTAAGAAGCAGTGGTTTGGTAGGTAGGCCACGGAGTCTGTCGTTTGACCTTTTTGTGGTTAGGTGGCACAGAATTTCTGTGATTAGAAGTATGTGAACTTCTCTGAATTGTTTAAAACCATCTAGACCTGTTACCTCCTGGCAATGATGCATGGAACTAAACAATGAAGCCAAATAAAGTGTTTTTATTGTAACGTATGAGCTGTAATAGTTTAATCACTAGCCAGTTCTGTGTGATGGGTTGAGAGTGACATTGTGGAGGCTGGAGGTTAAACCTGAACAGTTTTCAGGGTGGTAAAAACTTAAAATTGTTCATCTCTAGAGCTGTGCACATTGTGATATGAAGAGGGAGACAGCAAAAAAAATGTATGGAAGAAAACTGGAAAGAAACTCTTGAGTTATGGACAACAGTAAAGAACATGATTCTGCAAGTGACTGCACTGGTGAATACTGTAACAGATTGTAGCCCTGTATTCACATCCTACATACAATTGTAATAATCTTTGTACAAAGTATGGCTTGTAAATTGTCATTTGAAAATTCATAATTTGCAGATCTGTACTGTTTTGATATAATTCGTGTGACAACATTGTGTGTGAAGTTATAAAATTCCACTTTATGGTGTTATTAATACATGTTCCAAACTGAGACTGGCATAAAGGTTCTGTCTCAAACAAAGGAATCTGTGCTCTGCTTAATTTGCCTTGAGCACTAAACAAAGTCATCAAGCAGGAAGGGAAACACAGGAAGCTCAAATAGGTGAGAAAAGAGTAGCAGGGAACATCCTTCCACGTAGATTTTTTGCCTCTTGGTGCCTAGATGGAAATGTTTTTCAAGAGGGGAACTGAAACTATAAAAAGGAGGGACAAGCACCCGAACGGACCCCTCTTTTTCTCCTGCCCACTACATTCTCTGCACCCAAAGCAACACGGAGCCTTTGCTGGAAGAAGTTTGGTCAATGAGTCTGCTGAAAGAATGTGGTGAGAGAACTTTGCTTTGAATTTAACATAGTTTGTTAAGTTAGGTACGAGTTGCATTTTTTCTTTATTTTTTGAAATAATTTCTGACTTTTATGCCTCATTATTTTGTACTCACTTAAAATCTCTCTCTTTGTAGTTAATAAACTAATTTTATTGTTTTATCTCATCTAGTATGTTTAAGTTGAAGTGCCTGGGAAACTCCATTTGGGGTGACAATATACTATTCTTTTTAAAGAAATAATGAACTTAATATAACTTGCATTGTCCAGGAGAGGACTGGGCAGTACAAGACATACATTTCTAGGGGAAAATCTAAGACTGGGTCTGTGTTGGGGTCACCTTGCAGTATAATCAAGGCTGGTGAGAGCCCGAATGTAACCCTAGCGTGGCTGGCAGGCTGTAGTTACACACACATGCTCAGGGGCTGGAAGGCTGTTTGTGAGATGCCCAGGTGGGAGGTACTTCATCAAGCTATTGTAAGGCACCCAAGGGTGCAGGGCAGTGGTGACACAGCTGCTCATTAGTCTGGATTGTACCCTACTATGTCACAGATACCTGATAACCCACAGACCTTAAGAAATGATGACATGTAGGCTCCTCTTGAAATGTAGTTATTTATTTTTTATAGACATTCCTACGGGGAAACTACTTCTCTGCTATGTTTGTTCAAAAAAGGCAAATTGAGCTTGTTACCTTACTTCTCACACTGATGTGCCATGATGAAAGGGCCTCTTGCACTGAATTTGAACATAGCACTGATTGACAGGAGATGCTATGCCAGCAGAGTGGATTCATTAGCAGGGCAGGCAGGCTGCTGTTTTCCATGAGATAAAAGCATTTTGTATTGGCATCTTCTCTATCTCATGTGTTATATTCTGGCAAAGATATATATTTTGGGGAACGATCTTTCAGACTGATGTTGGATGAGTCACAAGTGGCAGTTAGAAATCCAGCTGCTCTAACTCTTATGGACATGCCCTATAGAACCGAATAGAAAACGATATCCCTGCTATAGAATGCTATGGTAGGATTCAAAGCACCTTTTGAAAGGAAATCACTCTCTATTAAAATCTATAGAAAATTAGAGGATTTTTTGTAGAACCCCATTACATTTTTATAGAAATAGAATTTGATCAGTTTAATTCCTATCAAATACTACACACATTTTTTCATAAGGAGAAATGCAGAGCACAAGCACTGTGATTGTGCCTGACCCCTGAAGAAGGGTGTAAGGAAGGGATGGGGGATTAAATGCTTCCTGTGTCCGTATCCCTACTCTATTGTACCCACCACTGCACGGATACACAAGACCATGGTATCCTTGACCAGTATAGAATTTCTAGGGAAATTACCGGCAGAAAGCGCTGTGCTCCACAGAGATCCTGGGCAGCGGTTAACTGGCAAACATGCAGTATGGGCAATGCCCTGTTACTTATTTGTCCTCTTCTTTAATTCCACTGCTCTTTTTTTAAAATTTAAATGTCATAATGAGGAGAACAGTGCCCCTCTCCTCTCTCAGTTTGAGCCCTGCTCCTAGTGAACCTTTTCCCCAAGAACATGTCAGAGTCAGCTGTATTAATCCAGTGACTGGGAATAGAATGGCTGCTCACTCAAATCTCTATTTGAATAACTCTTTATTGTTCCTAAGCGGGTGTGTTTTCTGTAAAAACACCTTTGAGCTGAGGCAACATCCTGATCCCTTGGGGGTAAACAAGTTTGCAGACCATTGGGAACTGAGAGCATGAATGACAGAAACTAGACATTGCCAGGTGATGGCAGTGAAATCTAACAGGAATGATTTTTGAAGAAGACAGGTCTTTCTGCTGCTCGCTTTCCATTGTCTCCAGCTGTTTGCCTCTAAAGAAGAGGTTTCTATCAATAACATTTACTGTTCAGAGTAGATTCTTGAATGAGTTAAACTTCCTGGCTCTGCTCCTAAAGTTGTGTGGCACGAAATTTTATGAGAAGTTTAGAGTAAAGTGAGTGTGTCTGTATGTTAGTTTCTTAAATTCAACGAATCTCTTGAGTTTGTGGTGTTTTGCTCTATGGGGGTATTGTCTCATGCTCACTGTTTGAAATTGTTAATATATTACATAACCCTTTATTTAATATCATATTAGTAAAAATTAATAAAGTGCACCAAAAAACACTGGAAGGAGCTAGCTAGGTAGGAGGCTACCTCCGAATAGAGTCTCCTAGCCACACTTCACTGTTTCTGAAAGTTGTGGTGATTTGAGTTGGATAAACACTAAAGGGACTATGCTGAGACTGCCAAAGCTGACAGGGTTTGATTCTGCTTTAGCTAAAATCAATGGTAAGACTACCACTGACTTCAGTGGTGCAGGATCAAGCCCATATTCATTTACAACCTAATCAGGATTTAAATCCAGTAGTGAAAACCAATTGTGGTGTGTATGTAGACATGCAAATGAAGGGAAGTTGCCGAGACTCCATTTTCTCTTTCTGCCTGTCTGCTTGGCAGTGGTGCAGTGAGGCAATTCAAGATGGGTGTTAGAGCATAATACACACTGCTTCTCTCTCTTTCTTATGAAGACTTATTTTACTTTTTTTCCTTAGTCTGATGTAAGCCATCCAGGCTGAAAGTATGTATCTGCCATTTGTGTATGGTAAATAGAAAGAGCTACATTATTAACCCGCAGCACAACCTACGTCCTGTCTTTTCCCAGAATGACATAGATGGGGAAAACTAACTAGCAGTGTGCTTGGGCTGCGGGACTTGTGCAGCACTTGACATTATTGACCCCCAAATAACATCTTTGCCAGGACCCACTCATAGTAGTCTAATCCTCATAAATATGTCCAGCCTGACCTGTGTGAGGAAACAATCCAACTAGTAATGTTGAAATGGTCTTCAGGAGGGAGGGCAACATAACAGATATATTTCACTATCGACTTTATCCTCTTGTTCTGCCAGTATAATAGAATATCGGCTGCTGGGATCTATGTAGGTGCCGCTAACTAGCTGTTGACCACCTTACTTACTATTAGCCATTCAGAAAACAATATGATCTGACTATACCAGATCTGAAATATTCATCTGTGCTCATATGCTGTTGGCTTTTTCACCATAGGATCCAGTGATGCTCTTGTTAGCCTATCACTGATTGTAATAAATGGGTTGTCGCTCTGTGAATTTCTCCCCGTACAAGACTTGCATATTGTAACACACTCAGAAAGCATTACATCATTCAGGTCCTGACCAAGATAAGAACAGCCATACTGGGTCAGATCAATGATCCATCTAGTCCCGTATCCTGTCTTCTGACAGTGGCCAATGCCAGATGCTTCAGAGGGAATGAACAGAACAGGCAATCATCAAGTGGTCCATCCCCTATCATCCATTCCCAGCTTCTGACTGTCAGAGGCTAAGGACACCCAGAGCATGGGGTTGCGTCTTAGCTAATAGCCACTGATGGACCTATCCTCCATGAACTTACCTAATTCTTTTTTTAACTCCGTTATAGTTTTGGCCTTCAAAACATCCCCTGGCAACAGTGGTGCAAGTAGAAATAATTTCTTGCCGGTACTGTACTCATGGGAGAGACACAAGGGGGGACACGAGATCTCCTCATGTGACCCTCCATGTGACTCCTTCCTGCCCAGTCTGGGACCCCCATGCTCTCCCCATCCCCTCCGATGCCCCCCTTTGTATATACAAACATCAACTTGCCTAACTACTCACGTCCTCCCCCAGATATGCAGAATTCAGTCTGTTTATATGGAATATGGGAGTTGGGTGAGGAGCCATTTCAGCATATGTATGACTTATTAAAAGACAAATTTTAAGTAAAAATGCATCCTAAACTGCTTTGTGGTATTGTACCCAGAACATTGCATTTCAATGGGGGATTCAACTTCCTTTATAGGACCAGACTCCTGAAACTCTTACCAGTCCACAAAAGTGGTCCATAGACATGCAAATAGTCCCATTGTCTTCAATGGGATTGATCAAATGATTAAGGGTTTACAGGATTAGGTTCCAAGTTTGTAAATTGTTCTGGATGAAACTGACAATGCCTGAGCTGTCAGATCAGAAGGAGCTTCATTTGAATAAAGGTGGGCAGATGTGTGATAAGTCTCAGCTCCATTGCTAAGATGAGGAACATATTTTCTCAAAGTTCTTGGCAGATTCCTTAGGCATCTGGTTTAAAGCCTTTTTTTAAGTTTGTTAGCATATGTATTGTGCTGTTAAAGCCATTTAAAGAATGAATGTCCGCCCTAGCCGCGTTCTGCTCCTTTAAGGAGCAGAGCGCAGTCCCACCCTCCTCTCTGGTGCGGGGAGTGGGGAGCTAGCCCCAAGTCTTTCTGGTACCCCGTATCAGCTAAAAATCTCTTGGAGGGTACTGCCGTACGTGCACTCCTGCCTGGCAACAAGTTTCACAGGTCTCTGTGTTATTGGATCTCTATCAGTAAAGCTTATTAAACCTCTTTATAATTTGGTTTTGTGGGACCAAAGATTTAAAGCTGGTTTCTAATGCTTCAGAAAATGTACAGTTATTAACTCAAAACCAACAGGATGGTACCAAATCATCTATGATACTGTGATATTCTGTTTGATTAAAACATCCTAAAATAGGATTGGGCACCCACTCTTGGGTTGTGCATGCAAAAGAGAGGCCATGCATCAGATCAACCACTATTCTGGCAGTTTTGTGATACCTTAACATAAACACGGAGTGAACTAGGGGTGCAATGTTGGTTTCATCTCAGAATGCCCTCACTCTTGTCAGTTGGATTCATCCTTCTAAAATTATTTTAAAGCAGAATGTTTGCATTTTTAAAATAACACCTTTAAAAGATAATTACGCTAAGTGTGTAATTGAACTGAAATAATCAACTATAGAGACTTCAAACATCTTGTGTTTTCAAAAGAAGAGAGAGTAACTCTTGAATAGCCATTTATCTGATGGCAATTTTCCTTTATATGTTTTTTTAACATATTCAAACAAAAACAAAAGAAAAAGCTCTTATGCCCTTAAGAATAACAACTCCGCACCACATTTCACTTGTGCCATACTATCTTGCTAAAACTGCAAAATGTAGTTCTTTTTGCAATAACTAGCTGTATATTTTAAACTATGTTTTTCATTATCTTTCCATTGCTTTCTCTGAGTACTATGGGCTAGATTCTGGTAGTTTTACTCACAACAAATAGAACCTTACTTCATGAGTAGTTTCATTGCAGTTCTGAAGTTAGTGGCCACTAACCTGAAGTAAGCATATCTGCAGAGCTGGTAGAAATTTATTTTTCCATGGATTCACAAACCAGGGGAAGATAGGTGTTCCTCTGCCTAACTCGCCTGTGAGGCCCAATCCAGTAGGCATGCTCTGAGCACCCCTAACTTCACACCAAACACCTGGGGGCAGGGAGCTTCCCTCATAACTTTTAGCCCAGTTGCTAGGGATCACCTGGGATGTGGGAGATCCCTGGGTTAAGTCACCTCTCTGCCTGATGAGGTGAAGGGATTTAAATGAGGCTCTGCCATCTCTCAGAAGAGTGCTCTTTTCATTGAGCTATGGGATGTTGTAATGTAGGGCTCCCAGCCTCTCCTGTGGAAGCTATTCTACTTTGGATTAAATAATGAAAGAGTCGTTGGGCCAAGGGGCGAGAGCAAGCATGAGAATGACTCTATAGTCTGGTAGTTAGAGCACTCGCCAGGAGGCGGGAGACCCAGGATCCACTCATTCTGCTCCAGTGGCTCTTCTGTTATATGACATGGAACAGCTTCAGCAGGAGAGACTTAGGGACCCCCCATCAACTTCTTGCAAGAAACCCCTTAGGTGCCTGACTCCAATAGACAGTTCATAGTTGAGAATAGGTGACTCCCTCGAACCCTGACTTAGGCATTGAACTCACGGGGGAGGGTGCGAGGCAATTTAGCATATATCTCTTGGTTTGGCACCTCACCTCCCATTGGCTAGCTTAGGTAGGGAGCTGCTGAGCAGTGCTGGCTTCTGTGAATCCCATTCTTAGGCATCTTTCTCCCTCCATTAATTGTATAGGAACCTGAGCCCCTAAGCCAGGGTTTGTGAATCCCAGTGATTTTCTAGGCACTTAGAAGTCAGACATTGTTATGCTGAGCATCAAACACCTAAGTTCCTTTGTGAATCTAGCCCTTAGGCACTTGGGAGCTGAAGTCTCCTTTCTCTTCCAATGAAACTTAGGCTCCTAAGTCACCTAAGTTATTGAGGCACTTTGAAAATTATCCCCTGGCCTGATTTATCACACTGCTAAAAATTAGAAATGGACCCAAAGCAAGATCCTGGATCCAGACATTCTTGAATTTTGAGGGTGTTTTGAAATCCAAAGTTGGCTCTAAATATTCCAAGTACCTTCATAATGAGTTGAACTGAACTCCTGAACCTGAATGCACCACATCTTTGATGTGTTCCAAAGCTACAGAAACATTTATTGAAGCTTGACCACACTTTTGTTGAAATGATTCATGAAATGGTTCAAACAATTTTAGCGCTGAGAACACTTTGCAGAGCAAAAAACCAGAAGTCAGCTCTATTTTATGCCTTGCTCAAGTAGCTTAATCAAGAACATTTTGTACTAAAGCACAGTATGTAAGTACGTGGAAAAGGAGTCAGAGAAAAATAATCCAACTGTATGCTAACTGCTTCCTTTTTAAATAATGTCACATCTCATTAGGGTTTGCTGCTATAGAGTTTTTGTAGGGCCTTTTGCTGGACGTACCTCAGTCTGTGTCTCATTCCTCTTCTACCCATCAGTACCCATGAGGTTAAGGTAGATTAGAATGTTTTCCTTCTACCACATAAAATGCACAAGAAGAATAAACATGAGATATTCAGAAGACAGATCTACAGATGCCGAGGACTGGAATACATTCTCCTATCTGCAGTGTGTACTTGTCAAAATAAATACAGTTCAAATACCTTAATGCATTATGTATTTAGTCTAATATATGGCTCCATAACTATGTAGGAAATCTATGTAGTATTTCACTATGCCATCTTTAGAGTAAAAGACACATCTCCTAGCCTGTTAGTTGTCTGTAGGACTGTACTCTATAAACTATAATCACTCACTCAAATCCACCAATGTTGTAAATACCCCCAGGAAGATTTAGATACCTCTGAATATGGGAGGCTTAAACTGCACTTGGCAACCTCCAGGTCTGTAAGTTCCCTTTGTGCTCACACTGACTTCAGCCAGTGTTCTCACAGCAACTTTCGGGGGGGGGGGGCTCTCACTATTCCCTTGCTTTTGACCCAGTGATAAGGCTGTTACTTGTGCACATTTTTAACAGTGAGGGTAATAAACCACTGGAGCAACTTACTAAAGGTTGTGGTGGAGGCTCCATCACTGGCCATTTTTAGATCAAGATTGGATATTTTTAAAAAAGATCGGCTCTAGGAATTATTTTGGGGAAGTTCTGTGGCCGGTGTTACACAGGAGGTCAGACTAGATGATCACAATGATCCCTTTTGGCTTTATAATATATGAATTCTATGTTTATTGACACTCAACCTCTTCTGGCATCAAAATGCAGCATGCCCCTTCTCCCCCTGCCCCCCAGCCATATTGCCTGATATAGATCATCTCATTCAGATAGTTTAATTAAAATCAAGTTCCATAGAGATGAACATTAAAGATAATTTGACATAAACTCACCTAATATTGCTAAACATAATATTAAGTGGTTGGAAAGGTCTCTCTCCCTCCCCTCCACTCCCCACTCTGCAGCTCAGCTGCAAGGTCAGTTCAATCTCCCTCACCAGCTCAAGTATGTCCTATCCAGACAGTGTGTCCTCTTTCTTTCCCAGCAAGGCAAAAAGTCATCCCTTTCTAGTCTTGCATAGTCATTTGTCTGCAAAACTCTCTTGCATTGTCCCCATCAGATGTTAATGAATAGAATAATAGAGTCATAGAATCATAGAATATCAGAGTTGGAAGGGACCTCTGGAGGTCATCTAGTCCAACCCCTGCCCAGAGCAGGACCAATCCCCAACTAAATCATCCCAGCCAGGGCTTTGTCAATCCTGACCTTAAAAAATTCTAAGGAAGGGGATTCCACCACCTCCCTAGGTAACGTGTTCCAGTGTTTCACCACTCTCCTAGTGAAAAAGGTTTTCCTAATATCCAACCTAAATCTCCCCCACTGCAACTTGAGACCATTACTCCTTGTCCTGTCATCTGCTATCACTGAGAATAGTTTAGATCCATCCTCTTTGGATCCACCTTTCAGGTAGTTGAAAGCAGCTATCAAATCCCCCCTCATTCTTCTCTTCCGTAGACTAAACAATCCCAGTTTCTTCAGCCTCTCCTCATAAGTCATGTGTTCCAGATCCCTAATCATATTTGTTGCCCTTCATTGGACTCTCTCCAATTTCTCCACATCCTTCTTGTAGTGTGGGGCCCAAAACTGGACACGGTACTCCAGATGAGGCCTCACCAATGTTGAATAGAGGGGAACGATCACGTCCCTCGATCTGCTGGCAATGCCCCTACTTATACACCCCAAAATGCCATTGGCCTTCTTGGCAACAAGGGCACACTGTTGACTCATATCCAGCTTCTCGTCCACTGTAACCCCTAGGTCCTTTTCTGCAGAACTGCTGCCTAGCCATTCGGTCCCTAGTCTGTAGCGGTGCATTGGATTCTTCCGTCCTAAGTGCAGGACTCAGCACTTGTCCTTGTTGAACCTCATCAGATTTCTTTTGGCCCAATCCTCCAATTTGTCTAGGTCCCTCTGTATCCTATTCCTACCCTCCAGCATATCTACCACTCCTCCCAGTTTAGTGTCATCCACAAACTTGCTGAGGGTGCAATCCACACCATCCTCCAGATCATTAATGAAGATATTGAACAAAACCGGCTTCAGGACCGACCCTTGGGGCACTCTGCGAGATACCGGCTGCCAACTAGACATGGAGCCATTGAATACACCACCATTATTTAGAATACATTCCTGTGGTGTAGATAATGTAAAATGTGTATGACTTTTTTCCTGCTGCACTGCACCTTTGCATTTCTAAGAACTCTGCCTGCAGGGGACATTGCTGTTTTATTTTCAGAGATGTTGTATCTTGTTAAAGGGGAAGCACACATAGTGCACTCTCTCTACTTGCGTTCTTTCAGGGTTTTGGTTTCCTTAATCTAAAACAAGTCATTTTAGACTGAGAATACATGATTTACTCTTTGTGAAAGCATTTGGGAAATGCACCTTTTGTTACCAGGCTATGAGTAACGCTCTTTTAAATAAGGGGTAAAGAGAAGATGAGGATTCTGTTCACTCTGAGGGCATGGCTACACTTGCAAATGTAGAGCGCTTTGAGTTAAACCAGCCTTTGTAGAGAGCAGTAGGGAAAGAGCTGCTGTCAGTCCACACTGACAGCTGCAAGCGCACTGGCGTGTCCACATTTGCGGCACTTGCAATGGCATTGGGAGTGGTGCATTGTGGGCAGCTATCCCACAGAGCCCCTTTTCCCATTCTGGTGCTGTGGCTTGTGGGAAGGGGGTGAGGGATATTGGGAATTCTGGGTCCTGTCCCAACGCCCCGTGACGCATTGGTTTGCATCCCAGCAATCCCTTTGCTTCCGTCCACAATTGGCGCCATCTTTTAACGTTTTTTGTACTGCGCGTTCTGACTTCCCTTTCCGTCTGCGGGAATGGAGCCCGAACTGCTGAAGAATATGCTGACGAGTCTCGCCAGCACATCACGTTTGGCAGTCCAGTTACTCCTTAAGATCCCAAAGTGACAGTGAGGACTCTGACGATGATATCGACTTGAGTAACGCATATGACATGAGATTCCTTGTGGCATTCACAGACATGCTCACCACCATGGAATGCCACTTTTGGGCTCGGGAAACAAGCACTGAGTGGTGGGATCACATCGTCATGCAAGTCTGGGGTGATGAGCAGTGGCTGCAGACTTTTGGATGAGAAAAGCCACTTTCATGGGACTGTGTGAGGAGCTCGCCCCCACCCTGCGGCACAAGGACACGAGATTGAGAGCTGCCCTGACGGTGGAGAAGCGGGTGGCTATTGCAATCTGAAACTGGCAACTCCAGACAGCTACCGATCGGTCGCTAACCAGTTTGGAGTGGGGAAGTCGACCATTGGAATCGTATTGATGCAAGTTTGCAGGGCCATTAATCGCATCCTGCTCAGAAGAACTGTGACTCTGGGTAACATGCATGGCATTGTGGCTGGCTTTGCACAAATAGGTTTCCCTAACTGCGGAGGGGTGATAGATGGCATGCATATTCCAATTCTGGCACCAGCCCACTTAGCCTCCAAGTTCGTTAACCGGAAGGGGTATTTCTCCATAGTTCTCCAGGTGCTTGTGGATCACTGTGAGCGTTTCATTGACATTAACGCAGGCTGGCCCAGAAAGGTGCATGACACATGCACAGTGGCCTGTTCAGGAACCTGCAAGCTGGGACTTTTTTCCCAGACCAGAAGATCACCGTAGGGGAAGTCGAAATGCCCATTGTGATCCTTGGAGACCCCACTTACCCTTTAATGCCGTGGCGTGGCATCCTGCTCAGAAGAACTGTGACTCTGGGTAACATGCATGGCATTGTGGCTGGCTTTGCACAAATAGGTTTCCCTAACTGCGGAGGGGTGATAGATGGCATGCATATTCCAATTCTGGCACCAGCCCACTTAGCCTCCAAGTTCGTTAACCGGAAGGGGTATTTCTCCATAGTTCTCCAGGTGCTTGTGGATCACTGTGAGCGTTTCATTGACATTAACGCAGGCTGGCCCAGAAAGGTGCATGACACATGCACAGTGGCCTGTTCAGGAACCTGCAAGCTGGGACTTTTTTCCCAGACCAGAAGATCACCGTAGGGGAAGTCGAAATGCCCATTGTGATCCTTGGAGACCCCACTTACCCTTTAATGCCGTGGCTCATGAAACCCTACACAGGGAGCCTTGAGAGCAGCAAGGAGCGGTTCTGCAACAGGCTGAGCCAGTGCAGAATGACTGTGGAGTGTGCTTTTGGCCGTTTAAAGGGCTGCTGGTGCTCTCTATATGGGAGCTGGACCTGGCCGATAATAGGATCCCCGCAGTTATATCTGTGTGCTGTACCCTCTACAATATTTGTGAAGGGAAGGGCGAAAGATTCACTCAGGCATGGAACTTGGAGGTTCAATACCTGGAGGCTGAATTTGAACAGCCAGAGCAGAGAGCAGGGCTATTAGAGGTGCCCAGCATGGGGCTTCAAGGATTAGGGATGCCTTGAGCGAGCAATTTGAGGCTGAAAGCCACCAGTAATGTCTGGTGCCCTGCACGGAGTGAAGTGCAGTGGTTCCAATGTTAGTAGGAATCTGTGTTTGCTAAGTATGATACACTGACTTGCAGTGTCTCTTTCCTGGGCTAAGGTATCTTTTACGTTATGCAATAATAAAGAATGTTTTCAAAGCCAAAAAATCCATTTTAAGGAAAAGAAAATGCATTTATTGAAAAGAAACACAACTGCTTGGGAAACAGGGCAAGGGGGTGGGGTGGGGAACGGTACAATCACAGGTTTGCATATGTCCTGTTACCATACTCAGCCTTCCTGTCTGGAGTGCTGTGCAATGAGTGCTGCACTTCAGGATGGCTCTACTGCATGGTGATGGGGGTTGAGTGCAGTGGGTAAGGGTCGGAGTTTTCAGGGCTGGGTGGTGAAGCTATGGGTGTTGAAGGCAGCTGGTGGCAGTAAGAACCCAGATGTTGGGGAAAGTGGGTTGGAGGTGACATGGGGGCACAAGTGAAAGAGTTTTGGGACAAGGGCTGTGGGGGTGGTGGGCGCAGTAGTGCTCCGTCTGCATGGCTAAGAGTGCCTGGATCGAGTCCGCTTGGTGCTCCATTATGCTTATCAGCCACTCTGTGCTTTGGTGCCGGCGATTCGCATTCTGCTGGCGGACCCTCCTTTCACTCTCCCACCATTCCTGCATTTTTTGATTTTCATTAAGGGAGTGAAGTCATTATGACTTCATGCAGCATGTCCTCTTTGCTTCTATGTGGCCTCTTCCTGATTCTTTGCAGCCTCTTGGCTGGTGATAACACAGATGGTTGAGATCTCAAGGTTGCATCTGTAAAGGCAAAATGCAACACTTAACAGGCAGCATTGTTCACACCAGACAGAGCAATGATTCGCCCATACTTAAGGAGGGCAAGCACAGTCTATACAATAGCATAATTTGCCTGTCCCAAAGCAAATGCACATAACCCCCGGGAGTCCCAAAATGGTGAGTAAGCACAGGGTAAAGGTGGACTGATTCTTTCATGGCTGTACTGTCCTCTGGATTTCTGTGTCTTGGGGAGAGCCAACAGCTGCAGGGGGCCCCTATACTGAACACTGTCCCCACATTTTTCACAGGAGTTCGTCCTGGAAGTTATCTCACTGCTGAGGGTGACCTGGGAAGCAAGGGAGGGTCTTTTACTACAATGTGGCTTCTGCCCTGGCCCATATGCAGCTTGCCTGTGTGCAGCAATGTCCCCCCTCCCCCCCCCCCCCCCCCGCTGCCCCTCACGGCACAGTGGCGAGGACATGTTAGCCTGACTGGGACAAGGACCACAGTGGCTCTCCCATGAAACCTGTGCAAGCGCATTGCCCAAGGTCTGGAGGAGACCTTTGAAGAGATCACTGAGGCCAATTACCGCGATGTGAGAGAGCACTTCAACGCCCTATTCCGCATCTAGGCATGCACGCAGCCCTAACTCTCCTCACCCCAAGAGCCTGCACCGAATAACTTCCTTCCCAAAATAAAAGCTGCTTACCGGGAACCTCCTCTGGTGTTTGCCCTTCCCCGGGCACCGGCCGCCGCGACTGACTACCTTCCTCCTGGCTTGAGAACAGCTCCTGGCTGCATGCATCTAGGGATTCCGGGGTCTCTTCCTCTGCCTCAGCACCCTCGCTCCCGCTTTGCTCCTCCTCCTCCTCCTGCCCTGTTGCACTGGGCTCTGAAGTGTCCATGGTGGTCCCCGGAGTGGAGGTGGGGTCGGCCCCAAGTATTGCATCCAGCTCTTTGTAGTAACAGCAGGTCACGGGGACAGCACTGGAGCAGTGGTTTGCCTCGTGGGCTTTCTGGTCGGCATTCTGCGGCTCCTTCACTTTAATCCTGCACTGAAGAGCGTCCAGGTCATGGCCCCGTTCCATCATGTCCCTTGATATCTGCCCAAAGGCATCGTAATTCCTAAGGCTGGAGCGCAGCTGGGACTGGACAGCTTCCTCCCCCCAGACACTGATGAGGTCCAGCACCTCGCCATTGCTCCATTCTGGGGCTCGCGTGGAGGTGTGGTCACCTGGAAAGATTCGCTGAGAGCGCTCCATGCCTGGCTGAGCAAACATGAAGGGGATTTTCAAAATTCCCAGCGAATTTAAAGGGTGGGTCTGACAGTTGGTCACCTGAGGGCAGGGCAGTAGAGTTCAAGGTGATGACCAGAGTGGCTAGAACAGGCATTGTGGGACACTTCTGGAGGCCGATCACAGCGCAATAACAGACTAGGGCATCCACACTGGCGCCACGGTGCTCCAGCAGGGGCACATCGAATGTTATTCCAGTCGCCGAGGTGGATCACCAGGAGCCTTCTAGCTGTGGAGTCAGAGTGCTCTACGTGCCTTGCCAGCGTGGACGGGTCATGAGCTAGTGCGCCCAGGGCTGCTTTAATGTGCTGTACCTCGCAAGTGTAGCCAAGCCCTGAGTAACCAACACTTTATACCTCTAGAAATCACATGAAATTTAAGGCACAACTGACTCCAAGTTTAGTGTGACATAATAGATCATATTTTTGGATCTAGCTGTCCATTACAGATCACGTTATATTATAGACCAATAAACATTTTGGTACTCAGGCTTTTACCTACCTGCTGGGGTATTACGTTTTTGAGCATTATTCTTCAAAACATCTTCTCCATCTTCTGTAATATGGATATTACATACAGGGAAATACTTGTCCTCTGCTGCCATAATGCAATTTGATAGTAGTGGAGCCACTAGCTTTGGAAAAGACTTTGCGAGTAGGGACAAGTCAGCATGTGTTGCCGGGCCAGGGTGGAGCACTGATAAATGGGATTTTGGGTACACTCCTGTCATAACAAGTAATGGGGTTTTTTTTGTTTGTGTATTGAGTTGGTGACAGAAGACAGGCATAGGCTACACAGTAAAAATCTCAGTGATATTGTCTGTAATGGGATATGAGTGACTGGATCGGATAAATAAGGGAATCTGTTGTAATTGCATTTACATGAATATTTCATATGCTGTGTACAAATTCACTGCCACACTCTGTCTCTCAGAATCCTCCAAAGACTCTGGTAGAGTTTAGTGGTTTGCTTTTACTCTGTCCCTCTTATAACCATGGCTTCAGCCCATAGCCATTTAAGATCACACTATTTTCCACGGTGAACAGAAAAACAAGAAGCAACTGTGGATTTTCTGATTGACGCAAAGACCAGACATTTTCTGTGAAAATGTGTATGGGAGGCGGCAAATGAATTGGATTCTTCCCCTGTTTGGAAACCTGCTTTACTCTCCCACATAATTTACACGGTGACAGGATTTTGTGGCACAAAATATGTGAGCATTCCAAAGAGATTTTATAGCAACAGTTAACAAACAAGAAGATAATATGAATGTGTTTCAATTTTTATAGAGCGAGGGCCTAATTCTTATTTACACTATGGCCATTTTACACTGTGCTGGCAGTGTACAGGTTACATCCACTTCAACCTCCCTTACACTGCCAGAGTAGTGTAAAGAGGCCTTAGTGTAAATAAGAATTAGGGCCTTCGCATTCAGGAGTTATCAATCACCCTGGATATAAAATGATTTTCAGTAAACAAGTGGTTTGGGGGAATTCTAGCCATCTGGAAATTAATTCATCAGGTATTTAAAATGAATTAAGATATATGGGGAAACGTGCACTGTAAAATTTAGTTGATTATTGACATCTCTTGAGCATTCATACACATATCAAAAATCATTGCAATATGGAGTAGGAATATATTGGGAAAAATGCAAAGTAAGTGTGGATTTCTCTGCTAGGTAAAAATCACATGCTGCCAGGAGCTGGGGCTTTAAGAAAAACAGCAATTAATGTGAGAATCACAATAAAACCGTGTTGATAAATTGTATAGTCAGTTGTTTGACTACATTAGTTTGTTATGAAATATATTCAAGAGGCCAAATGACCAATGTCAGTCAGGTTTATTGCTCAAAGCCAATAATAATGTAGCACAGGGAAAAGGTTCTATATGATACCTGTCTCCGGGAAGCAGTCTCGTGCGGTGATGATACATTCACTGTACGCAGAAGATGTGCTCCCAAAATTACACACTGCAGCTGGTAGTATTTATATGATGATGTTCCAAGTTACACATCTCGTAACATGTCAGTAACATGCAACCCATCAGTTTGTCCCAGTTCCCTAATTTATTGTTCTGTTCCTTCCCTATCTTTGTTTTGGATGCTAGCATTCAAGATACTTGAAGTGAAGATACTTCTCTAGCGCTTGTGCTAAGGTGTAGAACAAATGTATCTTGATTTTGACAAGTTTCCTATTTGCTTATGTCACATGCTTACTTCAGCAAATGCAAGGAGTTATGGGATACTTTGGGTGAGTGAACAGGATTATGGTATAGGCCAGTTTTGGCTATACCACTGTTACTATATTTGTGCTTAATGTAATCTATATATGTGTGTGTGTATACATATAATATGTGGCTAACATATACTATATCTATATACACATTCAAGCCTACATATGTTAGTTAACTGTTGGCAACACTGAGTTTGAGAGTGATTGCATGCAGTGCAGAGAAAGAAGTTGGTCCAGTAGAAAAAGAGGGCAATATGGGTGCGATGAAAAACCTATTCATATCCTGAAGTCCAAATAACTCACAAAAGAGGTGGAGAAAGGGCCAATGTGGTAGGAGAAGGGCAGCTGGAGTCTGGTTCTGGCCCTTGTGCAGGCTAGAGCAATCCCTAGGTGTTGTTATGCCAGTGGGAATTGCCAGGACTCAGCACACTATGACCATGCCCCATCCTTCCCCTGGAAGGCCCCTTGTGTTAGAGGACCAGGAATCTGTGGCATAGAGCTAGCTATGCTGGTTTTATGGCACCTGGGGTTTCCCCTTCAAGAGAAGTATAGAGCTGGGTATTTAAGCTAGCTTTTCCTCCCTTTGGATTGCTAGAAGAAGGCTCAGGATCTGGCCCTAGAAGTTCTCGCACTCTTTGATTCAGTTTGTATTTATTTTCAAGTGTGGAATTTAGAGATTTTCAAGTCACAAGATGACAATATATCAGCTTGTGATAATGTGCATTAATGTACAGAATAGATTTGGCTGAGATGGCACATGTTCAGTATTCCATAGGAGTACAAACAGGGGGGCAAAGCAGTTAAGGAGGAAAACTACATTCACATATTAACTGGTATCTAACAAATGATTTTACCCTTAAGGCTATAACAATTTTTGATGAAAGGAAGGAGTTAATACAGTAGTAGATGACTTTCCAGCTCCTTGATTTAACTAAATCTGTTAAGTTTAATAAGGAGTTGAGTTCCCAGGGTACTTTTTTTTATGAGCTGCTTTCAAATTACTATTAATTTGTAGTTATGTCTTATATTTCTTGTGTGTGTTAAGAAAGATACCACATTATTTGCCTTGTCCAGTCTTTGAGACAGATCCTAGAATAAGGTCAGATCCTCATCTGGCGTAAATCAACATAGCTCCATTGATTTTTTGATACTATGTTGATGTACACCAACTGGAGATTTGGCCCATATTCTTTATAGTGTAGTAGTGAAATTAATTTTCCATAGCAGAACTAAAGAAATTGCATCCAAATCACAGCTGGGGTAAAAACATGTCCTTCTGCACACATGTCAAGGGAAACCAGGTTAGTGTCCCTTGAGGGAAAGGAGTTTTAACAAATTTGGACCCACATATAGTAATATATATAATGTAAAAACAGGCACAAAGGGAATGTGTCCCAGCCCTGGGGTTTTGGTAACTCCTGGGGTTTTGGTAACTCCTGTGGAACCATTAGAACCTCTCCATAGCACAAAAGCCGCACAAATCCATTGCCTGTTATTTATACGCTATTTCATCTGCACAGTATTGCAGCAACTGCTTAAAAAACACTCCTTTTAAGAGCTTCACAATAAGAGCCATTTCGCCCATGGTGCTAGAAACACTTTACTAAATGAAATGAAAACATACTTGCATTTTGTGGGAAAAGTAAAAAGAAAAGAAAGAACCAAACCCAACACAACCTCCACAGAATAGAACTTCATCATTAATAGCTAGTAAATTTCTGATAAGCCTTGAACAATTGCTATTGTCAAGCAATAAATGATTAGGAGCAGATAATTTGCATGACTATTAGGGTTTATAGGATTTGTTGTTTCTAAACATAGAATGTTATTGTTGAAATACAATGGAGAAAAATCCTGTTTTTATCTTTTATAACTCCCATCTTTCTCCAACTTGATTTCCCCACATTTTTGCCCTTACTACGATCCTTCATGTATAATTGTTATTTAGTGCTCACAAATGTGTTGGACACTTCACTGAAACAGAAGACAGCTCCCCTGCCTTGAAGAGCTGAGACTATGTCTCAGGTACATGACTTGCCATACAAACTCTGTGCTTGTAAAATCTTAGGGCCAAATTCTCCTCTCTGCTATGCTGCTGCAAACCAGAACAATTTGGTTCTGCTCTGGATTTATACACCAATGTATCTGACAGCAGAGACCCTAAATTAGCAATCTCTTGTCTTGGCTGGGAGATCTACTAAATCTTGTCCCATGAATGTCAATTTCTTAAGGTTGATGTGAGGGCTTGGGGATGGGAGGGAGAGAGAATCCATAATATAGTTAAGTTTCTGCTTGTGCTTCTGTGTTGTTACTCCTCCTATATTCAATCGTGCTACATGCAGTGAAAGTGAAACCCTGGAAGTACAAAGGGGAAAATTAGAAGTTTGGATCTGAGAATCTGGCCAACAGCGTTGACCTTTCAAAAGCCCATGCTGCTGTTTTGCGTGCAAAATATGTGAGAGTGTCTGAAACTGACTGTTTTGCATGCACAAGTCCCCTTTTCATAGCTTTTGAAAATATCATCTTCGTTCATTGGACTATTACAGCAGGTATTGGAATGTGTGTGTTACTTGGAAATTGTCTCTTAGGTATTTTAGATATTTGTGACTATCCAGGAATAGTAGGTTGTGGTTTTCAGTCCTCCCCTCCTGACTTATTTGATAGATGAGCTGAAAGCATTTGAGTCACTTAAGTGCTTAGGTTTCCAGTTTTCTAAATTGGGTTACACTAATCAGGAGACGTTCTCAAAATGGTAGTAGTTTGTCTGAACAAACATGAAAATCTGACTAATACATCATGTGTGGGTTATTATACAGGAACATAGGGTTTACCATACTTGGTGAAATCATTGGTTCATCAAACACAACATCCTTCATCTAACAATGACCAATATCTGATACTTACGGAGAAACGAAACACCCTTCCCTAATGAATCTTGCTGACTGTGCAGTGCTGTGCACAGGGGTGTGGGTAATTATTTCTGGACACTTACAGATGATCATTAGAGATCTAAGTTCCTGTAAGTGCTCAGAAAGCCACAGTGATGGACAGAGTATTTGAATCTAGATGATAAAATCATACATTCTGAACATGATCTTAGCATGTATAGCTGCAACACAATGATTATTCAAATACTGGGGCTGGGTGAATAATTTGGTTGAGGTCATGTAAATCTGATCTGAGGCTGTGTAATTCTTGTGCAGGAAGGAAAGGAAAGAAGGAATCATTTTATACAAATCATCAAAACCACACCATAAGGTCTACAAATTTTAAGACTCATTTTACAGGGGTTGATTACATCTTCATTTGTGTGAACTGTAACACAGAAAAGCTTATGCAGGGACTGGAAAATAACAAAACTCTCTCTCACCAGGTTAATAATTGTGTCCATGTGCTTTTCTCCTTTGCCCTAACTTCCTTTACCATTTGTAAACAAATTTGATTCCTAACTCTGGTATATGCTCCCCTGCATGCAGCACTCATTAACTTAAAGCTTTATTTGTAGACTTCCATTGTGGGGCTGAGATGCCATTTGGACACCATAAGTGATTGACACGGAGAAACACTGAGAAGGATGTTTCTGAAAGATCTCTAAAAGGCTGCATTGTGTGTGGAAGTGTCTTCAGAGTCGCATTAGAGCTGCACAGATGGGGAATGCTGCATGTGTACAGATAATGGGATGTAAGTGAACTCACTCTCTCAGTCCTTCATCAAAAGAGGGAAAATTGATTAGCTTTTCACTCTTGACCTTAAGTACCAGACCTCAACTGTTTTCGTCCATCCTACTTTACTTTTCAATTCAATCGCTGCCAAGTCTAAAATCAATATTAGACAAAATATAGACCTCTTGCCCTTTCCTGCAAGCTGAATGCAGACTGCAGATAGCTCTGAATTTGCTACATTGCCATGTGCTGTAAAGAAAATACAATCTATTCTCTGAGAGATTTTAAATAGGTTTACATCTTATTCAGAGTTTAGGTATTAAGTAGGTCCTAGCATCTGCTTTTTTTAAATATGCGCATTACTAACTGGAGGATTTTAGCAGAAAATTGGTGCCATGTGGAAAAGACAGGCCTTTCTGGGTTGATAAGAAAATTTCCACCCTCACATTTTTACTAGATGCTTGCACTTTACCACTTGGGGTTTGATTGTGGAATCCTTACTCTTGTCAGGGAGCACTCACACACACCACGGGCATGGGAAAGTGTCTACCTCTGGGGGTAAGAGATTCACAACTGGGCCTCTTGCATGAGGGAAGTGAGCTCATTTTTGTTTATTTTTGAACAGTTTGGGTTTTGGAAGTTTAACTAACGTTTGTCCTTATTTCTGGTATGGTAGACTCTAGAAGCCCCAAATGATATCAAGGCTCCATTATGCTGGGGCTGTACATAGCCAGAGTAATAGATGGCCTGTGCACCAAAGAGCTGATAGTCTAAACAGATAGAGGTTGGGAGCAGAAATGAAGGCATGGAGTGGTGAAGGGACTTGGCTCATGTCAGTGGCTGAGCTGGGAATAGATCCCAGGCCCGTGGAGTCCCAATCCAGTTTGTTGAGTTCAGATTCTGATTAAATTAGCTTGGAGTGAGGGGAGGAAGGAGCAGGGAGGGGAAGATATGAAAAAATAGGATGAAATATGGATCAGAGTGGGCAGAGGGAAAACCAAATGCCATAAGCTGAAAAAAAGGTCAGAGGGGAGAAGACAGAGATATTCTAATGAAGAATAGTATTCATAGGCCATATTCCATCTCCTGAACTCTAGAATAGGTCACGGTCCTCCCTGTATGTGCCCAAACCTTCCCCTGTATGCCCTCCTTCTCACCTATCCTCTGCCCCTCGAACACTGCTGATGTAAATGGTTGAAACTCCATTGAAGTCTAGCTTTTGGGTGGAGGGTTTCTTCTATCCCTAGGACACAGCATAGGCTAGAACCAGAAAGGCACTTTCCCTGAAAGGGTAACTTCTGGCTTCATCACCAGTTGCTTCTCTCTTCCCCCTCTGTGGCTATGGCTACACTAGATAATTGAACTATTTGGGAGTTGAACCAGTGAGAATGAATGAGCGTAAACATAACAGTGTGGACATTCCACACTAGCACCCTTTTTTCAGTTGCGCTGTTTCGCCTCACTTCCACGCTAGCACTCCGCCCCACTGGAGCCCAGACCCCTCAAACATCAGCACGTGGGAGATTTCAAAATACCTTCTGGGAGCACAAAAGGATGGTGGGAGAAGGCGATCTAACTTCCAGAAGTTCATGGAATTCTACCGGGTAGAATTAGTGGGGGAAGCAAAAGTGGATGGGAATCTGGGAGGCAGTGACCATGAGTTGGTTGAGTTCAGGATCCTGACGCAGGGAAGAAAGGTAAGCAGCAGGATACGGACCCTGGACTTCAGGAAAGCAGACTTCGACTCCCTCAGGGAACGGATGGCCAGGATCCCCTGGGGGACTAACATGAAGGGGAAAGGAGTCCAGGAGAGCTGGCTGTATTTCAAGGAATCCCTGTTGAGGTTACAGGGACAAACCATCCTGATGAGTCGAAAGAATAGTAAATATGGCAGGCGACCAGCTTGGCTTAATGGTGAAATCCTAGCGGATCTTAAACATAAAAAAGAAGCTTACAAGAAGTGGAAGGTTGGACATATGACCAGGGAAGAGTATAAAAATATTGCTCGGGCATGTAGGAATGATATCAGGAGGGCCAAATCGCACCTGGAGTTGCAGCTAGCAAGAGATGTCAAGAGTAACAAGAAGGGTTTCTTCAGGTATGTTGGCAACAAGAAGAAAGCCGAGGAAAGTGTGGGCCCCTTACTGAATGAGGGAGGCAACCTAGTGACAGAGGATGTGGAAAAAGCTAATGTACTCAATGCTTTTTTTGCCTCTGTCTTCACTAACAAGGTCAGCTCCCAGACTGCTGCGCTGGGCATCACAAAATGGGGAAGAGATGGCCAGCCCTCTGTGGAGATAGAGGTGGTTAGGGACTATTTAGAAAAGCTGGACGTGCACAAGTCCATGGGGCCGGAGGAGTTGCATCCGAGAGTGCTGAAGGAATTGGCGGCTGTGATTGCAGAGCCATTGGCCATTATCTTTGAAAACTCGTGGCGAACGGGGGAAGTCCCAGATGACTGGAAAAAGGCTAATGTAGTGACAATCTTTAAAAAAGGGAAGAAGGAGGATCCTGGGAACTACAGGCCAGTCAGCCTCACCTCAGTCCCTGGAAAAATCATGGAGCAGGTCCTCAAAGAATCAATCCTGAAGCACTTGCATGAGAGGAAAGTGATCAGGAACAGCCAGCATGGATTCACCAAGGGAAGGTCATGCCTGACTAATCTAATCGCCTTTTATGATGAGATTACTGGTTCTGTGGATGAAGGGAAAGCAGTGGATGTATTGTTTCTTGACTTTAGCAAAGCTTTTGACACGGTCTCCCACAGTATTCTTGTCAGCAAGTTAAGGAAGTATGGGCTGGATGAATGCACTATAAGGTGGGTAGAAAGCTGGCTAGATTGTCGGGCTCAACGGGTAGTGATCAATGGCTCCATGTCTAGTTGGCAGCCGGTGTCAAGTGGAGTGCCGCAGGGGTCGGTCCTGGGGCCGGTTTTGTTCAATATCTTCATAAATGATCTGGAGGATGGTGTAGATTGCACTCTCAGCAAATTTGCGGATGATACTAAACTGGGAGGAGTGGTAGATACGCTGGAGGGGAGGGATAGGATACAGAAGGACCTAGACCAATTGGAGGATTGGGCCAAAAGAAATCTGATGAGGTTCAATAAGGATAAGTGCAGGGTCCTGCACTTAGGACGGAAGAATCCAATGCACCGCTACAGACTAGGGGCCGAATGGCTAGGCAACAGTTCTGCAGAAAAGGACCTAGGGGTGACAGTGGATGAGAAGCTGGATATGAGTCAGCAGTGTGCCCTTGTTGCCAAGAAGGCCAATGGCATTTTGGGATGTATAAGTAGAGGCATAGCGAGCAGATCGAGGGACGTGATCGTTCCCCTCTATTCGACATTGGTGAGGCCTCATCTGGAGTACTGTGTCCAGTTTTGCGCCCCACACTACAAGAAGGATGTGGATAAATTGGAGAGAGTCCAGTGAAGAGCAACAAAAATGATTAGGGGTCTAGAACACATGACTTATGAGGAGAGGCTGAGGGAGCTGGGATTGTTTAGTCTGCAGAAGAGAAGAATGAGGGGGGATTTGATAGCTGCTTTCAACTACCTGAAAGGGGGTTCCAAAGAGGATGGCTCTAGACTGTTCTCAATGGTAGCAGATGACAGAACGAGGAGTAATGGTCTCAAGTTGCAGTGGGGGAGGTTTAGATTGGATATTAGGAAAAACTTTTTCGCTATGAGGTTGGTGAAACACTGGAACGCGTTACCTAGGGAGGTGGTAGAATCTCCTTCCTTAGAGGTTTTTAAGGGTCAGGCTTGACAAAGCCCTGGCTGGGATGATTTAAATGGGAATTGGTCCTGCTTCGAGCAGGGGGTTGGACTAGATGACCTTCTGGGGTCCCTTCCAACCCTGATATTCTATGATTCTATGATTCTATGGGAGCTGCTGCCACTTAAAGACCCATTTGCTCAAAATGGAGGCTGAGCTTGTTCTTTGCCTAGCCAGAAAATTTTCTGCTGACACTCAAACGATAACTGGAAGGCATCTCAGGAGAGGTGGTGGAATGTGTATTGGCAGAACTTGTGAAGAGACAAGCATTCAACAGATTTAATGCTGGAAGGCTAGTTTCCCACCATTCCAGAAAACAAAACAAAAAAAGATCTATGCACTATTTCAAGATGATCTTCAGAGTGCCTAATGTGGCTTTTGGATCTGAATAATAACCACAGACAGGCAGGACTTCGTTGTTCTCAAGACTTGGAACGAACATTGGCTGGGCAGCCTAGAGTATTTCAGTAACAAGAAGTAATGTAGCAGGCAGGTAGGGTTGTAGAAAAGAGATATTTATTAAGCATGCTGTGTAGCCAATGTGTTATGTTGAGGTGATACAGTTTGGGAGATAGTGACTTGAGCCCTGCTTGCATTCCTCCGTCCATTGGTGTCACACTGAACTCGGTCCCTCCTGAAACCTTTCACCAGCTCCACACATTATACTATAGCTGCTGTCCACAGGGCACTTGTTCTGTTGGTAATACTAAAGACTGAAGTCCTCAGTGTATCAGGCTGATGCTAGACCTTCCTGGCACTTTAATAACAGCCTGTGGCCTTTGTGGCATTCTTCCAGTAGTTCAGGCTGGCATGGTCTGGGCAGAGGAGTGCTTTCCCCTTTATGCAGAGGTGGCAGGGTGTGGGGAAGTTGTGCACACAGCTCTTTTGCCATTAATATACCTGAGGGGCCGGTCATAGGAGGGATGGAGCAGAAGGTGTTGTAGCTGCAGAAGCACCTGGCTGTTCACCTGCGGATCGATCCATCCCTTTGCAGAGACTGTTAGAAGCAGTGGGAGGTACTCTGGGCCTTTGATAACCATCAGTAGGGGGCACCTTTATCCAGTTATGTATCCAAGTCCTTCAGGAGATGGATTGCAGCTCCCGTTTCTTCTGTATCATGGAAGAGTAGAGGACACCAAAAATCCCACATCAACTATCTCCTGGTGGAAGACGGCACCCCTCTATTGGCTCTGGAGATGATGCAAAAAAGAACAAGGGCTCTCTAAGTTGGCAGCTCCTGTACAGAACTACAAGCACAGGAGTCTGGTTGGTGCAATTCCTGGAGATGTCTCCTGGACATGTGACCCTTCTGTGGTGAGAGGTACATGCTGGCACAAGCCCACTGGCAGTGTACAAGCCTGCAGCCACCCCCCCCCCCCGCTCCTCCAGAACTACTTCCTGCTGAGCTGCTGGCTGTGCTTCTCCCTGCATCTCACCTTTGTGCACTCCCACTCTGTAGTGCCACAAAGCTGCAGGACCTCATCCTGAAACTGGCCAAGGTGGCCATTCATCTGACCAGGAGGAGGAGGAGGCTTGCCGGAGTGGTTCTCTGCAATGGTAGGGCATACTTCTGTTTCCTAACTGTTTCACTCCTCTGGGACAAATTCTCCTGGATGGCATCCACTGACTCAGTCTCCTTTGTGGAACAGTGGGTGCTGACTGGGGTTCTCTACTTGGTGTCCCTTTCTGGTTCCATCATTTTAACCTTTGTGCTACACTCCCATTCCTGTTTTTTCATTTGGTGTTCCCGTCATTTACTTGGTTTCTGGGCTCTGTTTTCCCCTCCCCCTTTGTGTTTAAGGGGGGCAGGCCATTAGTTCCTTATGGTCTTAGATCCACCTCTTCCTGGAACTTAAATGGGCGGATCCTGGATTTTTGCTTTCTCTCATGTACTTAGTTCGCTCCAGTTCCTTTCTGCTCCTTCTTTTCTGTCTGATGATCAAGGCTGAGTCTCTTTTGGGGGCCTTGTCTCTCAACTGAGGTCAAATGGGCTAATAACTTCCAGGGAGTGCTAAATTCACTTTAAAAACTCCCTTGCTTAAAAATATTGGCATTGTCACACAAACTCTGTTAACATGCAGTTAAATCAGTGAACTCCCCTAAAATTAATATCGAACAGTTACAGATAAAGTACAATAAAAATCCTTTCCAAAGCCTGTGTCTTTCCCACTGACTAATGGGTTTTGGATTCATGCCTTAAGTACACTTTTAGTTGTTGCTGAATAGAGATATCACCCAGTTTAAACCCCAAAGCATAATAATCTACTACAGTGTTGTTTATACCATCACAATTTCTGGGACATTGTATCAAGTCTATTCTTCAACGCATTCACTGTGTAATTACTTTCATTATATGAGAAGTATACTTAAGTTATAATGCACCATATGAGCCAAAGAAAAATACAAAAGGCACTCAAGTGTAATGCTATGCTTTTGAAGTACAATATACTAAAGTTGTTAACACTGAAATATGAATTATTATAGTCTTTGTAAGCAACATGGCTTTGATATATAATTCCCTACTCTAAAAATAGACATGCAAATAAATAAGATACAAATTTCTGTATTTGCTGCCTGATGCAACCCCCATTGAAATGAATAGAAAGATTCCCATTTGTGAATTTCAAATGTCCATAGGATGTGACATTGCACTGATGTAAGTTTTACACCACATTTGCATCCTTACAAAATAAGAAAGGGGTGTTGAGGGGAGGGAGTGAGGAGGCTGGAGCTGGCTGTGTTGTGTGTGAACAGGCAAGCATTCTAGCAATCACACATAGTGGTAACTTGCTAGAAGTACTGGGACTTTCTAGCTGTACCAAGGAGGGATTATATAGGACCTTTTAGAGCCCCATGCCAATCTAGTTGTTAAAGGATTCAGTGCTCTCTCTACCATGGCCTGAGTTTGATTTGTAGACAGAGAACATGACTGTTTTGCGGGGAAGGGTGGTCTTTTTGTTGAGGCACAAGGCTGGGACTCAGGAGATCTGGGTTCAATTTCTAGCTTTGCCACCGACTTCACGCGTGACCATTGATAAATCAATTAATGTCCCTGTTTCCATTTGCTGTCTATAAAATCCCCCCTTTCCCTTTCTTGTTCATTTCAATTGCAAGCATTTCAGGATAGGGACTATGTCTTATTATGCATAGGTAGCGTCTAGCATACTGAAGTCCTGATTGGAGTTGAGCAAAAATTGATATTTTGGTTGCCTAGCAATACGAAACAAACAAAAGTTTTGGATGAAAAATGAAAATGAAGTTATTTTTAGATGTTCAGCAAATTGAAAATAATTTCATTTCACTACAACCAAACCATTTCGTTTAACCCAAAAGAAGTTTCATGTAGATTGAAGGTTTTTTAATGTGTTCATACTTTTAATAAAATGGAAATTTCCAAACAAAGAGTAGTTTCAAATTGCAATTTTTGATTTCAGAAGTATCAAAATGAAACATTTTGATGTTTTTTGAAAAATTTTAGGGTTTATTTTTTTTACCAAAATAATTTAGCAAAAAATCAAATTCACATGCACCCCAATCTGCCTTTTTTTGCCAGAAAAGTTTCAAATGAAAAATTTCACCCAGCCTTCGTCCTGATCTTAGTTGCAGGCTTCAGGCATTGCCATGATACAAAAAACTAAATGTTATTGCAGTGTGTCTTGTGTGTGTATTAGGGGTGCAAACCCTCCAGGATTGTCCTAGAGTCTCCAGGAATTAATCTCTAATTAAAGATTATGTCATGTCATGAAACCTCCTAGTGTGTATTTGTGTACATATCTGGAGTTCTGCACCTTGCTTGTTTCTTCCGCACCTTGTTTACTAATGCTAGAGACATGTACAAAGAATAGGATTTTGGTCCTTAGAAGTTTATCTGCTCCTGCTGCTTATTCCTCACTTGATGGGATAATCCTCACTTTGTGACAACTAGAGAGGTCCAATTTTTTTTGGACAATTTTCCATTGAAACTGCAGTTTCATGAAAATTGAAACCTTTCACTGGAATATATCATTGTCAATGAAATTTGATGGGAAGATTTTGTAACTATTTGCTTCCACTTTCTTATTTCAGAAACATCAAAACATTTCACTTCCATGTTTTCAAAATGTTTCATTTAGACTATTATTCAGTTTCATTTTGTTTTGACTATTATATACACTTACATTTCAATATTACTAAAACAAAATGTTTTACTGTTTCTGAAACAAACATTTTTCGAATTTCCCTTTCACAGGATATTTTGATTTTTCATTCCAATTTGGAATTTTTTTACTGAAGTGTTGGTGTTCCTCATTGGATGATGATTCCATTTTCTGACCAGCTCTAGTGACAACACGATACAGAAGCATGTTATGATGTCATGGGGTCAGATCCTCTCTCTTCGACCATGTGACTGGGCTCAACTTATGGTTCTCCATAAGAGCTGGCATCCTCTTCCCTCTCACCCCCAGGTGTCATCCAGGGTGCATTAGTGGAACTCCACAAGATCCGCTCACTGCCTTTCAAGCCCTCCTTTTGTAATTTCAGGGGCGTTGGGGAGAAAAGGAATCCCTCATATAAGGCTAATGATGTCAACTGACGAATCTACAGCAAGAGCAGATCAACTCCTGTTAGACCACGTGGATTCATATTATTCTCTCCACAAATGAAATAATTCAGTAATCAGAACAATAACAAAAATATCTCTCTCAACAGAATAATAGAATGCTTCTAGAAGTTTCCCACGAGTTAACCAGCAGCCTAACGCTTTCTGCTAGCTGAATGAAACAAGCTTTCTGTGAAGTAAATAATTCAGCAAATTTTAAAACGGAGCTTTTAGCATTGGAGCCTGACTTTACATCTGGCAAAGCTGTCACTGACTCTGGAACCTCTTTCAAATAATTTGTTCAGTGTCTCTGAGGTACTTCAGAGCTTTCTTCCTGACTTAAAGGAGAGCATTTGGGGTAGCGTCCTTTTTGGTGCTAGGACAGCTCCAGCAAGGACAATATAGTAACACTTGAAACCAGATAACTTTTTTTAGATTAAAGAGAATAAAGAACCAGATGCAAAGGACTGTGCCTGAATGAAATAGAGCTGCTGATTGGCCTATAGATCTCTAACAAGATTACTGGCCACTCCAGATGGGGAAGGGTCACTACCCTTTTGAGTCATCCTTTTAAAAACAAAAACACCCTCCCTGTCGCAACCTCTCGCACCTATTTCGGTCTCAGCCGAGGAAATGAAACAATCACTGGGTGGTTTTCTTTGGCTACAGATCTCTCCCTCCTCCTTTTTCCTTCTATTTTCTCCCACTCACTCACACACTTAGAGATTAAAAACATTCTACTTTTCATCTTGCCTCGTCGCTCTGCTAGATCTCTTCTGGCAGTCCATGCCTCAGTGAGTTTTACTGCGCTAGTCCAAAAGTTCCTATCTTGCTGGTTGTAACTCATAAGGAATCTTCAAGAGATTTTACTGAAAGTATGGTGCAAGTGGGTCTATCTTTTCTTTGCAAACTGATGTGTGCTCGTCGCTGGGGAGGTGTAGCACCACTCAAGCACTTAGCACTCGGCACCTGCTGTGAGTGCCCCTGACAGCAAATGTGCAATCAAGTCAATTTCACTCATAACAGGTGCCACTGGTTCTCTGCGGGAGACAGCAACTGCCACAACTCCCCAGCCGCTGGCCTGAACCTGGGGAAAAAGGAAAGAGATTCAGGAGGAAAAAGAAATACGGACAAACAAGGAAGGATAAAAAGAGGAAGAAAAAGCTGCACAGAGAAGGAGGGAGCTAGGGCAATGTGGAAAGAAGGTTGGTGCTGGGAGAGCATAGAAAGGAAAAACTATAAAAGGGATGAATGAAAAAAGGAAAAACAAAGAGAACTGAAGAAAGAGGGAAAATAAGGGAATATATTTTTGCATAACTATCCCTATAATACTTGCTCCAACGATTGTGTAAGCTACTGGTATTAACAGGTAAACAACCCAGACTTGCTTTGAATTATGTTAAAATTTGGATTTTAAGCTATGCTTAGATAGAGGGAGAAGAGGAATATCATATTCATACTCCCTTTCCATCAAAATGTGATGACTTACATCACTTTTTCTCATCTCTTTAATCCTTTTTTCCTCCCACCCCCCCCAGCATTCCCCTTATTTAGCTGGCAGAAAGGTGACTAGGCCAAACCCACATATCTCCACCCTACACTTCTACTACTGGATGGATTTGGTGCAAATATGTCTTGTCAGTGATTCCTGGGATGATGTTTTTAAAAACTGTTTCCTAGTAGGTCCTGACCTGTAGAGTATTGAGTATTATCGTGTTAGACTCGTGCCCATGGTCTGTCTCTAGCTGGATTATATGAGAACAACTTAGTGCCAACAAGACTGAGTCTGAATGCATGTGTAAGCAGAGTCAGGATGAGCTCCACCCTGACATCTGGTGGTGAGGTGTGGCAAGTTGTGGAAAAGAACTTCAGGGGCCGATCTCATTTGCATAGGCACACCCACCCCGCCTAGAATGAGGCCATAGCTGCCCAAATGGTCACTTTGGCTGCCGTGGGATCCCCAGTGTCTCTGTTGTTGGGGCAGGAAGAATAAATTGTTATTACCCTGATTATGGGAACTGTGCTTGGAACTGTACTTGGCCTTTTGTTATGATGGAGGGACTCACCATCAACTAAGTAGCACTCGCTAGGCAAGGGTCATGGGTTTTAAAACTCTGTGAATTGAGAGAGGCTGGGGACAAGTATTAACGCTTGGTGGCATGGGCCCCTTGTTGAGGGCCTTATATGCTAATTGCACTTCCTCCTCTCTCCACTGTGGAATATCAGAGCTAATTTTGATTCCATTAGGAGTCTAGTTACAGGCTGCTGAGCTCACTTTGGGCTAACAGTGCACCAGCACTGAAGCTCCCCTACTGCAAGCTGAATTCACCAAAGAGCTGAACTGACTAAGAGCTGAAATCACTGAGCATTGTGTTAAGTAGTGGGGGAGCCTGAAGATATATTGTGGAGCAGTTTGCGGGACGGCTGGAGTGCCTTGTGGACAGGCTGGTGGAGCAGTTCGTAGGACGGCGGGAGCTGCTGGTGGGACGCGGAGCAGTTTGTGGACCCGCTGGTGGAGCAGTTCGTGGGACGGTGGGAGCTGCTTGTGGGCCGCGGAGTGGAGCTGAGCAAAGGAGTTTGTGGGGTGGCTGGCGGAGCGGAGCGAAGCGAAGGCCTATGGAGCTGTGGGGCGGTCAGCTTCAGATCATGTAAGGTGCCTCTTACCCCCATCCCATCTCCACCCAGGTTGGGAGGTAAAGCTCCGCAGATAAACTTTCGAACTCTGGGGCTGCCCTGACCAGGGACAGAGACTTTTGGATCATTGGACTTTTGGGACTTTGGGTGATTTGGGGTTGCTGGACTCAAGAACCAAAGGGAAAGGGGCATGCCCCAATTTGCTTGGGGTGGGTTTTTTTGCTCATGGGTTGTGTTGTGAATCCTGTTGGTGGTGTTTCCCCAACATAATGCCACATTGTTTCTCTCTGTTATTAAAAGGCTTTTTGCTACACTCAGACTATGTGCTTGCGAGAGGGGAAGTATTGCCTCTTGGAGGCGCCCAGCGGGGGTGGTATATATTTGTCCCAGGTCACTGGGTGGGGGCTCGAGCCGGTTTGCATTGTGTTATTGGAATGGATCCCCTAGATATTGCACCCGGCCCTTGTTGCTGCCAACTCTGATGGGCAGAAGGGTTACATGTGTCTTATATTTGTCCTCTCGTCAAAGCTCCCACTGGTGATCTGGTGCTAGTGGTGGTGGTTTTCCATATGAAAACCCTGAAATCAGAACAGTCCCCAGACTCTCACTGCCTGGGTTATAGCTAGGTTGCCAACACTCCAGGATTGCCCTGGAATGTTCAGGATTTAAAGAACAATCTTTAATTGAAGATTGTCATGTGATGAAACCTCCAGGAATACGTCTCACCAA
Source organism: Caretta caretta (assembly GCF_965140235.1). Lineage (NCBI taxonomy): Eukaryota > Metazoa > Chordata > Testudines > Cheloniidae > Caretta > Caretta caretta. The sequence goes on along the minus strand of NC_134207.1, from coordinate 187,963,797 downwards.
AATTGGCAATCCTAATTACAGCAAGTGGATAATTATGTTTTTGGTTTCCATCAGGAAAAGGACTGACCAGAGATTGGGAGATTCTAAGAACAGAGAGGAAGCTGGGTTTTCTAGGTGAGAAAATGGGAGCTAGAAGCGTCTTACAGGAAGACTAGAATAATGCATGGAGTACTGCCTATCAATAAGAGTGAGCTGGAGCTAGAAGAGAGGAGCATGTCTAAGCCAGACATCTGACAAAACTGATTGGCCAAAGTGACCAGATCATGAGCTGTCTCTTGCTCTTTGGGGGACTGTATACAGCTGGGTGTGATCAGATGTTTCAAGGAAAGTGAGAGGAACACCTTCCATAAGTGTGATCCTCACATAATGAAACCTGCAAGATATCTGAGCAAATTGACTGGGTGCCTTCAAGATCCCTTCACTATTTTATATTAGGTACTCACCTGGCCTCCATGATCGTAATGTCCGAGCACTTCTCACACTTTAATGTGTTTATCCTCATGACACATCCGTTGATATGAAAGTGCAGTTAGCCCCATTTTATAGATGAGAGAATTGAACCTGAGTCCTCAGTGCGTGCAGAGCAAAATGCAAAACCTACTTCTTTAACATCGCCTTCCCACAACAACTCCATATTAAACAAACAACCCAAATCCAGCAAACAATGCCCCTTTCCCCTATACAAAATGAGCAAGGTCCAGTCATTGCTGACAGGAGGGAGAGGAGACAGAGATGAATATCAGAGCTCTCTGAAAAATTGTTTCCATGTTAGAGGATTTGAAATACAACACTTTCTTACAATTTTTGTGAAATATTTTTTGAGAAATTTTGGACTTCATCCCCCTTATTCATCCCTCCCACCCCCCTTTGCCTTGAATGCATAAAATAAATAATGTCCAGGGTTATCCCTTTCCCCCTTTTTCAACTTCATCAACTCTTGAAAAGTTATCGAATGACACAGTTACACTGTTTCAGTTTTCCTTTTGTCACGCTATATGTTTTCTGAAGTTGAGGAAGTTTTCTAATGGAGTGCATTTGGGGATTGGAATCCCTCCAAAATCCCCTGGACATGATTAATTTTACTGCATTCAGAGATGGGGGTGGGAGATGGGGAGAACCAGCAATGTTGAAAATTTTCCAGTGTTTGTTTCATTTCAGTTTTCAATGTTGTTGTTGTTTTTTTAAGAACTTCCCAGTCAAAAACTGAAATAGAAATTGTCCAACGACATTTTTCATTTAAAAATATTTGTTTTCAGTGAACCACCATTTTTGGGTAGGAAAAAATTTTGTTAGGAAAATTTGACTATCTCTAATATATTATTACTAGGGCTGTCGATTTTAATTGCAGTTAACTCACATGATTAACTCAAAAATGAATCGTGATTTTAAAAAATTAATCGTGATTAATTGCACTGTTAAACAATAGAATATCAGTTGAAATGTATTAAATATTTTTGATGTTTTTCTACATTTTCAAATATATTGATTTCTATTACAACACAGAATACAAAGTGTACAGTGCTCACTTTATATTATTCTTATTGCAAATATTTGCACTATAAAAATAAACAAAAGAAATCATATTTTTCAATTCACCTCATAGAAGTACTGTAGTGCAACGTCTTTTTCATGAAAGTGTAGGTTTGTTTTTTTGTTTGTTTTATTTTTGAATGCAGTTATATAACAATGTAAAACTTTAGAGCCTACAAATCCACTCAGTTCTACTTCTCGTTCAGCCAATCGTTCAGACAAACAAGTGTGTTTACATTTACGGGAGATACCGCTGCCTGCTTCTTATTTACAGTGTCACCTGAAAGTGAGAAAGGGTGTTCGCAAGGCACATGTTATATTAAACATTCGTATGCCCCTTCATGCTTCGGCCACCATTCCAGAGGACATGCTTCTATGCTGATGATACTTGTTTTTTTTTGTTGGTTTTTTTTAAACAAATGCATTAATTAAATTTGTAACTGAACTCCTTGGGGGAGAATTGTATGTCTCCTGTTCTGTTTTACCCACATTCTGCCACATATTTCATGTTCTAGCAGTCTTGGATGATGACCCAGCACATGTTCGTTTTAAGAACACTTTCACTGCAGAGTTGACAAAACGCAAAGAAGGTACCAGTGTGAGATTTCTAAAAATAGCTACAGCACTCGACCCAAGGTTTAAGAATCTGAAGTGCCGTCCAAAATCTGAGAGGGACAAGGTGTGGAACATGCTTTCAGAAGTCTTAAAAGAGCAACACTCCGATGCGGAAACTACAGAACCTGAACCATCAAAAAGGAAAATCAACCTTCTGCTGGTGGCATCTGACTCAGCTGATGAAAATGAACATGCATTGGCCCGCACTGCTTTGGATCGTTATCAAGCAGAGCCTATCATCATAAAGGGACATATGAATCCTTAGCGCATCTGGCATGTGAATATCTTGTGACGCCGGCTACAACAGTGCCAGGCGAATGCCTGTTCTCACTTTCAGGTGACATTGTAAACAAGAAGCAGGCAGCATTATCTCCTGCAAATTGTAACTAAAGTTGTTTGTCTGAGCGATTGGCTGAAGTAGGACTGTGTGGACTGGTAGGCTCTACGGTTTTACATTGTGTTGTTTTTGAATGCAGTTATTTTTGTACATAATTCTATATTTGTAAGTTCAACTTTCATGATAAAGAGATTGCACTACAGTAATTGTAGTAGCTGAATTGAAAAATACTATTTCTTTTGTTTTTTACAGTGAAAATATTTGTAATCAAAAATAAATATAAAGTGAGCACTGTACATTTTGTATTCTGGGTTGTAATTGAAATCAATATATTTGAAAATGTAGAAAACATCCAAAAATGTTTAAATAAGTGGTTTAGCAGCATGATTAATCGCTTGACAGCCCTAATGTGTACTTTAAGCATCTCAATGTTAAATATAACTTGGCAATGGGAGCTATGTAATAACCTAGATAGTGATGTGTTGCTACTGTTTTAACAAGGGGGTCCCACTTAGCCTGTGATTTAAAAACCCTGTGTTCAAGGGTAAAGGTGCGTATAGATGTATATGTGTGTATCTTAGTTTTGGGGCTGCTATTCACTTGTTTCCCTGTTTAAAGAAAAACACTTTTTTTCCCTTGATAACTCATGTGGGAAGCAACAAAGAGCCCTTTGTTAGAAGTTTCTATCTTTGTGCCTAAACAGACTAGGGACGGGAGTCTATTGATTGTGCAGCACTAGTGTTCAGCTTATATAACCTGGGAAAGGATGAGGAAAGGTTGAGGTGAAGACCCCTTTGAGGGGAGCAAGGGGAAGCATCTCCTGAGAAACTTCCTTGAAAACACTGGTGCAATGTGATCCAATTTAAAGGCATGTTGTTTGCTCCTCAGAAGTCTCTTAATAAATCATTTCTGACAGAGGGTGTGAAGGGGGGTGAACTTCACGATTTTCAAGGAAATCGTCCCAACTGTCCCTTCAGCTGGGTGGCAAGCTTTAAATAAAGGGTTCCTGGGGGTACCAAGAGTCCTCTGCAGCAGATCAGTTTTTTCCATTGATCTGTTACCAGAAGACAAATATTGCAGCTACAGTATATGTAGCTACTGTAGGAGCCCAATGCTGTGCTAGAGTATGTCTATGATTTGGCTTTGGTTTGACAAAGCCTTTGGCTTGGGGGGCAGGTTAATTGCCCCCGCCACATTCTCGTGCCTCCACGCAGGAGTACATGATTTGGTGCATTTGTTCAGTGCTTTGTCTTTAACTTCTAATTTCCCGGATTATTACTATTACTAAGACTCCTTTTCCTAAACTAATCCCTGGAGAGTAATCGTGCAACCTCTATATCTACTGCAGGAAGGTATCAAGGACCAAAAAGAGTCAAATAGGTGAGTGTGGTGGGTGACTCTTATTACACTGTCAGCAGGAAGTGTGTAACCTGCTGACATTGCCTAGGAAGGGAGGCTGTAAAGCCAATCCAAAGAACTTTCAAGAAAGAGTTTGAGCCAATAGGGGAGTTTTTGTTCTGGCTCATTCTTTTTTACGGCAGTTTAATGACTGTAAAAGAGAGAGCTGGTGTTGTGACCCTCTCTACAAAGGCCCTTGCTGTGTTACTTCCACCCTCCTGTTGCTGGCACCCAGTGCCGAGAGGCTAAACAACAGCTTGAGTTGGTTCGTTACCCGGTGTGCTACACCCAATAATCACAATGAGGTGGAGAAGCAGAAAAGTTTATTTGAAGCTTCAGAAAGGTACAGGGAGATTTGAATCTCAAATCCTGTACACAGAACAGGAAGTTACACAGGCTTTTATACATCCCTTTTCCCAGCTTACTTATCCAATAGCAAGCTGCCCTAAGTATCCATATAGCCAGCCAATCCAATTCTCAGCTAGTTCCCTTGTTCTCTGTATCATTTCTTAAACCATACATAAAGCTGCTTTATTCAGCATTGTTCTTCCATATCTCCCCTGTGTGGCCTTGCTTAGTTTCAGGCAGTCTGACTCCGCAGCATATTGTTGCAGATTCTCAGCATAACTGCTGTGTGTGCCTCCAGGCGGAGGGGCCAAGGACACTTGGGCCTAGTACGCAGAGCTGCTGCGAGTGCCTCCAGGCGGGAGGCGGGGCCAAGGACACCTGGGCCTAGTGCAAGGGGGATTCATCAACACTCGTGGTCTTCCATCCCCTTGAGTTACCTAGTGGCCATGCCCCAGTGTCCCCAACAACTCCTCCCTTTGAGAACACTCAACAGCCTTGGCTCTGAGTTTTCTCACTTGGGCTACTTATTTCTTTACAATAGGACTTTGCATAAGCACTTTGTGATAGCCCTGAAGAGAATGACTTATTAACTTCTGCAAAAGGGCCCTAACACATGATACTGCACAGCATAATACCAGTAATACAAGCAATACAGGAAAGAGAAGTTTCAATAGCAGGCTAAATAAACCACCAAGCCAAGACGACAAACCCCAGCCTGAAAACAAGGTTTGCAACCAATCGTTCTCGGGGGCAGTATAGGCAACCTGTGCTCCGGCTCAGGCATGGGCCTCAGCCTGTACCACCTTTTCATAGATCTCATAACTGCTATAATTTACATAAACACAACATTGGGGCCCGACAAGGGCACAAACCCCTCCTTGGGATGCCAAGAGATAGTCCAAAGCCAGCCTGTTTTGGAGGGAAAATGTCCTGAGCTGCTGTACCTCTTTATTTAATGTTTTTACTGCCGACCCTAAATCACTAACCGAGTCCTCTAACTCTAAGGCCACTTTCTCAAGTACCATTTGCAGCCTTACAGTATAGCGGCCTATGCATGCCATGGCTGGCCTGGAAAACAGTGGCGCTATTCTCAGTACAGAGCACCCTACAAGCTTCTCGGTTGTGAGGGAATTCTTCATATTGCCCTCCAATGCTGTAGTCAATTGCTGCAGGGTCTTTTCTCGTGACTCAACAGAGGTGTCTCAGGCATTTCTAATCTTTCCTTTGGGCAGTGTGGCAGTTATTGACAGATGAGGAACTCCATGAGCTATATAACAGCTACCTGTCCAGTTGGCTGGCAGCACCTTGTAAGCCTTTCGGCCACATACAAAATAGTGACCCTGTAGGGCCCAGTAAGGACTGTTTCTTAAGGGGATTCCTGGGATATTTAAGGCTGCTTTTCCAAACAGTTCAGATGCCCCTAAGGGGGCATCCCATCCTCCTGATTGGGTACAAGTGGGGGCGTTTCCAATTGTGCCATTCAAATTACACTTACCATAGGGACCACTACAAACCCACCATTGGCTTGCTACATTGGAGATATTAACTGGACGGCAAGTTATATTTCCAAACCCCTCTTTTGTGGTAAGATTATTTGTAAGAGTTTCCCTAAAAGGGGAGGAACCATTACACCCACACTGTTGGCCTCCCCTGTTGGTCTTTATCCAATACCCATCAGCCCACTGTGTAATAACACAGGAGCTTTTCCCCACAGGACGCCCACAGTGATCAGATTGGTTTCGGGTAAAACATAATACTTCCTTAGTGAATACTGCAACTGAATACTCCTGGTCCTGATAGGTGGCTTGCTGTAAAGAGGTCTTATTCCAGAATGGCGAGTCTGTTCTTTCCTGATCTTTGGTGGCGGCTAATTCTGCTAGGGTCAAGGGCAGCATGTCAAGGGGCATTCCCATTTTGGGGGACAGTGGAGTTGGAGCACATACCCAGCAATCAGTCTGGTTTGTTAAAGTAGCAACATGGTGCGCAAGCGAAACAAAGGAGTTATGCTCCTGATATGCACAGTTTGGAAATACCAGTACAGAGAATAACAATGTTACCCAATTAATTATCACCAGAGTCTTCCCAACCCAGGGCCTCCAGTACCTGGGTGGGCCCATTGTAGCATTAAGGTGCCCGCCATTTGTGTCTTTTAAACAGTAGCTTTAGCCTGAGATCGTCACTAGATGAGGAATCAGCAGGTTGGACGGTCCACTGTTCTGCTGACGAGGGGGCGGGTACTGCCTTCAGACGAGAGTGATGGATCCAGTTCTTGTGTCCCTGGATCTTTGCCGCTGTATGGGAGATCAGCAGGACGGTATAGGGTCCTTTCCACTTTTCCTGGAGAAGCTCGTCTTTCCAGGTACGAACAAGCACAGAGTCACCAGGCTGTAAGGAGTGGATGGGAGCGTCCAAGGGGAGAGGCTGGGAATCCTTGGTATACCTGTGAAGGGACAAGAGAACAGCAGACAGGGAACACATATACTGTGACAAAAAAACATTACCCAACTCCCATTCCCCTGACAGAACCGGGGTGCCATTCATAGGCCATGCCCTTCCAAACATAATTTCAAAGGGACTGAGCCCTAATCTACCCTTTGGGAGAACACGGATACGGAGTAGGACGAGGGGCAAAGCATCAGGCCATCGCAGTGATGCTTCTTGGCACACTTTTGAGAGATGCTGTTTAAGGGTCTGATTGGTACGCTCCACTACCCCACTGGCTTGCGGTCTCCAGGGCGTATGGAGTTTCCAGGGGATCTGTAAGGCATGTGAGATGCTTTGAATGATTTTTGACATGAAGTGTGTCCCGTTGTCAGATTCCATCCACAGGGAGAGTCCAAAGCGAGGAACGATCTCCTTAACAAACTTGAGGGCCACTGTTCTGGTAGTGCAGTTATGGCATGGGAAGGCTTCTGGCCATCCGCTGAACCGATCCACTATAACAAGGAGATATTTGAACCCTTGGGTCCGGGGAAACTCAGTAAAGTCTATTTGCCACACTTGTCCAGGGCCTGGAGTGGGTTCTAGGGCAGCTGGTGGCACAGGATGTCCCGGTGGGGGGTTATTCTTTTGGCAGACTAAGCAGTCCACTTGTACCTGGGCAGCCAGGGGTCGGAGTCCGGAAGTGATAAAGTATTTTCCCATTAGTTGGATAAGTGCTTCCCTGCCAGCATGAGTGGTTTGATGTAGTTTTTGCAGCACTGTCCGGTTTAGGCCCTTTGGTAAGAGGACCTTCCCTTCTGGGGAATGGAGCCATCCCTCCTTTTCCCGGAGACCGAGTTTGTCAGTTAGCTGTCTCTCCTCCCCAGAGTACTGAGGGGTTGGAAGCTCTCCTACTGATGGGATAAGGGCAGCATATGGGCGTTCTCAGTCTGAGGGGATGGCAGGGTGGCAGCATGCTTAGCCTCTCTATCTGCCCGGGCGTTACCTCTGGCCACATCTTGATCCTCCCTTTGATGGGCTTTACAGTGTACCACCGCCGCTTCCGAGGGAAGTTGTACGGCTTCTAGGAGCCAGAGGATTTGGGGCCCGTACTTGACTGGGGAGCCTTGGGCTGTCAGCATTCCCCTTTGCTTCCACAGGCCAGCATGAGCATGCAGCACACCAAAAGCATACTTTGAATCAGTGAAAATGTTGACCCGCTTTCCTTTTGACAGTTCAAGTGCACGGGTCAGGGCTATTAGTTCGGCAAGCTGGGCAGAGGTCCCAGCAGGCAAACCTTCAGCTTCCACAGTGTCATGGAGGGTCACAACAGCATAACCCGCCCTCCTTTGTCCATCTATTACAGTACTGCTACCATCAGTGTACCACTCATAATCTGTATTTGGGAGGGGTACATCCTTTAAATCCGGACGGCTGGAGTACTGGACATCTATGATCTCTGAACAGTCATGTTTCTGTTCCTCTGTTTCTGGCAAGAGAGTGGCTGGGTTAAGGGAGGGGCAAGGCTGTAAGGTGACTTCAGAGTTCTCTAACAGCTTAGCCTGCTCCCGAGCAATCCGAGCCTGGGTGAGCCAAAGCCCTCCCTTTGCATCCAATAAGGCTCGGACCATATGGGGAGTATAGATTTGCACAACCCCTCCCAATGTTAGCTTCTCGGCTTCCTCAAGCACAAGGGCAGTAGCTGCGACCGCCCGTAAACATGCCGGCCAACCCTTTGCAACCTGATCCAGTTGCTTAGAAAAATAAGCCACGGGACGTCTCCATGCTCCTAACAGCTGTGTAAGCACTCCTAGGGCCACCCCCCCTTCGTTCATGTACATACAACTGAAACGGCTTAGAGAGATCCGGCAGGCCCAGAGCCGGGGCTTCCATCAATTTTCTTTTGAGGATTTTAAATGCCCTGTCAGCCTCTGGGGTCCAATAGAAGGGGTCATGATCTGCTCCTTTTACACAGTCGTACAGGGGTTTAGCCCACAGTCCAAACTCTGGATCCATATCCTGCAAAAGCCTGCCATACCCAGAAATGCCCTGAGCCGCTTACGATTACTTAGGGTAGGAACTTGACAGATAGCTTCCTTTCTTTTTTTTTTTTTTTTCGCTTGAACGCTGACGCTCCTCTTGCCTTAGCTGTAACCTGATTCCTTTACCTCAGACAACAGGGTTCTCAGGAGGATATTACTGTCGTCTCAATCCGGCTTGTGACTACTGAGGCACTCCTCAAAGACTGAAATAAACCTGCTTGGGTTCGTTGAGAATTCCCCAGCCTGTGTTTTAAAAGCTGCTAAGTCTATTGGATTGAATGGCACATGGGTGTAAACTTGCATAGTGGTAGTCTGACGTCCGTCTGCCTCTGGGCAAGCCACAACAGTCTTGGTAAGCAAAGGATAGAGTCCCACCGAGGGGGCAATCTCTGTAACCCGAGGCATCCTACCCTTATAAGGTGGGGGTGTGGGGGCCGAAGGGGACACCGGCTCTGCCATTACAGGGGGGGTGGGGGTCTGGGGACTAACATTAGCTGCTATCAAACCAGTCGGAGTCAGATTACAGTGCTGTAAAATATCTGGTTGAGTACATAAAGTCAGAAACAAATGCGCATACATATGTTCATTCCATTTCCTTGTTCTCTGACAGAACAGGAGTAACTGAAGGATCGTGTTGTAATTAATTGACCCTCCTGGTGGCCACCAGTCCTGGTCCTCTAGTTGATATTGAGGCCAGTCAACTGTACAGAATCGTTTTAATTGGCTCTTAGTCATTGGTTCTGCACCAAATACCTTCCAGTTTGCTAGAATGCACTCTAGGGGCGTACACCGTGCCCTAACCTCTGAGCTCTGTCCCTGTCCCATACCTACAGGGTAACTCTGGGCGTCCCCAGGTTCCAACAGAGCATACAATCCGGATTTCAAAAGGTTCCTACCTTATCCAGGGGACTAGTTCTTCACCGTCGTCCACAACTGCAAGGGACCAGTTCTTCACCGTCGCCCACGACAACTGCTTCTCCACTATATGAGTGCGTTGCACCGTTGTGCCCTCCGGGGTCGATCAAATCGCCTCTCCACCGAGGCCCCCGATGAATTCACCGGTGCGCGCTGGGCGTCGGTTCTCGCCACAATCCTCGACCTCCAGGAGGGGTCCGGGCAAGGCTAAATTGCAGCCTCTGCCCACCCAGGGACGCCAAAAGCTGTTGCCGGCACCCAGTGCCGAGAGGCTAAACAACAGCTTGAGTTGGTTCGTTACCCGGTGTGCTACACCCAATAATCACAACGGGGTGGAGAAGCAGAAAAGTTTATTTGAAGCTTCAGAAAGGTACAGGGAGATTTGAATCTCAAATCCTGTACACAGAGCAGGAAGTTACGCAGGCTTTTATACATCCTTTTTCCCACCATACTTATCCAATAGCAAGCTGCCCTAAGTATCCATATAGCCAGCCAATCCAATTCCCAGCTAGTTCCCTTGTTCTCTGTATCATTTCTTAAACCATACATAAAGCTGCTTTATTCAGCATTGTTCTTCCATATCTCCCCTGTGTGGCCTTGCTTAGTTTCAGGCAGTCTGACTCCGCAGCATATTGTTGCAGATCTTCAGCATAACTGCTGTGTGTGCCTCCAGGCGGGGGGGCCAAGGACACTTGGGCCTAGTACGCAGAGCTGCTGCGAGTGCCTCCAGGCGGGAGGCGGGGCCAAGGACACCTGGGCCTAGTGCGAGGGGGCTTCATCGACACTCGTGGTCTTCCATCCCCTCAAGTTACCTAGTGGCCATGCCCCAGTGTCCCCAACACTCCCATCCCATTAAGGGCCTAAATAAAAAGACCAACCCGAGAAGAGGGTTGGGCTTTGTTAACCAATATGTCTGGTGTCTCTTTTAGAATGGGGAAACATGGGCTTTGTTACAGGCCCCTTCTTGAACTACTGGGGCTGTTTAACTTATTCTGCACTGGTATTTTTCAGGGTTGTTGTTTTTTTTTTCTTTTTCTTTCTTTCCTGGAGAAACCAAAAAATCAGTGACTGACCTAGCTGTAGTCCTCAGTACTGAACTCTAATTTGCATTTAATTTAATGGATGGCATTGGGAAAAGGAAATAGTTCAAGACAGGGAATACAGTTATGAGCTCATGAACATCCTGCCTTTCACCTACTGTACACTCAGATTGGTGAGGATAACATGCGGGAATGGGAGAAGAGGCGTGGTGAAGAGACTGCAAATGTCAAGTGATAAATGCACACAATTAATGTGGGCTGTGTAGGGCCAGGGATCCAATTTGGCCTTCTTTAGAATGGAGCAAGTCTTCATACGAGAATGTGTGTGGAGACACAGGTGGGGGTTAGCACTTCATAGAATCATAGAATCATAGAATATAAGGGTTGGAAGGGACCCCAGAAGGTCATCTAGTCCAACCCCCTGCTCGAAGCAGGACCAATTCCCAGTTAAATCATCACACTTCACTCACGCTTGAGTGGAATCATCTGGATATCCTTCAGTTTGAGATGAAAAGAGCTGTGTATTACAGGTGCTGCCCATCAGAACAGGATGGGCCTATTTGTATTCTTAAAGTAGTTAGATATTGCAGCTGCATTTGGAGAGGTCAAACAACCATTAATCTTCTACTTTATTTTAATAGCACATTTTTTGTTAATAAGACCTACGGGTTATGTGGAAATGAGTTGCTGAAGAGCAGATTGCGGGACATCCTGCTGCTGCTGAATATTTAAACACTGAGAGTACAGACATCTCTGGCTCACTGCACATTTCTACCCCTGAAAGTTTGTGGTGGGTTCTTCCTGTTCCCAAAAAGGTTGAGATGAAGACAAGTGATCGAATGGATGAGAAATATTCTTTAGAATTAATGTTGTTGTGGCGGGTGGCACAATTACATAGTCTTCCAAGCCTATCTTTTATTGGCGTGTGAGCAAATGTTCAGTCTTGGAAGACGTACTGTGTGATAGTGATAGTTTATTATGCAGGGTTCTGGGAGCAAGGACTTGTCCAAGCAACAGGAGAGCTCATCTGCCTTGGAGTCAATTTTTAAGACAGTCACTTGCTGGGGCAGTGGAATGGGGGTGAGATTCCTGAAAGAAGCCTTGCGTGCTGATCAACCACCTCTGTTCCAGGACTGGTATATATGTATGCAAACAAAGCAAGTTACCCTTTGAATAGACCCAGGTTCCATGTAACTTATTTCTCATCCATTGCAAAGCCCCAGGGAACTGCTACCTTTTGGAGGGGAGGCAACCACACAGCTTTGTATTTTTGGTTTGTTGTGTATGTGCATCTGCATTCTTTTAAACATTGACTCTGAGTGACGAGCAGAGGAATGAGTTAGACTCCGGGGTCTTTATTTTAAATAAAAGGGAATGATGTGGGAAGGAGCAGAAGAATATCTAATGTTTGTCCTATGGGAGACCTAGGTCTGTTTCTACATTGCAAAATAAGGGGAATCTAGATTAAAATACTGGCTGCAGGAAAAACACTCTCTTCTGCAAGCTGCGGTAACTGCCTTGCGCAGTTTTGTTGTTCAATACATTTGCATTTGTTTCCTGCCACACAGCTTTCCTTTCTTTGAGAAACACATTTATTCTCTATCATCACTGAGCACTTGGCACTGGTTCTTTTCAGAATAGTGCTGAATGCTTCGGGGCTCAAGAGTGTTGTATCTGGAGCATTGTTATTTTCTCACTGAAATATCCTCTGCTCCTTTTTATAAACACGTATGCTCTTTCCTTCTTTCCTGCTGCTGTTACCATTCTTCAGTTTGGATGGGCAGAAGTCTCCTAAGAATACAGAGAAGAGCCTCTCCAATAAAGATGGGTTTGGACAGTAGACCTACCTGGGAGATCTTCTCTAAACTGGACATAGGCTGAGTTGATTTAGAAATGTTTGAGGGACTCCATCAGGTGCAGGGCTCCCATCTCGCTTCTGTTGTCTCCAATGCCACTGCCGGTACTTCTGGCACCACATTTCACATTACTCATCGCAGGCTGGCGGTGGAGATGGCTTATGTGATGTAACTCATTATTACTTCCTGGTCATATTCTCTGTGTGTATATAAAGTCTGCTGCAGTTTCCACGGTACACATCTGATGAAGTGAGCTGTGGCTCACGAAAGCTCATGCTCAAATAAATTGGTTAGTCTCTAAGGTGCCACAAGTACTCCTTTTCTTTTTGCGAATACAGACTAACACGGCTGTTCCTCTGAAAACTGATATCCATTTGTCTTTGACAAGGAGAGGAGCAGAATTGTGTTCTCAACAATGGATAGATGTTCAAACTTTAATAAAGAGCGCACATTAACTTACTTTAAAGCCTTTCTCTTTGAAGTATATTGCTATCTGCAGGTGAGATGTTGCTTGTCCCCAACCTCCAGCTATCTGTATACTTAGCGTACCCCCATATACATTTTGCTCAACCCCCCCAAAAAGCTGTGTATTAATCAAAGACTGCTAAATGATGATCATCCTGGGGGCTAGCAGCAGTAGAATTTCAAAAATACCCTGGTGAAGGGAAGCTCTAGTTTTGCTACTGCCTGTTTGCTAAAATGTAGTTATTTTGGATGTTGAAGGAGCTCTGCAAAGCTAATTCAATGCACACAATAGCTATGCTTTTGGAGTGAGACTCATTCAGTTTAGAATCCTCTTAAGGCAGTTTGTGAGGTGTATCACACCTGTTCTGCTCTTAAACATTTTTGGTGAATCTAATGCTCTTGAAGGTGTCATATCAGAGCCTTGGAAAACATTTTCCTGTTTATCTACAGAACAGGTACAGCAGCAGTTCAGCACTGTACAGTGCTTCAGCCCTGTTCTGCAATCCCTAGGAATTGAGCGGCTGTGTCTGCTGAGTGCTTGGCCTCTTTGGAGACTGCCAACAATGTTTCAGCAATTTTGATAGATGAGTTCTGGACTGTGGACAGTAGCCATTTTCAAGACTTAAACAAGACATGGGACTCCCCTATGGTACGTCGTGTGACCCAGACAAAGTCACCCGTGCCCAATTGAGAGCTACAAAATTCTGTGAATGCACTGCTTCCCTACTGAACACCCCTTTGCAGGCATTTTGAACACTATATTACACTCCCCTCATCACTTCAGAATTGACTCTGGAGTGACTTTCCGTAGGCTACAAAGCAGTGACTCTTGGCCACTGGAGACTCAGAGGCATAGCGTTCTGTATGCCCTTCCCAATCCCCTCAGCAGCTAGTTCTTTTACGGGTACCTTCCTCTTATGTTAAAGGACTCTGCAGTCTGTGTTGCAAAGAGACACTTACAATCTCATGAATCTAAACTCACTTCTTTGGAAGCCTGCTGCAGACAAACCCTGGGAGGCTCCACCTCACCTCAGACAGCTATTTTTCATGTAACCGTTTTGGGTACTGAATGCCTGACCTGAGCATTTGTTTATGTACTGATTACCCAAGGGTATTTTAATGGTACCCAAAAGCACATGAGCTAATGCCACACACACCCTCTAGTCTAAGGCTTCTACTTTAACACTTTTCTGCATGATTCATTTATAACAGTGCTGTTCATTTTGAAGGATCCCAAGGTAATTCACTGAATTTTTGCATACGAGTATAAAAGTTATGTCACTATGGAAGTGCCGCTCTCTCTGGGATGCTATTTAGCAGCAGACTGTGGCAGTCCTTTCACATCAAACACAATTTCTGTTACTTGGGTCATTGTAGCACTAGTATTATGAAAATACTGGAAGTGTCCCACCATGTCATCAGTGCGACTTGCACTGACATGGGTTTGTTGATTGGAGTGGAATGTAAGTTGTCTGACGTTTGTCTAATTACTTTAAATGGACTTGAATAAAGTAGCTGCTCCATCTTTGGTTCTTTATAATTTCAGAGCTCTGTAAATGTAGCTGAAGGGGATTCTTGAGGGTGGTTTTGTATTTGAGCATAACACTTTAAACTTGTTTGCAACAGATGGTCTCTGCTATTCACAGGTGTCACAGAGGGCACGATGGCTCCTTATTCCTGTGTGGAGCACAAGGGAGAGGGTGGGTGCAAGGTGTTCCTCTCCCCATTTTTTTGCCCACATGTTGCTGCTGGTCATGATCCTATTTCTTGCGTTTGCTGGAGTGCAAGGAGTGCATGAGGCTAAGTGCTGCTGCTAGTGCCCCAAAGGGGGCAGGAAATACATGGCCTAGTCCTTTCCCATAGCCATGGACTGGATTCTTTACCATTCTTCTCTAGTTCTGTACCCTCTTAAGGGATGGTGCAGCAGCTGTGCTATTTAGGACCTCCAAGCTGCATTGTGCCTTTAAAAGTACCAGTACTGCTTAAAATCCCTTACTGCGGTAATGCAGCTCCATGTTGCCTCAGTGTGGCCCTATGTCCATAAGGCACACGAAGGTCTTTACGGTGGGTCTTGCAAAAGAGCCTAAGAGTTAGGCACCCAAATAAAATTGAATTTTAATAGAATTCAGGTGCCTAAATTTGTTAGGCTCACTTGACAATCCCACTCTTAGCAAAGGGAGCAAATGCAGGATTCCTAACCAAAGACTATCTAACTGATTCTCCTTGTGTCCACAGGGGAATTTCGCATCTTTGATACCATTGGGAAAGGCAAAACTTTTGTGTGTGTGTGTGTGTGTGTCTGAAGCATAAGAAGTCAGGTCGTTTATACAGAGTTGAAAACCCTCATACTTCATATTGTATCCTTAAACTGAAGTTTTTCTGGGACAGATGCATGTTCATATTCCATTCTTACATATTTTCTAACAATGGGTTGAGTATGTGACATGAAAGATTTTAATTTTACATGAATTATGCATTATATGATTTGAGGATAATATCTAATGATTTATTGCATGCTTCAGGTGCTAACTCAATAACATTGACTCCTCTTATTGTGCTCATAATAAAGTAACATAGTGTGAAACCAAGCAGAAATATCGAGTTCTTGGAAATGCCATTGTGTAATTCTCATACATCTTGCAAAGGAAATGAATGGAATAAAACTGGTAAAGAAATATGTTAGACACAGCCTTCCATTGCTGGCTGGTGTTTAAGAATTACCAGGTATAAACATCCTTCATATTACTTGGGCACTGGCTCCTTTGTTCCTTACTGATACAAGTTGTATCAATGTCGTTTGAAATCCTTAATGCTTTGTACAAATGTTTGCAGCATTAAAAGTAATGTTTGTCCACTTAGGGGATGATTTTCAAAGGGCAGTTAGGCACTCGAATACTCTCCAGAAACAACGAGGAGTCCTTGTAGCACCTTAGACTAACAAATTTATTTGGGCATACGCTTTCATGGGTTAGAACCCACTTCATCAGATGCATGGAGTGGAAAATACAGGAGCAGGTATAAATACATGAACAGATGTGAATTGCCTTACCAAGTATGAGGACAGTCTAACGAGACAATTCAATTAATAGCAGGATGCCAAGGGAGGAAAAATAACGTTTGAAGTGGTAATGAGAGTAGCCAATTTCAGACAGTTGACAAGAAGGTGTGAGTAACAGTAGGGGGAAATTAGTATTGCGGAAATTAGGTTTAGGTTTGTAATGACCCAATCACTCCCAGTCTTTATTCAGGCCTAATGTGATGGTGTCCAGTTTCAAATTAATTCCAATTCAGCAGTCTCTCGTTGGAGTCTGTTTTTGCAGTTTTTTTGTTGAAGAATTGCCACTTTAGGTCTGTTATTGAGTGACCAGGGAGACTGAAGTGTTCTCCGACTGGTTTTTGAATGTTATAGTTCCTGATGTCAGATTTCTGTCCATTTATTCTTTTGCACACAGATTGTCTGGTTTGGCCAATGTACATGGCAGAGGGGCATTGCTGGCACATGATGGCATATATCACATTGGTAGGTGTGCAAGTGTACGAGCCCCTGATGGTGTGGCTGATGTGGTTGGGTCCTCTGATGGTGTCCCTTGAATAGATATGTGGACAGAGTTGGCACTGGGGTTTGTTGCAGGGTTTGGTTCCTGGGTTGGTGTTTTTGTTGTGTGGTGTGTAGTTGCTGGTGAGTATTTGCTTCAGGTTGGGGAGGCTGTCTGTAAGCAAAGACTGGCCTGTCTCTCCCTTCACTTTCAATGGATGTTGGGCATGTAACTGCCCTTAAACTTGACAGTTTATTCATCCCAGCAGGGTTAATACAGTAAGTCTGTGAAAACATAGGTGAGTCAGTGTGAGTAAATCAATGAGATTCAGCAGAATCTTTCCATTGATTTCAGTGGGACTTGTATCGGGCCATCATTGGATATAAACTTACACCTCTTTACCTAGTCCTCTGACCTTGCATCTCTGCCTCGGTTCCATCTGTGGAATGGATCTGTTAACGCTTATATGACCTGTCTCACAGGTTTGTTTAGTTTGTAAATATATTTAGATTGAAGGAGCAATATACTGTAAATGCAATGAGTTATTTTTAGGCTTGGCAGAATTCAATTTTAATTGTTTTATCATTTCAACAGATACTGCTGCTGTGTGTGTGTGTGTGTGGTGTTTTTTGAAAGCACTTAATTTCCTGAAACTGAAAATTTGTGGGGGTAGGGCAGGCAATAATTTAATGACAGTAGGTGTTGATAGTTAAAATTTATAATGCTTAAACCAAATTGTCCAATTAAACTCTCAGTTCTCAAGCAGCATTTTTTCTGACTTTATCTATCTGAAATTTTGTTTGTCGATGGCAATATTATCTTTTTCATCTGTGTGTGGTCAGTGAAACTGATGTTGGGCACTTATTGATTTTAAAAATCTAAGCTTACATTTTGTAATATAATAGGAGTAATGTTGGGGCTAGAACAACAGTAAATGATTTTGGGAAACAAAGGTGCCATTGTCTTGTCTGCTTCACTATTGTTAAGGCAGTGCCTGGAAACTCCCGTTGAGATCAAGGCCCCATTGTGTTAGGCACTGTACAAACAATCTCTGACCTGAGGTGTTTACAATAAGTAGACAAAGAGTGAAATGGAAAACGGAGGTAAAATGACTTGCCCAAGATCACACAGTAGGTCAGTAGTACAGCCTGGACTACAACCCTGACTCCCAGTCGAATGGCCCTATCCATTGGTCCATGCTGTTGCTTGTAAGAGTAATCTAGTTTACTGCAATGGGGAAGAATGACTTGCAGTAGGGCTGTTGGTGGTTTTTACTTCAACAGCATTAACAATGTAAGGTCATCACCGAATCATTCATGTATACTGAGCAATAAACACTTTTTTTGGTTGGTTTGTGCAGACTTTGATTGGAACTGAGGATTGATTTGTTTGTCAAACTGTTGTGGGAACATGATTCTCTTTCGTGGCTGTCTCTGTCTTGTAAAATTCATGTTCCGCAGAAGATGGAATTTTATTTCCCTTAATCCGCTCTGTCTATTCACATGAACATTTCATTGTGTGCGAGTTGATTTGTGTTTGCATTAGCGTACGTTGCCCCCTCTGGGTGTTCACCAATCTGACATGCAATAAGATCTTTATCCTCTTTTTTTTTTTAAAAGTGCTAATCATGATATGTGCATTCTCACTGTATATGCAGGAACACTGCTATCTAGTGTACCTCCTCTAGATCAGTTTGTTATATCGACATACATCCTGCATCACTGATCTCCGGCCATGCTTTTCCCCAGGTTACTTTTTGGGAGGTTGAGTGTATTGGAGGCATATGGATTTATTATCCCAATTATATTTGTTGGCAAATACTTATTTGTAAGGGGAAGATGAGCAGTCTCATTGTTTGTTTTTTCGTTTGTGCTATGGATTTTAATATATGGAATGGGTGGCCAGATGGGCTTTCATACATCTAAAAAATCCTAAAACACTGTAGGGATCTGATTCCACTGTATTTGCTATCCTGTCAATCTCTGTACAAAATATGGCAAGCTTTTTGTAGTGGGAAGCTTTGTTTCTAGAGTTTTGTGCTTCTATTTAAGCAGGGCTCACAGCCTTTCTCCTCCCCCACAATTAACTAATACCACCAACCTTTTCTGCAGACAACTAATTTACATCTCTTACAGGCTCCTTTCTAGGAGGTGGCAATAAGTGGTGTTGGAATTTACACATTCTCATGTTCTTCAGTGCTGTATTGCATGGTGAGGCATTGAAGTGTTAAGATGCCTGCTGAAATATTAAAGAACTTTGCATTTATTTTCAGCTGAGACAGTCTCTTGTAATGCAGTTTTCCTAGGTGAGATGATAGACATATAATAAGGGTTTCTGTTACTGCTGAGCTACATTTGCTGCTGTTGCCTTAACTGTTAACACGACACATGCCAAATGTTCTAGCACTTGGCTCTGAGGGAGGAGTGGGGAGGAGGAGGAATTCCAATTAAAAAAAAATTGCTCCTTTGCAAAATCTGAGTCCTAAGTTTTTCCTGCTGAAACGAATATACACTTGTTCACAAGTAATTGAGCCTGCAAACTCTGTGTCTTCACTTGCAAATCAGAGACTAGAATGTAAAGATTCTTGCCCCACCCTTCCCCCCAGGAGTAGCACATACTTGATCCAGGATTTGCATTGCTAAAAGCATGTTCCCCTGCCACTTGAGTTAATGGAGTAACTCCATTAACTGGTAGCAGTAGTAGGCTCTTGCCCATTTATATTGACCAGGCACTGGTTGGGGGGGCCTTTAACGCAGTGAACCAGTGGGTTACATAAGTGCCTAAACAAATATCTATTAGTATGCACAATTAACCCAATTTCTGCAACATGGCTGCACACATCCATTAGTTACAAATACATTGTCAGGCATAGTTCCCAAAGAGTCTTGTGTACACAGGTCAAGATCTGAATCTTGACAATTTGGCCCTATAAGTTATTCGGGATTTGTGAACTTACTTCAAAAACTGGTTGTGTGTGTACTCAATTGACCATATTTCTTGAAAAATACCAAGCTATGTTAGAGTTCTTTTTTTGTGTGCGCTTTCAAAGCACTCCTATAAGACTGTGGTTGTACAGTTGCGTGAGAGTTTGTGACCTAGGTTAAAATAGGACACTGATTTATGGTAAATTCCAAATACAACAGTAAAATAATTGACTCCAACACAGTAGATGTCTTGAAAATGGACAGCACCAAGTAATCTCTACCAGCAAGACACCCCCACCCCACCCCCCGCCATTCTTCCTTCTAGCTAGAGAATTTTTCATTACATTGGTTATGATTTTGTTCATAGCTTTTATGAATTAGCTTATTTATGGGAAATGGAATCTGATCCTTCAGACTTTCTCAGCACTAGATCAGTAACTAAAATTCTCTGGGGAAGTATGAGGAGGATCGCATTAACCTCTGTTACTGAGTTATCATTAGGCTCATATCATTCCCTGGATCAGTAGCTGAAGCTTTTAATTGTGGCTTGGACTATTCTTATGAAACGTGATTTGAGTAACGAAGCGCTCATGAAATGAATCCTGAGAAGGTGCCTCATTAGAACTGTATGAAACACGGAGGGTTGAGTTTGCAGTGAATCAGCAGAAGCCCTACTTTGACTCTGATGGGCTTGGATCTGCACTTCCTATACTTTGGCTTGTATTTCATGTTCAAATTTATAAACCAAATAAAAAACCCATGATGTGAAACTGTTTAAACCCTCTCAATGTGTTGGGCCCAAACCACATGCAATTGTCACTTTTTTTTTTTCCCTCCCACATGGAAACCATAAATCACACCAGTTTCACTCAACTAATGCCAAGGCTCACAGAAAAGCTTGTGAAACGTGGTGAAGCTGGCTTGAGCTTTGGACTTCTGACAAAATCAGAAACCAGGTGAGTTTTGTCTGGTTTCAGGTTGATTATAAAGGTTCAGCATATCTCTGTTGTTAAGCCCACACACGGCCCAGTTTGACTAGACATACTTTTGCCATGATACCGTCTCTCCTGGGCTGGCAGTATCTTTGATTAAACCATTCTTTACATGGGGTCCTGTGACTGGACTGCCCCAAAGGAACACTGGGAGAAAAGATTTGATTTACAGAGGTCTGGATATTTATTTATCCAGCTTCACAGAGAAATAATGGGGAGTACAAGCCAATCCCGCTGCATGGCTGTATTGATGCTCCCTGTTTTGCAGTTTGGGTGGGAAGCAGGGGTTATCTGCCTGTTACTTGCCATCCCTTGAGGAAGTGGTGGTGGTGGGGGAAGGAGGAGAGGAGGATGTGGAGGGACAGAGCTTGCCACCAGCCATGCAGAGCTGTCACAAGTGTGGGGGGTGTGGGGCTGGGAAGTGAGCTGTCACCTTTCAAAGGCTAAGGTAAATTATTTATGCTGGGAGCAAAGGGCAGAGGGAACTCTGATCCCTCAGTGTCCTTTGGGGGCAATGCAGCTTCACGCCATCCTTCATACAGGGCTGTGCCTAAAGGTAGCCCAGAACATGTGTGTGCAGGTGAAAAAGCTGCCAGTTTCTAGATCTACCCTTACGTTGTGTGCACAAATTAACAGAAAATGATCCTGATGAAAATTTGGTGGATCTGAACCACCTCTGGGCCTTCACACAATACGCAAAACAAATACACACTGAACGTTATTTTAGGTTTGGAAAACTTTGGTTACCTTTTCCTCCTCCCTCTGAGCTGCATCTTTATTTTCCTGGTGTCTGCCTATAGCAACAGTGCAATACCATGGCACAGGAAAGGTATTTTTCATGGAATTTCCAATCCAGTCTAAGCAGAAAATGTTGTGTTTTCAGGGTCTGATTCTGATCTCTCAACAGTGTAAATCAGAAGTAACTATTAAAGTCAATGGATTTATACAAGTGTAAAACTGTAATTATCGAACAAAAACCAGGGTGTTTAATATAAGGCTCTCAGGACTTTATAATAAATTACCTTATAAAGACATTGTGAGGTTAAATTAAGTTAACTTCCGTGTTCTGATATTCCCTTCACTGGAGCAGACATGATTTGGAAATTGCTTTAGAAGCTGCACACTTTGGTAGTGAGGAAAGAGTTAAGGGTAGTTAAAGAGAGCTGCCTTGCATGAAAGCAATGTTGTTGATAACTGGAAGTCTGTACTATGCACCACAAATTATGGCAGAAGTTTTGAAATCTCGATCTTTCTCCTAAATGACTTGATTATAATGGCCTATCCAAAACAAACTGGCATCCTTTGTAGCCCTTTAGGGAATTCAAATTCTACAAGCTGTCTGCTTCATCTAATTAATATGAAAGGCCACGCTTAATCCCAAGAATAAATTCATTAAATTTTACAAATCGTTATCTTTGATAACCTAAACTGGAAGATACTGTGAATTTAGCTAGCACAGAAAGCATCCTTTAATAAAATAGCCTCAGTTACATGACTTACAAGAGAATTCTCTTCAGTTTACTAGACTTTGCTAGAGGGTCATTCATTAAGAAATGAGTCTGCAGCAGGTAATGTTTAATCATTATTTGCATTATTTCTGACACTTATCATAAAAATAGTTTTATTTGATTTAACTTTAAATGCTATGCAACCATTGGCCAAAGTGTAATTAATGATGGCTTATGTTTATGGATGGCACCTTTCATCCAGAAGGATCCCGAGGCATTTTACTAACTGATTTCTATGCTGCGTGCGTGTGTATGTGTGAGTGAGAGACTTCACAGATTACTGAAACATGGCCACTTCTATAGTGACATGTAACTCTTTAACGGAACACAGAACACTTTGTAATACTTTTTAGGACAGAAAGTGTGAACAGTTTAAACTAATGAAACATGGACATTTTATTTCAATACTGTCTACCTTGGGGATTCTTAAATGAATAGTCTCAGTCCAGCTACTCGTATATTATGACGATTACATAGAGATGGGAGGAAAAATGGTTCTTGCTAACCTCTGAGAACCAGACAAGAAGCAATGGGCTTAAATTGCAGCAAGGGTGGCTTAGGCTGGACATTAGGAAAAACTTACTAACTGTCAGGGTAGTTAAGCAGTTTAATAAATTGCCTAGGGAGGTTGTGGGATCTCCATCATTGGAGATTTTTAAGAGCAGGTTAGACAAGCACCTGTCAGGGATGGTCTAGATAATATATGTTGGCAACAAGAAGAAAGCCAAGGAATGTGTGGGCCCCTTACTGAATGAGGGAGGCAAACTAGTGACAGAGGATGTGGAAAAAGCTAATGTACTCAATGCTTTTTTTGCCTCTGTTTTCACTAACAAGGTCAGCTCCCAGACTGCTACGCTGGGCATCACAAAATGGGGAAGAGATGGCCAGCCCTCTGTGGAGATAGAGGTGGTTAGGGACTTTTTAGAAAAGCTGGACGTGCACAAGTCCATGGGGCCGGACGAGTTGCATCCGAGAGTGCTGAAGGAACTGGCGGCTGTGATTGCAGAGCCATTGGCCATTATCTTTGAAAACTCGTGGCGAACCGGGGAAGTCCCGGATGACTGGAAAAAGGCTAATGTAGTGCCAATCTTTAAAAAAGGGAAGAAGGAGGATCCTGGGAACTACAGGCCAGTCAGCCTCACTTCAGTCCCTGGAAAAATCATGGAGCAGGTCCTCAAAGAATCAATCCTGAAGCACTTACATGAGAGGAAAGTGATCAGGAACAGCCAGCATGGATTCACCAAGGGAAGGTCATGCCTGACTAATCTAATCGCCTTCTATGATGAGATTACTGGTTCTGTGGATGAAGGGAAAGCAGTGGATGTATTGTTTCTTGACTTTAGCAAAGCTTTTGACACGGTCTCCCACAGTATTCTTGTCAGCAAGTTAAGGAAGTATGGGCTGGATGAATGCACTACAAGGTGGGTAGAAAGCTGGCTAGATTGTCGGGCTCAACGGGTAGTGATCAATGGCTCCATGTCTAGTTGGCAGCCGGTATCAAGTGGTGTGCCCCAAGGGTCGGTCCTGGGGCCGGTTTTGTTCAATATCTTCATAAATGATCTGGAGGATGGTGTGGATTGCACTCTCAGCAAATTTGCGGATGATACTAAACTGGGAGGAGTGGTAGATACGCTGGAGGGGAGGGATAGGATACAGAAGGACCTAGACAAATTGGAGGATTGGGCCAAAAGAAATCTGATGAGGTTCAATAAGGATAAGTGCAGGGTCCTGCACTTAGGACGGAAGAACCCAATGCACAGCTACAGACTAGGGACCGAATGTCTAGGCAGCAGTTCTGCGGAAAAGGACCTAGGGGTGACAGTGGACGAGAAGCTGGATATGAGTCAGCAGTGTGCCCTTGTTGCCAAGAAGGCCAATGGCATTTTGGGATGTATAAGTAGGGGCATAGCGAGCAGATCGAGGGACGTGATTGTTCCCCTCTATTCGACATTGGTGAGGCCTCATCTGGAGTACTGTGTCCAGTTTTGGGCCCCACACTTCAAGAAGGATGTGGATAAATTGGAGAGAGTCCAGCGAAGGGCAACAAAAATGATTAGGGGTCTGGAACATATGAGTTATGAGGAGAGGCTGAGGGAGCTGGGATTGTTTAGCCTGCAGAAGAGAAGAATGAGGGGGGATTTGATAGCTGTTTTCAACTACCTGAAAGGGGGTTCCAAAGAGGATGGCTCTAGACTGTTCTCAATGGTATCAGATGACAGAACGAGGAGTAATGGTCTCAAGTTACAGTGGGGGAGGTTTAGATTGGATATTAGGAAAAACTTTTTCACTAAGAGGGTAGTGAAACACTGGAATGCGTTACCTAGGGAGGTGGTAGAATCTCCTTCCTTAGAGGTTTTTAAGGTCAGGCTTGACAAAGCCCTGGCTGGGATGATTTAACTGGGAATTGGTCCTGCTTTGAGCAGGGGGTTGGACTAGATGACCTTCTGGGGTCCCTTCCAACCCTTATATTCTATGATTCTATGATTCTATATTTAGTCCTGCCTTGAGTGCAGGGGACTAGAACAGTAGACCTCTTGAGGTCCCTTCCAGTCCTATACTTATATGATTCTATGTGGCCCATATAACCTAGAAGTGACCAATGGAGAGCTGTCCATATCACAAAACCACCATTGTACATGGCATTTGTTGGCTCTCTCAACACAAGAGTCAAAGACCAAATTAGCCTCTTGTCCATAGAAATGGGCATGGTAAGCCAGAGTCTAAACATATTAGCATGGCAGTGTAGGGAAACTCACTACTTCTATTTGCGGATCAATAGAGGAACTGGGTCTTCAGGGTCTGGCAGCTTAACAAAAGTCAGGCAAACTGTGTGTGTGTTTAAAAAAAGGAAATCAAATACACAGTATGTACAGAAATCAAAGAAGACGAAGGAAGAGTCCCTCTTTCCAAACATTTCCCATTTGGGACTCAAGCGTGAGCTTGTGCTTTTTCTGTCTGTTTTTTGCTTGGTGTTTCCTTCAGAAAAGAATTTTAGATTGCTCCAGAAAGCCCAGCACTTTCCAACAGGTCCCACTGTTCCTTAAAACATTTCTGGTCATGCGACAGTACTCCTCAGCTGAGGAAAATTTGCTGCAAGAAGCATTTTCAGGAAGGTGGATGGCAGGGGTAAGTTTGTGTGTGTGTATGTAACCCCACAGGAAAGAACAGAAGAAGTGGCTATAAGTTAGTTTACATGAAATTTTAATAAAATATCAATTAGTTGCTTTTTTTTAAAAAGGAGTCAAAGTTAATCTCTTCTAGAAAAGAAGAAGAGAATGACAGTCTGTGGTAGACAGAGCAGCAGTAGAGACAACAGCTCACTTCTGAGTCTGCGATATCCTCTGCCTTCAGGACTGCTAAAAGGGAACTGGAAATAGCAGAGGTGCTTAGCTGGTTTTCACAATGCTACTTCTGAGAGCGAGTGAGAGAACAGTCACAGACGTCACCCAAAGATGGACACAGAAGGGTGACCATTTTATACCAAAGATGTGTTCTGAGATTTTCAAAAATGTTTTGTATTGGCCGAACTGCTCCTACAGCCAATGGTGAAGGCTGGAACAGAGGGGGCCCCAAACACCATGCAATTTCAGTTTTTCATTTGCTTTTGAATGTCAATGGGATTTGAGTGCATCACTCCTTTGGAAACTCCCTTTGCTGGGAGCAGAGGTAGGCCAAACATTGAGCACTCTGGAAAATCCCATCCTTGTCGTGTATAAGGTTTCTCTTTTCTGAGCTTAGTAATAATACCAAAAGAGGAGAGATTTGAAGTTCTCTTTTCCTTTGGCTGCCATTGTAAGTGAACTGACCACTAAGTGTAAGTGAGGGGGAAATCAGATCATTTGTGTTTACTATTTTAAATCCCATTTATTTTTAAGAACACTGTGTCATCACAGAGATGATTGGTTATCTTTTGAATCTACAACTAGGGGGGAAAAGGGTGACAGGCAACATCCATAAAAGAAGGAGATGGGAGAGTGCATGATCCTGACAAAGTCAGCTGCTGTCTCAATGCAGTAAGAGTAATGAAGTCCTAATGAGTAATCCTGACAGATCCAGTAGTCACTGTGAAGTGTGGTGTCTCTATTACTTCCTATAATTTGAAAATCTGTGAAGAGCACATTTTGTGGATAAAATGTGTGTGTAAAGTATAAACATCTCTCTCAAATTACTGACAGGGTGGGAGCGTTTGTAACTCCAGCTCCAACTCCGCCTGAAGGCCCGGAGCCAGCCAGTAACCGCCCGAAGTGTGAGTGATGCTGACTAGGAAGGGCGATGTGGCTTTCAAGGGCAGTCAAAAGATGTACTGATGCAGTTATTCTAGAGTGTTATTGGGAGTAGTTAAGCCACAGCATGGAGCAGCTGCTGCTGTTCTGGTAAGGGTTTAGGGTGTGGCTGGAGAGTTGAAAATTAAGGTTATTCTTCATAGGGTTCTGGAATGCTGCTCAGAACAGAGTGGCATGCTGTGTCTTGGAGCAGGCTTTGATTTGTTCACTTCCAGGTGGCTGTCAAGGGTGTGTGTGTGTGTTTAAAAAACACCCTCCCCCCACCCTACAACCCCAAACTCATTCGTTTAACAAATGCTCTAGCTCCACCAAGGTGGAGACCATGACAACTTTCACTTTCTATTCCCCAAGTTAAACATTCTGCTGGCCAGACATCTGTAATTGTTTGATCCTCAAAATTAACTGTTTAGCCATCTGTTAGAAAAAAATGCCTACCTTCGTTCTGTGGATATGTTTGCCCTGATTCAGACTACAGATGTTCCCAAATTAGAATGGGATAAGCCGCCTGAGTAACCAAGCAATGTCAGTGAAGTTATTGTCTCTGTTCTGTAATGCTTATGGCAAAACATGTGCTGTTCTGCAATAAACTGACAACGTGTAACCGTGGGTGATCGGCTTCACCTTAGATTTTGTTCTTGTTTGACCTTAAAGCTAAACGGGATATGGCCTGTCCGTGCTTGGCCGAGGGCCCTCGGAGGGAAGACTCAGATGTTACAGGAAGTGTGGAGCAGTCAGTTGCCGCGTTGTCTGACTAGCGTCCCAATACCATTGCTGCTAGCCGTGCAGTCTTTCAGTTGAGAGGTAAACATTAGGGGCTAGATCTGGACCTGCTGAGTGTCCATAGAACTGTGACTTCAACTTCCCATTGCTGGGTGGTGCTAGTAAATCATGTGCCAGGTTTTCACCTTGGATAAAGGTCTGGTATACACAGTTTTACTGGCAAAGCCATGTCAGCAAGGGGTGTGGTTTCTAACTGACAGCTTTGCTGGTAAAAACCCTACTGCGGATGTAGTTACACTGGTATCGCTTATTTTGCTTCACCAAGCTGGAATAAGTTGTACAGGTATAAAAGTGATTAATTGCATCTACGCAAAGGGTTTCTTGCCACTCTACCTATGCCAGCAAACTCTTAAGTGTAGACAAGGCCCAAGAGCCCCATAACTAGATCCATTAGCTAGTGGCTGCCTTCTAGAGAAATGGGTTTTGCATGTAAAGCTAAAAGGAAAAGGAAAGTGAAAGTTGGCATTCTCTAGCTCTAGGCATTTCCTGACAATACGAAAAATGGACAGTTACAATTTTTATATGTGCTGTGTAAATCAAGAGCCTGATCCAAAACTTGCTGATGTCATTGGGAGTTGTTGAATGAATATATTTTATTTTCCCTATATAACTTTTAAAAATTTATTTAGATACACATGAACTGCAACACTAGCCCTGGTGGTCCTGGAGATGGATGAGGAAACATACTATCCCAGGTCTTCCAAACACTTGTAAAAAAAATTTTTAATAACACCTGAGTAATTCGATGTGAGCAATCCCATTGAACTTAATGGAATCATTCATGTAAATAAAGTTAATACATGTGAGGGAAACGTTTGCAGGATCTGGGCCTTAATGTGAAAATTTTATCCCTAGTCCATCTTCAGTGGGATTAAATATTTGTAGTAATTTTAATCATAATAATTTAATAATTAAATATTTAATGTATTAATATTTAAATTTGAATTAGGCTCCCTTTGTCTGAAAAAAGATTTTAATTTTTACAAATTTGTTTGCTATTTGATGGTATTTGACCAATATTTGATACAAATATTTCATAATTTGGGATCATTAAAATTGCCTTAAACCACTGTTTCAATAAATAATAAAAGCACATTTAAATATTAAATAATAATAATCATAATTTCAATATTAATGCTATTAAATGTTAAATATTTAATTATTAAGTCAGGAATGACTTTTGGCTCATCATGTTTCCAGCCAGTGAGATAGTCAAAAAAATATACTTAATTATGGCATGATGCAGGCAAGTGAACCAAGCGGGGATGGAGGTACTGTTCCACTCATATAATGTTAGATTACTCTTGGGGTCCAATGTACATATCCCTCTTACAAGAAAGAAAATCCAAAGTTTCTCACATTTTTTTTAAATCCTTTATAAGCCAAATCCTGATCCCATCAAAGTCATTGTGAATTTTGCGCTTGACTCACAAACAGGATTTGGCTTGTAGTGACTTCAAGGGAACAGTGTAGTTTCTTTAACCTTTTCTTGGTAAAGGGGCGTGAACATAGCCTCATCTCTCCACAGCCAAATGTAATCATCTGCTTTCCAGCAGCTAGATTCTTCTGTCACTTACTCTGATGTTAAAAAATCAGAATGACTCCATCGGAGTCCCACCTGTCTCAGTCAGGAATAAGAGAGAGCGTTATCTGGCCCTGTGGTCCTTCTCTTCAGTTGAAGTCAATGAAGTTGCAGGTGCTCAGCATCTCTGAAAATCAGGCCCTAGGTTTCCTTTTGTCTGTAACCCTAAACAAGTACAATATGGTGAGCTAAGGACACAATGGTGGTTTTAACAGCGTCCTTGCTTGGCCTGATCCTGCAGTTTTCACATAGAAAAAACTCTCAGTGTAGGTAAGGGAAATTCCCATCTGATGTTTTCTTGAGAGGGTGAGGACCAGACCTATTTCCTTGTGTCAGTTTGTACCATGGTGTCAGTATTGTTTTCGTATAATTGTGTTTAATAAAATATTTGGGTAGGTCAACTCTTTGCTCTGAATAAATTACATGTTTGAACTATGATCTTCCTGTGATTAAATAACAGTGCAACAGAGCTTCTCCTCTGACATGCAAATCTACAGGCTTATAACAATTCTCACTGAAGCATGAGGCGCTCCTGTCAAGCTCTTCTCTCTGCCGGGGCTTGAGTATTGAAATGGCAAACTCGTTTTTAAAGAATGGAGAATATTTACGTGATAGGGGCCCTGTGATCCTATAGCTTAATGTATACACAAATTTTTCTTCCCAATTGACCTGGCAGTAGAGTTTGTGTGCGAGCGAGAATGAGAACGAACAGCAACAAGTGATGCAACAGACAAGAGGAGTTGTAAGAGAGACTGCTCTATTAAACATAGTGAGAGGCTGGTGTGTAACATGCTGAGGCTGTGCTATTCATATCCCAGCTGCCAGTGTAATGTTGTGCACCTGAGTGGTTTGTTGGCAGCAGGAACTGAACCTTACCTGTGGATGTTAAAGCATGAACTTCTTCTGCCTAGGCTAAATGACCCATGTTTGCTGGCCATGCTGTAGCAAACTCAGATCTACTAGATGTACCCCATTTATCACTAGAAGACAGAGTACCACACTGAGTAGGGATGGGTTACATCACCACCACCAGGGTCAAATTGCTGAGCTTCCAGTCCTTCACCAGTCTAGGTCCTTCCTGAAACCCGATCCTCTTTCTCCAGTTCTATTCACCATTTTACAAACTAGAGAAACATCATCCTTGCGGTGGCAAGGGGGTTAGTGTGTTTCAAACACCACACCAAGGCCCATTTCAAAAGATGTGCGGCTCCCTTGAAAAGTCTGGGTCAAATTTGTTGATGTAAACTGTGGAGTAAGTGGCAATGTTAGTGTGAATGGCACACCAACAGTGTGGAAAATATATCCCTGTTTATGCACAATCCTGGAGACTTTGAATTGCTGCTCCTGGCAAAGAGCCTTCTCCCTGCCTCTGTGTGGTGTCTGACACCAATAGGAAAGAATACAAGTACAGTTTCCAGGAGAAAGCACAAAGTCTGTCTCTCTTTAGTAACAGGCTGCAGCAACAAGATGGCTGTGGAACTATGCCCAGTGAGGGTTAAAGATATGTAAAGTTGCAGTGCTTAAAAACAAAAGCATCACAGTCATGAACCACAGGTTTTAAATATTGTTTAGGATTGAGAAATAACCATGCAACTACTCATCTAATAAAAGTTGTTGTTTTAAAATGAGTTTCTTTTAGTGGACCTCATTAAAAATAAAATTCTTATTGGAGGAAGCAGTTCTGGAGAAGCTCTCTAATAAGGTGCCACTGGACTCCTCCTTAAAGACTAACAGATTTATTTGGGCACAAGCTTTCGTGGGTAATCACAGGTAACTTCGCACGGAAAGGAATTCTGCTGCAGTCCTTTAACTATGTCAGCATAAACACAAGGATAGAGAAGTTAATGTTGTCTTAACGCTCCTCATTTTGCTTTTAGAATATACTAATATACCTGCTAGGCGTGATTGCATAACACCATGCCTCGTGGCCTAGTTCTGATGTCTGACTACACAATGGAGCTGAGGAATATTAAAACTTATTTTGAACGCTGGTGAAAGGTGTCCAATTGAGGCTTAATTTTCCAAAGTTACTCTTAATCTTGGTTGGCTCAGTTTTTGGGTGTTCAGTTTAGACACCGTAGAGCAGTGCTACTCAAAGTGGTGGTCCGCGGACCGGTGCCGGTCCGTGGCACCTGGGACCCGAGGCAGCACGTTCTGCTGGTGCCGGCTCCACTCCGCTGCCCGTGCGCTGCCCTGGCTCATCCAGGCTTGACCCTGGACGCCGCAGCAGCAGCTGCCAGCGACTCTGCCACGGCCGCTGCCATTGGCCGGGTCGCCCCCCCCTCCCCTCACCCTTATGCCACGGAGAGGGAGAGGTGCTGCTTAAGCTGCAGCGTGTGTAATGTATGTGTGTGTTTCCTGCACATTGTGCCATCCATTCACGCTGCCCCCCCGCCCAGCCCCGAGCAGACAAAGCCCACGGACACACTAATAAGGAGAAGGCTCATTAATCTCTGGCAATTTCTTGGGCGTGGCTGCCACCCCCTCTCTTTTCCTCACCCCTCCACCCCACTCCAAAAAATGTTAAAGCTAACATTCTTCACTGTATTAATTGGAATGGGAGTGTGGCCTACTCGCGGAGATGTTCCCATTTAAACACATTGAAGACTGACTGAAAGGCTGTGTCTCTGTGCGGATAGTGTTAAATGAGTATTATTCATTTACGACCCAAGAAAATATTATTTGAACATTCATAGTAATATTAATTTATATTGGAAACAATATAATGAATATAATAAAAGTTGGCGGACATTTTTTAGGGGGCTTATCCGCTCCCACCCAACAACCTGCTGCAGTGTCTTTTTCCTCTGCCAGCTCCGCTGATCAGTGCAGATGCTGTCAAATTTCACGACGCAACAACACCACCAATAATAATGAATCCTCCTCTCCCCAGACTTGCACGAAACTGTCTTCCAGCATCAAGGGGCTACTTTTTTTTTTGGAGTGCGGTGGAGGGGGAGCGGAGTGGAGCCGGTACGAGCAGAACGCGCTGCCTCCGGTCCCGGGCGCTGCGGACCATCAGCCGATGGCTCGCGGACTGGCACTGGTCTGTGGACCACCACTTTGAGTAGCACTGCTGTAGAGGGTCCTGATTTTCAGAGGATGGGGGGTCGGCGCTTTCTGAAACTGGCCGCCTGTCTAAGGTACCTGTCAAAAATCACTAGTTGCTTTTGAAAATTAAGGCCCTAGAGAATGAAATCTTGCCCATAGAAGAGGCAAGCTTTCCCACATTGGAAGAGCAATATGCCTCAATCTGTTCTGGAGAAAGCACCTTTCAATCATTCAGTCCTCGACACTTATGCCAATGTGATTTGTAATCTGGATGGTAAACAAGATTCCTTACAATATATATAAAACGACTCCCTTTGTGTCACCATACAAATGCATATGCAAGTGTCAAAGGGGAGTATGGGAAGAATATATATATAAAAATATTTTTATATTCTATTACATGTTGAGTTTTAAAACCTGGCTTGGCAGGAACATATAGTTCTTAACTCTTTCAAGTGCCCTATTTCCATGGATAAGTTTTCTAGCATGCAATTCTCCATTCTTGCTTTTGAAAGTTATCTGGAGCTTTCTGTTGAAACTTGACTGGTTTGAGTGAACTGGTTTATGGAGTAAAGCTTGCTTGCTATCCATTTGTGTAGCTCTTGGCAAAAGACCTTCTTGAGCTCTGTATTGCTGAGATATGGCTCTGATGTGCAATTTTCAAGATCCCCCCACCCTCTGTGACAGAATGATTTGGCAGAGGTTCTGGTGAGCAGAAGACTGAGCATATTGCACAAAGGTTTAGAACAAAGGGAACTGAAAGCTTTATAGAAGACAGCTGTGTGCCCATCTGGATGTAGCCACTTTAATAATAGCCAATACTTTGATTGCGTTCCATGGTCATTTTAGCAGGAGAAAGCGGTAAGGAGAAAATAATTTTGTTTTTTGCCTTGAGGGAAAGTTACTTTGCCTTCATCCAGAAAGTTACTACACTGGATTAATCTGACTAGTATGTTGTTGATTTTTATTGTCCCAGGTACATAACAACCTTTGTTAGAGAGTTACACCCATCTCCTTTAAAATAGGTTATGTGCATGCAACCAAAATGCTACTTAAGGGTTGATCAACTCTGTTAAATCCCAAATCTAAATTATAATCAAAACTAATTTCAGTGAGTTATGAATGTGCTGCATCCCTCACTTATCAAGAAATCTTCAAAGTGAGATATCAATGCAATGGAATTTGGAAATAGGCATTTATTTTTATTATTAAGGGCACAAAAGCAAACTATCCCACTGTGTAGGAAAGATAGGAAGTATGGCAAGAGACCACCCTGGCTTAACCAGGAAATTGTCAAAGATCTGAAACTCAAAAAAGAGTTCTACAAAAAATGGAAAGTAGGTCAAATGGCAAAGGATGAATATAAATAAATAACACAAGCATATAGGGACAAAATTAGAAAGGCTAAGGCACAAAATGAGATTAAACTAGCTAGAGACATAAGGGGTAACAAGAAGACATTCTACAAATACACTAGAAGCAAGAAGACGACCAAGGACGGGGTAGGCCTATTAGTCAAGGCGGGTGGGAGGGAACAATAACAGAAAATGTGAAAATGGCAGAAGTGCTAAATGACTGTTTTGGTGAAAAACAAAGTTCAGTAGCAATTGGGTATCTAACTTAACAAATGCCAGTGAAAATGAGGTAGGTTCAGAGGCTAAAATAGGAAAAGACCAAGTTAAAAATTACTTAGACAGGTTAGATGTCTTCAAGTCACCAGGGCCTGATAAAATACATCCTACAATACTCAAGGAGCTGACTGAAGAGATATCTGACCCATTAGTGATTGTCTTTGAAAAGTCATGGAAGACTGGAGAGCTCTGGAAAATGGCACTGCATTTGCCCAATTATAAAAAGGGGAATAAGGATAACTAGGAATTGCAGGCCAGTCAGTTTAACTTCAGTACCCGGAAAGATAATGGAGCAAATAAATAATCAATTTGCAGACACCTAGAAGAGAAGGTGATAAGTAACAGTCAGCATGGATTTGTCAAGAACAAACCATGTCAAACTAACATAATAGCTTTCTCTGACAGGATAACAAGCCTTGTGGATGGGGCGGAAGCGGTAGATGTGTTGTATCTTGACTTCAGTAAGGCTTTTGATACTCTTTTGCATGAGCCTCTCATAAACAAACTAGGGAAATACAACCCAGATGGAGCTACTATAAGATGGGTGAATAACTGATTGGAAAAACCATTCCCAGAGAGTAGTTATCAGTGGTTCGCAGTCAAGTTGGAAGGGCATATCATGTGGGGTCCTGCAGGGGTCAGTTCTGGGTCTGGTTCTGTTAAATGTATTCATCAGTGATTTAGATAATGGCAGAGAGAGTACATTTTTATAAAGTTTGTGGATGATACCAAGCTGGGAGGGTTTGCAAGTGGTTTGGAGGATAGGATTAAAATTCAAATGATCTGGACAAATGGGAGAAATGGTCTGAAGTAAATAGGATGAAATTCAGTAGGGACAAATTCAAAGTACTCCACTTAGGCAAGAACAATCAGTTGCACACATACAACATCGAAATGACTGCTTAGGAAGGAGTACTGCGGCAAGGGATCTCTGGATCATAGTGGATCACAAGCTAAATATGAGTCAGCAGGGTAACACTGACAAAATGTTTGCTTTTTTTGCATCAGGAGGAGTCTTGTAAGCAAGACACAAGAAGTAAATTTTCTGCTCTACTCTGTGCTGATTGTGCCTCAACTGGAGTATTGTGTTCTGGCCGCCACACTTCAGGAAAGATGGGGATGAATTGGAGAGAGTCCAGAGAAGAGCAACAAAAATGATTAAAGGTCTAGAAAACATAACCTAGGAGGGAAGATTTTAAAAACTGGGTTTGTTTAGTCTGAAGAAGAGAAGACTGAGGGGGGACATAATACCTTTTATGTACTCAAAAATTATTTGTTACAAGGGGAAGAGAGGTAAATTGTTCTTGTTAATCTTTGAAGATCGGACTAGAAGCAATGGTCTTAAATTGCAGCAAGGATAGTTTAGGTTGGACATTAGGAAAAACTTCCTAACTGTCAGGGTAGTTAAGCACTGGAATAAATTGCCTAGGGAGGTTGTGGAATTTTAAGAGCAGGTTAGACAGACTCCTGTCAGGGATGGTCTAGATAATAGTTAGTCCTGCTTTGTGCTCAGGGGACTAGACTAGAAGACCTCTGAAGGTCTCTTCCAGTCCTATGATTCTATGATTAGCAGTGGAAGTTGGAAATATGCATTTGTTTAATCATGAAATGTAAGAATCCCCAGGAATAATCAAAGACAATGATCTCCAGAGCCCTCCAAGAAGCCAAATTACTATAACAAATTTTGTTGCTTAGTTTCAATTTTTTTTTTTCATTTTGATATTTGGATTTTCATTCCCTCTCTTCCACCCCTTTCTCTCCCTTTTGTTTTTCCAGTGGAAAAAGGGGAGGGAGAGGAAAGGTTTAAAACGAAAAGGAAGGGTGGGGGGGAAGAGGTGAACAGAGAGAGCTAGCTATTTCCTGTAGGTGGAAATTACAAAAAAACAGGCGGGGGAGTGAGAACAGGAAAAAAAAATCCAAGAAAATAATTTTTTGTTTTTAGAATTCTGAGGTGCTTGGAGACTGAAGCAAACACAGTAAAAGGAGAGCGCCTGCTAGTACCAATGGTGTTTAATCCTGGTTGTAGCTAGATGGCTCAGATCCAAAATTGAACAGGCATGGAGTGGCGGGCAGGGATCAGCATCTATTCCACAGCTTTTTTCATACAAGGAACAATATAGAATATAAAAATATATTTATAGGTATCTATCCAGCCAAACAATGTCAGGGGATTTAATTGGCAGACTCCTATTATCTTAAGGTGAAAAGAATCATAAGATGATTCATAAAATACTTTCATTTGGGGACAATTTAAACTGAATTCTAGGTTTACTGTCCATGTAAGACACAATCTTGCTGGGGAAGGCATATAAAAAGATCAGCGTTCCAAAGTAACTCATTGAGAAGAGTAAGTAGATAATAATACTCTTATTGAACTGACATCACCTTTAACTAGTCAGAACAACATAATCTGTCTCAAAGCAAAACCTGACACCTTTGCAAATTAAATTAGTTTAACTTCCAACTTCCAAGTGTAATGCTTGCTTGTCTCAGATGCCACATTAGTCTTAAAAGAAATTCCTTTCATTTACAGCCCTTTTTAAGAGTTTTTTTGGCTTATTTTCTTTCATTACCAGTGCCTGGAAAACATCCTCTTGATTTGTTGTAGAGAATGCACTTCATTTTTGGTTCTAAATTGTAAGAAAACTTGTAGTTTTCCAAAATGGAGACTAATGGGATCTCTGACTCAGGCTCTTTCCCGAAGATCAAAGAATTGCAGATGCTGAAAATTTTCCAGGAATAGCAATGTTATGTAATTTCTATAGCAATCCTGTTTAAAGTGGGTTACATTCAAGCCAACTAGGAGCTTTTTAATTTGTGGCTGCAGCATCCACGTGGTCCAGTTACAGCCCAGCATTTTGGTGCATGCTGCTATTTACGCTCTAGTAGTCCAAACTGCTGGGCAGTGTAGACAAGCCCACAGCATCCCAATCCCTTCCATGCACAGCCCCCCTTCCTCTGGAGGGAGTCAGGCCCTAATTCAGGAGACAACTTAAATTCTTGCCTTCCTTTTTGAGGAGCAGCTTTCTGCCCTCTCTGTCCAGTCCATCTACTCTTGCTTGCAAGTGGGGAGAAAAACCCAGCGCTGCTCCTGCTCCTTGCTCCTTCTCTGTCCATGGATGAGCAGCTCTTGCTCTGCCCAGATTGGGACCCTACCATGTGGGTTAGAGTAACAAGGGACAGAGGCTGTAGCCCCCTGCATGGCTGAATAAGAATTGTGACAATCTAGCTCAGTGTGATTCTCCACACACACACCCATCCTTGAAAGAGCAGTACAAAAAAGAACTAATAGATTCATAGAGTTGAAGGCCAGAAGGGACCATTAGGTCATGTAGTCTGACCTCCTGTATCTCACAGGCCATTAAATTCCACCCAGTTACTCCCTGTATTGAGCCGAATAACTTGTGTTGTGTATAATGTGAATTTTCCAGGTATGCAGTCTTAATCTGAAGACATCAAGATACGGAGAATCCATCACTTCCCTTCGGATGTTTCTCCAGTGGTTAGTTACTCTCACTGCTAGAAATTTGTGCCTTCTGTCTAATTTCAGTTTTTCTGGCTTCAGTTTCCAGCCATTGGTTCTTGCTAAGCCTTTTTCTGCCAGATTAAAGAGCCCTTTAATACTCAGTATTTTCTCTCTGAAATCCACACGCTGAAATCCAATCATCTCTCTCTTTGATAAACTAAACAGATTTAGTTCTTTAAGTCTCTCACTGGAAGGCATTTTGTCCAGCCCTCAAATCATTTTCTTGGCTCTTTTCTGCACTTTCTCCAATTTTTCATTGTCCTTTTAAAAATGTAGACACCAGAACTGTACATAATATTTCAGTATCTGTCTCGCCAATACCATATACAGAGGTAAAATCACCTCCCTATTCATTACTCCTGGTCTATACGTCCAAGAATCACATTAGCCCTATTTGCCACAGAACTGCATTGGGAGCTCAAGGTCAGTTGCTTGTTCACTATGATCTCTAATCCTGTTAAGAGCACTGTGCCCTCTAAGCTGTGCACGTGCAATCCTAAACCCTGCACACACAGCGAAACACTGCGCGCACCAAAAATGAAATACTACATTGGAGCCAGGCCGAAATATCATTTATGGGGGACTTTTGACATTGTTCGCCCACCATCTGTCAACACAGCCAGATTCTACTAGCTGGCAAGGGTGGGGAAGGGAAAGGAGGGCAATGAATCGTACCTCTCCCCGCCAGCATTTCGAACGTGGAATGTTGGTCACGTCGGGATGGTCAGGACCCACACATCTCCTTGTAGTCTGTTCATTTGGCTGTGTACAAACTCAAGTATGTGCGAATAAGTCAAAATGCCTGGCTGTAGTTGCTAGGGAACTGCAAAGATTTCCCAGAAATGAACAAAGGTAAGTGTTGTTTTCGTGATTGAAATCTTTCAAAGGCATTGGACTTCATACACTTATTCATGATGTTTTACCATTTTTCCACTTTTTTTTGCCTCAGATGCATGGATGTGATAGAAGCTATGCACAAACTTCTGGTATCCTGATCTGAATGATCTCCCGTTTGCCCTTTTGTCGAGTCACACTGTTATGTGCATAGAAATAGTAGCCATATAATAAAATTATTAATTTTAAATAAACCAATCTGGTAAAAAATCAATCCCAAAATGTCACTGTCTTGAGGTCTAAAGCATAAAAGAACAACGACTTCATTTAAATCTGGATGGCTGGATGAGACTAGAGAGACGGTTACACCAAAGTCACATAGTGTAATGCTTGTTAAACTTCGTGAAATAGTCACATATGATTAGGAAAATGGAGTGGTTTGTGTATATTGTCGAGATGCCAGAGCTTCAGGAGAATTTTCAATAGGAAGAATGTGGAACGATGTATGGAAGTTGGATTTCTTAAAGAGTCATCTATCAAGTAAGTCTCATATAGATGGTGTAACAAGACTTAGAAACAAAAACCCTTCCTTATGGAGTGGATTGGTTAGCACGATTCTTGAAAGTCCAGCCTGAAAGCAGAGGAGGCAAATTAATCTTGAAGCAAGCGCTCAAACCCAGAAGAAATCAAGGTACTTATTGATAGTGTGGTGTTGGCTATTAAAATGAACAGCTCAGTGGTTTCTGTTCAGGATATTAATGACCACATGGAAAAGTATGTGCGCATACCAGAGAGCTGGAGAAGTAAAAATTATGCTTTTGAATTTCTTGAAATTATCAACTGCATTGTCCATAATGACCTCATGCATGAAATAGCATCAGCAATAGCTGTTGATGAAAGCACTGATATATCCATTAACAGATACCTGATACTCTTCTTTGAATGTAGATCCATAAATTCTGCGGACTATAAATCTTCTTTTGGACTATTACGATTGCAAGAATGTGATGCTGTTTCAAAAGTGTCTGCAATCAAAGAGTTTTATAAAAAACACCAACTTGATCTAATGAAAATGGTGATGTTCACATCTGATGGTGCCTCCGTGATGTTGGGCAAACTCAATGGTGTGGCGGCTCAGCTGAAACGTGATATTCCACACTTAGTTCAGCAACATAGCGTAGCACACCGGGAAGACTTGGGGATTTCTGATGCATGGAAAGAGATCAAGCTGATAAGAGACATCAAAACCTTAATGAGAACTGTCTACACGGTGTTCTGTCTGTCATCCAGGAGAAAATGCAAATTTCAGGAAATAGTGGATGCTTATGAATGTCAGTCAGTGGCTTTCAGGCCACTCAATGAAGTGCGCTGGTTATCTAGGCTCTTTGCACTTCGAACAATTATTTGCAACTATAATCCTCTTTTGGAATATTTTGAGCAAGACAAAGATACTGATCCAGTTTCTAAATACTGCCACAAAAAGCTGAATACCATGGAATACCGAATAACATTAGAAATTTTGAATGATGTTTTGTCAGAGCTGGCTTCATTATCCACGCTGCTCCAGAAACGGGGCCTTACACCTCTTGAAGCATTTCACCTTGCCTGAGGTAAACTGAACAAGATCAGAAGACAGTACCTTGGAGATTCAGTCTTATGGAGTGACAAAGTTAAGCCTCTCTTAGATATGAGCTCTCAAGAAAATAATGAAATTGATACCAGTTCCATAATAACTTTCATAAACAACTTGTGTGCACATTTGGCAGACAGGTTTCCAGAAGATGAAGTCCAGGAGTGGTCCGCTTTTGATTGTGCAGCAATAGTTAAGTGTGACTTCAATTTTGGAATTCATTAGGTCAAATCCCTATGTTCAAAATACAAAGACTTTCTTGCTGAAGAGATTGTTATCGTCAGTCAGTATAATGACTTCAAGTTTGATTCTTTCAGCTACTGCAAAAGCCAATTGGTTTTAAGTTCCCCGGATATGGTGACATTTGCTCACCAGAACGAACAATTTCAGGATCTTGCAAAGTTGATGGATATTGGAGGAACATTCCCAACGTCAAGTGCAGACTGTGAGCATGGCTTTAGTTTAATGAACACTCTAAAAAACAAACTACGGAATCGTTTACAAGTAGATCATTTGGAAATGCTGATGTATATTAAGAATTACCAGCTGGATGGAGGACTGATAGATCTGGACAGAGTTTATATTGAATGGGCAAATGAAAAAGATCGCAGGGAAAAACAGTAAGGTTAGTTTAGCAGTCTTTGACATTTCAACCAATAAGGAAATTAAAATGCATTTGTAATTACATATCTTATTCTTAGCTGATAATCATTTATTGATATTTTTTAGGAAAATTTTAAATTTAAAACACAAACTCTTGTTTTTCTTTTTTTACTTATGATGTCTCTATCTGAAAACCCATATAAATTGACATAATGGCATGCTTATTAAATTGTCTTTATTATATGTTTATCAAAATCTTTTTGGACATGTGTATAGAATGAAAGGTGAAAGTGGACACCAATGGGCAGAAGCCTATGGACTGATAATGATCATGGTTAATATGTGTTTGATATATGCTCGTGATTGTCTATAAAAAAGTTCATAAAGCGTAACGCTTAAAACTAACTTCTGCTTCATGAAGAATGGTTAAATTTCCTTTTTCTAAGTATTTAAAAATGACATTTATAAAATAACATGGTGTAAAACTATTATTATCACAAATTGCAAATTAAAACTTTTTAAATGTATAAACATTTTACTCACTTGGGTGCATTTGCCTCATGGCGCACAAATTTGAACTCTGCTTCAAAAATTTGCACAAAAGAAATTTTTTTGCACACACGGCCTGTCAAAAATTAGAGGGAACATTGGTTAAGAGGCCGTACTTTCCAGGATTCTGTCCTCCCTTCTGTAAGTATAGCATGCATTCCTTTTTCCTAGATGTATAAGTTGGCATTTGACTGTATTTAAACACAGTTTTGTTTGCCTGGGACCCACTTACCAAGTGATCTAGATCATTCTGTATGACTGCACAGTCCTCCTCATTATTTACCACTGCACCAATCTTTGTGTCATCTGAACATTTTGTCAGCTGAGATTCTACATTCATTTCATCATTCATTGGGAAATATTGAATAGCATTGGGTCTAGTATAAATCCCTGTAGAACCCCATTAGAAATGCCCTCATTCAGTGACTATTCCCATTTAGAGCTACTTTGAGATCTCTCTGTTACCCAGCTCTTAATCCATTTAATGTGTCCATTCATATTGGATAGTCTTAATTTTTTAATCGGAATGTCATGCTTGTATATAAATGCTTTACAAAAGCCTAAGTATATTACATATATTGAAAGGTAACTTGACACCATTACCTTTATCAGCCAAACAATGTAACGTCATCCAAAGAATAAAATTAGGTTTGTTTGAATAACTAGGCATGGAGCCAGACAAAATCACCAATTAGAATGCCTCTGAACTTTGGGATAGTCTGGCACTGAGCCCAAATCTTGAATCTTGCGCCATCTGTCTAAATAATCCTCACAACACCCTTCTGGACCAGGCTAATCATTATCTTCAATTTACAGATGAGAAAGTTTAAGGGAGTGAGGTTATCATGGTTATCATTTAAAAAGCATGAATTTACCAATTGTTATCACACTGCCTTCATATGTGCTCTTGTATCTCCCAATGGGAGCTGTGTTTGCACATGCAATGGCAGAATTTGGCTCATAATGTTTAAGTGGTGGTTCTCTCTCTCTCTTTTTCATGGCAACCGATTGTCACAAATCCAGGAGTTCAACTTTGTTGAAGAATCACACTGTGAAAAGCTGTGATCAAGGGATTGTGCAGGGGACAATGGAAATGGCCAGCCTAGAAAGTGCCTGCTTTTAATCTTAAGATTTGCTAGTGTGAAATTGAATAAACACATGGGGAATGGGGGAAGAGAGACCACCTCAAAACACTACACAGCATATACAAATCTTCCCATAGGGAGAGGGTGAGAGAGAAAAATGTGGAACTGTGGAACTGATGTTAGTTGCATTGCTTAGTGCATGTAGATATTCCAGTGATGAGGTCACTATGAAAACCTGTATATCAGAGGTGGGCAAATTATGGCCTGCGGGCCACATCCGGCCCAGGGGACCATCCTGCCTGGCCCCTGAACTCCCGGCCAGGGAGGCTAGTCCCCGGCCCCACCCCTGCTGTCCCCCCCTCCCCCGCAGCCTCAGTGTGCCACGCTGCCAGCACTCTGGCCCGCCACTCCTTCCGGGCATTGCGGGCATCGCTGCTGAGAGCTCCTGCTGCTGAGGAGCATGGTAAGGGGGCGGCGGGGGGGGAGGTGTTGGATAAGGGTCAGGAGGTCCTGGGGGGAAGTCAGGGAACAGGGAGTGGGGGCGGTTGGATGGGGTGGAGGTTCTGGCGGGGGGAGTCAGGGGATGGGGAACAGGGGGCATTGGATAGGGTGTGGGAATCCCAGGGGGGCTGTCAGGGGACAGGGAGCAGTAGGGGTTAGGGGGTGGGATTCCAGGGGGTGGGATTCCAGGGGGTGGTTAGGGTCGGGGTCCTGGGAGGGGGTGGTCAGGGGACAAGGAGTGTTGGATGGGTCCGGGTGTGTGAGGGGGGCAGTCAGGGGCAGGAAGTGGGAGTGGGCAGATAGGGGCGGGGGCCAGGCTGTTTGGGGAGACACAGTCTTCCCTAGCCAGCCCTCCATACCGTTTTGCAACCCCGATGTGGCCCTCGGGCCAAAAAGTTTGCCCACCCCTGCTGTATATGATAAAGTGTTTCAGATACATTATATATAAAGGTGTTTATAAAGAGCTAATAAATTGATATTCTATGCACATTACAAACCTGAGTGGTATGTGTTATGGTCATAAGCACATCAGAAGAAGGTTATGAGCCAAGGTTATAAGCAATTCATTGGCTTGTTGGACTCAATCTACAATTAATAATTTATTAAAAATCTATTAATCATTTATTAACTCTTTATAAATAGAACTCTAAAGAGAAAACACTCATATTATATTGTACTGTATGACTTGATAGTGGTAGAAGACATTGATTCAATTAACTATTCATTTTTTCATAACGTGTGGTGAGTCTGAATGGTGCATTACATGAAAATAGAAATGGGCCAGATCTAAATCACTGATATCAACACCCTTTACATTTAGGGATGTTCCCATCCAGATCAAGATAAAAATATTACTGTGCTATGGGCTTAGTTCTGCTTACTTAGTTCTTGGTTCTATTTTTCTAATCCATTTTATCTCTGTACTTATATTGCAGTACCCAATAACCAATGCACACACCAACAGGCCCTCTGCACCATTCCACTTGGAGATGTTCATTCCAAGCCAAGCCCATCTCTAACCAGAACTAA
This sequence comes from Caretta caretta, assembly GCF_965140235.1. Classification (NCBI taxonomy): domain Eukaryota; kingdom Metazoa; phylum Chordata; order Testudines; family Cheloniidae; genus Caretta; species Caretta caretta. Next base: position 187,920,786 of record NC_134207.1, on the reverse strand, counting down.
GGGAGATGCTAATAAAGGTTTCTGGCTGCCTGGATGCTCTCCTGAAGCGAAGCTGGTGGCAGGGAGGGGAAGGGAACAGCTTTCCATTCTCAGACTCCTAGAGCAGTGGCTTTTAACCTTTCTAGACTACTGTACCCCTTTCAGGAGTCTGATTTGTCTTGTGTACCCACAGTTTCACCTCCCTTGAAAACTACTTCCTTACAAAATCTGACATAAAAATGCAAGTGTCACAGCATACTATCACTGAAACTGCTTACTTTCTCATTTTTATCATATAATTACAAAATAAATCAGTTGGAATATAAATATTATTCTTACATTTCACTGTATAGTATATAGAGCAGTATAAAGAAGTCACTGTCTGTATGAAATTTTAGTTTGTACTGACTTTGCTAGTGCTTTTTATGTAGCCTGTTGTAAAACTAGACAAATTTCTAGATGAGTTGAGAACCCCCAGCGGTATGTGAATCCCTGGTTGAGAACCTCTGTCCCAGAGCAGTGTTTCTCAACCTTTTTTGATATCAGGGACTGGCTTGCTGCCTTCCTAAACCGTGCAGGGAGGTCTCAAGGACCGGCACTGGTCCACAGACCAGTCGTTGAGAAACACTGTCCTAGAACAACAGCTGACATCAGGCTCATTTGATAGGCATCCTTTCTCTTTTGGAACACAAACTAATTGATCCCTGGGCAGACACTAACTACATCATTTTTATAGAAATGGAAACATATGTGCAGCCGCACCAAACAACAGTCCATGATGACAACACCACGTATATAATCTCAGTACAGAATGTCCATGACAGACACTTGCTGCCGCTAAAATAAAAATTACAGCTGTCAATGTTGAAGTCCCGCTTGCTTCTTTATAAATTCCATTCAGATTTTTTCAATAACTTCTGTGCTGCTTGTTAGCAATGGTACTAATCCAGAGCCCAACCCTGAAACCCCCCCAGCACCTGCATTTTCAAATCCAAAGATACTTATTTGTTTTCTATCTAATCCTGGGAGTTTGCCTAAATGAGGGCAAAGATGCAAATAAGCACCCCAGTCCTTGGCCAATTAACTTAATGGGGGTAGCAGGTGCTTAGTACCTTTCAGGATTTGGTCTACAATGAAGAGTAAAAGATGACTTGACAATCAAACACTGCTAATTAAAAGGAAGTGGTAGTTCGATACTATGTGGTCATCACTATCTAATAGGACCCACGGTGTTTGGCAGATTTATTACTCTCTAATATTCTTACCTCTCTCTCACCTGTTCTTGAACATTAACAAGGATGTTATTGCCTATCCCACATTTGAAGAATGCTGTTCCTACTTCGTCCGTCCTTGTCCCTTTTAACGGCCGTGGTGATCGAAAGGGAATTGTGGCTAATTCCAGTGCTCGTTCTTATGACCCAGACTGCACAGGCACATAGGAACATGCCAGGAGAGGTAGCCAAAGTCTGGACAAGCCCTGGACAAAAAGGAAGCCCTGAGAGGCAGTTTTACATTCTTGGCACATGTGCAGCTAAGGAAGGTTATGCTGCCCCACTTCACCATCTGACCTATTGCAGAGCAAGCACTAGCTAGTTCTTTATGTAAGTGTTGGCCAAATTGTGACCTGCCAGATAAGTTCAGCTCGTAGCTGTGGCTGAGGGAAACACAGCACATATTAAACCAGGGGTGGGCAATAATTTTCGCAGGGGGGCCACTCCACGAATTTTGGTAAGTCATCATGGGCCACACATTTCTACTATATTAATGAAGGGGGTGCGGGGTCTTGGAGGGAGTTTGGGTGCAGAAGGGAGCACTGGGCTGGGGCAGAGTGTTGGGGTGTGGGCTCTGGAAGGGAGTTTGGTGCAAGAGGGGGCTCCAGGCTGGGGCAGTGGATTGGGGCGCAGGGTCTTGGAGGGAGTTTGGGTGCAGGAGGGGGTTCTGACCTGGGGCAGAGGGTTGGGCTGCAGGAGGGGGTGCGAGGTGCAGGCTCTGGCCAGGAGACGCTTACCACAGGTGTCTCCCAGCCGGCGATGCAGCAGGGCTCAGGTGGGCTGCCTGCCTCCATGCAATGGCCCCATGCTGCTTCTGGAAGCGGTTGTGGCCGGCTGCTGCTGGCACGTCTCTGCGTGCCCCTTGGCGGTAGCGGGTCAGCGGGTCTCCATGTACTGCCTGCGCCCACAAGCACTGCCCCTGCAGCTCCCATTGACCGCTTTCCAGCCAATGGGAGCTGTGAGGACGGTGCTGGGTGCAGGGGCAGTATGTGGACATGCCAGCAGCAGCAGCTGGCCGCAGCCGCTTCCAGGAGCAGCGTGGGGCCGTGGCAGGCAGGCAGCCTGCCTGAGCGCCCCGCTGTACTGCGGGACTTTTAGCATCCCAGAGATCGTGAGGGGGCAGAGGAGGCCAGACAGAAATGTTAGTCATGGTGGGCAGGACAGAAATGTTAGACTGGCCGGATCCGACCTGCGGGCCATATTTTGCTCACCCCATATTAAACAGTCAAAAGGCAACTTCTCACTGTGAGTTTTTGTATGTTTTCTTAATAAATCCACACACTTGCTCTCAGTCCATCCCCATCCTAACAACAATGAATTTGTTCAACACTCCCAGTTTCTGTGTGAAACATAAAGAAAGCTACACTCCTTGCCAGTAAAGTGCAGACCTGTCTCTAGGAACAATTAGTTGCTGTTCTAATAGACATGCATTATTGATATCTTTGTTCCTAGTTCACAAAGTGGTATCTTGCTTGTATGACAGGCTAGCTGCATGTAGCTCAGAAACACTTCAAAAGAAGACACCAGCTATTCAAAGTGTGGATATTCAGCAAGAGAATCTTTCCTAGTATGTCTTGTTTACCCTTGATGGAGAAGACAAATGATCAACTCTTACATTATATATTTGGAGGGGCTGACTGAGTTACTGGGTATAAGGTCATCACTTATGGTGCATTATTTCATGTCCAGTTCAGATCACTTTGTGGCCCCAAGGGGGTTTATTTAATAACTTTAAACCAGGCCTGTGTGAATATTGGTGCACTTAATAGATCAACTCAGTATCTAACATGTTAGAGGCCGGGACACCAATGAACAGTTCAGAAATCAAGCCTGGTATATATATATATATTCCTTTACATGACTCAATTTCACATTTGTTCACATTAGTCTCCTCTGACATATTTTATGCATTCATTGGAACACTATTAATTTGATGCTAGAAACACACAAACCAGTGAGCATGCACCCTGAATCTTCTCTTAGCACTAGGTGCTTTTGTAATTTTATTAGGATTGCAAGTGATTGTGCAGTTGGTTGTATTATGGTATGAGTTGTATCATCTGGCCTGTGAATAAATCAAGAGTTTCTGTTACTCGGAACGTAACCTTCAAACAAAAAAGCTTATTTTTCCAATAGCTTTCACTATTAAGGCTTCGCTGAACTGAAATGCTGAACCTTGTGAAGTTTGCCCCTCAATGTGTGCATCACTATTGTATGACTCAAAGCAAATGAATATAAAAAGGAAAAAGCTCTCATACCCATTTCTCAGAATAGGATTATCTGCAGGGAGCTTCTGCAAAAAAGGAAAGCCAGGAAAATAATAGGATACAAAATTCTGGTATATAATTATGGGAAGGTTAATTAATGCTCTGACCTTCCATTCATGAACTATCTACTGATAGCATCTTGAAAATTACTGGGTTACCTCTGAAAGCTCATTAGCTCAGACAGTCTCTGCATATATTAAAAAAAACCCCAAAGTCTTGTGGCATATGTTTACTGGCTTTCCATTCCTTTGAGTGAGGAAGCACCACTTTAATACTTAACATTTATATTAAACAGTGCCAATAAGGGAATACTTGTCAAACATTACAAAAAAGGGAATATCAAATCCTAATTGCCCTCTAGCCAACTGAAAGTTGTTCAAGTTTAATGAATTTTGCAGTATGTATGATAAAATCTTAAAGGGCTAGAGACAAAAGGAAGAGTATACCTCTGGCCTTGGCTCCTCTGAGGTCTAGAATTGCATCAGGACCATATGCCAATTAAAGGAAAGTCTCCCCTTGACTTCAATGGGAGTTTAGATTGGACCTTTAATTTGGCATTTTTAGATCATTTTGGGCTTACAGGTTTGGCATCACTGGAATTTTATGAGACCACCATTGAAACAGCATGGAGGACCAACCCACACATACATAGAATCATAGAATATCTGGGTTGGAAGGGACCTCAAGAGGTCATCTCGTCCGACCCCCTGCTGAAAGCAGGACCAATCCCCAATTAAATCATCCCAGCCAGGGCTTTGTCAAGCCTGACCTTAAAAACCTCAAAGGAAGGAGATTCCACTACCTCCCTAGGTAACGCATTCCAATGCTTCACCACCCTCTGAGTGAAAAAGTTTTTCCTAATATCCAACCTAAACCTCCCCCACTGCAACTTGAGACCATTACTCCTTGTTCTGTCATCTGCTACCACTGAGAACAGTCTAGATCCATCCTCTTTGGAACCCCCTTTCAGGTAGTTGAAAGCAGCTATCAAATCCCTCCTCATTCTTCTCTTCTTCAGACTAAACAATCTCAGTTCCCTCAGCCTCGCCTCATAAGTCATGTGTACCAGTCCCATAATCATTTTTGTTGCCCTCCACTGGATGCTTTCCAATTTTTCCACATCCTTCTTGTAGTGTGGGGCCCAAAACTGGACACAGTACTCCAGATGAGGCCTCACCAATGTCGAATAGAGGGGAATGATCACGTCCCTCGATCTGCCGGCAATGCTCCTACTTATACAGCCCAAAATGCCATTAGCTTTCTTATCAACAAGGGCACACTGTTGACTCATATCCAGCTTCTCGTCCACTGTAACCCCTAGGTCCTTTTCTGCAGAACTGCTGCCTAGCCATTCGGTCCCTAGTCTGTAGCAGCGCATGGGATTCTTCCGTTCTAAGTGCAGGACTCTGCACTTGTCTTTGTTGAAAGACATGAAAAGGCACAGAGGTGACACCTCCATCACGTGATTGGCCAATGCAAGGAAGTCCATGCCCATCCTTGTCCTCTTTTGGGGCATTGTGTACCCGAAGGAGAGTAGACTGGGACTTCTGTAAGGTACACAAACAAATCTGAAACAACTGTTGGCAGACGCACATATGGACTAGATATTATCGGTGAAATCCTAACCCCATTGAAATCAATGGAAGTTTTGCTATTGACCTCAATGGGGATAGAATTTTGCCCTATTTCTTTTCGCAGTTCTTTATAAAGTAAAACTCTGCGCTGAATTATGAAGTTTCTTTTATGTTTCTTTGGCTTGACTATAGGCAGGGTCTAAAATGCTACTATAGAGTAGGGAGGTTTCTTTCTGTTTGCCTCTATCTGTGCTCCCTTTAGAAAACACAGGATTGCCTTTGATATGATAATTGTCTATATGACATGACTTATTTATCCATGTGTGTCTGCTTTTCTATTTCATCAGTAGCTGCGTAGCTAGGCCATTCAGCAGTTTACTACTCTGTGTTTGGCATCTCAGTTAATGGTATGCAATATTCTATTGTTACTTGGTAGAGCTGTATCCATAATTTTTATAAATTTAACATACTGTGCAGGTGTTTTGAATTGGTTGAAAAAACTCATAGCGTTTTAATTCAGAACTGCAGGGTTGGTTGTATATTGACATCAGAGTGGGCCTGATTCTCCTCTCACACCAGTTGTGTACCAATATAAGGCCACTGTTTTCAATGTAGTTACTCCTGATTTACACTGGTGGACATAAGTGGAAAATTAGGTCCTATTCCTTCCAACAATGTGTCCTTCTGATCATTGGCATGGACTGCCTTTCAGCAGAGCCTTTTAGCTCCAAATGCAGGCTGACAGTCTTCATTTTTAAGCTAAGTGAGGGGAAGGAATCAGATTGATAACTCAGGAAAGCGAAGTCCTAGAAACACGAGCAGCATAGACAGTAACAATGTAAGCTCGCCAATGTTTCTCAAACCGAGCCTCAAAAGGAGTACTTCTCAATGAGATAAGGTAGGGTTTGATAGCAGTCTCTAAAGATAGCAGTCTCTACTGCTCTAACAAGTTACCAATTGGAATAGTGGTTCTTGTGAAGACACCCAATTTCTCATGGGTAGGTAAGACCACCCAGTAACTTCACTGAGGTTACCAAAGAGTTCTTAGAGAGCCAGGGCCTTTAGTTCTTGCTGATGTTGGAAGGATTTTCTCTCCTGCTAGAAGGGAATGTGCTTTAGATTGAAGGCCAGTTCCCTACCTCTTGGCTAATAAGACAGTTCAAGTTTGGGGCTGTGGTTTGTGATAGGTGAAAAACATTTGCCAGTGGATTGTTCCAAAGAATGGTCTGAATGAAAAGGCTTGATTCACTGTTGTGTTAGACTTCAGTGGAGTTACGTCTATGTAAAACTGGGTTAGTAATGGTGAATTGGGTCCAGGGAGACTTTTTTTTTTCTTTCCAGTTTGACATTGGTTCAGAGCTTGTACACCAACATCTTTTACAATCAGTTATGTTTCAGACTGCTGTTTCTCCTCTAATCTATCTAATCTAATCTAATCTGGATTGTTCTAGGCAGTCCTCCGTGACCTGGAGTTATTTCGTCAGAAGCCGTCTTGCAGGAGGAACTGAACAGAGAACTCTCCTCCTCTCATAAACAAACTTTGCTTCAACTGCATTTTTTTATTTTATTACTTTGTTAGAATTGTAGGCAAGGTCTAGGGATGACTTGATAGTCATTGAAAATGACTCTCTCCTGCGTCAATTCTGGCTCGTAAATCTTCCACTTTCACCCTTGTAATAATTGCAAGCACTGTGTGAATACGTGTTGTCACAAACAATTTCTGATGAAAATGTTTGCATCATTATTGTAGATGAGCATCCTGCCGGGTTTGCCATTCAATAACTTTATTCCTGCTTGCAAAATTCATTTTTTGAGGCTGTTGATGCCTGATCTTACCCAGTAACTGAAATGTGATACAAATAAATGGGCTTTCTGTTATACAACAATAAATTTAAAATTTGGAGACCCTATTAGAAGAGTGAAAAACTGCTAAGAAAAGAGAATTCTAGGGTTTTGAAACAGTTTTACAAGTAAATGTATGCACAAAAATAATTGATCTCCTTAGACTGAGAAAATATTGCCTTCTTACTAGGGCTGTCAACTGATTTTTAAAATAATTGTGATTAATTGAATTGTTAAACTATAATAGAATACAATTTATTTAAATAGTTTTGGATGTTTTCTACATTTTCAAATAGACTGATGTAAATTACAACACAGAATACAAAGTGTAAAGTGCTCTTTATATTTATTTTTTATTACAAATATTTGCACTGTAAAAAAACAAAAGAAATTGTATTTTTCAAATCACCTAATACAAGTACTGTAGTGCAATATCTTTATCATGAAAGTTGAACTCACAACTCCATGTTGATTATGGGTTCTGTTCAATAATGATGCAAAGCATAGGCGCCGACTTCTACTGGCGCCGGTCAGTGCTCAACCTCCCTTTGCCCCCAGCCCTTCCCCTCTCCCTCCTGCCCCTCCTTCCAACCCCTTCCCCAAATCCCCAGCCCCACCTCTTCCCCTGAGCGTGCCACGTTCCCCCTCCTCCCCTCTCCCTCCCGGAGCTTGCTACAGCTGTTTGGCGGGGGCAAACGCTGGGAGGTAGGTGGAGGAGCGGGGACACGGCGCACTCAGCGGAGGAGGTGAGACGGGGCGGGGAGCTTGGCTGCTGGTGGGTGCAGAGCACCCACTAATTTTTCCCTGTGGGTGCTCCAGCCCCGGAGTACCCATGGAGTCAGCGCCTATGATCCAAAGCAATGCAGACTGACGCATGTTAATTTTCATCATCTGAGACAGATGTCACCAACAGAAGGTTGATTTTCTTTTTTGGCTGTCCGGGTTCCGTAGTTTCCACATTGGAGTATTGCTCTTTTAAGGCTTCTGAAAGTATGCTCCACACCTTGTCCCTCTCAGATTTTGGAAGGCACTTCAGATTCTTAAACCTTGGGTCAAGTGCTGTAGCTATCTTTAGGAAACTCACATTGCTACCTTCTTTGCGTTTTGTCAAATCTGCAGTGAAAGTGTTCTTAAAAGGAATAACATGTGCTGGGTCATCATCCGAGACTGCTATAACATGAAATATATGGCAGAATGCAGGTAAAACAGAGCAGGAGGCATACAATTTTCTCTCCAAGGAGTTCAGTCACAATTTTAATTAACAGATTATTTTTTTAATGAGCGTCATCAGCATGGAAGCATGTCCTCTGGAATGGTGTCCGAAACATGAAGGGGCATATGACTGTTTAGCATATCTGGTATGTAAATACTGTGACAAAGTTCCTCTTCTGCCTTGATGGGTCCTGCGCTTATTGGCGGATTTGCTTGCCTCAGAGATTCACAGCAGCGCTCAGTTTGGCCACATTTGCTAGTGGCTCAAACCTTCCATCCACTCAGCGAACCTCATCACTGGCCAGCATGGGGGAAACAGAGAACAATCCCTGCAGTCATTGTGTCCCACCTAGTAGGTGAGGGACAGGCCAGATCCCTTTCCAATTTAGACCTTCCCTTCTGGTGTTTCTCACAGACCCGGTCAACTCCTCCTATGCCTGATCAGGAGTTGGGGGGATGGGGGAAACCCAGGCCTACTCTCTACACCGGGTTCCAGCCCAGGGCCCTGTGGATAGCAGCTGTCTACAATGTTCCCTGTATCAGCTACGTGACAGCTACAACTCCCTGGGCTACTTCCCTCTGGCCTTCCCCCAGCACCTTCTTTATCCTCACTGCAGGATCTTCCTCCTGAAGCCTGATCATGCTTGAACTCTTCACTCCTCCAGCAGCATGCCTTCTCACTCCCTGCTCCTTGTACACACCCCTACTAACCGAAGGGAGGTCCTTTTTAAACCAGGTGTCCAGATTAGCCTGCCTGCCATAATTGATTCCAGAAAATTCTTAATTGGCTCCAGGTGTCTTGATTAGCGTGCCTGTCTTAATTGGTTCTAGCAGGTTCCTGATTGCTCTAGGGCAGCCCCTGCTCTGGTCACTCAGGGAACAGAAAACTGTTTATCCAGTGGCCAGTATATTTGCCTTCAACCAGACGTCTGTACTGCACTGGTTTGGGTCTGTCACAATACCTTGCAATGCCAGCTAAGAAAGTGCCATGTGAATGCCTGGTTTCACTTTCTGGTGACATTGTAAATAAGAAGCGGCAGCATTATCTCACAAAAATGTAAGCAAACTTGTTTGTCTTAGCAATTGGCTGAATAAGAAGTAGGACTGAGTGGACTTGTAGGCTCTAAAGTTTTACGTTTTATTTTTGAGTTCATATGTTAAAAAAAATCTACATTTGTAAGTTGCACTTTCACGACAATGAGATTGCACTACACTACTTGCATGAGGTGAACTGAAAAATACTATTTCTTTTGTTAATCATTTTTACAATGTAAACATTTGTAATTAAAATAATATAAAGTGAGCACTGTACACCCTGTATTCTGTGTCGTAATTGTAATCAATATATTTGAAAATATAGAAAAACATCCAAAATATTAAATACATTTTCAGTTAGCATTCTATTGTTTAACAGTGCGATTAAAACTGCGATTAATCGTGATGATTTTTTTTAGTTAATCGTGTGGGTTAACTGTGATTAATCAGCAGCCCTACTTCTTACAGACCTTTCACAGAGATTTTTTTCATCCGAATAAGTTACAGAGTGAGGTGCCAAACATGTATGGGGAAGCGCAGGGAGAAAAGGACAGAGCCCCACTGATGGTAACGTGGGGTGGGGAGAGCGCTGCGGCCCCAGGCTAGGTGCAGGGAGGGAGGGCACAGTGGGCAGGGGAGACATGTGGGGTGGTCACGTGTCTTCTCCTGTAGCTTGTGCCAGTATGAGGAGACACCAGTTGTCTATGCTGCCTGGATGAAGTCACATGAATCAAATGCAGAGGATGAGTTGGATTTGGGCTCAGGTGCCTGTGGGGGAGGGAGATTTGAGGTGAGGGGGTGGAGAAGGAGACTGGGAGTTGGGGCATCAGAGGAGATGGGGATTAGTTGGACAAGGTGACTGAGACTTGGAGTAAGGGAGGGAGGGAAATGATGTGGGAGACTGGGAGCAAATGCATGGAGAGCAGACTGAGATTGGGGGAGGGGGAGACTGGAAATGGCTGGGCAAAGAATGAGGTGTGGGTAAGAAAGCAGGGGAAGGGTTAGGGGTAGAACTAGAGCTTGTGGGGTAAAGAGAATGAGACAACAAGCCAGGTGGAGGGGGGCCTTGAGATTGGACAAATTGCTCAGGGAGGAGACTGGGACTGAGAACCATTGAAGTTGGATGTGGGTGGGGTGGGGGGAGGGAGAGGGCCTGATTGGATTGAGCAGCTGGCAGCGGGGGAGGGGGGACGACCAGGATTGGCTGGACAAAGAAATTGGAGTCAAGGATCCAGGAGGGGGATGTGGGTTGACCTGGGAATCGCTGGGCAGGGTGACTGGGACTGGGGGCAGGGGGCAGACACTAGGACTGGGCGTGGTGGTGGGATACTGGGACTGGGTTGAGGAATCTGAAGGGGATGACTAGGACTTGCTGGGCAAGAAGACTGGGGCTAGGATGAGAAGCCTGAGGAATGGAGACTGGGATTGGCCAGGTGAGGAGAATGGGATTGGGACAAGGAGCCAGTTGCGGGGAGGAGACAGGATTGGATCAAGGACATGTTAGAGAGGAAGAGGTCATACTTGTGGGAAATGGACAGGAAAGTCTCTGTACCTTCTGTACTCTGCTTTAGAGCCTGGAATGGAACTCAAGATTCCTTTGTGTCACCGTTCCTCTGCGGTCAGATTATGTGAAATCCTCTGGCAGTGTCTGTCCCTCTAGCATTGATTTGCACAGGGATACAACCTACAACACCTATCATTTCTGCCATTAACTCAAGTGGCAGATGTCTGAATGGTGGATCTAAAGGTTCCAACCTTCTTAGTGACCCAGGTAGGTATCAACATGATGCCATATGATAGAATTTTTTTTAATTGTATTAAAAGCCTAGAAAATTACCCAATTAGCTCCTAAGATTGCTGTTTGCACAGGAAACTATGCTGTTATTGCTTCTCTAGTCTCTTTGATGCGAGTACAGTATTATGAAAGCTGATCTGAACAAGACAGTGGAGTGCTTAAAGCTGAAGAACTTTAGAAATCAGTGTTCTGGGTTTTGTTTTGTTTTTAATTTATTCCTAATGCACAATTTCACCCCACCCCCAGGTGCTGGTAGAATTAACTGTTGAATTTGTGCTTTCCCCAACTCACCTTTTACAGAGCTCCTCAGACCCTTCTCCTTCATTTTCATCGACATAAGGTAGACTACAACATTTGTAAGGATTCCTGGAGTGAATTATGCTCTCCTCAATGTCTTCAGTATGATTTGGTCTTCTGAATCACCAGGGCAACGCAGCTACAACCACCCCCCCCCCCTCGCCCCACACACACACACAAAGAAAAGGCTATACTGAAGGTGAAATGAAAAAAAAGTAAGGAATCTGAGAGTTAAGGCAAAAATTCCGGGCTACCACTTGGGCCTTTACATGTTCCGTTGTCATAAACAACAGAAGAACAGCCATAATGAGTCAGACCAGTGGTCCATTTAGCCCAGTGTCCTGTCTGCTGATGGTGGCCAGTGCTAGATGTTTCAGAGGGAATGAACAGAATGGGGCAATTTTGAGTGATCCATCCCCATCATCCAGTCCCAGCTTCTTGCAGTTGGAGGTTTAGGGTCACCCAGAGCAGGGGGTTGCATCCCCAACCCTCTTGGCTAAAAGTCATTGATGGACCTATCCTCCAGGAACTTATCTAGTGGTTCTCTTTTCTGTTTTTGAACCCAGTTTATACTTTTTGGGCTTCACAGTATCCTATGGCTATAAGTTCCACAGGTTGACTGTGCATTGTGTGAAGTTCTTTTTGCTTGATTTTTAAACCTGTGGCCTATTAATTGCATCAGGTGACCTCTAGTTCTTGTGTTACATGAAGGGGTAAATAATACTTCCCTATTTACTTTCTCCACATCATTCATGATTTTACAGACCTCAGTCATATTCCCCCACTTAGCTACGTCTTTTTTAAACTGAACAGTCCATCTTTTTAATCTCTCCTTTATAAGAAGCTGTTCTATGCCATTCTTCATATCTTTTCCAGTTCTAATATCTCTTTTTGAGGTGGGGTGATTAGAACTGCACACAATATTCAAGATGTGGGTGCACCATGGATTTATATAATGCCATTATATTTTCTGTTTTATTATCTATCCATTTCCTAGTGGTTTCTGTGAGCATTTTTGACTGTGGCTGCATATTAAGTGGAAGTTTTCAGAGAATTATCCACAATAACTCCAAGATCTCCTCTTTTTTGAGTGGTAACAGCTAGTTTAGACCCCATTTTGTATGTATAGATGGGATTATTTTTTCCAGTGTGCATTACTTTGCCCTTATTAGCAAAAAATTTCATCTGTTTGAGAAAATGAAAAAGGTACAAAGGCATCAGATGATAGATTGTCAAAGAATCTAGAAATTTAAAAACACTTATTAGGTCATCTTGTTTATCTGCCTGTCAGTGCAGGACTGTTCTCTTTATAAAATATTTACTAGTATGTTTTCCAACTTAGTTCTGACTCTGAGCAGTAGGGTTTCTACCACTCGTCTTGAGAGAATATTCCAAGATCAGGAAGTCTTCAAATATTCATGTTTAGTTTTCCCTTTCTGAATTTCATCCCAGGATTTAAAGCAATTTTTTGTGTTAAATAATTCTACTACTTCCTTGGTGTTTAGCTGTTTCAAATATCTGTAGACTTATCTCGTCACTGAGCCATGTTATAAATTTTAAAATCTTTCCTTCTAGGACTGCCAGCCCCCAACTAATTTTATTGTTCTTTCTTGACCTATTTCAGTTTGTCAAAAACTTTCCACAAATGAGGTGATGGTACTGCAGAGAATATTCCATATGCAGTCGTAACAGAACCATTTAGCATGGTGTCCCTGTCCTATGACACGATTCCTTTTGTATATGTAGCCACAGCTTCCACTTGGGTTCTGGCAACTTCTCAGAGAATATGGTGAGCACTTCTAGAAAGTTCACAAATTATTTAAAGGGATGCAACCTTGTTTTTATATAAGACATACTCCTCCTTTAATGAAATCAGTGGTTCTCAACCAGGGGTACATGAACCCTTGTGGGTATGTAGACATCTTCTGGGGGTAGGTCAACTCCTCTAGATATTTAACTAGTTTTACAATAGGCTACATAAAAAGCACACGTGAAGTCAGTACACACTAAAATACTCTGTACAATCTCTATATACTATAGGACTTCTAACAGACATACTACTATCACTAAATGATGTCTCACTGAATAATGTCATAGGCCTCAGAACAGTATCTGCAACAATATCTTTACTTTCTGGTGTAGCTGTATCAACATCATCAGCTGGGTCACTTGCCGTAGAAACAGGGACATGGTGAGTGCATAATTCCAGTGCTTAATGCTACCCTGATATGGGCCTACAAATTATTTTCTAACAGCTACATCAGGTAATTAAGACAGAAGTTTATATTGGTCCTTAAATAATTTTTGTTGGTTGAATTAATTTTTGAATTTAGTCACAATGAACTGTAAAAACATTGCCATTATAATAGATGCCTATAATCCCAGCAGGCACTTTAAATAGCCACTTAATAGTGGGAGAAGAAATTAAGAATAGAAGACTGTCCTTACTATTGAGCCGGTGAATCTCAGTAATGCTCTTCACTCTTCATTGTCCTTTCTGTGACAGTCCTTGTGTTGGAGTCCTCCTCTATGATGGTGTAACGCTATCCAGTACAGTAGAACCTCAGAGTTACGAACACCTTGGGAAGGGAAGTTGTTCATAACTCTGAAATGTTTGTAACTCTGAGCAAAAGGTTACGGTTGTTCTCTCAAAAGTTTACAACTGAACATTGACTTAATGCAGCTTTGAAACTTTATGCTGCTTTTAACCAGCTTGATTTAAATGAAACAATTTCCTTCCCTTGTCAAATCTTTTTATAAACTTTCTGTTTATTTTTTAGTCGTTTATGTTTAACACAGTACTGTACAGTATTTGCTTCTTGTTTTTGTCTCTGCTGCTTCATTGTGTACTTGGTTTCAAATGAGGTGTATGATTGACCGCTCAGTTTGTAACTCTGAAGTTCTACTGTACCACAATAACACTTGGTCTCATTCTCCTAAAAGTGTATCTACCGTTAATGTTTTTGTTTTTGAGCAGAGTCTTTATTAATAGCAATTATTGTTTCTCCAAAATGTTCAAGCTTAGCTGTATTTGTCTAGGTCCTGGGGGTCTAAATCCATCAAGTTTAGTCTCTCTTTAGTAATACCCAGTGCTTCCTAATTTTTGGTTAAAGTGGTATATTATGAGCATAACTTATTCTGGTATTTTGGCACTCCTGCTTCAAATCACATCTGAACATGCAATCGCCAAGGTTGCATGCAAAAAACTTTTCTGAGGCTTGAAAGCCCTGTTAAACTAAGAACAAACGTAATTTTTTAAATTATTTTTGTTTTTGTGCTATATTCAAATGTATGCAAGCATCTGAAATGGTCGGTGGATTGTGAATTGGTGAGGGAGGGTTCATTGTAAAGTGAGTTTTGATGATGGAGAAAATAGGAGAAACCTAGCCACTGCTTGTGCTTTTGGTCACTTCCAAGTAGGGTTGCCAACTTTTCTACTCCCACAAAGCTGAATACCCATGCCCTGCCCTTTCTCTGAGGCTCTGCCCCCCGTTCACTCGATTTCCCCACCCTTGCTTACTCGCTCATTTTGGGGTTCTGGGGGGGTGAGGGATCTGACTGTGGGTACGGGGTCTGATGTGGGGCCAGGGATGATGGATTTGGGGTGCAGGAGAGGGCTCTGGGCTGGGGCTGAGGAGTTAGAAGTGTGGGAGGGGGCTCTGGGCTGGGGCTGGGGCTGGGGCTGGGGCTGGGGCCCGGGCGGGAGTCAGGGATGCAGGCTCCGGGCAGTGCTTACCTCAAACAGCTCCCGGAAGCTGCAGCATTTCCCCCTTCCAGCTGCTACTGGAGGCGTGGCCAGGTGGCTCTGTGTGCTGCCCCGTCCGCAGGCACTGCCCCTGCAGCTCCCATTGGCCATGGTTCCTGGCCATTGGGAGCTGTGGGGGCGATGCTTGGGGCAGGGGCAGGATGCAGAGCCCCCTGGCTTCCCCTACACGTAGGAGCCAGGGGCGGGGACATGCCGGCTGCTTCCTTGGGAGCCATGGGGTGCGGAGGCTAGCTGGGAGCCTGCCAGCCCTGTTGTGTGGCGCTGCCAAGCAGACAGTCAACGGCCTGGTCAGCGGTGCTGACCGGAGCTGCCAGGATACCTTTTCAACCGGGTGATCCGGTCAGAAACCAGACACCTGGTCACCCCACGTCCAAGAGATCTAAAGAAACTAAATAGCTGAACAAATTCTGTTAAACACATTGGTCCAGATGAAACTCTCTTCAAAACAGAAACCTGCAATCACTAACCTCTTACCTTGGACAGCAAACAACATAAAACCACACTGACCTCTACTTTGAAAGAAAGTTTAATTGTCTCAGAGCTTGAGATTTGAAGTATTTCCCCCTTTAAACAGAATTGCTACTTGAAGGTATTTTCCCTGGTGACATGGTGGATAAAGCCTTAAAGCAATACGGCTTGCATTGGCAATAGGCTCTTGAAGCTTGTTAACATGTTAAAGACAAAATCTGCAGAAGTGTAAGCAATCTAGTCCAGCCACTTTGGGGAAAGTAAAGGCTGTAAAATTTGAGTTCACTGAACTGTGGATTTATGTGAGAGAGAGGAAAAAATGAGGCATTCATTATAAGCCCACAGCTTCTCAACACTAGATCTGTTGCAGACATTTTGAGAAGGACTTAATATCATACTGAAGGGAGAAGTGAGCAATTTGTTTAAATGAAATGTAACGTATTGAAAACCCTTTGCAAAAAGGCACTGGGGTGTTGTACTAAAAATAAAACTGAGGGCCTGATTCTGCAACTGTCTTGTTCGTAGCACTTACTTGTGAGTACTGTGCCATTCATGTTAGTTGCTCCACTTGTGTGAGGTTCAATTGCAAAAACTGAACCCTGAAAAATTAAGATTAATAAACTGGACTCAGTGGCTCAGTTACTGAGGCCCAATACCAAAATCCTTCTCTTTCCACACAGAAGAGTAGCTGGAATAAAGGTACAGTAGAACCTCAGAGATACAAACACCACAGTTACAAACTGACCAGTGAACCACACACCTCATTTGGAACTGGAAGTTCACAATCACACACACACACACACACACACACAAAGGGCAAATACAGCACAGAACTGTGTTAAACATAAACTACTAAAAAAATTAAGGGAAAGTTTTACAAAAAAGATTTGATAAGGGAAGGAAAGTGTTTCTGTGCTTGTTTCATTTAAATTAAGATGGTTAAAAGCAGCATTTTTCTTCTGTATAATAAAGTTTCAAAGTGTATTAAGCCAACGTTCAGTTGTAAATTTTTGAAAGAACCATAATGTTTTGTTCAGCGTTACGAACGTTTCAGAGTTATGAACACCCTCCATTCCTGAGGTGTTTGTAACTCTGAGGTTCTGCTGCAAGTGAAAAGGTTACGGCTCGTCATTAAATGTAATGTGCTCTACTGCCCCTTGTGATCCTGTGTTCTAGGGACCCCTCCGTTTTTAGCTGAGACACACACCTATGCCTCGGGCAAGCCTACCCACACTGCACTCACACCTCCAGTTTCAGGGTAGAGCAACACTAAGTGTATGTCTACGCTATAAGTGCTACCTTGGCACAGCTGCTGCTACATGGCTGTAGTGCTCTCGCGTAGACACTTTCCACAGTGATGGAAGGGGCTTTTCCATTGCTGTAGTAAATCCTTCACCCTGAGAGGTGCTAGCTAGCTAGCTGCAGCTACAGCAGAGGTTAGGTTGACCTAATCACATTGTACAGGACATGAAATTTTCCCCAGGCCTGAGAGATGGAGCTAGATTGACCTAACATTCAGGTGTAGACCAGGCCCAAGAGACACTTAATTTGCATTTGGCAAGGTTCAAGTCATACTTTTAACAAGCCCTGTCTGTGAATTCAAGACGTTACTTATCCAAAGAGTCCTGAGACTGTAACTTGACACCCACCATCTGCAGAGGTCTCCAACTTTAAACTATTTCTTCTTCTTCTTCTTCTTCTTCTTCTTCAATTTTCAGTACAGTTATTAAAAGTGAATCTACATTGAGTTTATATACCTACCAATCTATTCATTTATGTGCTTTTTTTAGTTATATTTACATATCTCCCACTTTAGTCATCCATGTAATATCTTTAACCTCTGAAGTGTAAACCTGCTGATATGTTGAAGAGAAAAATGACAGACTGTTTTGTAAATGCAGTATGTTTGTTCTTGGATTTTTAAATGGTAGTCCCAGGCTCACCAGTAACCATACAGTTGTTTATTTGAATTAGTGTCCAGAGTATATAGCTTCATAAAGAAAACAAGAGACTTAAGCTTTAAGGAAGGCAAATATTGTCTGGTATAAAAATTAAACTTTGTTGCCATCACCAAACATAAATGAGCATTGTCAATATCCTGTTTCTGCCCACAGTTCTTCCTCTGCCAATGGCAAGTGGAGAGAATGAAAAACCATGGAATATTGTTAACAACTGATTGGCTTGCTATACTGGATAATTTCTTCATGCTTCTTCACAAAATCCAAACACCAATAGGTGGAAGCAAATGCATCTTTCACTGTCAGGATGGGTTAACTAAATGGCTTACCCTGGGCATAGTGTTCTTCAGGATGTAATCACCATGCTCCCCTTAAAAACTCCAGAGCACAATTTCAAGAAAATTGCTGACTTTATTTGGGATGGATGAAACAAAGCAAAGATCAGGACCAGGTCTGCATGATAAGAACACACACCCAGCTTACTCCCATTCATCTTGTCTACACGTTAGATTGCACGTCTAAGGTTTTTCAAAAGTGACGAGTGTTTTCAGGTGCCTCTCTTGATACCTTGAAGGGGCCTGATTTTCAGAAAGTGTTGAGCTCAGTTAGAAGTCTAAATATTATAATATGTGCCAATAGTTAATTATTGGAGCAATTATTGCAGATGTAAAAGGGCCCAATTTTCAGAAATGGGCTAATAGTTTCAAGTCCACTGTGACACAACAAGTGAGCAGAAAGTATATGCATAACTCATTTGGCCGAGAGTGAACTGAGTCAGTGTGAGTCTTTAAGAAGACGCCTTCTTTGGATTTCCCTAACCATTCTTCTACCTTTAGATGAGCGTATCTTGGAAGGTAGCTAGGAGCTGGAGGGACAGTTTGGCCCTCCACCAATAGAGTGTCATTGTGAGCTCTACGAGGAGACCATGAGGGAAGTCTTGCCAATGGCAGGTTTTCTTCGGTTGCAAACAGTGACGCCTGTGATACCCAAGATAGCAAGCGATCAAATGAAATAGAAAAATCTGATCACATTTTTGACCAAGTTGCTGCTGATTTTAGCACAATTTAATGTTTTGTGAGTGAGAGAATAAGAAAGGTACATATAGACCATAACTTCTCAGAGACTTTCCAATGGGATGCAAGTGCTCTTAGTCTCCTTTGAAAATCCTAGCCATTGTGCTGGTTTTTCCTCTTTAGTTCCTGCTCCCAAATGGCATAAAAGGACAGCAAAAACTGCAGTAGAGACTTCCCTAATATTACTCTGCTGCATCAGCAATTGCTGTGGTTGTTGCGGAGATGTTAAGTGACTATGAATGGAAGGAAGTGGTCTGTGCACATGTGAATTTGTGAGGAGCTGGTCATGAGACCATCTCTGTACTGAGATGTAGTCTACAATAGAAAAAGTGTGAGACGCCCTTCCCTCTCCCCCTGAGTAGCCAATTATAGCAGTAGAGTGCCAACAGAGAAATCAGTATGTCCTGTTCTATTTCATTCAGATTCTTACACCATACACCCATCACCATGGTGTCTGAGCCCTGCAGATTCATGAATAGCAAATAGGAGTGTTTCATACTTGTAGCATGTGTTTTTTAGCACAAACTCCCCAGATTTTTAAACCATAATTTGATGGATCCCTTTCGGTAAGAACTACAAAGTGGAACCAATACCTAGGTATTATAGGGAACGCTCAATGCCTAGGTCTCAAACTTGATACCAACTTTTTAAAAACATTTGTTTTATTCTGTGCAGAGACGTAGTTTAATCTGTGAAATGGAATTAGACCAGGATGAATTTGGCCTTAACAGTATTCCAACTGGGAGAAAAGTGCATCACAAATGAATGTCTTAATGTATTGTCCCTTATTCATGATGAGCTGTGATGTATAGTCTATTTTTGTTATGCAATAATAAGCAGTTTGCTTAATTTGAGCTGCTAACCCTAGTTAAAATTTGAGTTTCTGTTTCTTCTCTGCTATTTTAACTGATTTAGCTAGTTCAGATTTCCACTCCGACCCCCCCCCCCCCCCAGTGAAGAGGCACCCAGGGATAGTCTGAACAGCGATGCCAAGAATTTCAGAAACTGAAGCCTATAGTTAAGACTGATTTTCAAAAATACTGAGCATCTATTTGAACATCTTCCACTGAAATCCGTGGGAATTGCTCATTGCCTAGCATTTCTGAAAATCAGGTTACTTATTTAGCTACCTAACTATGCATTCTGGTTTCTAATGAATCTTGGCTTAATTGTCCAAGTTCACACAGTAAGTCAGTGGCAAAATCAGGAAGAGAATAATGGAGTCCCACTCGTTGCTCCCAGTCCCCTGCTTTACCCACTAGACCACAGTTCTTCTTAGAACCATAACTAGGTGTATTACTTACATAAAATTAATCATCATTAACCATCATACACATGCACGTTAAGCTGACTGAAGCATGATGCAATGTGCTTGTGTTCAAACCACCAAGGTATATGTTAGAGTGAACCTGACACTAATTCTTTGCTGGGTGTTGAGCCATGAACAACTGCTGCAATTCAGTGTCAAGAGCTACCGAATCACGGTGTCATCACCAATCCTGCTTCACTCTGGACATAGTCAACCCAAAAAGTTCTATAAGGGAGTCATTTATCGACTGTAAACAGAATGAAAGACAAGAAAAGAGAGAGAGAGAACTTCCCTGTAAATTAAAGTGAACAAAACCTCAGTAAATGACGGCACATAAACCACACCGGAGGAAGCAATCATCCTCTGCAGCACTTAGATGGATAAACGAGCCAAGAAATGCCACTGGAACTGTAGTTGTGTCAGTCATTTATAGAACTTTCCTATTTTGTCAGGCAAGCAAGGGCCATGAGCCTGTACCCCTGTCTGTTACAGAGACCATCTGAAACCCTAGACATCCCCAGAACGTTCAATAGACACACTAGAAGAGTTAATCCAGGCTGGCTATTAAAGGCTGAGTCTTCCAGGGCAAAGTGTTAGGAATGGCACCATTGTGTACTCTAAATAGCCTCTTGCTGGACTCGTATGTATTTACACTGTTAGCCAATAATGGCCTTAATCCTCAACTGCGCCAGATATCCACAGAGTGCAGCTGGGAGTGAAGGTGGTGCAGTCATATGTGGTTCCCTGATCCTCGGGCGTGTGTGTATGTGTGGAGGGAGCTACTTTTGATTCCAATTTAGGACAAATCTCTACTCTGAATTAACATTTACTATGCTTGGCTGGTATGGCTCCAAGATTGTTAAAGAAGTTCAGTGTACTCTGGTCACATCCTCTCGCCTCACAGAAATGCCCCTGGCAGGCCGCCTATACCAGAGATTGCTGGAGAGTTTTTGGCGTAGAGCTCAGATAGCAGCTCCTATCAGCTGGGTCATCATCCTCTCAAGCTGGGGATCTCTTGGTGTATCTGGTTGCTTTCTGGCCTCTTTGGTTCTTATACTGCTGTCTGACATTGTAATATCTGAGTACCTAGCTTATTATAATGTACTGTTGCTACGCAGATGCTGACAATTCCTGGGGCATGTGCTATATTCTAAGAGTTCATATTTGATAGCTTACTAGACAAATTTATGTGCTTCGTTTGCACCTGTCCCTTTTTATAAAAAGGAGCACAGAAAAATCTTTTGAAATGACTAAAATTTCAGCCCTCTCCTGTACTGTAGCCAATCCACCTACAAGGCAATGAATGAACAGCATGATTGAGACTTAAGCTGTAATTGTAGTCCGCAGACTGGCTTTGTGTCTTCTCTCAATGATTTCATATAAAATTTGCTCAGTTTTCAAGGATATTTTTCCCCACCTGCCAGACCTACCAACTAAACCTGACGTCTAAGAGTCAAGATTGGTTTTTTCCCTCTTGAACAGCAGGCCAAATTAGACACCATCATTTAGAAAAGTTAATATGTAGACTGCAGTTCTATACTCATGTTTATAGGGCAAACATGTATGGCAAAAATTCACTAGTAGTATTCGATCTGAACACTGGGTCTATAAGAAGTATATTATCATGTAAATAATGTCTGCAAAATAATGAATACGCACAAGGGGCAGAGTTAAGGTTGTTCAGACAATCTTAATTTTGATCATTCCTGCTTTTAAGTGCTCTGCTTCACAATATTGATATTTAAACAGTTTTCTGTACACAATATGTAGTATAAAAGTTCTTCCACTGGCATGGGCTTCTTGGTTGTAGTAGAAGTATCATTAATGGTTACTTAAACAGTTCTCCATGTCTCTAATATGAGACATGAAATTACAGGGTTGGTTATGTTTGCTGAAAACTAGCTGACTGGAATACAATTTTTCCATTTAATGAAAAAGGTTGACACTTTTTTGCCTTGAACCAAAATATTTTGAGGAAATATTGCTTTTAATGAAACTATTGTCAGGAAGGTTTCTAAGGTCCAGGATGGAATTTCTGATTAGACAGACCCCAGAGTAGCTTTTCATCCCTGTTATTAAACTGGTGCTTTCTTAAGCAGGCACAGGCTAGCTCAGAATCATCTGCTTTTCAGATCTATATTCATACTACGAAAAGCATTTTTAGACCTCACTCTGAAGACCCAACAAAACTATGTTCTTAATGAACACAAATGGAATACAAATATACTTTTCTCCCAGTGTTTTAGCCAATTAAGTTTATATGAAAAAGGAGAACTGGGCAACTAATTGTTTTGCTGCCTGCCCAATAACATAGCAAGTGCTGCCTATTTTGGAGTTTG
Source organism: Caretta caretta (assembly GCF_965140235.1). NCBI lineage: Eukaryota > Metazoa > Chordata > Testudines > Cheloniidae > Caretta > Caretta caretta. The sequence continues at coordinate 187,898,601 of NC_134207.1, read as the reverse complement.
CCTGGTTGGAAATACTGTCGTGAGGTTTGCAAAATGACTTCCATTATAACCCTTTTTTCCTTGTGCTCTTAACTTGCTGAGATATCCACCGTTTTAGCTGAACTGTTACATGCTACTACTCTGCCTGAAGTTGACTGTGCATTTGTGTGTCTATGTGGAAAGATTCAGCCCTTTGTTTTTGTTTTTTTAATTTGCATGTTGAGTGGAAAAAATACACTGAAAGTATTTTAGCCCTGCTTTTAGTCATGACTGTACCCAAACAGCGGAATTTTGAAAGTCTGAAGCATTACTTGTAAACTCTGCTGGAGAAATCCGGTGTACTTCCCATCCCTTTCCACCACGGGGGTGAAATCCGTCAAAGTCAATTGCAAGCTTCAGTGGAGCCAGGTTTTCATCCATGCAGCAGTGCATATAGTCCAACCCATAGAAGATAACAATCTGGCCCACTCTGTGCAGGTATAAATGGCTACACTTTTAGATTATAACCTTAATTTAGGATCTGATCCTGATAAATGTAGAGCATCCTCACCACCCATTGGGATTATATGATGTGATTGCAGGATCCTCAATTGCATAGACTTCCTTGCTAGTATTTTGTGCTGACTGTAACTTTTTTGCACGGGGCATAAATAATAATATACAAATATATGGTCTTCCTTCTGAGCTGGGGCATATTTATAAGCTGAGTGTGTTTCTTCACTCAGCAGGATAAAGAATAGCAGGCAACAAAATAAATACAATAGCCTTTATTACAAAGGAGGGAAAATATCATTTTTTATTTATGTGCAAAATTCTCAGTATAAACTTTTTAAAAGGAAGGTTATGGTGCTGCATTTGTGTTTAATGTAAGAAAACAAAACATCAGCAGAGCCTAACTGTTAAGTGGAAATCAGTCCGAAGTGTTTTCCCAAATGCACACTTCATTATTATTTCTAACATTATTTCAGTGGCACAGGTAGTGTCTGCTCATCAAAGTAATATGTAAAACAAACATTTATTTGGTACATCTCTATGAGCTTGATGAAGATTCCAGATATGCTGTCTTGTAAATCTTACTGCCTTCCAGAGCTCTAGCCAGAACTGAATTTTCAAAACCATAAATAACAATTTTATGGTCCGTTCACTGGTGCCAGGTGCTATTTCTATTGCTGCATAAACAGAATTGACTATGTGGTGACACTCTTACTTGTTTTTATTATTTGTATCCTTGTGGTGCCTAGGAGTCCCAGTCCTGGAGCAGAACCCCACTGTGCCAGGCAGTGTACAGACCAAGCAAAAAGACCGTGCCCGACCCAAAAGAGTTTACAATCTAAATAGACAAGAAAGACATAGGACAGAGGTAGAACACACAAGCAGAGTGAACAAAGTGGTGGTGACAAACAGCATGTTAATTCCTTGATTTTCTCTTTTCTTTAGGTGGGTATGCTTCAGAGTGGATAAGGTAACTGGAAAGAAATGGGAAGGGGACTTTGAGGGGAGTGAAGGGGACAGGGAAAGGCAGGGTTGGTGCAAACAGCCAATGCACACAGAGCAGAAAAAGTTCTCCAAAGGATTAAAGGTCCCTGCTATTCAGTGGTAGTAAGGGTATCACAATCTCCTCCAGAATAAATGAGGACTTGATTCTTGATTTTACACCTATGCAATTTCACTGAAATCAACAGAGTTTGATTGGTGTAAAATTGGAATGACTCAGACCCTAAGTATTTTGTGATCCTCTAATGGAATTTACTTGTCCTGTGATCCATCTCCTACTGCTAAACCAAACTCATTTAAATGAATTCTTAACCAAAACATAACAAAAATAAAGGTTTCCCCTGTAAAGGACTGGTTGGGGGAAGTCAACTCTATTTTTGCTTCTATTAAGAGGTAGTTGTTAAGAGAGCCCTATAATGAGGGGAACCTTATAGGGTCAGATTCTTCTTCTGTCTGTCTGCTTTGCACAACCACCCATCACAGTAGACCCCTTTATACCACTCTGGCACTGAAAAGGGGCCTTAAAGTGGACATAAGTGTAACTTACATCCATTGTAAGGCCCCTCCCTTTAGGGTAAATGAGAATCTAGCCCATGAAGTTTATATCACCTTCCCCAACTGTCCCTGCAGAGACACAATAGGTGCTAGGTGCTTGATGCTGTGAGGTGCTAAGAGCTCCTCACAAGGTTTTACACCCTCTGAACCCCCCCCAAAAGACTGACACCCACTATCCTAAACATGAGTTGTATGTTCTCTGCTCAGAGACCCCAGGGGGAGAGCAATGGTATCTCTTCTGTCTCTGAGCCAAGGCCAGCCTGGAGCGCCTCTTCCTTTGTCTCTCTTGCCTGAAGAGATACCAAGGTAGCATGGTAGGTGTCACAGTTCAGGGCAACTGGACCCATATTTCCCTTTAGTGGCCCAGCAAGGGCACCCGCTCTCAGGCTTCCAGCTCCCCAGCTGTGGCTTCTCTTCTCATGTCCCTCTCCCTTCTGACTGGGGTATTCCCAGGCTGTGTGGTTCCTTGCCTTCGCTGTGTATATCCCAGAACAGACATTGGCTTGCTTTCTGTTTAGAAGCTGATAACAGGTGTCGTTGCTACCATTATAAGTTACCACACAGGCTTTCACAGAAAGGTAAAAAGCATTACAAAACCATTAAAAACATACACATGTGCCAATGAGCTTACCAGATATTCCCCCACCCCAAACCCAGCATGGATTCTGGTTCCTCAAATCCCCACCCAAAGGTGATTCTGTGTGGTTACCAGTTCATCATAGCTTCAGCTCAGAACAAGCACACTCATAACATGTTTATTCACCCTTTATACAGACCAGTGGTCTTTGATTGGGAGTCTCCAGAAGCAGGTAGTTACTATACCAAGAGTCTCTCTCCCCAGGATCTATCTTCAAGAAAGTTGGCTTTGGAGGAGAGAACTTGCATTCCCCTCACTTCAAGATATTCCTAGGAAATCCACTTCACACACATTGTTCCAAACAACCCTTTGGACCTTCCAGGGATTGCATTAGTCTTGTCTTCTTGCTAAAGAAGTTTTATACAGTCTCACACTGGTACAGAAACATTTCCATTTTTAATACAACGAACTCCAAAGGTATCAACCCTAACTCAATAAAGATTAACTTCATTCAGTGAGGTTTGTCAAGGTTATCACAGTAGGATGTTAGATGATGAATGACCTCATAAACAAGGTTAGACGAACTGGTTTAGATATAATATCTGACCCAAACCTTCACCAAGGCATCCATCAAATCTGAACTGAACTTTCTAGAGGTTTGCAAATGTTTGCTATTTTCTCTCCCATTTGGTTTCAATGATATTAATCCTGTGAGTAAATGTTACTCAGTGTGTGTATATGTGTTGCAGAATCAGCCCCACAGTGAGCCATATGATTGAACATTTACTTTTAAAATCACTGCTGAAATCCGTGTACCTCATGTTGCAATTATTTCTACTCTAAAAACATTTGTACTGTTTTGTTACAGCTATTTATTTCCATTGTGAAATTAACTCTGACATTATGAATGTAAATAGGTGAAATGTTAACAAATATTTTTAAAAAACTCCAACCACTAATTTTAAGACTCTTGTTGCATTTTCTTTCCTCCGTCTTGATAGAGAAGCTCAGGAGAGTAAGTCTAGTGACTATTATGCAAATATTTATGCAAATCATAAATTTTGCAGGAATGATCCATTAGTGTTCCAACAAGAGCTGACGTAGGTTTTTTTTTAAAAACACAACTGGCATAAACAGCTTAATTTGGCTGAGAGATGAGAATATTCAACCCATTTGAAGCTCCCAAGGTATTTTCTTTCTCATTTTCTAATCTTGTGACCAGGTGTTCAGTCAGTGCATGGCAGAGAAAAAGTTCACACTTTCTCTCTGAGCAGAATACCCAGCACAGGTGTCTGCCCTCAGGGCTTGCCAGGGAGCTCTGTCCTGAAGGGGATGTGGCTGAGCTCACCTGGAGAGAATCATTTTGCTGGGAGGGTTTATAAGGAGTAAGCATTTGAATTCCTCTCTCTGGATTTTAGGTTGGCCCTCTGAGCCAGACCCAGGCTGGGACAATAGAAAGCTTTTTTGTTCTCATTTAATGAACTCTGCAAGAAACTTTCTGACCTCATTGAACAGATCCCCAAATTCACTGGTTTGTTTCTCTGTCACCAGGCAGTCACAAATGCTGGTGGGACCATCTAAAAACAATATTCTGTGAGCTATAATATGGCCATTGATTATTCAATTTAACTTTCACCCCTTGAATGGCACCTGCAAAACTTGTATAGCCCTTTTCTCTAACCCCCTTCAATCAATCACATTTTGCGTGCACACACACACACACACACAGAGGTCTTACACATCCAATGCACAGATATTGCAGGTTCAGTTCAGCTGGCCTGTTCTGAAAATTTGGCACTCGTTGTGGAACTACATTGCTGCTCTCACCTATAATCTGCCTTTTGAACAAGACAGGAGAGTAATGAGGTTGGGGTCTTCTGGTATCCGTATCACAAGTAACTTCAAATAAGAGAAATAATAAGATAAGGCTCCTCTCCAGTATAAAGAAGCCCTCCAATACTTCAGCCCCATCTGGCCTTGGACTTCCAGGTACCCTCCCATAAAGGCTTTACTCTATTCTGAAGGGGGAACCATTATCCCCCTGCTCCCCTGATTTCTTCTGGGAGCCTTGTAATGCTAGCTAAAGCATTGTGCAATGTCCCATGACCACCTCTTCACGAGGACAGAAACTTTGATTTCTCTTCCAATTTAAGTCCACAATTGCTGCAACATCACAGAACCGAAGCATGTGGCCTGTCATGTTGCATTTTTGGTCCAAGTTCTTTTTGTTTTCAATTAAATTTTACCAATGTGTCAGCAACAATGATATAAGGAATGAAGAGCAAAAATACAATACGTATTTGGCTTTTCAAGGCACAGGATGTGCCATATTGTATCAAACTCTTTGTCCAAGTCTTGTAGTTACCTATGAGTGAGATGAAGGCAACCTTGGTCCCACTCCACAAGGCAAGTAAGCCCTCAAAGGGTCTGAGGCTTTGCAATGCTAAGTGTCAATGCTTAACTATTAGATGCCTAGAAAAGCACTGGAACAGCACCGTGCTCCACAAAGCCTGAGTTAGATATCTAGGCTCCTTATAGAGTGCATGGGGAGAGAGAGGCGCCGAAGAGTGCAATCCACAAAAGCCAACATGCTAGGCACTGTCTGCCTAAACTAGCCATTGGAGATACTGACAAGGTGGGTGAGCCCTAAACCTCTCATGGAGGTAGGTGACTAAGTCTGGGCTGCGGGGAGGCATCTATCTCTGAATAAATGCTTAAAGTCATTGGAGAGACAAGGTGGGGGAGGTAATATCTTTTATTGGACCAACTTCTGTTGGTGAGAGAGACAAGCTTTTGAGCTTACACTGAGCTGTTCTTCGAGTCATTGGGTCAGAGAGAGTGGGAATGATCTGTTGTCCATGGGTTGGGGGCAGATGGAGACCGAAGGAGCCAGTCCCCCTGCTCCAATGAATTTTTTTTTATTTATCCAAAGTGGAACAACTTCAACAGGAGAGATTGAGGGAATGCCATATTACAATCTCTTATAGCTCAGTGGTTAGAGCTCTCTTGAGAGCAGGGAGAGCCCTGTTTAAATCATTTCTCCCCCTCCGGCAGGTGGGGGTGGGGGGGGAGAAATCAAGTGAGTGTTCTAACCACTGGACTAAAAATTATAAGCTGGGCATTACCAACACCACCACCTTCTCTGGATGGATTTTGAGTGGGACCCTATCAAGTAGGTGGCCTCTGATTATGCCTACTGGATCGGGCCCGACTCGTGAGTTAGGCGCACAAACACCTACCTTCCCCCACTTTGTGGATCCCTCTGGGGTTTAGACAGGAGATGGGCATCTAGAGTGAGGCAGCAATGTGAATGCGCCCAGTTTACAGCAAAACCGTAGCTGTTAAATGAGTGTAGGCCCCTACAGGATTAGGCAGCAGCCAAGCAGGAGTTCTGTGGATCGCAGTGGAGCCTAAACCTGGGATGCAGGCACCTCAGTACCTTTGCAGATGTGGGCCCTCGCCATTTGTGCATGTTGTAAATGATGGAGGGGAATTCTCTCCTTACCCCGGTGATGACCAGGTTATGCTCTGAAGTATAAGATCTTACTGCTGTTATCTTAACATGCATAAATACATTAATTGTTGGTCACAGAACTATCCAGCATTTTGAAAACCTCATCTACAGTTTCTGACTCGATTCCTTCTTGTGCATAGCTGCAAAAATAGTGTTATACATTTGAGGCTGTTTGGACCTTTAAAAAACAGTTTAGCACATGGCAAGGTAGGAACATTACCAACTGAGCATGAGAGACAAGATGGCTGAGGTAATATCATTTACTAGACCAACTTCTGTTGGTGAGAGAGAGAAGCTTCTGAGCTAACACAGAGCTCTTCTTCAGGAGCTCTGTGTTCCTGGAAAGCTTCTCTCCCTCTCACTAACAGAAGTTGGTCCAATAAATGATATTACCTCAGCCACTTTGTGTCTCTAATATCCTGGGACTGACGCGGCTACACCAACATTGCATACAGCTGAGCATAGGCATAGCATTTTCCCATAATCACAAGCACAAGACTATCCTTCAGCTCCTAACCAAACAACCAAATGTGAAATCTAAGATGGTGATGTATTAAACTTCTTTCTTGGTAAAAATGAGATGTCATGGGAGAAAGCACTGAAGAAATATGACTGTGTGGTATTGAATTTGTACCAAAAGACACTTGTAACAGTAGTGGATTAAAAGCCATTTGGTAACAAGATACTGATGAGCAGAGAAAAAGATTGAACAAATATTTTTGACAGCTGATCAATACTATTGACTAGAAGGTGCTAAATGAGCTGGACAGAGCTGGCGCATGTCGTGGATAATTGCCACATTGCCTATAAAGATTTATCTTTGCAATTTAAAAATAAAGGCTAATTGAAGCGGACATTGATTTGAAGCAATGTGAGAGCTCCTGCAGCCACCAAGTCTATTGAGTGTTTCTCTGGAAATGACAAGCCTTTGAATGCATCCTGTGTGGGGCTTTGATATAATTATAATCCCTTACAACCCTGCGTGCAACGGAAGGGTCAGGCCTACAATGCATTTAGTGCAAAGAGGGGAAGCAAGTGCTGTGGCTTTGTTTTTCATAACTTATCTCAACTAAGGAGAAAAACTCCTGGGAAGTTTTCTGTGGTGGTGTCACATTCCCTGGTTGGAGAAGCTTCCTGGGGTGTTGCCGTAACCCCTGTAGGGGACCCTGCAGTTATTGAAGGAAGATAATGCCCAGGAAGGGAAGAACAGCTGTCAAGAGTCAACTACTGACTGCGTTCAGACTGATACCAGGCCAAGAAAGAAGGCGGAGAAAGCCTTCTGCGCTGAGGGAAATTAGAGGAAAACTGCTGAAAGTAAATGCAAATGCATTTTGTTGCTGGAAGTTATTGGCAAAATAGGGCCAAATCTTGACTCCCCCTGTATAAAGTGGCCTTTGCTGCATCCTGCCACCTCCAGAGCTAGCTGGTAGAAACGCCCGTGCTGTATGCTGTTTATAGCTCTGCTTGCTGTACATTGTGATGACTGCTGTTTGCATTGTTTGTATAGCAACAGAAAACATAGAGCTCCAATATTTGTTTTCTTTATACTTGCTCATCAGGACAGCTGTTCGTTATGCCCATGCTCGCTAATGGAAAGCTACAGTTACAATTATTTTCAGAGAATGTTTTAGATAAACCCTCCCATAATGATTACTAAAGCTCACTCAATGTGATTTGCCAATAAACAGCGTAACTCTAATATAATTCCCTAGGGACCTGTATTTAAATTATTGATCAAAGAGCCAGTGGGGAGTTAAAAGGCAAAGAGATTGAACTGCATATCAACTTTAAACAGGACAAGACTTACCATATCTAGGAACTCACTCCCACAGCTGTTTAAATGGCAGGAAGCAACTCAGATCTTCATACATTTCAAAAGCGTTATGCAAGGAAAGAACAGGGTGAGATATGTGTGGAAAAACATCTCAGTTTCCATGTATTTGTTTCCTTTTTGTTAAGGCAACGGCAAAATTTCCATTGACTTTATAGGGAGCAATACCTAGCACATCAGTGCTGTGAGAATTTGATGGGACTTGGACACCAAAATCATTAGCTCAGTGTAAATGCCTGGTAGACCAGCAGGTCTTCAGGCTGAACAGGAGTGAATTACAGAGACAGAACTGAAATTTACAGTAGTTCATTTACTACTTTATATAGTAGCCAATTGTCCTGTAACTGTCTCTTTCTCTGTGTTTGGAACGTATTTTAAGTTGTTTTGTGGGCTTTTGCAATCAAAATAATAAATTATGCATACGTGCACACACACAATTTATGTTAAAAACATTAAAGTTGCAAAGTTAAACATTAAAAAGTTAGGAAATGCCAGAATTACAGAAGCCCATGCAACCTTAATTTGGCTCCCTTGTGCAAATGCATTATGGTACACTCTCTAATTACCTGATCACTATCTTTGTCACAAGATCCCCAACTGCATTCAGTGCAAAGGGTGGTCAGTGCTCGCTTAATGATTGATGAACCAATAATTTATGCTATAAAAAAGGTGAGGGATTTAGGGAGCAGAAATTGCTACAAATTCCGTTAGTTCAGGAGAACTCCCTGTGGAGACAGAGATGTCAGTCATAATGCTATTACTGAAAAAGGGACCACAGAGTGCAAATTGCAAAGAAACTATCTGCTGGTTGTATGAAATCTGGCTTCACTTGGGGTGACAAAGATTGGAGAACACTCTCCCTTCCTTGTAAAGCAGAGCTGGGTGAAAAATGATTCTCCCATCTTGCACAGGGACAAAGCCCACATCATAGGTGGGTGCCATAAACCACCATACTACAGAGTCAGTCTCTCTCTTCCCCCCATGAATGTTTAATTATCTAAACAATATGGATCAGCTCCAACAGGAAAGATTGTGAGAGACAGATGTTCAGCTGGGACATGGTACAGTCAGGTTCAAGTCCCTGGCTTGACTCAAGTAAAATAAGGAGTTGAACCTAGGTCTCCCACATCCCAGGTGACTGTCATAACCACCAGCCTATTGACTATTCTGGATGTTTGTTCTCTAAAATTTTGGTTTCAATAAATCAGTATTTTCTCACCAAAAACTTGGTCCATCAAAAAATTCCCAACCTGTTCTATTGGAAAGTCTGTTGAATGAATATATCAAACTATATGATTCGAACACTGAAATACCAGTCCCATGTTTCTTTAGTTTGCTTTTCCCAACCAACTTATTATCAAAACTAGTTGAATTGTTCTTTTTAAAAGAAGTATAGTCTTAGGTCACATGAGTCATCCTTACTCATGAGATTAATCCAATTGAATTGTATGGGACTACCCCCCCCCCAGATGTTCTGGTTTAACTTGGATTTAAACTTGGAGAGTGGTCAGTTTAGATGAGCTATTACCAGCAGGAGAGTGAGTTTGTGTGTGTATGGGGGTGGGGGGGATGTGAGAAAACCTGAATTTGTGCAGGAAATAGCCCGACTTGATTATGTAAAGAGTTGTCACTTTGGATGGGCTAGCACCAGCAGGAGAGTGAATTTGTGTGGGGGGGTGGAGGGTGAGAAAACCTGGATTTGTGCTGGAAATGGCCCACCTGATGATCACTTTAGATAAGCTATTACCAGCAGGACAGTGGGGTGGGAGGAGGTATTGTTTCATATTCTCTGTGTATATATAAAGTCTGCTGCAGTTTCCACGGTATGCATCTGATGAAGTGAGCTGTAGCTCACGAAAGCTCATGCTCAAAAAATTGGTTAGTCTCTAAGGTGCCACAAGTACTCCTTTTCTTTTTGCATGAGTTGAGTTTACTTGTCAGTAAGGCTTGCATATTTGAACCTGAGGTGAAGAACCAAGCATTCTAGAACAATCTTACATAAGAGTAAAATGTTACAGAAGATGACAGCGGACTCAGTAATAGCCAACAAATGGCAATGGGAATGTATTGAGAAAAGCACTAGATATTGCTTTAAAAAAGGAAATTTAATTCTTTATCTCAGTGCTCACAACTGAGGATAGTGGATAGCTGCCAATAATAGTGATAAATTTCCGAAAGGAGGAAGAAGAAGATGACTTGCCAAAGGAAATCAGGATCACAGCAGAAGAGATGATTAAGAGATTTGAACATCTGAAAACTGAACTCCGGGCCAGGTAGAAACAATCCCAAGAATTGTGAAGGAAAGAAAAAAGGCAAGTACAGTGTTAACAGCTATATTTAAAGTCTTTTTTGAAGCAGGAAAGGGACTATATTCAGGGACTGGAATGAAACTTATATAAGACCTGTTTTTAAGAAAAGACCTAGAAATGATCCAGGAAATTGCAAAGTGATAAACTTTTTGAGCATTAGGAAAGCTACTGAGGACTCAAATCAGGCACAAAACTGGAAGGCTGATTTAGTTAAACAGCATTAATTGGAAATGAATGAATGGAGATCATGGGATTGATTCTGTTATGTTTCTCAGCATTTTTAACATAAAAGCAAAGAAAATGAAGGGCTAGATTCACACAAGAGGAGCAGCACTGGTATCTCCCTCTTAATGTTCTGCCCAGTGGCTAGGGCCCTCAGCAAGGATGTGAGAGACCTTGGTTCAATGCCCTACTCTGCCTGCTGTGGAGCAGGGATTTGAATTTGGATCTCCAACCTCTCAGGTAAGTACCTTAACCACCGGGGTATGAGGTGTTCTGAAGTAGGGCTCTCAAGCTCTTCTCTTGAAGCTGTTCCACTTTGTGTAACTATTTTATTTAAATACTTACTGGGGCTGACAGAGTGTGAAAATGACTACAGTCTGATCGTTAGGGCACTCACCTGGGAGATCTGGGCTCCAGTGAATGCTTAAGTATTTTTGAAGTATTTTCCATGGCTCAAGGAAAACCCACTCAAACCAGGCCACCTTGAGGCCCTGAAGGGGCAGGAGGAGACACTGAGCAGTCAGGACCAGCAGGACAGTTAAGGAGGCTTGCCTGCTTCTTCTGAGTGGCAGTGCCGGGTGATATGTAATATATCACTGGAAAATGAATAATTACTGATCCTTAATATTCTTACATGATATGCATATGGGGTGTGTACAAAGTGTTATAGATATGTACTAGAATTATGTTTGGAAAGCTATGTGTAAGCCTAATCTGCCCTAGACAAATGTTTATTTGTTTGTCTGACTGGCCTGACCGTTAGGCAGAGACAAAGGTACATTTACATACAAGGTAAACAACGTCATCACGCTAAGAAGGGGAGGAGGTAACATCTCAACATTCCCCAGCTGGGGAGAACCAGTATGAAGTCTTCACTAGACCACATGGCATCTCTTCCAAACAGGAGAAAAGGAACTTTACCTGAGAATACATTTCAAAGGTCTACTGGTCTATAAAGATAGGGGTTCTGAACCCTAAAGAATAAGCAATTGAATCAATTGATTTTATACCATATTATTGTATTATAAAAATGTACTGAGTAATGTGTTTTATGAAAGCCTGTAACACACTGGTGATTAATATCATTGTGAAATGTGTGTGTTAACACTATATAAGGAATTATGGATCTTTACTAATATAATGTTTTAAATTTTGTGACCAAGCAAAGGAAGAAATAACATTTTTTCCTAGACAGGAGGGAAGGTAGCATGGGGAATCAAAACAGAGGAAGCCCCATTTAGATATGAATCAGCAGGGTGATGGGAAGTCCATAGGAAGGAAAAAACAGCGTGAGATCATAGAATCATAGAAGATTAGGGTTGGAAGAGACCTCAGGAGGTCATCTAGGCCAACCCCCTGCTCAAATCAGGACCAACCTCAACTAAATCATCCCAGCCCGGGCTTTGTCAAGCTGGGCCTTAAAAACCTCTAAGGATGGAAATTTCACCACCTCCCTAGGTAACCCATTCCAGTGCTTCACCACCCTCATAGTGAAATAGTTTTTTCCTAATATTCAACCTAGACCTCCCCCACTGCAACCTGAAACCATTGCTTCTTGCTCTGTCATCTGCTACCACTGAGAACAGCCTAGCTCCTCCTCTTTGGAACCCCCCTTCAGGTAGTTGAAGGCTGCTGTCAAATCCCCCCTCACTCTTTCCTTCTGTACACTAAATAAGCCAAGTTCCCTCAGCCTCTCCTTGTGAGTCATGTGCCCCAGCCACCTAATCATTTTCCTTGCCCTCTGCTGGATCCTCTCCAATTTGTCCACATCCTTTCGGGGGGGAAGGGGGAAGGGGCAAAACTGGATGCAATATTCCAGATGTGGCCTCACCAGTGCCAAATAGAGGGGAATAATCACTTCCCTCGATCTGCTGGCAATGCTCCTACTAATGTAGCCCAATATGCCGTTAGCCTTCTTGGCTACAAGGGCACAGTGTTGACTCATATCCAGCTTCTCGTCCACTGTAATCCCCAGGTACTTTTCTGCAGAACTGATGCTTAGCCAGTCAGTCCCCAGCCTGTAGCAGTGCATGGGATTCCTCCGTCCTACGTCCAGAAGTCTGCACTTGTCCTTGTTGAACCGCAACAGATTTCTTTTGGCCCAATCCTCCAATTTATCTAGGTCACTCTGGACCCTATCCCTACCTTCCAGCCTATCTACCTCTCCCCCCAGCTTAGTGTCATCCACGAACTTGGTGAGGGTGCAATCCATCCCATCATCCATCACCTCAGTCCCTGGAAAAATCATGGAGCAGGTCCTCAAGGAATCAATTCTGAAGCACTTAGAGGAGAGGAAAGTGATCAGGAACAGTCAGCATGGATTCACCAAGGGCAAGTCATGCCTGACTAATCTAATCGCCTTCTATGATGAGATAACTGGCTCTGTGGATGAGGAGAAAGCGGTGGACATGTTGTTCCTTGACTTCAGCAAAGCTTTTGACACGGTCTCCCATAGTATTCTTGCCAGCAAGTTAAAGAAGTATGGGCTGGATGAATAGACTATAAGGTGGATAGAAAGTTGGCTAGATTGTCGGGCTTAACGGGTAGTGATCAATGGCTCCATGTCTAGTTGGCAGCCGGTATCAAGTGGAGTGCCCCAAGGGTCGGTCCTGGGGCTGGTTTTGTTCAATATCTTCATAAATGATCTGGAGGATGGTGTGGATTGCACCCTCAGCAAGTTTGCAGATGACACTAAACTGGGAGGAGAGGTAGATACGCTGGAGGGTACGGATAGGATACAGAGGGCCCTAGACAAATTAGAGGATTGGGCCAAAAGAAATCTGATGAGGTTCAACAAGGACAAGTGCAGAGTCCTGCACTTGGAATGGAAGAATCCCATACACCACTACAGACTAGGGACCGAATGGCTAGGCAGCAGTTCTGCAGAAAAGGACCTAGGGATTACAGTGGACGAGAAGCTGGATATGAGTCAACAGTGTGCCCTTGTTGACGAGAAGGCCAATGGCATTTTGGGATGTATAAGTAGGGGCATTGCCAGCAGATCGAGGGACGAGATTGTTCCCCTCTATTCGACATTGGTGAGGCCTCATCTGGAGTACTGTGTCCAGTTTTGAGCCCCACACTACAAGAAGGATGTGGAAAAATTGGAAAGAGTCCAGAAAGGGCAACAAAAATGATTAGGGGACTGGAACACATGACTTATGAGGAGAGGCTGAGGGAACTGGGATTGTTTAGTCTGCGGAAGAGAAGAATGAGGGGGGATTTGATAGCTGCTTTCAACTACCTGAAAGGGGGTTCCAAAGAGGATGGCTCTAGACTGTTCTCAGTGGAGGCTGATAACAGAACAAGGAGTAATGGTCTCAAGTTGCAGTGGGGGAGGTTTAGGTTGGATATTAGGAAAAAATTTTTCACTAGGAGGGTGATGAAGCACTGGAATGTGTTACCTAGGGAGGTGGTGTGTAGGGAGCCAGTGTGGCCTCCCTCCAAACCAGAGGGTAAAGAGCCACCCCCTCAGCCTGAGTGGGTGGGGCCAGACCAAGCTTACACCAATGCCCAGAAGGGAAGGGGTGGGACAGGAAGTACAAAGGGCGGGGCCCTTTGCCCAGTGAGGAGAGCACCAGGGAGGGAAACAGACACAGGCTGCTGGCTGCTTCCTTGAGATCCTGCTGCCGACCCAGGGGAGGCCCTGGGCCAGGAGGAACCTGACCGGGAGGAAGGCCTGTGGTGACCAGGACTGCCAGCTGCTGAGTACCCGGAGGACCTGGAGGGGCCAGGCTGTAACCCGGGCCAGCGTGAGCCCAACACAGAGAGGGAGCTAGAGCTGTCAGCAGCTGAATACCTGGACGAACTGGAGGGACTGGAGAGGTCCGCTTGAGAGACCGGGTAGGAAATAGCCCAGGGGCAGAACTGCACCATGTGGTGGGTGTATTTGGTCAGCAGGTGGCCCCCCACTGAACCAGCGACGGGACCTTCACCTCCCGCCACTGTCAGGGCCCTGGGCTGGAACGCAGTGGAGTTGGGTGGGCCTGCATTCCCCTACCCCGGCCAGCCTGCCTTGGGTAGCAGAACCACACGCTACAAACCTGTACCGGCACTCCCCTGCCTGAGGGGTGCGCTACAGACTGGTGCCGGTGCTCCCCTGCCTGAGGGGCGCGCTACAGACTCCGGCCAGCACACCTTTCCCGCTAATTCCCCAGCATCTGAAAGGTGTGACTAAGGCCTGCCCGTGGGACCATAGCTCTCCATCGCCCCCTAGGGACTCGGTGGACTGATTGAAACCTGTCACAAGTGGTGGAGAATGCGGGCAGGTGATCCCTATCCCAGCAGGAAAGGGTTAGCACGAGGGGGCCTCTGAAGCTCCCCTTCTTGAAAGATGGAGATGGAAAGGCTTATCACGTTCCTGGCTGAAAGCCAGCAACAGCAGCAGCACCAACTCGTACAGCAGCTGGTTGCCCACCAGCAGCAGTTGCTTCAAACCCTGGGGGCCCAGCACCATGAACAACAAACCCAGTGTTTCCAGCAGCTTGCAACCCTGTGGCCGGGCCATGGTAGGGCTCAACCGGAGAGAGCAGCCACCCTGACCCCTCCCGCCCCACCGATCCGTCTGGCCAAGATGGGGCCTGAGGATGACCCAGAGGCCTATCTGGTGACCTTCGAGCGGGTTGCCTCAGTGGCTGGTTGGGCACCTGACCAATGGGGGACCCTCCTCATCTCATATCTGATGGGGCTGGCCCAGAAGGCTTACTGTGGGCTCGCAGATGATGAGGCCCGCATTTATGCTCGAGTGAAAACGGCTATCTTGGATGCCTTTGACATTACCCCGGAGACTTTTCGGCGACGGTTTCGGGAAAAGGTCTACCTACCGGGTGCCAGACCCCAGGCCGTGGCCCAGGAATTGAAGGACGCAGGTAGCCGATGGCTACAACCCGAGCATCAAACAGCAGCTGAGGTGACTGAACAGGTCATCCTCAAACAATTCGTGCACATCCTCCCGCCCCAGGGGAGGGCTTGGGTGTTGCGGCACCGGCCACAAAGTCTGAGCACGGCCATCGCGCTTATGGAGGACTTTCTTGAGGCAGAGGCCCCGATAGGACCGGCCGCCCGCCCCCCAAACCCTGGACCCAATGCACAGAAACTTGAAAGGGGGGGCCCACCTCCCAAACCAACGCACCCCACCGTACCCGGTGACCAGATGGCGGCAGGACCAATTTTTCCCGACACCCCGAGTCCACACCACTCTCCGCCCCTGGACACTTAACCCGACAACCGGGCCCCAGCCAACTCTGCAGCCCCACTGGTGCACCCATGCGGCTGGGGTGCCCAGAGGTAGGACCTTGCTTTCGATGTGGCGAGTATGGTCATCTGCAACGGGGCTGTCCTGCAATGGACTGCAACTTTGGCCTGGTGTGCACTGGGGAGCAATGGGCCCATCTGCCCTCCGTGGCCAAACTGACAGCTCCCATGGAAGTTGCCAGGATCCCCGCAGTTGGTCTAGTTGATTCGGGCTGTGGGCAGACCCTTGTCCACCAGGCTTTCTTCTCAGACACCAAGCGGACCATTGGGGAAGTACGGATTCAGTGCATCCACGGAGACATAAAATCGTACCCCATGGTTCAGGTCCCCATCACGGTGAACGGAGCAACTCAGTTAATGAACGTAGCGGTGGCATTATCCCTTGCCTATCCAGTGATCCTGGGCCGCGACTGGCCAGACTTCTTCGAGATGCTCCAATTCCTACCCACCAAAGAGGCATTCGAGGGAGCTCCGCCTGAGAGGAAGACAGGACCCTACTCAAGGTCCGACCCTGGAGCTGACCTAAGTCCCACCCCCGGGCAGGATGGCCTGGAAACGGCTGGTCCCCCTCCTGACCTGATGGACTTCACCCCCTACGCTCCGGTTTGCCTATGAGCAGCTGGCCCGGGTGGATGGTGAGGTCGTGGAGGCGCGGCGCTCCACCCAATGGCCTAGGTTTGAACTCAACCACGAGCAGCTCTACCGCCTTGACCGAGACCCCCAGACCCAAGAGGTCCGGACCCAACTCGTAGTCCCCCGCGTTCATCGTCGGACTGTCCTGAAGCTTGTACATGACATCCCAGCTGCAGGCCATTTAGGGCAGGAAAAAACTGTGGCCAGGGTCCTGGCCAGGTTCTTCTGGCCCGGCGTCCACCATGAGGTGAAGGATTACTGTGTGTCGTGCCCAGACTGCCAACATGCAGCCCCGGCAGGGGTACGGAAGGCCCCCCTGGTCCCTTTACCAATCGTAGGTGTACCATTTGAGCCGGTAGCAATGGACCTGGTCGGGCCTTTTCCAAAAAGTAAGGAGGGCCATCAATACATCCTTGTCCTGATGGACTACGTCACCCGCTTCCCCGAGGCCATCCCCTTAAGAAGTATCACCGCCCGCACTATCGCTGCAGAGCTCGTGAAGATCTTCGCAAGGGTGGGCCTCCCACGGGAGATACTCACTAATCATGGGACCAACTTCACTTCTAAGCTGTTCCATCAGGTATGTGCCCTATTGGGGATTAAGAAATTGCAGACCTCAGTCTACCATCCCCAGACTGACGGATTGGTCGAACGGTTTAACCGGACCCTGAAGGGAATGTTGTGGCATTTCCCCCCCCAGGACCTCCGCCAGTGGGACCAGCTGCTCCCTCCTTTACTACTGGCAATTCGAGAAGCCCCACAGACGTCCACGAAGTTCTCCCTGTTCGAGCTCCTCTATGGGCGGCAACCCCGCAGGGTGTTGGCCCTCTTGAGGGAGACTTGGGAACACAACCCGTCCGCAACACAGGGTCTCTTGCAATACGTCTTACAACTGCAGGGGCGGCTGGCGTGGGTGGGCGAGCTTGCAAGGGAGAACTTAAACACAGCCCAAAGAGCCCAGGAGCAGCACTACAATCGGGGCGCCCAGGCTCAATCATTTGTGCCAGGGGACCGAGTACTCCTCCTGCTCCCCTCGGAGGAATCAAAGCCTTTTGCCCGCTGGCAGGGTCCGTATGAGGTCCTCCGCCGGGTAGGGCCTGTCACCTACGAAATTTGGCAACCTGGTCGCCGTAAGGAAAAACAGATTTATCATGTAAACCTCTTAAAACCCTGGCAGGACTGGGAAGGACTCCTCGTTGTCCCATACCCCCACCCCCCAAACTGGACCTGGGACCCCAACCACCCGAGGAGTCGGATAATGGTGAGCCCCAGCTAGCAGAGACACTCACAGTCAAGCAGCAAGAATAGGCACTCTGCTTAGTAAGGGCATTCCCCAAGACATTCACCATGAAACCTGGGCAGACAACGCTCACCTACCATGTGATCCAGACTGAAGCCAGGGTGGTGGTCCGAGAGACAACCCGGCCACTGCCTAGGCAAATGCAGGAGGCCGTAGAGGAGGAAGTCCAGGTGATGTTGGATCTGGGTGTTATTGAGCCCTCCCAGAGTGAGTGGCGGAGCCCTGTCGTCCTTGTACCAAAGCCGGGTGGAAGCCGGTGGTTTTGCATTGACTTCCGGAGGGTAAACGCCATTTCAAAATTTGATGCCTATCCGATGCCCCGTGTCAATGAGCTCCTTGACCAGCTTGGGGAGGCCTGTTATATCACTACTTTAGATCTCATCAAGGGGTACTGGCAGATCCCCTTGGATCCCAGGTCCAAGGAGAAGACCGCGTTTGCCACCCCTTCAGGGTTGTACCATTTCACCCGGATGCCTTTCAGCCTACATGGGGCCCCGGCAACCTTCCAGCGTTTGATGGACTGGGTGTTGCAACCACACACGAAGTATGCTGTGGCCTACCTGGACGATGTGGTCATCTATGGCAATAACTGGGAGGAACATCTTAACCAAGTAGCGGCGGTCCTCCAGGACCTCCGCGCAGCCGGGCTTATGGCCAATCCAAAAAAATGCCAAATCGGGCGGGAGGAAACCACTTACCTGGGGTACACCTTGGGCCGGGGAAAGGTCCACCCCCTCATCGGGAAAGTCCAAGCACTCCAGGAATATCCGGCGCTGACCACGAAGAGGCAGGTACGTCAATTCTTGGGCTTAGCTGGTTATTACCGGCGGTTTGTACCCCACTTCGCAAGCGTTACAGCCTCGCTAATGGAGCTCCTGACCAAGGACAGCCCCCCGCCGGGTGCATTGGTCCGACGAGTGCGAGACGGCCTTTCGAACTATCAAAGAACGGCTGTGTAGCGATCCAGTACTCTTCAGCCCTGACTTTCATCGTGACTTCATCGTTCAGACTGATGCCTCAGGTGTAGGGCTTGGGGCAGTCCTCTCACAGGAGGTGGACAGGGAGGAACACCCGATTGTTTACCTCAGTCAGAAGCTGTTCCCCAGAGAATGGAACTACTCTGTCATGGAGAAAGAGGCCCTAGCAGTTAAGTGGGCAGTCGATGCTCTCCACTACTACATCCTCGGTGCCCCCTTTATACTGGTATTGGACCATGCACCCCTGAAGTGGCTTAATAAGATGAAGGACAATAATGCCAGGCTGATGCAGTGGTGTCTAGCTCTGCAGCCCTATGCCTTCACGATTCACCATCAGGCGGGACGAGACAACGCCAATGCAGATTTCCTATCCCGCCTCGGAGAGGGTGAGGATGCCAGCTCCGAAGGTCGGGAGCTGGATTTGAGGGGTGGGGTATGTAGGGAGCCAGGGTGGCCTCCCTCCGAACCAGAAGGTAAAGAGCCACCCTCTCAGCCTGAGTGGGCGGGGCCAGACCAAGCTTACGCCAATCCCCGGAAGGGGAGGGGTGGGACAGGAAGTACAAAGGGCGGGGCCCTTTGCCCAGTGAGGAGAGCACCAGGGAGGGAGACAGACACAGGCTGCTGGCTGCTCCCTTGAGATCCTGCTGCCGACCCAGGGGAGGCCCTGGGCCAGGAGGAACCTGACCGGGAGGAAGGCCTGTGGTGACCAGGACTGCCAGCTGCTGAGTACCCGGAGGACCTGGAGGGGCCAGGCTGTAACCCGGGCCAGCGTGAGCCCAACACAGATGGGGAGCTGAAGCTGCCAGCAGCTGAATACCCGGAGGGCCCGGGGAGGCTCGCTTGAGAGACCGGGTAGGAAGTAGACCAGGGGCAGAACTGCACCGTGTGGTGGGTGTATTTGGTCAGCGGGCACGGATGGCCCCCTGCTGACCCAGCAGCAGGACCTTCTCCTCCCGCCACTGTCAGGGCCCTGGGCTGGAACGCAGTGGAGTTGGGTGGGCCTGCGTTCCCCCACCCCAGCCAACCTGCCTTGGGGAGCAGAACCACGCGCTACAAACCCGTACCGGCACTCCCCTGCCTGAGGGGCCCGCTGCAGACTCGTGCCGGCGCGCCCCAGGGCTTGAGGGTCGCGCTACAGACTCCAGCCAGCACACCTTTTCTGCTAATTCCCCAGCGCCCGAAAGGTGTGACTAAGGCCTGCCCGTGGGACCATAGCTCTCCATCGCCCCCTAAGGGCTCAGTGGACTGATTGAAACCTGTCACATGGTGGAATCTCCTTCCTTAGATATTTTTAAGGTCAGGCTTGACAAAGCCCTGGCTGGGATGATTTAGTTGGGAATTAGTCCTGCTTTGAGCAGGGGGTTGGACTAGATGACCTCCTGAGGTCCCTTCCAACCCTGATATTCTATGATTCTAAGATGTTGAACAAAACAGACCCCAGGACTGACCCCTGGGGCACTCCGCTTATTACCGGCTGCCAGCCAGACATCGAGCCGTTGATCACTACCCATTGAGCCCAATGATCTAGCCAGCTTTCTATCCACCTTATAGTCTATTCATCCAATCCATATTTATTTTACTGGCTGGCCAGAATACTGTGGGAGACCATGTCAAAAGCTTTGCTAAAGTCAAGATATATCACATACACTGCTTTCCCCACATCCACAGAGCCAGTTATCTCATCATAGAAGGCAATCAGGTTGGTCAGGCATGACTTGCCCTTGGTGAATCCTTGTTGACTGTTCCTGATCACCTTTCTCTCCTCCAAGTGCTTCAAAATGGATTCCTTGAGGACCTGCTCCATGATTTTTCCAGGGACTGAGGTGAGTCTGTAGTTCCCTGGATTCTCCTTCTTCCCTTTTTTAAAAATGGGCACTATGTTTGCCTTTTTCTAATCGTCCGGGACCTCCCCCGATCGCCACGAATTTTCAAAGATAATGGCCAATGGCTATGTAATAACATCAGCCAACTCCCTCAGCACCCTCAGATGCATTAGATCCGGACCCATGGACTTGTGCATGTCCAGCTTTTCTAAATAGTCCTTAACCTTTTCTTTCATCACTGAGGGCTGCTCACCTTCTCCCCATACTGTGCTGCCCAGTGCAGCCGTCTGGAAGCTGACCTTGTCTGTGAAGACTGAGGCAAAAAAAAGCATTGAGTACTTCAGCTTTTTCCACACCATCTGTCACTAGGTTGCCTCCCCCATTCAGTAAGGGTCCCACACTTTCCCTGACCACCTTCTTGTTGCTAACATACCTGTAGAAACCGTTCTTGTTACCCTTCACATCCCTTGCTAGCTGCAACTCCAGTTGTGCTTTGGCCTTCCTGATTACACCCCTGCATGCTTGAGCAATATTTTTATACTCCTCCCTTGTCATCTGTTTAAGTTTCCACTTCTTGTAAGCTTTGTTTTTTTGTTTAAGCTCACCAAAGATTTCTTTGTTAAACCAAGCTGGTCGCTTACCATATTTGCTATTCTTTGTGCACATCGGGATGGTTTGTTCCTGCTCCCTCAAAAATACTTCTTTAAAATACAGCCAGCTTTCCTGGACTCCTTTCCCCCTCATATTAGTCTCCCAGGGGATCCTGCCCATCAGTTTCCTGAGGAAGTCAAAGTCTGCTTTTCTGAAGTCTGGAGTCCATATTCTGCAGCTCTTCTTTCTTCCTTTTGTCAGGATCCTGAACTCGACCATCTCATAGTCACTGCTGCCCAGGTTGCCACCCACTTCTACTTCCCCTACCAATTCTTCCCTGTTTGTGAGCAGCAGGTCAAAAGGAGCATAGCCCCTAGTTGGTTCCTCCTGCACTTGCACCAGGAAGTCCCCAACACTCTCCAAAAACTTCCTGGATTGTCTGGGCACCGCTGTATTGCTCTCCCAGCAGATGTCAATGTGATTGAAGTCCCCCATCAGAACCAGGCCTGGCCTGTGATCTGGAAAATTCTGTTAGTTGTCCGAAAAATCCTCGTCTCCCTCATCTTCCTGGTCTGGTGGTTTATTGTAGATGCCCACCATGACATTACCCTTGTTGCTC
This sequence comes from Caretta caretta, assembly GCF_965140235.1. Classification (NCBI taxonomy): domain Eukaryota; kingdom Metazoa; phylum Chordata; order Testudines; family Cheloniidae; genus Caretta; species Caretta caretta. The sequence goes on along the minus strand of NC_134207.1, from coordinate 187,876,924 downwards.
TTGCCTCAAAACTTAACCCAAAGACCCTCAACAGGCTTTTCTCCAGTTTCATACTGGAGCTCTGAGCAATCATACTGCTCTCTTATATACAGTGCAACTCTTCCACCTTTTCTCCCCCGCCTGTCCTTCCTGAACAGTTTATACCCATCCATGACAGTACTCCAGACATGTGAGTTACTCCACCAAGTCTCTGCTATACCAATCACATCATAATTCCTTGACTGTGCCAGGACTTCCAATTCTCCCTGCTTGTTTCCCAGGGTTCTTGCGTTAGTGTACAGGCACCTAAGATAACTAGCCAATTGCCCTACTTTCTCAGTATGAATCAGGAGGCCTTCCCTGTTGCACCCTCCTCCTTGTGGTTCCTCCCGGTACCCCACTTACCTCCAGGCTTAGGTCACCATCTCCCAGCAAACCTAGTTTAAAGCCCTCCTCACTAGGATAGCAAGCCTGCCTGTGAAGATGCTGTTCCCTCTCTCTGTTAGGTGGATCCCATCTCTTCTTAGCAATCCTTCTTCCTGGAACAACATCCTATGGTCAAAGAGTCCAAAGCCCTCTCTCTGACACTACCTGTGGAACTACATGTTTACCTCCACAATTTGATGGTCCCTACCTGGGCCTTTTCCTTCAACAGGGAGAATGGACGACAACATGACTTGTGCCTCAAACTCCTTTATCCTTCTTCCCACAGCCACATAGTCTGCAGTGACCCGATCAGGGTCATTCTTGGCAGTATCATTCATGCCCACATGGAGAAGGAAGGGGTAGTGGTCCAAGGGCTTGATCAGTCTCGGCAGACACTCTGTCACATCCTGAATTCTAGTTCCAGGCAAGCAGGACACTTCTTGAGTCTCCTGGTCTGGACGGCAGATGGATGACTCTGTTCCCCTTAGGAGGGAGTCCCTGACCACCACCACCCGTCTCCTCCTCTGGGGAGTGGTGGTCGTGGAACCCCCATCCCTAGGACAGTGCATCCCATGCCTTCCGATTGATGGGATCTCCTTCTGATCCCTTCCCTCAGATAACTCTTCCAAACTATTCTCCACCGTACTGCCTGTGCAGAGAGCCTGAAAATGGTTTCTTACCTCTATCTGCACTGGTGGGTACATGGGTTCTCCACTTTCTTCTTCTGGAGGTCACATGCTGCCAATTTTCTTCCCCATTCTGCACTGCCCTCTCTGATTCTTCAGCATGCTGTGCCTGCAGTACCAAACGCTGACTTCTATCCAGAAAGTCTTCATTTTCTCTGCAACGCAGGGTTGATAGTTGGGTTTCTAGTCCTTTAACCTTCTCTTCCAATATGGAGACCAGCTTGCACTTTGTACAGATGAAGTCGCTTCTGTCCTCTGGGAGAAAGACAAACAGGACACACCCTGTGCAGGTCACAGCAGCTGATTGTTCTCTATCCATAATATCTTCTTTCTAAGAGCCTCTTCAGATGTTGTATTTACTGCTCACAGGCTGCTGAGCTTAGAGTGCTGAACCAGGGCTGTACAGACACTCAGGGACCTGCATGCTTATCTGCTGGATATTGGTGTCCGGGCTGTGAATCAGAGCAGCAGAGCATTTAAAACACCTAGGGTTACAGGACAGGTGGTGACACAATCTCTCACTGCTCTGGCTTCAACCACGTTTAACTGATTCATGTCATCAAACTGAGAGGGTACCCCCTTTATTTTTAATAATCTATCCCTTTTATACTGTAGTCTTTTGTTCAGGAGATTATTCTGTTTGATTGGGAGTGCGCTGAGTTCCCCAATACCTCAGAGACCGCCTTCACTTCTCCTTGGGGAGGGTAAAAGGGAAAATGACAAGAAAAACTTACATTCATTATTCAGATGGGATTCTCTTCCTTGAGTCAATTCATTTCTGATTAGTATCTTTCTTAACTGATGGCAATTTAGGACCAGTGACTCAGTGTCTGACTTGATCTTACAGGTTACGGTAATTCAGCCATAACCCACCTGAATGGTAGCAGGCAAGAAAGAAAAGAAAAAGAAAAGAAGATACAGCAAAACATCTTGCAGAATGTTGTTACCCCAGTACTGAAAAGCTAGAGTGCTGAGGAGAAGATGGCTTTAGAAGTAGAAGTTGATAACCTTTTTCAGCAACTGTTCTAAGCTAAAATGTAATAAAATAGTGCAACATGTGGCAAGTAAAGGAAAAAGCCTAGAAGGAAATGAATATAAAGTAGGAGCAAAAAGTTTTTTAAGTTCAGATTCTAAAACAAGAACCCACTCTTGGTTATAGATTGCTCTCTTCTGAATGGGCAGCCCCTTGCATCAACAGGTGTTCCACAGTTGGATCAAAAGAAGAAAACAATCTAAAAGCAGTTCACTTTGCAGGATTGGACCTTTACATTGTGAGCCCTTTCAGGAAGGCACTGTCTCTCTTTCTATAGGTTTATACAGTTCCTAGCACAATGGGACCCTGATCTCAGTTGGAGCTTATAGGCACTACTGTAATATAAACAATAATTAAGTGCAGTTTGCTTCAATTTAGCAAGCAAATGTAATATTTTATATAAAGTTACAGCAAATTGTTGAGAGGAGGAACGGAGAAAGAGATTTTCAAACGTTTTTTTAAAAATACTCTGCTCTGAAAAAGTCTATCCATCTTTGTCAAGAACAAATTCAGTAGTGTGACAAAGTTCCTGCTCTACCTTGGTGGGTCTTGCACTTATTGGTAGATTTGCTCGCCTTGGAACTTCACGGCAGCCCTCAGCTTGGCCGTTTTTCTGAATTCACAGTCCAGGTTGACTCCTCCTGTGTCTGACCAGGAGTTGGGAGGATTTGGGGGGAACCCAGGCCCACCCTCTACTCCGGGTTCCAGCCCAGGGCCCTGTGGAATGCAGCTGTCTAGAGTGCTTGCTGGAACAGCTGTGTGACAGCTACAACTCCCTGGGCTACTTCCCCATGGCCTCCTCCCAACTTTATCCTTCTTTATCCTCACCATAGGACCTTCCTCCTGGTGTCTGATAATGCTTGTACTCCTCAGTCCTCCAACAGTCTGCATTCTCACTCTCAGCTCCTTGTGCCTCTTGCTCCCAGTTCCTCACACGTGCACCACAAACTGAAGTGAGCTCATTTTTAAACCCAGGCGCCCTGATTAGCCTTCCTTAATTGATTCTAGCAGCTTCTTGATTGGCTGCAGATGTTCTAATCAGCCTGTCTTAATTGTCTCCAGAAGGTTCCTGATTGTTCTGGAACCTTCCCTGTTGGGAAACGGAACGTCCTTTGCTTGCTCCTCAGCTATCTGCTTTCTATTCTTTTCTAAAGCTCCCTGGCCTGAATTTTTCTTACTTTTTGCACCTGCCTTAGTCCCCCCCGACCGGGCCAGAAGTTTTTTTTGTTTTTTCTTGATTCTTTGTTTTTTTTTTTTCCGTCTACATGCTTCGGCCCTTAGTTCGCCAGCATCCGCCCCCCCCCCCACGCCTGCTTTTTTTTTGCACTTCCCATCCGTGGCCCCACAAAATCGCGGGATCTCCTGGTCAACTCCTGGTCTCCTCTTGGCTAAAACAGCCATTTATAAAACCAGAGAGAGGAGGTTGGCCCATGAAACGTCCTGCGATTGTGGGGCCGTTTTCCGATCCTCAGTACATTCACGTATCCGGGCGGAGTTCCTCTGGGCGGCGTCCACCGACTCCTTTGACGCCTTCGAGGAGCGGTGGGCGCTGTCTGGGGTTCTCTGCTCGGTGACCCCGTCTGGTTCCCTCCGTCTGACCCTTTGATTGAGGGGAAGAGCGAGAGACGCCAGCCCCAGCCGTTGCCGCTGTGGATACCATCATTCCTGTCATCTAGGAGGGGTCCTATAATACATGGGTGTCTATCCCCCCACCCCTAAACCGCCCACCCCGCAGCCGTGCCCATCTTACCGGGCACTCTCAGGAGAGGGAGGATCGGTGACACTGAGCGCGGCACTGGGTAACTCGAGGGGGTGGAAGACCACGAGTGTCGAGGAAGCCCCCCCGCTCTAGGCCACCAGGTAACTCAGGAGGGTGGAAGACCACGAGTGTCGAGGAAGCCCCCCCGCTCTGGGCCCAGGCTAGCCTGAACACTTCTCCCTCCTGAAAGCTGCTGTGTTGTACCTTCTGATTGCGTTGTTTTGTTGCATAGTTGTTTTGTTTCTTTGGTAATTTTGTAAGCGTTACCAATAAATTTTCTTTCTGTTTCAAAAAAAAAAAAAAACCTTCCCTGTTGGGAAACGGAACGTCCTTTGCTTGCTCCTCAGCTATCTGCTTTCTATTCTTTTCTAAAGCTCCCTGGCCTGAATTTTTCTTACTTTTTGCACCTGCCTTAGTCCCCCCCGACCGGGCCAGACGTTTTTTTTGTTTTTTCTTGATTCTTTGTTTTTTTTTTTTCCGTCTACATGCTTCGGCCTTAGTTCGCCAGCATCCGCCCCCCCCCCCCACGCCTGCTTTTTTTTTGCACTTCCCATCCGTGGCCCCACAAAATCGCGGGATCTCCTGGTCAACTCCTGGTCTCCTCTTGGCTAAAACAGCCATTTATAAAACCAGAGAGAGGAGGTTGGCCCATGAAACGTCCTGCGATTGTGGGGCCGTTTTCCGATCCTCAGTACATTCACGTATCCGGGCGGAGTTCCTCTGGGCGGCGTCCACCGACTCCTTTGACGCCTTCGAGGAGCGGTGGGCGCTGTCTGGGGTTCTCTGCTCGGTGACCCCGTCTGGTTCCCTCCGTCTGACCCTTTGATTGAGGGGAAGAGCGAGAGACGCCAGCCCCAGCCGTTGCCGCTGTGGATACCATCATTCCTGTCATCTAGGAGGGGTCCTATAATACATGGGTGTCTATCCCCCCACCCCTAAACCGCCCACCCCGCAGCCGTGCCCATCTTACCGGGCACTCTCAGGAGAGGGAGGATCGGTGACACTGAGCGCGGCACTGGGTAACTCGAGGGGGTGGAAGACCACGAGTGTCGAGGAAGCCCCCCCGCTCTAGGCCACCAGGTAACTCAGGAGGGTGGAAGACCACGAGTGTCGAGGAAGCCCCCCCGCTCTGGGCCTGGGCAACCTGAACACCTCTCCCTCCTGAAAAGCTGTTGTGTTATACCTTCTGATTGCGTTGTGTTGTTGCTAAGTTTTTCTTTATCCTTTTGTACTCTCTGTAATTGTTACAAATAAATTTCTTTTCTGTTTTAATAAAAAAAAAAAAAAAAAAAAAACCTTCCCTGTTGGGAAACGGAACGTCCTTTGCTTGCTCCTCAGCTATCTGCTTTCTATTCTTTTCTAAAGCTCCCTGGCCTGAATTTTTCTTACTTTTTGCACCTGCCTTAGTCCCCCCCGACCGGGCCAGACGTTTTTTTTGTTTTTTCTTGATTCTTTGTTTTTTTTTTTTCCGTCTACATGCTTCGGCCCTTAGTTCGCCAGCATCCGCCCCCCCCCCCCCACGCCTGCTTTTTTTTTGCACTTCCCATCCGTGGCCCCACAAAATCGCGGGATCTCCTGGTCAACTCCTGGTCTCCTCTTGGCTAAAACAGCCATTTATAAAACCAGAGAGAGGAGGTTGGCCCATGAAACGTCCTGCGATTGTGGGGCCGTTTTCCGATCCTCAGTACATTCACGTATCCGGGCGGAGTTCCTCTGGGCGGCGTCCACCGACTCCTTTGACGCCTTCGAGGAGCGGTGGGCGCTGTCTGGGGTTCTCTGCTCGGTGACCCCGTCTGGTTCCCTCCGTCTGACCCTTTGATTGAGGGGAAGAGCGAGAGACGCCAGCCCCAGCCGTTGCCGCTGTGGATACCATCATTCCTGTCATCTAGGAGGGGTCCTATAATACATGGGTGTCTATCCCCCCACCCCTAAACCGCCCACCCCGCAGCCGTGCCCATCTTACCGGGCACTCTCAGGAGAGGGAGGATCGGTGACACTGAGCGCGGCACTGGGTAACTCGAGGGGGTGGAAGACCACGAGTGTCGAGGAAGCGCCCCCGCTCTAGGCCACCAGGTAACTCAGGAGGGTGGAAGACCACGAGTGTCGAGGAAGCCCCCCCGCTCTGGGCCCAGGCTAGCCTGAACACTTCTCTCTCCTGAAAGCTGCTGTGTTATACCTTCTGTTTGCGTTGTTTTGTTGCATAGTTTGTTTTGTTTTTTGGTAACTCTTTGCAAGTGTTACACAATAAAATTCTTTTCTGTTTCAAAAAAAAAACAAAAAACCCTTCCCTGTTACCTTACCTAGGGAAAAGGGACCTACTTAGCCTGCTCTCCTACTGCTGCCCTCTGGCCTGGGCTTTTCTTGCTTTTTGCCCCTGCTTTCAGCTTCCCCCCGACCAGGCCAGACGCTCTCCCCCTTTTTTTTCTTTTTGTTGATTTTTTTTCTTTCTCTGCTGTTGCTAGCATGCTGGCCGGCTGCCGGCCGGCTGTTAGCGCCCACTCCCCCAGCCTGCCCTCAGATGCTGCTGCTGCTCCAGCTGAAACCCCCCCACCGAGAGAGGGGGAGCCTGCTGACCCGCTCCCCGGAGGGGGAGAGTGGAAGGACCCAGCCCCCAGACCCAGCCGCTCGCTGTTTGTTTGTGGACCCATCTCCGGCTGAGAGAATTTCTTATCACCCGCTCTGGCATCCCTGGAATGTTGGAGCTGCGAAAAAGAAAGCCTGGACAAGGAAGGGAAACAGCCATCTACTGGAGGAACACCGCCCGGGGAATCTACAAATTGCCGTGGAGGGGGCCCAAGACTGAGTAACTTTTGAACTGTGCTCTCATGTGGGGGGAGGCCTTGACTGTGTCGTGACTGTGTTTGTAGGGACACAGGGGGTGTGGCATGGAGCTGCCCCCCCGATCCATCTGTGTCCCCCCCCACACTACTATCCTCATCACTGCCCCCTCCATCGTCATTGCTGGCTGTTTAACATCTGCCTCTGGACTTAGCTGCTTGCCCTGATTCCACCATGTGGGCCAGAAGCACCAGCCAACCAAACAGGACTCTTTGGACAAGCGTACGGTGGTTCATGTGCCCCCTCCCCCCCGAACTGCCCATCCCACAGTCTGTCCGTCTTTACCTGACCCCAACTCCAGTTAACCACCTGCCACCGCCCCCGCTGGGGCATCGGCAATGGAGGGCACCGGGGTGACCTCCGCCGCTGCTAGGCCCATCGCCTCCCCAGACTCTAGGGAACTCCCCCCCCCAGCCGGCGGGAAAGGCCAGGGCAAGAAGAAGGGGAAGGGCCCCGCTAAAAGCACCAGGCCCTCCGTGGCAGGGGCCACCCCCACTGCTGCGGCCCCGCCATCGACCACGGCATCCCTCCCCACTACCCCCTCCACCGGCTCTGCAGGTGTCCCTCCCTCACCCCCCAGGATGTCCCTCCCTCACCCCCCAGGCCCCCCGCCTGCCGCCTCATCATCTCTCCTGCCCACCGCCTCCGCCACCATCAACAGCGGCCGGGGCCCCTTCCCCACCATGACAAGGAAGCACGGTGTCCGATGCCTCCTGGTGCCTGCCTCGCCCCATGTGGAGACCTATGTGCGGGCGGTGGCGAGGGTGGTAGGGCCCTCGGCCATTGTGGCAGTCTCCAAAATGTATAGGAAGGTCGTCATCTTCTTAGCATCAGAGGCTGCCGCCCAGGAGGCAGTGAAAAGGGGCCTGGCGGTGGGGGGGGGTGTTTGTCACCCTAGAGCCGCTGGAGGACCTGGACGTCCGCCTGGTCCTGACCTCTGTCCCTCCTTTTCTCCCCAATGCTGCCCTATTACCCGCCCTTTCCACCCTGGGGAAACCTGTTTCTGTCATCAGCCCTCTCCCTTTGGGCTGCAAGGACCCCACCCTCTGCCACATCTTTTCCTTCCGCCCGCAAGTGCAGCTTCTACTGCCATCGGCAGCGCGTGACGGAGAGGCACTCAAGGAGTCCTTCCTAGTCCCCCACCACGGGGCCCGTTACCGGGTGTATTTCTCCATGGGGGAAGCCCGGTGCTACCTCTGCCGGGTGTCAGGGCATGTCTGGAGGGACTGCCCCTTAGCCCGGCAAGGAGGGGCACCTGGGATCCCCGAGACCCGGCAGGACATCGGCCCCGTCATTGCCGATGCCCCTGGCCGCTCGATACCCAAACCCGCCCCCCCTCCTCTTCGGACCACCACTTCTCCCACTCAGGCCCAAGGGGCACCTCCCCTACAACGCCCAGATGAGCGGGAGAGCCCCGCCCTCGCTGCTGACAATCTGGTGGGGCCTATGGAGAAGGGTGTGGCAGAGATACCACCAGGCATGGGAGAGAGCCTGCCCCAGGGAGAATTCTCCCTCCCTTATGTTGCCCCACCGCCCCCCCCACCAGCCCCTGAGCCATCGCCTTTACCCCCTGATACGACCCCTGCTAACCAGCCCCCAGATGATGCTATGGAGGGCTGGGCCGTAGTCCAGGGGAAGCGAGGCAAGTGGAAGGCTCGAGCTCCGCCTCATCTACCCAAGGCAGAGGCCCCCCGGAAGACCAGGAAGGGGGGCACTGATGCCAAACCTTCCGCTTTGCCCACAAGTACGTCCCATCCACCAGTGTCAGCCGGGAAAGCCGTGGTAGCACCAGAAGGTAGTGTCTCCCCTCCACGGGAGACCCTCCCCTCCGAGACCCTCAAGGAAGCCCCTTCTGTCCTGACACTACCCGAAGCCCCCGTGAACCCCGAGACAACCGTCGTGGCGGGTGCCAGCGGGGAGAACCCCAGGGCGATGGAAAGTGTCCTCTCCTCCATGTTTGAGGAGATTGAGGCCCTAGATCTGACCTTGGTTGCCCAGGGGGAGGACAACCTTTTGCCAGCAAACCTCGATTTGGGCGACCACACTCCACCCCTCTTTTCCCCATGCTCCCTCCCCCTAACTGCTGTTTCTGCTCCCACCTCCGAGTAGCCCCTGGACTCCTCCATCAACCCGGCCGCTGATGCCACCCCGCAGACAACCACCAAGCCTGCTCAGGTGACAGCCAGCGCCATGCGGCTGGGACACGAGCCGCCAGAGACAACCCCCATTGGTGCGGAGCAATCGATTTCCTTCCCGGGCGGGGCCCAACAGAAGATAATCCACCTCCTGATGCTGTAGCCGCTAAATTCACCATAGAGCCCACGCCCGGTATCACTGAGAGCTCCCTCCCTACCCTCTTAACCCTCGAGCCTGATCGGGAGGCGCCACCATCCAGCTGCTTGCTTCCTGAAACCCAGAATTTCGCCTCAGCCTCTGCCCCTGCCCCTACCCCTATCCAGTCTACCTCCTGCGATGTTATCGCCGCCCCCAGGGCTGTCTCCTTCTCTTTTCCAACCGATGACCCCCAGGGAGCGGCCTTTGCATTCTCCTGCCCCGACCAATTAGGGGCTGCTATTTTCCCTCCATCGTCCCCTACCGCCCCAGGGTTTGAGGTGGGCCTAGATGGCCCAGCCCATCAGGCACCTCGTCGGGGGTCTGCACCCTGCTTGCCCGTTTTAGTGGGCCACAGGGCTGCACCAAGGGCCCCGCCGGGGAACAACCGGGAAACTGTAACCCCACCCCCTCATGAGCTGCAAGGAGAGCTGAGGAAGTTTTTAGAGGATGTCCGTGGCTCCCGCAACAAGGTACAGCTTGCTCTCCAGCGATGGGGGGATTTTTTTCAAATCCTCCGGGCCACAAGGACCCTCATGGGGGAAGGTAAAGGGACGGGGAAGCAGGATGCCGCGGCCTACTGGCGGGTCCGCGTCTTCCGTGACCAAGTACTCACCTACGGGATGGGTCAGGGACTGTCACGCGGCCCGCTGGGGGATGCGAGCATCCCTGCCAGTGAGGATCCCCCCCGGCCCTCCCCATGACACCTCTCACCATCACAACGTTGCACACCGGGGTTGTAGGATGGGTCTCCGCAGGTCCCAGGTGCTCTCCTTCCTTCGGGAGGGAGGGTACTCTGTGACTTTCCTGCAGGAGACCCCTACGGATCCGACCGCCGAAGATAGTTGGCGGCTGGAGTGGGGGGACAGGGTCTATTTTAGCATTTCCACGATTCGGCAGGCTGGAGTGGCGACCCTGTTCTCCCCCAACCTACGGCCCGAGGTGCTAGGGGTCGCCGAGGCTGTGCAGAGTCGCCTGCTGCAACACCGGGTCCGTATAGAGGGGCTTGTGGTTAACCTCGTTAACGTCTATGCCCCGACATCGGGCCTGGAGCGGCTGCAATTCTATCAGCTGGCATCCGCCTTCCTCGGCACCTTAGATTCTCACGAGTGCCTGGTCCTGGGAGGGGATTTTAATACCACCCTCGAGAAGCGAGACTGCTCGGGGACCGAGCAGTGCCCGGCCGCCGTGGACACCCTCCGGGAGATAGCTGAACGTCACTTCCTTGTGGACATCTGGCATGACCACCACCCGGATGACACTTCCACGTTCACCTTTGTCCGGGTGGAAGCCCATTGGTCGAGCCACTCCCGGTTGGACCGCATTTATCTATCACGCTTCCATCTCTCATGAGCCCACTCCTCCAGCATTTGGCTGGCTCCATTTTCTGACCATCACCTAGCCACCGTGACAGCCTCCCTCTGTGCGGAGAGGCCGGGGCCGGCCTATTGGCATTTTAACAACAGCCTGTTGGAGGATGAGGGCTTCGTGACGTCCTTCCAGGAATTTTGGCTGGCCTGGCGAGGGCAGCGGCATGCCTTTCCCTCAGCACGGCGATGGTGGGACCTGGGGAAGGTGTGTTCCCGGCTTTTCTGCCGCGAGTACACCCGGGGCACCAGCCGACAGAGAAATGCGGTGATAGAGCAGTTGGAACGGGAGGTCTTAGAGCTGGAGAGGCATCTGGCCGCCAACCTCGAAGACCCGCTCCTCTGTGGAGCATGCTGGGAGAAGCGGGAGGAGCTCCGGGCCCTCGAGGACCATCGGGCCTGGGGCGCCTTTGTTCGATCCCGCATCCGCCTCCTTCGGGAGATGGATCGCAGTTCCCGCTTCTTCTATGCCCTGGAGAAAATGAGGGGGGCCAAGAAACATGTCACCTGCCTCCTGGCAGAAGACGGCACCCCCCTCACGGAACCGGCGGAGATGTGTGGGAGGGCCCAAGCCTTCCACGCAAGTCTTTTCTCCTCGGATCCGACCGACCCTAGCGCTTGCAGAGTGCCTTGGGAGGAGCTCCCTACGGTCAGCGAGAGCGACCGAGACCGGCTAGAGTTGCCTCTCACTTTGGCCGAGTTCTCGGAAGCCCTCCGTCGTATGCCCACTAATAAGTCTCTAGGCATGGACGGGCTGACCGTGGAGTTCTACTGCGTGTTTTGGGACGTCCTCAGCCCAGACCTAGTCACCGTCTGGGCCGAGTCTCTGCAGAGCGGAGTCCTCCCTCTCTCGTGCAGGCGATCTGTGCTCGCCTTATTGCCGAAGAAGGGGGACCTCCGCGATTTACGAAATTGGCGTCCCGTCTCGCTCCTCAGCACAGACTACAAAATCGTACCGAAAGCAATCTCGCTGTGGCTAGGGTCTGTGCTGGCGGACATGATCCTCCCAGACCAGACCTACACTGTCCCGGACCGCAGTATCTTTGATAACCTATTTCTGGTTCGGGACCTTTTGGAACTCAGGTGTAGAGACGGTCTGTCATTCGCCCTCCTGTCCCTAGATCAGGAGAAGGCGTTCGATAGGGTGGACCACAGGTACCTCCTGAGCATTCTGCAGGCGTTTGGCTTCGGACCCCAGTTTGTGGGTTTTCTCTGAGTGCTGTACGCTTCCGCAGAGTGTCTGGTTAAGCTCAACTGGACCCTGACCGAACCGGTCAGTTTAGGGCGAGGAGAACGGCAGGGGTGCCCCCTCTCAGGCCAGCTGTATGCTCTGGCAATCAAGCCCTTCCTCTGTCTCCTCCGCAGGAGGTTGACAGGGTTGGTGCTGTGGGAATCGGAGCTGCGGCTGGTCCTGTCAGCGTACGCTGATGATGTGCTCCTCCTGATCCAGGACCCAGCGACTTGGCGCGGGTGGAGGCTTGCCAGGCCATCTATTCGGCAGCCTCCTCCACCCGGGTCAACTGGGTCAAGAGCTCTGGCTTGGCGGTAGGAGACTGGCTGCAGGCGAGCTCCCTCCCACCCGCGCTTCAGACCATCCGGTGGAGCGCGGGTCTGCTGCTCTACCTCGGCATTTACCTTTCTGCCACACATCCCTCTCTGCCGGAGAACTGGGAAAATTTAGAGGGCGGGGTGATAGAGCGGCTCCGGAAATGGATGGGACTACTCCGATGTCTCTCCCTCTGAGGGAGAGCGCTGGTGCTTAATCAACTAGTCCTGTCCATGCTCTGGTACCGGCTCAACACCCTGGTCCCAGGCCCGAGTTTCCTGACCAACCTCCGGACATCGATTCTGGGGTTCTTTTGGTCAGGAACACACTGGGCCCCTGTAGGGGTCCTTCATCTACCCCTGAAGGAAGGAGGACAGGGCCTGAAGTGTCTACACGCTCAGGTCCATGTCTTCCGCCTCCAGGCCCTACAGAGGCTCCTCTATGGTGCAGGCAGTTTGGTGTGGAGCACACTGGTGCATGCCATCCTGCGCCACATCCGAGGGTTCCGATATGACCGGTAGCTCTTTTATCTCCGTCTGGGAGGTCTTCCGCGAGACCTCTCCGGGTGCCGGTCTTCTACCAGGACCTCCTCCAGACTTGGAAACTGTTTTTAATGACCAGGTCTGTGCCGGCCACCGAGGGGGTAGATCTCCTCGCGGAGCCCCTGCTACACAACCCCCAGCTCCGTGTGCAGGTGGCGGAGTCCCGCTCAGTGTGCCAGAGCTTGATCCTGGCAGAAGTCACAAGAGTTGGAGACCTCCTGGACTATGACCGGAGAGACTGGCTGGATCCCCTGACGCTTGCCCGGCGCATGGGGCTCTCCAGACCTCGTACTGCCCGGCGTGTACTTCAGGAGGTGAAGGCCACTTTGCCGCCCACTGCTCGAGCTTACCTCGACCGGGTCCTGCTCCAGGGCACGCCCCGCCCACCCTCTACCCCAGGCCTGCCCCTTTTTAATTGGACCCCTGCCCCGCAGATCCAATCGACCCCACCACCCCTTCACTGCGAGCCGGCTGCATGAACTGCAGCCAGTATGCTTCCAAACCGCACCAAGGAAACATCTATACATGCTCGTGCTCCACACCCTTCATGCCCTCACCCTAGTGTCCCACCCCGACACAAAGTGGTGAGACCTTCTGCCACCTTTGGAGGGTGAGCAGCCCCGGTGGGCCAGTCTATACTCCACCTTGGTTCCGAGGCCCGTCAGGGACATCAGTTGGTGGCTCCTTCACGGAGCTGTGAGCACAGGCATGTACTTGGCGCGGTTCACCCCCATCCCAGATACTTGTCCCTTTTGTGGTGTGAGGGAAACCCTGGTGCACGTACATCTGGAGTGCGCCAGGCTGCAGCCCCTGTTCCAGCTCCTCACAAATCTCCTATTATGTTTTTGGTTGCATTTTTCCCCTCACCTTTTTATTTATGCACTCTCTATCCGTGGCCTCACAAAGTCGCGGGATCTCCTAGTTAAATTCCTCCTGGCCCTGGCTAAAATGGCCATCTATAAAACCAGAGAGAGGAGGTTGGCCGATGGAGTTTCCTGTGACTGTGGGGCCATTTTCCGATCCTCGGTCCATTCACGTATCCGGGCGGAGTTCCTCTGGGCGGCGTCCACTGACTCCCTTGCTGCTTTTGAGGAGCAGTGGGCGCTGTCCAAGGTTCTCTGCTCAGTGTCCCCGTCCGGGTCCCTTTGTCTGACCCTTTGATTGTGGGGGAGAGTAAGGGACCCCAGCCCCAGCCATTGCTGCTGCGGACACCACCACCCTAGAGGGGTCCTTTCACATGTGGGTGCACGTGATCCCGCCCCCCCCCCCCAGATTGTCCACCCCACAGCCTGCCCCTCTTGTTGGGTGCTTTCAGAGGAGGGAATTCTTGGTGACACTCGGGCGTGGCGCCAGGTAAGTCGAGGGGGTGGAAGACCATGAGAGTCGATGAAGCCCCCTCGCTCTGGGCCTCCAGGTAACTCGGAAGGGTGGAAGACCACGAGAGTCGAGGAAGCCCCCCGCTCTGGGCCCAGGCAAGCTTGAACACTTCCCTCCCCTGAAGCTAATGAGAAAACAATTGTGATTGGTTGCTGTGTTATACATTGCATATGCGGCTGTTTTTTCTTTGTGTGTCATGCAAATAAAAACATCTTTTGCTTCAAAAAAAAAAATTACTCTCCTATAGCCGTCTGGCCCGACTCTGTCACAGTAGCCATACATTTTCTGCAACCTACTCTTCTCTGAATGTGTCCTGCCCTCAATCCACATTCTGTTAGCTATTACCCTGGAAAAGCTATTCCATTCACACCAAGTTTTTTTGTTTTTAGTCTTAGGTTCTGGAAAAAGCATAGCTACAGTTGAACAAATTGGTTAATTCTGCCTCTGTGCATGTAGAAAGACTGAAAATAGATTGAGGTTTTCTCATATGTATTCATTATTCTAAAGTATTGAAATAATTTTTCTCCTGGAATATTTTAAACTCTAGCTTCCTCGACGAAACTCAAGTTGTTGCTTTGTGATTGGTGAAATAAATCACCTGGTATTGTTTCTATCCCTTGATTGGCTGGTGATCTGGTATGGTCATGAAAAGGGATTTTGAAGGCTGAGAATTTCAAAGCTGCGTAAGAGATCTGGATCCCCAATTTGCATTAATATTAATGGGAACCAAAATTCTTAGAAGCATTTGAACATATGAAACTGAAGCCTGCTTTCTGCAAGCATTCATGAGTGTGAACCCCCAAATGTGTGAATGATTGCAGGCAGTGGACATAAAATGGGCTGTATACAGTTGAAATATGAACAAATACTTGTGGAATTTTTTTCAGTATTTCACTATCTATAGAAAATGATGGGCCTTTATCTTTCATACCCAGCCAGCTAATTCACCTGAAACTCAGGCTGAGTCAAGGAAGTTTTATATGTTGCTGGCTAGTATTTCCAGTGGAGAGGCTGTTAGAAATGGATTTCTACATAACGTACAATGTTCAAGTTGGTAGTTTGTTATTACTTGCCACATTCAGAGTGTTATGTTCAGGACATACAAACAGAGAAATTAGATACGAACATAAAACCTCCTGTTGGAAGGTTGCAATGTACACTGCCTTCTTTCTTAAACTCCAGAACTCTAATACATAAGAACCCCAAAACAGAGAGAAACCATGTAGGCTGCTCCCTACAACAGAAAGGCACACCTCACCACACCTTACTACAGTATGTCTGTCTCCAGACTGACTGCTGCTCCCACATGCTTCCCTACAGAGCCCCATAGCCTGCAAGAAGGGCCAGGAAATACTCCCACTCTTAAAGTGATCGCTTTAAGTTGCAATTCCAACACAGTCAGTACACCACACAGAATACTGTAATATGCTTCCAGTCAACCTTTCCTTGAAACTTATCTGAGAGCTGCAAAAGCTGCAGAATGTGGGTGCTCTTTTGCGGCCTGATCCTAAGCCCATTGAAGTCAATGGCAGTTTTCCTTTCACTGGCTTCAGTGGGCTTTGGATCAGGCCCATGCACCCTAGGGGCCCAATCCATTTTCCTTTAGGAACTGGAAGTTTTTTTCCATTGACTGTAACAGGAGTTAGATCAGGTCACGTGATAGGCCTGCTAATGTCAGTTACACCCATTCTCCAAGAACTGCATTGGAGGCAAAAAATACAAGCCTCGGGCTTAGCAAAATGCACCCTCCTCCCTCTGTCTCTAGTTTTTAGTCATTGAGAGGAGAACAATTAAACTGAGATCAGACATACTTATAAATAAAAGTAGCTGCAAATGGATATGTGGTCTTCCTAGGCATTTTTTCTGTATAATGACAAAATTCTCTCTCGTAATACCCTATTTTGTGATGCTATTATCAAGGTCCACTGCCTCATGTGGCAGGACAGCATGATCTGCCGAACAATTAAACTGGTACACAGGGTAGCAGAAATTAAAGATGGGAAAACCTATTACCGGTAGTAATTCAGTCTGTCCTTCATGGTATTTATCCTGCTGTCATCAATGTCTGAAAATCCTGACTTTAAGAACTAGTAGAAATGGGTAGTGTGCAGTATAGTTATACCAACTGGCTGAAACTGAATTATGGGCATTGGCCAGCACAATTGTGACATTAGAGTGTCTCAGGATTTTTCTTCACAGTCTAGTGGTTGCAAAGGGTAATTAGAAGAAAATCAAATGTCTGACAACATTTCAGCAACTCTCCATAGGTCAGCAGGTTCACAGAGCTGTAGTTATATTGTTTCTGTATGGGGCTGGACTGGCACTTTGCATTCTGCCCTGAGTCAGGGGCAGCATGCAATTCTGCTTCCCCAGCAGCAGAACTGGGACCAAATTGTGACCCTCCCTTGATGCAGCATACCTTCCCTCTCTGTGCCAATCCAGCTGGCTAGTGCACTGGGGAAGCAAGGCCAGAACTAAGGCTCTATCTACTGCCTGCTCATCTGCACGGGAGAAGGGTTGGCAGCCTGGTGTCAGCTGCCCCATCCCCCACACTCTCTGGCCTCAATATGGGTCGCCCACAGGGAAGTAGGAGGGCTCACCCTTGAGCCCATGCTTAGTACATAAGAGAAGGGAAGGAGGCAAAAGTAAAAATGAATGTATATGTCTCTTCTGCAGGTGGAAGTCTGAATAGCCTCACTGTCTACTCACTGGTCTCCCTAATAAGAGAAAATATGAAATTCCTTTGATTCCTGAGGCTAAATATAAAAAAACCCTCAAAATGAAAAGAACCAACACTGAATCTAATTAAAATAATCTAAGGGTTCAAAGTGCAGCCAAAATAAAGAGGTGATTCTTTTTCTTTATAAAATGGTTTTTAAAATGCCTCTATAACTTTGTTCACTCAGCTACGGAGACATTAGGTTACATAACCTGATAGCTCAACTAGTTTCTGAAAACAGGTGCTTCCTTTTGTGTATTTATCTAGCAAAGATGTCGTCTGTCAGTCATTCATTTCATTCATCCATTGCAGTAATTGTGAGGTTAATCATTAAGGATCAAGCGATATGTAAACAATAAAACTCTTAACAGAATGATTTGCTTTCTTGGCCGGCCAGGTTGTTCAGTCACTTATCCCAGAGCAGGGTGAGTGAAAAATGGATGTAAAATGCTGCCAAATCTGACTGGTGATGAGGTAACAGAGAATCAGGCCCAATACGATTTTAAAAAACTAACCTTTCCTACTCACTTAGCCTTTCCACCACTTCCTCTGCCACTGAGCGTTCCCTCTCCTTCTTTTCCCAGAAAAAGCAGAGGGAACACCCATTCAGTCCCAAGGAACAGTAGGCAGTTTTTACCCCTACTGCCTTCCCTCCATAGATGTTCCATCAGCAGAGATTGAAGCAGGGATGTACTCAGTCTCTGCATGCCCTAACTACCTTGGCCATGCCCTACCCCTAGTTGCCCTTGTCCTAGCCAGCATTGCCCTCTTTCGGAGCTGTGCCAGTCCTCCACATGGCCTCCCAGTCAAGGAAATGTGATGGGATGATTGTTCCGCAGCCACGAGGGAACTCTCTACCAGGATCTGCAGCACTTCCACCAGCATAGAGACTGAAATGAACTGAGCCCTCACTGTCTGCAAGCATTTGTTCATACCTTCATAGAGTTCAAGGTCAGAAGGTACTAGATGATCTAGTTTGACCCCTTGAATGTCAGAGGCCATTAAATTTCACCTAGATGTCCCTATCTTAAACCCATTATTAGTCCAGAACATTTCAAGCCTTAGGGAACTAAATTGTGTGCCACAGGCAGATAACAAGAGAGATCTAGGTGCCACCAATGCCACCAATTTTGGACAGCTCATTTTATACTTGGTGCTATGACAGGCCTTCATTATAAAAGGGACCGTACCTGTATTCTTGCCTGCAGTGAGTGATCCGTCACCATGGTCTTAAACATACTGTTCAAAAAGGGCCAAATTCATATTTGGTGTAAATGGATGAAATACCGCTGAAGTCAATGGAGCTATGTTTATGTGTACCAACTGAGAATTTGGCCCGAAGTGTCCAAAGGTACTGCAGTGTTTAGCAGTTCTCATATTTGCAGCATGAAGGTTATATTTAATCTTGAGAAACTAAATAGTTTAGGGACAGCAACAAAACTTGGGCCTCACCCCGTGAACTGGAATGCTCATCCACTTCTGCTTATGCACTCGCTGCATATTATCAAAGCTTCAGTTTTTAATTGACTTCAGTGGGAATTCTGTGTGTTTAACCAAAGGCAGGCTCTGGCCAACTAACTCATTCTGTGGAAAGTGTGTGGGATGCACTCATTTTGAGTAATAAAATTAGATCTACTTCTGCAATTCACAAACCTTTAACTTCTAATTGGTGACCAAAACGCTCTCAAAGGAAATGGAAAGACGGCTGAAGAAGGAGGGTGTGCTCCTTGAGCAGACTGTCGGAAATAACTGGTCAGTGCTCACATGGTCCCGGGCGTGTTCGGAGCCTTTTTCAGAATGGAAGACCTAGATTTGCTCAGGTGTTCCACAGTAGGCTAGTGTGTGCTGCCATAGCCATGTTTCTATTCAGAGCTAAAAAGGGCACCATTATTATGAGCCATCTTTTGTGTCTGTGAAGCTGCCCCTTTTATTCCTCTGTACAAGCTATCTGCAGCAGAGGTCTGTACAAGGAGGCAGGGAATGGGCCAGCTGCCACGGGACTGCTACTTCTCCTCCCACACAAATAGGTGGGCAGCAGGAGCACTGCAACTCCTCAGAAAGCTCTGGTCAGCACAGCTGATTTCAATGGGACTGCTCATGCAAATAAAGTTACTCATGTATATAAATGTGGGCAGGATTGGGACCTTTCTGACTTCTCCTTATCTCATGGCACAATGTACAGGTTCCCTTTTTCCCAACTGGGAGGCATTATAACATCCTTATATTCAGCCCTGAAAGAAGTTGCTGCACTGTGACTCTCCTGTATCTCATATTTCATTTGGGGTGGCAATACAAGCAGGCAATTCACCACCATCCATATGGACATACTTCGGGCCCAGCCCCTGAAATCCTATTCTTTTGTGCTTCGGCTTGTGGAGTTTGCCATTTTCACTGGAAGGAACAAACTAATTTACTTGTAGGCTGAGATTTTCAAAGCAGGTTAGAGGATTTGGACAGTCAATTCCTATTCATTTTAATGCAAACTGGGAGTCCAAATCCCATTAACCGGTTTTGAAAATCTCAGCTATAGTCCTTGCAAACACAAAGCACTGATCCAATATTGATGGCTGCTATTGTGACAGATATGAGCACAAACATATCTTCAACAGCCATCATACAAAGGTGGGCCATACGTACGAGACTGCGGAATATCCATAACCTGTATTGATACAGAGGGCTATGTATATTTTTGTGTTCCTGGAATCACCAAAGGATGATTAATGCAAAAAATCCCAAGACTGGCTATCTAGTCAGGCTTTGAAGCTTGGCCTCCTGGGGAATAGGGGGAGGGACTGTTTTTACTTGTTTTCAGGAGGCTGGGGGACTAAGCAAGACTTGTGGTATACAAGATTGAGTTTAAACAGACTCAGGGCCTTCCTTTCGATTCAGCAAAATGATGTGATCTCTGGTCCCTGCTGAAGGGTTGGAAGGACTTTGGCCTACCAGGGCCCCAAAGAACTGATGGGTAATTTCTGGTCTGTTTAGTACATGTGTCAAGCCTTTTATTATTTTACAATGTTTTCTCTGTGATACTTTTGTCCTACGAAAAAATTTATTGTGCTTTGTGAAGGCTGGTTGGTAACAGGTGTACACTGTTGTAGCCCCGACGGAGAGAGCAAACCACAGGCGCAGAACCCTGGGCAGAGCTGTTGAGGAAATCACAGTGCGGTGCAGAGGGACTGCAAGCCTAAATCCTTGGTCTGAAGGGAGAGACATGCAGGTCTCCTCCTGAGAGAGATGACAGTGAGAAATCTTGAAACCTTAAGTGGGTGCCCTACAGGAGGCCACGGCCTTTGTGTGTCAAAGGTGCAGTTAACCCTACAGATGTATCATTTTAAAATTGGCTTATAAGGTGTTTCTGCTCTGGCCAATTGTTTTCCACATAAAACTGTACTTTGTGGGAAACTGATGATGCTGGTGGCACATGGATAATATTGGCTGTAATGTATGTATGAGTGAAATAAAATTTAAGTAATAAAACTCAAAGTGTTTCTCAGGGTACATTTCAAATGTTGTTGGAATAAGTAGAAGCAGGGGCAATGTAAAAGAGTTGATATTTGGTAGTCTTAATGGCCCTTTAAAAATACCTAAGGGCAAACCCAATAATGATACTAGTAGAAAGTTAGTCAATTGTCCTCTGAAGAATAATAAGAGTTGTTTTTACATGCATCAGCATGGGGAAAAGGCCATAAATTGTTGCATACGTAGTCCCGATAGCTGGGTTAAGACTCCTAGGATACATGAAAGAAGAACACTTTGGAAAAGCACTGTACTTTAGCAAGGTTTTAATCTTTGCAGTGGACATTTTAAGGGTTTGGGAGGAAAAAAAAGCCAAACAACCACCTTGTATTTGTTGATTCTCTAGAGGAAGGTGAAATATTTACTGTGCCTCAAAGCTCATCTGGTTCTCAACGCCAACAACAGAATCTTGAGAGCCAGAGTCTCAGCTGGTGTACATTGAAGTCATGACAGTATCTTGATTTATGCCAGTTCATGATCTAGTCTTGAATAGTGTCCTTTTGAATTGTATCCACATTTCACATTCCTATGCAAAAGCAAAAAGATTGTAAGGTGTCTAATGTGCGAGAATTATATTGTATGGTTAAGTCCAAATTATGCTCTCGGTTACACCATTTACAATAGTTTCTGTTATACCAGCAGCATTTCTGGTGGGAAAAATAGGGCAGTTTTTTCCCATGGCATCCTATGGCTGTAAGTCATATTCTTTCCTTGATTGACTGATTTTTTTTTAAATCAGGTGTCTCCATTGTTATAAATATTAAACACAATCAACTATGCCAGAAGATTTAAAATCAAAACTCCTCCACTGCATGAAAGGATCATAGCAGAATCTCAGCTGTGCAAATGATCAGAGTTGTTTTCCACCCCTCTCAGTCTCCATTCAATTTTGATGCTTTCTAACTGAATTCAAGGTCTATAACTGTGATGGGCTCTTGTGGGGCACTGATTTTAACATGCATCCTCCACTGGACATCTATGTAAGGGCCAGTCACAATCTAATCCTGAGGATTTTGCTATATCAAAGACAAACAACATGCAAAATTAAATCAAAGTAAAAATGGAGAAAAAAACAAGTTTTATTAAGCCATCAAGGTGTTTACTCCCAAATCTCCTGAATTACCACTTCACCAAGCCGTGTTGTTGCTACCCCATGTGATACCCAGCTAGTAAAATGACAAACTAATAATACTTAGCTCTTATATAGCACTTTGTATCTCTAGATCTCAAAGCACATTTCAAAGGCAGTACCTCTCACTATTCCTATTTTACAAATGGCAAAACTGAGGCAGAGAGGTGCCATGACTTGCCCAAGGGAATAGAACAAGTCACTAGCAGAGCTGGGAACAGAATCCAGGTCTCCTAACTACCAGTCCAATCCTATGCACTGGAGCACATTGTCTCCCAAAGCAGCTGTTCTTAAATTTGTGGCATCATTACCCAACGTTAATGGAAGACAGTCTCTGTCCAAGAGAATTCACAATTTAGGTTATATAAGAAGACTGTTTCAGGAGCCACATTAGCAGGGGATGGTTATGTTTCACAGTATATATACTGACATAAAAGCAACAAGGAGCAAGAAATGCTATAAGGCGTCTGTCTCTTTTTGCAGACGAGGTCAAAAACTTGAATCCATAGAACAGCTGGTTTGAAGGCCCTCCAGAGCTGCAGCATACATTATGTACAATCAAAGTTTTGTAAGGCCTGCCTTAATTTTCCCTCCACAACAGACTATAAACTTGAGGTCCAGGACCACAGCGTTTTCCAAGTAGCTCTGCCAAAGGGGAGACAACAATGTTTAAAAAGAAAAACCCCATGAATTTTCCATCAGTTCTTTAACAGTGAAATAAATAAACATATTCCCTGAGTGAGAACTGTCCGATGAAATCTGAATATTCCCGTTGCTGTGACTTAGACATGCGTCCAGTGGAGCACATCTTTGGAAGCACACCAATGTATCTGAGATCACAATCTGGCCTAATGTGTGTAGCTAGTAAGGAGAAATTCTGGTTCTAATGAAATCAATGGAAGTTTGCCATTGATTTCAAAGGGGCCAGGGTTTCACTTTGTAGTCTTCATTGTGATTTTTATAAGACAGAGCCCTGTGGGGACATAAAGTGCTGACATACAGTGTGTCTAGGTTAAACATTTTTCTAGAAGCAGATTTACACATTTAGCAAGAAACCCCTGTGAAAATATTCCTTTGCTTCTCCTCTCCTTCATTAGTTGATTCCACAGATCAAGACCAATCCGCCAGTGATCTGCATTATTATTACGGTTTGAGCCATCACTTTAAAGCTGTCTAAATAGTTGGCAGCCCTTTCACTTCCATTCATGTTTCCCACTTTCTGTATTATTTTCAGACCTTTTAATTGATGTATTCAGATGTATTTATTAAAAGATTTAACTGGATAGGTTTTGATGATTGTATTCTGATCTGATGGTTATGAATTAGTCATTAAATACTATCAAATTTGTAACTGATCATCAGTCCAAGGCTTTCATTCCAGTGAAAGTGCTCACAGGTTGATATTAACATTTTCTTTGTTTTTGCTTGTCTGTGGTTGGTCAGGCCTTCTTGTGGCATTCTGTGCACAGGTGATAAAAACAGCTCTGAGTTATGAAAGTGGAAAATGGAGCTGGTTGAAATGTTTCAAATTGTGAAATTTTGTGGGGTGGGAGATGGGAAGAAGGTGTATACAATTTTAAGGTTTTCGTAGATTCATAGATTTTTAAGCCAGAAGGGACCATTAGGATCGCCTGCATAACACAAGCCAAAGAAACGTACCACATTTCTGCATTAAGCCCGTGACTTCTGTGTGAGTTACAGTATCTAATTAGAAAGATGTACTTAATTTAAAGACTGAAAGCTTTGGAGAATCCACCACAATCATTGTTCCAATGGTTAATTACCCTCCCTGTTAACAATTTCCACCTTATTTTTACTCTGAATTTATCTAGCTTCATTTTTCAACCCTCGATCTTCTTATGCCTATACCTGCTGGATTGTGAACCTTTGCACCAGGTCAATATCCTCTGCCCTCTTTCTGGCTGCATGCCTCCTTAGTAAGGGAAGGACTTTGTTTAAACTTACGGCAAACTCAAGGGGCCAAGTATGAGTTAGTAGAGTTGCAACAGGGGTGAATCAGGCCCGGGGCTGAAATTGTGATCAGGCCCTTTCTTTCCTTTCTCCTGGGTGATATCTTTGATCTCTCTCTTAATTTTAGGTGTGATCAAAGTTTGATAATCTAAATATGCCAAAAGGGCATTCCTCCCTCATACTATTACTTCAGTATGGATTCACGTATTGGGTCTGCTAACTTTTTTGTTTTAAGATGATGGTAAAGGTTACATGCAGCACTATTCAGACGCACACACCTCTAGTGGTTGTAGATTGAATTGGCAAGGAGGGCTTGAGGAACAAAATCCTTGTATCATTTTCCCAAGATGACCACAGGCACATCACAGCTGCAACATGCCCAGCCACCACTGGGCACATGAAGAGTGGGAGCCTTGTGATGATTCTCGCATAGCAGAACTATACACGATGTCTTCATGCCCTGCAAATGGGCCTTTTAAACCACTTTAAAAGAAAACTCCTTGTAGTATTGTGGTGCAACAAACATTTTGAAAAAGGAACAAGAAATAAATCAACACAAAAACACTCTTGCAGCACAACTGTGGTTGACATACGATTAATCACAGAGCTGTGATTAATGTTATGGTACAGCTGTTTTTTGCATGACTTAGACCTAGCCATTCACAGTATAAAAGAGATCATATATCCTTATGTTGTTTCAGAGAGCTCTTGGCTTAATAATTAAAAGTGATTGATTGTTCCACGCAGTCAGTGCTAGTAATGGGTCAGATTAATAGGAAATTGATCGTAGTTCGAGTGTATTATTGCAAACTGCAGCATTAGCCGCAAATGTATGTAAGCACCTTAGAAATGTATTACACTGTGAAAATGGGGGGATGGGGAACAGATCTTCAGTTACTGTAGATCCATTAGCTTGACTGAGGAACAGACAAGGGATGTCCATACACATTCATGTTGCTGAATCTCCCTGCGTGATGACTGATTGATAAGGGAATGATCAACAACTTTCAGTTTATCTGCTCTTGGGATACGCTTAAATATGTTTTATTAGTTAGTTTAATAGGTTAGTTTAAAAGGGGAGGGATGTAGCAACAGTCCCTTCTGTGCTGAATCCAGGCTCAGACGCAGACAGACCCTGTCTGGTAACTCTGTACAACACCTGCTGTGTTCCTCACTCTGTGAGCTGGAGCCTGGGGTGTGTTCGTGTGCACACACGGCACCCTAGGTCTTTCTCTTATTAACCTTCCAAAGATGTTTATAGTAGGGATGGGATAAATCCATTTCCTTCTGGTCTGACCAATACCATATCGCTGGCCTTTGTTATTCAGCAGACCCTGATGGTAAATAATGCAGGTGGTGATGAGACGGAGCCAACTCATAGGAGGGACCAGGAGAGGGGTTCTAGAATAGTGTCCGGACTCAAGGAAGTGGGTGAGCAGGTTGGGAGGGCCATAGGCAGGAGGAAAGTATCTGAGGCTAGGGAGGGTTCTGAATTTCAATGTGGTTGTGTTGCCGGAGGCAGTAACTGCAGGAGGAGGAAGTAGGGGAGGCATTCTCTGCATTGCATAGAGGTGGTATGGGCACAGAGGACCAGTTTTTGTTTAAAGGTATTTAGGTCCCTAAATATGCAGGTAGGCACCTAGTGGGATTTTCAAAAGCATCTGAATGCCTAGCTGCCATTGACTTTCAAATTCTTTCTCTGGTGTAAGTTACAGCTGCCTCACAGACAGCCTGACTTAGGCCAGTTGGCCTAGAGGTCATTATGCAGCTGGGGATCACTAGAGCAGAAGGCACTCAGGCTGTGCTCCATCCAATACAACTCCTATCCAGGGCAGCTGAGAGTGGATAACCCAGGGCAGTTTCCCAGCCCTTCTGTGCTATGGAAGCAGCTCATGAGGAATGCCGGTCTGGCCCAGAACATATATCAGAATGAGGTCTTTAAGCGATGGTGCCTGGGGCATGAATAAGTTCTTCATCTTAATAGCTTCAGAATCAAATTGAGAGGAATGTACTAGGATAGCCAGTGGCATGCAGGAAGAATACAAATAGTCCCAATGATACTGAGGATAATAATAAACTGTTCCCAATCTGTGCACAATTGGAATGAGACTAGGACTTAAAACACTTTTAAGAATAGTTGATTGATACCAGGCACAGCAACTGTATAAAGAATGCAGTTCTGATGGGCTGAGGGCTATGTGATTACTGGATAATAATAGAAAATCATTCAGGGGGCTTGACTAGATTTCATAAGAAATGTTCTTCATCTGTGCCTGAGCTCAAATTCTCCCAATGAATACAGGCAGCAAAGGCAAGACTGCCACATCTAATGAACTTGGCTATGGCATATATATTTCTGTATTTATTTTCTCATTACATGTGATCTGCTGGTTCATTCTTTTGACAGGCATTCTGCTCTGCCACTACTAACAAAAGAAAAGATGCAGGGTAAGAACCCAGTCCCATTCCCCTTGAAACCAATCAACTTCATGGGAGCTGGGCCTCCAGCAATGTGGCTTCAATGGAGCTATCTGGGACAGGAGGTAGGGTTGTGATGGTGGCTTACAGAGACCACATTCCCGCTAGCTAAGGGTGGAAAGATCATACTCCTGTAAAGGTCAGAGTGGGAAGCTAATAAGAACTGTGTTACCTTTCTTCAGCTCCCTGTCACACAGGGGATGCTTGGGGAAGCCGCTAGCTATAGCTGTTAGTAGAGCTACATCAAAGCCACACGGCTGGAGGCTCAGAGGCAGCATGCAGGCCCTACATGGCTCTAGCAGCTCAGTCATCAGAATTTGTGAGGAACTTGAGGGATCAGTGTGGTTTGTGGTTGGGTCCTGTGGCCTGTTCTATGAAGGGCAAATCCTGTCCCCTGACAGAATGATCAGGGAAGTCTCATGGAGGTTTGGTACCCTTCAGTCCTCCCCCACCCCCAAAGAATTTTCCCATGGGAGGGGGCAGTTGCGCCCAACATTCTTTCCTGGCTGAATTACTTTACTCTGAAAAGGATACTGACTTGTTTAAAATAACTAGACAATTTTGAGCTACTAAAGAAAATTAAAAAAAAAGAACCCAAAGGGCTAACTCTTAGAAGAGCAACTGGAATAAGAAACAGGAACACTTCTGCATCTAAGGGTTTTTGAAATTGCAATGAGTAAAAGAAAATTGTTAGTGCTTCAAAGACAATGCTTGCAGAGATGTTTTACTGACCTCATTGTGATGGCATAATTAGCTAAGCAAAGTCACTTTGCCTGCAATGGAATCACTCACTGGAGTAGGGTTGCCAATTTTGGCTGGACATATTCCTGGAGGTTTCATCACATGACATAATCTTTAATTAAAGATTAAACTTTAATTCCTGGTGATTCCAGGACAATTCTGGAGGCTTGGCAACCCTAAGTAAGCACTACTCCCCATCATAAATGTTTGCCGATTTGGACCCTAAATTATTAATCGTAGTTTGTCTGTTCTCATTCAGAAGTTGCTTGTGAATCGGGTGGCAGCAGATTTCTTTTCTGAAATGCTAAAATCTTATTCTGTCTGGTATTTGCTAACTGCCTGCTTGCACCATACTACTGGATTTATTATTACATTTTGTTGTTGTTATGCATTTAAGGAGCATATAGGCACCCTACACATGGGTTAGAAATACATCCCAGTTCCACAAAGGGCACAACCCTCTATTGCCTTGCACCTTGTGTAGTCACCGCTGTGCAAAGTGGGTATAACACATGTCTACAATCAGAGTATGTTATACCCACTTTGCACTCACCCTGCCCAGATATAAACCACTACATAACATGCAGGCAGTGGAGAATCAGGTGTTCTTACTTATAGCCCCTTTCTTAAATGGGTCACAACCTGATGGTAGACATTATTGTCCTCTTATGCTGGTGTAAATCCATCCTTTCATGCTGGTTGAAGTCAGTGGAGTTACATAGGTGTAATGCCAGTGTAAAGGAGAGAAGAATCCAGGGAAAGAATCGCAATAGTAACCACTGCTCCCATCAAAGCATCTTTTCTCTCTAAATGACTTTGTGGTTTCCTCCTGTATTTACCAAAATGGGGAAACTTTCAAACGCATGATCTGCACTTAAAACTTATACTGGTACACCTATGTTGGGGGTTGAGAAAAATCACACCATCTAGTGACATTGCTACACCAACAACCCCCAGTGTAGCTGCAGCTATGTCAATAGGAGGGCTGGTCTACACTTGAAATGCTACCACGGCACGGCTGTAGCACTTCAGAGGAGACACTACTTTCACCTATGGGTGGGGTTCTCTTGTCGGTGTAGGCCAGGGGTTGGCAATCTTCGACACGTGGCCCATCAGGGTAATCCGCTGGCGGGCTGCGAGAGAGTTTGTTTACGTTGACCATCCACAGGCACGGCCCCCCACAGCTTGCAGTGGCTGCAGTTTGCTGTTCCCAGCCAATGGGAGCTGCGGGAAGCGGCGGGCCGCAGGGACGAAGAGTGCTTCTGTTGGCATACCTAATGTCATTTGGGGAGGTGGTGTTCCTGCACCATAAGCATATATTATGTCTCTACAGGAGGGCTATGCCAATCTGTGTTTCTCAGCAGAATCACAATTTGAAAATAAGCAGCAGTTTCTCTGAGTTGTAGCTGGGGGGAAAAATTGAGAGACTAGAACAAATAATTTTTAATTTATTCTTTTGGTGCTTTTTAACATATGGCATCATTAGTTTTCTGTTGGCACAGAAATTATGCAGGAAACTCCATTCTCAAGTTTTCTCTTTAGTTAGAGAAACTGCCCTACTCTTTTGATTCTATAGATGCTGGAGAAAATATGTGTTGGTAGAGAGGAAAGAATCATTTTGACGTGCCACACAGCTTTGCCAAACAGCTTAGCAGAATGTCTTGCTTGGAGAAAATAACCATCTGCTTAACTTTATAAAGAGGACGGTAAAAGCCTATCCAAGGTTCTAAAAGTGCTGTTGTAAATATTATAAAAAACTAGTCCTAAATGCCCTTTTCATGCTTGTACAGCATCCATACAACAATCTAGCAATTATGTACTTAGTACACAGTAAATGTTAATATTATTACACATTCATAGGCCACATTGCTGGCACACCATCTCTTTTCAGAGCTTGCATTAAAGAATCAGGTGTAGTGAAAATAATGAAAGGTTTTTTACAAAAGATCTTCTTTTGGAAATATAATGCCATGCAAATTACTTTAAGACCTGTGAAGTTTTAGAACGGTTTCTTTCTTGCCGATACAAAAGAAAATGTTTTCCTCCCCCTTCCCACCCTCCAGTATTGGCCATAGGACTTTGAGTGCAAACAACTGGATTTTGTCTGATTGCCTGAGGCTTTGGCTAGAAAGTAAACAATTACTTGATTAATAGTCTTTTAAATGGCACACATGCTCCTTATTCTCTGCTGGTTAAGAAATGTGAAATAATGTATATTAGTCACAGTGATTCACTTGTTCCCTCTGGAGTTGAATGATAACATTAATCAAGCTAATTGTTTCCCCATTTAGAGCTAAGTACCATAAGAAGGCAGACTACATATGATATTTGACACTTTATAGAGATGTCAGCCATCTGGATTTCTCTGTGTGTTGAATATTCTTGCTTTCAGCATAAATTCTCACAGCCTGCCTGTAGCGGGCTAGAGACCTGAACCCTGCACAAGTGCTCAGTGCCGCAGCACATGCAGCTGCTCAAAAGTGCCAGGTCCATAATCCCAATGACTGGTGCTCTGCCTGACATGTTTCATGTGTAAGCCTCAAAGCTAGAGGGCTTAGCATATGTCTCCACTGCAATTAAAAACTTGCGGCTGGCCTGTGCCAGTTGACTCAGCCTTGCAGTTTTGTTCTAAGAGACTGTTTAATTGTGGTGTAGATGCTCTAGGACCCTGAGTGGTGGGAGGGTCCCAGAGCTTGGGCTATAGCCTGAGTCTGAATGTCTACACTACAGTTAAACAGCCCCATAGCCCGAGCCCAAGTCAGCTGGCACGGACTGTCTGCAGGTGTCTAATTGCAGCATAGACATACCCTTAGAAGGATGGAATTCTCCGCTCCCTTTACAAGGGAATAGACAGCTGTAGAGTGGCTTCATTTACATGAATTATTGTTACTTACTCATAGTTCTATAAACTATGTTTTGTTGCTTTAGCTGGAATTTTTTTAGGTTCTTTTTGTATAAATGATGATAGATTGTTGCCATTACTGTACTCTCAAAAGGGCATAGGAATTGTGCAAGATGGTCCCTGGAGCAAGAGGGTCACCCTGACTGACAGGTAGTGGACTCTGGTTTGGGAATGGGATTCAAGTGCAACAAGATTAGGGGGAAGCCTGTGCTTTAAAAATCAGGAGCTCTATCTCAGAGAATAAGGGCTCTGTCCAAGGGTCCCATTTTACTCTGGGTTCCCCACCTGGAGACTGTGAAGTCTGTGTGGAGTGACTGGACTCAACGGGTAGCAGCAATGTAGAGCTGGCTTTACGGCAGGGCCTGACTAGACCAATGGCAGCAGTGCAGTCCTGGCTGCAGCAGGTCTGACTGGATTGGTGGCAGCACAGCACTGACTTCACAACAAGCCCCATGTTGGTAGCGGAGCAGGTGTCACAGGACGAGACCAGGAAGCTGCATATCTGAGGGGGACCTGGTGGTGCAGACTTCACTGGATTATTCGAGTAGACAGGCAGAGGAAAGCCACCCTCTGATGCCTCCCTGACTATAACTGAGTCTAGCTGGCCTTGCGAGTGGATTTTAGGTGAGTGTGGTTTGCTTTGTTGCTAAGAGTTCTAGACTTCAACAAGCCAGATGATTAATTCTTGGAATTGTGCTGGTGGCCCGACTCCTGGTGCGCTGACTGGGTCTTGCTTGCTTTACTATATGTAGTTATCTGTATGGTTTTCGTGTTTCTTGTGTTTGGCTTTTCCTAAGGTACTTGTGGTTCAGTGTTACCAAGGACACTTGTGAGGACTTGCAAGAGGGGAAGAACCACCTGGGAAGGTGACCACTAGGTCACATTTTAATTGCATAGACTCAAAGGGTAGGAGTACAGCTCTGGGAGGTGGCTCAAACCATAGTTTCCTTTATGTTAGATTGAACCTGGCCCTTGGTGTTGCCACTGGCACCTGGCAGAAGTGGTACGTGTGCAAAATAAAGAGTGGTCACTGGTGATCAGAGGGGTGACAGAAGGAGAGCAGGAGTGGGGTGGGTTGTGGCTAGGGTAACAGAGTCTGACAGGAGAACCAATGAGGGGAGGGAGAATGGAGGATTGTGGGTACAGGAATCATGGAAGAAGTGGAGCATTTAGGAGAAAGGAAAAACCAAAAATGGGAGCAGAAGGAGAAAGAATGTGAAAGTGGAGGCTATGGAGGTAGGAAACACTTTCTAACTAAAGGGGTAGTTAAGCTCTGGCATAGGCTTCCAAGGGAGGTTTTGGAATCCCCGTCAGGGGTGGTCTAGGTTTACTTGATCCTGCCTCAGCACAGGAGGATGGACTAATGACCTCTTGAGGTCCCTTCCAGCCCTTCTTTAGTTCTATGATTTTATGCTGTAGGTAGGACAGACACAAATTTGGCAGCACACAGGGGAACAATTTCTTTGTTCTGGAAACAAAGAACAATTTCTTTGTTCTTAAAGCCAGGGGTTTTTAATAATTATTTTTTTAAATTAAATTAATTAATTTAAAAAATAATTAAAACCAAGAGTTCTAGGGGCCCTTATTTTCTGTCCTGCAGAGTGGCTGATTTACAGGAGCTTGGAGTTATTTAATATAATTCAACTTAATGATGTTGCGCCAGTGTAATTTGAGACTGAATTTGGCTTACTATTTCCCTGGTTACTGGCTAAGGTAATTGAAGGTGGGAGAAAAATCACATCTATATTCATTATTCTTCTGTGTTACAGCCTGAATTACCAATTAGAAGGGATGGCAGGAGGAACAAAACATGTCCAAGCCACTTAAGTTCAGAGAACACGAAGCAATACAGGCCAAATTCTTCCTGTCAGTGGAATAGTTGAGGGTGTAATTCAGTACAGAATTTGGTCTTACACATTTTCCACACAATGACTGATTCAAAAGAACAGCATAGAAACACATGGTGATTTCCCTCAAAATCCTCATCACAATCATGTAAAGTTCAACAACAGTATTGCTTCCAGAAAAGCAATTTAAACAGTCTTCTAGTCTGCAGCCCTTAACCAGGAAGCAGGCAAAGTTCAGTATCATTGGTACTTATATGGCCCCCAATGCTGTAGTAGCTGAGTGCCCACAGTCTTTGGTGTATTTATCCTCACAACAGCTCTGTTGGTCCTATTTTACAGATGGGGAACCAAGGCACAGAGAGATTAAGGGTTTGTTTAGACAAACAATTAGTGGGCAGCAAGCAGGGGTATAAATCTGCTCTAACTGTCTGAGTGGATCTTCATGCTGTGCACTAAAATTTCTCCAGTCCACACTGACAGTACACTAGCATGGTAGCATGGCCCACATGGATAGTTTGTATGAAGTAGGCTAATGGGCTGTAGATTTGCACCCTGGCTTGTCACACACTAAGTGTTAGTCCAGGGTCACAGAGGAAGCAGCGACTTGAATTGTGGTTTCCTCAGCTCCAGGCTCTGATCCTAACCGCTAGACCATGCTTCCTCTGAATAAGAGGTTAGTTTTGAGTTAAAAGGCCCAGTCATTAGAGTGGGCTCTATTCTTCTGCCCATGATTTTATCTTTTTACAGTCATATGAAACAGAAATGTAGGTGCAGTTTTCATCATCCTTTTCAACATCAGCCAGTATTTTAATGCACGCTTCGCGCAACAGACAGCTACAGCCTGCTAATCTGTTCTGTTAAATGGGGCTCTCTCTGTTTCCTGACAGATGGCCAGCTTATGCCCTCAGAGATACAAGAACGTAGGCTCCCTACCCCAAGAAGACATCATCTCTTCTAAACACAAGAGCATCCCTCATCTCTACAGCACTTTCGCCCTCTTACCAAGAGCCTTGTAGGGCTCTTTTGTAGGGTTGGTATCTGCATGATGGGCAGTGGTGGGCAAAGTGACTGGACATCCTGTTTTTTCCAGGACTGTCCCATTTTTCAACTATCCTGGAAATCTGGAGCCTTAAAACTGGACACATAAAGCTATTTGTTTTTTGCTCAGCAGCCTCCCTTATTCCTCCTCCCTAGCAGGGGTGCTACTGCAGGGGAATCCATTCTCCCCTTGTGGCCTGATACCACCCATAGGACTAGAACGGGTAAAAGTTTTCCAAATTTTGATTTTTATGAAGGGAGCTCTGCTGCATGGTGGCAGCTGCCTCCCAACTCCTCTCAGGGAGGGAGGTCTCATTGGATATAGAGAAATAAGGTGTAATTTAAGGCTCTCAGGGTCAGCCTTAATTCACACCAGAAATCCCAGTGAGGATGATGTATTAGAGCTTTCCCCTTTCCCCACCCATCAAACCTTATTCCCCACAGAGCACCTACTTGGGAGGTCAGGAGGAAAGGGGAGCACACCACATAACTGCTCTATCTCCTTCTGAGCTGTCCCAGCCCTGGGTTCACTTGATCCGTACTCCTCACCCAAGCAGAGGGGTAATGTATGGCCCTTAGTTTGTATTTGTTTTACTGGAAATGCCTATGTTGCTTGGTTAACTGAGTCCCTGAGGGCTACAGTTTGAATTTTTATCAGTCAGACCCCACTTTCTTGGGCTAGACTCTTAAGCCATTTATCCATTCCCACTTTTTTTCTGCATTATTAAAATATCAGTAAAGAAGTATTTTTAAAATGTGCAACCAAACAATAAATAGTATCCAGAGAGTGATCAGCTTCCTAGGTGAGGAGGCATAAGGGGATCATTTATATAACCAAGTTATTGGAATAAATTATGCTCAATAAACTGGTTTCACATCCACCTGCTGCAGACAATAATGAAGGAATAACCTACAGTATGCATTTGGTTAAAAAATAAAAAATAAAAAATTGCCCACTCTTGATCAAACCACTCTTGTTTCAAGTGCTCTGCCTTTATAATTATAGAAGAGATGTAGGGCTGGAGAGCCCTGCTTTTCACAGCATAGCAGAATACTATCAGATCTCAGCAGCACAGAGACTGCTGATAACCCTTTTAAAGCATAAATCATTCCAAACTTTTTAGGTCAGCCCCTGAGAACAGAGGGGAGAATCACTACCTAAGTACTGAACAGGGTGTTCGAACACAGTGTGTATACTGGTAACATTCTGACATTCTGGTTATAATACACGCATTTAAGATTATTACACTGTGAAAGAGTTCTGGGTTCACAAGGGTTTTCAGAGAAACAGGAGGTTGCTGCTTCTCAATCTTTTCAGGGCCAGCATTACAGCTGCAGTTTCGACTCTAATGACAAGCGGCTAGATCATCTGCTGTTGTAAATCAATACGACTTCAATGGAACTACACCCATTTAAAACAGCTGAGGAACTGGCTGGCTTCTTTTTCTGAACAGATCCGCTTATAGAGTCCAGCTGGTTACCTGATTCTGTTCTAATGTTGCTTTTACACAGTGTAACTCTACTGATGTCAGTGTGGTTACTCCTGACTTACACTGGTGTAAGTGAAAGCCAAATCATCACCTAAAGTCTAGTGAATGAAACTCTGATCATACAAATTGGCTGGGCACCATCCTTAATATTTCAAAATTTCTGACCAGAACAACTGATTTGTGAGCTGTGTGACACTTTGACAGATTGTCTCACTGTACGGCATTGTGTCATTTATTGCCTCCAAGATTAGGTGAAAAGAGGCAGATCCAGATTCTGCTGGGTGCAGCAGAGAGGGGGCTGTCAAGGAGCCCATTATCACTAAGTGATTCTAACCATGATCCTAAACTGAAGAACTCAACATGATTTATGCCATTAACACCACTGGGAGCAGGATCAAGCCCTCTCTCTCCAGCCTGACCTGCGCTGAACAGCGCCAGCTGGTGATACTTGGAGCACATCTTTTTGTAGCCACCCTCCCGGCTGCCCGGACACATTCCTTGTGTGTTGGGAGGAAGGCAGAGGACCCATGTTCGCTGCGTCTACACCTGCTCAGGCCTCCCCCATCTGATGAGAGGTTCTGGCTCCCTTTGTGTCGTACAAGTGATGATTAGGGAGCACAATAGGATAGGGACTCTGGCCTCTCTCTCTCTCTCTTTTTTAATTAAAATGATACTTCTCTGCAAATGGACATCTAGAAAACATAAAAATGGTGGGTTTACTTTACCAAAAAGGTACAACAGATGGACACATTTATATCTTACTGTTTTCCTTCATGTGCACACAAGTTGAGTAAAAAGATGCTGTTTCTCCATAGAATACAGTATTTAATAATTAGCATCTGCTCAGTGGGATAAACTTTCTCACATAACTGTTTGCAGGCTCCGGACCTCATTGTGCGATGTTAAAATACTATGCTTAAGCTCATTTACGGACAAGACAAAGCAAACAGCCAAAATCCCATCAAGATGAACCGCTAACAGAGGTGAATTAAGGTTTCCTGGGGTCCTGGGCCAGAGCAAGTCGCTCTACCCTTTCCGCTTGCGGTCCCACGCCCATTCTGCCCCCCTCAACCTGAAGCCCCGCCCACAACCCCACCACTTTCTGCCACCCAGGGTCCTCCAATTGCATCCCCCCACTGCAGCCCCACACCCGTTTGCTCCTTTATCTCCCTCCCTCCCCATCCCACTCTGGCCCCAAGACCAGAGAAGCTCTGTTGCCGCACCATGGCCCCGGGGTAGCTTGAACTGCTGGTCTCTATATTGTACTTGATCTATGATTAAGTGATGGACTTGTGTCTCCAGAACTGTCCTGATACTTTTCACATGTGTTAAATTCACTTAAAACTTCCCTTTGGAGAAATGCAGAGAAATGCATACAAAGTTGTAAATTAAAACATTGGAGGTGTTTAGTCTAATATTTACCCTAATATCTTTATGTTTCTAATTATAAGATTGTTTTTTTGAGTAATGAAGCCTCTGAACCAGCAATTCCAGACAGAGTTTGGAATACACGTGTGTAGTATGTAACAGTATGTTTTATTTTAGCTCTAAATTTTGGCACTAACATTAGTGTTTATTCTATAATACATAGTGAGCTAGATCCCTAGTTAATGTGTATCAACATAGCTCCACTGACATCAGTGGAGTTATGCTGATTTACACTAGTTGAGGATCTGGCCCTGAATTTCTATGAAGTTCTTAAATCTTGATTTCTTTTTGGAATTCTAAAGCAAGGGTGTTCAGTAGCATTTTAAGTTGCAGGTGCTCCTACGTTAATTCTTATTTGTGCTCTGCTGTTTGTTAAACAACATTTACTCAGAATTTTCTCTTGGTCAGTAGAAATTGAAATTGACAGGCACAATTTTCTGCAGGGAGAGTGGAAATGTAATGAGAAACTTGGTGCCATGGACGCTCTTCCATGCAGGTATGTGAGAGTGACTGTGCTCTCGTACAATGTGTGTTGTGTTTCTAGGAAAAAAACAGGAGGATTCCACATGAATGCTACTTGATACCATGTTGAATTGTTTCCCTCCATTAAGTACCTCCCCAAAAATCAGTGTACTGACTTCTTAGGAATATTCACACTGAATATCAAGCAACCCAGAGCTATTGATCACAGCCAGTGCTATGTTCTTTATTATATTCAATTATTATTTTAAGGCATTGATATGTTGGTTTACATGTATGGTATTGGTAATGTTAGGAGTATTGCAATGCTTTCTATATGTAAGCACGCATAAGTAGCTTATCTGTAGACAGTGGTTGGTTTCCATACGTATACCTTTGGTCTAGGTAGTTTGATTTGTGCAGTTTAGGGATGTGTTTAATCTAATATATATTTTAGATATTCCAGATGCCAAATGCCATCTCTCTTCCAACACACACAAATCTGGATAATGACCCCTTTGGACAATGTCCACTCCCACTGACTTCAGTGGGCTTTGGATTAGCTCCCTAGTGAAGTTAACCCATGCTCGCATCATGACTTGTAAGGAATGAACTCTGCTACCACCGTTCTTCAACATACACTGGAACTTGGAAAACAGCTCCGCAAGCCTGAAAAGACTTTTACTTCTTAGTGAGCAGCTCGTTGCTGCAGAGATTTTAGTGCGGATTCCCCCAAAGCAGGATTTGCAGTCTATGAAGGTATACTGGAAATTTCCTTGTCTTCTAACACTGTTCACATTTTAAATGTATTACTAAAGGGCTAACTTTTGCCCCCAGTTATACCTACACAACTTCATTAAGTCAATGGAGCTGCACCTGAGGGCAGAATTTTGTTCTGAGTCCCTGATCTCGCAATGAGCTTTGTGTAGGCAGAGCCCTAGTGAGCAGGACTGGGACCTAGGGTTTGTATTTTAAGCTCTTTGTCAAGGTGGCGATACTCCATTAGCTCCACTGAGAAATCCCTAAATGCCAGCTCCAGAGAAAGTATGAGAGGTCCCAGCCCACTCCTAGGCAGATTGGCCTAAAATGCCGTAAGCAGTGAGAAAGGATGAGGAACTCTAGCCCACTCCCACTCAGACTGATTCAGACATGCTAAGTCCCAAAGAAAAATCATTCACCTATGTAGTCAGCTACTTAGATACAGAGTCCTGAAGAGAAAGTGAAAAGAAATCCGTGTTTAGGAACTTTTGGAATTGTAGAGCATTACCAAAAAGGCGCATTTAACTCTGCAGAATGGCACCCGTTATTTCTGATGGGGCATTTTAAGCCACTTTTATTCCCATAAGCAGAGTTGCATCTTGGGACAGGTTGTTGGTGTCGTGTGTGCATAAGTGCGTGCATGCTTTTGCATGTCTCTCTTTGAAAATCTGGGCTTTGCTTTAGGTATAGGTTAATGTTGCCGCGGGATGTTTGTAAACACTAAACAATGTGTGTCCTTGCATCATCCTCATCGATATCCTAACATTTGCTTTGTCCTCCAGCATGAGATAATTGTTGACATAAGGCTGCCATAAACTGTTGCTGACGACCTGTGGGATTAATGGGCTGTGAAGAGATGGCAAAGTATTAGATTTGTTCCTCATTCTGGATTATAGTTTGATCAATTGTACTGTGTCATGAAGGTCCATATCAATATGAAAGTTCAGGATTACATGAAGTATATACGGTATTTTACAATATCATCACTAGTACTTTTTTTAATGGGCTTTGTTTTCTCTGTACTCTTTGAATGATCTCTGCATTCACTGCTAGATTGCAAAGGGCTGTTTTGACACTATTTATTGCTCTAAGCTAAATGCTTCAGCATTAGAAATTGCCAGTGATCTTTCTTTCAAGAAGGGAATGGTGGAAAGGGAGAGAGGACATTTTATGTAGTAATTGTCTTTTAACCAATTTAGACTCTCCATCGGAATATTAAAAGAAGTTACAGCATGCTTTGCCTCTTGGGGACCTTTTCATGGCTCCATATTTTTCATCACTGAGGACAGAACTCAGGGCATCAAGGTCTAGAAACAGAAGTCTTAACCACTTGTATCTAAAGGACAATCGCCATTAGCCACCACAGCACTAGGGCTTTATCCCCCATGGATCAGTCACTAGATGGCGACATGATAGCACAGACTTCAACAAGTTGGACAGTCCATCAAGCAGCAGGCAGTGGTGCATCTATTATATACATACTACCTATTTGTGATACGTACCATCATTTGCTTTGAAAACATTAGGAAAACGGTGATGCTCCTAATTCCATCTCCTTGCTTTGCTCCTCTTTGTTTCCTCAGGACACAAATGATGTGTAGGCAAATTTAAATATGCTGAATGTACTGTGTGTGGCTGGAATCACTGGGTGGAAAGTCTATGGTGTGTGTTATACAGGATAATCACATGTTAGAAGCCCATGTTAGATGACTATACTCATCTCCAAATTTCCTGTAGAAGAAGGTCCAATAGGTATATTTACATGCAACAATTTTTGAAGATAAATATCTTGGCTTCTTTTCTTTTCTTCTCCCCTCCTCCCCCCAATTTGAAAACCAACGCCTGCATTTTCAAACATGACAGGTGATCTTGGGTGCCTTAAATTCTAGTTGCTCAACTTGAGCTATCTTTAAAAGGCCTGATTTTTTCTGATGAGTGGGTGCTGTTCAAAATGCATGTACCCCCCCACCACCCAGATGGAAAGTTCACTGTGCCAATTGCCGTGCATAAAGCTCCTGTCCAGCTCCTGGGTTATCATTCATTTTACACCAGAAGAGAAATTTCTCTCTTCCACAAAAGTGTACTTCTCTGACATTTTATAACCTGCTTCCCACTGCCAGAAGTTGGGGGAATGACTTAGTGGCACTGACTTGCAAATATTGATTATAGCCCATTGACTTCAATGGAATCATCACGATTTGAGAGCAGCATCAGGCTCTCTGTTTTGAACTGTGTGCATCTGAGATTTATTTGTGCTGCTGTTTCAGTACTGCCCTTCCAAGTACAGGTGCTAATTAGGGGCTAGACTGAGGCCTTCTTGCATAATCATGCAAGAGGGTCAGGAAGAGAAACTTTACTTCCTTGCATTGGCCACCCAGATTGTGAGCAGCGGCACAGGGAAAAGAGCAGTCTCTGTGTGGGGTTGCTGCATTTTCTTATCCTACTCAAGTGGGTGAGGAGTAGGTAGCCTTGGCTTTGATCCCACAGTTCACCAACTGGCATCGTTGCACTGGTGTGCAGGGAGAAGTATGCTGCACCTGGTTTTGACCTGCCACAAAGTAATTCCCCTTGCAGAGCAAGAGGGAAACCAGAAGGCAGATTGTGACTTGAAACTCCAGTCTGCCCTTGGGACAGCATAACATAGTGCTCAGGACTCGTGACTGAGCCCCAAGGATAGGCCCCTGCTCCAAAATTCAGATTTAAATCTGAACCTCCTCACACTCGCAGTGTATATGTATTAATATCCAGGGTTTTATTTTGACCCATTACAGAATTGCAGCAATCAACAGTGAAGTTACAATCTGGGGTTTTGCTTTGGGCCCATCTTTCACAGTAACATTGTTGTATTTCACATGAAAAGCTGGAACCTTGGCACTGACTCCAAATTATGCATTTCAAAGCATTCCCCTGTTCTAAATAAACAGCAGCCGCAAACTCAGCCAGGAGGAAAGGTAGAGGTCGAGGCGTGACATTCACATTTCCACCCTCCATGAATAAAGAGACAAAAAAGATCCACTGAACCAGTGAAAGAGCTAAGGGCTCAGGGACAGGGAAGTGAAAATTCACCAGACACTTGTTAGACTTTGCATGAAGGGTTTTAAATAGATGGTTGAGGAGAGTATGTTATCTCTGCCAAAGTAATGAAAATCAGATTGCAAAACAAATTAATAACAAAGGGCAGTATCTGGGCAAAAGTGGCTGTACACACTTCTGATTTATTCCAGAGAGGAATATGACTAAGAGACTATAGAATAGAACCAGATTATATTATAATTTTTAAGTGCTACCTCTCATGTTGATGGGCATGAAGAGTTCCCATTTCCCTGTGCTCTGTTTAGTAGTACACATGATTAGATGATACTAGACAGGATAAACCATATTTTGTGTGAACCCTGAGCTTTTTGGTTGGCCTGCTTGATTAACCATACAACAGGAACCACTCACAGACAGATTTTTAGGCAATTTTAAAAAAAATTTATGGGGGCTTGGGGATCAGAAGCAAATGGAAAAAACATCAGCTGAGTAATAAAACTTATAAAAGATTAGAATATAAAACACATTTAAAACTGTCAACCCCAGCTGTCTGTACACAACCATCTGTCTAGCTGGAAAGGAAGCCAAAAATGTACATGGGTACATAGGTTACATCTACACAGGGATAAAAGACTAGCGGCATGGCCATGGTTGGCCTGGGTCAGCTGACTTGGGCTCAGGTTGCGGGGCTAAATATCAGTGTTTAGGTGTTTGGGCTCCGGTTGGAATTTGAAATCAGGGACCCTCCACCCTTGCAGGGTCCCACAGCTTGGGCTCCAGCCCAAGGCCAAAGATCCTTACCGCAATTTTTCAGCCCCAGAGAAGAAGCCCTGCGAGCCCGTCAGCTGACTCAGGCCAGCCGTGGGTTTGTATCCCTATCTAGAGATATCTTAAAGGCCCAGGGCTAAATTCTCTGCTAGTATAACTCCCTTGACTTCAATGGAGTTACACCAGCAAGAGAATTTGGCCTCCAGGTTCACTCAGGGTGTACATTGGCTTCTGCAGAAGCTGGTGGAAGTCAGTGGAAAGTCCACCAGGGAGAAGGTTGAAGTACTATGAAGTGTAGTAACCTCTCCTTCCACTGCTGGGGTTTCAGGAAGCCAGCACAGCACTCACTAAATAGTAAGCCACAGGATGGCTAGGGCAGACAGGGAATGCATTGATATAACACATTCACTCGGCAGGTCCCGCCAGCTGGGCTCCTATGGAACCTTACCCCATACATTACAACAGCTGTGTCTGGTTGGGAACATCGGATGGAAAGGTGGCAGCCCTGCCACAGGGTACGTTTCTCAGGGGGAGAGTAGTGCAATTTTCATCTCCCTATCATCTCACATAAATATAGTCCTCGGAGGGCGGGGGGGGGGCATTTGTGAGAGAGAATATGTCTGTAAGAACCCTTTTTAACCCTTGTTAAACATGAATGCCAATGCACTGCCAGTATACGGTCCAATAACATTGTAGCTGGCCATTAAAGGAAACTGGGCTCAGCTCTCCTGTACCAGTCCAGGTGAACCCATTTGGGCCAATTAAGAGGGCGGGGAAGCACCTAGGGGCTAAAAGGGGCCTGATAAGAAAGCTCGGGGAGTCGGAGCAGATTGAGTCAGTCAGGAGTCGGACAGTAGAATGCCAGGAGAGGAAACCTGTCAGAGAGAGAAGCTGGTTCCTGGGAGCAGGCTGAAAGCAGGAGAGCAGCAAGTGGGTTTGCTGGCTGGTATTGCCAAGGCTGGAGAGAGCTGAAGGCAGGAGGAGGAGCAGCAGAGGGAGTTGCTTGCTGGCTCTAAGCCGGAGAGCTCTAGATCCAGAGGTACTGTGAGAGGGCCGGGGCAGTGAGGGATGCTCCAAGCAAGGAGGTTGTGGGAGCTCCTGCTGGGAGTAGTGGGGTTACCCCCAAGAAGGAAGGGCTGGAGTGACTGTCCTGACAGACAGTTCAAGTATAGCAGAAGACACCGCAATGTCTTATGTCAATAGCCAAGGAGATGTATGATTTTTAGGGACTATGTGCACTGGGGTGAGATGGATTATGCTATGGGACTTCTGCTTTATGTTTTGTTAATAAAGTATGTTGATGGACTTGAGGACATGCTTGCTTGGAGTTACTCAGGACACAGGAGGCAAACTGAGGTGAGGCCTTTAGGTAGGTTGACCAGATGTCCTGATTTTATAGGGACAGTCCCGATTTTTGGGTCTTTTTCTTAGATAGGCTCCTATTACCCCCCCACCCCATCCCGATTTTTCATGCTTGCTGTCTAGTCACCCTATCTCTAGGTCACAAGGGGATGCCTGGAGAAGGCCATGCACCTACAGATCCCCAGAGGTTTATTTCTGTAGTCCAGATTTTGCTACGCTAAGGAGTTTATGTGTTGAAGGGATGCTGCTGGAGGCGGTGTAGAAGAACAAAGTGTGAATGATGGTACGCATTTTCAATTTTTTCCCTTCAGCAGAAAAACATCTATGAAATACAAAAGCCAAGTTGAAATAACACTAAGTTTCTGAAACAAGCACAGAGAGAATTTCACAGCCAAGTTTGCAATTCTGTGGCATAATCCACCTCATTATATTTAGATATCACCGCATATAATAGCCAACAACCCTCCAAATGCTATCGTTACACAATAAATTGTTATAGCTAAATATGCAGCTCTACATGCATTATAAAGTTCTGTTTTTTCATACACATAGATATGTTCAGGACATACCAACAGAGAAAACCCTCAGTTCTCTTGCTTGAAGGTTACAGTATAACATGACTTTATTTCTTAGAATTCAGAATGATAACACACAAGAACCCCAAAACACACAGAGAGAGACAAAGCAGGCTGCTCCTTACGGCAGAGAGGCACAACTTCATTCTAAGATAGCTGTCTGATGAACTGACTCTGATTGCACACTTTCCTACAGATACCCCTAACCTGCAAGCAGGACCAGGAAACCCCTTAAAACTTAAAGTGATAGCTTGTCATTTTAACACCATTTAAATACACCACAATAATAAAAAGGTTCTTTTTGGACCATAAGCTCCCAAGCTTGGTCTCAGCCCAAAGATGGATTTTATTTGGAAAATCTGAGTAACAGCTATTCGACCATTCTTGCGGAAGCTGTTGTTTCCCACTAGAGGCCGAGTCTAGCTGCCACCGGCATCAATGGGATTTGAATCAGGCACTCTCCCTGTACACTTGGGTTCAGCTTCTGATAAGGCTGCAAATTAAATGAGCATTGTGGTCTGTTCCTAACCCCGGTGGGTCTTCGTCTGCTTTACAAAGCCTCCATACGGTTTAGCAGAAGGTGCCAGTAACGGAATAGCAGGAAAATTACAAGTCATGACACAGTTGTGGAGCTTTTTGCCACACCACTCCTGCAATCCACCATTCAGCTGTGGATTCCCCGCCTGCAGGGTGAGTTCCTTCATAAAAGACCCTCTCTTCCTGCAGCACTGGTGGAATTTTTAGGCTGTGGGACAGTATACCTAGGTCCCAGGAGTTTTACCACTCCCTGCTCGCAACCTCCAAAATGAATAATAGAAACTTAATAATAATAAACTGAAGAGACTGCAATTAGAGAACATTTGTTGCAGCAATTTCTTTTCCAATAGATTATTCTGAAATCACTTCTGTTTCAAACTAAGCTCCCAAGCAGTCCATTTTTATTGCCTCTAACACCTGCTCGGTTTGTTTAACCTAAAATAAAAATGAGCAGGAAAATATAATGCTAGGAGCTTATTTGGTTTTTACTGTTATAATCCAATAAGAATCATGTCTGGGTTTTGTTCCCCAGAGAGCAGAGTAATTTTTGTTTGGCAATAATATTACAGGCAGTTAGGAAGAGAGACCCCTCTATCATATATATGTGTGTGATTTTTCCAGGATTAAATAGAGTACAGAGCTCTAAGCACTGGAATGAATTGAGATGCAACTGACGTGCTGTATAAATTCAACATACAGTAGCAGTAAACCTACGGAAGATCTGCACATTGTGAAATCTCACACCAATAGGTTACAATGATGAACACCAGGCAAACAGCTATCAAGAAATAAGGAATTCCTCCTTCTGTTTTTACTCATTGAAAAAGTCCCATTGAAGATGATAGGAATACAGTACTCATGTGTGAGTAAGGTGAGCAGGATTTGGGACCTTTTCTGTGTGTACTACGTAAAATCACAGTCCAAGAACAGCAGGAATTCAAAGGGATTTATAACAGGTTAGAGGAATTACAAGAAGGCAGTTGCAAGTCACAAAAGATGTGCTGGGTCATCCCATCTCTACTCACCTTCCAAACACCCCACCATATGCATATGGGGAAATCCTATAGATTTTAATAGGGATTAAACCAATAGGACTCTACAGACTTGACAGGTGTCTAGAGCAATGACACTAAATACCTATAGAATTAAACAGAGAAAGACCATCTTTATGGAGGCTTCATGAGCCATCCTATAAGAATTCTACGGCAGGGACAGAGTTCCCTCTTAAATTCCATAGGCTGATCTAAAAATCCTCTAGAAAAGTTATCATTCTCTCTGAAATTTGTCTAGGATTTTTCTAAGAGGGATTGTTGCTTCTTTCTCTTGGGATGTCTCCTTTTCCCCATCTGGTGCCCATGTTCCCTATTTTGCTCTCCCCACATGCGAACTGTCAGACACTCCCATGGCTGGGGCCAACCTCTTTCCACACACTCTTTGCTTCTCCGGAAGATTCTGACTCCCATACGCTATCTCAGCCCGTTGCTAGCTCTGAGCACTCAGGTATATTACTACTGATTACAGATCAGTGATCCAACTTTATACACAAGAGTTTTGCACTCCCATTGGGCATGGGATTATTTTACAAACTCGTAATTGGCAAGACGCTCTTTGAAACTGAATCCTTACAGAAGTCTCTCTGGTGCAAGGCAATCCCAGCTCTGTGTTTGGGTTTGAGAAATTCCCTCCCCTTAGGGGAAGC
The DNA here is from genome assembly GCF_965140235.1 of Caretta caretta. Taxonomy (NCBI): domain Eukaryota; kingdom Metazoa; phylum Chordata; order Testudines; family Cheloniidae; genus Caretta; species Caretta caretta. The sequence continues at coordinate 187,832,586 of NC_134207.1, read as the reverse complement.
ACTGGGAGGAATTCTGCCTCAGCGAGGCAGGATTGTTCCCAGGGATATGCTTGATGCACAGAAGCAGCGTACCTGCTGTTACATGGCTTCTGGGGCCACAGCACACTCACCACGGCTTACCCAGCCAGTTTTGCTGGCTAGCAATTGACGCTGGGGAGCTATTGGGATTGTAGGCCTACTGTTTACCTGCCCTTCCTCACCATCTTTGGGGTGTCTAACCCCAAAGGCAGCACAGAGACTGCAATAGTTTCTGGCTTCTGCAGAGAGGTGTGAGACAAAGGGTGTAGGGGGCTGTGTGCTTCCTACTCCTCTGTAGCTGGCACAACCGGCCCCTGAGTGAGGTGATCTTTAGCAATGGTGTACTGCTCCCGTCTCAATTAAGGTCAGGTGTTTCAAAAGTGACCAGTGCTGACTTCAGTGGAGCAGGGTTAGGCCCATGCTGACCATTTTTGGCAAATGGATCCAAAGTGCTAATATGCACCGCTCAGTGCCGTGCTTTTTGCAAAGGGGAGGTCCAGAAGCGGGGAACGTTGCTTTCCAAAACAAAGCACATCCCCTTCGCTCCAAGCTTAATGCTGGATCTTCGCACTTTTCTAAACCGACAATACCTGGAGCACAGCTCCAAGCTCAGAGAGAAAAATCCTCTCTCATCACTGCCAGATAAAGGCCTGATCTTGGCCCATGGAATTCTCTGCGAGTCACCTCACTGAACTGATTGGTTAGTAAACTTAAACAGGACCACAGTGAATACAAAAAGACAAGGCAATCATACCTGACTGTCAAATGACAAATTCTGTCTGAGACAGCTTAGCAAAAGGACAAGCAGCCATTCTTCAGGGGTTTATGCTCTCTTGGTGAATTTGACAAATACAAATATTTAGTAATAGATGAACTGTCTAGGCCTATTAAATTTCATGCCGTATGGCAGTTGTGAATTGAATAATTGTCACCAGCTGTTTAATGACTTTCACTAGAAGCCCCTGTGAAAGATCTCATTTGGCTCTGCAGTCCTAGGAATCAGAATAAAAATCGAGTGCGTTTATCATCATACACTAGCTGTTCTGTTTCGTGGCCTGGGTCTCTAAACAATCTGTAGGCTGCATTTTGCCTTGGAGTGACATTTCAGGGTCCTCTCGGAGTCTAGATAGTAAACTGAAGTCAGCATGCTGTCACAAAACCCTCCACAGCATGAGACACTTTTGCCCACATGCATTCAACTTGTGTATTTCATTAATATCTTGTTGTTTGTTACTAGCGATAGTTAAATTTACTGCTATTTTTACACTATTCCCTGAAAAGTTGACAAACAGCTTAACTGGTATGTGATTCCAGGCACCTTACTTTGCCTGGGATCTTAGTAGTCACCCCTTTTTTCTAGTCCAGCTGTTATTTTTGGTAGAAGATGTAAGGAGAAGCTTTAGGCTTTAGTTAGTAAGTGATTTTTTTTTCTTCTTATCACCATTATTGTTTGGCGTTCCTGACGTTATTGCCTTTGCTCAGTTGGATTCGTTTTTATTGTCTTTCTGTCTTGTGAAATCTAATTTCTTAAATTACAGTTTTGTGTTTTCTGTGGTCTGGAGTTGGGTTAATTCAATTGCAATATTCTGACATTTTCAGTCAGACTGGACCAAGCACTGGGGACCGTACTGGAAGGAACAGCCCTGCACTAGCATGAGCTGACCAAGATGAGATCCACTATACGCTTTATATGCTTGAGTTCTGTTATTCTAAACCATTGGGTTGAGAGCATTCCTTGCTTCCTTCACAGACAAGGAGAAGAATGGCATGAGCTAGTGAAGTATGATGAATGAATGAGCTAGTCAATGTGAATGAGCTAGTGAAGCATGATGAATCCTCAGCTTATGGGGCTGCAAATCTTGTCCAAATTTCCCAAGGCTTCTTTGGTCTGGAAATGGAACCAGAGATCTTGTATAATAATATCGGGCTCTAGCATCGTGCTTTTCATCTGTAGATCTCAAAGCCCTTCACAATCTTTAATGTAAAAAGAATACAGACTAACACGGCTGCTACTCTGAAACCAATCTTTAATGTATTTATCTTCACAACATTCCTGTGAGGTAGGGAAATGCTATTATCCCCATTTCACAGATGGGGATTGAGGCGCACAGAGACTAAGGGCAGGTTTACACTTAAAATGCTACTGTGGTGCAGCTGCAGTGCAGGTAGACACTACCTATGCTGACGGGAGCGGTTCTCCCATCAGTGTAGGTAATCCACTTCCCTGAGAGGCGGTAGGCAGGTTGACAGAAGAATTCTTCCATTGACCTCGCACTGTCTACACGAGGATTTAGACTGGCTTAACAGTGCTGCTCAGGGGGTGTGGATTTTTCACACCCCCGATGGACATAGTTACACCAACCTAATTTTCTAGTGTAGACCAGGCTTAAGTGACTTGCGAAAGGTCACACGGGAAGTTTGTGGCAGAGTAGGAACTTGAACCCATGTCTCTCAAGTCCTAGGCTAGTGTTTGAGAGACAGGATCCAGTGTTGCCAGCACTGGCTGTTTTATCGCAAATCGCATGATATGTGGTGGTTTCCTTAATGTTCCATCTCCTGGATGCATGTAATTCAGAATCTCCCCTTTTGATTTTTTTTTAAAGTAAGTTTCAAGCCTTTATGGCTATGGAGATAGGTTTTTTTTAATTCATGTATTTTAAGCCTAATAAATGTTGGGTTCTTTGTTATTTGCTTGCTCGGTTTTGAGTCTTCAGGGTGCACTTGTGTCATATTTTCAAGCTTATCTCCTGATTCTTAGGAGCCTGACTCCTGATTTTTGAATGTTTGAGGTTTGTTGATGCTGAGGAGCTCTTGTGAGGTTTCTAGTAACTACTTCATTTCAATGGATATTTGCTGTTTTGAGACTTGACCCAATTCCCATTTAAGACTTTACATTGACTGTAATGAGCATTGAATCATTGACTGTAATGAGCTTTTTGTTGCATTATAATCTGGGGTGCACAAGGAGCACACAACTGAAGAAAGGCAGGAAATTATTTTTATACAGTACTTCAACATATCTTTGGTTTCAGTCAATGGATGGTTCAGGTTGCTGCTTATTGTAATCAAAGCAGTTTTCCCATGCCTACATCTCACTTACTGCTCGATTAGGTCAGTTAGGAATGGCCCTGTATTCAGGGTGCTGAGGTGCTCCCATATCATCCCAGGTGGAGCAGTGGGAGGCATTCTGCATCAGGGTTTGCAGGTGTACAAAGGACGCATGCCTACTGTTACACCCTTTGCCACCTTCTCACAGCAGGTTAATTCTCCTGTCCAATGGGGGATTGAGGGGGCAAACCCAGAATGCCAACTTATCACACACACCCCTCCCAAGGGTGTACCTTAAAAGAAGTAGGGAGAAAGAAGTTTCTGTGCTTCCCACGGCAATTCTACCTGGCTTTTCTGCAAGCTTCATAGTGGGAGAGAAGGCTCCACATGCCCTACCTTACACTGTACACATGCGTAAGATCTAGGCACAATCTGGCCCTTTAATGCTTTTTTAATGAACCCTGCTCTATTTCATTTACCTTTCCTGCATCCAGGTATGTGGTGAAAGTTCAATCCAGGTAACTATGGACTGGAATAAGCTATCTGTCATTCTGTTCAGTAATAGCTATAAGTAACTGTAATGGTTTCCATTGTGTGCATTGAAAGGCTCTCTTTGACTTGCTGGATTCTGGGTTGAGCCAGAGTCTAGGGAAAGGTATGTCCCTTTTGCATTATTTATTTAGCTTAGATAAAGAACTAGATAAGTTCATGGAGGATAAGTCCATCAATGGCTATTAGCCATTATGCGCAGGGATGGTGTCCTTAGCCTCTGTTTGCCAGAAGCTGGGTGACAGGGGTTGGATCATTGTGATTACCTGTTCTGTTTATTCCCTCTGGGGCACCAGGCATTGGCCACTGTTGGAAGACAGGATACTGGGCTAGTTGGACCTTTGGTCTGACCCAGTATGGCCGTTTTTATTTTTTTATGTTACCCCCACAAAAAAAAACCCCTCATAAAGTTCACAATCCTATAGCCTGCTCAGATGCTGAAAAATGCAACCCTGAGACCTGCCCTGTCTGGTCAGTCTGCAAATTGCAGCATCCTTTTGGTTTTTGTTAGTATAGAGCCTGGAGGACACACTTTGTCTTACTTGCTAAGGGCCAGTTTCTGCTGCCTTTGTCATTGCTGAGTTAGCCTTAGCGCCTCAGTTACTCCATTGAAACTGATGGGATTAAAGTACCACTTAATGTAAGTGTAGAAGAATCACAGCCAAGCAGGTAAAGAGTAAATGAGGCAGCAGGATAATTCATTGTTCGGTTTCTTGCTTCTCCCTTCTGTTACAGCATTCAAGCCCCAGTCAAGACTGGGACCCCATTCTGCATGGAGCTGTACATACAAAGAAACAATGCTCCTCCTGCAGAGTTACCCTTTAAAAGACAGGTTTCTGTTATGAAGAAATGTATTGGACCCATATAAGAGGAGTGAAATGGGGAACTGAGGAAAGAGGGAGAAGTTAGCCTGGCAGTGAGCATCACTGGGTATCAATACAGTTTGGCTGTTTATAGAATTATTGCAATATTTTGTTGTACAACATCGAACAATTGTTTGCCCTGGGGACAAAGCAACCATGACACAATGGTGGTGGTGGAGGGAGGTCTTATGTCTACATGAATGAAGGAGGAGCATGCTCAGCAGTGGCACTTGTTACAGCGGTATTCAAGGTGAAGCACGTAGTGTTCCCCTCCCAGTACTGCCTTGTGCTGCTCAGGAAGTGCAAGCTGATGCACCGTGGCTGCCTCTTGTGCACATGCCATCAGTGGGGTCTATAGGTAAAAAGACTCCCTCCTCTCTCTCCAGTTCACCGGGGCAGAGACTGCCATAATGTATAAGGCGCTACACTCTCTGTGGCTACCACATGAACAGGAGCTGAACTAATCATTTCTTTAAAAAATTAAACTCTTTCTAACTCCCCCCAAAGTTTGGGTTCTGATTCAGTTTCCACTGTGGGCAAATGCTCTGGTCAATTTTTTCATTATCTGAACCACTTTCCCTCATCCTTAACGAGATGTCACTTGGTGGCCATTGACATACCGGGAGTTTGATACTGGAATAGCTGGTGGAATCAGTTAAATTAGCTACATTGACTAAAGAAAAATAATACAAAAGGCAGAAAAGATAGAAAAAGAACTGCAGCAAGGTAGATACGTTTCCTGGGAGACAGTGCCAGATACTTCTGTCTTACTCCCTCAACTCCAACCAACTCACCAATTAATATTTTTAAAGTCCCATTGACACGCTATTCAATATTTTATTAGATGAGGTGATTCTCCTTTATATTTTCCTGGTAAATATTTTATTTGCTTGCAAGGATTCAGCATGTGAGAGAAGTTTCTGTGTTTTTCCCCCAGTATTATTGTTTATATGAGCTGGTCCAACTATAGCTCTCTCATCAGTGATATGAAAAAGGAATACATTCTCCAGAGTGCTTTCTCACAGAGTCATAGAAATCAGAGCTGGAAAGACCTATTGAGCCATTGGATCCATCCCCTGCCATTTGAAGCTTGCTTCCTCCAGTATATGCTTGAGAAACAACTGAAGTGATGGGACTTCAGCTATCACCCTTGAGAAATTATGACAGAGTCTCAGAGTGGTACATTTATCCTGAAATTAACAGGAAAGGAAGGAAACTATACAGCCCAAGAAGGTGCCTTTGGTGAGATTCCATAAGGTCTTTGCAGGTGAAATCCAACTTATTTCCCCAAGAAAGTTTCAATTTGCCTCAAGCAAATTCTGCCTAATATGAGGTACTTAACGTAGATCAGCCATGAACTGTTTATTGAACTGAGGTGAATAGTCCCTGTGAAATCCTGCAGTCATGCTTTCCTCTGTTCACCTGTGTCTTGTTTTGGGGTACAGCCCACACCAGTGAGAGGTACTGTCGCCACTTGTCCTGTGACCCTGAGTAACTTAAAATGCTCTGCTGCTCTAGCTCCCTGTCTGGATGCTCCCAGCCAGCGCACAAGCATGCACCAAGTCTCTGTGATAAACAGCCCTGATTCAGCAACTCTGACGCCACCAGCCTTAGTTAGTACTGGCCAACTGACCTCAACACATCCCATTTCCAAATTTCCCAGCCCTCTATTGGAAAATGTAGGTCTGTTGCTCTTTTAAAGAGACAAAAACACAGCAGTCTGTTGCTTTACCTGGGAGTCAACAATCACTTCAGTTCACCCACAGCACTGAGTTGGTTTAGATTAAAAGTAAAACAAGTTTATTAACAAAAACGAGAGGTTCTACGTGAGTTCAGGTGTAAAGGATAAAGTTAGAAATGGTTACGAATAAATAAAAGTGAAAACTGCTTTCCTACTGGCTAAGATTTAAGAGAACTACAGTCTTGGTTGAAGATAAGACTTTTACCAAAGCCCTTGGTTCCTTTGTCGTCTTAGGTGAAAGATAAGATGGGATTCATTGCCCCTCTCTCTTATAGTCCAGTGAAATTTTGAAATGTATCCTTCTTGAAGTCCAGTGGCTGTGAGGAAAGGTGCCATGGAGTCTGATGGAGAAGGTTCCATGCTGGGTTCTTCCCCGCTTGTGCTTTCTTCAATGCAAATTGATCTGTTTCTGCAGCCTGTTATTGTCAATTGTCTATGATTGCACCTGGATGGAGACATTGGCTTTTCTGGTGTCTGGAAAAAACGTGTTTACCCACTCCCCAGACTTGTCTGGTTCAAACACATTTTAGTCCCATATTTCCTTCACATTTGTACAGTCCTTTGGGTGTTTACTGTACATCCACCACACAATAATACTGATGATCAGCGTGTTATTGGTTTTCCAGCAATATCTTACATGACACCTATTAGACACAGATCATGACATAAGTGAATTGGGGCACACTGAACTGGTCAGGCCAGCTGAAATTCACTATCTGATACCAGTGATCCCCTTGCCCTCTGGCACTGGGATGTTCTGAGGGTCATAATCTGTCACAATCTCATTTTCTGCCAGGCTTTCATGCAGTCAGTACTCTTGCCATGAGGATTTTGACTTGATGACAATATTACAGACTTGATTGTGACCATGTGCGTGCACATAGCATTTGATTTTTATAAGCTACATAGCAATTAGCACCTGCCTACAGTATATTCAAAGGCAGGGTTGAGCCCTATGTGTTTGTACAGCTTCTCGCACAATGAGGTCCCATACCTGATTGGAGCTTTGGGTTGTTACTGTAATACACATACAGATTATTTGGATCACATAGGATCTATCTATTCAGGTTTTTACAAATTCACTCATCATTGTGGTATCTGAACGTATGTATTATCATTGGTGTTGAAAGGAACTTAGACGGGGAGCTCAGATCAAATCACCATCTAAATGTTCTCTTTCGGAGTAAAAAAAACGCCTTTGCTAATACATTTTCTTAAATCTAATGTGAAGAACAGGTCAGTTTTTCATATTTTCACGTAATAGCAATTAATCTTTTTGATAACTACATGAAGCAACTAAGAGTCTTGTGTTGCATCATTTTCTGCTGTATGTAAAATACAAATCTTTGAGTAAGAATAATTTTGTTGACAATTTTAGATATGTGCTGTTATTTCTTGACAGTAACTGGATATGTTTGGACAGTGGCAAAACATCTGTGTATTACTCATATAACTACAAAAAGAAAAGGAGTACTTGTGGCACCTTAGAGACTAACAAATTTATTTGAGCATAAGCTTTTGTGAGCTATAGCTCACACGGCTGCTGCTCTGAAACCACTCATATAACTGTGACTGTTCACTGTACCAGATTTTAGAAAATTACCTATATTTGATGCTGACTATGTGGGGGTTTTGGTCAAAATGTTATTCCATTTTTCAGTTTTATGTCCAAATCTAAAACCCACTTTTTACCAGTTGTGGACTAGATTCCGCTCTCAGTTAAACTGGCATAAAAGCTAGAATAACTGCACTAAAGTAATCAGAACTACTCTAGACTTGTCAACTGATGTCAAAATCTGGCTCTATGTTTGGACTGTCTATGAATACAGACAATGGACCTGAGTCTGATCTTATTTACACCAATTTTACAGATGTGTAACTCTACTGACTTCACTAGAATTCTTGATTTGCACTGGCATAAGTCAGAGAACCTGAGTGTCCTCTCTGTAATGGAGAATGGGTCTCACACCAACTCCAACAAAGAACTGTACAAATCTCTGATTCCCATTTGTGACCATTTCCTCCCCTCCCACATCCAAGTATCAAATAGTTTCCACTCTGTCTTGCATTCCTCCCTTAAAATTCATCTCTTGTGACTAAACCTTTAATTAGTCTGACTTTGTCTTGATCTGAATTTTTTAAAAGTAAATACAAAATAAATAAATAGAGCTAATAGAAAAACAATTTTGTGAACTATTTCAAAGCTGTTTCCATTTTAATGGGTTTAAAATGGGTCTATTACCTGTTTGCCGCTGAATTTTCTACAATATTTTTATCAAAACATTCAATAAAACTTTTATCAACATTTTTACTGACTTTTTTTGTCAATCATTTTTAAATGTTTTTTGTTTAAAAAAGAAAGCACATTTTTAGTTTAAAAAATTCAGGAGTGATTTCAAAAATATTTTTGATTAAAAATTTTAGTTTACAAAAAAAGTTATGGAAAAATTTGCAAAAACCAAAAATTCAATGTCAATTTTTTTGGGGAGGCGGGGGAGAGGATGACACAAAAATGTTTAATGGCCTTTCTGCTCTATAAATAATGATGCATTGTGCTGTTAAATGCCTTTCCTGCATCTATTGCAACAAGAATGCCTTGATATTTCTTGTTAACCTGTATGACAAGTTTCTTTCTATTTACCTAGATCTTTTTATTATAGGGTTTATTCTATTAACCGCATGCAAAATTAGATTATATGAACCTATAGAAATAGATGTACATGACACAACATAAGAAAAATGAAGGCAGCCTCCCATGGGAGAAATAAAAGAAACAGTCCAATTCCACTTTTCCAGAAGGATCAATTAATAGAAAGAATTGATTCTACTGTCTGCCTAGCACTCATAGTTAGCTGAGTCACACACAATAAATGCTGCAGTGAGAAAAAGACAACTAATTCCCAAGAATCCCAATGGGAAAGAAATTAACAGATGCCGTTTTGCAGGATTTAAAAGAAACAACCTGTGGGTCATTTTTAAGCTCTACATTATAAAATTACTGCATTTGAATTATTTGCATTATCCCTCCCAATTGTCTTTAAATTTGTAACTTTTCAGATCATAGAATCATAGAATCATAGAATATAAGGGTTGGAAGGGACCCCAGAAGGTCATCTAGTCCAACCCCCTGCTCGAAGCAGGACCAAATCCCAGTTAAATCATCCCAGCCAGGGCTTTATCAAGCCTGACCTTAAAAACCTCTAAGGAAGGAGATTCTACCACCTCCCTAGGTAACGCATTCCAGTGTTTCACCACCCTCTTAGTGAAAAAGTTTTTCCTAATATCCAATCTAAACCTCCCCCACTGCAACTTGAGACCATTACTCCTCGTTCTGTCATCTGCTACCATTGAGAACAGTCTAGAGCCATCCTCTTTGGAACCCCCTTTCAGGTAGTTGAAAGCAGCTATCAAATCCCCCCTCATTCTTCTCTTCTGCAGGCTAAACAATCCAGCTCCCTCAGCCTCTCCTCATAACTCATGTGTTCCAGACCCCTAATCATTTTTGTTGCCCTTCGCTGGACTCTCTCCAATTTATCCACATCCTTCTTGAAGTGTGGGGCCCAAAACTGGACACAGTACTCCAGATGAGGCCTCACCAATGTCGAATAGAGGGGAACGATCACGTCCCTCGATCTGCTCGCTATGCTCCTACTTATACATCCCAAAATGCCATTGGCCTTCTTGGCAACAAGGGCACACTGCTGACTCATATCCAGCTTCTCGTCCACTGTCACCCCTAGGTCCTTTTCCGCAGAACTGCTGCCTAGCCATTCGGTCCCTAGTCTGTAGCTGTGCATTGGGTTCTTCCGTCCTAAGTGCAGGACCCTGCACTTATCCTTATTGAACCTCATCAGATTTCTTTTGGCCCAATCCTCCAATTTGTCTAGGTCCTTCTGTATCCTATCCCTCCCCTCCAGCGTATCTACCACTCCTCCCAGTTTAGTATCATCCGCAAATTTGCTGAGAGTGCAATCCACACCATCCTCCAGATCATTTATGAAGATATTGAACAAAACCGGCCCCAGGACCGACGCTTGGGGCACTCCACTTGATACCGGCTGCCAACTAGGCATGGAGCCATTGATAACTACCCGTTGAGCCCGACAATCTAGCCAGCTTTCTACCCACCTTATAGTGCATTCTTCCAGCCCATACTTCCTTAACTTGCTGACAAGAATACTGTGGGAGACCGTGTCAAAAGCTTTGCTAAAGTCAAGAAACAATACATCCACTGCTTTCCCTTCATCCACAGAACCAGTAATCTCATCATAAAAGGCGATTAGATTAGTCAGGCATGACCTTCCCTTGGTGAATCCATGCTGGCTGTTCCTGATCACTTTCCTCTCATGCAAGTGCTTCAGGATTGATTCTTTGAGGACCTACTCCATGATTTTTCCAGGGACTGAGGTGAGGCTGACTGGCCTGTAGTTCCCAGGATCCTCCTTCTTCCCTTTTTTAAAGATTGGCACTACATTAGCCTTTTTCCAGTCATCCGGGACTTCCCCCGTTCGCCACGAGTTTTCAAAGATAATGGCCAATGGCTCTGCAATCACAGCCGCCAATTCCTTCAGCACTCTCGGATGCAACTCGTCCGGCCCCATGGACTTGTGCACGTCCAGCTTTTCTAAATAGTCCCTAACCACCTCTATCTCCACAGAGGGCTGGCCATCTCTTCCCCATTTTGCGATGCCCAGCGCAGCAGTCTGGGAGCTGACCTTGTTAGTGAAAACAGAGGCAAAAAAAGCATTGAGTACATTAGCTTTTTCCACATCCTCTGTCACTAGGTTGCCTCCCTCATTCAGTAAGGGGCCCACACTTTCCTTGGCTTTCTTCTTGTTGCCAACATACCTGAAGAAACCCTTCTTGTTACTCTTGTCATCTCTGGCTAGCTGCAGCTCCAGGTGCGATTTGGCCCTCCTGATATCATTCCTACATGCCCGAGCAATATTTTTATACTCTTCCCTGGTCATATGTCCAATCTTCCACTTCTTGTAAGCCTCTTTTTTATGTTTAAGATCCGCTAGGATTTCACCATTAAGCCAAGCTGGTCGCCTGCCATATTTACTATTCTTTCGACTCATCGGGATGGTTTGTCCCTGTAACCTCAACAGGGATTCCTTGAAATACAGCCAGCTCTCCTGGACTCCTTTCCCCTTCAAGTTAGTCCCCCAGGGGATCCTGGCCATCCGTTCCCTGAGGGAGTCGAAGTCTGCTTTCCTGAAGTCCAGGGTTCAATTTATTCAGTGCTTTGCTTGATGTTCCTGATCTTCCTAATTTCTTTGAAAGTCATATGCAACTTTCTCATAAATGGAAGCTATACAAAACCAATAAACTGTAGCTTTTAGATTTGGGGCCAGTCATTTTTACTTCACTTGAAAGTGTATATTACTTTTAGAGAAAGATCCTATAAGATTTATCACATAGGAGTTTATTTCAGTGGGGGTTCTGTGTAAGACTGCATCTTTAACTGAGACAAAATTCTTATGCTTCTTTCAGGAAATGAAAAGTGTGTGATTTTCTTTGTCAGAACAATTATGTAAAGTCTTAAACACAAGAGCACATAAGACATCATCAATTAACAGAATTAGTTAGAAAATATATGACACAAATTCTCAGAGATCTTGGAATCTGATATGAACTGCTAGAATAGTCAATTCAATAGAGACCTGAGGATTGTAACACAAGCCTGTACCAAAATAATAGAGTAGTAGAAAATGTTATGCTTTATGGACACAGAGTTAATATGTAATCCACTAATTTAGAAATGTGAGTGAAATACTAGCCACTAAATCAGGATTAAAATAGATGGAAATATATTCAATACATTGATGGTATTTTAAAGGTTATATTTACTGCTATCTTGTCTTGACCTTTAGATGAAATTTGCATTTGGTTTTGGATGCCTCAGTGAATTTTCTATTTCCTTTCAAAACCTTTTTAAATCTTGAGGCAAACATATACTGTTGCAATAGTCATCATTTTACAGTCTCACTAATGTAACTTTACACACCATGGCTCTATAACGTTAACTATTGTTTTAGGTCAAATTCTGCATGGAACCTGTATCCACAGGTAATGCATGGGGTATACAGAATCACAGAATTCGGATGCTGAGTGTTGTTATAATATCATGGCCCCGTCTAGATTTCTGACCAGGACTTTGGAAGAAGAGACAGACCCAAAATATCTGTCCCAACTTTTACACTGGGTACAGTGTATGCTATGGCAGGAGGTTATGAGTTTTACTTAGTGCTTTCTGGGTGCTCTTTCAGTATAGGCATGTTTAATAAAACTAATCGAACATTCATTCAAGAAGCTCCCAGTAATACAGGACACTGCACAAGTTTATATGTAGAGAGAGCACACTCCTGAAAGAACATCCCAGTATGTTTATAAATGTGTTCTGAAAATGGCACGTTTTATGTAACCCTGTACTTATAGAATCATAGAATATCAGGGTTGGAAGGGACCTCAGGAGGTCATCTAGTCCCAACCTCCTGCTCAAAGCATATAAAGCATAGAGAACAAAAAAAAAATGAGTAAGTCTACAGTGGGGAGATAAAAGGCAGTCCAAACTTCAGAAAAATTGGGGTTGTTTCTTTCAAAAACACATGGGATCTGATCCAAAGCTTGTTGAAGTTAATGGAAGCTCTCTTATTGACTTCAGTGGCCTTTGGATCAGAGACATCAGGTCCTTTTGGCTATGGGACCTGGGATTCTGAATGGGCCAAACACAATGTTTATTTCAGTTTTATGTTTGGTCAGATTTCTTTGAGTTTTGTTCCTCCCCATGTATCATAATCAGTGCTTATGGTATAAAATGTTCAGCCATGCGACATGAGGGAATTAGAGCAGACACCTAGGATGTGTAAGTGTCATAAAGGTGGCCAAAGAGTTTCTCATCTAACTGTTATTTTTACCCATTCATTGCGAGGGGGTGGGGAGGGATGTTAGAAATTTTTAACTTTGGGGCGGAAATCTTCCATGCTTGGGGCAGAAGCTTAGTGTTGTTGTTTTATTTTTGTAAAAGCTTGAACCATCTTTGTGCAATTGGAGAATGGAGGAAAATTACACACACTTTTTTGAACAGGACTCCAGTCCTGTTTGGAACTTGACATTTTGTGCAGACATACCGTAATGCTCACTGAGGCCCGTGTGCTTTTTTTAGTTTTGGAAGAGTGGAAAGCAATGATTAAAAAATATGTATCCAAAAATAATTTCTGAACATGCTTAGGAGACATCTACTAAGAGTTTAGCAAAGCCTAATGAAGCCAGTGGCCTAACTGACTTCACTATTCACTGTGTCCGCCTGCTCTGAAGAAGGGATCAGGCAGAAATAGTCTATTCATCCTAGGGCCCATCTACACTAAAAATAAAAAGCCCATATTTGTTGGGGAACTTGATTACAATACAACTGTCCCTTGACCCGGGTACTACATGGTTCAAATTCATAGTGTGGATAGGACCTAAATGTCATATAACCTAGTCATGCAACTGAGCTAAAACTGTGTGTTTCTTGGTCCCAAAAACCAGCTCTGAATGTTGATTTATATTCTTCATCTGAACTAGATGTCTGGTATTTGAAAGTTTACAAAACACTTAGACAAAGGAACATTGTTAGAGGAATATTGCATTGAAATGTAACAAATGGCTATCAAAAAATAAAAGCACCACATGTGAAAATATGTAACAGTTCTGTGCAATGCTTGTTCACATATTAAAAAGTGAAAATGCAAAGTAGGGTTGCCAACCCTCCAGGTATTAATCTTGAATTGAAGATCACCTAGTGTGATGAAACCTCCAGGAATACATACAACCAAAAGTGGCAACCCTAATGAAAAGGGTGATAAACTATTTATCACGTGCAGGATACAATACTGAAAGGACTTCTTGGACGGCAACAATTTCTGGATCATACTAGCCCTCTGCTCCTGTATGTCTGTCTATTCTGCAATCCATGCTTATGTTAGAACATTGAACAAAAAAAACCCCCTAGAGGACAGAGCACATCATTCCACTTGTACTTGGAAGCACCACCATAGGTGTCGACTTTCTAACGTGCCGGGGGTGTGCTCCCGCCAGTTCTGCCCCAGGCCCTGCCCCCACTCCACCCATTCTCCCAAGGCCCTGTTCCTCCCCCTCTTCTGAGCGTGTCCTGACACCGCTCCTCCCGCCACTGCCTCCTGCACCCTGTGGAACAGCTGATCTGCAGGAGGCACTGATCAGCAGGGCAGGCGGGAGGCACTGCGGGGAGAGGGAGGTGCTGATGTTGGGGGGAAAGGGGGCTGCTGGTGGGTGCTCAGCACCCACTATTTTTTCCATGGGTGCTCCAGGGCTGGAGTTGGCGCCTATGAGCACCACCGTTAATTTTGTCTTGTTTGGCTAAACCAGTGGTTCTCTACCTGTATGCACCCAGGGTCCATTGACTATATGTAAGGGGTTCACAAAAGACACAGACTGAAAACTGACTAAACAGAATTCAACTATATATACAGACAATAGATTTCCAAAGGGGTCCGCCCCTCCATTTGAAATTTCCAAAGGGGCCTGACCTCCATTTCAAATTTTTTAGGGGTCCTCAAATGAAAAAAGGTTGAGAACCACTGGGCTTAGACCATTTAATCAGCGAATGTTTTTCTAAGTTGGCTGAGATCAGATCAGTTAGCAATATATAAGGAAAATGTAAAAATCTGTGTTTTTTTTTCTATGCAGGAGACGTCACTGTGAATCATTGTAATTACTCAGGAATTCTGTAAGGAGCTTGATACCACTGCTGCTCTCAGGGTTTGCAGACAAGTTTACATTTGTTCCAGCAGCATGGCATGTGTCTGTGCTCTCTGATTTTTCCAGGTGACCCCTCAGCAGGCAAAGGAAAGGAATTTAAATTGGTAATCCCCTTGCAATGACTGAGAAACACCTATCTTAGCTTGTTCTGGGTTGGGTATTAATGTAGACTTCTTTCTGTTCCAGAAATAACTGGGATAATAGTAAATAGAGCTCAGGGCTGATGTGTTATCTGACTTTGAGCCAGGCTTCTTCCTGAAGCAGATCAATTCAAACTAGTTTCTTTGTTCTTTAATCTAATTTTACTAGGTTGTTTTCTCTAGAATTCATGTAAGGAGACAAGATGCATGGACCATAGAAAGACCATTGTAGATGTTCAGTATTGATGAGAGCCATCTGGACTTCACTGCAGAAGATTTACAGAAATTCTTGTCCCTAATCAGGTGACACAAACACAAAGGAAAAAGAACACAGCCAATGGATGGCTGCTGAAAGCTTTCTCGGCATTTGTATTTTACATGGTGACAGAGAAATTCTGAGAAAAGCGTGGGGGTGGGGAAACAAGGGCCCAGATACACTGGGGCAAATCTGAAGTGCAGAGTTTAGTTTAAGGCTAGAAGGGACCACTAGATCACCTAGCCCTGGTCTACACTAGGACTTTAGATCGAATTTAGCAGCGTTAAATCGATTTAAACCTGCACCCGTCCACACAATGAAGCCCTTTATTTCGACTTAAAGGGCTCTTAAAATCGATTTCCTTACTCCACCCCTGACAAGTGGATTAGCGCTTAAATCGACCTTGCCGGCTCGAATTTGGGGTACTGTGGACACAATTCGATGGTATTGGCCTCCGGGAGCTATCCCAGAGTGCTCCATTCTGACCGCTCTGGACAGCGCTCTCAACTCAGATGCACTGGCCAGGTAGACAGGAAAAGAACCGCGAACTTTTGAATCTCATTTCCTGTTTGGCCAGCGTGGCAAGCTGCAGGTGACCATGCAGAGCTCATCAGCAGAGGTGACCATGATGGAGTCCCAGAATCGCAAAAGAGCTCCAGCATGGACTGAACGGGAGGTACGGGATCTGATCGCTGTTTGGGGAGAGGAATCCGTGCTATCAGAACTCCGTTCCAGTTTTCGAAATGCCAAAACCTTTCTGAAAATCTCCCAGGGCATGAAGGACAGAGGCCATAACAGGGACCCGAAGCAGTGCCGCGTGAAACTGAAGGAGCTGAGGCAAGCCTACCAGAAAACCAGAGAGGCGAACGGCCGCTCTGGGTCAGAGCCCCAAACATGCCGCTTCTATGATGAGCTGCATGCCATTTTAGGGGGTTCAGCCACCACTACCCCAGCCGTGTTGTTTGACTCCTTCAATGGAGATGGAGGCAATACAGAAGTAGGTTTTGGGGACGAAGAAGATGATGAGGAGGAGGTTGTAGATAGCTCACAGCAAGCAAGCGGAGAAACCGGTTTTCCCGACAGCCAGGAACTGTTTCTCACCCTAGACCTGGAGCCAGTACCCCCCGAACCCACCCAAGGCTGCCTCCTGGACTCAGCAGGCGGAGAAGGGACCTCTGGTGAGTGTACCTTTTAAAATGCTATACATGGTTTAAAAGCAAGCATGTGAAAGGATTACTTTGCCCTGGCATTTGCGGTTCTGCCTTTGCAAAAGGTTTCTGGGGAGGGCAGCCTTATTTCGTCCTTCATGGTAGGACACTTTACCACTCCAGGCCAGCAACACGTACTGGGGAATCACTGTAGAACAAAGCATTGCAGTGTATGTTTGCTGGCATTCAACCAAAATCCGTTCACGCGGTGGGAGGAGGCAAAATGCGACCTTGTAACGAAAGCACATGTGCTATGTATGTAATGTTAACTTTCAAGGTTTACCCTGAAAGAGTGTAGCCACTGTTTTATAAAATGTGTCTTTTTAAATACCGCTGTCCCTTTTTTTTTCTCCACCAGCTGCATGTGTTTCAATGATCACAGGATCTTCTCCTTCCCAGAGGCTAGTGAAGCTTAGAAAGAAAAAAAAACGCACTCGCGATGAAATGTTCTCCGAGCTCATGCTGTCCTCCCACACTGACAGAGCACAGACGAATGCGTGGAGGCAAATAATGTCAGAGTGCAGGAAAGCACAAAATGACCGGGAGGAGAGGTGGAGGGCTGAAGAGAGTAAGTGGCGGGCTGAAGAGAGTAAGTGGCGGGCTGAAGACAGGGCTGAAGCTCAAAGGTGGCGGCAGCGTGATGAGAGGAGGCAGGATTCAATGCTGAGGCTGCTGCAGGACCAAACCAGTATGCTCCAGTGTATGGTTGAGCTGCAGCAAAGGCAGCTGGAGCACAGACTGCCACTGCAGCCCCTCTGTAACCAACCGCCCTCCTCCCCAAGTTCCATAGCCTCCACACCCAGACGCCCAAGAACACGGTGGGGAGGCCTCCGGCCAACCAGCCACTCCCCCACAGAGGATTGCCCAAAAAAAAGAAGGCTGTCATTCAATAAATTTTAAAGTTGTAAACTTTTAAAGTGCTGTGCTTAAAGTGCTGTGTGGCATTTTCCTTCCCTCCTCCACCACCCCTCCTGGGATACCTTGGTAGTCATCCCCCTGTTTGTGTGATGAATGAATAACGAATGCATGACTGTGAAGCAGCAATGACTTTATTGGCTCTGCAAGCAATGATTAAAGGGAGGAGGGGAGGGTGGTTAGCTTACAGGGAAGTAGAGTGAACCAAGGGGCGGGGGGGTTCATCAAGGAGAAACAAACAGAACTTTTACACCGTAGCCTGGCCAGTCATGAAACTGTTTTTCAAAGCTTCTCTGATGCGTACCGCGCCCTCCTGTGCTCTTCTAACCGCCCTGGTGTCTGGCTGCGCGTAACCAGCAGCCAGGCGATTTGCCTCAACCTCCCACCCCGCCATAAACGTCTCCCCCTTACTCTCACAGATATTGTGGAGCACACAGCAAGCAGTAATAACAGTGGGAATATTGGTTTCGCTGAGGTCTAAGCGAGTCAATAAACTGCGCCAGCGCGCCTTTAAACGTCCAAATGCACATTCTACCACCATTCTGCACTTGCTCAGCCTGTAGTTGAACAGCTCCTGACCACTGTCCAGGCTGCCTGTGTACGGCTTCATGAGCCATGGCATTAAGGGGTAGGCTGGGTCCCCAAGGATACATATAGGCATTTCAACATCCCCAACAGTTATTTTCTGGTCTGGGAATAAAGTCCCTTCCTGCAGCTTTTGAAACAGACCAGAGTTCCTGAAGATGCGAGCATCATGCACCTTTCCCGGCCATCCCACGTTGATGTTGGTGAAACGTCCCTTGTGATCCACCAGAGCTTGCAGCACTATTGAAAAGTACCCCTTGCGGTTTATGTACTCGGCGGCTTGGTGCTCCGGTGCCAAGATAGGGATATGGGTTCCATCTATAGCCCCACCACAGTTAGGGAATCCCATTGCAGCAAAGCCATCCACTATGACCTGCACATTTCCCAGGGTCACTACCCTTGATATCAGCAGATCTTTGATTGCGTGGGCTACTTGCATCACAGCAGCCCCCACAGTAGATTTGCCCACTCCAAATTGATTCCCAACTGACCGGTAGCTGTCTGGCGTTGCAAGCTTCCACAGGGCTATCGCCACTCGCTTCTCAACTGTGAGGGCTGCTCTCATCTTGGTATTCATGCGCTTCAGGACAGGGGAAAGCAAGTCACAAAGTTCCATGAAAGTGCCCTTACGCATGCGAAAGTTTCGTAGCCACTGGGAATCGTCCCAGACCTGCAACACTATGCGGTCCCACCAGTCTGTGCTTGTTTCCCGAGCCCAGAATCGGCGTTCCACAGCATGAACCTGCCCCATTAGCACCATGATGCATGCATTGGCAGGGCCCATGCTTTCAGAGAAATCTGTGTCCATGTCCTGATCACTCACGGGACCGCGCTGACGTCGCCTCCTCGCCCGGTATCGCGTTGCCAGGTTCTGGTGCTGCATATACTGCTGAATAATGCGTGTGGTGGTTAATGTGCTCCTAATTGCCAAAGTGAGCTGAGCGGGCTCCATGCTTGCCGTGGTATGGCGTCCGCACAGAAAAAAGGCGCGGAACGATTGTCTGCCGTTGCTCTGACGGAGGGAGGGGCGACTGACGACACGGCTTACAGGGTTGGCTTCAGGGAGCTAAAATCAACAAAGGGGGTGCCTGTACATCAAGGAGTATTTCAGGCAGGACTGCACGGAGGGTTCCAATAAGAAATGGTGCACCTAAGTTATCGTTGTTATTGGAACAAGGAGGTTAGCCTGGCCTCTGATTGATACATGGCTAGATTTACCTCGCTGCACCTTCTCTGTGAGTGACTGCAGTGTGACCTAGAGGAATGAGTCCCCTAGACAGGGGAGGAGGCAAATGAGTACAAAACAAATCTGGTCTATTTCTTGTTTTGACCCACTCCATCTATCTTTTACATCTTTGGCTGGCAGCAGACGGTGCAGAAGGACTGCATGCCATCCACATCTCATGGCTGCTTGGCAGAAGATGGTACAGTACGCCTGCTAGCCATCCCCATCTCTTGCCTGCCTGGCAGAAGATGGTGCAATACGACTGCTAGCAATCCTCATCTCTTGCCTGCCTGGCAGAAGATGGTACAGTACGACTGCTAGCAGTCCGTATCGCCTGCCTGCTCACCATAAGATGGTTCAATAGGACTGACTGCAGGACTAAAGAGAATGACCTGGTCAAGTCACTCCAAATTTAGTCCCTGCGCCCATGTCTGCCCAGGCGCTCCCAGCCGACGCGGCCAGGAGCACCTCGGACACGATGAGGACGACTACCAGTCGTATTGCACCGTCTGCTGCCAGAAGGCAAGGGGTTGCTGCTACTGTGCAGCAAAGCCGTACCGCGTCTGCCAGCACCCAGGAGACATAGGGTGACGGTTACCTGAGCGGGCTCCATGCTTGCTGTGGTATGGCGTCTGCACAGGTAACTCAGGAAAAAAGGCGCGAAATGATTGTCTGCCCTTGCTTTCACGGAGGGAGGGAGGGAACGGGGGCCTGACGACACGTACCCAGAACCACCCGCGACAATGTTTTAGCCCCATCAGAGCGCTCCATTGTGACTGCTCTGGACAGCACTCTCAGATGCCCGATTGTTTGCCATTGCTCTGACGCTGGGAGGGGCGCTTACAGGGTTGGCTTCAGGGAGCTAAAATCAACAAAGGGGGTGGCTTTACATCAAGGAGTATTTCAGGCAGGACTTCACAGAGGGTTCCAATAAGAAATGGTGCACCTAAGTTATTGTCCTTATTGGAGCAAGAAGGTTAGCCTGGCCTCTGATTGATACATGGCTAGATTTACCTCGCTGCACCTTGACTGCAGTGTGATCTAGAAGAATGAGTCCCCTAGACAGGGGAGGGGGGGGAAGCAAATGAGTACAAAACAAATCTGGTCTATTTCTTGTTTTGACCCACTCCATCTATCTTTTACATCTTTGGCTGGCAGCAGACGGACTGCATGCCATCCACATCTCATGACTGCTCGGCAGAAGATGGTACAGCACGACTGCTAGCAGTCCGTATCGCCTGCCCGCTCACCATAAGACGGTTCAATAGGACTGACTGCAGGACTAAAGAGAATGACCTGGTCAAGTCACTCCAAATTTAGTCCCTGTGCCCATGTCTGCCCAGGCGCTCCTGATCGACCTCACAGAGGCGACCAGGAGCACCTCAGACATGACGATGACGGCTACCAGTCGTACTGTACCGTCTGCTGCCACAAGGCAAGGGGTTGCTGCTACTGTGTAGCAATGCCGTACCGCGTCTGCCAGCACCCAGGAGACATAGGGTGACGGTTACCTGAGCGGGCTCCATGCTTGCCATGGTATGGCGTCTGCACAGGTAACTCAGGAAAAAAGGCGCGAAATGATTGTCTGCCCTTGCTTTCACGGGGGGAGGGAGGGAACGGGAGGCTGACGATATGTACCCAGAACCACCCGCGACAATGTTTTAGCCCCATCAGGCATTGGGATCTCAACCCAGAATTCCAATGGGCAGCGGAGACTGCGGGAACTGTGGGATAGCTACCCACAGTGCAACGCTCCGGAAGTCGACGCTTGCCTCGGTACTGTGGAAGCGCTCCGCCGAGTTAATGCACTTAATGCACTTAGAGCATTTACTGTGGGGACACACACACTCGAATTTATAAAACCGATTTCTAAAAAACCGACTTCTATAAATTCGACCTTATTCCGTAGTGTAGACATACCCTCAGTCTTGACTGACTGTATATCACAGGCTACCAACAGCACCCCACACTGAGCCCAACAAGTGAAATTAGACCAAAGTATTACAATCCATAGGACACTGAACTATTATGTGCCACAGGCAAAGAATAGGAGGGACCGAGGTGTACTAGTGCCAGAGGCCCCAACACTGGATGACAATTCTGTCACCCATAATCAAGGATATCTTCTGTTCCATAAATTCATCTGAAATTAAATGACTGTCAGTTTCCAGCTTCATGCAAGGTGCAGTATAGCCTGCAATGGGCACTGTTTCCCCTCAGCTCCTGCTAATGGCACCAATTCCTAATAAGGGTGGGGGTCAAACCCCCCCTTCATAGGCACATGGGAGGGTGGTTGTGACATACCCCGCAAGTCCCCATTTAAATGGTAATGTAACTCCTTGATGACAATCCATTACACTTATATAGCATTGCTCATCCCAAAGGTCTTTCAGAAACATTAATTAGTTAAGCCTCACAGCACCTTCGTGGGGTTGGCAAGTGTTAAGTTATAGTGTAGTATTATTTATTCCATGCACTAGTGAAATGCCACACAGGGATCAGAACCCCACGGCCGTAGGCATTGGACGTGCATGCACACAAAGACAGCCCTTGACCTAAAGAGCTTACAATATAAACATATAACAAAAGACAACAGGGAAAGGAAAACAGGTAGGAGAAGATCCGGTAACTGCGAAACATGCTTCTTTGTTATTACAATAAGCAGCACTGCCCACTGCCTTGCCACACAATCACTCCCAACCCAAGAACAAGTCCCAATGGAAAAAAATCAACTCTTTGAAAATGTTCTGGCTGAGCCACCTCACAAGGGAAAGTGACACACACAACATCTGCAGCATTTGTCTCAAGGATTGCATGACACACCTACTGTTAAAGTGTAAAGAAATACATTTCGCTATTGAGGTGTGGGCTCGATGCAGCACTTGAAGAAACAATGATCCTCTCTGCTTTCTGGAACTGGCAATTTGATGACCAGCATCTTTAGTGCAATGAGATTCATGGCCTGCTGTATTAGGCAAAATGATCTAGAGCACACTTGGACTCACTCTCTGCACATGAGAGGCCTGTGGGGAAATGGAATGAGCACTGACACCCTCATGTAGGTGTTTATTTCAAATCTGATCTTAATTCATAATGCAACAGAAATTTTAAAAAGTGCTAGTGAAATACTGTGATGGCAGCTAAGAATAAGTGGAGCCGGGAGAACTTGGAAACATCCTGTGCATTAAGTAGTACTGGTCAAATACCAGGGGAAAATATGTTGAATAATTAATGTCACAGATATTGCTAGTACTTATTGCATAATTTATTCAATCCATATCCCCAGCATTCATCAGATTTATTCAATGAATAGGACACAAGCAGCTGTAGAGCTGGTTAAATCCATTAAAAAAAAAACCTGTTAACTAAATTATTTGATTAAGGCAGCAATTTTTGGTGTCTAATATATTCTGTAAATATCATTCATCCAGCTGTAATAGTAATGAACTGGCTCTTTTGAACAGGCTTCCTCCAGTTTTTGGAGGCTTCTAAGCCTGAAGCTGTATAATTAAGGCCAGAAACAAAAGCTCTGTTCAAGTAATATTACAATTCAGGTTTAAACCATAAAGGACAAGGAATTTAAGGCTGCAACTCTCTTCTCCAGTTATCCTATTATGCTATACCAAGGTTGCCCTACAAGTTACACTGAGGCAGGACTGTCCCAGCTTCTGAACAGGGCCTGCATTCCAGAAGTGAGTTGTGGGGAGAGAAATTAATGAGCACAAACACAGGCATTGTTCCCTATTCTATTGTTTACAATAATTACATAGTTCCTGTCAGTGCTATGAACGAAGACGGATAACTCTTCTGCTATTTTTGTTGTTTTTTTTAACACAGCTCTAGGGTAACTTTCAGAGTTCCAGCAAAACAATAATGTTTTCAAGTGCTCAGCAAGCCAGCCCGCTCCCATTCCCATACATGCAATGTTCAACTGCTGTGCAAATTCTCCCAACCCTAAGATACCTTTGCCTCGCACAACGCTTCCTTGGTTCTAAGTGATTAGTATCTTTAGCCATGTGCTTCTGGGCACATGGTACATAGGGCAGTTGCATCATAGCCAGCGTGGGTGAATTCTTCCCCATATCCCAGAGATTTCTCTGGGGATGGGCATTAAGATCAGTTGAGACACTGTGGGAGCCCTGCTGGTTGAGTCTCCCAGGGAGACATGTTGAATCATGTGTTGTTTTTGTTTGTCTTGGATATGGAAAAATCCTGGTGGTGAATTAGGGGAAGGGTGTTGTTCATTGTTGCTGGGGGTAGTAAGCAACGTTCCCTCTAATTTTTTCTATGTCCGTGTGTGGAATGAATTTTGTTATGTGCACCAATATGGAGGTGATGTGTGGCAGGGGTGGGGTTGAGGGGTTTGGAGTGTGTGGGGGGGCTGGGGCAGGGGCTCAGGGCTGGGGCAGAGGGTTGGAGTGCGGGAGGAAGGGGGTGAGGACTCTGGCTGGGGGTGTGGACTCTGGGGTGGGGATGAGGGATTCAGGAGAGGGCTCAGGGCTTGGGCAGAAGATTGAGGTGCAGGGATGAGGGCTCTGGGGTGGGTCCGAGGCTGAGGGATTCAGGGTGCAGGAGGGGGTTCAGGGCTGGGGAAGGGGTTGGGGTTGGGCTCCAGCTGGGGCTGTGGGCTCTGGGGTGGGGCCAGAGATGAGGAGTTGGGGTGCAGGCTGCCCCGGCCCTGCGGTGGGGGTAGAGGACTCCCTCCTCTCTTGCTGCAGCTGCCATGGGGCTGGGGCCAGGGCTGGGAGAAAGGCGCCTCTCCCCACTGGCAGCGTGTCTGCGTGGCCCTTTATAGCCTGCTGCATGGCCGCGCAGCTTAGAGGGAACTTAAGTAGTAGGTATTTCTGCATGCATCTCTCTGTTGCTTTAGCAAACATGCCTCCCTCCATCACATATCCTGCGCACAGTGAACAAGGTTCTCATCTTACTACATACTAGGCCACAATGACACCAGAAAACATCTCCCTTTTTTCCTACACTATTGTGTGTGGATATTTTGTAAATAGGTGGGGCAAAATACAGCTGTGTTCATACACTTATTTCTCTCAGTTTAACATGCGTGTTTGCCTGTGTGCCATCCCCTAGTACATTCATACCACAATAACACCACTTTCTGTTTGGATAGCAATTTCATTTCACTACATCACCTTGCTATCCTTGATACAACTCTCTGATTGAAACTTACTATATAGTAGAACCTCAGAGTTACGAACACCTCGGGAATGGTGGTTGTTCGGAACTCTGAACAAAAGGTTATGGTTGTCCTTTCAAAAGTTTACAGCTGAACATTGACTTCATACAGCTTTGAAACTTTACTATGCAGAAGAAAAATGCTGCTTTCCCTTAATTTTTTTAGTAGTGTATATTTAATACTGTACTGTATTTGCTTTTCTTTTTTTTTTTTTTTGATCTCTGCTCCTGCTGCCTGATTCCATACTTCTGGTTCTAAATGAGGTGTGTGGTTGACTGATCAGTTCGTTACTCTGGTGTTCATAACTCTGAGGTTCTACTATACATGTATTATGCTGTGTGAGTCTTATTGCTCTGAAGTGTTTTGTATGCCCATAGACTGCACAGGTTCTACAACATGAATCAAAGCTAAATCAGGTGGTGTTGCTCCAGTTTCTGCTGCTCTTATTGCTATTGCCTTGTATATAACAAAATAACACCTCCTGAAGAATAACATGCAGTCAGTGTTGGCTACCAAACAGAAAGAAAAGAAAAATCCAAAGGAACTACTCATTTCAGGTATCTTCCTCCACTGATGGGGTAGAGATCAAATTATAAGCGGAGGAAGCTGTGTTGTTGCGGGTCTCTCTAGTTTGCTGGGGGGAAGGGAGGGATTGGATTGGCTTGGATCTAGGACCTATGTAGTCTTAATCCACCACTGTATCAATATCCTTAGTCCAGAGCTTTGGGGTGGGAAAGTGGAAGAAAATTTAGGGTGCTCATTGCTGGCCTATCTGAAACTAATTGAAACTAATGCTGAGCACTTTTGAAAATTCTACTCTTTGCGCTCTTTAAATTATCCACTTCATGACTATCCCGTTGAGATTTTAACTGAGGCAACCGAGCAATTACTATGTGACACTGATCTTTAAACTCTTTACCCCAAGAGGGAATAGAACATAGTTCATAGTGGCCAAGAATTGACAAGCTCTTGCTTCCAAAGGAAAAAAGTCTGCAAATTTTCCAAATCTTCCACAAAAATCTGTCAGCACCACTAAATAATGTGTTAACAGGTTAAGCAGTCTTGTAAGGACAAGACCTAACATTTTTCATCGGGTGTTATGCAAAGAGGCAGAGTAAGATAATCAATACACCTCACTCTAGATTCAGCTGTCCCCCATGTAGAGTAGCTGCAGAATAGACAATTTGATAGTGACTCATTTGCAGGGGGATGATCAGTGGCTCTCGCACTATATGTGGAGGAGGATGAGAGAATCAATCAAGTCAAGCGTTCTCTCTCTCTCTCTCTCTCTCTATTTCCACTTCCTCCCACTCCTTCAGGACTCCGCCTGCTACTAACAATTTTAAAATCACACACTTTTGTGCCAGATAGCTACTGCTGTCTGTATGCCACTGCTGACCTGCAGAGCATCACTCAGAGAAAGGCAGACCAAGGCAGAGTTAAAAGGCCTTTTTCATTCTCCTCACATCACCCATTTTATCTCCCCTCCTCCTTATGCCTGTTTCACCTCCTGTATCCTTCCACAGTGGTGCTATATGCTGATAAGACAATATTTGACTGCAAAAAATATAGTATCTCATTTATGGCCATGAGGGATGGGCTTTTTGGGCTGCTTCAGTGTTCCTCTTTAAGGGCTCAGTCCTGTAATGTGCCAACCTCATACCTTCCAGGAGGCACTCAGTATCTCACAGCATTGGGCCTCGATTACACATTAATTTCATGCCCTTACCTTCCAGGCCCTGCACAGTTCTGGACCTGTTTCTCTCTTCTCTCATAGCCTCCAAGTCTCTCTCTCACTCAGTCGTCACATTCCTCAGAGCCTCTAATGGAGGGCACTCTACTCGCCTCAGCTACACTGCTATTTATACCATGCTAGCTGTGTGTGACATATCTGTGGAGGGGGTCCTAGCAAAAATATATTACAGAATTAAAGAAACAGAAGTTTTTCTGTGTCCCCAGTAAAAATCACCAAGACTAATACAATCGCTGCATTGCTTGCACCTAAACTGATATGGCTGATGTTTTGTCAAGATATTTCTAATGTTCCTATCACAGCAGTATCTGTGTATGCACCATCTGACTGCTGTCATCATACTTGGAAAATTTATTACAACACTAATAAGGACTATACAAGCTAAAAAGAATGACTAATCCACGTGACAATGTACATTTCTGCTATGACAAGTTGACACACAATAGAGCAACAAATGGGAGTGTTATTATATTGTTGAAGGAGAATATTTTATACAGTACGATCCACTATATAATAGATGTGGGCTTGTTTTTTAAAATTCTGAAAAGGCAAACTTGGTATTGTTCATGAACAAGTTCACTCTACTTCACTGTTTTGAGGGAACACACGTAACATAACACATATTCCCCTTCTTCTCAAAGGTCTCAAAGCAGGTGGCAACCAGGGCCTCTGAGGCTGGCCAGAACAGTACCATGGTTTCTGAGGTTGGTAGCGGTAGGACTCAGTCTAGTGTTTAGCCTAGTGGCAGCAGCATACGGTTTGCCTATGAACCTACCAGGTAGCTGGCTAACTTCCACCACCTATGGGAATATAGTTCCAGTAGAATCTCAGCGTTACGAACTGATCAGTCAACCACGCACCTCATTTGGAACTGAAAGGACACAACCAGGTAGCAGCAGAGACAAAAGACCAAAAAAAAAAAAAAAGGGTATAGTACTGTGTTAAATGTAAACTACTTTTTTTAAAAGGGAAAGCAGCATTTTCTTCTGCATAGTAAAGTTTCAAAGCTGTATGAAGTCAATGTTCAGTTGTAAACTTTTGAAAGAACAACCATAATGTTTTGGTCAGAGTTATGAATGTAAGCAGAGACAGGGTGGGATCCACCCTGACATCTGGTGGTGAGGTGTGGCAAGTTGTGGAAAAGAACTTCAGGGGCTGATCTCATTTGCATAGGCACACCCACCCCGCCTAGCAATAGGCCATAACTGCCCAAATGGTCACTTTGGCTGCTGTGGGATCCCCAGTGTCTCTGTTATTGGGGCGGGAAGAATAAATTGTTAGTACCCTGATTATGGGAACTGTGCTTGGAACTGTACTTGGCCTTTTTGTTATGATGGAGGGACTCACCATCAACTGAGTAGCACTCACTAGGCAAGGGACATGGGTTCCAAAACTCTGTGAATTGAGAGAGACTTGAGACGGGTATTAGTGCCTGGTGGTGTAGGCCCCTTTGTGAGGGCCTGAAGCACCAATTGCACCTCTGTCTCTCTCCACTGTGGAATGTCAGAGCTAATTTTGGGTCTATTAAGAGTTTTGTTACAGGTACTGTGCTGAATTCACTTCAGCCTTATGGTGCACCAGCACTAAGGCTCCCACTACTATGAGCTGAAATCACTGAGCACTGTGTCAAGTAGTGGGGAGCCGAAAGATCTGGTGTGCAGCGGAGCTATTTGTGAGACGGTGGGGTGAGCAGAGCTGTTTGTGAGACAGCGGCGTGTTCGTGAGACGGCGAGCTGAGCGGAGCCGGGCGTGAGACAGCGGCGTGTTCGTGAGACGGCGAGCTGAGCGGAGCCGGGCGTGAGACAGCGGCGTGTTCGTGAGACGGCGAGCTGAGCGGAGCCGGCCGTGAGACGGCGAGCTGTGCAGAGCGGAGCTGGTCGTGGTGGAGCGGAGCAGAGCCCTGTAAGGCAGTCAGCTTCAGGACACGTAAGGTGCCCCTTACCTCTTTCCCCCCCACACCCAGGCACTTTTTAGCCAGACTGGGGAGTAACACTCTGCAGATGAACTTTTGAACTCCGGGGCTGGACTTTTTTTGGACTTTGGGTGATTTGTGGATTGCTGGACTCAAGAGACGTTTGGGTTCTGGGACTCAAGAGCCTGAGGGAAAGGATGTGGCCCAATTTTTCTGGGGTGGGTCGGCATTCATGGTTTGGTTAATGAACACTAGTCGTGGTGTTTCCCCAATTTAATGCTGATGTTGTTTGCCTCATGTTATTAAAGATTCTCTACTACACCAAGACTCTGTGCTTGCGAGAGGGGAAGTATTGCCTCCTTGAGGCGCCCAGGGGGTGTGTAAGATTTTCCCAGGTCACTGGGTGGGGGCTCGAGCCAGTTTTGCATTTGCTTTAGTGAGAGGGAACCCCGGTGTACTGAACCCGGCCCTTGCTGCTATCAACTTGGCCTGGCAGAAGGGTTACATGAACATTTCAGAGTTACAAGCAGCCTCCATTCCCAAGGTGTTTGTAACTCTGAGGTTCTACTATAATTCAGCCTACCATGTCAGCCAAGTGTGTGATCTGAAGTGCGCACTTAGTAATTCTCCTCTCACTGTAGCAATTGCTCGTTTGCTTTGAAAGTTACAGGATAATTATTATTGAGTTAAATGTGTGCAGCCTTTAGATTGATGGCCTCTTTAAACCTAGATTAAAATATATACTAGCCATAGTTTTTAATAAATACGCTGAAGTTTGTTAGGACAGAAGCCATAGCACTCTTTATTAACTGCACAAGCATTCAGTCCAGTCAAAGAAGGCTTGGCTTCTAGAAACTCCTAGTTCACATTGGACATGTTTGTAAGCTTGATGTCCTTTAACACATTACGTAGCCAATCCCTTTCTTTATAGCATGGCTGTAGTGTCAGCTTCATTCCCCACCCCACCCCCACCCCCCAGCCCAATATTGCCTGTTCAGAATAAAACTGGGTTACCTTGGTGGAGAAAAGTTCACTTTAATTAACAAGTGTATAAAAGGAGCACCCACTTCCAATACTTGTGTGTATCTGTGTGTGTGAAAACACTCCCCACGGCAACACCCACAGGAACTTTAAATTGCAGCCTGAACAATGCAAGTAAATTGAGAGAATTGTATTTAAAAAAAAAATCCTTTTGTTTGTAATGGTAAAATAGCTACATCTCTACAGTATTCCATTAGTTTATAGGTTAGCAGAATACAGTGTTCAGAATAAATATGCACAACCAGCACTTCCATATTATCACATTAAACCCCGGTATAAGTAAGAAACAGAATAACAATTGTAGTTTTTATGTATCCCTTTGTGATACCTTTGTGAAAAGTACAGAAATCGTGGTGCATTACGAAAATGCAATTTTAAAGTACTGGAGTTGGAATTTTGCACAAACTAACTGCCTGATTTGATCAGTCTGCTACTTTTGCTTAAATTGCTGATAGCTATCTGTAGACTGCTGAGTTCCTCACTGGTGTGATGGTTTCCGTTCCTGGCATAGGCTTTGGAAAACCCCTCCATGTTCAACGCTGATGTGTTTACTTGTGCTGGGAACCTAAATCTAAAGGATTTGAAACTCATTGCCTAAATGCTACCTGTGATTAAATCAACCAGTGAATCTGTCCAGGTCTTTTCCATCACTAATTCCTAGGAATAATATCATTGAGAACTCTAGTCAATTGATCTTGCCAATTTAAAATTCTCAAACTATGTCAGGCCTTAAGAGAAAACGCTTCAATATTTAAAAAACAACCCCTGAAAAAAACTCAAGTCTAAATGGGATGATGTAAACTCAAATAAAAAATAAAAATATCATAAATAAAATCCCAGCAAAAAAATGGCAAGATCTTCTGTCGGCATAAGACGTCTTCACCAGATGCCCTACAGCAGCACAGCTGCACTGATGTAGCACTGTAGGGTAGACTTGCCCATAGTGTCAAGGAGGGCAAATTTTGAGGGGATGTTTTAATGACATGAAGGGCCAGAGTTTCAACCATGTTTGCATGCTGAAAAATGAATATACAATTATATACCTAATTTGCACATGCATTTACTGTGATTGTACATGACAATTGGAAGGGACCTCAGAAGGTCATCTAGTCCAACCCCCTGCTCAAAGCAGGACCAATCCCCAACTAAATCATCCCAGCCAGGGCTTTGTCAAGCCTGACCTTAAAAACCTCAAAGGAAGGAGATTCTCTATTATTCTAATTGGGTCACTGTAGTTAACTGTATGAAAATTAAGCTTGCAGTTGTATATGCAATTGTTTTGTTTCAAAATCTGGCTCAAAAGGTACAGTTACCATACTCCCATACATATTTAACATACTGGGCCAGATCTTGAAAATGGTGTAAATCGACATAGGGCTTGTCTATATAGTTCATTAGTCCGCACGAGAGGGTGTAAATTCTAGTGTGCAGTAGGCTGTCATGCACTAACTGGCCTGTGTGGACCCAATGGCGTGCTCCACAGGTTCCCTAGTGCATGATAATATAGTCCCATTTCAAGCAGTACTTTGTTAACACACACTAGGGAAGTCTCAGTGCGCACCAAAACTGTCCACATGGGCCTGTTAGTGTGCATTCAAATTTATACTCCTCTAGTGTGAACTAATATGCTGTGTGGACAAGCCATTAGCTCCCTTGGCTTGTATAGAATAACGTTGATTAACAGCTGAGGATATGTCCTTATATAACAGACACACAATAATTTCACTGAAATTTTTTTGCATGCCTTCCATATTGTAAAATGGACACACAATGTGGATAATTGAGGGTACTGATTATTCAAAAGGCCTAAGCACTTCAAATGCAGTTCTATTAACCAGATCACCTACTATTTCTTATTTCTATGACCACTAATTGCAGAAAGGAGTTTTGAGTTAGTTAATCTGGAGGGCAAGAATTATTTATGAAAGATTAGATGAATTTTGTTAATGGTATATACTCCAGAGTTTTTAACCCAGAAGTCTGTAGAGCTTTAGTTCAAGTAACACAGCTCATATTAAGTCCTTCTGTCTCACGAGGAGTGGGTAGGGGTGGGAGTGGAGGTGTTCCTGCCTGGCTCTCTCCTAGTCAGATGCCTTAGTTTGCATGTATTGAGATGTTTATAAATTCACATGACCTTCTGCTCTTTCCTGTTTGTTGACAGTCTGGAGGAAAGATGTTTGTTAAATACCAAATATAATTTCCTTTTTATTTCATTAAGGATTGTGTTTGTTGTTATAGTTAAGAAGGAGCATTATCACCACATGGGCCCAAGTTTTAACTGGTGTAAATGAGCATAGCTCCATTAAAGCCTATGGAGCTACACTTATGCCAGCTGAGGATCTGGTCCTGGAGTGTTTTTAATACAGGGGTGGACAACCTGGGACTGAGAAGGAGCCAGAATTTACCAGTGTACATTGCCAAAGAGCCACAGTAATATGTCAGCTCCCCCCATGAGCCCAGCCAGGGACGGGAGCCCCGCGCCCCAGCAGAGCAGCTCTCCGTGCTCACACCCCGGGGAAACACTTACAGCTGCTCCGAGCCCCACGGGAAGCAGCGCATGTAACCAGAGCAAGAAAATTCAGAGTTAATGCTCTTGTTTCACACCTAATTTCTTCCATTTTACATAGAAATTATTGGATTCTGAGAGCAGTGACAGAGTGTGAGGAATGTACACTATATACTCCTATAAACTAGGCCTAACAATGACAGCTTTGCTTCTGAGTGTCCTTGCCTTGATCTGTCCACATTAATTCCTATTCCCATCTATTACAGAGAAGATCATGTCTGGATTTAAGTGCAATTTAGAGAGAACGGTATCCCCATTTCTGTGATGATGTTTTCATTTTTGTGCTGTCATCTTCTTGCCCTTGGTTTAAAGCAATGAAATTATTATGGTGCCCCGATGACCCACGTACTGCTGCCATCCATGAAATCTGGAAACAGTGAGTGCTGCTGGTGGTGAGCAACAAAGTTTGATTAGTCTAAATTCCATTTGAAATTGTGAAATAACATAGCAAAAGCTATGTAACGCAGGTCCAAATTTAGGCAGAAATAAAGTTCCAGGGAGAAAAATATATCTAGACCTAAGGCCTATTAGGATGCGGCTAATGTTATTTATTCACTAGTTCAAGCCAGGTATAACAATGCTATAGCACGTCTAGGATTTGTCAAACAACATTTGTTTGGTGTGAGGGGATGTACAAGCCCCACACTGGGGAACCAAAGGTTAACAAGCAGCTCTGGGCCCAGACCGTCACATCCCACCCCACCTGTGAGGCATGCTCACAGTGGAGGCAGAGCTCAAAAGGGAGCAGCCCAGTGCAGTCAGGGTGGACAGAGTGATGGAGTCTTATGCTGTTAGCTGCTGCAGAGAGGCCACGGAAGCTGCACATCGACTGGATCAGACCTTGCTGCCACGCAGTCGAAGGCCCCCATGGAGACCGGGAATGGGTGGCTGCACCTGACGGAGAAGAGCTTCCGATCCATGCTAGGGAGAACCCCTCCCACACACTTGATGAGTCCATAAGCGGATTCTATGGTGACTTTGGAGGGGCAGAGATCCTGGCAGGCTTATGGAGGGACATCCACTCTAGGCCACATACCTGACCTGCCAGTCACTGGGCCCTGGGTTGGAACCCGGTGGAACAGGGAGGGTCTGGGTTCCTCTACCTCCAGCCCCACTGACTGTTACCAGTTGGAGATACTGCCTCAAACTCTCACCACTGGGACAACTACCGAGTTCAGATGCTGAACCCTCTGACACATATGTTATTGAATGTTAGCTAGACCCCATGTTTAGAATCAAGTAAATAGGCTATGTCCAGAGGTGAGCTGGAGCCGGTTCGCACCGGTTCGCTAGAACCGGTTGTTAAATTTAGAAGCCCTTTTAGAACTGGTTGTTCCGCGAGGGACAACCGGTTCTAAAAGGGCTTCTAAATTTAAGCGGCCAAAAGTGGCGCCTTAGGCACCAACTCCACAGGTGCTCCAGCCCTGGAGCACCCAAGGGGAAAATTTGGTGGGTGCAGAGCACCCACCGGCAGCTCCCCACCCCACCCCCGGCCCCAGCTCACCTCTGCTCCGCCTCCTCCCCTGAACGCGCCGCCCCGCTCTGCTTCTCCGCCCCCCCCAGGCTTCCCGCGAATCAGCTGTTCGCGCGGGAAGCCGGGGCGGGCTGAGAAGCAGGCGGCAGCTTTGCACTCAGGCCCAGGGAGGCGGAGGTGAGCTGGGGTGGGGGGGCATGAGGAGGGCCACCCGCACTGCAGCAGGTAACCTGGGGGGGGGGAGGCGCACGCAGGGGAAGTGCTCCCTGCCCCAGCTCACCTCTGCCACCCTCAGCCTGAGCGGGAAGCCGCCTCCTGCTCCTCAGCCCTCCCAGGCTTCCTGCCGAACAGCTGATTCACGGGAAGCCGGGGGTGGGTTGGGGGGGGGCGCAGGCGTGGAGAAGCAGAGCAGGGCGGTGAGTTCAGGGACGGAGGCGGAGCGGAGGTGAGGGGAGCCTGGGCCGGGCGCGGGGTGGGGAGCTGCCGGTGGGTGCTCTGCATCCACCAAATTTTCCCCGTGGGTGCTGCAGCCCCAGAGCACCCACAGAGTCGGCACCTAAGGCGCCACTTTTGATGTGATCAGTGGCGGGAGCGGCCGCTCCCCCTGCTCCCCCCCAGCTATGCTACCATAACAATAACAGCCTTTGCAGTGCGCAACAAGTTTTACTGGTCCTACAAACTTTAGGAACCATGCTACTCCATGTTGAGCACCATCTATTAGCACCTTAACTATACACATATATAGAGCTACAGAGTACTCCTGCAATAGTTTGACTGAGCCAGGGATTAAAGCTTGGATTTTCAAAGGCATTTAAGAAAGGCAGGAGCCCAGTTCTTATTGAATTTCAATTGAACTTGGGCACCTAACTTCTTTGAAAATGCCACTCTAAATCCAGGTCTCTAGAAAGCTACAGGATTATTTTTCTTCCTTGTTCTTTTTTTTTTTTCATTAGGTCAGATTCATTTGCCTCAACAGGCATTTTCATTCTGTTTATTACAAATATCTACCAAAGAAGCAATGGTATCTGCAGCATCTATTATGGTACTGTATAAATTGCAAAAAGTTCTTTTCAGAACGCACCACATACCTTCACTTTCTGGATCCTTGATTATGCTTTTATTTCAAGGAACAGCATAAACAGCAAAATATTCAATGCATATTTGAAACACAGAAATGGTGCACTTCTAAACAAGATTTATTGCTGTTAATGAAGTTTGGAAGCCCTTGGGGGTAAGAAAGATGATACCGAAAATCTCTAGAGAGGCCCTTCACAGTTATAAAATATTTCCTTCATAAACTGTGGAGCAGAAATTCTACCACTAAAAGACTTTGATTCAGTTTCAAAGGGATCATGTCTTTAGCTCAAAGCATTTCCATGCAGTTGGGACCTATAGCATTGCTATGTAATTTTGTCCAATGGTGGATGTGTTTCCTTTATAAAAGCTTTTTCTGTTTAGTCCCTGCATGATAATTCTACAAAGATAAATAAAAACAAAATGCAATACTTCATGCAAGCTATTGATAAAAGAGTAAAATACTTTGCAAGGTGGCAGAACACTCTTTGAATGTACTTAACTTAGTTCTTATAAACAATTCCAAACTGATCAGACCGGTAAGCAAAGGCCCCTGGGTAGCTAGGGGACAGGCAAAGGCAGTGCACACTTCTCACCATGGTAGGATAGCTCAGCCCTGACGCGGAGAGAGCATCCTCTGGGAATGAGAGAGCAATTCAGTCTCCATGCCTGTTCAGCCCACAGCCTCTCAAATGAGCCTGACAAGGAGATTGGTCATTTTTGGTATGTACACACTGCACTAAAAGACTCGTGTCTGGCCCAGGCCAGTTAGCTGGGGCTCGCAGAGCTTAAACTGCAGGGCTATAAAATTTCAGTGTAGATAAACCAAGGGTTGTGAGTTCAATCCTTGAGGGGGGCCATTTAGGGATCTGGGGCAAAAATTGGGGATTGGTCCCGCTTCAAGCAGGGGGTTGGACTAGATGACCTCCTGAGGTCCCTTCCAACCCTAACCTTCTATGATTCTATGATTCTATGTTCGAGCTCTAGTATCCTCCTCTCTTGCAGGATCTCAAAGCCTGGGCTCCAGCCCTAACCTGAGCAGCTACAGTGCAATTATATAGCCCTGCAGTCCAAACACCGCAAGGCCAAATCAGGTCAACTGGGCTTGCCCTTCTGCAGGTGTTTTATCCCAGTGTAGATGTACCCTGTGACGGTGGTGGTAGACGTTTGTGATATGTACTGCATCTGCTGGAGGCTGGTCAAACTGAATCTATTTCCCCATGTTAAGTATCCTCACACCTTCTTGTCAACTGTCTAAGTAGGCCATCTTGATTATCACTACAAAAGTTTTTTTTTCTCCTGCTGATAATAGCTCATCTTAATTAATTAGCCTCTGACGCCACCTTTTCATATTCTCTGTATGGATCTATCTTCTTACTATATGTTCCATTCTATGCAGCCGATGAAGTGAGCTGTAGCCCACGAAAGCTCATGCTCAAATAAATTGGTTAGTCTCTAAGGTGCCACAAGTCCTCCTGTTCATTTCACGTAGGCAACTAAATAGTCACAGAATGAGAGCAGGTCAATTCTACTTCAAGGAAAACCCATCAGAAAGGTCCAAAGATAGGAAAAACTCCCCTATGACAGAAGAGAGTTGAAGTGCAGTATGATCATGCCCAGTGGTGAGCTGGAGCCAGTTCGCTCCGGTTCACTGGAACCCTTTGTTAAATTTAGAAGCCTTTTTAGAACCGGTTGTTCCGCGGGGCACAACCGGTTCTAAAAGGGCTTCTAAATTTAACAACCGGCCAAAAGTGGCACCTTAGACACTGACTCCATGGCTGCTCCAGAGCTGTTTGCATGGGATGCTGGGGGTAGGCCGGGCTGAGAAGCAAGCGGTGGCTTCGCGCTCAGGCCCAGCAAGGCAGAGGTGAGCTGGGGTAGGGGGGGGCGCGAGGAGGACTGCCCGCGCTGCAGCAGGTAACCCGGGGGCACACAGGGGAACCGCTCCCTGCCCCAGCTCACCTCTGCCACCCTGGGCCTGAGCGCGAAGCCACCACCTGCTTCTCAGCCCTCCCAGGCTTCCCGCGCAAACAGCTGATTCGCGGGAAGCCGGGGGAGGGAAGGGTGGAGAAGCGGAGCGGGGAAGCATGTTCAGGGGAGGAGGCGGAGCAGAGGTGAGCTGGGGCTGGGCACGGGCTGGGGAGCTGCCGGTGGGTGCTCTGCATCCACCAAATTTTCCCCGTGGGTGCTGCACGCCAGAGCACCCAAGGGGTCGGCGCCTAAGGTGCCACTTTTGATGTGATCAGTGGGGGGAGCAGCCGCTCCCCCGCTCCCTCCCAGCTATGCTACCCTGCCCCTAGGAGCCAGAGGGACCTGCCGGATGCTTCCTGGGAGCCGCTCCAGGTAAGCACCGCCGGGTCTCCCCACCTTGCCATCCAGCAGGTCCCTCTGGCTCTTAGGGGTGGGATAGGCACCACTGCGATGGCCCACAAGACTCTCCTGCCCGGTTCTGGGGGCAGTCAGGGGACAGGGGAGGGGGGTGGATGGGGCAGGGGTCCCAGGGTGTGCGTCAAGGAATGTGGGGGGGTTGGATGGGGCAGGAGCCCCAGGGGGCGGGGGTGGGCAATGACCCCCTTGTGGGGTGAGGAGGGAACCGGTTGTTAAGATTTTGGCAGCTCATCACTGGTCATGCCCCCTTCCCAGCCATGCAGATATCAGGGATTCATGTGATTGGGAGAAGCTGGAGGGATGACTGGTGAAAGAGCCCCAAACTCGTTCTGGCCCCTCTGTCAGGTGTGCTCCTGAGCAGCATCAGCCCTCTGTTAGGTGATCAGCTGCCTAGCTCCAGCTTTCCCTCTGCCCCCAGGTTTATACTGGGAACAGTAGTTCCCCTGCTCTACAGCCAGCCTATTGTTCAAAGGTGGCTCCATCTGAATGGAGAACCATCAGTATTGAGGACCCTTAATGGCTTTCCCATTGTTAGCGCCTCT
Source organism: Caretta caretta (assembly GCF_965140235.1). Taxonomy (NCBI): domain Eukaryota; kingdom Metazoa; phylum Chordata; order Testudines; family Cheloniidae; genus Caretta; species Caretta caretta. Next base: position 187,795,313 of record NC_134207.1, on the reverse strand, counting down.
GCCTCCCTCAGAACATGAATCAAACTAATATTGTTTGACTTCCTGGGTGTCCCCGCTCAAAATGGAGGCTATAGTGCAAAAGTGAAGAGCACAGTACAGTTTACAATCAAAATGATGTTCACAAAACAGACTGGAGGTTCTAGCTAGATACAGACATATACCAATCCATCACAGTGATTGTGTAACTCACTCTTAATGCCTGCATGCAAAAGGATAGTGTTATGGTTCTGAAGGCAACTTTAACTATGATTTAACAGCCTTAGTATTCTTTTAACATTGGCTTCTCTATGGAATTTCCAAGAGCAGTTAAAAAAACAAATTATAAAACCAAGACATTCCATTAATGTGCAGTTATGTGCTAGAAAAGTGCAGAACATAATATCTGCACCCACTTAGGCAACAGCTGTCACAGAATAAATTGGGGTTCTCAAGTCATATGTACTTTTATGTATCATATAGAATGCGCCCTGGCATCTCCCTGGGATTGCCATATTTCAGGGTCCCAAAAAGAGGATACTGCCAGAGGGGGAGGGAGCATGAGGGGGCGGGGGAGCTGGAGAGGGGTACAGTTCGGGGTGATGGAGGGGGTTCCTGCAGCAGGGGGTACTCACTGGCGGTGGGGGGCAGTGTTGCTCCCTGTCACAGCGGCAGGGCAGATGCGCAAGCTCAGCTGTCAGTCAGCAACTCCCTGTGGAATCCCCTCCCCAGGGCTGGGAGCTGGAGTCCGGATGGGTGGGATCCAACAGCTGTGGCTTGCAGAGGACTGGACCAGTCAGCTGCAGATGGCAGGGGAAGGACCAATTGGGGCTGTTTCTGAGGTGCAGCTTGTCTGCTCTGCAAACCCCCCTGGACATTTCCTGTTATTTCAAAAATCTGCCAGCCAGAGAAGGGAAGCTCCAAAAAGAGGCTGTCTGGGAAACCCCAAATGTATGGTAACCCTACCTCTCCCACGTGCCTTCACACTACCTCTGAAAAGAGATAGGGCACACACATCATCACAGAACATATTCCACATGTTCCATATTAAAACTGAAATTCCACTCCACTTTCTTATGGACACCTGTGCAACATGAATGGAATACTGGGACATCATTTATTCAGTGGAAATTTCCACTCTGCATACATACATATGTATGCTTAGTGCCAAAGGGATGTTGGCAGCCCCACTGATTGTAATATAGACCACCTGGCTCCTTCAACACTTTAAACCAATAAAAACAAATGTGAAGTTATGGCGGCATGATTAAAAACTGCCAGTGGATCTATGCTATTGAAAACAGCGTTAAAAATAACATTTAGACTGGAAGTGACAGGCAGTGTTTCACAAAAGGATACTTATCTGAAGTCCAACCTGCTTTACTGAAATTGTGGTTTTGCATTTCTTTCATTTGCACGGATATAACAGTTACAACTAAGAGGCTCTGATGCTGTCAGCAAAGTTGACAACTGGGATCCTTCATTTTTCTGTCTGTCTATCAAGCTGAAGCAAACTGGGGTAAGAGGAAGCTCCTGCACAGTTAAGCTGAATGCAGTTTTTCAGCAACTTATTTGCAAAATAGGAGTGTAAACCATAACATAATTAATAGAGATATTTCATAATGTGCGCTGCATGTCACCTCTTTCCCCCTTGCATGGACAGTCACAATTGCTAGCATCTCACTTCCAAAGCCTAACGTCTACCTGACCACTTCTCTCCCTTCTCTGTCTTCAGCACAACTGGCTCACAGCTTAATGTAGCCAACAGAGAGATCCGAATTCCTTTAATGTAGTTACATCCTGCTACATAAGCCAGTTTACAGACTGCTGGTCCTCTCAGCAGAGCTTTAATTAAAGCCCTTTACAAAAGGAAAGGCACTAGAGCCTTCAGTGCTCTCAGGCAAGCCTACAAATCCAACAGCTGAGGAACTAGACCACTTTTATGGCCTAAAACTTGCATAATTAGTATATACACTAGCTGTGCACAGTGCTACTGGGTGTGTGGCAATTCTCCAAAAACGAGCCATATTTGGAGTTTAATGTACCCACCCTAGACACAGCCACATCATATCATTTGAAAGCTTATTTTATGTATGTTTAGATGAGGTGTGTTGTGGAGCTGTCAAGTAGTCCCATAAGCCTGTAGGCAAGGTGAAACAATGGTCCCTAAAATGAGAATGTCTTTTTTTTTTGGCACAGTTCCAGAAACACTGCAACGTGGTAATAATTACAGTGTTTACTGTTTAAGTTAATTTCAGCACCTTAATGGGGTGTTTATTGGTCAAAACCACCACACATGAATTAAAAGATTTGTATTGGTTTTGCAGGGGCAAGTATTTTTTCCCCAGAAATGATGAAGCTGTTTAACATGTAAATATCCAAATTTTGCACTGAACTACATATTCTTAATTGTCAAGGTATCTCACAAGTGATTACAATAGTTTTCTATACTTTCAGTGGACATTTGCTGACCAGATCAGTCTCACGTTGAAGGTTGTGCACCAGTAACAGTAGTTTGCATGCCCACAATTTTCTTCATGGATAGATGGAAATGCATGAGAATTCCTCATGTAATGCTTCTCCATTTGTCAGCATTTTTTACATACAATGTAGTATCTAGGCTTCCTGGGAGATGGTTTTAATGTGTAATTGCCTATGCATGCAGTATTATCCCTTGAAATATTTTAGAAATTAGCTTTTTAATTCAGTGACACTTATGTACCGCTCAGTATTAGTGTTATCGATGACAATACACAGCTTCATATTATGAATATGCAAACACTGTGAGAGAAAGAAAATCACCTAAGTAGAAGTAGCAAAGACAAAATCCACACACAAGTCCTTGTCGCTGCACTGAAGAGGGATGATGAGTGTTAAAGGTCTTACCAACCAGGTTAAACAATATGACAAACCCATTTGACACTGAATCACATCCAGAGGTGCTTATCAATATATCTATTGCATGTCAGATGTACAAGAGTTTCTACTGAAAATAGCAGATGTTGGTGTAGAACAAATAGAAAGATTTGTGAGAAGTGCACTTGATTCTGACGGGACACGTAGCTTCTTCAGCCTAGTCAAGAAATCTGGCATCAAAACGTTTGGGGACATAGCCGAGAAGTCCAAATTTAAGTCTGTCAAGGGGGGGGGACAACCACAGCAGCTCAGTCCAGAAAATGTTTTCTACAGAGCCCTGTCCTTAGCAAGATACAGAGATTATGTTTCAATGGCAACTGTTCTATTGTCCTATTAGGCACAAGTCCTATTGAGTGACCCCATGTCCCTCTTCCATGCTGATGGAACAATGAGAAGAACAGACAAAGGTGAAGTAGGGTATCAGCTGGAAGCTCAAGCTGAAAGAATCCATGAGCTAAGAGAACACAACAACGAAACCACAATGTACCCATCAAAGAGATGCCATGGATGTCATACAAATGATGGCTGAAGACAACATGCGTACATTTGATGAATTGGCTGCTGAGTACTTGAGGCAGGGCCTACAAGGAGTTGATAAAGCTAATTCTGTAATCAAAATCTTTGAAAGCTATGACAATAGTAACTCTGTGAAAACTGCAGAAAGACAGTGCTGAATAGGAGCGAACGTTGGATGCAAGAAATGCCAGGTGGTTGGTGGATGTCCTGTGCCTCCATGGAAGAAATTTCTAAACATGGCGTCCAACAAGCAATAACTTGTAAAATTCCTTTGTGAATATATGGTTCAAAATGCTCCTGAGAGTTCAGGAGCGCATTCAGCACAAACACTCCTTTCTTGCAGGAGGCTTTTCCAATGGTGAAGTAGCAAAATCCATCACCAATAGAAGCATTGAAAAAGCACAAGACTTGTACAGTACTCAAAAGGAAGTCGTCACAAGGATGCCAGTATGGTTTGGGGGTTTCTTGATGTCAAAGGAACCAGAGCAATTAAGTCATCCGATACAGATGTCTTGGCCCTTGCTGCTCACTACGTTCCAGCAATGGAACACATAGATAACATGTGGATCGAAGCAAGCACCATTACCAACACAACTGACCACTGTTGCTTCACCCCTGTGCATGCAACCTGTGATGCACTCACTCCTGCCTTCTGCAACATACTTCCCGCTGTACGTGCATTAACAGCATGTGACTGTGTCATCCCTATTTGGTACAGGAAAAAAAAAATCTGTGTTTAATGTCATGAAAACAAAGGGGGCATACCAGAAGCACCGACTCCATGGGCGCTCCAGGGATGGAGCCCCCACGGAAAAAAAATAGCGGGTGCTCAGCATTCACCAGCTGCCCGCTGTCCTGCCCACTGCAATCAGCTGTTCAGTTGTGTGCAGGAGGTGCTGGGGGGGAGAGGGGAAGGAGCAGGGGCAGGAAGAGGTGGAGTGGGGGCAGGGGTTTGGGGAAGGGGCGGAGGGGGGGACGAGCACCCCCTGGGAACTAGGGAATTTGGCACCTCTAGAGCTTACTGCTTCAGAGATCTTGCCAAAATTTGGAGAGAAGGATGGACAAGCCGCAACTTCTGCAGTAAGGAAGCTGGAAGCAGTGCTGTATGATGAGAGTGAGAAAGAAAAGAAGACCCCCCGAGACATGAATTTCTTGTATCTCAGCCTAGCTATTAAAAAGGACAAGTCACTGGCCAAACTCCCACCACGTGAGGACAGTTGCATATCAAAAAAGCATCTTGGCAAACAAAGATTTGGATGTCTTCGTACATAGCTAAACCAGATATTGGATCACCATTGCAACATGGATGGAAAAATGTGGATGATTAACTACTCCCTCTATTCTTCAAGGGCCCAATGGCATCTGAGCTTCTACAAGATTTTTTTTCAAAAAGAAAAGGAGTACTTGTGGCACCTTAGAGACTAACCAATTTATTTAATTCAAATAAATTGGTTAGTCTCTAAGGTGCCACAAGTACTCCTTTTCTTTTTGCGAATACAGACTAAACGGCTGTTCCTCTGAAACCTGTCAAGATTTTTTTTGTGCCTCTACCAGTAGGGGTCGCTGCACAATCAACTGTGTCTGTTGTCACACAATTCTGCACAAGGAAGGTTGTTCTATGTGCCAAGGCAATGAAGATTGTAGTAACCTACGCACTCTCAACAAAGGTTGCAATCTTGAACAAGATGACGATAATGATGATTATATGATGATGCCTGTACACATTTATTATTAGATTTTTTTTTACCCTCTATATTGTTGTGATGCTTTGAGGTCACAAAGAAATCCAATTTTATTTCTTGAAGTAAGTAATACATTAACAGAAATGAATGCAAATATTCCAAAGTGGTCTTTGTTTATCCCTGTTTCTATAGTAATGGCACCATTTGACAGCTCCATTTCATACCTCATCTTAAAGTAGACATAATAAGCTTTCAAATGATATATTATGTATAGGTGTGGAAAGGGTACATTAAGTCAATCCAATCCGTGGTATCAGCCACTCACCTATACAGATGTAGTTAATACTACAGGTATTTACAGACGCAGATGAGCCAATGATGGATTAATGGAATTCTGACAGTATCACAGAAATGTCATTATTTAGTACATTCATCTCTCAGAGTTTCCAGTTATTTTTTTTTCCATTTTACTGTGAAGGAAATAATTACTTTATTATGAAGGGGGAAGAATGCCAACATGCTGAATGTAATTTCAAATAATGTTATCCATTTACAAAACAACATTATGTACCTTCTTAATCCAAAAACCACTGACAGCTATATCTTGACATTTTCATTATGGGAGCTGTCATAAATAATCTGGAAGGGGGAAAGTGTTTTATTGGAAAGATCCTTCTTATCTTCTTAATCTAATCATTAATCTCCAACAGCACAGGTCAAGTAATTTTTATGATACGGCCTTTAATCCTTTCATCAGTTGTTATTTTTAAGAACCACAGAGCGACTGGGAAGTATAGTGATTCCCTGGTGACAAAATGAACAGTACAGTACTGGCCTGAAAAGTGCTCTATTACAAAAGAGATGGCAATATTTTTTTTCTTTCCCATATGAATTTAGTGGTTGTAAAAAATGCTGATCTCATTACCTGGAAGACTACAAATCTTGGTCATATTATCCACATATGCACAACAGGGCCAAATTAAGGTTGCACAGGGAACCTTACACTTTGGCATTTAACTTTTTGACTCCTTGACTTTGCCACCTTAACATTCATTTCACACACACAACCACACACATATACACTTGCACACACAGGATAGTTTTGGTTTACAGATTTTTACAGAAAAGGGTAGCTATATTTACGTTACTTAACATTTTCATTACAAACGATTCTTGTGACTTTTTTTCAGAAGTTCTAACACCTCCATTCTTTGTTTGTAGCAGGAATTTGGTCTTTGGAAGGGAACTTTTGCTGGTCCCCTGAAATTCCATTCAGATCTGGCCTAGTTACAAACTGGAGTGCTGTCTACAACAGTAATATATATTTCCATGGTCCATTTTTGTTGATCTTATTCACTTTCTTTGGCCCTTCAAATAAATGCACAAAATCTAAAAAGTCTTGTGTTATCTTCAGTCAAGATTCCATGCCACATCACCTTCTTGGGAAGAAGAAGGACATAAAGAATGAAGGCCACATCTTGCTGTGTCATTCTCTCATGATTTCATAAAAGGAATAATTCGACTGCTATCTTTTCTTAGGCCAAATTCTGCTCTCAGTTGCACCTCAGCAACCCCATTTATCTTGGAGATGAGTTGAGATCAGTGGGATTGCATGGATGACAGGGTCCTTACTGATTCTATAGGCCAGTGGCTCTGAACCTTTCCAGGACTGTACGCCTTTCAAGAGTCTGATTTGTCTTGCATACCCCCAAGTTTCACTTCACTTAAAAATTACTTGCTTACAAAATCAGACATAAAAATTCAAAAGTGTCATAGCACGCCATTACTGAACAATTGCTTCTTTTCTCATGTTTACAATATAATTATAAAATAAAGCAATTGGGATATAAATATTGTGCTTACATTTCAGCATATAGTACATAGAGCAGTATAAACAAGTCATTGTCTGTATGAAATTTTAGTTTGTGCTGACTTTGCTAGTTCTTTTTATGTAGCCTGTTGTAAAACTAGATGATTTGATGTACCCGCTGAAAGACCTCTGCATTCCCCTGGGGTAAGCATACCCTTGGTTGAGAAGCACGGCTACAGGCCACAACAGCAAAGTCCAGTTTTGAGTTAACAAAACATATGTGAACCAGAGCACAAAGAAATAGTTCATACCAAGCAAAAGCTTTTTTTTCTTCTATATATTGAACACCTAACTCCAAAGCAAAGATGCAAAAAAAAAGGCCCTGAAAATAGGATCAGTATTTGTCAGAGGCTGAAATTATTTGTCAAGCCATTGATCAGTATGTTGCTTACCATATTTGTCAGCTCTCCTCTCAGCGTCAATTCTTGCTGCTCATGGTTATTTTATATCACTCAAAGAGTTTTACTTGGAGGGAGAAATAGAAAAGAGGGATTTTATATGCCTATTATTTAATTGAAGGACTTTCATTCCAATGGAACGATGGACAAGAAGGATTTTGATGGCCAAGTAAAATGAATTAGATCACATATAATTTCCTAACCCTGAATCTTTATGAACTAATTTGCATAACTCCAGTTCCAATGCCACTGACTTCTTTTGTCCTCCATTGTTTTTCTTTAAATTCAATTGCATGTATATTCATTTTCATGCTCCCGGAGCCAGCATCCCTTTGAGACCTAATTTAGACCCAATATTTAAAACAAACAAACAAACAAACAAACAAAAAAAACTTTGGAAAATAAGAGAGATTCTATTAGAAATGAAGGTCAAGGACAACAGCATCTTTGAAATAATTGACTGAGAAAAGTCAATTTCTGTTTCATTTAAAGACCTTGTTAAGAAGTGTATTTTCTTCTCAGGATATTTTCCTGCATAGGGAATTCAGGTTCTGCTACAGTAAGGGGCCAGCTGCTCCAGCAGTATTGGCTGCTTTGTGCTGCAGCATTGACACAAACTAACCGTAAAGCTGGTGCAACTAGCCTGGGAAGATTATTTCAGGGCAAGAGTAATAGTCCTGTGATGAATGCCAACATAGGGATTTTACACCACTTATCCTCCCTGCTGCTGGTGTGACAGGGGGAAAGGGCCATGGACAATTTATTTACCCTCTCCCTTGCCTTGATCACAGCAGCATTATAACAGCAGCTGTGTTGTGAGTTCTAGTTTAGCGTTTAGTGTACTCAACTTCAAATTTTATAGACCTCTTTCATATTCCCTCTTACTTGTCTCTTTTACAAGCTGAAAAGTCCAGTCTTTTTTAATCTCTCCTCACACAGAAGCTGTTCCGAACCCTTAATCATTTTTGTTGTCCCTCAAATACCTTAAAATGGCTGCAGGGATATTGTTCCCATTCAGAGTCTGAATCTATGTGAATGTTCTTCCAAAGCAACAGTGAGAGCATGTCAGCTGGGGATAAGGACAATCTCTTATTTCCATTAGAGACAAGATGATGCCTTTCACAACAAATTTAAACTTCTCAAATGCTCATCAAAGCTAACGTTCCTGCCTCTGTTCTCTGTTTATTTCCTCCACCTTCTGCTTACAGTTATTGCAAAGCTCCCTTCTTAGTGCCCCTTTTGATCCTTTTCCCCAGGCTCATCTTTGTCTCTTCTTCCATCCCAATCCCTGCTCTTGGAATGCCTTCCCTCACCTTCTGCACAAACAAGCTCCTTTTTTGTAAAAACAATCATTACTAAGCCCTCTAAAACAGAACATTTTTAAAGTTGTATCACTACAAAACTAAACTGACAAGCGGTGTCTCTGACATGTCTGACCCATGTCTGCTTGACGTTGATTATGACTTCCCTGGACAGATAGGTCTTCCTCTATCTTGTCCTGCATGCTGACAGCACTCAATAAATAAAATCATAATAATGGTCATAAGACATTATGACCACTGTTCTCTGGTCCTTCTGAGGCATGAGTAAGCCCAGATGGAGGGGCAAAGGTGGCCTTAACACACCTTTGCACTCTTCATTCCTGAGCCGGAGTCCTTGACTGGTTTCCGATGTACAAGAGCAATCTGATGTCAATACCCCGCAGGGGCTGTTACAGCAACAGGAGATAAGCTGGCTGCACACCCAGCCTTGCCCTCTTTTTCCTGGCCACATCCTGTGCAATAGCGGCCTAAAGTGGCTGGCCTACACGTTGAGCTGGAGGTACAAATTCCAGCTTGAGGAGCCATATGCATACTAACTCTGATTGAGCTGGCGTGCTAAAAATAGAGTGTAAATGCGGTGGTACAAGTGATGGGAGGGCAGAGCCACCCCAAGCATGGATCTGGCATCTTGGATAGATACATATTAGCGGTGTCGAGCCCCTCCCACCATATACTTAGATGACTTGTTTGACCTATGCTTGCTCAAGTAACCCTGTAGTTCAAATTTTTGATTATGCCACAGAATATTCTTGGTTGTTTCTTACTTTGTGACTTTTAGTAATTTTCCAGGCCCATCTCCTGCCACATTTTACAGATGTAAGACTGATTCAGTGGGGATCTAACAGAAGCATATTTCTACATGACACTACAGTTACAGTTGTACTCAAGAGCTCTTCCAATCAGAGATGAGCCTATCTCCAGGGTGGGCAAACTTTTTGGCCCGAGGGCCACATAGAGGTGGGAAAATTGCATGCAGGGCCATGAATGTAGGGCTGGAGCAGGGGGTTGGGGTGCGGGAGGGAGTGTGGGGTGTGAGAGGGGGTGTGGTGTGCAGGAAGGGGCTCAGGGCAAGGGGTTGGGGCAGAGGAGGGGTGCAAGGTGTACGAGGGGCTCAGGGAAGGGGGTTGGGGTACAGGAGGGGGTGCACAGTGCAGGAGGAGGCTCAGGGCAGTGGTGCAGGGAGGGGTGCGGAGTATGGCAGGGAGCTCAGGGCAGAAGGTTGGGGTGCAGGAGGGGTGCGAGGTACAGCAAGTGGCTCGGGGCAGGGGGGTGGGATGGAGAGGAATTTGGGGTGCAGCAGGGGGCTCAGGTTAGGGGGTGGGAGTGCAGGAGGGGTGCAGTGCAGGTAGGGGGTTGGGGTACAGGAGGAGTGCGGGGTGCGGCAGGGGGCTCAGGGCAGGGAGTTGGGGTGTAGGGTGCAGGAGGGGTTCGGGCTCCGGCCCAGCGCCTGGAGCGGCTCCGGCCCAGCGCCTGGAGCAGCTCCGGGGTGGCAATGGCGCGCACCGGGGCTAAGGCAGGCTCCCTGCCTGTCTCTCTGCTTGCCCTGTCCCCAGCCCCGCTCCGCTCTGGGAAGCGGCCGGCACCACGTCCCTGAGGGGGGGGGGGCAGAGGGCTCTGCATGCTGCGCTTGCCTGTGGGTACCTCCCCTGAAGCTCCCATTGGCCACAGTTCCCTGTTCCCGGCCAATGGGAGCACCGGGGGACGTAGCCACAGGAAAGAGCAGCGCACGGGAGCCCTCTACTCCCCCCCCCCAACATACTCCGGGATGGCAGGGACGTGGTGCCAGCCGCTTCTGAGAGTGGTGCAGGGCCTGTGGCACCATGGGGGTGGCAATCCCGCGGCCAGATCCAAAGACTTGACAGGCCGGATCCGGCCCACAGGCCATAGTTTGCCCACCCCTGGCCTATGCAACCCAGCAACACACAAACTTTGAAAAAGTTAAGACCCAAACTTTGCAGCGCAAGCTCATCTGTACCTCCAGTAAGAAAACACCTGTGTGAAGTGACCACTTGAAAGTGTCCTCAAGGTTTCTCAGTGTAACTGTAGGCAACCATTACTTAACAACATCTTTACCAGGCAATCACTTTCTGTTTCAGCTCACTGCATAGTTTACTACCTCTCCTTGCTTTACTGCTCAGCTGGAAAACATACAGTGTATACTGCCACCTAATGTCCGTACTGGGTGACGTAAAGTACTGTGGTATATCAGAATAAGGATATGAAATCATTTGGTTCTCATTACATTTATTAAGCCAAAAGAAAGAGGTAGCTAGAAGTCATTTTCTGTTGCATGGGAAGTCAGTCATACAAATCCCATGAACTTTAATAGTAACTAAAATCCATGGAACATTGTGAAATGCTATGGTGCACGGACAAAGTGCAGAGTTGTATTTACCCATAATGCAACACCTTCATGCTTGCAATTAACATATTCAAATAGTACTGATTTCGGTCTCTAATATTTTTGCGAGGTGCACCAGCTTTGCATCCAAGAAATGAATCCTGTGAAAGGATCCAGCAGTTGAACATGTTAGTGGATTAAAAAAAAAGGTCTATTGATATTCCATATGCACTGAATTAAATGCCTATAGTGTGGGTATTCAAATATATTCATACTGATGGCTCCAAGAGTATTTTTGTTATATTAAAAGATTTCGTGGCACCTTATCTTTTTCTGGTTAACCAAAACCTGCTGATGGCTTTTGTAATCACGCTGCAGTCTAATTTTATAGGCAGATGCTGGATATCAGATGACGATACAGCAATTAAATGAACCACACAGAGGAAAGTTTAACATTCATTTGTATGCAAATAAGGCCAGCTTTCCGTCAGTTTAAGGAATGCTGTTGCTTCATATCATTTATAAGAGCTACTACTATTCCTAGATTTTAAAGCCAGAAGGGGCCACTGTGATCATTTAGTCTGACCTCCTGCATAACACGGGCCATAGAATTTCACCCAGTAATTCCTACTGTGAACCTAATAATTTTGAACCCAATAACTGAACCATAGATTTTAAGAAAGTCATCCGCTCTGCATTTGGACAGTCATAGAAAGATCTGGAGAGTTATATACCACACAACAGGTTTTTGGTAAGGTTAACGTTTTGGAAGGAAGTTAAGACCTTTCAGCTATATAGAGCCTCATTCTGTTTTCCACTTATGAAAGCAGTAAGAGCTAGTCTTGTAGTTAAGGCATTGGATGGAGACTCAAGAAAACCGAGTTCAGTTTCTAATTCTACCATGAACTTCCTATGTGACCCTGGGCCTGTCATTTAGGCCAGCCATGCCTTCTGATTTGGAGTGCCTCAGCTTCTTACTCAGCATGAAGTATCTCGGGCCTGATTTTCAGAGGGGCTGAGCATTTGCAGCTCCTGCCAATTTTGGTCAGAGGTGCCTCGCAGCACCTCTGGATTTCAAGCAAAGGAGATGTAAAATTGGGCTCCCGAAAACAGCTCCAAAAATCAGTGGCTGCTTGATTATTTTGGCCTTCATCTCTCCGTACTTCAGGTCTTCTGATGTAAAACAGGGATAACAGCCTATCCCATGGAGGTGTTGTGAGGATAAACTCATGAATGCTTGTGCAGTGGTCAGATACTATGGTGATGGGGCTATATAAGAAGACAGACTATGTACCTACTTTTATTTATGTGAAATCTATAATGCAGTCTGTCGACACTCGTCCACAAAAAATTCTTGCAACCCAGAATAAAGATTTACTCATAGTAATAGCCTAAGTCAAACTATTTAATTGATCTACTTTATGCACCAAGGAATCTAAATCAGTCATTTTTACGGTAGTTGTGTAAAATTACATGTCCATGTGTCGCTCATGGATCATATTTGGGGGGTGATTTTAATTAAATGAACAAAAGCTAAGGCTATTAACAATGACTGATGTTCATCACAAGCTGTTCCTGTGATTTATAAGTGTGGCTTTTGCATGGATATCATACCACCACCATAATTTTCACCCTGTTTTGCAGTTGAAGGGTGCACTCACAAACTAACTATTTCTAAAATTATTGATATCTTTTAAAAAATGGTAGGGTTGGCAATCTGTATTTCAGACTCCAGCTCTTTCTTCTAACCCAAGGGTTTTGGTGTTCTCAGTTGCCGAAAGCAATGTTGGGGGGGATGAATAATTTATTGTTATTAATAGAGACTTCTGCTGCCGTAAAAGTATGTAAAAATGATTATGTCAACCGATCACTATTTAGAACTGGAGAGCAAACAGCTGGAGTTTCAAATTGTCAGTCCCCCTATTTCTCCCTCATCCTTTCCATATAGGCTTTTTGTCTTCACTACTAAAAAAAGGGGCGGGGAGTTGTTGTTTTATTTTTCACAGCAAGATAATAGTAAATGATAGTTATCATGATGTCAGTTCCTAGTGGAGAGAGGCTCTCTGTAATTTTTATCCATGAGGTAGCTAGGTGAGGTCAGTGCTGTAACCCCGCTTGGGGTTGACCTCATCCTATTTAACTTGCAGTAAACATGCACCACCTTGTCTCCATCCACAAGGAGTTTACAATGGGCTAGCTAACACATTAGTAAACACGCTGTCTTTTTAGCAATGTAGACAAAGCTATAGCTACTCAGGGAGGTGAATAAGAAGGCCTTCTTCAGAGACCTATGAAGTGGAACGCTTCTGTTTTATTTCCCAAAGACAGCATGCTACAACAGGAAACCAGGGCCAAGTCCATACTACAAAGTTTTGATGGCATAGCTATGTTGGTCAGGGGTGTGGGAAAAAACCCAACATGCTTCTATCAGCACCAGGTAATGTTGTTCAAGGAGGTGGCATTCCTACACAGGCAGGCAAACTCCTTCTGTTGGCATATGTTGCGTCTACACTACAGGGCTCTGACAGTATAGGTATACCTGCAAAACATTTGTAGTGTAGACAAGGTACAGATTTGGTCACTGGATAGCCAGCTTTACAAGGCCAACTTCACCCCAGATGAAAAGCCATTAAAGTGAGAGCTACACCAGAGGTGAATTTGCTCTTTAAAGATGGAGCTGGAAAGATGCAATATTACTGCCATGAGAAATTCCCTCTGTTCACAAAACTGACATGAGGCTAACATGTGAAGAAATCTATAAAATCCTTACATAACGTAGTTAGTTTTGTAGGCCATTAAACTTTACTATTAAGCTACCATGAATTCTCCCTCAATTATTTACCCTAGAGAAAAAGCCACTCAACTAAATGCATCCAGAGATGTCTGGAAAAGAAATTTCATCCAGTGAGAATTCAAGCTGTACAGACTTTTTGTTTTAGGGAGTTTTTTGGGGAGGTAGATTGGTAATTTTTTAAAATTAAATCTTTTCTAATTCCAAAGTGTATACATGTTTAATAAACCTGCTGAATGTAGGATGAAGCTCTCTACACCAACATTCCACACAAAGATGGACCACAAGCCATCTGGAACAGTATCCCCGATAATGTCACGGCAAACCTGGTGGCTGAGCTTTGTGACTTTGTCCTCACCCACAACTATTTCAGATTTGGGGACAATTTATACCTTCAAGTCAGCGGCACTGCTATAGGTACCCGCATGGCCCCACAGTATGCCAACATTTTTATGGCTGACTTAGAACAACGCTTCCTCAGCTCTCGTCCCCTAATGCCCCTACTCTGCTTGCGCAACATTGAGAACATCTTCATCATCTGGACTCATGGGAAGGAGGCCCTTGAGGAATTCCACCAGGATTTCAACAATATCCACCCCACTATCAACCTCAGCCAGGAGCAGTCCACACAAGAGATCCACTTCCTGGACACTACAGTCCAAATAAGCGATGGTCACATAAACACCACCCTATACCAGAAACCTGCTGACCGCTATACTTACCTACATGCCTCCAGCTTTCATCCAGACCACACCACACGATCCATTGTCTACAGCCAAGCCCTAAGATACAACCACATTTATTCCAATCCCTCAGACAGAGACAAACACCTAAAGGATCTCTATCAAGCATTCTTAAAACTACGTACCCACCTGGGGAAGTGAAGAAACAGATTGACAGAGCCAGAAGGGTACCCAGAAGTCACCTACTACAGGACAGGCCCAACCAAGAAAATAACAGAATGCCACTAGCCGTCACCTACAGCCCCCAACTAAAACCTCTCCAGCGCATCATCAAGGATCTACAACCTATCCTGAAGGACAATCCGTCACTCTCACAGACCTTGGGAGACAGGCAAGTCCTCCCTTACAGATAGCCCCCCCCAACCTGAAGCAAATATTCACCAGCGACTACACACCACACAACAAAAACACTAACCCAGGAACCAATCCCTGCAACAAACCCTGGTGCCAACTCTGTCTGCATATCTATTCAAGGGACGCCATCATAGGACCTAACCACATCAGCCACACCATCAGGGGCTCGTTCACCTGCACATCTACCAATGTGATATATGCCATCATGTGCCAGCAATGCCCCTCTGCCATGTACATTGGCCAAACCAGACAGTCTCTACGCAAAAGAATAAATAGACACAAATCAGACACCAAGAATTGTAACATTCAAAAACCAGTAGGAGAGCACTTCAATCTCCCTGGACACTCAATAACAGACTTAAAAGTGGCCATTCTTCAACAAAAAAAAACTTAAAAAACAGACTTCAATGAGGAACTGCATAACTGGAATGCATTTGCAAACTTGACACCATCAAATTAGACCTGAATAAAGACTGGGAGTGGCTGGGTCACTACAAAAAGTAATTTTCCCTGTGTTGATATTCACCCCTTCTTGTTGACCGTTGAGAATAGGCTACATCCACCCTGACTGAATTGGCCTCATTAGCACTGACCCCCCCACACCCACTTGGTAAGGCAACTCCCGTCTTTTCATGTGCTATATATTTATACCTGCCTACTGTATTTTTCATTCCATGCATCTGATGAAGTGGGTTATAGCCCACAAAAGCTTATGACCAAATACATTTGTTAGTCTCTAAGGTGCCACAAGGACTCCTCATTGTTTTTGCTGATACAGACTAACACGGCTACCCCTCTGAAATCTCCTACCCCACTACATGTAAATCAACCTTTATGCCTCCCTGTGATTTGGGAATGTAGTGTACAGCTCTCTGTTTATATTTCAGTGGAACCATGCTATTCTTTTCTTGGCCTTTACAATTATTATTTCTTGGAGTTGGCCACTGCCACTTTAATGGGGAAATGAAATATATTGATTTAGGTTTATGTTCCAAACCCTTACTCCTCTTTATTCTCTGCAAAATTTAGAATGTCCATCTTAGGGGAAATTCCAATATTTCAACTTTTGTTTTCATCCCAAATCAGGATGAAAAAGTGGAAATGTTGCAATTTTTGACTGAGTGAAATATTCCCAAAATGGTTGATTCAGAAATGTCCAAAGGAAACATTCTGACATTCCAAAAGCTAAAGGTTTCATTTCGGTTTATTGAATTGACCTGAAACAATTTATTTGAAGTCAGTTCAACATTACATTTCATTTTCCCATTGCAGCACATTGCCTCGTGGGAGTTTTAGTTTGGGAGTCTGATTCCTCCATTCTCCCCTATTGGCCAGGCTCCCAACCCTGAATAAACAGCCCAGTGACACTGAGACTCCAATAAGCCGAATATTAAGAACAAAACAGATCCCTTTTTGGTTTTGTTTTACTTCTTGATTGCTCTAAGCAAGAGGTCTGGTAAAGCCTTCCGGCAGCTGCTGGAGGAATTTTGTACTGGTTGGCTGGCGCTTCTAGGGCGTGCTTTGCTTGGCAGGTCTGGCTTCTGCCTCCAAGGAGCTACCAGCAGGAGTGAAACCCATTGTCATGGATTTGCAGACTTTCCCTGGGAAGAAGGTGGTCAAATTCAGTGGAAAATTCCCAGTTAGTGCTACTAACAGCTATGTTGCTGTTTTTTCAATTATTCCCCTTAGAAATGGATGAAGTACAATTGTCTAGAGAGCATATGCATATTGTTAGGAGCTGAGTGAAACCTTGTTATGGGTTAAGTTAATAAAAACCTCATTCAAATTGATGTGTGAATACATGCTTCACTTACGATCATAGTGAGAGACAATTAAGGGCCACACCTCAAACAAGACCTAATAGAGTCTGACCAGAAAATAGCACCAGGTGGGTGGGGAGTTCTGTGACTGTCTGTGTAGCATGACCTTGGATGAAGCTAGAGAGAGAACTTTTGGGTCTGTTGGCTAATGAGGCTTGGCGCTGTAAGCTAAGGCCCTGTCTACACTACCACTTATGTCAGCGAAACTTATGTTGTCCAGTGTATGAAAAAAACCACACACCCCCCCCGAGTGACATAAATCACGCTGGTATAAATGGTAGTGTGCACAGCGCTAGGATGTCAGGAGAGCTTCTTCTGCTGACATAGCTACCGCTGCTTGTGGGGATGGTTTGAATTATGTCAACGGGAGAGCTCTCTCCCCTCGGCATAGAGTAGCTACTCGAGAGATCTTACAGCAGTGCAGCTCCATCAGTACAGTTGTGCTGCTGTAAGCTCTCTAGTGTAGACATAGCCTAAGAAACGGCTCCTTTTGGTTTTGGTTCCTCCTGCATTTGGAGGAGCAGGACTTTGTCCATTCCTTGCAAATAAACAAGATTGCATCAAAGAGAATACCAGACTCCATCAGTTTCTACTTCCAGCTGGAACATCCCAGAGCCCTGAAATTTGACTAGCTGCTCGAGTCAAAAAGGGGCAACATTATCATCAGAAATAAAGAGGACAGATTCTGCTCTCCATGCACACCTCACTGGTTGTACAATTCTTCTGTGATAACTCAACAGTTATATTTCAGAGCCGACAAGCAGGCCAGGACCCGATGGTGCAAACATACTGTAAGCAGAGTCAGGATGAGCTCCAACCTGACATCTGGTGGTGAGGTGTGGCAAGTTGTGGAAAAGAACTTCAGGGGCTGATCTCATTTGCATATGCACACCCACCCCGCCTAGAATGAGGCCATAGCTGCCCAAATGGTCACTTTGGCTGCTGTGGGATCCCCAGTGTCTCTGTTATTGGGGCAGGAAGAATAAATTGTTATTACCCTGATTATGGGAATCAAGGACAGTGGAACTGTACTTGGCCTTCTGTTATGATGGAGGTACTCACCATCAACTAAGTAGCACTCGCTAGGCAAGGGACATGGGTTCCAAAACTCTGTGAATTGAGAGAGGCTTGAGACAGGTATTAGTACCTGGTGGTGTGGGCCCCTTTGCAAGGGCTTGAAACACCAATTGCACCTCTGTCTCTCTCCACTGTGGAATGTCAGAGCTAATTTTGGGTCTATTAAGAGTCTTGCTACAGGTGCTGTGCTGAATTCACTTTGGCCTTATGGTGCACCAGCACTAAGGCTCCCCACTACTATGAGCTGAAATCACTGAGCACTGTGTCAAGTAGTGGGGAGCCAGAAGCTCTAGAGTGCAGCGGAGCTGTTCGTGAGATGACAAGCGGAGCCCTGTGGGGTAGTCGGCTTCAGGTCACGTAAGGTGCCCCTTACCTCTTTCTTTCCACCCCACCCTCCCCCAGGCACATTTTTAGCCAGCCTGGGGAGTAACACTCTGCAGCTGAACTTTTGAACTCTGGGGTTGGACTTTGGGTGATTTTTTGGATTGCTGGACCCAGGAGATGTTTGGGTTGTGGGACTCAAGAAACCGAGGGAAAGGATGTGGCCCAATTTGCTGGGGTGGGTCTTTGCTCATGGTTTGGTTAATGAACACTAGTTGTGGTGTTTTCCCAATTTAATGCTGATGTCGTTTACCTCATGTTATTAAAGATTCTCTGCTACACCGAGACCCTGTGCTTGTGAGAGGGGAAGTATTGCCTCTTTGAGGCACCCAGGGGGTGTATAGGATTTTCCCAGGTCACTGGGTGGGGGCTCGAGCCAGTTTTGCATTTGCTTTGATGAGAGGGAACCCCTGTGTACTGAACCCTTGCTGCTATCAACTTGGCCTGGCAGAAGGGTTACAATACAGTAAAGGACAGTCCATGTCACAAAGAACTTACAGCCTAAACTGAAAATAGATTGTGGTCCTAAATCTTATGTAAGACCCCTTGTTTGTATTGACATGACAAATATAGTTACAGCTTTAATCTTAACAAAGAAGCTAAAAGGTTAGTTTACCTGACCTGTAAGCTATTTGGTTTGACATTCTATATCTTGCCATCAATAAACTTCAGAATTAAGTGTACTTTTTGTTCATTCTAGTTTCTAGGGAACCTACCTGCTTTATACACACACATAGTTGTGAGAGCTTGTTTTGCTAGATACGAGAGCAGAGATTTATCAGATCAGCAATTCCCAAATAGCTATCTGCAAAAGAGCTGGCTGGCCACAAGGGCCTGATGCAACAAACACTTACGCCTGTGCTTAACTCCCACTGAAAGATAGGAGGGAAGTCCTGGAGGCCAAATTTAGGCTGATAAGTAAGAGATTAAAGTCCATAACCTCCATGGTAACCTTCTCTGAAATGCTTCCAGTTTCACACACAGGGCCAGTTAGACAGGCAGAACTGCAGGGTCTCAATGCACGGATGAGAAGATGGTGCAGGGAGACGGCATTTAGATTTATTAGGAACTGGGGAACGTTTTGGGAAAGAGGGAGCCTATATAGGAAGGACGGGCTCCACCTAAGCCAAAACAGAACCAGATTGCTGGCATGTAAAATTTGAAAGGTCATAGAGGAGTTTTTAAACTAAGGGCTGGAGGAAAGCTGTCAGGTGCTGAGGAGCATGCAGTTTGGACAGAGACATCTTGTAGAGGAGGATCTATTAATAGGAAATGAATGTCATTCAGTCATTCACACTGAATGTCATTCAGTCATTCACATGAAGGCAGACAACTAAAAAAGTGACAAATTTTATAAGAGCTTGTATAGAAATGCTAGAACTTTAAATGCTAAGATGCTGAACTTGAATGCCCATTTTTAAATTAGTGTATTGATATAATGGGAGTCACAGAAACTCAGTGGGATGATGACAATCAATGGGACTCAGCAATATTAGAATACAAACTATATAGGAATGACAGAGTAGGTCGTGCTGGTGGGGTGGCACAAAATGTAAAAGGAAGCAAAGAGTCAATTATAGTAAAAAGCTTAAATTAATCAAACAGTACCATAGAATCTCTATGGATAGAAATTCCATGCTTGAGTAATAGGGGTATAGCAGTAGGAATATACTAACAACCACCTGACCATGATGGTGATCATGAAATGCTCAGGGAGATTAGAGAGGCTATAAAGATAGAAAACAAGAATAATGGGGGATTTCAACTATCCCCATATCAACTGGTACATGTCACCTCAGGTTGGGATGCAGAGATAGTTTCAACCATTAATGACTCTTTCTTGGAGCTGCTAGTCCTGGAACC
Organism: Caretta caretta; assembly: GCF_965140235.1. Taxonomy (NCBI): domain Eukaryota; kingdom Metazoa; phylum Chordata; order Testudines; family Cheloniidae; genus Caretta; species Caretta caretta. The sequence goes on along the minus strand of NC_134207.1, from coordinate 187,775,263 downwards.
CACAAGGGGAAAGGCAAGTCTTGATTTAGTCCTAAGTGGAGCATAGGATCTGGTCCAAGAGGTGAATATAGCTGAACTGCTCAGTAATATTGACCATAACATAATTAGATTCATAGATACTAAGGTCATAAGGGACCATTATGATCATCTAGTCTGACCTCCTGCACAAGGCAGGCCACAGAATCTCACCCACCCACTCCTGAAAAGCCTCTCACCTATGTCTGAGCTATTGAAGTCCTCAAATCGTGGTTTAAAGACTTCAAGGAGCAGAGAATCCTCCAGCAAGTGACCCGTGCCCCATGCTACAGAGGAAGGCGAAAAACCTCCAGGGCCTCTTCCAATCTGCCCTGGAGGAAAATTCCTTCCTGACCCCAAATATGGCTATCAGCTGAACCCTGAGCATATGGGCAAGATTCACCAGCCAGATACTACAGAATTAAATTAAATTTAACATCCACCGTGAAAGGGAGAAATATCAAAGAAACCTACCACAGTAGAATTTAAATTTAAAAAGGAGAACTATACAAAAATGAGGAAGCTAGTTAAACGGATTT